>NC_085845.1:28856356-30105523 GCF_035594765.1 Anolis carolinensis | reverse complement strand
CCTTAAGCCCTCCGTTCGTGCCTCTTCAAACTCCGCAGCACTGCTGGTCACAGCTGACCTCCAATTAGAGCGCTCAAGGGCCAGGGCTTCCCAGTTCTCAGTGTCTATGCCACAGTTTTTAAGGTTGGCTTTGAGCCCATCTTTAAATCTCTTTTCCTGCCCTCCAACATTCCGTTTCCCATTCTTGAGTTCAGAGTAGAGGAGCTGCTTTGGGAGACGGTGATCGGGCATTCGGACAACGTGGCCAGTCCAACGGAGTTGATGGCGTAAGAGCATCGCTTCAATGCTGGTGGTCTTTGCTTCCTCAAGCACGCTGACATTTGTCCGCCTGTCTTCCCAAGAGATTTGCAGGATTTTCCTGAGACAACGCTGATGGAAACGCTCCAGGAGTTTGGTGTGACGTCTGTACACAGTCCACGTTTCGCAGGCATAGAGCAGGGTTGGGAGGACAATGGCTTTATAAACAAGCACCTTGGTCTCTCTACGGATGTCCCGGTCATCGAACACTCTCTGCTTCATACGGAAAAATGCTGCACTCGCAGAGCTCAGGCGGTGTTGTATTTCAGTGTCGATGTTGACTTTTGTGGAGAGGTGATGATGGTACAGTATTTTGATTAAGAGTGGAGATAAATTTCAATGACAAAAAGTGTGATATTTACAAATCGGAATAGGCTGTTGCCTATTAAATAGCCTAAAACTTCTTTATTAGTTTTGACAAGAGTAAGCTCATTGAATCCATGGGATCTGTATGTTTTGAATGAGTCTCCTCTAGTTTATTTTATTTATTTATTTATTTTTCAAACTTATATGCCGCCACTCCCCTAGGGCTCGGAGCGGCTTACAAGAACCGGCTAAAATCAACAATTTAAAAAACATTTTAAAAACATCATTTAAAAAAAATCTTTAAAACATCCTAAAAGCACCTTTTAAAACATCAGCAACAGAACTGAAAAGCCTGCCGAAACAGGTGTGTCTTACATGCCCTGCGGAAGGCCAACAAGTCCCGCAAGGCACGAACTTCAGGTGGCAAGGTGTTCCACAGAGATGGCGCCACTACTGAAAAGGCTCTGCGTCTAGTTGCAGTTAGACGCAAGGTCTTAAAACTGGGGACTTCCAGCAGGTCTTGGTCCTCAGAACGGAGGGATCTCTGGGGTTTGTAAGGGGTGAGGCGGTCCCTCAGGTACATCGGCCCTGGACCATGTAAGGCCTTGAAGGTAAGCACCATCACTTTGAAAGTGATCCGGTGCTCAATTGGTAACCAGTGCAGCTGCCGTAAGATTGGTGTTATGTGGCATCTTATGGGGACTCCCGCAAGGAGCCGGGCAGCTGCATTTTGCACCAATTTGAGCTTCCGGATCACCGACACAGGAAGGCCAATGTAAAGGGCATTACAGTAATCCAGTCTCGAGATGACTGTAGCCTGGATCACTGTAGCCAGGTTGTCCCTAGATAGATAGGGGGCTAGCCGTCTAGCCTGCCGAAGATGAAAAAAGGCAGTTTTGGTAACGGCGGAGACCTGGGCCTGCATCGTCAGTGAAGGGTCCAAGAGGACTCCCAGACTCTTTACTAGTGAAGACGGGCGTAGCACTTCACCATCCAGGGTTGGCAACTGGATATCCCCACTGCCCGGTCGGCCCAGCCATAGGAACTCCGTCTTTGCTGGATTCACCCTCAAACTACTGGAACGCAACCATCCAATAATGGCCTCGAGGCACTGGTGAAAACTGTCGGGTACAGACTCCGGTTGGCCTTCCATCTTTAACACAAGCTGAGTGTCGTCAGCATATTGATAACACTCGAGCCCGAAATCTCGGACCAGCTGAGCAAGTGGTTGCATATAGATGTTAAACAACAGAGGGGAGAGAATGGCCCCCTGAGGAACCCCACAATGTAGAGGGGACCTCTCAGAGACCAGGCCCCCCCTCTCCACTCGCTGTCCACGGTTGTGAAGAAAGGAGGCCAGCCAATTTAAAGCTGTCCCCCTAACTCCAGCAACGGCAAGGCGGTGGGTCAGAAGATTGTGATCGACTGTGTCAAATGCTGCTGTGAGATCCAATAACACAAGCAACACCGACCCGCCCCGGTCAAGCTGGCATCGGAGATGATCTGTGATGGAAACCAATACAGTCTCTGTCCCATGCCCCGCACGGAAGCCAGACTGGAAAGGATCCAGTCCGGCTGTGTCGTCTAGGAACTGCTGCAGCTGCACCGCTACTGCCCTCTCAATCACCTTGCCCAGAAATGAAAGATTCGAAACTGGGCGGTAGCTGGAGGGAACCAAACGATCTAAATCTGGTTTTTTCAGCAGAGGAGAGACCACTGCCTCTTTTAATCCCTCTGGAAAGACTCCTTGCTCAAGGGAGCTGTTTATTATCTTCAGCAGCGGGTCACGTAATCCCTCCAAGCAGGATTTTACTAACCAAGAGGGACACGGGTCAAGGGAGCAAGTGGTCGGTCTAGCTGCAGCTATGAGCCTATCGAGACCCTCTGCGTCCAGTGGGATGAACTGGTCGAGGGTGGGCCCAGCAAGTGGCCACGGAGTCTCAAGTTCTCTCATTGTATCAGTTGTGGCGGGGAGGTCCCGGCGTAGTAGTGAGATCTTGTCAGCAAAATAGCTTTGAAAAGCCTCGGCTGAAGGGGTCTGATCATCACTTTTTGGGTTGGTAGGAACCGTCGTTAGAGATCTAATTATTTTGAACAATTTTGCCGGGCGTGAGCTGGCGGACTCTATCAAAGAGGCATAGTATACTCTCTTTGCTTCGATGGTAGCATGCTCATAGGACTCCATAAATGCCCTGTAAGCTGATCTCGAAGCTCTGTCATGAAGTTCTCGCCACACGCCCTCTAGCCGTCTCTTTTCCCGCTTCATCGATCGAAGTTCCTCGGTGAACCAAGGAGACCGATTTCGGCGGGGTTGGAGGGGGCGTCTAGGGGCGATCTCGTCGAGTGCATTGGACAGCCTGATGTTCCACATGTCCACCTGCACATCGATTGCGTCGCTGACAGGCTCCAGATCCTTCAGAGCATTCTGGAACCTACTAGGTTCCATAAGTCTTCTTGGGCGAGCCCAAATCGGCTCGGCGCCCTTGCCAGGTGGGTAGGCATGCTCCAGCCTGACTCTCAGGGCACAGTGATCCGACCATGGAACCTCTAAAATAGAGGCTTGGGTCACTTGAATTCCTGCGCTGAAGATCAAGTCTAGCGTATGTCCTGCTTGATGCGTGGGCCCAGTACTGCAGAGCAAGAGTCCTAGTGTCTCCATGGTAGACACTAGGTCCATAGCCGCTGCTGAGCAAGAGTCCGTATCAGCGTGGACATTGAAGTCCCCCAGGACAACAAGTCTGGGGAACCTCAAGGACCACTCCGACACAGTCTCGAGCAGCTGGGATAGGCTGTCTGCTGGTGCACTAGGCGCACGGTACACCAGCAGAAAGGCCATGCTCTCAGGGGAATCCCACACCAGACCAACACATTCAGTGCCAGAGATGTCCACAACAGGAACTGCCCTAAGAGAAAAGCTTTCTCGGGAGAGCATAGCCACCCCCCCCCCGCCTCCCACTCCGCATCTGGTGGGTGATTACATAACCTGGAGATGTTATTTCCTGGAGTAGGATCTCGTCCCCCTCTTGGATCCAGGTTTCAGTGATACACACTAGGTCAGCTCCCTGGTCAGTAAGAAAATCTCTGATAGTAGCAGTTTTATTCCTTATGGACCTAGCATTCACCAACACCAGGGTAGGAGGGGAGGAAACTGGTCGCCTGTCATAGGTGCACTTGGGGATAGGCCGCAGGTCAGAGGGGGGCCGAGTCTTCCGTCGACTCAGCCTCCCTCTAATATTCGGCCTGAGCCTACCGTCATATCTCCCCCTCCCAGAGATCGTAGGAATTCCCATACACAGACCTACTTCTCTTGGGGGCTCTACAGCAGAAACTAGGTGCCCAATGTTCGACTGGCCCCCTGAAAAGGAGGTGGGGCATGGCCAATTACCAAGTGGCCATAAATAGAGCCCTCAAAGTAATGAGGGGCAGGTGTAAAGGCCAGAACACCCGGCCAGCATTGTGGGTGGGGGGGGGTGATCTAGGGGACGTCAAGTCTAGGTTCCCTCGAGAGTGTTGGGATAAGTTCTTAACTCCACCACACCGGGAGGTCACTCTCTCTTTTATGTCCACAGTTCTGATACTCGAATCCCAGGTACTAGTGTTTTGGGGGCGTGCTCCCTTCTCCATATTAACAGATCTAGAACCACTTGGTGGAACATTGGCCAATTTGTGGGAGAAGGGAGTAGTTGCAGGTCTTGTCCGGTTACCGAATCCTACTCCCCAGAAGATTCTAGTCTTAAATTTCTTTTGATGACAGCCACGTCTCTGAGACCTACGATTTGGAGGCTTACCGGTTCCCATCATTGTATATTTGTCCATGTCTGGGGCTTCAGGTTCTCCAGAGTCTGTGGTCAGACCATCTTGGCCCGCTGCCAATCCAGCACTCTGCAAAGTGCCAGGAACTCCCTCTGCTAGAAAAATAATTTGTTCTGGCTTCTCACCAGAAGTCCGGCGCATATCATGGCAGCGTTTCTGTCTCCAGTCGGTGTGACCCGCACGCCTGTGCCGAAGCTTTTTGGGGTTTGGAGAAGAAGGCATGAGCTCACCGATGGCGTCCCCAAGGTCAGCCGCCATCTTTGGTGCTTGCCTCTTTGACAGGGAGAGGCAGCGACGTCGTTGGGGGCTTCCACAAAAGGGGGGCACTGAAGGAGAGACAGGCACCCGTCCAAGGATCTCTGTCACATCCAATGCGTCCATTTCAGGCAGAGAGGGCCAGTCCTTTTCCTGTCTGGTGGTCCCAGGGGGTCCCTGCCCAGACCAGGGACATGGGTTGGTCGGCCCAAGATCAAGAGGGCATAGACCACCAAACAAGCAGCCATGGGAAGCTGACTCTAAAATCTCCCCCTTCGGCATCGAGAGCGCATCCTGGCTCATCATGGGACTCTCAAATGGCTCTCCAGTTTCCAGCAAAGCTCTTCGCAGAATTGAAGAAGGCTCCATGGGGTGGTCCCGGTTTTGAGCCCAAGCTAGGTCTCTGGCATTCTGAGGGTCAGGATCCAATGAATTCCATATGGTTCTCCCTTGTGTGTAATCTAGGGATTGAGCTGATGGGTGGTTCAGTAGGCAAAGCAATCTCCCAAACCGATTAAGCTGATCGGCCAGTTGGTTGAATTCTGCAAACAGCAGACTCACCAATCTTGAATCTGATCTTCCACCATCTTGACCAGGTCTCTGATCATCCGAACAGTTTGAGCGGTCTGGCCCCTTCAGATTTTCTTCCAGGGGTTTCGGTAGATCCAAGATCGCATTCAGATCCAGGAATCGCACGGGGCTGTTTGTGGTCCCCTCATGGAGATCCACTGAGGCCCGAGAAACCTGGAAAACTTGAGGAGACTGGGGAACCTGAGGAATCTGAAGATCTTCCCTCTCAGGACTCAGGTATATATCACGAGCCTTGTGGAATTGATCAGGGAGTGGTGTCAGCTCCCCAACCCTCAAGGGCTCAAATCTGTTGGTTAAAGTGATAGCTGTCTCTTCAGGCGTCCTTGAGGCTTGAGCTTGGCGTGCAGCTGCAGAGTCCTCTAAGTAACTTTGTTTTAGTAAGATAGATTCACCTACTGGCTTTGGAGATGTTTTCTTTCTTTTACAATCCTTCTTATCATCTTGAGAGCCCTGAACAATTGGTAAGGCAACTTTTTTCTTCCTATTAGGCATTTCCTTCCTATTAGGCATTTTAACTGTGCCTCGCGTCTCTTTTTGTTTGTCTGAAGGATTATCAACAGCCTAATTAGTTTCTCTTCCTCCCCGGTTTCATAGATGTGGTTTGGAAAGTATAGTTTAAAAATAGCTGATAAAATGTTAATAAAACAATAGAACAGATATTTAAAACATTAAGTAAAACTTAAAAGACAGGCTGGGGAGTTTCACTACACAGCCGTCCTCAGCGCCATTTTTTTTTTTCAAATGCTTAAGACTGTCTAGGAAAAGCTACATTATATGAATGTTTTAGGAAGTGCTTAATGGATTGCATCTATGCTAATGGATTTTGTTCACTCTGTTTTCTTTCTTTCACATTTACTAGTGAAGAGGATGATGAAAAATGCATCTCAGTTGGAATGACAAAAAAAAAACATGATGGGTCTACTATGATTTTCAGTGTATCTCTTCAGACCTAGTTAAGAGTAACCAACAGATTGTAAGCCATTGTTTTTCAATCATATAATTGTGTTTTGATATTATATTAAATATTTTGAAATTGCATTGTTGGGGTGTGTGGGGATGGGGTAATGTTTCTCAGTAACAGTTACCATTAGAATATTATTTGAAAGAGTATTAGAGAGGTTTCCTTTCACCCAAACCAAAATCCAAGTCCACTGGATTCAATGCTTGGAGTTCCTGACAACTGCACTCCTCCCTATCAATAGCAACATAAAATGAAATATTGTACAATTTGTAATACATGTCACTATGTGGATTGAGTGAAGTCATCCTTGGCTGGCCCACAGTTTAGGCTGATCTATCCCCTTTCTGTTTTGTCTTGCTTACCAAGTACTATTTTGATAACAAAAATAATATAGAGTCAGAACAAGGAAACATATGAAAGAAATGACAGGAATCAAGGAAACCACAACATTAAGTATGATGTGTCACATGTTCTTTTGACTTTAGGGACTGTTCTGTCATCACCTCTGTAATGTGACAGCTTCTTAAAATGTTTTGTCTCCAACTAAGGTTTTGATTTTCATATTAGGCGGAAAGCGACTTTAGTCAAAAGTGGTACATGTGGTTTACACATTAGCTAAAGAAATAATAAAAATAAGTGAGGGGCACTTTAGAGAAAGAGGTAATCTGATTTTCTGTTCTCTGCCAAGCAAGCTACTGTCAAATTTGGCAATATAAGTTACTTTAGCTAAAAGCTGCATTAGACTGTATTTCACTCAAATCTACTTATTACTGGCTAGTAGTTCACTTCTCATTATTTCTTCAGATCAATCTGTCTTAACGAGGCTAAATCATGACAAAAGACTATTAATTCGGAATTTCCAAAGAAGCTAAAAAGAAAAGACCTGGAAGTTCATGCTTGGATTTGTTGAATATTCCTTGAAATTTCATGGAAGTTTTTCCAAATTGACTCTGCTCAGTGCAGGATTTTGAACAGGGTTAGGTGGTATTGTCATCCTATGCAAAAAAACAAACAAACATTAAAGATGAAATGTACACTGTAATAAAATGTGATTTAGAAATGAGTAAAGGATGTTAAGAGTCATAACCATATTTGATTACCTTTGAGGGCCCCCACTGTAACTGAACTAACTTTTCTGTGGCTAGTTTCTCCTTTCCAGGAGCTCATTAACACTGTGGAATTATATCATTATTATTTCAACTTACTTGCCATGGTTCCAATCTGTGGAAACCTAGGATTAACCATTTAAGGAAAGGCATTGAGAATTTTGAGCCAAAACACTCCAGTGCCTCACCGAACAGGCAAACCCTAGGATTCTCCATAATAGAACCATAGCAGTAGAATAATAGTGCTATAATGGTGTGGGATGAAGGTGCCCAAAGTATAGTATAGGTGGTTCTCCTTTTCCAACTCTGTTCAGAGAAGGATTTCTTTCTATAGAGGAAGATTATGCTTGATCCTAACCCTTTCACTATCCGTGCATATTTGAATTAGGACTTTGTAGTAAAATAGTTGCAATTTGACTGCAAAAAGAGTGAAGTTATCCTTCCTTATGTAACAATTGGAAGTTATATGTGAATCATTTAATTATAACCAATTAGTTTCTTGGCACTAAGTTCTAGCATACCATCTGACATTTCATATATGAAAACCAGGACACCTGTGGCAAACAACACCAGAGTGTGAGCAGAATGGCAAAAGTATTTAATGAGAAGAACACACAAGCTAGGAGAGGCTGCAGTTTGCTTTTGTTTACAGTAGTTCTCAACCTTTTTATTTGACCAGGGACCACTTGACCAAGGACCACTTTGACCAGGGACTAAAAGAGACCCTGGTCAAAGTTTTTGATCAACTTTAGATTCGGTTTGGTTATTTGGGGTGTGTTTCAGAAAATTGCATTGGATAGACCACATCAGTTCTAGTTTCTGATACAGAACATAACACCATCCAGTAGTTCCCATCTGCTTGCCCACAGAAATCCATATTTAATAATCTAGAGATGATGTGGTCTATCCAATGCAATTTTCTGAATCAGGTCTTGTGGACCTCTCCTCTCATCTCCCTCCTGTTGGCTTAATTGAGTGCACACTACTTTTGCACTTTGAATTCTGTTTGCAGCAAAATAAGTCAGCCAAAAATGAATGAAAAAGCAGGAGGAGAAAAGAGAAAATTGGGACATTTTAAAAAGCAGTTGAAAAGAGATGCAACCAATGGTTAATTTGGACTGTCCCTGCCAAATTGGGACAGTTGATTGGTTTCTTCTGATTTTGTTGCAGCTGCAAACTAATTTACCCTTGTTACTCTTCTACAATCTTTTGGACCTTTGTCATGAGTCACAACAGAAAAAATGTAGTTGTTATGATGGTTTCAAATAATCATTCAGACATAAATTCAGCTCCTAGTATGATAGTGCTGCATTTGTAAACTGAAGTGTCTAAATTAAAAAACCTTTACAACTTTGGTCAGCATTGTAAGCATTGAAAAAGTGAGTTAGTGTCAGTTTTCTCTTCTTTGCTATTTTTACAAGTATGAAATGCTACTATATATCACATAAATATTTTATTTCCTCACTATTCATTCACAAAATCGGCATTTTAAAAAAAAGCCTTCAGCAAAATGAAGTGCATCATGAAGAACTGTAACCAGGCCTATCGTCTCTGAAATAAAGGTAAATATCTGAGACACCAGATAGCTTGAACTATGACTAATCTGTTCATTTTTTCATGGTTGTCTTAGGTCTTTACTTCTTTCCGAGCTGTCCATGGGTATTAAATGATCATTTTGTCTGGCTAGCAGTAGGATTTCTCCCTGCAAGTTTATATTTTACTTCATACTGTTACTGGATTTCTTGGACAATAAAGGAGCATGTTTGGCAAGCATCTAGAGGAGTCAGAAGTTGTCAGAAAGATTAAATTTCTTTTATTGACCCACCTCTTGAGTCCCACATAGTGGGTTTGCAAGGAGAAGTAGTATCAGCATAGATATTTAGTTACTAATGGATGACTTTTTCTAGTTAAAACTAAGCACTAGCAGTATTTCAGTTCCTTCCTGACTGCATCAATAATATAAAGGATAATGCAAATAAAGGTAATGCCAGTTAATGACACATCCCATTAATGATACTTAGCATTTATATTGTACTGTAGGTGTTTCAAAGCAATTCAAATACATTGTCTTTGTAATCCTTAAAACAATTTCAAAAGATAGGTCAGTAGCATCAAAGGAGGAATCTGAGGCAGAGATCATTGCATGTGCAAAGAACTAAAAAGGCATGAGGAGGCACATATGGCTTCCTGGATATCTCACACACATGGAAGCATCAGTGACTGTGTTCAGTTGAACTCAGGACTTTATTACATGAGGCTGATAAAGCACAATTGTGGCAGAATAAAGGTGCCTTTGCTTATGGTTTATTGCATAACATCATATCTGTTGGCTTAATCATGCTTGGATCCTCTCTTTTCATTGATCCAATGGAATCCAGTATCCATTCGATCAATGAAATTGCACATTATTTCTTGTGAAATAGTTTATTTCTGATGCAGTCTTGATATTGCGAAGTGGAGGAAGGTTTTGAGCAAACGCTGAAGCTGTGAAATTGCATAATAGTGGCAAAATGGAACAAAAGCATAGTGTGCATGCATTAGGCAGGATGAGAATGGATAGGAAGAAAGGCTTGGTGGAAAACTGATCATAGGCACTTGCATCACCAAATCATTAGCATTGCGCAATTGCAGCAAGGTGTGAAAATGATTGCTCCTTGTATGTTTCCATTTGCTTAAACAACACATTTGCCACAAGACTGTGGGCTGGTGTAATCAAACCTCAGTTACAAAACTTCAATAATAAACCATGGTAAGGCAGGATTCCAAACACAGGAGCTTTATATTCTTCGATATAGATTCCTCCTTTAGACCTTTATTCTCAAAACATAATTATCTTTGATACTGCCATGTAAGTGAGGATGTTTGGAGATGGAGCTTGTGTGTGTGTGTGTGTGTGTGTAAAAAACAATTTAGACCATCACATTTTATGCAAATATTAGAACTAGGCTAATGTGTTCCAAGCAATGATGAAATCTGAACTTGGGAATTTCCTAGCACCTATGTCCCCAGTTCTCAGTGTTATATACTGTACATCTATAGACTCTTAATGTTTCCTCATATATATTTATTTGTATCACACCTTTTTCACAATATCGATGTGAGGTTCAGACAGACGCTTGGATTTATACAATGGTTGAATGCTTATAGAAGAGCAGTTACTACACAGTAAAAGAGTGACTTTATCATTACTCAGAAGTGTAGTCATACATGAGAGATCTAGCTCTTCAAGAGGCTAATCATGCCGTAAAATTATTGATCTTAATAAGTAATGCAATTCTATGTACATCATACAGAATTATTCCAACAGTGATCACATGCCAAAGATCAGAACTTTGCGCATTTAGTTAAATTTTTACACATCTTCATGGTTAGTATTCTTACAGTCACATATATGTCAGAATCCACACACCATTGATAAGCCTACCTTGAAAAATGTGTAATAACATATTTTGCCCACCGATATTTCCAATAAATGTGTCTATAAGGTACCAAGGAATAATTGTTCTAATTAAGCAGCCTTGAGTCTTGGTAACGAAAAAGACCCTGTAGAGCAGTAGTTCTCAACCTATGAGTCCTCAGGTATTTTGGCCTACAACTCCCAGAAATCCCAGCCAGTTTACCAGCTGTAAGGGTTTCTGGGAGTTGAAGGCCAAAACATCTGGGGACCCACAGGTTGAGAACCACTGCTATAGAGAAAGAAAGACTCATGAAGTATGGAATTTTTTTTAATATATTGCCATAACAAATGGGAAAATCATTAGTATTTCTTTTTTTGGCAAATGATGAAGAAATAACTTAAAAGAGCACATTTGGCTGGATCTAGTATCTTGTTTATCTGAATTTGCAAATATCCTTGACCATTAAGAAAACACAAACTACATTTATGCCTGTGTCTGCAGGTGTCAGCATCAAATGGATTTTTTGCTACAGAAAAGGAATTGCCTTTGAGTAAGCCTTTCTATAGAGAAGTCTCTGTTCTGTTTGTCATACGTTTTTATACAGCTACATTTTAAGGCATGTTAATTCAAAACTACAGAGCCATATAATATTACTGCCTGCAGTGTACGAGACTAGTAGACTGCCTGGCTCTCAATTGTGTGACAGTCTGCAGCCGTGCAGAAGTGCTTACAGCTGCAGTGATATGGTACTAAGCATGTTTTAAGAGGAGTCCCAGTTGAGCAGCATCTTATCCAACCAGAAACAATCCCACAATCCAGCTCTTTTTAACTGATCATCCTTGTATCATAACAGATTAAGGTTGCAGCTACTTTGGATTATGGTTAATCTAACCTTTATCCATTCACATCTTCACCTGAAACTTACAAGGACCAAGAGTCAATTGCCGGGGCATAATTCACAATGACACTGATCTTTGCTTCCTCACTCTAATTATCTGGATTAAGAATAACACTTTTGAGTAATTATTTTCACATTGGATAAACATTAAGCTTTCCTGGATTTATCTGAGCTTTTTCTTAACATGAAATAGATCCAACCAGGCTTATAAGACCATAACTGACAGCAGTGACAGCTTAATCAAGCAAAGCCTAAACAACTAAAACAATAGGGAATGTTTGTTTCACATTGTTTGGGGGAAATAAGAAAATGGGGGAAATGCGGGGGGGAAACAAGGACTTGAAATTTGATAAACCCAAAGGCTAAAAGGAAAAGACCAGGGAGACTGATGGAGTGTTAATAAAGATGCAAAATTATCCCCATGTGGAAGGAAAAAGATGATTCTCTAGATCAAATGGAAGAGGGTAGTTGTTTGTAATAATTATAAACAGTGCAAATGTCTTCATTTACAGTGCAGCCTGACCAGGAGTCTATAGCACTGTTTCCATTAGAAGAATATGCTTGCTAAATTTATAATTAAAGTGAACTGAGTCATGGCCTTCTGAATTGAGCCATCTTCCCTGCTCTTGTCCATCAGAGGCTTTCATAGACTGCCCAATATTGCTATCACAAACCAGCTAGAAAAATCTTCCAAGCTTGTCTTTGAAACTAGCTAAGATCATATACAATTACACACTAAAATCACATCACAGAACCCAATTACACTTTGGCTTTGCAGATCCACAGATAACCTCTTAAAGAGCAAACTCCCTTACTGTGTCGACCTCTGACCCTAAGCTCTTTTTCCAATCTTCAGCAATACTGTGTGTTACTCTTCCAGAGCAAATGGCCAAGGCTTGGAACAGGGGAGGAGAGAATATGTTTTGGATAGGCAGAAAATCTTTCCAGTGACTGTAATTTTCAAGTTTCAAGGGGAAAATGCTAATAAATCTTATGTCTGATTATTTTTTTTAAGATTCCAAACAGACCTGTTTAATTTACTCCCAACATTATTTAAGCAAGAATTTTTAGTAAGTAGTTTTCCACTCACAAATAGTTTTTATAATTTATAAGCAATAGTTTTCTTTGGTGTTATTTTTTTTAAAAATTACTGTTGGAACAGAACTTTGCCACAATTGAATACTTTCACACATGTAGAATTGCATTTATATGCAACTGATGTTTCTTAGTCAAAATTTCGCATGTACAGTAGAGTCTCATTTATCCAACATAAACGGGCCGGCAGAACGTTGGATAAGCAAATATGTTGGATAATAAGGAGAGATTAAGGAGAAGCCTATTAAACATCAAATTAGGTTATGAGTTTACAAATTAAGCACCAAAACATCATGTTATACAACAAATTTGACAGAAAAAGTAGTTCATTACACATTAATGCTATGTAGTAATTACTGTATTTACGAATTTAGCACCAAAATATCACAATGCATTGAAAACATTGACTACAAAAATGCGTTGGATAATCCAGAATGTTGGATAAGTGAGACTCTACTGTATATCCAGACCTTCATAACAATATAATTATATTATTCATAATGATATAATAATTTAATAATAGTAAAGGTAAAGGTTTTCCCCTGACATTGAGTCTAGTCGTGTCTGACTCTGAGGGTTGGTGCTCATCTCCATTTCTAGGCCGAAGAGCCAGCGTTGTCCCTAGACACCTGCAAGATCATGTGGCTGGCATGACTGCATGAAGCATCACTGCCTTCCAGCCAGAGCAATACCTATTGATCTACTCACATTTGCATGTTTTCAAACTGCTAGGTTGGCAGAAGCTGGGGCTAACAGTAGGAGCTCACCTCCTCCCTGGATTTGAACGGTCGACCTTTCAGTTAGCAAGTTCAGCAGCTCAGCAGTTTTAATAATATAATACTGCTTGAAATAAACTCAAAATGCTTTAAGAATTGGACTGAAAGCTTGATAACTCCTTTTGCTAAAGTTAATGTTTGTTGACACTCATTTTCAATGGCAGTGTAAACAGCTGCATCCACTTCCTAAATAGGAAGTGGCATAACAGAACTCGTCCCAAAATGTAGATGACCTCAGGGAAGCTCAAGAATATCCCGCATCTTTAATTTACACAGGTCAAGTCAACTGTATATTAACTGACTTGCAGCTGCCATAGAGCTGATCCCCCCCCCCGCCCCCGATTTTGGGATATAGGGTCCCCATAGATGGGTTTTCAGAATCTGTTACCTGGGACAGGTGCTTCATTTGGTTAGCAGAACTTTTTAATCCATGTTTCAATATTTTTTAAAAACAATTGTCATCGACATTAGCAGGCCCATACAAATCTAGCGGGGGGGGGGGGGGAGGATGCTTGTTTGTAAAATAGCCGGGCTGGGGTCCTCATATTCACTTCCTGTCAATGTGGCAACAGGGGCAATTGCCCAAGAAACTAGGACAGAAGCACACAGCAACTCAATTATATCCAGATTCCAACATTTATTTATTTGCTTCATTGATACTCCACTTTTCTCATCCCGTAGGGGACTTAAGGCGGCTTGCAACTCCAGCAAGATTCAGTGCTGCTTAAAACATCACAATAAAACATATCCCATCATCTAAAAACAGTTTAAAACAGTTGAACAAAAAATACATAGACAATAAACAGATTAAAAACATAAAGTGCATAATTCCATTCATCCATAATCATTGCTCATAATCCTTATTCAGACATTAAACTGAATTACCTTCATCCTTGATATCATTTTATGATTCCCCAACCAATTGCATTCAGAAATGGTATAACAACATCACAACAGAGGTAGAATGGGAAACCTCCGTTCCCCCAGACATCTTCTGACTCCATTTCTCATCATCTCCTCTCAGTATGATCAATAAGTATATGATGGGAGTTAGAGTTCAAAATATCTGGAAGGCCACAAGTGTTCTAGTCTCTGTGTTACAAAAATGCTAGGAATCAGCAAGAGAATATTATCCTGTTTAGGCTTCTGCTTATCCAGTTGTTTTGTGCAGGCTGTGGGGACTTAAATCTGCTTCAGAGCGGGTTTCTTTAAATTGATTTGGAGTGGGTTTAAGCCCTGTATGGAAATGCCCAGTGTTTAAAACCTTCCAATATTTTCCTGAGGAAGTAATCAGAATCTTTAATACCAAACTAGTACAGTTTAATTTTTGTATGAAGTAGATTTAATGAAATAGCCTATCCTGTTCTGAATCTTCACAATACTATGAATGCTATTGCCATGATCATAACTCCCACTTGTGAATTGCTGACCTGAAGGTTGAGTTGCTGACCTAAAGATTGCTGGTTCAAATCCGCAAGACAGTGTGAGCTTCCATCTGTCAGCTCTAGCTTGTGGGGACATGGTACAAGCTTCCCAGTAACACATTCGGGCATCCCCTGGGCAAAGTTTCTGTAGATGGCCAGTTTTCTCACACCAGAAGTGACTTACAATATGTTCTCAAGTAGCTTCTGACATGATTAAAAAAAACCTTCCACTTGCAAACCTATTTTATCAGGCATCAGCTACATGTGTAAAGTAAGATTGTTTCGCTGTTAATTGGAGCATGGGTGAAAGCTGTTTCCATCAGGTTGGAGTGGAGACTGGACTGGGATAGTTTAGTTAATTAGTTATATTTCAGTTCCAGTTGAACATACTTAACTGTCTGATATAAGTTTCTGGTATCAAGCCATCCTCATGCAAATTCACTTGAATATTTCTCCAAGACTAATTTGAATGTTATAGCGAGTGTATGCAAAGGAAGAACTATATACAAATAACACCCACATGCACACTGAACATTTAAATGAGTTATTCTTTTTCAGTGTTGTTTTCCAGACTGCTAAATGGAAACACCAGTAACAATTATATACTTCACAAAATTGCAGTAAGGATAAATAGTGCAGGGAGGTGTCGTTACCTGTCCCTAATGACAGGATGAGCTACATGTAAAGAAAATAATAAATGCAGCAGAGCAATTGAGATTCCCATGGGCTTTAGTGAATAAAATGAGCTTCAAAGCAAAAGACCAATAAATCAAGAGCCAAGGGATATATAAGCAGCAGCTGAAAAGCTGACTTAATATCCATTTGGCAGGAGAGTTCTTTTTGCACAAGACAGCACCATCTTCAGAGCCACTTCAGAGAAGAAATAGTACCCTGAGCCCAAGAAGGGATCTATTTCAGGCATTTGCTACAGAACTAGAAGATGCCAATGATGGATGAAATAATATTTCCTAGAGTCATCTTTGTATTGGAAAATGGGACAGGGAGGAACAGTGCAGTTTTGAGCAAAGTAATCAAATGAGCAAGGCAGAGGCAAAGCAACAACCAGTCCCACTTGGTCACAGGAGGAGAAATCTTATTTTTTAATGTAAAACACACAATAGGTTTACTTTCTAACATTTCTGATTCATAAAAATATGCTTCTAATGCTGAAAAAAGAAAGAAGAGAAATTCACTGCAGGTTAGATTGATGCTGGAAGATAATGGGTGTAGCAAAACAAGAAATCACCATAATGCAGACTAACAGATAGTGAGAAAAGGCTAGACCACCAGTGCAAATCTATGGTAAATGTCCAGCAGAAGCATTCCATAGAATTGTGGTGTAAGTCCTAGAAAATACCTAGAGATAACACATTTTTGGGACGTGGTTAAGTAAAATCACAAATACCTGCCCCACAGTTGGGCTCAGACTGAATGTGAAAGTAAATAACCTTAAAAATGAGAATTGTATCGCAAAATCTGGGCTAATTCAATTGCCATGCAAAATAACATTCCAGAGTTATTCCTGTCATGAGTAATACTTTACGGAAGTTTTGGTCAATGTATATTACAGGCAGTCCACGAGTTATAAACATCTGACTCAATATTCATACTTAATAAGACAATAGGAAGTGATAGAAATATCCCCCTAGAAAGGTAACTACACTCCAGAAAGAGTTATCATGGGAAAAAGGTGTCTCCATTGAAGCTTTATCACCAATCCTTGTTTCCACGACAAGCTAAATTTTCCAAAATCTAATTATCACAGGGACAGAAAGTGAGTTGAAATCTTCTGAACAAGGGAACAAGCAGCAAAACAAACTCCGTAGGGGGTTTTGGCTGGAGTCACACTTAAAAATGTACTTGTTCCAACTTTAATACAAATTCAACTTAAGAACAAACTTACAGAACCTATATTGTTTGTAAGTTGGGACTGCCTGTACAGAAAATAAAATAATGGAATGACTTGCCTTTATGTGCACTTTCCTTTTAAGCAACTTTCCCCAAACAAGTTTCATTCCTAGTTCTTACATTTTACCCCACAATTGGTTTATTATATCAACATGACCTAGTCTCGCTCAAATTCAGCCTCAGGAAGTTGTAAAACCATGATCTTGTTTCAGTTATTAGGAATTCCAAATTGAAAATTAATCTTCCCCCCTGGACTTTTAAGAAGTCCCTGTTATCATGAAAATAAATTTTGAAATCAAGCTTTTTCATGTCCACCTGCCATCTTTATAAAAGTCAAAACCATATGTGCTTCCTCTTTGAAGTTCGGTTTTGTCCTAGAATGATCACCCTCACATACCAATCTTTTTCCATTACTACCAACCTTTCCTTAACTGTCTGAAACAATGAAAAACAAAAGACATACAACCAGGCCAACAAATGCTTGTACAAATGTGTGACAACAATATAACAAATTATTTTAGTCCATGGAGTGAGAATAACAAAATAATGTCAGTGAGTTGAAACAGGGATAAAAATACAAATGCACACAGACAGCATATTAAAACTTCCAGTATGTGCTTCAATGTCCAGGGCAATTTCTGGTTTGGATTATCAAATCAATTCTTTACTCTACTTAAATTACGTATGTTACAGAAGAGCCATTGTTTATTCCTTTTTCAATGGATGTCACAGACTTCAGATTAGTAATTATGATTAATGTGTTCTGATTCACTCATTTCATACAGCGGACACGTTAGGTTTCATGTTTAGTATGAGGAATGTAAGTGTTGCTGAGTTTGATAAGCCCACCTTTAATTTGTGATGAATGAAATAATCATTGTTTAAAGGTGTGTTAAATAATCTTGCAGCTCTTCCCATACAAAAATGAAAGCCACACAGTCATCGTGCTTGCTTTCATTTTCCATTTGTTTAGGCCCCGTAACAATAAGCAGGTACTGACAAAGGGCTGCTTTCTCATTACAGCAGATGTAAACCAATGGGTGTTAATAATAATATTAATATAAACAACTATAGTTATTCTGGGACTCTAAGCTGAGTCTTGGAGAGGGGTGCCTCCCCATTACATTGGATGTGTACCAATGGGTCTTAATAATAATATTCATATTCATATAGGTAAGGAGAGTTACTCTGGGATTCTAAGCTGAGTCTGGGAGGGGAGTGCCTCCCCATTACATCGGATGTGTACCAATGGGTAATAATAATAATATTATTATTAATAACAATAGTACTCTGGGGAAGACCCAAACGTTTTAAAAGTTGGTGGGCTAAATGGGGTCAAAATGCTCTCTGTGTGTGGCGATTTTCACCCCTGTAGCCCAAAAACTGAGCTGGGGAGGGTGAGCCTTAGAAGCCCTCCCATTGTAGCCAATGGTCCGAAAAATTTCATTTTTTTCGTAAGCCAGATGAAAATTTCGTTCATATAAGTTCCCCATTTTTGTTAACGGGAACAAATACAACAACAACAACAACAATTCTTTATCGATTAGTCACTTTTGACCATATCAAAACATGTAAAACATACAATACGTACACACTTACAGGAACAAATACGAAAATGAGACAAGTGAATGAAACTACACAAAATGAACAACAATTCCATACAAAAGCGCAATACTAATAAGTTCTAGTAGAAAGTTAAGAGTCACACACTTACAAGACATCCATTTTACACTTCTGAAGTACAACGATCATACCTGTTTTCTAGCCATGTAAATTCTAGTATTTTGCTGGTGTTTTCATCACTTTAGAATATTTTCCTGATATCTTAATGTAGAGGAACCATTTGCAGAGGAAAAACTTGTGGGTTTTGCACACACATGCACACGCACACACACAATTCTTTCTCTGAGCAGAAAACAGCTGTTTTAATAACAAAAGCAATGGTTTTTCTACATATATTTCCTTTTATGCAGAGAAATTTTATTTATTTATTTTTTCACACAAACCGCTCATAATAATTTCTCCAAAAAACTTTAGGACATTTAAATCCCAGGAGAAATGGGATTCAAATTGTTCATTTTACACAATTGTGTTTCCTTTTTCAATCTGGGAGTGCACAATTACCCTGTTTCCCCGAAAATAAGACATCCCTAAAAAATAAGACCTAGTAGAGGTTTTGCTGAATTGCTAAATATAAGGCCTCCCCCAACAGTAAGACCTAGCAAAGCTTTTGTTTGGAAGCATGCCCGGCGCCCACCAAACAAAACACCATAGCATGCAGGATTGGTAAATGTACATACCAGTTGTATATGGAAATAATGGTAGTAACAAGAAATTCTTGACAGGAATCAGTTTGTCTGGTTTAGTTATGTTGGTTTGTGATGACAACTACTGTACAGTATAGAATAAATGTTCATTTTTTGTTCAACAATAAATGTGAATTCTTCTTCATGGAAAAATAAGACATCCCCTGAAAATAAGACCTAGCGCATCTTTGGGAGTAAAAAATAATATAAGACACTGTCTTATTTTCGGGGAAACACGGTATTTTTTTTTTTTTTTGGCATTCCTATGGTACTGTCTTCAGTGAAGATTGCTTTCGTTCATTATATGCCCATGTTCACACCAATGTAAATCTTAGGGTGCATCCAAATTGTAGAATTAATGTACGTAGTTTGACATTATTTCAACTACTGTGGCTTAATGCTGTGGAATCATGGGAGCTGATTTGACAGAGAAGGTCTTTAGCCTTCTCTGCCAAATCGTGCTAGTGCTTCACCAAACTACAACTCCCAAGACTCCATAGCATTGAGCTATAGCAGCTATAGTGTATCAAATTGGATTAATTCTACAGTGTAAATGCACCCTTATTCATCTGTAATAGACAGATGTTGACTTCATGCATGAATATACTTTCTGCATATTTCTGCTCACAGATTTGGATAGACAGAGCCACACTTTGAACAGAGTCCTAAATCCTGACTTTTCCTTTTCCTGAACAAACCCATAAAGCGTCAGTCATAGGGAAGTGGTAGGGCAGAGATTCAAAACAATAAAAAATCTCTATTATTTGGAAAAAGGAGTACATATTCTGATCCCAAAAATGGCTAATTTCTTGCTTTGTACTGTGCTGGTCCCATTTTTGTTTTCCACTATCTCTCTTTGGAACAATTTTTGCCATGTCTACTTCTCAGATACATGTATGTCTTGTCAGCTCTATTTCTCACCTTTTGCAGCTCTCCACATTATGCCTCCTGATGTATTAATTAAAAATAAAGGTTTCCCCTTGATCTTAAGTCTAGTCGAGTCTGACTCTGGGGGGTGGTGTCCAGTTCTAAGCAGAAGCGCCAGAGTTGTCCATAAACGTCTCCAAGGTCATGTGACCATCATGACTCCATGGAGCACCGTTACCTTCCTGCAAGAGTGGTACCTATTGACCTACTCACATTGGCATGTTTCCAAACTGCTAGGTTGGTAGAAACTGGGGCTAACAACAGGAGCTCACCCCATCTTATGGATTTGAACCACCAACCTTCCAGTTAGCAAGTTCTGCAAGTTAGCAGTTTAACCCATTGTACCATCCCTCAAGTATCTCAAATACCTCTCCCTTCTCGAAGTATGAAAGAATACTGGTCCCATGGACCCTGAAGCTGTATCAGCAGCACCCCCCTTTCTCTTCTGTTATTATTTTTAATCACTTGAAATGCTTGACTTGGTAAAGAAAGGTCATGGGCCAGGTTTTTGCAGCTACTTGGTTTTCATTATTCTGAGGTTCCTGCAGCTGAAGTGTATTACAACAGGGATAAGTCCAAGAAACATGTGTGGCACTATCTGAGAGAGTTCACAATGACCAAAATAGTTGAGTTGCTTTCAGCATTGCTGTCTCCATGACCTATATATCTTTTCATAGGTTTTATTGTAGGTGGGAAAATAACGGAGGAACAAGTCTCCACTTGGAGCTGCCAATGCATTTTTTTGTCAACCTATTCTTATATAAATCACTCCAAGCCTTAAAGAGAAGATAAATATCACCAAATAACTCAAGCTTGCAATTTATGGTATGTATTATTAACAGTTAGGACTTTATCACATCAAGCCATTATTTCACTATAGTCATGTTATCATAGATGACTTATACATACTGGGCGGAGCACCTTTGATATTGCACCTCTCCAATGACACAATTGTGCTGATTACACAGCTTTGTAAATCCCTCCCCCTTTTTTCTGGCACTCCAGTGCTTTATTAATTTGTTTATATTTTTCATGTAATTGTGAAATTTCAGCATTAAAACAAAAAAGGAATAGATCTATATAAAATAAAAGGAAAAAGTCACCTTGGGAATAACGAGGGGGAGAGAAAGGAAATCTCAACTCGTGTGACTGCCAGCATGCTGGCATAGAAGTGCAAGGGACCCACAGCATCAAAGTAGGTGATGAGAACTTTGTGGGATTGTTGTTACCTATTTACGGGCATAAGGGATGGAGGAATCACAGAAGGATGACAAACTGGCAGCAGGGTGCGCAAAGTATATTGTGAAAGGAGCCGTCATCAAAATTAATGTTGCAATGCTGATTTGCCTGCCTTATGTGATAAACTCCTAAGTGCAGTTTTTGCATTCTTCAGTTCCTGAGGTTTGATATATTTTAATAAATAAACCAAATGTGCAAAATTTATTCATTCTTGAATAATTTCATAGAGCAGCATATCAGAAACACATTTTAGTTAAATATAAAGCCGATTATATATATACAGCTTTCCAAATGCTTCTCCCAACCATTCTAGCCAGCAAAGTGATGGATGTTGGGAACTATGATCCAGCAACATCTGGAGGGCCACATTTTGCCTTCTCATGATTTAAGCTGTCATCTTCCTCTATTAAAATGTAATTTCCTGTATCGGTGCTTCCCTTTACAAGAGGTTACGAGGTCAATACTGTCAAAAATTGCTGATGGGTGGTTTTTCTTCTTTCTTCCAAATATTTTTGTATCACTTTGGGTTCTCTCTGAAGATGGGCCATTTAAGCACTGACTAGGCATGATCTTATTTGGTTTATACGTTCTGACAAGATCACTGCCCAGTGGGTTGTAGTTGTTCAAACATCTTTAACAGAGCATTAACTCATCACTGTGACAATATAAAGCTTCTGCTTGTGTGACACTTACCTTTTATGATGTATGGGTATTTTCAGTTCTTGCTTTCATGATTAAACTCATCACTTTTTTTAGAAGTGGGGAAATGTAAACAGACATGATGTTGAAGAAATGTCTTTGGCATTTCCTTTCTGATATTCAAGTCTGCAGCCACACCTAAATATGCCAAATGGAAACTGGCCCCAACAAAGTACCTCACCAAATGTTCAAAAAAAGACTATCAACAAAGGCATTGTCTTTGAGAAAGTGCTCAAGCAATGGAGATGACATTTGATACAAAGTAAGCCCAACAAAGGATTTTGAAGATTAAACTTGCCTTCTGCTATAATCCCCTAACTTCTTATTTCTAGTTTCTAATCCACTGTCATGTCTAGACTGTTTCTTCTTTACCTCCAACAATGATCTGGAAGAATCATCGGATGATAGAATCATAGAGTTAGAAGAGACCTCAAAGACCATCCAGTCCAATTTCCCATCATGAAGGAATGCACAATCAAACCACTCAAACAGGTGGTAATCCACCACCTGTTTGAAAACTTCCAAAGAAAGAAACTCCACCACACTACAAGATAGTGTATTCCCCTGTTGAAAACCTCCTAAGTTCTTCCTAATCTTTAGATGCAACCACTTTCCTATAGTTTACGTCCATTGCTTTGTATCAATGTTTCTGTAGTAGCAGAAAACAAACTTGCTTCATCTTCTGTACAAATATTTAAGAATAGCTGTCATGACACCTCTTAACTTTCTCTTCAAACTAAATAGTAGACATGTCCAAAAATCATTTTGAATCTTATATCAGATTTATTTCGGATTGTTCTTGCTTTTTGATACGCATTCCGAGACGTTGTCTCATGGTGCAACCGGCAATGTAATTCGAACCAACATTGGCCCATTTTCTAATTGTCTCTTAATGTTTTAGTAATCCCCCCCCCATTTTTTAAATAGATTTTTTAAAATATTTTTTTAAATAATTTTTTTTGGTTTCTGCAACCTACCTTGAATGGGAGCTTAGCGCAGCCTAACATGGCTGCCGCTCCCTGGCCAATCAGAAGCTTCCATGAGGGATGCAAAGGTGGAGGCTAACGTCCTCTGCGTCCACATGGAAGATTGCCATAAAAGCCCATTGTGTAGCCTGGGCGAGCCATTCTGGGCTGGGTTTTGCACGGAGAGGGTGGTGGTCTGGTCTCCATTGCTGCGAATGGAGAGCAAGCAAGCCTCGTGTCTGGAGGGAGAGAGAGGGTAAAGGGGCCTGGTCTGGCTGTTCCCACAGAGGGGTTTGGAGAAAGGATTAGGGTTTAGTTGCTCGTTCCTTCTCTTGTGAGTGTGTTCATTTTGGGTAGCGCTCAGCTATTTAGAGCTGTGAATTCCAGGGTTATCTTAATTTTTTCCACATTATTAAAAAAAATTTTCTAGCTTTCAATTTTGTTAAGAATAGTTCTTGCTGGATCATAGCATATCTTTGCAGAATCACTAGTCTATTTCATTAAGGCATTGCCTTTGAGGCTTGTGGGATCACATAGCCAGAGACACCATTGATTTCCAGTGTCCTTCTTGCTTAAAAATAAATCAAGGGAATTTCTAGTTTTCAAAGTTTCCTGTGTCTGCAAATGTCCACCATCTTTGTGGATTTCCGGCCACAGAAACAAAGATACACAAGTAGAAGAGGGACTTTCACAGTGATAAAAACCCAATTGAACAGGAAATAAGACTTTCAACCAGGAACAGGTTTCTTCAAATATTAAAAAGTGTATTATAAAAAGTTATGAAAATTTACCAAAAATTGTAGGATAAAGGAAATGCTCTGCAATTTGTTGAGCTAAGAGTGTTGAATGTGTTCTCCCACTGTACCAAATTTGATGAGGATAGCTCCAGAAATGAGGGCGGGAGAGCCCTGTAAAAGTCCCCCCCAGGTGCAGGTTTTTTTGGCAATTGCGCATGCGCACCCACCATTTTAGAAACATTTAGAATCATTATGAATTTTCAGAAATATCCAAAATTTTTGGGTGAAAAAATCAGAAATAGTTTCTATTTCGAAGCGCCGGCGCCCCCTACTTTAGAAACGAGAATTGAAACATTTTTTTCATCAATTGGACATGCCTACTAAATAGACCAACCTCCCTAAAGTGCTCCTCATAGGATGTGGTTTTCCAGGCCCTTTACCATTTTGTTCACCCTGCTATTGGACACATTCGAGCATATAAATATCATTCTTGAATTGTGGTGATCAAAATCGGACATGATATTAAAGTGAAGCTCTACCAAAACAGAACTGCTGCTGCTCAGTCGTTTAGTCAGAATGGTACTATTACTTATATTTAACTAGACATTATACTCAAAGTGTTGCAACTTTCTAACTTGTCACTTGTCACAGAAATGTTATGCATCATCAGGGGTGTGGGGAACCTGGCACCTCACTCCCCGCATCACCAGGCTCCAGTTGAGGGCAATGTTGTGACTCAGCTGGAACCTCAGAGTGACTCTGATGGGGATTATGGGATTCAGGTTCAAAATTACTCTGATGGGGATTATGGGACTCGGGTTCAAAATCAGGTTCAGAATGTCCCTGTTGTAGAAGATGAGGAACAGAGAACAGCAGGGAATGATGTTGATGATACTGAAACTAGTCAGGTGCAAATTGACTCAGAAAAGGAAGACAGTTCTCAGTCTGATAGCAAACAGGCTGACCTTGATGAAATGGAATCTTTAGATCGAGCTGACCATTTGGAATTCAGGGTTCGAAGGAGTTTGAGAATAGCAAATAAGAAGGAGGTCAGAGGCCAAAGAAATGCTTTCATGCTTTGCAAAGGGTATTAAAGCAGTGTGTTGGAAACAAACCTTTGTCAAAGCACCTTTCATTCAACCAAGAAGCAAGCTCTCGTTTCCTGAATTATCTTGCAGCCTTTGTGTTCATGTTTTTGGGACTTAGTTTATTCCTTGTGATTTCTTGGAATATTCTCTAAGGCTTTATTTTGTAACAATCTTTTGTAACTTTACTTTTGCTTTTAAAGAACTTTTTATCTTCTATTTTCTAATAAACTACAAAAGACTTCAACCTGTGTACAGTCTGGTGTATATAGCAAGGTGAAGCTAACCTGAGGTGCGACAGGCAATCCCATGGGAGAAGTGTTGATCATGCGGCTTTCCCCCATGGATTCCAATGTCAACGCGGGAAGTCTCCCATTTTGTTGAGCTGATGGCATGTGCCAGCTCCACCCTAATTCACCTACAGAGCCTCACTGGCATCATTTGATGGGAGCCTAAGGGCTCCATGGGTGAAGTAGGGCACAGCCGTTGTATGTTACCAAAATCTTTCCTTTGTGACTCACATTGGCATTATAGGTGTCGTATCACTGTGCACGTATGTTCAGTTTGTGGACTACTAAGAATCCTAGATCCTTTTACACATATTCTTGTCAAGCCAGGTGTCACTCATCTTATATCTTTGTATTTCACCTTTTCTGCCTAAGGACCTCATCACATGGAGGTCCTTGATGTGGGGAATCTGTAGGGCATTGGGGCAAATTGTGGGGCAGTGGGGTGATTCCATTGCCCATTGCCCCGCATCACCCACTTGCCCATCACACGTTGGAAAGTGTACCTTTTTGGCTTGCTCTCATGCTGTACCCAGCATTGTCAATCTGAATACAGGTAGTCTCCCATATTCAAAATTCCCCATCCTAGAACAGTTCACTGATATAGCCATCATGGAGCCTTGCCAGAAGTAGCTGTGAATCATGTGATGGGATCCAGCCAGTCACATGCTGGCTGCGTCGGTGAACTGTTCTAGGATGGGGAAATGTGTCAATGTGATGAGGTGCTTAGGATAGTATCTTAGATTTCTCTCTATTGAAATTCATCACATTCGTTTTAGCTCAGCTCTTCAATCAGTTAGGGTCATTTTGGATTTTGATCCTGCTCTCTGTGATAGTAGCTATCTCTCCTAATTTGGTATCATCTACAGATTTGATAAGCATGCCCTCTAGTCCATTCTTGAAACCATTTATAAAGTTATTGAATAGTAGTGGACCCAGAACTAAATCCTGTGGTATGCTACTGGTCACTTTTCAGATGAAGATGAACCACTGGCAAGCACCCTTTGGGTGCAGTCAGTCAACCGATATAAATCCACCTAATAGTAGCAATGTTTGGAAGCCTTACTTCTTTACGTGACATCAAGAGCCAAAATATATAAATGGTTTGCATTGTTTATGAGTTTATAAAAGTCATATTTAGATCATCTTATGGACCTCAGTGATTTGATTTTAAGCCAGCATGGTCAATGGTCTGGGGTTCTCAGAGTTGAAGGCCAAGTATCTGGAAGACCTAGTCTTGGGAACATTATTATAGAAAGTTTGTATACTCTTTTGTGTAGTCCCTTTGACAGCAGGGACTGAAGACTGAGACAAGGTACAGAACAAAATCTTCAATATTTCAATGTCTTTATCATCTACTTTAAAGTTGTGTCCTCAAATTATCTGTGTTCATTGTTTTTAGCTTTCTAGATCTTGAACTGTAAGCCTTTCTTCCTGTGCCTTCTTCAATATCTGTCTTTGTGATATTTTGCTATTTTTTGGTAGTAGGATGGGTTCTTTTGCATATTTTAAATTTTTAATGTACCGTCTCCCAAGTCTTCTTTCTCTAAGTTTAATCCTACTAGACATGCATCAAGACAACAAAATGTTGTGACATGCTGATTTCTTTAAAAGTGATTCATGTTCATGATCTGCTCAATGAAAGACTTTGCTGTAATCTATAAAACTGATTTTCTTCTGAAATTCTTTGGTGTACTCCGTATTCCCCTTAATATTCCATCTTGTGGCTTCCTCTTTCTTAATATGCCTATTTCAATACAACAGTGACTGGAGTTTAAGCAACCTTTGGTCTACCTTTTAAAGTGTTGCAAAATGGCTTTCTCATCAAATGAATTTAAATGAAATATTTTATGTAAAGTCTTCCAAATTCCATTTGGCAAAAGTCTGATGTATAAATAAATTTATGGTCATTATTCATTATATAGTTTTTTCTAGGACAACAAAAATAGTGACACATCAACATACACATCACATAGTTAAATTGATGTTATTTGGCCACTGAATCTCTTTGTTCCCACTTTCATTCTGCAGGCAGGCTGGCTTTGATTTTGCTTAGAGGGAATTCCCCATTTCCCTCTGGCTACAGAAGTGCCTTTTCTTTGGCTCATATAATTCCTTCCAGATTTAGCAGGGTTATAAAGGTGTTAAATGTTTCCCTGCATACAGTTTGGCATCATGCCGACATTTCTCAACCTCCAAGGCCTGTTCACGCTGCCTCTGTACATTTGCAATATTTGTTGCTCATTGTACAGCTGTATTCTTTCATTTAAAACAATAACAGGGTTTGCTTGACATTATGCATAAATGCAGTCCATGGGGAAACTGGTCTCATGACACAGTGATTTCACATGAATGGCATGAATTATCAGAAAGGTTCCACATGTTTCAGTGCTATGCAAACATAAACAAGCAAACAATGCCAAAGTTTTTCAAATGCTTCTAATGTTCTCTACAGCATTTTAAAGCGTTATTCAAAAAGCAACTGAACTTTTGTGTTATTGACTGCAACAGGAGGTGTTAAATTCACCCTAGATCTCCATAGACCTGATGGTAATGAACAATGGTTGGACTGTAACCTAAATCTTCATTATGGTCAAGGTCTTCATTTTTCTAACCTTCAGACATTTATTTTATTTTCAAAGCTCTTCCATTGAATTCTACAAAACCCTAGAGTTTATAATGAGATCATGGTATATCCCATAATGACTTTATGTTTTACATATCTTTAATTGTATTTCATTTGTATATGTTTCTGCTATGTTTCAGCCTACAATGTGCACACAAATATTTTGTCAAGGATAACAGGTTTTTCTCTTTAAAAGTTTCAGTGTTAATGGAACTGAAGGGATTTAAATTTGCAAAACATTTCTAAAATAAAACAAAAAATTAAAATGTTTAATAGAGGAATCAACTAAATTAGATTTGAAAATAAAAGTAGTAGTGAGAAATGGGTTCGCTGGATCATATTTGAGCAGGATTTACCTCATGCATTCTGTTTGTCCCATTCATATGGCCCCGTTTCCATTTCTGTCCGCTGTTTCTGAAAATAGGCGCCTACCAGAATGAACTTTGCCATCCAAGGTAGATTGCTTTATATGAATTGTTGTTTTTACATTGTTTTTAGGCATTGAATTTTTGCCTATTTACTGTAAGCCGCTTTGAGTCTCCTCGGAGAGAAAGGCGGGGTAAAAGTGATGTAAATAATAAATAAATAAATAAATAAATAAAGGTCTGAAAAAAATGAAGATTTTTCAGCCCATGGGCAGCAAAGTGCTAGTGTGTGGCCGGTCCTACATCTGAGTGTTTTGTGTACCCAGCACCTGCCAGGGCCTGCCAGGACATACGAGCACAGAGTAAGAAGCGTTTGGCACTCGATGTGCCGAAAATCAGCAGTCTAAATGGCTACCGTTTTCCATTTTTCCCCATTTCACTGATATTTCCATTCTGTGCATTCTGAATGAACGACAACATACAAAAACATGAAATAAACAGATGAGATGGTAACCAGGCCCATGACTACTAATTACTCTCTTTTTCATGGGACTGATAACCTTATCAGTTAAATAAAGCTAGAAAATATTGGAATAATTCTGAGGAAGCTTTTTTTTTGCTTAAAATCACATCACTGTCACTTCAAAAATAGCACTTATTACAGAGTGCCACCACATCACTATGTTTTCATCAAAATGCATTCATGGTATATGTCAGTTTAGATCAGGGGACCTCAAACTTTTAAAGCAGAGGGCCGGTCCACAATACTTCAGACTGCTGAGGGGCCAAATTATCATTTGAATAAAATTACAAACAAATTCCTATGCACACTGCATATGTGTTATTTGTAGTGCATACAACAATGAAAGAACAATACAATATTTAAAAATGAAAACAATGTAAACCAACATAAACCTATCAGGATTTCAATGGAAAGTGTGGGCCTGCTACTGGCCAATGAGATAGTCAAGTGAATTAGGATTGTTGTTGTTGCGTGCCTTCAAGTTATTTCAGACTTTGGGCGAGCCTAAGTCTAAAATTATTTATTTATTTATTTACTGCCTTTATTTGCTACATTTATATCCCACCCTTCTCACCCCGAAGGGGACTCAGAGCAGCTGTATGTACATACAATATATTATATTATTAGCATAGCACAATATTAGCATTATATATTACTATATTGAACTATACCACTATACTGTAATATTACTGTATATGTAATATATAACATATTAATATTATTATGTGGTATTATTATTAGTATTATATTGTATAACATTATAATTTTTTATCAATATTATATATATATATATACAATATATTATATTATTAAAACTGATATAAAAATCTATATATATAAAAGAGTGATGGAATCCTGGCGACCGCCAAAACAACAAAACTAAACACCCCACAACCTTGAAAATTGACAACAAAACCCATCATCCACGCCTCTAGGTTGATACAACAAAAAGAAAAGAAAATTAAAGTCCTAATTAGAGGGAGAGGAATAATTGTTTTTATCCAATTGCTGACAGTTAGAAGGCTAAGCTCCTCCCACTTGGTCTCCTAGCAACCCACTCACCCAGGGGACAGGCAGAGTTAGGCCTCACTTAGGCCTCTTCCACACTGCCTAGAAAATACAAATTATCAGATTTTAACTGGATTATATGGCAGTGTAGACTCAAGGCCCTTCCACCCATTTATAATCTTATATTATCTTGCTTTAACTGGATTATCTGGACTCCACACCTTTACCATTTACCTTAACTACCACCAATTCCTCAATACTTTATTTCCCATACCACCATACTTTGCCACAGCAACGCGTGGCCGGGCACAGCTAGTATATTATAAAACTAAGGGTGGGGGCCAGGTAAATGACCCTGGAGGGCCGCATCCGGCCCCCGGGCCTTAGTTTGGGGACCCCTGGTTTAGATGCTTTATAGACCTTGTACCAATATAAATGTAAGAGTCACACATGGGGTGTTGTGTGGTTGCTGGGCTGTATGACCCTGTTCTAGCAGCATTTTCTCCTGACATTTTACCTGCATCTGTGGCTGGCATCTTCAGAGAGATCCTCCGAAATTGCCAGCCACAGATGCAAGTAAAACATCAGGAGAAAATTCTGCTAAAACATGGCCATATGGCCTGGAAACCACAACATACCTCAGTGATTCTGGCCGTGAAAGCTTTTGACAATACAAAGCCATATGTGTTTTTGTTTTTTGTTTTTTTTGAGTTATGTAATTGCCATTCTGCCTATGCCATTCTGACAGCCCTCCATCTTATTTGACCATTTTATAGGTAAGACATTTACACAGAATGCTTGAAACATAAAAGATCATGGAAGTTGCAAGTTATGCTTTACAGTGATCAAATAACTGTAAATATTCCAATTAATCTTTGGTGTCCTACTTGCTTTAGACTGATGCTTGTTTTTTGATCTAGGTATAGTCTTCTTTTCTTGTTACTGGCTTCCAAGGAATATGTCTTTCTCTTCTTTTTGCTTCCCCAGTTCAGATCAAACTTCATAAAGAAGTGCAGTGTTCTGTGTTTCAAAGGTGTCAAACATCCACTCCTTTTATTGATGCCAACAACAGCTGTAGCTGTTTGACATTTTTGAATATCGCATTTTAATTGGCATAGTTCAGTTACTCAAGAATTGGTCTCTATATTTCTTCACTTTGTAGCTAAGAGTTTTTGTTCAGAGAAGCAGCTCTAATGTGTCATTTGCCAACATCTGAAATAGGTTAGGAAAGGATGAAAAATCTGACACCCAGCTGCAGAGAGAAAACAAACATTTTCACCTAGTTGTTGTTGTTTTTAAAAGGAATCTGTTTATTAAAAAATAACCCCTTCCTGCTAATTGTTTCAAGCTTGGCTTTTTCCTGTGGGCTAGTCTCTTAATTAATGTAATTGGTTGGTAATTGTTATTCTGTAAGGCATTCCAACAGACCTGGGGCTTCTGAAATGCCTATAGTATTTTCAGTACAAATAGAAAGGGAGTGGGGTTGCAACCATGGATTACCGTCATGAGATGAAAAGAAGGTATAGGAGGAAGGAAAAAGAAAAGTTGTCCCAAAAGCTGAATCATTGCTGATGATAGGAAGAAAGAGGAAGACATTTAACTTTCAATGTAATGGCAATCCATTAGAAAGGAAGATAAAGCCATTCTTCTTTCCCATGTAACTTTCTGAGGAGGAGAAAGGAAGCATGTGTAAATAAAGAACAAACAAGACGTGTTTTATGATAGCATATAGCATAGTGTGAGATTCTACTTTTCTGAAAATACTTTGTTATCTATTTGCCAATGATGCCATTAGGCTGAATAAGGAGAATGCCTCAGGAAGCAGATGATGAGAGGCAGCATCATTGTATTTGAGGATGGAGATTATGTACCATGTGACCTGGCCTTCAACCTGCTTTGGCTAGTTTTCAGGTTCAGTGAAAAATGCTGTCCGGTTACCAGGCTTGAAGAAAGATTCAGTTTGTCAGTCTAGTCAGTCTAGAGAAAAGATGCCAGCTTCTTCTTTACCTTAGATGGCAAAATGTCTTGGGTCAGCTCCATCTCTATTAAATGTTTGGGGATTCTACTTGTGAGATTTCTACAAACCACTCAGAGTGAGAATGGAAGGGACATCCCAGTAGGAAAATATGCTAGAATTAGAGCATTTACTAGTGTCCAAATTTCAGCTATAAGATTCTATCCACAGTGTTGGATAACATATTGTTCTTTTTCCCCCCAGTAGGAAGAATAATCCTTAATTTCTCTGTGCCTATATGTGCTAAGTCGAGTTAAAGTTTGCAGTCCAGTAAAGTACAGATTCTTTGGATGGCACAGAAGACCAATCCATAATGATTGAGTTTTCACTGTGAGCTAGCTGGACTGAAAGGAACAAATACTCTTTTTCAGTTGAGTTCTGTTAAGTTCCTTTTTTTTCCTATAGTTTTTTTTTTAAAAAAAACCTGCCTTACCAACTAGATGTGTTTTGCCCTTCTCAGACACCCACCCAAATATTGTCTTGGCCTCTCCTCTTATATAGCATCATCAAGTCAGGTGATGTAAATATTTCCCCATTCAAACAGAATGGTGGCCATTTCTAAATTGTTAAAACGAATGGAAATAATTTCCCTTATGTTGGGTCTCATTGAAGTTGAGAGTTAAGAACCTGTTCCCGTTAGCTACAGGAAATATGCATCCTTCCTCTTCTCCTCTTCAGAAAGTTACATTGGAAAGGAGCATGGCTTTACCTTCCTTTCTGATTGATCACCATTCGGTTAGAAGTTAAATTTCTTCCCCTTTCTGTCTTCCACCAGCAATGATTCAGCTGCTATGACTGAGTTATTACCCTACACAGAACCAGTCTTAGGAGTTGAGATACCATCAAAGTTCGGAAAAGTCACTTTCTGGGGATTCTGAGAGTTATGATCCAACTTTCCAAGCTCTCACTTCCCTACAAGCTAAAAGACAACTCACATGACAAGGAGTTGAGAAGTCAAAAGTCTCAAAGTACTCAATAGAAAAGGAAGTCATATCTAATAGAGCCTATTTCCTATATGTATTTCCTTGTTTTTGACCTTTTCCGCTATTGTGATGTGACATTTTGAATACTCAGATGATACATCTGTTAGCCTTTGTTGGCTTACAGAGAACATGAATGGAAAACTTTACAATTTCAAGAGGTAATTCTTATTCTCTTAGTTTCAAAATAGGGAGAGAGAAGAGGAACTAATGCTATACATGTAACATTTTTATATGCTCCCAGTTGGTGAAAGATAGATTGACAGTAGCAGCTGCTAACAATGTCAACAATCAAGTGGGATGAAGTGTGGCAAGCCCCCAACTGTTTCCCATTCATATGAGTTATGAGTTCTCACTGTTCAGAGACATTCGGATAAAAGACCATATGAGCAAAGTTGTGAGAATTTGGGAATACCCACCTGGCAAGAAAATCTTGCCCTTCAAAAGAACAGTCAGTGTAAAATTTCTGAGTGAGAAAAAATAAAGCAGAAAGAATTAAAAATGCTCACTCCATCAAAATCTAGAAATATGTGACCTCTAAGTGTTTGTAGGTTCAAGAAACAAGATGATGTGTTAGGGATGGAAATTCCCGAAAAAAATATATGTGCTGGCATAGTTTGAAGTGGCAGGCGTACTTCCATCATTGTGCACTAGAGCCTAACTGCTGAAAATGCTTGCTTTCTGTTACACTCTGCTGTGATGGAAATGTCATAATACCTTATTGTGTTGATTGTCTTATATAATCTACATTTGATTGTTGGTCATTCAATCAAGATAGCAGAATAATATCCATAGAAGATTTCTGACATTAATCTGACATACTTATACATCCCAAATATTGAACTGCCACCAATGTGTCTGTTATATTATTTAATTTTGTTTCTATAGTATTCAGCTTTGAAATTGTACATGAGCAAGTCAAGCTGTCTTGCTAAAGCATAAAGTCCAGGTGACAAGCTTATTCCAAAAGCCAGTCCTAGGATCTCATCACACTGAGGTCCTGAAGCCGGACGACACCGGGAGAATCCTCTAGGCAGCATGCTGAATCTGTGGGGAGTGGGGGAAACAGTCACCCCACACCCTACATCACCCGCGGTGCTACTTTCCCCATCTCATGGGGGAAAGCACCGCCGCTCAGCTTCCCCCCAAGCTGTCTCTGTTCTATCTAATGAAAACATGGAAAGTATCTCATATTCTCTGGGTAAAATCTTAGGACACTGCCAGGATGCGTCCTGTATGGAGCGCTGCCAAAAGTAGCCTTGTGTCATACAATGGCCTTGATATTGATTCCATTAACAAATTACACCAAACAGCTCCAATTAAACTTAGAGAAAGTTTTGTGGAGGTTCTGTTGCTTTCTGGAGAAAGAATTCTAGAAGAGAAAGCAGGAGATGTATATATATGACACATTGGGTGCTGGCTTCTATTTAGTTCGACAGGTCTCCTCTTTTCCCCTGCCATGTGCTATTTATCATCTCCATAAAAGCATGGAAAGGGGTTCTTTTGCCATCATAATTTAGAGATACAATAAAGAAATAGTTAGTACAATCTGTAGATTGGATGTTTCTAAACATATTGAAGCTTAAACCAGACAAAATAAAGGATAGCTGTCAAGAACTGCCATCTAGTAGAATAGCTGATGAGGGAATAGCAGCCCAACCTTTCTTAGAGGACAGGATTCCCTTGATAATTCAAGGAAGACTTACCAGTTGTATTCCTGGACATGCTTTTTAGTCAGATGTCTATGTGGTTGTGGAATATCACATCTGGCCATTTAACAGCAACCCATGCCTTCAATTACATTCTGAATGGTTTATTGTAATGTGTTCTAGGAGGGAAAGGTTTGGAAATTGTAGATATCACAGGACCTTGTGGTCAGGGTGACAACTGGACCTGCAGTCGCTCTAGTGGCTTCTAGATTATTTCTAGCTTACCTGGCATTGCCAGGTTTTCAAAACAGCCATAAGAGAAAGACAAAATTCATGACATGCAGGGTAGACAATCAGGAAGTAATTATCAACAAGCTGTAGATCCAATTTAACCTAGCCTAGTATGGTATAGCTTGCTTAGTAGTTCCACCAAGCCTCTCTAACTCCCTCACCAAAGTGGCCCATCTAATCCTCTCTATGATAGCCTCCCAGTGCTAGGCAAAAACATGTCCATTTCCATACAACTTTGGATGATGAATGTATTATTTGAAAATCTTAAATGATGAATTTGATTTGAACAGGGCTTTCTGTGTTTGTGTCAGGGACTACAAAACAGATGAAGATGAAGGGTTGCCAGGCCCACCATCTGAGTCAGTAGAAAGCAGACAACAACCGCTGATGCCTGACACTGAGGAAGCTACCCCTGCAGTGCAGGACCAAGTGCCTCAGGCAAGTGGGAATCCTGAGTTAACTCAGGATCAGGAGAGCAATGAGGCAGAGGTAGATATCCCAGAACTGAGTACTCATGCTATTCAGCTGCATAGATCTGCCCAGTTGGCACAGAGAAGGGCCAACAGGTAAGAGCATTTGTGCTATGGACCATAAAGAGTGGTGGCTTGGATTTGGTCTTTGCTGGGAGCAATGTTACAGCTTGGAGCTCTGTTGGATGACTTTGTGTGCCTGACCTTGGCTTTGGACTTTGGATTATGTATAGTTTTGGATGTTTTGGTGAGGACCTTTGGAATGGACGATTGAATACGATTTTTGGATTATCCCTGCATAGTTTGTTGTTTGAATCTACTTTGGTTTGGATCCTGGACTTACTAATTACAGGTATAGTGAGTAGCTGTTTATACTGAGAGATGCTGTGGAGGGTTACAACAGTTTGTTATTCTAAAATATTGAAAAAAAATGTTCTTTTTTGTACAAAAACCCCCACAAAAAACAAGGAAATAAACACCCTCCTGGGGCAAAAATGGCATAAAATGAGCAACAAGATGACAAAATGCTATTCATACCCCCTAAAGAGCATTTGGGATTAAAAATTATCCCCTCCCCAAATGATGTCATATTCTCCTGGAGAGCTAATGCTGTCCTTAGCCTACAAGAATTTCCCACCTCTGCTGTATATGTAAATTTTATTAATACAGTGTAAGTTGCGGGTTGGTATGCATGGCCAGTGTTTAAAAGTAGCCTAAAATGTACGTGATACTGAATGGATAGAGTTCAACTGTTAACTGATAACTCCATCTAAACCAACCATTTAATTCAGTTTCAAAACAATATTGAAGAAAGTAGTTTCACTGTGAAGTTGATTACATAGGAAATCCAAAGATGGCCAAGCAGCCAGGGAGAAGAAGGGGGTGATCCTTTATCCTGTGCTGATGAGGTGAATGTCAAGACAGAAAACATGTAAATATAGGAAGAAAAAAGCCAACAAAGCCTTGAAAATTTGATATAAATGAAGAGAAATATTTATTATAAAGTTATACATAAATTATAAACTAATTATTAAATTTAGTCATTATTAAATTATTATACACATGCATACATACAGATGCATTTCAGGATTTTTGTCAAAATTTTGTTTATGCAAAAGCTAATGACCATTTTGTGCAAATCTTCAAATGTTAGTGCAATGTATTTTGTGTAAAAGCTTTTGCGCAAAAAATATTTTTAGACAAAATATGTCAAAAAGACCTTATAGGAAAATGGAAGCAGAGTGTTGTTTTTTCTCTTCATATTGAAGAAAAGATCAATAATTTTTTAAGATCAATATCTTAATGTGCCAAGATACTATTTTTATTGAGGATAAGAAAACACATACAGATTATTTTTCTAGTTGCAACTGAATAGCTGTATTTTATATAACAGTTGGCTGAAGGATGGAGGGCATTGTAGACTAAAAAAAGTACCTTTTCCAAGATCTGTGCTGGTGCTCTATTTTCTCTCACATCATTATGTTGAATCTTTTTGTGCTATATTGAAATAATTGGAACTACTTGTGTGAGTAAATTTCTGTGGAAGAATATGTCATCCCCTCCCATGAATTTAAGTGGATATCTTATCTAGTAAGCTTACTCAATGTTTGGTTACAACCAAAGGGTTTACTGGGTTTGCATTAGCCATAGGGGAGCTCTCATTCTAAATGAAATAGAAACATATTGGAAATTACAAGAAAAACAATTAATCAAATAATCAAACAAATGGGTGACAGTTCAAATACAATCTTATTCATGTTCTACAGCATGACTGACTTACATCTTTATGATACTCACGATTAACTCTGCCAACGGGACTCTAGTGAAAAATAATTTGTTGCGGGTTGAAATTATGTGAGATTGATTCTTTAATATTTTCATTTCTCTGTTGTGTTAAATATAACTTTTTAAGCATAGTTTTTCAATGTACCCGTTGAATCATATTTAGTGGCATCCTTGAAAGCATATAATGTGCATGTTATGATGCTTTGTATTTTAATCTGGATCTGGCCCTTTCCACACAGCTGAATAAAATCCCACATTATCTGCTTTGAACTGGAATATATGGCAGTGTGGACTCAGATAACACAGTTCAAAGCAGATATTGTGGGAATTTTTTGCCTTGATATTCTGGGTTATATGGCTGTATGGAAGGGTCCTCTGTTTTGTAGATTTAAATGCAAGTCTAAGTGTGTTTATAAGTGAGTGTGCAAAATAGCATTTCATCCACCATCAAATTCAAAATCTGCTGACTTCCACCAGTATGTACATTCCTTTCCCTGTCATGCATAGTTCTTTTTCTCTCTCCTCCCCATTCTAGCAGGAAGATTATTTATACCAGCTCAAGGGTCATATAGAGTTTCCAGTGCTGGAGACTTTCTGGCCTGCACCATCCAAAATTCAACTGCCATGCTTCTCGATCTCATCTATTCATCAGATCCTGGTGTAACCATTCCTTTTTTTGACCAATTCATTCATTCACTTTATATCACGTCTTTTCCCTTGCACAGGACCAAATTACTTAAGAGTATAGCCATACTGTGATTTCTTCAGAAATAATCCAGCACATCGGAAAAAATGTATCTGTATAAATGTCTGGAAAAGACAATTTACGTATAACACTATGATGATTCTCTATTAGACTTTCCCCACCCATCTGTCTAGGAACTATTTTTCCAGAGTTCTTTCTGTGATGGAAGACATGGAAAAAATCAATACTGCTTCTTTCCAAAACTTATGTGGCCTCCTAGAAGTTGGAGCTAAACTAGAAGCCATATTGAAGGAGCCATGTTGTGGTTTACTTTACAAATCACCTGGGATTACCTTCACAAATTTAATAAGGACCCATACTAAGCAGCTATCACAACATAAAGCAAACATTAAAATAACTTCATTAAAACGTATTTATTTGTTTGTCTCAGTTCCATGCCCCCTTTCCCCACATACGGACTCAAGAATGGCTTTAAAAATACAGGCATTAAAATATGAAACAATTAATCATATTAAAGTTGTAATGTATGAACATTATCATGATGTAGAGATCATGAAATTTTTATGAGGGATTTATTATTATGGTTTACATGGAATACACAGAATGGACATTTATGCGAAATGTTGGAAACATTTTAGAGTTAATTTGAAAAAAAGCATTCCATTTTTCTGAGCACATTTTACTTCATTGATTGTGATTGCATAAATGCATTGATAGGGTAACTGAGGAAAAAAAAATCACATTTGACGGTCATTTCAAATTATTAAAAGCAAAACAGCAATTGCAATTTTTAAACACTTAAGAAAAACAGATGAAAATACCTCATAAGAAAGTTTGCTTTAAGCTGCTTGTTCTAAATTGGTCTTAAATGGTTAATCTATAGCAAAACACATCATTTGGTTGATATTTTATAGACCTAATATCAAATAATTTTGAATTATTAGCTATTAGGGAGTAAATGCTAATTCAATAATAAACAATCATTTTGGTCTTTTATAAAGCCACAAACACAAATGCTCACCTCTGTGTTTGTATAGTTTTTACCTAGGTGTTATGTCAGTTAGAATCAGATGTGTTAATATGATAGTCAAAGGTCTCAGATTGCTGGTAGCTTATAGGCTTGGCTTGTCTCAAACAATGTCCACCAGGAAATTGCCCTGTCAGTTACAATTAGACATGTTAATGTGGTGTTTAAGGGTCACAAACTTTTGCCTGAATGAACTGACTTGCAGACAACATTTGGTTTACATCAACAAGGTCAACTAGTCTTCATTAAAATGGGATAGTCTGAGGGTATACCTCCAAAGTAAGATTGTAATGGATTGCTTTAAATCAGATCTATAACTCATACTTCTCCAACTTTGCCATTTGTCATGTAAACAATTAAATCAATTGATTAAAATCTTGCTCAAAATGAACTTATTACGAAGAAAAGAAAATTAATACTGGAATAAATGGTTCCATTTGCTTTAAAAATATTTTGATCAAATGTTTTCTTTCTATAACAGAATGTGTAATTCAGATATATTTATAAAAAGAAGAAGGATTGTGTAATAGCAGGAGTTGGAAAGGAACTTGCAAGGTCGAGATTATAGTTCATACAGAGCCATGGAACTCATGGATGACCTTCTATCACATTCAGTAGGTTATTGAGTAGATAAAAGGGTAGAGGTGACATATGAAATACAATCCACATATCTGAAGGGGGTATGTTGTGAGACACACACATTCCAACATGGGTACCTGAAACCATAGATACTAGCAAAACGTATTTTTATTATACTTGAACTGGAAGCATGCCAAAAGAATTATGCTAAGGATCTAGGGCAGCCTGCAAACACTTCCAGACTACAATATTTTTAGGAGCATGGGTAAGTAAAACTGTGGATATTGAATTCATAGATAAGGAGGGGTGTCTTGCTGTATTCAATCAGCCCTCCATATTCTCAGGGATTAGGACCACAGGACCATCACAAAAATGGGGGAAAAAAAGAATTAAAAAACATTATTTTTATCCAACAGAACATTTCTCCAGGAATCACTAGGTCCTTCAGCACAACTTTATGGTGAACTACCACTAGAAGCTGAGCATAGAATTGCACTGGAGACCTACAAATACTTAGAGAAGTGTCCTCTCTAAGAATTTCTATGTCTTGCAGAGTAACTCTATGGTTAGCTTCTGGTAGAATTGACCATAGAATCATGCTGGAAGACAAACAGATTTCTAAAGAACACATTAATAAAATTTGTGAATAATCAAATCCACAAGAGTGAACACTGTGGAAATCTGATTGTATGCCTTGAGCTGAACAAATTTATGGTAGGATAGAAACGTGACCAACACATACATAGAAAAATTGGATCTAGCCCAAACTACTAGCCTAAATTTTCTAAAAGCATCAGATCTAGCCCATTCTTGGAAGTTACAAGCTCAGCTCTGGTTAGTACTTGGATGGGAGATCACCAACAAATATTATGTGGTATAAGAAAAGCCAATTCTGCGGATTTCTTGCATATGAAAACCCTATGAAATTTGTTGGGTTTCCTATTTCTTTTACTGTCTTTTGAATTGAACTGATATAATACTGCATAATAACAACTAGGACATACAGCTGCCTGCCTATCCCTCTGGACAAGTGTGCGCCTGATTCATTACTTGGAAGATTTTCTTTATCACTGTTATTCCTTTACAATAAAAAATCAAAGCCTCTCCTTCCATTTTTAAGTAAGCTGGTAGCAAATCTACTTTCATTAGAATACCTTCATAGTCATCAAAAAGATTTCTGGGTGGGTATGTCCTATCTTGTGGATTGGAGAAAAGAAACCTTGAAGACAAAGATCTACATCTGAAAGTTATGGCACAGATAAATCATGTTAGTTCTTTCATCACCAGACACTTCCACAATGACATTGCTAGAGAAGAGAGACTCTTAACAGACTCCACAGTGGTCCTGGAGGTTTTAAGGAATTCCAAATAAACAAGTGTCTTTCATTCCATCCAGCCGCAAGGAGTTAACAAGCTTCTTCCAGCTCTCAAACACAATACCTCCCAGCAGCAGCCCACACTCATCCATACACAGAAGCCCAGATATCACACACCAGATCCTGCTGTGCCGAACAAAAACTAATCAACAACCCTATTAGCCTCCAGAGATCTGCTAAGTTTGTTTACAGTAAATACTCCCACTCAGTCAGTCCAAAGATGTGTGGAAAGTTTGGAAGGGAGGGGGAAATTTCCCTGCTTCAAATGTGATGCACTTTTTTATCTAGGTAAGAAATAATATTTTTTACCTTTAGTGTAGATCCATTAATTTTTTTAGAGGGGTTGAAGCAAAGCACCAAACCTACAGCTGTATACTCCCTTCAAGGGTATGGTTTGATGTTCAGAACTTTATCTCTCACACACGCACTCCATCTTTCTTAATGACATGATTTTCACAAAAGGCAATGATGGACTCTATACTCTGAAATCATATTTAATTAAACAGCAAAGAGCTGTGAATAGCTTTGTTACTTGAGAAGTCAATATGTATCTATAGAAACAATTTTGTCATTCAGAAACTTCCCAAGATGTTTGATACAATGCAAGACATTTGAGGAATTCCAATGGATGTTGTAAACCTAAAAGTACATTTATGGTTCTGCTTTATGCAAACAAGATCCCTTCTCAACAAAAGTGGCTAGCTTTGGTACATTAAGTTGATTTAAATTGAGATTTGATAACTACTTTTAAGAAGAATATATATGTTGAGCACCAAATTTCAGAGCACTATCATGTCATCCTTGAGTTATGTCATTCTACTGATTATTCGTAGAAGTCACTTTTCAAGCTATGAATGGAAGAAAATTATATTTTCCATAAAAAGTAACCCATCTTCCTATAATACAATTTAAGGTCTTTGAGGAAGGTCTAGGAAGCTACAGTATAATAGCTTAGAACAGAATCATGGTACCTATTAATTACATCTAGTAATAACCTTCTATCATCATCTTTCACTGTTGACCAGGTGGGAGCTAATGGTTCAAAAAATTTGGAGCTCAGTATAATTTCTAATATGGTTTAAACCATTCTTACAATTATTAGACAACTTTTCCCTAAAAGTTATAACCTTGTGATCATTATCCAGATTTAGGTTCAACATTGGAAGGGAAGAGTTGAATCAATGCCCCTTCAGATGTGATTTGATATAGCAATAAAGGTAAAGCTTTCCCCTTGACATTAAGTCTAGTTGAGTCTGACTCTTGGGAGTGGTGCTCATCTCAATTTCTAAGCTGAAGAGCCAGAGTTGTCCATAGACACCTCCAAGGTCATGTGGCCAACATGGCTGCGTTACCTTTCTGCAGAAGTGGTACCTATTGATCTACTCAAATTTGCATGTTTTCAAATGGCTAGGTTGGCAGAACCTGGGGCAAATAGCGGGAGCTCACTCCGCTCCCTGGATTCGATCCCGTAGATACCTTTAAGGTCATGTGGCTGGCATTCTTGCATGGAGTGCTGTTACCTTCCCACCAAAGCGGAACCTATTGATCTACTCACGTTGCATGTTTTAGAACTGCTAGTTTGGCAGAAGCTGAGGCTAAAAATAAGAGCTCACCCCATCCCGCAGATTGGAACCACTGACCTTCCGGTCAGCAAGTTCTGCAGCTTAGTGGTTTAACCCGCTGAACCTCTAGTCACCACCAATCATTAGTCACACTTGCTGGACTGGCCATTGTACTCTGGCAAGATCCGGAAAACCACCAATTTTCCACCTTAACGTACAAGTTATTTTTCTCCTTTTATATTCTGGATCAAAGCCTTATCCAGGAAACCGAGGATTCCAATTTAGATGACTGAATAATAATATTCCTCCCACTGTTATAGCTGACTTATTGCCAAACTGCATTAACAATCAGCTTCCAACTCAACAAAAGGTCAGAAATATTGGCAAATCCATAAATATTGGCAAAGCCATAAATAACAATCAACTTCCGAGATCTAGAACTTTCTTCATAGATGCTTAAAGTGAACTGAGGACTTTTGTAAACTCCACCAACCATCAAAAAATTGAGACTGTGGCACTAAGTACTATTCCAGCAGATGGCAGCAACAAATTGGGTGTATTGTTATAATCCCAAATAGGAGGTATCAGTGGGGAAAAAACCCTAGGGAATCTACTTTCTATGCTTTCATCAATGTAAAATAGCTTCCAAGCTTGATAGTGTAGCAAAAGCCTTCATCTACTTAGGATGGTGATATGTTGATGGTTATCTTTAAATCCACAACACATATTGTTTTCACATTTAGGTTTTTAAACATTTGATTTTTTTAAATATCCAGTTTAACATCAACCAGTTCATTGTTTTTCAATTCAAAAGTGGTGAGGACTGCTGATCATTGCCTCATACAATAAGCTGCATAATTGTGTCATCTCAGTTACAAATTGTTCAATACCTCCCCATGTAGTAAATAGAAGCAATACTTGTATATCTGCATACAAACACACACACTCACAGACACATACACACAAACACACACATTAATGGGAAAATATCTGTGATGATTTAATGAATAAATGGGAAATATTATACTGAAAATATTCGGGATCACTCAACATGGACTCTTCCAAATGTTTGGGCTTATGATTCCCTGTATCCTTGGCCATTGGACAGTCCAAAACATCTGGAGGCCACTTGTGTCTTTAAAAGGGACTAGAATGGGCTCATTTCACACGTCCTGGCTATTTCATAGTAACTAATCACACTTTTTGCCATTCTCTGACCCCATTTACACTGCTATCTAATACAGTTTCAGAATGAAGATTACTGGATTATATGAGTCTACACAGCTATTTTTTGCTCTTTGCCTGACATGGACGAGGACTACAAACAACTTGTGGAAATGCTTGCTGGAATTAAGTGAACGGCCACAACCCGTGTCTCTTGCCATGCCACAAGAAGGTTATCAGAAGAGACATCTGTTAGAGAAAATAAGAAACACCAATCAATCCTCTCCTGAATTTGACAAACTATCTAGGACATTTATTTATTTATTTTATACCCCGCCCTTCTCACCCCGAAGGGGACTCAAGGCGGTTCACAAAAAACAACATGCACAGAAGCAGTAGATTGTGATCACGAGGATTATGAGAAGTCATGATTGCTCTCCACAGCTAAGCCTCAAAAAGTAGTCTCAAAAAGACTGCTTGTGAAATGGCCAAGTATAGATTGATATCTTGTGTTTAAAGACCAGCGAAGGCAACCGAGTCACTTCTAAATTTCTCATTGAGCAGGAGATGCAATTGTTTTACACTGACCTATTTCGCAGTGCTCTACCACAACAGCCTCACCCTCCTTTTCTATCCAATACACCCTTCAAAAGTGAAAGATCCTCTACGCCATGTTGCCCAACTCAAACATCGCTTTGCAGGCCATGTGATGCGCAGAACAGATAGGCACTGGAGCAATATCACAGCAACATACCCACAGGGACGGACATCTTCCCACCTGATGGTCTGATTCATTCTGTACGGCCTATAATGTGGGAGACGAACATAGTTGTACAATGTTACACTGGTCAACTTGAACTTGAAATAGATACAAATAGAGGCGATTAGAAAAGGTGTTGTGATCTGCTTGAAAGTTGAGGAATAAATCATCTAAGTGACTAAGTCTATAACAAGAGTTTTAAAAATGTTATGTAATATGTTCATAGTTTGTGTGTTTGTTTTTTAAGAACCTTAACTAGTGATTCTGCCCACTAGTTCCGTGGTCTTTATGGTGCTGTTTGTTTAGATGTGGTCTTCAACAATCTCAGGTGCCTTCATGAAACAAGGGAATTTAATCTGAGATCATGGACAGTCATCCTTTTGATTTTCAAATTCAGCAGGGGCTCTCTGCCCATTTCCAGTTTTGTTTTCATTTTTTGGTGGTTGCTCCCATAAGGTAAAAGGAACAAAAATGCATTCCCTACTCATTCATAGCTGCTGACATTGACAACCCCTGTTTTAAGTCACAATTTAAAACAATATGAAAGAGTTTTGCTGAGAATGCATATTGGGGAAAGAGAAACAAATGATTCAAAACAACAACAAAAGGTATGTTAATGAGAATGTTAACTTTTGTCATCATATACCCATGCTCTGATCTATTTTAGACAGTCAAGTGTTTTTCCCCTCCAAACAAGTCATTTGCTCTACACTGGCTATTTGATACCGAATGTCAGTGAATATTGTTAAGCTTTCATACTATCACCACACCCAATGGACTTTGTAAATCAATGTTCATGTTTGCCCCCAAGCACTAGTCAACAAATACAAGCCTAAGAAGAGGTGACCCTTTTAATTTCTTAACAGAGGCTACAGTTTGGTTTGATTTATGGACGCTGAAGAGTCTATTCATAAAATATGTATCTGCAAGAGGCAGTTTATGAGAAACCCGGCTTTTGGGACACATTAATCCTAAGTGCAGGTCCAACTTTCATGTTTTATAACATAACTCTGACAGCTGTAATTTCAGATTAAAGATTTTTCATTCACATTCCCAACCTGATTGCTTGGCATGGGCCTTGTATTACCTTATTGTCAATAGCAAGTGTTCATCCTATTGGGAGTCATTTAATAACCAGCTGCCATTTAACGTGGAGACAGAATATTTGTCTCAGCCAGCTCATCTCAAGGATCGTTTCTCTTCACAGGAAGCTCGGACTTCTTCAAGAAAAACAACAGCTGGATCCTGACTATTGTCTCTTATTGTAGAGACTAGTTAAAACAAACACCAATGTGCTTTGTGAGTTTTTCAGAAAGGATTTGTTAGCTGTGCAGATTTTGTTTTCTTTTAGTTATACACTACTACTTTCATGATGAACACTTTTGTCTCTCCATTGTGCAATAGTTTAGTGCTCATTTTGTAAATTCCTCCCCATATATTCTGCTGCTTACTTAAAAATCTGGCAAGTTTGAACTTTTACACACCTTCAATGATCATCACCTTTCTTTTTGGTTATTAATCTAATTTTTCCATGTGGCTTTTTTTTTTTTGAAAAAAAGGCAATAATCAAGCTATATATGAAAGCACACAAAATAATAAACTTGTTTATGAAAGATCCAGGTTCTGATAAAAATAGTTTCATGAGGAGTGATGCCTTTATTTAAAAGCTACCTTTAAATTATCTTAACTTGACATCAGGGGATTATCTTTTATGGCTGTGATCTGTAACAAAACAAACAAAAGGGGGGGGGGTAGGAGAGGAAGAGATTTCATGAGGAAAATGGCCTCTTTCATGGCTAATTAAACTGGAAAACAAATCAATCAGCAAAAATAGCTGATGAATTTATTGTGTCTTTGGAAGCTTATTCTATCCTAACATCTTGATTCACACTAAAATGACTATTCCCAACATCTTATAGGGCAAGCATTTACTTTAAGCTTTACATCTATCTATAATATTGATTAGAGAGTCTCGGGTAAGTAATGGAAGCTTGGATTTACATAAGTGTTCTGGATATAAGCACAAAAGCTGTGAAAACTAAGGAAAGACCTGAATCTGGTGATTAAACCCATTTTTTTCTTTTAGAAACCATTTTTCCATTGTAGTGTATGCTCTGGAGCCTGTGAGCAAGCTAAGTGAAAGTTAACAACAGAGTGGAAGAAGAGGTGCAACCACCAAGTAAAACCTTTGCCATGCATCCATAAGCCATTTGCCTCATTATTATTTGCTAGTTTTCCAAGTCTCATATATGTTTTCATCACAAAATGAGGTTCTGAATGCATTATTAAGATAGCCTGGGAAAATACTCTGCCTTTGTGGGTTGCAGTGATAAATACAAACCATGACATTGATGTTTCCCATTGAAATGTGATTCTGGCCGTTTTCTGAAATTGGAATATTGTGGTCTTTTCTAGGCTGGCATGTAATTTACTGGTTTGTTAAGTATGACAACACAGGGTTTTTAAAAAGTTAAATCTTTTACAGATGAGGACAGAATTTCATTCTACATATTGTAAACATGCCTTGGATCGTAGTTCATATATTTTATGAAGTCCAGAGATTTCCAACCAGGAAAATTATATTTGCCATATCTATTTCTATTTTTTCCTATTCTTTTATTTTAAGCAAACCAACTGTTAGATTATGTAGACTATCCATCACTTTATATATGACATGAAGTAAGCAGGAAATATGAATAGCTGGTTAAAAATATGGTAAACGTAAACGTGTAGTGTCTATGTGTGTTTTCTGAATCTCATCATCTTAAACAAATGACTCCTTCTTTGTTTTACCTTTATAATTAGTCTCCATCAAATGGCCTATTTCATTGCTCTCTATGTCCCCTTTTCTTATTCTCTATACATGCCCCAAAGAAATATCTTTTATATCTTGTCATTATTAAAATAATAAATCCCAATAAAGATTTGTAAGATATTCTGGGGAACTGCTTTGGAGAGTAGTTTGGATTTTCCCTCACCTTTTCTTAAAATAGGATGCCCATTTGCATAGCCTTTTCACCACTCCACTAAGTGTCACATGGCAATGCTAATAAAGAATCCAATCAGCTCCTTGCTATGTAAATATCTTAAGATATGAGGAACATCTGCATTTCAATTACACATATGTGTGAAAAATAAATTATGTTGTCTTTATTCTCGTGATAGAGATGTTGCCCCTCCCTGTGTAACTGAAAGCGTTGAATCAGATTAAGGGACAAACACTAAAGACACCCTTGGAGACAAGAGAAAACAAAATAGGGTAAATCTGTCATAACAGAACTCTCATAGCCATAGAACAATCATATGCTATGAAGAATCTCAGGTACTGAGGTATAATATAGTTTTCCTGGGGTCTTAATCTAGCCAGGGAGTTCCAGTCCAGCCTGCACAGAAGATCACATCTTTCTCTATATCAGCAATATTAGTGGTTTCCAATTTTTGTATAGTCTCACCTGGTACCTCTCACATAAGAACATTTTTCTTAAGGCTTATTCAGAGAACCAGCATGGTGTAGTGGTTTGAAAGTTGTACTAAAACTCCAGGAGACAGGATCTGAATCCCCTCTCACCCATGGAAGCCCACTGGGTGGGTTTGAATAAATCATACTCAACCTCAGAGGAGAACAATGACAAAACATCTCTGAACAAATCTGAACCAATAAAACCTTGTGATAAATTCTCCTTATAGTTGTCATAAAATAGGAATATCTGTGTATGAGTGTTAAATCTGGCCAGTGAAGAAAGCTGCAAGTAAAGAAATCAATGTTTCTGATGTGGTACTAAAGGAGTTTTATGGATATCATGGACTACCAAAAACATAAGAGCAAATCAAGTCTGTACTGTCACTAAAAGCCAGGATTACCGAACAGGGGCTATCAAACCTTGGACATATCATGAGATGACATAAATCCTTGAAAAATATAATAATGATAGGTAAAAAGGAGGACAGTAGAAAAACCTGACAATCCAATGCACTATAACTGATTAACTAAGTTAAGGGTGCTATGGCCCTAGGTTCGCAAGGCCTGAGCAAAGCTACTGACCAATGAGGTCTCTTGTTATTCCCATGATACTATAGAATTTGCTCCATTGGTTGTTTATCTCACCGTTCATGGATATATATTATGTAAGCCTTGGCTTTGCTTAGGGGAGGCTTTGCTTAGGGGAGGCTCAAAACTCTAATATCCCAAAATCAGTATCTGAGGATGTAAAAAGGCACTGGGAGCCCAACACTTAAAATTATTTTGTATTTTTATTCTATTTACTTAATGAATGTGTCACATCTTCTCCAATGGATGCAAGGTGGAACATGTGGTTTTCTCCCACTTCGTGCACTCAACAATCCTTTAAGGCAGGTCAGGTGGACACTGATTGCGTTGAGATAACCTCATATGTTTCATAGATTGGGCATCAGGGGAGATTCAGCCCAACTTTCCCAACACTACATCACAAATGTTGAGAAGAAGGTACCATCTTTTCATTCTCCACTTCAACATAGCTGTTCCGAATCATAATGGTAGAAACAGAAAGCAGGTGCACCGCAAATAAAGGGTAAGTAAAGAGTAGTCTTTCCCCTTTCATGAGAAAAGGAAATGTTCATAAAAGGCTGAACACATTTTGGGGCAGGCAGTAATTCCCTTGCATTTTTGACATTTTTGTGGATAAGTCTGCAAATGGGGTGATGATCCAAGGGAAGATAATATCAGCAAGAATGAGATGTTGCCACATAAGAGGAAGCCAGAACCACAGAAAGATTTTATTTTAAAATGTTGCTCTGACTAGATATAGAGGGAGTGTTTGGGAAGCCTCCACTTGAAGTGTAAATAACAGCTTTAGATGGGTGATTTTTGTTCAGACTGTGCTAAAGAGAGAAAAAGGTAGGCTCTGCCCTTGCTCACACACAATCATGGTCTGGATGCTCCTCAGGTTTCCATGCAGCTTTTTACAGTCAAATTTGGTTTGGATCTGAAAACGGTCAGGGAGGCAAGCCCACAAAATCTGACTACCTTTGAAACAGTTCTGAAGCCTATTACTGAGCCTCATCACAATGTTTTACACTGTAGGGTTCATAAGAAAGAAGTCATAAAAAGAGTTTGTAGACTTCTAAAGATGATGATCTCGGTCTAATGCTGGGAAGAGGTATCTTAACCCTTCAAAAGGAAGAAAAGATCTGTACAAAGGCTGGGAAGCTACAATGCAATGGTGTAAGGAGGATGGTCATGGACATCCTTCTTACACAAGGTACCTACTTAGAATTCCAGGAAGAATAAATTCAGGCCCCTTCCACACTCACATATAATTCAAGCAAATAATCCAGTTTATCTTCTTTGAACTAGATTATACGAGTCTACACTGCCATAAAATCCAGTTCAAAGCAAATAATCTGGATTTTCCATGGCAGTATGGAAGGGGCCCTAGACTTAAGATCCCTAACTCTCCTATATCATCAGACCACTTCCTTCAATCCATTGGTGCATTCTACAAATATTCTTGAAAATACTACAATTGATAGCAATGCCTGACATGAAAAGTTCCAGGAAAGTTAAATGGGCACCTGAAATGCAGTCCAACCAGGCAGTTCCCAGTCCTAAAATATGGATGAAAAACAGGTAGAAATGGATCCTTAAATAAATTGCTTACTCCAGAGCCTACTCAGTCATACTTAATCTGCCAATTTAGTGAGGAAGGAGGTTATAAGTGTCCCTATAGCTCACTAAAATCAAATAGATTTTAGGAAAGGCTTCAGATTTTTACAATAGCCATGACACTGCTTTACTTAATCTGGATAGCCATTCATAGACTCATACAATTGGAAGAGACTGCAAGGCCATCTAGTTCAAGCCTTTATCATGCTAAAGCATGTCATGGGTTCTGGAAAAATCCATGTTATGATTAATGCTTCTGCTATACACTTAAATTTGACAGTGGAATCTGGATTTAATCTCTCACACACAGAGAGAAAGAGAGAGAGAGATGTAATGCAGAGATTCAAGTTCACCCAATACTTTGTTGAAATGGAATACAATATGATGCACACAATTATAAGTAACTTAGCAATGCAATGATGAGGCGGCAACGGTGACAGAAACATATACAGGCCAACCCTCCATATCTCCAGGTTCAACTATCCACGGCTTGAAAATAATTTTAAACAATCCAAAAAGCATATTTTAATTTTTCCACTTTATATTAGGGATGTCATTTTACAACAGTGTTGTATATAATGGGATTTGAACATCCACAGATGGTGGTATTCATCAAGGATCCTGGAACCAATGGCCCACTGTGGACTTTTGCAGCCATCAAAGTTTGACACAGGCTTTCAACTGTGTTTTAATCTATTAGGAGATAGCGATGTATCTGAAAGACTATATTCTCACATATAAACCTGCCAGGACTTTGAGAGCTGCATGATATCCTTTTTTTCAATTCCTTTGAAAGTACATTTGGTGGAAATAAAGGCCCTATATGTTGTCTTTCACTAGATTGGTAAAGATTGTTTTATTTGGACAATGAATTGCTCATTGCAGTCAGACAATTTTAAATGGATGTGTGGGGCTTTTACATATTTTACTGCTTATTTATTGTTAGTCTGAAGTTTTTAAGATTTGTTTTTAGCGTATTATCATTTCTACTTTTAGTGATTTATTTCTTTATTCATTATTTGGATGACACCTTGTACCCCATTCTTGGTAGAAATGCAGGATAAAAATAAATATATAATTCTTGCACCATTTTTATTCTACTCATTATTCCATTTGCTTCGTTGCTCAAATCCCAAGTAAAGAGAGAAGTAAACATTTTTGGAAGTAGCAGAAGACACCATGGACATATCTTGTCATCCTGCCAGGTTAACTCCCTAGTTTGGGAAGTTGCTAGAGCTTTGCCAATGTAGCTTCCAATGACAATGGTTCTCCATCTTTGTGGGTGTCAAAGTCCAAAATGTCTGGAGATCTAAAGATTGGAGACCAGTGCAAACAAACTGAAAATTGTGTAGATATCTCAGCCTTTGTGGGTTGTTGGTTGGATTATCAGTCTTAAAGAAACACAAAGAACCCAAGGAATGAGTAATTCAAAGCATGACATCAAGAAAGTGTTTCCAGAAGAAGAGTTTCCCAGACTAGCAACCGCAAGACACAGCACACTCCTTCCATCTTTTTTATCTTTATTTAATGGCTTTTCCACAATATAGAGGAATTAAAAAGAGGTGGGGGAGGGAATGAAGGAAATATATCAGTGCAGCATCTAGAATGGCCTTAAAATTCACTGAATGGGAAATGACAAAAATTTTGTCTGGAACCATCCTAAGCTGTCTTGGATTCCATAGCCAAAAATTAGTTTTTTCTAGTTGAGTTAAAAAAAAGTTGACTGTGGGACTCACCACGAATATATGAAGAAAGACATTGGAATATCCCATGGCCATAACTATGAGTTATTAACATTATGAGAGTATCAAATACTGGTGTCAAGAGAAAGAGGAATTCTTCACCTACAAGGAGCTTACTAGATATTTGAATTCAAGATGTTTGATTCATAACTCACATGCAATATTTTCTACATATTAGAAACACCTCCCTTGTGTGCGGGTGGGGGGGGGGGCTGATGTTAATTTTGTGCATAGAAGAAAGGATACATCTTTTAAATACATTCTTTGTCTTTGTGCTTATCTTGCAAACTTCTTGTTATTGTTTCAATTAAATGAAACAAACTCCACCATGAGACTGAATTACCAAGGAAATCAATTACCAATAAACCAATGGCAAATTTGTATTACAATTTGTCGTTTAAATAATGAAATGCTTCTATCTAAGCTTTAGCTTATTTCCTAAAAAAGGTTGACAGAGCATTTTAGCCGGTATTTTTTTTTTTGCTCTTAATTTGTATTAGACAAACAACCAAAAAATGAAAGGGAAGCTCCTCGCCCACACTTCCCCTCCCACGTCTTCGCCATGTCAGCCAGCAGATAAACCATGCAAATGTAGTTTGCCGGAAATTCAACATCTCTATTATAGATGAAAGGTAAACAAAAGCAGATGAAGGATTAGCGCAATGCCGAATTTAAGATATTGCTCTCGGTGACTTATAATAAAGTGGTGTTGCAGACGGTGGCATGTTTTTCGAATGACATTTCAATTGTACAAGCCATTTGCATTCTATCTGACATTAAATAACGTTATCACTATTATGAATTCAGGCAGCACGCTCGTCTCTACAGCATAAAGATATGAACTACGAGGCACATCTTAATGAAGGGAGTAAGTTTTCCTGTCAATCTGCTATGGGAGACAAGGCTGCGCCAAGGCTAAACCTCCAGTAACATTATTGTGAGTTGCCCACTTCTGACATAGTACAAATCTTCAGCTAAAGCATTCCTCTTATTAAATAAAGATCTATAACTGAACACATGTATCTGTAATATCACGACAATCCAAAGAAAATTAAAAGACAGATTATGTCCAGGATATTACATGCACCACCACAGAGCACTGCGAGAATCTGGTATGATCCTGTTGCTAAGATACCTGGCTAATGCCACGGAAACAAGCCCCTCTTACTAATCTAGTACAATCCATGCATGCTTCCACATATTTTGGCAGGGGAAAGTAGGAGTCCACTGACAATGGTTTGGGAAATTGGGATATTACTAGCCAGTGCTCCTGAATTTATACATTTTTTATCTCTTTCTGGTAAGCTTCGGGAATCTTAGCGAAATAAGAATTGTAACACTCTGTTAATGGCATTTGGACACTTTATGCCATTTAAAACAAGTAAGATTACTTTTGATCCTCCTGCATAGTCAATAAAAGTTGCTTAAAAAGGTAATTATTTAAGTGCCTTTGGTTGCAAAATTGCAGTGCTCCCACATATGATTCCTCTTAATCTTGGCGATTTATACCGTAATATGTACATAAATGACTAACTGCATATTTCTGTCTCTCTCTTGCTTTCTCCAAGGAGAATATCATACATTCTCATTCTTTGGTGCATACCAAATAAGAAAAGGGAAAAATAATGAAGTAGGCTACTTTTCATACAACACGAGGTCTGTGCTGTTAAAAGCTACTTTGGAAGTTTAAGCCTGGCTAAAGCTCACCAACCTAGACATGGAAAGCCAAACAAAGGACACTGAAAAAACTTGCATATTGTTTCATATCTTTGGTGTAAAATTCATGTATGACCCAGAAACTGGAAGCCTAAAAAGTGAATGCAATTTCTGCATAAGGTATTCTTAATAATAATAAAAATTAATAGGAGTCAGGGAGAGACTCAGAATACAGAAAAATAAGTTCTTTCTAGAAACGTGAGATGATTTTTTAAAAAGCAAAAAACGGAAGGGGGAGAGGCTGTAATGGACTCCTGGTCTTTACTGCAATACGATCTGGTAAGCATCAGTACCAGTAGCTCTGTTGAGCTCAAGTTATGATAACAATAACTTTTGCAGATGTTCGTAGCTGTCAAAGATTATTTGCAAAAATGTCAAAAGATGTGATAAAAAGGATTTTTTTTTAAAAAAAAACAGAGGTCAAGTATCAATCCTCCACTATAAAACAGTAAGCTAAAAAAGAAAGAGAAAATGCTATATTCAAACAAGGAAGGAAGCAAAAGTGTACACAGAAGAGAGACAGATAATACTGGCCTTAACTCCTCTTTCATTTGCACATGCCTTCATTCACACACGCTCACTCCCAGGCGGAATGCAACAGCACTGGGGCAGTGAATATTAACTTTATTCATGGCTTTGTAGTTTCCTCATGCAAGGATCCTCAAGGTCATGTTGCAATGGTTATCTGGCACTATGCCATAGAAAGATGGGGAGCCTATGGATTCAAAAGACTGCTTGCAGCTTTAAGACCGTTCTGCTATTGTGCCATTTATTATTGTTGGGGGGGAAAGGCATTATAAACACAGATAGTCACATAAGATTAAAAACATACCCATATCCATTTCCCTGCTTTATTCAGAACATTTTATATCTTCTAAACCTCTCCACCCTCACTCTGACTTTTCTCAGAGTAAAAAAGTATTTCTAATTAACTACCTCAGGGCAGCATACAAGGGTATTATAAAACAGGAGATTGTTCATGACGGAGACGAGATAAATCAATAACAGGTGCAGATATCTCAGAAAACAGTTACTTCAACCTAAATTGTCCCTGTAAGAAGGACAGAAAAATGTTTTTACAAACCTTTGGGTTTTTTTCTCTTTCTCTCTCTCTTCAATTCTCACTGGAATCCAAGTCAGAAGAGAAAATGGCTGTTTGCTTAGAATAAAGTGCCTGAGCTATCTATGTGAACCTGACTGTAATGGCAAAGGATGGGGCAGATCAATATCCATCTTCTTCATTCCTGAAGTAATAACTTTCAATAGGAAAATCTATTTACTTTTACTTACCTTTATTTTATTTCATTTTGCTTTAAAGAAGTTCATTCCAGAGGGAGGGTTTAGATTGCAAACAGCAGTTAACAAACTGATGATTTAACTAAGGACTGCAGACTACTAGGTAGGTTGCCGCTCCCAATAGATATTGGCTATCTAGACCAAACAAGTTGGCTCGGACATTTTATTATATAAATGGTGGGTATATAAAGCCATTTACAGCATGTGATCAAGCTCTATGGCTCATGCTAGAAAGGTTAATCAAAACCAAGAGGGTCTGACCCTTATTTGCAATATACACAGAATCACTCACTTTCATTTATGAAATGCAGAGGTACTGTGAGAATAAAACATTTGTTAGCATCTAGCACACACCATACACAAGACATTGACAAATCATATTGGGAGACATAATGTACCCATATATGACAAAAATGTGGCTAATTTTTGCTATTTACTAGAACTGCAAACAGATTTATTTGAATATAATCTTAACATTTCAGAAAAAAACTTAGGACATTAAAAGCATCCATTTGTTCTGATCCATTCTTTACGTTCCTGAAACACCTGGGACTTGAATTACAGCTGTCTGCTGCAGTCTGAAGGAAACCTATGTTGCATTAAAATCCACCCAGTTTACAACTGACTTCCAAGTATATAGTACACAGTACGTCAGAGGAGGCTAGGCTCACAAAAGAAAGCAATAAAGAAAGAACTGGAGAAAATTAGTACACATTTTCTTTCACAAATATCCCTCTGCTTCCTCAAGTAAGAACGTAACTTTATAAAGGCTCTATCGTGTTCACTTAATCTCTTCAAAATTCAACCCAAATATGACCTCTAGGCAGCAATCCTATGTACGTTTACAGATGCAAGTCCCATTAAACTCAATGGGGTTTACTTCTCAGTTGGAGGATTTTACTATAAATCTGCTGCAACTTGCCTGAATCTCTTTGCTAAACTTATTGTGAGCATAAAAAGGAATTCCTCATTCTGAAGAGATGCCTTTCCACGGACAGTGTCTCCATTACAATCAAGGTGTTTCTTATATTCTATATCTTAGCATGTCTTTACAGTCTTTCCCTCTCATAAAGCAGAAATCTTATTAATAAACGTATAAGGGTTTTTAGAACTGTGTTCAGTATTGATTCTATTTTACTGTTTGCAGTGTTTGCAAAAACAAAAAAAAACAACAGCAACAGTACATATTTAAAAAGATATAAGAATTGACTTGTCTCAGAACAGAGGTCTAAACAAGGCATCAAAAGAATAAGTAGAAATAAAGCACATTATTCCCACTGAAAAAGTCAAGATGCTGCTCAAAAATGTCTAGCAAATAATACTCCTCAAAGGGAGTATCCTTTTTTTGCTGTCCCTCATATCTGAAAGCACCTCTTTCTTCCTTCCACTCTTACTTTTTCTATTCACTTCTTTAGAAAGGATGGAATGTTGATATATATTTATGTCAATGCATACTGAAATGTTTTAAACCCATGTTAAACTCTTTTTTAAAAGATTCTTTTTTACATTTAGTTAAAAAATCCTTAAGATTTATTTTATTTTTGTATCGTGATACAAATTTTATTACTGAGTACTGGAGCTATTTTTTTCTAGATATTTTCTGATCCATTCCATCTCCCCTTTCCCCAAAGATACTTTCAATTATGTGCCTTATAGATTTTGTGGTATAAAATGATAGCAAATATCTCTCCATCTATAAAGCATTTCAAGCACAGAAATAAAATGGCTCTATCAAATCTAAATAAGAGAGATGGGGAGACCACAAAGATAACATTCTACCAACCTCGTGAGTTTTATTAATAATGACTAATTAATCTTAACTGAAAAGGCACGTTAAACCCCTGATCAGGATTCAGTTGCTTATATAAAGCTCAGAATGCTCACTGTGTATATTTGTAACTAAGGGAGAAATCACCAGCATTAAGTCCCTGCTTAAATCAGCACCTATGTGGGAAATAAATTAGAGGCACTATTCTCTTTAGAATTTGAGAGGAAACATATATTAATATAAATGTAACCTAGTAAGATAATTAATTGCAAAGGAAAATACAGAGAATGTAAAAGACGAATATATTTAATCATCACTGATGGGCACATCTTTATTGGAAGGGTTTGCATGTGTGGAACGACTAATGAATAAATAATTGCTCAGGTTTTTGGCTAGACAATTTACACTGGAGTTCCAAACTTTTAATTAGTCTTCCTTAGCTAAGTAAAAGAGGGAAATGCACAGCCACAAACAGATGAATCATTAAAATGTGTCCCAATATACAAAAGCCAAGGAGCGAGGCTGAACAGAAGCCTCAATAAATCTAGAGAAAAGCCATTGACAATTTTATAAAAAGATAAAAAATAGTTTCACTTGTTAAGAGGCACCAAGGGATTACAAAAAAATTATTCAGGGGTCTTAGAAGATTGGTGTGTTTTCATCTTGAAGACACAGTAATTTTTATGCATTGGATTTTTTACCTGCAACAAATTTTGTTGTGAAATTTCATCCACCATTTTATTCCCTTCTATATTGAACTGAAAGATAAAATTGCTGAAGAAACGGATAAACATCAGGAAATAATTAAGGTGCTTGCAAGAAGATCACAATATGTAATCAGTGTTTCTGAGCTTAAGATGACCAGGTAAAGGATTAGTCCTGCTATATGGAAGGAGACATATTAAAGCAAAACACACGTGAAATACCTAGTGAGGTAAGGGCAGAGTCAGAGGCTTTAGAAGCAATTATGTTATATATAAATCAAAGTTCAAGTTTAAAGTCAGTGCTATTAATTATCCCTTACCTACCATAGCTCTTAAAATGTCAAATTTTTAAAAATCTATTGATAATTTGATAAGTTATGACACAAGTAGATGCCTCCAGCAAATGCAGGAGACAGCATGAAAATGAAACAAAATATATTCTCTTTGATATTGTATTGAGCTATTCATTCATTCATTCAGAAGGGGGAAAAACCACTCTAAAACACCAAATCACATTGATAACAGGAGAGCCATTATAATTTATTGGAGGTCACAGATTTCAGCTATTATTCATGCACGTAATTCTACACTAACTTGGGGTTAGAAGAAGCCTTTGTTTTCCAGATTCAAGAAATATTTTGAGGCACAAATATTAACTGCTCTGGAAGAGATCCATCATTATTTTGAGGCATGCTGTGTGGTCTTTAATCAGCACCGGCATGCAAGATTCTTCTGATTTTTTTAAAAAGAAAAAAACAAGCTATGTCTTGCTCTTCCTCTATGGAAGTCAACATTGAAAACATGGAGGGTTATTCGTGATATCAACCTCAGCAAGCACATGGAACAGGTCTGACTGAGAGACTTTGACTTTTGCAAGACATTTATAGCATTGTCACTTTGCTCCTGTATGATTAATGGTTGTGTAGTAGAGAGAAACTCACCAAGTGTTGCTTGCCAGACACCCAACTGCTGCTCAAATTCCCTCTTCTACACAAAAATTAAAGATGTAGGAATGTCTTCAGCATTGCAACCCTGACATGCTGCATTGTATATAATGTACATAATACAATCTTGAAAGTCTCTCTACTTTCTTTTGTTGTCAATTTGAGCTCTTACCATTACATGAAAAGGTGAGAAATGTCCCGCAACACTCTTGGCTGAAGGTTTCATCAAACACATTTTGATGCCTGAGGTAAAAGGTATGATGGAGCCTCCTTGGTGTTTTGGACTCAGCTCCCATAGTTCCTAACAGCTGGTTAGCTGGCTGGGATTTCTGGGAATTGAAGTCCAAAACACCTGGAGGCCCAAAGGTTGGGAACCGCTGATTTAGATATTCAGACTGGATTGGCAATGAAATCTTTTTTCCACCCTGACAGAGGAATGCTTTCAGCCACTGATATTATTAACCTAAATTTGGGAATTCACAGGGACATCTGGAACACACACTTCTGTCCTCAAACACATTATAACTCCTCACTTGCCTTCAGCCTTCAACATCAGAAATGGTTGCCTCATGCTGTCTAATAAGAGAGCTGGCTTTGCTTAACTGCTCTTTATCTTATATCAGAAGTAGAAAATGTGATGGCTAAACCTGTCGAGACACAGAGGCCTTAAAGAGCTACACACACTATTTAGTCCAACAAAAGGTTTATTATAAAGCAAAAATATGCTCAGAGACACTTACTTTCAGTGTCTCTAGCCAAAACTCAAAGGGTTTGCCCAACTGGGCTTCAAAAAGCAACCGGAAAATAATCCGATTAAACAGAAAGAAAACCCGGATTTAACAGAAGGAAAACCTGGATTATAACTCAGTCAAAATAAACAGCAAGCAAACAGTGCTGTAACAAAGGGGTTCCAACAGACAGCGCTGCACCCAAAGAGTCAGTTGCAAATAGGAGTTGCCAAAAACCAGCCGAAATCCCAGAGTCGCCGTAAAAGGAGTCCAAACAAACATTGTTTCCCAGGTGGTCAAAAACAGCCATAGTAGAGTTAATCCAAGGGCCCAGGAAGGGAGAGAGCCACACTCATGATAAGCCAGTCCAAACGTTGTCACTAAGGTGGTCAAACAGAGCTGTTGTCGAATCAATCCAAGAGTCCAGGAAGGGAGAAAGCCACACTCACGATAAGCCAGTCCAAATGTCGAGAATTCTCAGGAACAGAACTCCAGGCTTCAGAACCCGAACCCAAAACCCAACAAGAGAGCAGGCAGTGACAAAATACACACGATATAAAACCGACACTTTGCCTTCTGCAAAGATTCCCCATTTCAGACCCTACTTTTAACTTACACATCATTATCCGATGATGAGCTGGCCTCCACCCCATCATCATCTCTAGCAGCTGTCCTTGTCCTCACACCCAAACCCCTGTTTCCATCTCTCCAGTTCCTCCATCTCCTGTCAAGACTTAGGTTTCCCCATGACTCGGATGTATCTCCCGTTTGCCAATCCTCATGTCCCGAAAACCCCACAAACGTATCACTAGAAGTTGGCTCTGCACATATATTCCTAATCTCTTGTACCTTAGTCCAATTCATTGTGTTCTCCCCATCCTCATCACTCCCAGACCCATCATTCCTAGAGAAACCCATAAACGATTTATCATCTGTGGGAGCAGTAAATATATCCCGGATCTTCTTCCTCTCTCGTTCTTCATCTGACTCCTGCTCCCGAGTAACCCTTTTTGTGCCTCTATTCCCATCCACCACATTTCCTTCCTCGCTCATCGACTCCCCGCACTTGAAAACCATTTGAATGTGACTTCATCAGTAGGTGCCATAAGTATATCCCTGATCCATTCCCTTTGCTGTTCTTCACATGAAACCTGCTCGCGATTACCCCCTTTCCCCCTACTGGTACTGCTACTACTGCTTGCAACATTACTTACTGACTCAACTACAACAAAACCATTTCAGAGATTCTGCCTTTTAGAGTTGTCCACTTATTTATTTAGGAATTCATTGATGCATTCAATTAATATCCCACAATTATTTTGCAAATGGAATTCAAGATGGTTTTCAAGAAAAGTAATGCAAACAGAAACTTAAAACAAACAAAAACAATATTTTTAAAAAGCATACTCATAAAAGAAAACATGGTACCCATCCAGTAAAAAGCCCTTTCCACAATAAGTGAGATCAGTTGCCAAAGGTCTTTACTGACTTGTAAAAAAAAGGGAATGAGGAAACCAACCCAGCCTCCCTTAATATGAATTTCATACACTTGAGAACAGCCATCAAGAAAGGCTTCTCTCACATCTACACTAAATGTGCTTTGGTATGTCGGCAGGACTGAAAGAATAGCCTCCCTCAAAGCAGGCATAAGCTCACAGACAAACCACAGCTAGCTGTCTGTGAATGGCTGTCAGTAGGAACTGCCTTAAAAATCACCAAGCAACAAAGAACGAGAAGAGACATGGTGTTGATTATTTGAGCTGGTTGGTCTGTTTTTGTTTTGTCGTCTTTTGAAACACATTTCTTTAGGGAAGTTAACAGAAAGTAGAGCCGGAGATTATTCATGACAGGTAAGAAAATAGGAGCTATCATTTGAAGAAAGAGTTAGGGACAGGGACTGGCAGCTTTAGAAGTTAGTAGGCCAATTACCTTTCCCAGAGGAATTTGAAGGACTATACCACCCACTGAGTCCTCAGCAAAAGAAATGAAACGTTGCCCCAAATTTCTTCTAGAGGACAGAGATGGCATTTTCTCATTTTGTGCTCCATCTAGACCATTTTAGTTCCAGTTGTTGTTGTTGTTGTTATTGACTTCTATTCCTTGTGCCGAAAATTCCCAGAGAAAGAATACAAATATTCTCAAAATATGAAGTACTAACTCTTCTGGTCCCAAGCATTTCAAGTAAAAGATATTCAACTTGTTATTGTTATAGCTGAACAGAAACCATGTTTTTTTCTTTTGTATTTCTTTCTCAAATTTAGTATAGGAAAATACTTTTCTTTATATCCCGTATTGAGTATTTGTTGAATTTAAATATACGAAGTCCTAAATGTGTGGTGTATTAAAGGTGAGTATATAAGGTTTTTTCATAAGTAAAAATACTCAGTTCCTACAGAGTGGCCCTGGCCTCTGGCATCTGATAACTTATAACCTCTATAACTCACTAAAAGTGATGAATCTTGGTTCCCTTTGTTCCTTTCTTTTTAAAAATGAGAGTTAATTAAAGGTTGTCATCCCCCATAAATAGTATAATTATACTAATGCACAGCTAATTTGGCATGTATATATATATACATTATATATATTTCTACCCCTAGGTCAAGGTGACATTAAATTCCCTTGTCTGTATACATGCTACCAATCACAGAACTAAGCCTAAGTTTGCCCTTGACTCCTAAAAATATCTCCACATGTGAATGGAGACAAACATCAGATATCCCTCCCCCCAAGTGGATTACAAACTACAAAACTCCACCTCATTCTCACACTCACATTTCCAATTTGTGTTCATATACTGTATTTGTTACTTGCCACAAATATGCCCAGCAAAGAACTGAAGCAATATGCCCCAAAGTGCAGAGAAAAAACAAATTAATGGCGAAGTTTCTGAATGTGATAGTTTATTTTATTTATTGCTAATTTTAACTGAATTGTTTTGTATTGTTTTAATGATGCGCTTTTACTTTATTAAGTTATTGTATATTGTATGTTGTTTTACACTGGTTGCAAACCACCCTGAGTCCCTTCAGGGAGTTAGAGCAGTATACAAATAAATTATTATTATTATTATTATTATTATTATTATTATTATTATTATTATTTTATTATGATACAGCAAACAAGATAGATATGCTGGATTTCATATCACAAAATCACAAGTCAAACACTTCCCAAGTGTCTAGGACTGTGTGATGTATTTTCGGATGATGCGTGCAGATCCCAGCAGGGTGGCCTTTTGCAGTTGGCAGATCGTAATTTTGTCAATGTCTATTGTTTCCAAATGCCGGCTGAAATCTTTTGGCACTGCACCCAGTGTGCCCATCACCACCGGGACCACCTGCACTGGTTTCTGCCAGAGTCTTTGAAGTTCAATCTTGAGGTCCTGATAGCGGCTGAGTTTTTCCTGTTGTTTTTCATCAATGTGACTGTCACCTGGGATGGCGACATCAATGATCCAAACCTTTTTCTTTTCCACAACTGTGATGTCTGGTGTGTTGTGTTCCAGAACTTTGTCAGTCTGGATTATTATTATTATTATTATTATTATTATTATTATTATTATTATTATTATTATTAAATGCTTTATCTGTATAATTTATTAAAGTAGAATTTTACACTGAATATAAAAATTTCTAAATGCATATCTGATGTCACAAATCCCAGATTAGGAAGAATAAAGAGGCATACTGGATATTTTCAGAATATTTTCCTCCTTCAGAACTTAAACTTTTGAAATTTGCAATGGTACTGTGACATCACAGGATAGCTATTTGTAATTAAATTTGGTGCGAGCACTAGATTGTACGCCAATAGTTCTTGTTCCAAATTTCATTACAAATAGCTACCATGAGACAAAAAAAATCTATGGATACTATTATTAAAATAAAGTGAAAAATCTTTCCAAAAGGAAAGAGGTCTATAATCCAAATAGCCTTTCAATACACATAAAGAAAAGGAACAATATCAAATTTATATACTAATCGATATATGATTATACTGGGATGATATAATCCCAGTATAATTATATGCTGATTAGTAATAGTGGCATCTCCAGGATCAGATTTGTCCAATTAGCTAGTGTAGAGCATCCTAGGGCAAGCAACATAAAAATATGAAAAGTAACATATGACTTTTCATAAATTACTTTTGGTGTATTTCAGGTACCGATGATGCAAAATCCCCTATACATTTAACATGTACAGGAATCAAAGATAAAGTAGAGTCAATTATTACAAAAGTAGTATGACATACTAGAGTCACAACAAAGGAAAGAAAGTATAGCAAAAGTTAGTAGCCCATGAATGTATTTCCTACATCTTCCCTTATTAGTCTACATTTAGATCTTGTTGTCTCAACCATCATGTTCATTTAAAGCTGTCAGTATAGGATCATCCCAGGTCCAGATGTTAGCAGACTAAAAACTAATACCTAAAGTTGATGCTTGGTGATATCATTAACCATCATGTATTAAGTACCAACTACAATTGCCCATAGCTTGTCATTCAAACACACAGAAATAAAGGCAGAAATAGGCTGTTCCCAGATCAAGGTGAAATGTAAGGATTATTCCCTACTAGAGAGATAGGGTAAGACCATGGGACAGTCTATTTCCTTTTAACCAGATGAAGAGCAAAGGGGAAAGTAATTCTGATGCTGCTTCAACAAGGAAGGAAAAAGGAACCAAAGGACTTTATTGCAAGGATGTGGCGAACTGGCATAGAGGCAAAGGTGACGGTCGCTATTGTATGACATTGTACAACATTAACTGCTTAGAGTTGCCATTATCCTTGATTGTGGGAATGCCAAAGGATAGTACCTTCATTCAGTAAAGTCCTAAATAAACACATAGACACACACCATGAGTCTTTGCAAGTTTCAGAAACACCTCACCCTCCAAATCAAGCCTTGCTAATTTTAGCAAGATCCTGTGCTTGTTCCTGAGCTGGAGATTTGTGGCTATGTGTTTCTTCTTGCCTGGAACTGAAACTACCAAAACTGGAGATGCTTCTCAAAAACTGGAAATTCAGAATCAGGGCCTGAGATCTGAAAACCCTACTCCCGTTGTTCAATATGAACCAGCTAATCCAAATCATGGCCTGCTACATCTTGGGCTCACCTTTCAGATAATGGATTTTTTCCTGACTTCCAAGCTAGATTTATAGGATGGGTAAAAAGTCCATGCTTAGGGAGATGATGACAGACAGACTAGGCAGAAAGGTTTCCTGCTATAGGGTCCATAGCTTTCTATCTAATACACTGATTGAGCAGCATTATCATCTGTCTTCATGTCAAATGAACAACACAGGGGATCATATAAAGTCTCTATGTCCTACAACTTAAAATACAGTGGACTTCAGTGCACTTTTCTGAATTTGTGAAAAGCCTATTTTTCCACTTCTCCACTGATGTGATCAGTGCATGTTTTAGACAAAGAAAACTAAGTAGGGCTCTTGGCTGACACAAACGGGATACAATCAAATATTATAGTAAGTCATCATACTACAATTTAAATACAGATTTAATGCTGTTAATCTGAAACAGAAGTGTTCAGTGCTTATGAAAAAAAACCCAATAATAGAATCCTATGTATTTCTACTTTGAAATATCACTGAATTAAATGGGTCATACTTTAAAGTAAGTATGTATACAACTAGGAACTTATTCGCTGAGTGTACCATATATTTCAGGTTATATGGCTGTGAAACGGAGGAGAGGTTTCTAAATCAGCTCTTCAATGTAGTCCTTACCTTTTTTAAAAACTAAAATTAAACCAAATTATGTCAGAGATGTGACCAATTATTTTTGTCACTTTATGAAGAAATAGTTCTTACAGATTAAGTTCCTTCAGCAATGAAGGGCTGAATGTTGTTCTTGGTTCTCATCTGATCAATCCTCTCTGTAATTGTTTGTGCATCCATGGGGGTTTTATAATCTGTGCTACTTACAAAGTTAATAAAAGTATATCCATCCATTGTATCTGTGTCTTTATTCATCCTGACACATCAGGTGAGGGATGGATTTAACATGATGCACAAAAACTTTAATATTCAAGACTCTGATAGGACATTTTAGTCCTTCAATTTTATCTTCTCTTTCTCTCTTTTCAGAATCCATGTGGAATTAGACCTGCTATTTTTGCATTGTATGATACTGCCACATACAAAATGCTGAACGTTGGTTTGAATCCAATTGCTAGTTTGAGCTAAAGTAGACCCATTAAATCTATGGGATTTACATAAGTGATGCTTTACCAATCAGCAAATGATTTGATAGATTTACTCTAGCAGGGATTTGCATTTCGATTTAGGTCACAGCTGGCAAATTTCATCTACTTGCCAACAACTTGTCCCAGCAATTTTTTGGCCATAGTTATTCAGGTACTTAATTCCTATAAGTGTTACATGTGAAACCAAAACAAAAATTCTGATTTTATTTTTCAGTGAATTATGAAACATAGAAAGAGAAGTGTTGCACTCTGGTTGTTAGCAATTTGGCTTTATTTATTTATTTATTTATTTATTTATTTATTTATTTATTTCTCACATTTATATCCCGCCCTTCTCACCCGAAGGGACTCAGGGCAGCTTACAACAGTGGCAACAATTAGATGCCCATACAAACCAATATTAAACAGAACATAAAACAGTCAAACTATTAAAATATATTATGAATTAAAAATATACATTTCTAACATAAAATCAGATCCGTTCTTCCTTATGCTTTGTCCATAGTTCAGTCTATGGATTAGGCCAAATTTTTACATTAGGAGACAATGAAATTCCAATTCTCCAAATTTCTCCATAAGGAGAAAATGGAATTCACTGATATCAGAATATAAGCATAAATATGCATCCTTTGTCTTGTCCTGTCTGATCATATTTTAACTTTCTTTGATTTATTATTTTCTGTTTCAGAGTGGAACATAATAAGTTCTGCATACAAAAATATCCCTTAAGACATAAAACATTTTTATACTATGTAGTGCTGTGGAAAACATTTAGAAAATGTACAATTCATGTGTTTTTTAAAAAGCAAAAATCTGGTGCATAATACAAAATAATGTTCCCCAGTGATTTCAAATATTGCAATGTGATCAATAAAGTATGGGTGACCATTAGGAATATTTATATGCGACAATTCCTTCATTAGAAATTAGTATAATTTCCATAGTTTTCCTTCTGCATTTCTGTATAATTCTTACCCTGTTTTCACCATCCTGATGTGTTTCGGGATTTTTTTCTGGGTAGGAAAGCATGCGGGATTTATTTATTTTTTTACAGGAGAATTATGTTTTGTTCAAACATTCAAACTGATTCCAAATAGCCATATGTATTTCTTTTATATAACACTGCTGTTTTCTTTGCAAAAACAATAATTTTGCATAACAACACACAGAAAAATCTTCCATAAGAGTTATCCAAGTATATAGTCTTTCCTTTTAATTTTCTGAATATTGATAATTACTTTTCAGCCTAGAAAATGAATAATGATGAACATCGTTTCTCTTGCCAATGATCATTTACTTTTCAAGTAGACCTATCAACTAGCAATGGCATACCCCCCTAACAGTCATGATTTGGTAAGGTTATCTGCTTTTACAATATTCCAGCTCCCCCCCCCCACCCGTTCTTCCACTTTAACCTTTGTCCTCATCATACTTCCATTGCTACTAACTAAAGGTGCTTCCAGGCTACGCTTAAACCTGCTTCAGAGTGGGTTCAAGAAACTAGCTCCAAAACAGGTTTAAATCCCCATACCCCACCCCAAAAAACAGACTTTGGCCATTGGGTGCCCCCATACCATCCCAAAATCTTTCAGGATGGCATCAGGCAACCCCCCCCCCCCCAAAGTCTTAAAAATAAAGGAAAACTTACTGGGTCGCAATGAGGCCTATCTGGAGGCCTCGTGGAGTGTACCGATAATGTGCCAGGAGGCAGGGGCAGACAGGAGCGATTCCCCCCTCCCTCCTCCTGGTGCATCCTTTTGATGCCCCAGGTGACCTCCAAGGAGGCCTAATGGTGACCCAGTAAGTTTTCCTTTATTTTTAAGGGGGTTGGGGTTACCTTCCTTAGTTCTCTGGGCTTTTAGAAAAAGGTGGGCTTTGGGGACTGACCCCTGGGTAGTCCCAGGACTACTTGGGAGTGAGTCCCCACAGGTCCCATACCCCATTAGAATTGGGCCTTTCAGGAAGGCCCGTATCTAATGTGGTTTCTAAATAATTCAGTACAAAGCAGGGTTTATTTGCTTTGTCTTGAACTACTTCTCTTTTACCTGAAACATTGTTTCAATGCCTCAGGTAAAAATCCGAAAGAACCCAGGATATGGGCCCTGTCTGGAAGGCCCCCTAAGCTCAATTAACTTAATGGAGGTAGAGGAGAATGTACAACCTTGACCTTCCCAGTAGGCTCAGCAAAAACAGAGTATTTAAATCTATAATTATATATATTTTTAATGTATATTCTTAATTTTATTGTAATTTTTAATCTTGATGGATTTTTAAATTTGATGAAAACTGTTTTTTGATGTGTGTATTTATATTGTAAGCCGCCCTGAGTCCCCTGATGGGTGAGAAGGGTGGGGTAGAAGTGATGTAATAAATAAATAAATATAAATAAAGAAGTACTGTTGCCTCTCCTGACTTGTGTATTCTTCCTCCTTGATACATTTTCCTATTCAGATCACACTGATATTGCTTGCTCACTTGTGTGCAAGTTTTCTTTTGTGAAATGTAGGATATGCAATCCTGAACTGGAGACCTACGTAACCTCTGTTTCTAGCACTCAACTTCCCTCTTGAATAGACTAAAGTCAAAAGAACACCAAGATATGGAGAGAGTATATGAACATTATCCAACACACTTGGGCTTCACAATCTCATTTTTTGCCACTTGTGATAGCAGCATTAAAGATGCACTTACTTACCTAATTGGACCTAAGCTGTTTAGGACTTCAAAACTGCCAAACACACATATATATGCTAATTTTGAGATATAGATCACTCCTTATTATACATCTAAACAAATGAAGCCTTCATTTCATTGAATAATTGTAGATATGTTTGGAGGAAATTTAAAAGCATGTCTTTCTACAAATACAAGAATACTTTAGCTTTCACCTAAAAGTAAGTTTCCTTTGTTCCTTACATTAATGATGTACAACATAATTTCTTGGAGCTAACGGAATACAGCCTCAACCATTGTATCACCAAATGACATATTCCGCAAATATTTATCATTGTCCTGGCTGGAATCAAGAAGTGATTTATGTTGTTCAGATGAATGGGGATGCTGACAGATATTCATAGAGACATGCAGGAGGTGAGAATATAAATTTTAAGCCATAACAATTGCCAGGTGAAGATCATTATTTAGAATGAGACATGATTATTCAAAATGGGGCCAGCAAAAAACCCATTCTTCTTTGTCTAATCTGTAAATAAAACTGGGCATTTGGGATGATTAACCTATTTCTGATTTCAAAAGGTTCAGTTTGGTTTAAACTGCTGTTCTTCTAGTTATTTCGACTGCTTTGGACTAAAGTGTTAGGTTTGGGCTTCAACAATTAACTACATTAATGTGAAAATTCTCCTGGAAAAGCAAAACATTTAAGAAATTATGGAGAAAGAGCAAGCAAGGCATGGCCAATAACAGCTTGCTTTCTCTTCTGACATAAAATAGCTGTAAACATGCTCTCAGACACGCACCTCGTTCAAAGGGGTTTCACACATGCATTTTTAATCAGGATTATATTTCAAATACATCTATCATGTCTCACAACTGCCTAGGTCAGAAATGGGAAACATGTTGCTGAGCTATAACTTCTGTCATGTTTAGCCATACTTAGACACAATATTGGGGGATTATGGAAGTTGCACTTTAAATCAGGAGAGTCAGACATCCCCAGTCAAGTTTGCCATGAAAGTTCATGCCTCTTTGCTTTTGCTGGCGACTATATCTTAATAAAATTCAAAATTTGCCATAGAGGTAAACTACAATAAATCATCATCTTCATCTCCCTTCTCTCTCTCTCTCTCTCTCTCTCTCTCTCTCTCTCTCACACACACACACACACACACACACACACACACACACATGAAACTGCAAGCAAGAGAGAAACATTCAAATCAGCTGCATGGCTCAGAGGGCATTGCATTGGATGAGATCTTTGGGTCAAGTAAACAACAAAATGGTCTCAAGTTATTTGCTAAATTCATATGCTGCTAAGAAATTGTTCTCATCAACAAAACACATATTCTGCCAAAGTAAATAAAGAAATCCTTCTTTAGTCATTATACTGAGCAAAATCTTACTGTTGGAAATCTATATTATACATTTGCTGGAAGCATTTAGCTGCTTAGGAAACAATATGATGGCACTGAGGGTAACTCCAAGCACATTATCCCAACAAATGCAGAAACCCAAGGGAGTAAAGAAAAAAATGAGGGGAAAAAAACATTCATCTTTGTATTTACAGAGTTTAGAGTTTACTTGGACTTTAAAAGTAAGCACATACGGTATATTCAAATATAAATTCCAATGAAATTAAAGCAATCAAATGTATTATTTATATCCTGTGGATTCTTTTTATAAGAGAATTTGCTCCACATACACATCACTTCATTCACTGACATATCATAGGAAAAAAGTGCCATGACAAATCTTTGTGCAGAATGATTCATAACTGCACTACCTACATCATTTTGCAGATGAAAACAAGGATACCTATGATGACTAAGTTACATCAGAGTGTGGACAAGATGGGAAGGGTTCTAAATGAAGAAGAATAGACAAGCCTGGAAAGGCTGCATCAGTTTGTTTTCTCCTGAAGGGTAAGACAGGCTCTTCAGAAGACTCTTGAAAAGGACAACACAGTTTTTCTGTCTCCTGCTCTGTTTTTGCTCTTTTGGGAAGATGCTTGCCAATTGGCTTAAGTGCAGCCAGCAGGGTAAGTCTAAGGCGCGCAGGGGGTGGGGTGGGGTGGATTTGAAGGGCCCCTTGAAAGAGGCCAGACTCTTTTGGGAAGATGCTTACCAATTACATTGATGCATGACATAGGAAGCACTAGCTATGAGCCATCCTCCCATTTCATTGACTCTATGATCTCTGCTGAAACAGTTTTGTTGAATCACAAAACATTTCAAAACTTGTAGATATGGACAATAGTGGAGTAGGGCCACTCCTTAGCTATAGCAATACCTCTTCACATTTCATATTCCTGCCATGTTTGGTTCTCTGCTGCTGGTAGAACTGAGATCTCTCCTTAGACCACTGGTTCTCAACCTGTGGGTCCCCAGATGTTTTGGCCTTCAGCTCCCAGAAATCCTAACAGCTGGTAAACTGGCTGGGATTTCTGGGAGTTCAAGGCCAAAACACCTGGGGACACACAGGTTGAGAACCACTGCCTTAGACATTGTAAAGAATTGTTGTTACTTACAACTTAGAACATTGCTTTTTGGATTTCAATTCTCAGTCATTTACCAGCCATGGTAGCAGAAGATTCTGGAGGCTGTACAGTAGTCCAAACTAAGTTTTTCAATCGTTGTTGTTGTTGTTGTTGTTGTTTAAAATATCATTTCTTTCATCCTATATCAGACAATCCATTCTGTAAAGATGTTTATACTAGCAAAGTGACACTGGCACAAAAGTGCTAGCCATGTGGCAGGAAATTCAATAGACACTGAATTACTGAACTTCTGTAACATTAGAATAGAAACACTCTGCATTAATAAAACTTTACTGATAAAACAGATGCAGTCCAAAGAAATGTTGTATGGAAGTGTTTCCATGAAAACATTACTTTTGCCACACCAATTTCACTGCTTCAAAGCCCTTTAAACTCTCTTTCAGCTGGGGTCTGTTGTATATATTGACATCTATGCTTTTTAAAAGATCATACCAACAGCAATTGCACAAGGGTATTGTTCACATGGAGTAACTATATCTATACGTTGTCAAGCAACTGGTCATATAAGCATGGAATAAAAGGCATTTGAAATATGATACAACTGAAAATGGCACAGCTGATTTTTTAAAAATATTCTCAGACAGTTTAAAAAAACACACTCAGACAAAGAATCTATGCACTGCTGTGTGAAACTTGATTTCTATTAAATTGTGAAAAACACTGTACCAGTTTATAAGCAATATTTCCCTTACATAAAATGTCCATCAGATTTTAAACATGCCTGAAGATTTCTCAGGAACCTGATGATATTACTCAATATCTTTGAACATTTCATATTTCTGACACTTCACAAAGGGGGAAAGAATAACCTGTGATAATGTCATAGTTTTATTGCAAAGGCATAAATAGGATCACAAGTTTAATTTTCAAAGACTCATACAGCAAATTCATTTGCATGTCTAACAACTGGATTAAAAACACTTGAAATTCTACTGATTTATGCAATTACATTAACATCCATCAGTCACACATGCTACTCAGTCTCAAACATCAGTAAAATAATAAGAGGGTTAGATTTTTGTTCAGCAATTAATCGTTTTCAGGACTATTGTTCTTAGATATGAAATATGCAGCATGGCTCCATTCATGACTTTTCATTGAATTTGTGGGACTTACTCTCAAGGAATCATGTACATGCATACCATTCAACAAGACATCTGCAAGGTTTAAAATTTCCAACAATTCCATCTTTATACATAGACAACCTATAGCAATGGGATATCCGTGGTTGACTTTTGTGTAAATTTTCTGAAATACCGCAGTTTGATTTTTAAAGTTGAAAAATTAATACTGTTCAAGATTTTGGGTGTAACGTGTCACTTATTTCATTATTCCATGCAAGAAGGAAAAATATTGTAAAATTTCTGTCAAGTCAAGGGTTTGTGACCAGTTTTCAGATATGATTTCTCTTTTGGGCCTGTGCTGGAAAAAATCATTTCCACAAAAAATAATATTTTTCTGTGCAAATCAGATATTGTATTTTGTGAACAATAACATTACTTTAGCACATAAGTGGATAGAGGATCCAAATTATGTTGCTCCCCTCAAATAATTGGTAGTTGCCAAGGTATGATCAGTCCACAAGTTAAGTCATTAAATGGCCAATTATTTATCCATACATCTGCATTTGGCCTTGTTATTTCATGGTAGGACTTCAAATTTATATCTGGGAGTTATCCCAATGGCCTTGCTGAGGGGTGGTAATGGTTCTTTTCACCCTACAACAGTTCATGGGAAATTGGATAGCTCCAAGTGTACCCCAAGAATTTCCAGCTGCCCTTGAGCCCTGGGTGCTAATTAACTCCCCATAATCTGATTTTACTACATGGAAAACAATATAAAGATTAATCAATCCTTACTGAAGCTGGAGCCATACCATTTTTTCTGACTGGTGAACATCCTGGAAAGCAATTCTGTTGCCCAAATAGATGGTATGACCCATTTCCTTAGAAATAGGGTTCAATGTCTGGTTGCCATATCTATGCCAGATGTCTTCAGAATGATGCCATCAAGATTTCTTGAGCTCATTCTATTTATTTATCTATTTAAACACTATTCACTTACCTTCTGTTATACAGTCCCAGCATGACTCCCTCAAAAACCTTTAAAACAGTTTAAAACAAATTAAAACAATTTTGAATGTGGAGGTTTAAAATAAATCAAATTGATGAGTGACATGCTCTGCCCAAACCCCAAAGTCTTTCATAAACAGCCACATGTTCACATGCCATGGGATAAGGGAAGATTATTCCACTGCTTGGGTGACACACCAGAGAAGACAACTAATTCATAGTTAAAATAAGAGTGTATATTGGAGGGAAACAAAAGCAAAAAGAAGGAAAAGAACGTCTTTTTAGCAAGTCTGAATTAAACGTAATGATTCTTGAGCAACAGTGGCAAAATCTACCAACAGGTGATTTTTGTTCCCCTTTTGGATCTTTGACTTTTAAAGTAATTAATTACATTTATAATTTTCTTGCCCTCCAAAGTAGCACACATGCTTCTGCTAATTAATATCCACGCAGCAACAGAGAGGTTAAGCTTAGTATAAGTGACTCCCAAGATCATCCTGCAACCTTCATGGCTGAGTGGGGATTTGAATCTGGACCTCTCCATTCCTAATGAACTACTGGTTTGCCTCTGCTCCATCTAATGATTCTTCTCATATTCCTAGGATTTATATGCTGCTCATAATCATATACATTAAGGTATGGAATATTTTTACTTCATTTTGCATTTCTGTTTCTGAACATCAAAATAGAAATGCAATTGCAACACTTCCTGTTTGCAAATTATAAAGCTTGGATGAAAGCAAAATAGTTTATTGGAATTTGTGTAATCTAATGTTATTGCCACCTCTTAACATTTTTATTTCAATTTGGTGGCATATGCCTTCTCTTTTCTTTATGGTAAAAAATCAATAATAATTTTTTCTACAAACACATCAAAAGGATTTGTTCGCAATAACTATTAGAAGCAGAGTGGTAGCATAGTTCTGGAAGTCAGCCAAGGAATTCTCAGAATTCAATTAATACAAAAGATGTATATTCATGAAGTTTCAAGAACATTGAGAAATTTCCCAGGTTTTACATTTACACCCAAAGAGTTGAACCATTTAAATTGAGGGTTTGAATTATGTTCTGCTTCAAATTAACAAGTGATTCTTACCTCTCCAGATTGATTATGATTCAGTTCAAAAACACATTTGGTAATCAGTTCAGATAGTGTCCCATCTGCTTGGATGCAAATTAAATAAATATAAATCTCTAATAAAGGGGAATACTGATAATGAAATAATCAAGGACTTGCCATAGCTTTCTTAAGGAAAATCTAGAGATTGTTTTATTTTTTGGTTATTAAAAATGACAGATGTATAAAATGATGACCTGAGCCCACTTACTAGTTCCAGATAGAAAATACCAACTGGAACAATGCAATTTACATACCTTTCAGTTATTGATTTGATGACTCTGTTCTAGTTGAAACTCACAGTTGTATTTAGAACAATTAATGTACATAGAATGCTATTGTTTATTGCTATTTCTGGTAGTTATGTATCTTAAATAGTTTGGAAATAGATTCAAGATTTTGCCAATGGGGTGGTTCATCCATAACAGTTCTCATCCTCCAAATAATGTTTTAGAGGCTCAAGAATGAGTCTTGCATTTGTTTGCCACCATATCTCCCAAATTATTAGATTAATGAATTATTTTACTTAATGAAACCATGTTTATGTGTTTCTATATGCTATAGCTTAGTTTTCTGTTAGTCTTCCATATGAAACAACTCTAGGCTTACTTTTGTGGCTGTGCCAGAGAAATAAAAGCACAAGATTCTTCTATGACCTCTTCAAAGGGGGGAAAAAATGCCCTGTTTTGCTGGCTTTATGAGAGGCTTTGACGGGGCTTACCATGCACCATCACATGACGCATGGCAGGCCCTGCCAACTTTCCTCCCAAAGTGGAGGTGAAGCGCCAAAAGGAGAGGAAAGTGTTGTGTGGTAGCTCCAAAAGAGCTACCCATATTTTTGACCCCATAACATTCTGTGATGGCAGAAAGGGCAACCCACGTTGCCACCCTTTCTGCCATGTGATGGGGTGGGAAACCTTTCCTGCCCTCCATGTGTGATGAAGGGAGAAGGGAGGGCGTGCAGGGTGCCATGAGTTGACCCACACGCCTTCCCCTTTTGCCAACAAAAGCCATAAAAATGCAACGGCCCAGCTGGGCCATGTGACAAGGTCCCTAGTCTCATTCATGTAGCAGCCAACCTGTCAGTGGTCCATGTTCCAAATATGGTAGGCTTTGTTCTACCATATTAAAATAAGGCAGCATTCATGCAAATCATAATCCATTTACAACCAGAGCATATTTTAGTACCATGTTGGAATATAAGTATTACATCTGACCTAATCCAATATGTGCAAGGTAGTTCAAAGGAAACAATGAAGTAGACAGGAAATTGCATATCAATATTTAGGTCATGAACTGAACTAACAATTGAAAACAAAACTGATGTGCACTCCATAAATTCCCCCCCCCCCATATAAACATGGAAATAGGCACTTTAATTATATTTAATTATATACTCTTATATCTTTAAAGCACTGTTAAAATTGTATTCATCGATTTGAACTTTCCATATTACAGGTACTATAATTTTTTAGTCATGACTCGTCACTTTAAAATTTTATCTTGTATTTTAGAATTGTTAGAATTACAACATAAGTAGAATTCAGAAAGTTCAACTGCCGAAAAAAAAACTCTTTTGTATCATCAATAGTTATCCACCTCTCCCTGTCTTTGAGATAATGGCAGATTATGAATAGATTATGATAGTAAAGGGATATTGGTACAAAATATGTTCTTCCCATATTAGACAGGAAGGTTCAGATGAAATGCTACATAGACACTACATCCTATCCACCAACTGATTTGGCAGGTATAGCACAAATTAATGTTATCCCATTTTTTCAGCTGTGTTTAAAATGCCTGTTTTTCGCTATTCCTTCCACTTGTCCTCAACTTACTTCCATTGATGCGAACCGAACTCAAAGTGCAGAATTCCTTTGCAAACTATTAACTCAGTAGAGGAGAGAGAAGGGGGGATTGGAGTCTTGCTCTTTTCAGTAGGGTCAGGCAAAAGCAAACTGCTGCAGCCTCTTCTAGTACGCTTTTCTCTCATTGATAACTTTTGGCATTGGGACCACACTCTGATGTTATTTTGCCACACATGTCCCAGTTCCTATCCACGAAAATTTTAGAAACTGTGCTCTATCTTTATGTGAGACAAAACCACTAATGAACACTCAAGGAAGGGCATGCTATTGTTACATTTTAAGTAACCTGTCTAAGCAGACAAAGAGCAGGTGGGAACAGGCCTGTAGCGAGGGGGTGGTTTTAGGGGTTCAACCCCCCCCCCCCCGAAATTTTTCAAGTTATTAAAAAAATCTCGTTTACTCATGAATTTTAACTGGTTAACCAAATACCCATGCTAAGTCTATGAGGTGCAAAACATTAAGAGTCCCTCCAGGCACTATCTCAAGCAGATATTGACAGGTTTGTAGTGGGGAAGGGTATGTGCTAGGGGTTCAACCCCCCCCCCCCAAAAATTTCAAAACCCCTCCTGAAATTTTTTTTCTGGCTACGGCCCTGGGTGGGAACAAAGTGTGTCATCCTTCTATATTCAGTTTTAAAAATATGGATCAATATTCTTTTTTACCTGTTTACTGTTTAGAAGTCACTTTCCAGATATTGAACTGCTATTAAGTCTTTTCAACCCCAAGATGACATTTCCAGTAACATTCTTTACTATATGCATTTTGTTGTCTTAAAACTCAATACTTTATTGTATATTTTATCCTTTTCCTCAAAAATGTGGAGTAAGACAAAACAAGAAGACCTCCTGCCTATGGTGAAAACTACTTTAGGTTGGTTTACAATCTTGATCTGCAAGGTGAAGACAGAAATTATTATCAAGTAACAGGTGTGAACAGAAATGCATTTTACCACCCTTAGCTGGTTTACCATTTGCCTACATGGGCTACATGAATTGCCAGTATAGCTTTGACCCTATCCCAGACCTTTAACCAATTTTGATCTCTAGATCCCTAATATGTATTCTGGCAACCTCAGATCAATCCCTTCAACTCCTTATTTTCACAGTCACTATTATTTTAAGTGAGACAAATGGCAGAAGTATTAAAGGGAAGATGAGGCTTGTGGAGGAGTTTCTCAGTGAGTAAACAAAATCACATACAGACAGTCCCAGAGTTACAAACATCTGACTTACAAACGACTCATAGTTAAGAATGGGAGTGAGACAACAGGAAAGGAGAGAAATCTACCTCAAGGAAGGGAAATTCACGCCTGAAAAAGTTATCATGGGGGAAAGGTGCCTCAGCTGAAGGTTTATCCCAATCCATGTTTCCACAACAAGCCAAACTTTTCAAAATTCAATGATCACAGGGATGGAAAGTGAAGTGGAAAGTGTTCTGAACAGGGCCACAGATGGCAAAACAAACACCATAAGGGGTGTTAACTTTTCCCTATGCTATCTGAAGCTGAAAAAATAGATTGTTGGATGAAGTTACACTTTAAAAATGTACCTGATCCAACTTTAACTTAAAAACAAATACTGAATCTTCTAACATGTTTCATGAACAGTCTGGTGTATTTTCTTGCAAACAGCCTTGTGGGTATGGGATTGGGAGAGTAGCATATAACAAATTAACAGACAATACCAGTTCTAAATTTCTTTAGCAGATGATAGAATGAAACCTGTACTATGAGACAAAGCTATGGAAAAAGTTAAGAAATTGCTTGGTATATAGATGATCTCTACCTGTAAAAAAAAATACCTGATGTGAACCTTTCAGAGATATTGTGCAATCACAATGGACAACACTGTGCTTAACCTGACCTGACAAAGCAGCTTCCCATGTTCCTAATTTACTCCACAGCATATCACACATGCACATGTCCCAAACTAAAATGTCCTATTCTATTTATAAAAGTTTACTAGATACAAGAGAAGCAAGGAATGGAGATATGAGCGCTACATATACTGCAGTAAATACTTCAAAGCCATATAAACATTTGTGGCAGGACTGTGTTGTTTACTTGGTGCCACATCCTTCTTGAGTTTTATCATTTTATGATGAAAATGAGAAGAAAGACAAAGATGACTGAGAGCACTTTAGAAAAAAAAAGCCCTCATATAGACCCGGGAAGTTTTAAAAAACTGTTGAAGACGCAATACAATTATCAGATGCATTACATATGGAAAAGATATCTAAAGATAGAAAGGTTGACTTCCTTGAATCTTTGCTTCTACTTCAGAATCACAAATAAATTGATTAATTTAGCATCATTTTCCCTGCATAAAAATAAGTGATGGAGAGAATACAGTGTCTTTTATCATCTTTAAAATGAAGTAATTTATTTCAGCACAAGGTTTCATGGACTATAGACCTATTCAGGTGGATCGTTTAGCTTATGGTGAAAGAAACTGCTGAGTGCAATAGGTGTTACCCCCTCTCCCTTTCCCTTCCCACTCTCTCTTGTATTATACTGAAACAAAATGTGGTTTCTTTATTATTTCTCAATGAGTTTATGGGTTATTGAAGGCATCACAAATCAAGATATTAAGAAACATGTTTATATATCTGCCACAAAAGTTAGTAAACCTTCAGAGTTCTTGCTCATCAATAATCTGAGTGCAAAACTGTAAATGTTGCATCTCACATTAATACAACAAATATAGTTTAAAAATAAATCTGAAACTTTTATTCCATTTATTTCATCTAAGGGCCTCTTTTTGTCAAACTCTAAATCTAATAAACATTATTCTTATTAAAACACCCCCATTTCAAATTGAATTCTTGACTTATTAAAAGAATATAATGCAGATTTTGATGTAGTTTAGTATGCAAGAGTGAAGATTGTTTGACCTGTCTTTTAATGACTTAATTAGCTGCTCCAAAACCCAGCTGGGCCTCTGCTGACAACATAGCTAGATATTTCAATCAGGCACTGTTATGGAGAATAAGTAATAAATGCTACCTTGTCGCCATACAGTCCCAAACCAGAATGCATGCTGGTAAAGCTAAATTTGATCACTATGCCTCATATTTCAATTAGTCGTGGTCTGAATCACTAAAACTGTGTAATGTGTATGAATTCCTGTTATCAGATACAGAGCTATAGGCTCCCACAGTTAGAAACAGTCGAGTTTCCTTTTATTAGTGGCCAATTAATGGGCAAAATCTGCATTGCTTTTAAAATTTATAACTTCTATTCCAGCTGCATCCATGGCTACTTAGCGTTCTGTGTACAATCGGATCCATATCACTGTCACAAGTCAAACAGCTGCAAACTGTACTCGCGTCTGCGGGGCTGAAAAACCTTTCAATACAGAAGCTCCCCTCCCCCAAAAAGCCCTCTCAGAAGTTCTTTTCAAAGCCCAGCAGCACTAGTCATTTTTTGCGACAATAAGCGATTTAATACACAGAGAAAGAAATCTACACCAAGGTAACCTCTTGGGATGTGCTAGATTTTCAAACAAATGAAACCCTATCACTTTGGCACAACACAAGAGCAAGCAAGCCCAACTCTCCTGACCAAGGCTAAGAAAATATAAACATAAAATCCAACCCTCATTGAAGAATTAACCTGTTCCAATCCAGACAGAGTCATTAAAAGATTCTGCTCCCCTAAATAGTGTTTTGCAGTATGTTTTACAAATACCATGTATTGGAATGTCCAAGATTCACAGGGAAGTTATTACATCAATTCTGCAATAATTTATTCTGTAAGTATACTGGGGGAGGGTGGGAGGAACCAGGTGGAATAATTAGATTATAAGGGAAAAGGGGATTCTTTATTCATTTAAACTTCCAAAGAGAAAGATTAAAATGTATAAAAATTAAAACAAAGATAGATAAAAAACGAGACATAGCCACAAAAAAACACTTTAAGAAAAGGTTGTTCTAAAAATGCAATTCAATGTACTATAGAATTAAAATTATTTCCATGAAAAGGGCAAAAGTAGAAGTTAGTCAAATGGCACATTGTTTAAAATCCTTACATTCAGTCTGTAAAAGTCTATGTATCGATTTCTAAATTAAACTATATCCTCTACATAATTCACCATCATGTAGCTCTTGTTCAAAGATAAGTTTTAAAATCTTATTTCACTAATCACACACACTAAGAATGTGGATTTTAAAGCATTAACCAGTCAGAGTAGCCCCTAGCGTTTTGTGAGTAAGTAAAGATAACTGCATAGTTGCTTACAAATATGTCCTTTTGAATCCACTGACTTCTGATAAAGCATACCTTAGTATTGTGGGGTAATGTACCCTTTTCATTCATACAATCAGGACATTACTGCCCAAATGGCTTTCCCCTTCCCCTATATCCCATTGTCTCTTCTCAAAACTCCACAGAGCTGAATGCAATTGGAGGTCTGCAAATAAAATGGGGCGCAAACTGATTCCAAGGATGGGAAAAGATAGAGTCCCGCTGTAAAAATTCAGCTCTGCTTGTGTGATGTTAGTTGGAGCTCTAACACATATTTAAAAAGAATGCTTGATCTTATGTATATTGTAAGGAGAGGAATTGATCTTACTAAACAGCCTGAAAATACTGCAATGATGGGAAAGTAGTTTTTCCCATTATTTTAATTAATAAATGTTCAGGTTTATTATAACACAAACACTTTAGCGAAATGCAATGTTGTCAGAAGGTTAAAGTCAGTTGCAAAATCCATCTATTAAAGTATAACTTACTGATTAAAACCTATTTCATTGTTTAATGGCCTTAAACACGTATATATATTGAGAGAGAGAGAATGAGAGAGAGAGAGAGAGAGCGAGCACATTTTCTGAATGGATCCCCTTTGTAAAATCTAACATGCAGCAACAATTTTATGAACTAACAAAGGCACTATAGTAAAGATGCTGTCAATGTAATGTCATTTTTAGGATAACAGCTGAATATGAGGCTAAAATCTTTAAAAGGGAGTTGTTTATTGTTATGGAAAATTGTTATTTGCCATCAGCATAAACTAAGGAATACAATTTTAGATTTTTTAAAAAAATCTTTTTTCCTCATCCTACTGGTCAAAATGTCCCACTTCACTGGTGGTGTTCTTTTAAATCAGCAAGGTCAATGACTGCTTGAGGAAATGAAACAAAAATTGCCTGCCTTTTAAAAGCAACTTCAGCTTGCTATGTATGTGGGTCAGTAAAGCAAGACTTTGCCAACAGTAACATAGCAGCACCAGAAATGTTGTGCTTGGCTCAAACAAGCCTCTGTCATGGCTCTTTGAAAGACAATAAAATCCAATTTTATAAAATTCAAACCCTAATGACAAGCATTCTTTCTAACTGCTTAAATACTACAGTAATACTCATAATGCCACTGTGAAATTGTAAGCTAGTGTTTCAGACGTGCTCTATCTGTTACAAATTTAATCTTCACTGGTATGTCACAACTCATTTCATCCCAGCAGTGGAGAGATTCAACATAAAAGTATTCTTGTTATCCTACAGGACTCGAACTCAACTGTTAAATACCTGCCTGATGGTCAAGAATATTGTGACAGTATTACCTATTGGATTTGCAAGAACAGCTATCCTGAAAATACACAATTATGCTAAGCTAAACTATTTACAAAGTGGCTAATTGGTGGGATCTCATTTTTTTCAACAGTTTGGCTAAGTACTGCTGTGTCTTAAAAAAAACAAACAAACAAAGGTTGCACACTTCTCCCTACATATGCATTCAGGAGAGTGTCTGCATCATATATTCAGATGGAGTCAATAATGCAGGTGGATGTATGCCATTTTAGTACTAGTGACATGCTTCAAAACCCAGAGCTTTGTAAATATATTTGGGTACTAAAGGAAGACACAAGAAAACAGACTTCTAAATTATTCCAGGACCTGAAAGGTCCACGTCCACATGCCTTTCCAGAGTGTTTGGATGGGAAGCAAGGGTCTACCTCTGCCACGGTCAATCTCATTTAGAAGAGATAGGGGGTGCCAGCCATTACAGCCTCCCTTATTAGATAGATATTAATATCTTGGAATGTGGCTGCTTGTAACCTAGGGTATAACAATATGTGACAGACAATGTAGGAACATGCTGTAACTCAGTGGAAACCATTCTTGTTGTACGCAGATCTGGAGTAACTAAGAAGGATTGATGGTTCCCTGTGGTTTAACAATAACAACAATAGAATGGCTCCCTTTCTGCTGAACCAAAATATACAGAATCAAGCTGGATGACCAGATCTGTATGGGTCTAGACATTTTAGTCAAAAAATCAACCCCCAAGACTTGGAGTGGATTGACTTATCCAGTGGTCAATGTGAGTACTGGAATCCTCCTAATCTCTGAATAAAATGTCAAAAGGCAGGAGCTTAGTATGCCCTTGGAGAGCCTAAAAGAAGCACCAATCTCCTCTACTCTCTGCATTATGGTGCTGCTTCTGCCCTTGGTGGGAAAATGGTGGTGGTAGTGCTTGCCGGGGGCAATTGGCCCTTTAAGGTGGTGCTGGCATTTCCCACTCTTTGCAGAATGACCCTTGATTTATTTATGAGTCATATCAAAATCTATAACTTTAATTCAATTGAAATCCAATACAAATCTGGCTTTTAGCTCTTAAAGAATGTGGTCAACAATAGCAGATTTCAACTACTGGCTGAAATGGGGTCTCTCTGGGCATACACATACATAGTACATACACACAGTGAGAGAGAGGGAGAGGGGGCACCATAATGCAGTGGTTTTAGTGTTGTACTAGGACTTTGAGAGATCAGAATTTCAATAGCCCGCTCAGCCATGAAAACCGGATGGGTGATCCTAGCAAGTCACATCTTTTAGCCTCAGTGGGAGGTAACAACAGATAACCTCTGAACAAATCTTACCAAGAAAACTTCATGATAGCTTTTCCTTAGAATCTCCATAAATTAGAAATGACTTGGAGGCACACAACAACAACAACAACAACAACAACAACAACAACACAAACCAAGTGAGAGAGAAATAATGTGATACAATCAGATGCAATTAGTTCAGACGTGAAAGAAAGATTACAGGATTGGTTTTGATTAGATGTTCTGTTCAAATGGATATGGATCAGGAACTTTGTGGAAGTGCAGAATCTCTTTCCTATTCCCTTCTTTTTTTGTACAGATATTGACCCACAATGCCATAGAATTCTCTGTTTTGTCATTTGTCTTCTGATCTGGGAAGTCGCTATGCCTCTGCTGTTATAGATGAGCTGACTTTGGACAAGAAGGAAGGCTGTGGGAAAGGGCTGGTTTTCTTCTCAGGTCTTTCTGCCTGTCTTTATAGTTTCAGCTTGGACAAATTAACATACATACATGCTACTCAAGTCAAATGTGCCAAATACAATAACATATAGCTCAATATATGTTTTGCTTCCATGAGTTCTGCTAACCCTTCAACAAGGATGTGGAAACAAAATCTGGATGATTGGCAATAGCTACACAACTGATAAAGAAGACTGAATCTTCAGTGAGCATTAAGAGAGTACTGTGATACTGACATAGAATGAGCTGAAAAATCTGCATCAGACTGATGAGTCTCAGAAAGTCAGTATTATTTCTCAAAGGAAGAGTACAGATGGGTTACAACATACAACATCAAACGTGAATGAGAGCAGAATGGGTTACAACATCAAACCAGAATCCAATAGAAAAAGGGGAATTTTCTCTCGAAACAGATAGGATTGATAATCAGTATATAATTTATCCTGCTTGATATTAATTTTTTCCAGTTAATAGATAACATATTAAGGGAGATACAGTAGAGTCTCACTTATCCAAGCCTTGCTTATCCAAGCCTCTGGATAATCCAAGCCATTTTTCCAGTCAATGTTTTCAATATATCATGATATTTTGGTGCTAAAGTCATAAATACAGTAATTACAACATAACATTACTGCGTATTGAACTACTTTTTCTGTCAAATTTGTTGTATAACATGATGTTTTAGTTCTTAATTTGTAGAATCATAACCTAATTTGATGTTTAATAGGCTTTTCCTTAACCCCTCCTTATTATCCAAGATATTTGCTTATCCAAGCTTCTGCCGGCCCGTTTAGCTTGGATAAGTGAGACTCTACTGTACATAGAAAAACAGTACATAACAAAAAAGATTGTTGTGAATGACAGCAAAGGGTAGGGAAGGGTAAGAATTATATTCAGTTCATAATCTCAAAAGCAGTTTAAAAATTTAGACTTCTTAATTGCGATCTAGTTTAGATATTGATTTATCTTCCAATATTTTCACTCCACAGAACTTTTCAGTGTGGCTCTCTAAATGAAAACATATATTAAAACCTATATGTTAACAGAAAAAAGAAAATGAGTATTTTTGTTTCAAAAGTATACAAAAGCATTACATAAAAGGCTTTCAAAATGCATATATTACAGAAAAGTCAGTACAGAAATGTATGTATGAGAGAAATGCACAGGAAAATAAAAGCAAAGGTTGCTGAGCAGGGAATGCCAAACTGATGCTGAAATGGAGCAGAATGGAATGAAGACTAGAGAAGTGGGAAATGGATAGAAATAGATGGATTTGTTCATCTCTTGTAAAAAAAATCACTAATTGTTCTCAGGTAGCACAAGTAAATTAAAATGCTTTTCTGCAGAGTTGAAAAAGCATTTTGTGTAAAGTTTAGCCCATCACTCTATTACAGGCATAATACCATCTCTTTCACTGTGCAAATTTGGCCTGCAAATAAAGTTTGGGGAAATATATTTTCTATTTTCTGTATTTATCTAAAGATTAAGCTATATATTAGCAGCAAAATAAATGTGATAACAGGCTTAATACCTTTTCTAAACCAGCTAAGTGGGGTAAATTATAGGGGTGATAAGGAAATATGATGCATATATTCAGTTTTATCATATTTATTTTACTGTATTGTTATAAGTGTCTTCGTTTATCTTACTACATAGAGTGTAATCAAGTCCTATCCAGCCTTGTTGTTTGGTTTGGTACTGTGATGTGGCCTAAGGGCTAATCAATAAAATTTATTACCTTTTCTAAACTGGGCAAGGTCATTTGGGCAAGAGCCAACTCTGATGGGGTAATTGGGACAGATTCCTAACACTTTCCCCCACACTTTTCTTATTTATTATCTCCTCACAATGGTATTTCCTCCCAAGGCAAGCCTGTATTTGCTTTCTAATAAGTTATGTGCAGTAGAGAAAAAGCAGATGAGGAAAAGAGGGAGCACTTCTGTCCCATCTTCATGTCTATTATCCCAACACTTTGTCCCATGTCTTTATACTTTTAAAAAGTGTTGTTAGGCCATTATTACAAGCATTGGTATGTGTTAACCCCAAGTTAAATGTGGTCCCAACAGCTACATGTTCATACACATATCTTTAGACACAATGTGATTCCTCATAATTTGCACATTTGCACCTCAGTGACCTTATGGAAACATACCCATACATCGAATTTCAGAAGGACGTCATAGGTTTTCAATCTCCTATCCTTCTGTGATGACGATATGAAAAATTCCAAATTTTGAAATAGTGTCATATTATTGTGCTACTTTAATACTGTGTTGCTTCTAGGTTTCAGGATAAAAGTGCCAAAGTGGAATGGTGCAAGGTGCAATTGTGCACTACAGGTGTGTCTGCTGACACAATTTTGGATTTATTTACTTTTCATGTGTTACTGAAAACTAGATTACACATTTTCTATATGCTATGCTTAATACTAATTTTGCATAATTGCAATACTTGTAACAGGAAAAAATAAGTTCACAAATGACACACAAAAGGTGATCTCAAAAAATCTGCTCATTCTTAGCTTCTGAATATTTCTGGTGTCTACACTAAGTCACCTGTTGATTTGACTTATGGCAAATCTGTGACTCCCTTAGACAAAGAATACTCAGGTTTTGTCAGTTCCTTCTTCTGAATATACTTGGAGGTCTACCATCAAACTACTTACCAGGACAGATCTTGATTAGCTTCTAAGATCAGACAAAATCTGGCCCCTTTAAGGTATTTGGGGCTTAAATGGCTTCTAAAGATTTCACTGGAAATCCATACAATTTGAAACCCATTTATGAATGTATCATATTGGTATCTCCTCAAGTATAGAATCTCAAGAATTGATTCCCACAATAACATTAAGAGGGAGGATGGATTGATAGGTGAACACCCTGAAAGCCTAGCAGGAATCTTAAACCTAGCTTTTCCTAACATATGTCCAATTTAACCAATTCTCCATACTTGATATCTTTACAACCTTATGGGCTAGAAATCTAAGAAATTAAAATCGATGCCATTTTTAAGGATGCTTATTTCATTGAACAATACCAATTTCTGAGCTTCCATGAAGCCATCACTGAAATCATGCTTTCTCAGCACTAAACTGCAAAGCACTAAACAGAGGTCACTGAATGATGATGCATCCAATTCCCTTCTATCAGTGAGTTGTAATGCAAAATGCAGTTGTAACAAGATCTTGAGGAAGTCCCTGCTGGTTTTTACATTGCACCTCACTAGCAGGAGGAGGCTATAGCATTAATTATCACCTTGCTTTTCAACACTCCGATCTGAACTTCTTCATTTGGTGTGCCTGTCTGACTTCTAAGGTAGGTTGTGGAGCCTGAATTAGTGTATGTAGCTAATATGACCATAATTGTGATTACGCCGGTTGATTCAAGAGATCAGCATGTTTCTTTTACCATGAGGAGGTGGAGCTACCCAGTTTTATTTATTTATTTATTTATTTTTCAAACTTATATGCCACCACTCCCCTAGGGCTCAGAGCAGCTTACAAGAACCGGCTAAAATCAACAATTTAAAGAACATCTTTAAAACATCTTTAAAAACATCTTAAAAACATCCTAAAAGCACCTTTTAAAACATCAACAACAGAACTCAAAAGCCTGTCAAAACAGGTGTGTCTTACATGCCCTGCGGAAGGCCAACAAGTCCCGCAAGGCACGAACTTCAGGGGGCAAGGTGTTCCAGAGAGATGGCGCCACTACTGAAAAGGCTCTGCGTCTAGTTGCAGTTAGATGCAAAGTCTTAAAACTGGGGACATCCAGTAGGTCTTGGTCCTCAGAACGGAGGGATCTCTGGGGTTTGTAGGGAGTGAGGCGGTCCCTCAGGTACATTGGCCCTAGACCATGTAAGGCCTTGAAGGTAAGCACCATCACTTTGAAGGTGATCCGGTGCTCAATTGGTAACCAGTGCAGCTGATGTAAGATTGGTGTTATGTGGCATCTTATCGGGACTCCCGCAAGGAGCCGGGCAGCTGCATTTTGCACCAATTTGAGCTTCCGGATCGCCGACACAGGAAGGCCAATGTAAAGGGCGTTACAGTAATCCAGTCTCGAGATGACTGTAGCCTGGATCACCGTAGCCAGGTTGTCCCTAGTCAGATAGGGGGCTAGCTGTCTAGCCTGCCAAAGTTCTGGGGAATATGGCTCAATTTGTGTGGCTCAAATCTCTACAACTATGAAAGTGGAAATAAAGGAGAGAGAAAACTGCAAAAAAAAGAAAAGAAAAAAAAGAAAGTAAAATCCTACACAACTGAAGGTCAACTTAGAGAAGATATCTCAGAGCGTGCAAAGAGTTTCTTTAACTTGACATATCTCTTTCTTCAGAAACAGAAGAGGCAAAAGAACATCTACACATATTTGTTTATGAACCTATCAAGGCTTTGACTCCAGTAGTAGGATACTGCCTTGGTGCTGTCCTAATACAATCTAGTAACTGGCAGTGTGCCAATCATGAGTTCTTTGAGCTAAATTTTCACTTTCAACCCTGTCATATGGCTTCTGGAATCACCCCACATTGTCAGGGGGCATGAGGAATCTGGTGCCCCACACTCAGCATTGCCCGGCTCCTGTTCCAGCTGATCCCATGGAGGAAGTGTTGATCATACAAATTCCCCCCATGGCTTCCTATGGCAACATGGGAAGCCTCTTGTGTTGTGGCGGCATGTGCCAACTCCACCTTACACTACCTACAGAGCCCCATCGGCATTGTTTGATGTGATCCACCAGGCTCTGTGGCTGGTGTAGGGCGGGGCCAGCATATGCTGCCAAAAGTGCCCTTTGTGATGAGATCAGTAGGTAAAGCATCATGGTGAAGACTGGAAGTACTGACCAAAGTAGGATTGGGATCTTGGAGTCCTGTCAAATCCATGGTTCCTACCTAACACAAGAGCCAAAAGTGAGAGCAAGTGGGGTGGGGATCAAACTTTGTTATGTACTAACAAACTGAAATCAATGGGGTACAATGTAAGCCATGGGGCACATGCAAGCTCTTGGGAGAGGCAATGCATGCAAGATGAATCGAGATTGAACAGAACAGCCACAAAGTTAAACATGCTTAGGTTGATTGAAATGGGTTGGCTTAATGCGTGCTTAACTTTATGCTGGGTTGTTATAACTAATGAATCCAAATTCCCGTAAGTGCAACTCAATTAGCTTAAGGGTTTTGTAAAAATAACACCACACAGTCCGATCTTCTTCAACCAAAAAAACAAGGTGTGAGTCTGCAAAGAAAATCTCTTTTTCTATTAAGTAAGAAAATCCAGTGAAACAAAATTAGTCTTCAATTTATTCCTTCTTTATCAAGATTCATTCTTAGTCTCATCTAAGGTTCTTCAAAGAATCCTACCTGTTATAATGGGTGCATTCATTTGCAAGATTGATTATGTGTTTTAGCTAACAAGTGACCTTTTAATTAATGTCACACTTAACATAGCTGCTGGATAGTTCAAAAAACACACACTGTATAGGGGTCAGCTAGCCTCTGATTATGAGCGACTTATGATTCACGGATTTGAGGACATAAGGAATGATTGAGATCCTCTGAACGGAGGTTGATGGATCCAATTCCTTAGGCAAGAATCAAATCACAATGGATTGGGGTCCCGTTTCTAGTTAGGCTGTAGAATGAGCACCCTGGAAAGGGGGGAAATCCTCCTCTTTCTCAGGACAGCCTCATTAAAATGCAACTCCAGTATGCATTTATGTGTAATTATTTCTGATATAGCATACAATAGGGGATTCTCTGGGCTTCAATTATCCTTCACCACATACGGAATTGTGCTTTTTGAAGTAATCCTTTGTAATAAAGTAGAATGCATTTTGTCAGATATCTGGGTTTTTAACTATGCGGCAATAAAGGTGCTTAAAATTTTTGCCTCAGGCAACAGAAGCAGGATTCGACTTCTTGAAGTGAACCAAAGTAAAATACAGAAGATTTCCCACACTTCACAATCTAGTCATAAATGTTCAAGCCAGTGTTTTCACTCAGTAAATGTATGAACTAACCAATATTGCCTCTTTATTCAGGATAATTCCTGCTAAATATTTTTTTTTGTTTTTTGTTTGGCAAATGAACTATGATGAATTTATATCACTTTAGCAGCTTTTAAAATTATGTTTCTTGTCCACAGAAAAATATTCTGCCATCTCTTCTAATCTTAATATATGCATATCAATACACAAATAAAATTGCATATGTATCCCTCAAAATAAAAAAAATATTTATGTATTGCGAATTTTAGTCCTCCTTCTAGAACAAGAATGTTTGTAGAAAAACATACTCTATAGTGAATATCCTAGAATATATTTTCTTATTGCTTACACCAATATGAAGAAAAGTGTTGGTGGAGGTTTTGTTCCTTTGCTATTTTCTAGATACTTTTTAACTCTAAAAATTAAGCATTGCCAAATTATGAATTGAGCATTTGTTTAAATATATACACAGATATTTCTACTTATAATCTGATTTTAAATTGTTTTGATGTTGCCATTTCTGTTTATTTCTTTCCTTTCGTTATAATGCATTGAGCATTTGCTTCAGTATTATCTATTTCAACTATAAAAGTTTGATACAATGCCACTTCGGACAAAAGCAAAGTATACTGGAAAAAATAGTTAAGTGATTTGAACCCTTATCAATATAATGGGAAAGAAAGCTTGTAATTCTTCTTTCAATAATAATTTCCTTAATAAGTTAAATTTATCAAGCCTATATTACTTGCCAGCTATGGAATTAAAAGTGTGTGTGTGTGTGTTTGTGTGTGTACGTACATGCACATACCAGTCACTTTTCTTCATCCGCAGCTCAGAAATACTATATCTGAGATTCCTCAGGAGAAATTCAATGTTTCATTACCATAAGGCACATTGACTTAAATGAGGTGTGACCAGCAGAAGGCACTGTTACAGTAAATATATATATATGCTACTGTTTCTTTACAAGCAGGTTTTGGAAATTGAGCCTTGGAAGTCTGAATAAACTTTTCACAATATGGTTATTGTGGTCTCCCAACACTCAGTTGCCCAAGCCGCCTTGTCAATGCAAATAATCTTGCAGAAGTGATTCCCAAGAACTTTGCAGCCAATTCCTTTGGTTGTTGTTTTCATTTCTCACTCAGAGAGCTAACCTTGTCAGTTTTCAACACACACACTGCTTTCTGTCTAGCAAAGAATGGTGTCCGCACTTACCAGTTGAGCACTTCTTAATGCGGAGTTGTGTCCTCCTGAAATGAGACCCCCATGTTGTTGAGCAGTCAAACATTGCCTTCAGAGAGGGTTTAGCTTACATAACTCACTTCAAAACAAGCTGCTAGCATCCTTTCTTATTAACCTTTAGTGGTTTAGCTGAACTCTCTCGTTTCTAGTAGTCTCTAAATGGAACTGCTGCAGATATAGTCAAATGTAGCTTTTTAATTAAATCTCTGTCTTTCTCTTTCTCTGCAACAAATAAGTACTAATGGCCTTCAGTGTGTTATGTTAGTATACAACATCTGCAGAATGCCTGTTCAGGTTTACAAAATCCATGTTAAAAGAACCAGCGTAGAAAAAGGGGGGAAAATGTTACAGCATCTGTTTGGATTTTTGTATTTCAAAGTCCTGACGACTTTATCTGAATTACAGATTTAGGGCTTTGTTATGTGTGATAGGTATGATAATATGATCACTAAAGGCACAGAGACAGGGAGACTCAAATCCCTTCGAAAATCCCTTTCTCTATTTCCTACAGCTGCTTCTAGAGTTTAATATCTGATAGAATGATGAAAAAGAACAGGCCAAACTCCAGTTTTAATAAAAATTTTAACAGGTCTACATATAGTTATGAAAAATGTTATTTGCAATGCCAATCTTTAATAAAAATTTCTTAAACCAAAGAAAATTCCCTAAGGGGAACCTGATATGAATGTGTTTTTCATATGTACTATTTAAGGCTCTTTAAAGGTTATGAAAGTGACTGGTAAAATAAGTTCTTTCACTGAACAACATCATCTTGCATGCAATCTCAAAGGTTTTTTTTTGCATTTAATCAGATAAATAACCAAGACCTTCCATTCTGCATGTTTTGTCCTAAAACAAATATTTTCACTTTGCATAATAACAAACTTCACATTGGTAATGAAGTCAGACATGTCTCTGCCTTTCTTGAATAAGCTATCATAAATCCAAACTTATTATACAATCAACAAACCCCAATAACTCTTTTAGGAACAAGAGAAGAAGTAGCAGTGCTGAAAACTTTACTACTTAATCAAAAAGTTACATTTTTAACATTCCTATTCTCTAACAAAATTCCCCCTAACATGTAGGAATGCTCTTAGAAAAAGTATTTTTATATATGGCATAGATAAATATGTTACTCCTTTTTAAAAAGTCATAATTATACTGTTTAAAAATTTTGATTTTACAATGTTATGCCGTTTCTTGGGTCCAGAGGATCCTTGTTAACACCATTGTCTTTATGTATTGTCTGAAGTTTTCTTAATTCCAAGAGCTTGCATTATTTTAAATGGCACATTTAGTTTATTTGGAACTTCAACTTATCTGGGGGGGGGGGGGGGACACTGGAAAATGGCATAGACCTGTCAAACAAACTAGATTGATCTTTTAAAATGTGTATTCTGATTTTATCATTTGCTGAACTATTAATCCTGCGTAATCAAATACATAACTCACCCTTTTTATTCAACTTCACTAAGAAAACACATTGTTCAGCATGACTTTAAATTGCACACACCTCCAAGCAGGTATACATTTAAGAATGATTTTATGAATCCATTTTTTATTTCTACCATCTGCATGGCAACCATGTCTGTAAAGATATAATATGAATGGACAGGCTTTTAAAAATCAGAAAAGAAGTACATCTAAGAAAGGGACACACTGCTCCAAGGTTGGAGAATATGTATATGCTCAGGGACATTATATTTTGAGGCTGCCTTCCTATGCACACATTCCTGGGAGTAAATTCTGTTGAAAACAATGGGATTTACCTCTGAGTAAACATGTAAATAATTGCACTGTTGAGTATTCTAATATATTTCTAAAACAAAAATACATATGCCGACTATTTGAATGTATATGTACAGTAGCTTTTAATTTTCATGACTAATCCTTTAATGATCATTAAAAGAAATTGGGAATTTGTCAAATGAATCCACCTCACTATATCTTCACTGCTATACACTGTAGCATCTTATCCACCTTTTAACTTGTCTATTATTATTAAGAGATTTGTAAAAAAAATGGGACAAATTAAGGTAGCAAGCAGGTAAAAGAGAATAATTTATTGCTAAAACTATTTAGTAATATGTTTCTGTTTGGGGATTATTATGGATTATCTTTGTCCTGAGCCAAAACGTTTCTCCTGTTCCCAAAGCAGTGAACTGACAAACTAACAACCAAAAAGAGCCTGTCAACTCCAAAGTTCAACATGTTGAATATCAATATATGCAGAATAATTACCTATAATGACTGCAGGCAAAGGAGCACAATAAATTGCAATGTGTAGCATAGATTTACTAAATTATTGAAATAGTTTTACATTTATACCTTTTATTGGATGGTTTCTTTTGGAACAGTAACACTAAATGAAAATATGGATTCAAATTATAAAAAGGCAAATGACAGTTCTTTCAAAGTGTGCTGGTGAATAGGATTGTTGTTTGCCCAAATAAGCCACTGTGTATCAAAGTGATAATTACTTTGAAAATATTTATTGTAAAATCTTTATGGACAAACGTTCTATAGAAAAGATCAGAGCAAATTCAAAATGGGTACAAGAAAACCGACAAAAGAAATTCTATTCACTTGAAAACAAAACTGATTTGGATGGAGGAAATTGCAGGGGATTCAAAGGCATCCTTTATTTCCGACAAGCAAATATATAGACTGAAAGAACAAAACCAATCATTTAGCATCTACAAAACAAATGAAAAACAGTTCTAAAATTCAGTATATCCCCTTATTGGCTGGGTCCAAAGTAGCATAAAATGCCCAGGGTGTTTATTCAGCTGAACAATGCTGATGAAACCAATAGTTCAAAGCAAATCATAACACACAATTTTGTCAACATGTGTTTAAGGTCTTATCCTTTCTCAGAAAATAAATTGATCTATTTTAATAAATCTTTGCTATACAAAATTAGAGACAGGGAATTGTTTTATTATCTTGTATAAATTAAATTGGCTGCCAGGCAATCAAAGTAGCAGGAGGTATATATCAACATAAAATACATAGTCTGGTTGAAAAGTGCAACCCCCCCCCCCCTCTTAATCCTTGAAAAATAAAATAACAACATAGGAGTTAATTTTCATTCAATTTTGTCATTAGCATATATTGCTTTGAAGAGAAAAGCTGTAGTTCTTGAAACATTAACATGAATGAAAAATAGGAACAATTAAATACACTATATTGAAAAATAGAAAAAATGAAATACAGATTGTGCAATTTCAGTATTTCTAGACAGTGAGCAGACTAAACATGTTTAGTTTGATTATTTTTGAATTTTTGTTTTGGCCAAGGAACGGTGAATTCAAAATATCAACTCACAAACATTGGTTGAAAGAAACTTTTAAAAATACATGTCATTATTGCTATCTTGTTGCAGTTTGTGCCTATTCTTCAAAACAATGACTATTTCATCGTTTAGAAGTCTATAGTGCTTGTTAGAGTATATGGGCAGAATATACATAATTTAACAAAATGAATTATAAATTAAATTCAGTAGCAGATTTAAAAGTTTTTTATTTCAGAATTAGCATGCTTAAAAGCTTTCTACAAGAATGCTAATTATTAGTTGCATTCTTAACAGACAAATATTCAGAAGTTGCTCAACAATTATGTCAATTAGAACAATTATGAATGTGTACTTCTGAACACTGCCTCATTCCACACTTCTACAATACTTTCATAAGTGTTTAGCAAACAGCATATCCTGATTTGCTTCATAACACCTCTGAAAGTGAGCTGGACTAACAAAGAGTGACTTGCCCAAAGGCACATAATGTGCTTTACAATTGAACAGATTTGATCATGAACCTCCCAGCTGCAAAACTAAACATTTCTATACATGCTCCCATGTACTGAAGACACGAGTTGCCTCCAGGAAATTGCCTTTGTGTGAGCTGATGCTTTAACAGTCCTGCACCTTTCTGGAAACCCAAATTTAGCAAACAGTTTCCTGTTTTCAAAATAGTAAAGGAGAAATTTGACATGACCAAACTATCACAACCAAAATTTTGTTTGTTAATAGATATATCTCTTACTGCTAAACAAGTGAGATGGTGATCATATTTCCACCATGCAAACACATGTTAACAGAACAATATAATAAATGATGCTAGCTAGCTAGCTAGACAAATAAACAGACAAACTTCAATTGGGTTGTTGTATGTCTTTCGGGCTGTGTGGCCATGTTCCAGAAGCATTCTCTCCTGACGTTTCGCCCACATCTATGGCAGGCATCCTCAGAGGTTGTGAGGTATGGATAAACTAAGTCAGGAAAGGAAAGAATATATATCTGTGACTTCAATTGGCTTCATTTCAAATGGATACAAAAATGCCCTTACTTGGACTTCAGAATAGTGAGTATCAGAATGTTGCAATTAGCTTATTTTGAAGTAATCAGATTTGGGTGCTGAAATAATACTTTAAAACAAGTCAATAATGCAGTTTACAAAATTACAAAGACAAAATCATGTTTTTCAGGTAAATAGAGGACACAGTTTAAGATGTGTTCGATAAGCATACATTCCATGGAGATGATAAGGGATAGGCATTAATAATGCAATTCAAAGTATGAGCAACACTTCCTAAAAGGAAGTTTTCCTCCCTCTGAAATTATTTTAGTTAATGTAATGTAGACAATCATAGTCAATATAGAAAGAAAAATGAAGTGCTTCCCTCTTTCCAGTGATGCTGAAACATCATTGGATCTACCAATTCTAACAAACAGGTGCACAAAAGGTAATTTTTGGAAGTCTCTCAGGAGGCAATTTTAGGTTTCTCAGAAGTTCCATTTTTCTGCTGAAAATGTCCGCTAGTGTACAGTTCTATCTAAGATACACAAAATGAGGAAAAGCTGATGATAAAATACTATGACTTCTCTGAAAGAGTGGTATTACAATACATAGGGCAAGAAAGAGCTACTGTAAGGAATTAAGCCTTTCCCAATTTCTTTGATAACAAATCCTCCGCACACATCATCAAGTGCTTTTGAAACTCCGTTCTGATGCCAACTGATATGAGAAGGAGCTGCTGCTCTAAACTGGACTGACTGAAGGAACCAGTCATAAGCTTGAACTTAAGAGGGACATTTGGCTCAGTACAGTCTATCCAATGCAGAAAAGCTAAATTCTGCATGTCTTAAGTTCTACTTGAGCATCATAAGAGAGAGGCTAATAACAACAAAATCTTCGCTGCCTTTAGAAACCAAATAATTATTTCAGACCCAAAACAGGAGATCAGTTGTTTACAATGACATAAATTTTCCTCATTTTCCAGTTAGATGACTGAAAATGAGAAAGTTGAATATAGCATCAAGCAATGTGTTAGAAGATAAGATGCAGGCAGCATTCTAACTTCTATTCCAATGTCTTTTGGGGTCAAACAGTAAGATTTTGTTGATTGGACTAGGACACTTTTTGTTATAGTCAGACTTTGCAAGAGCAAAATATGCATGAATTATTGGGCAAAATAAAACTTTTTTGAGAAGAGATGGAAAATAATTTCATGCTGTTTGATTAATAGAAGACTAGTACTAAGAGCTAAACACATTGCAGACTTTTCTGTGGGAGTGAAGATTTCCCAGGTGGTTTCTGTGATTGATCATGGGGATGCTGGATCCTAGCAGCTGTCATAACTTTCTGGTCTTGGGATAGTAAATACCTAAAAGATATATCTCAATTTATTTACCCTTTAACTTCAAAAATGGCAGATATTTCATATTTCATCCCCTCAGAAATGCAGCCTTTACACAGGCTACTCGATAAATGGTGGTGATTCAATTTTAACAAATAAAAAGAAAATCTAGTTTAAATACCTGCTCTGTGTGTGTGTGTGTGTGTGTGTGTATCTAATGATTAATTTTGTGCAGATCATAGAATCATAGTTGGAAGAGACCATAAGTATCATCCTGTCCACAAGCACACAATCACGATGAATTATTGTGGCCATGCTTGCCTAATATTTTGTACTGTGATGGTATTACCCAAGCAAATATCCATGTATTCAATATGAGACTCCCTTTCAAAGAAGTGCACACAGGGTAACATTCGCTCTTCAATATATTTGCAAGTGCAGCTAAAAAGAAAAAGAGGGAAAATACCAAAAATCTGCCACTTATGCTGGCAGATATTCTATAAGGTTCCGTTGAAACAAATTGTGTCCTTCCCATAAAACAGTCCACATTCTACCAAAATAAACAAAACACGATTTCAATTTTTAAGAATGTATTTTCAGGGGAAAAAATCATTCCTGATACTGAAGATACTGATACTGAAGAGCATACTTTGCTCTTCTTCATGTTTGTCAAATTTGGACTCAGTTTCCTGCTAGCCACAGGTGGCCAGAGCAGAGTTGCCCTAGTGCTGACCATAGAATGGTTTCTGAGTCTGAGGCTGATAACATGCTCACAAATAAAGTCAAGGTCACAGTGAGAAAAGTGCCACAAGATTAATTTCCCCAGCATACAAGTTCAAGAAAGTCCTATTTTGTTAAACACAAAGAAGTCCTCTGCAGACCTGTTCAAGGGCACATGTCCTGAGCAAGTGCAGTCACACTGGGCTGGTTCCCCCCATGTCTTGCATGTGAACTTCCCAGAGGCATCTGATTGATTACTGGGTGAAACACGATCCTACGCTAGGCTCTTTATGTTCTTCTGTTCAGAATGTCACTTTTTGCTGTGAAATATGATCTGCACAAAAATCCAGCTCAGCCATATAATTCTGGAGAGCACATGGGTTTCATGATCAAAGGTTTTTGATTATGCTGTATAAAAGCTTTATTTAGTTGCCAGCCAATGTGTTTTGTTATAGCAACTAGCTAGTCTTTACCATAAGCTAGACAATTTTAAAACAGTAAATTAATGATTTAAAATCTCATTCTCTCTCCCCCCCCCCCTTTGGTGCTTTAAAATGTATTTCAAATCAGCTCCATTTCAACCAATGTAACCTGACTATGAGAGTCAGAAACTGGATCCCAAGAAACAAAATAGCTGCAAATAGAAATGATAGTGTTATAAAGAGATGTTCCAAATGAGGTTTGAGCTGAAGCGCTCCCCCATGCTGCTTTTAGCAACCCATTTGTGACAGACAAAAACCCAAAAAAGATTATTTCAATAATTGAGGTCAAAGTAGTGTGTGTGACAAATCTCAACAGACTTCAAGGATGCCACCACCATCACCCTTTTCATCTCCCTCCCAACTAAAGAACAGAAAATGAAATGTTGGTAGACAGGAAAAGAGATTTAATGATGGACTTAAATCTAACCTTAAAAACTGTGGCATAGACACTGAGACCTGGGAAATCCTGGCCTGTGAGCGCTCTAACTGGAGGTCAGCTGTGACCAGCAGTGCTGTGGAATTTGAAGAGGCATGAATGAAGGGGAAAATGGAGAAATGTGCTAAAAGAAAGGTGCATCAAACCAACCCTGACTGGGACTGCCTGGAAACCGATGCCTTCATTGTGGAAGAACATGCAGGTCAAGAATAGGGCTCCACAGTCACCTATGTATCCACCACCAAGACCGCCGAGTATGATAGCACTTGGAAGGCTATCATACTCAGACAACAAGAGATTGCCTAAGTAAGTACTAAGCAAGGGTATTGAATCAGACAAATCTCATTGTCACCCATTTCTTTCCCTTCCTCAAAAAGTTATGTCACTATGCATCATCACTGTAGAAGCCTTGGGAAAAAAATGGAACTATGAGTCAATGGAGTTTGTCTCCCCATCAGCAGAAAGATTTGGACCAATAAATCCTCTCTGCAAAATGATCCATTGATTTCATTACTGTTTCCTTCCCATATCCTCATTTCAAGACATAATTCCTTTATTGCATGTATATTCAGTAAAATTACTTTTTGAACTACAACTTAGAGGATTTGTGCAGCTAGCATTAGCAGTTTAAGTCCCTAAATTAGCTTCTACAAACTTTAACAAACCTGTATCTTGCCTTTCCATGTGTGCACCCCAGATAAATCAACTGATGCCATGTATATTTCAAGAACATAGCATTCACAAGTTCACACATTCCAACGCTTCACAGATAAAACCTGGGGCATACACATCCATGTACTAATCAGGCCCAATCCTGCTTAGCTTCCAAGATCAGATAAAATCAGGCATGTTCAGGGTGGTATGGCCATACATAGGTAAGCAATATTAGAATATTATGAAAAAAAAGTATGAAAGCTATTAATGAAAAAGAACACACAAACTGAAAAAAGCAGTAGCAGTTTGTTTTTGTCTGACCCTATTGGGATGTTCAATACTCTACCCTCATTCTCCTCTCACTGAATTAGTTGAGAGCAAACTACTTTTTGCAGCAACTAAAGTATGTCAGAACAAAAGAATAGAGTGAGAGGAGAGAGAGACAGGAGGATCTGAAAAAGTGGTATGACAGATTAGTCAAGATGGTCTCTGCCAAACTGGGGTAGTTGGAGGGTTTGTAATTTCATGATTTCAAGTTCCATACATTTATTTTTCACCACTCAATAACTTAAATATTTTATACTAAGACTTTCAGCTGCTTCAAATTTTAATACTAATACAATGGCTACATGAATATATCTTCCTTTATGCCATGAAAAATATTTTGAAAATAATGAACAGATAACTAAAACGCTATAAATTTCTTAGCCTATTGACATCAGTGTTCAGTCTTGCTTTCCTATAGAGTGCTGTTTAAAACCTGCTATGTTTCTGATTGTGAGATCCAACACACTTTGGAGTTCATCAAAAATATATCACCATAAGAGCAAATTTACAAAGGACTTTCCCTGACCTGTCCCAGAGTGTTTTATATGTCCGTATCCCACAGTCTCTGTGGACTCATTATACCTTCCCTGCTGTTGTTTGTAATGCTAAATTGTTCTTGCTAGAAAGCATGATTTAAAGTCCTAGATACCATTTTTCTAAGTTAGTCAAAGACAGCAAATTGTCACACAAACCACCAATAAATGAATGTACACAGTTGTTAGCAAAATTCTTGTTTGGAATCCTATGTCTTTTTTCAAATACAAAAAAAGATCTGTGCCTGCATTTCACCTATTTCACCAAACCAACATTTAGGGATCTAGTATCAAACTTTCTGCAACTTTATTGACATCTGTCAGAATATAATCTCATTCTTTCTCTTGAAATTATTAAAATGTATTGAAAGGTGCATTTTGACTGAACCTCGATCTGTTTCTGCTGGCCAAATTTCAGGATACTTCTGGATCCATTTTCATGCGCCTTCCAAAAATGGGTGAGTAGCCGAATAGCTATTTTTGGTCCACAGCCGAACAATGTGGCCAGATCTGGCACATTGGCATTAAGGGGGGAGGGGGCTCCTGAGCTCCCCTTCCCATCATTTTTAGGGATATTGGGATGAAAATGACCACACTTGGAGGACATATCTACCACTGTTAGCCCACCAAGTTTCATAACGTTTGAGTCATCCCCTGATTTTTAGGATTTTCTTTTCCTTTTAGAGCACAGAGAGGAATATAAACAGAGAGCATTCTTTGTAAAATGAAATTATAGCTAGGTAGGTAACTAGGCAATATTTTTCTGAGAATTATTTGCTGGGATTATTATTATTAATTATTATTATTATCTTTTAAATGTATTTTCTGAAGGAGAGGAGGGGAGGAGAAAAAGAAGTCAAAGGGTGACACAAGGCTCTCAGAGCCACCCAAATAATTTTAAAGAAAAGTACACCAAGAGAAAAGAGATGCTCTTTCTTTCTCCCAAGTCCCCAAACACATACACGCACCCCACCCACCTGTCTTGCGCTTATCCAACTCCCAGTCCCACTAAATAAAAAGACTCAAGAAAATAAAAAGAAAATAAAAAGATTAAATGCTAGAGAGAAGCCAAGTCAAGGCAAAAATAAAGCTGAGAGTGAGTGGCAAGGCAATTGGACTGAAGCACCTCTCTAGAGATAGGACACAACTGACAGCAATGGAGACACTTACACCATTAAATAGACATAGCTTAAGTAAGACACATTACAGCGTCCTTCTATTCTGATTGACCCAACAGGCAGGGCTCACAAGGAAACTCTATGCAAGCACGCTGCAGTCTCTTTGCGCGCCATGTGATGCTGAATAGGAAAGGAGGAACCATGACCGGCTTCCATGTGGCCCGTTTTGTCAAAAAAAAACAAAAACCAAGGCAGCTGAGCCCTTACCGTTATGGCCAGCCAAACAAGCCTGATTGGCCAAAGGGAACCGACCAAACCAAATCTGTGCACAAGCCTATTGAAAAATTTCACTGAATCAAAGCTGGGTCTATTTGAGTACTAACATCTTCAAAGAAGGAACTCTACTCTTTCCCATTACTGTCTCAGGCACTTTTAGTAGAAACAAGATGGAAAACCTCTTAGGTGGCTGCTTCCAGACTTTGGGATTACCTTCCTAGGGAAGCAAAGATGACTATTTCCTTACTATTTTTCCACCATGGCAGCAATATGTGTAAAATTAAAAGATCGAGCCATGTTAGTCTGAAATATCAATATGTAAAGAGATATAGGCTAGATCTACATTGCCTATAATTCAATTTTAGAATGCAGATTAATTGCATTGAACTGGATTATATGAGTCTACGCTACCATATAATCCAATTCAATGTATTTCATCAGCATCTGAAACTGGATTATATGGCAGTGCAGATCCAGCCTCAGAGACTAAGGGTGCATATACAATGTAGAATTAGCACAGTTTGGCACCAACACCATAGCTCGAAGGTGTGGAGTCACCAACAGCCTTTAGTAGAGAAGGCTAAAGACCCGGTGAAACTACAACACCCTACCCTCTCTGTATCCCTAAATGTATATATGATATCAAAAAAACATTATAGTCTACTCTGTATGTTTCACAAATATTGCTACTTTAATGAAAAAACAAAAGGATTTAAGAAATATAGAAGATGTTTGCTGATCATGTGTGCTTAAAATGTATTAAAAGAGATCCTACTTCAAATGTTCCTTCCAGATTATGGTTAATCACTGCTATGAGATCTTATCCAGTTCTCAAACTTGGGAGTTACATTAACTTCAGGTGGATAATTAAAACATATTGCTTTTGCTTATTAATGGTGGTGATTATTAGCCAATGGCTATCAGTTACACAGTCACAATTCAGGATGGCTATATATCATCTTCCATATTAAGTGCATCATTCCTTTCTAAATAATTTGCTGGCTAATGAGGTTAAGCATGTTATTGCACTGATATCCTATGGCTAACTTTTTATAAGCAGCTTGTTGGTTCATGTGTGAACAAAATATTGGTCTAGTCCAGTTGTTGATCTGGTCCAGCAATGGGGATCATTGTATTGATGCTGAATGTAATGCAAACACCCACTTAGTATAGTCTACTGAAGTCCAAATTTCCGAGCTCAAGACGTAAAATTAACAGATGGTAGATAGGGTTAGGCCTCATAAATTTTTAAAAATCAGTCGATATATCTATTTGTATATGATTTTTGCAAAGTTTGCATACATCAGTGCCTTTCTAAATGTGGAATGGTTACTGAAAATCTAAGTAAGATACTTGACGACTGTGTATGTGATGATTCCATTAATGAGTGGTAATGCAATTAAAGGTATTTAGATTTCTACTTTTTTCCCATTTGCCCATCAGCATAGATTTGACTGTATGCTGGTGAGGCATGAATTTGCCAATTGATCATCATGTTTTCCTTGAGGTCCAACAAGGATCTTCCAGGTCCTGGGGAAGGTCTTTCAGTTAGTCTACTGGTAGGTTTTTGCCATGTTCAGATGAGATGGTTGTGTAGTTTTTGTGTCAGTGCTCTTTAGTATGTTTGATTATGATTTCTCTAAAATCTGTCATTGTATTATATAGTGCCTGACACCAACCTTATACCTGCACGGCTATCATTTCAGAAGCTGGTATTCTCTTCTAACCTCATCAGTGTCCAACACATATACAGAGACTAATGCTGCTGCAGATGCTTCTCCAATGGACAATTTTGTAACTAGTGCAGAGCAGGAAGGGCTGAAGAATTTTCTTGTGATGTTCTCTTAGCCAGATAATGAGCAACAACATTATTCATTGAAACATGCAGATCCTAGAGATCGCAGCAGCATATGCATGCAGGACTATTACTGTATAGTATGGCATTTCATTTTATTTCAGTTTCTTTAAGGACATTTCTGTAAAACATATAGTAAATTTATAATCTGTAGTAACAAAAGTATGTATTTACCTGTTTGTCTGTTTCGAACACTTGGGTTATTTTGTTTTACAAACAGGTTATATCAATTACTTGTATTTAATTAAAATGATAGTTTTAAATCCCACATTATATTTATCACTAGGTTCCTCGGAAGCAAGACAGCTCCTCAAAATCCAGATTCCCCTAGGCACAAGAAGCTTTGTATAGTTATGAAAATGGGGCTATCTGGAATCGTGGAATTAGAAAGCTAGAACTCTGAAAAAATTAAATCGATTGATTGCTTTCTTTTGATCTCGATTAAGACAAAAAAGTAATAATAATAATAATAATAATAATAATAATAATAATAATAATTTCTTCCAACTAGTAGCTGATAAAGGGTAGGAGAGAAGAGAGAGAAAAGAAGGGAAGCCTTAATCAGAACAAGGATGGAAAGAGAGAAATGCCTATGTGAAAAAAAAAGAATGTGTGTGTGTGTGTTGGGGGGGGGGGAGAGACAAGAAACAGTGTTAGGGTTACAGTTTTCTCTTTGATTATTCATATTATTTAATGCAAACAAGATGGTCATAACCAGCCAATTTGATTATAGTAGACCCTTGGTTTCTGCTGGGGTTTGGTTCTAGCACCTCCTGTGGTTCCCAAAATCTGTGCATCTTCAAGTCCTATTATGTACAATAACATAATAAAGTGCTGTCCCTTGTATAAATTGGCAAAAATCAAGGTTTACTTCTGGGGGTTATTTTTTTCCAATATTTTCAGTCCATGGATGGTGAAATTCCTAGATGCAGAATCTGTGGATAAGGAGGGCTGACTTTAACACATTTTGACACTTTAGAGATCTTTCATTTTGGCTATATTATTCATGTTAAACATGAGCCAACAATGTGATGTGGTGGCTAAAAAAGCCAATGGGATTTTGGCCTGCATAAACAGGAGTATAGCGTCTAGATCCAGGGAAGTCATGCTACCTCTCTATTCCGCCTTGGTCAGACCACACCTGGAATCACACTGTGTCCAATTCTGGGCACCGCAATTGAAGGGAGATGTTGATAAACTGGAATGTGTCCACTGTCCAGAGAAGGAATACAATGGTCAAGGATCTGGGGAACAAGCCCTATGAGGAGCAGCTTAAAGAGCTCGGCATGTTTAACCTGCAGAAGAGAAGGCTAAGAGGATACATAATGACCATGTATAAATATGTGAGGTGAAGTCATAGAGAGGAGGGAGGAAGCTTGTTTTCTGTTGCCCTGGAGACTAGGATGGAGGAGAAGAGAAAGGAGATTCCACATTAAAAAGAACTTCCTACCTTTGAGAACTGTTAAGCAGTGGAACTCTCTGCCCTGGGGTGTGGTGGAGGCTCCTTCTTTGGAGGCTTTCAAGTAGAAGCTGGATGGCCATCTCTCAGGGGTGCTTTGAATGCGATGTTTGTGCTTCTTGGCAGTGGGTTGGACTGGATGGCTCACGAGGTCTCTTCCAACTCTATGATTCTATGATTCCCCATGTTAATATACGAGGCTGAAGAAGATGACACTGTTGATCGCAAGGAAACCTGAAACTAATTGAGCGTTTCTAGTCCAGAATGGTATAGCCGTGTTTATCACAATTCTTGAAAGAAATTAGTTTCCATCATTCTCATATCGGGCCAAGAGTTTCCTTGTGTGCATCTGTCAGATAAACTTTCTCAGGACCCACCTTACAGAGACCTTCAAGTGCAACTGTTACAGTATTCTGAGCACACTTGCTTCCCAATGTCCAGTTGGAGTGACATTTCTTTAATAGTTATGCATCTATCAGCCTTAACCATGTTGTTCATGCACTCCACATTGTCAGTTGTTTGTGCAGTGTGTGGTCTGCCACTTTGTGAAGCATCCTGGATATTGTCATGCCCTTTTTCATCAGATAACCTGTGCACCCAGTGACTAACAGTACTGTGATCGACAGTGTCATCTCCATACACTTTCTTCAGTCTCTAGTGGATGTTCCCCGTTGTCTCATTCTCACAAAGCAGAAACTCAATTACAGCTTGTTGCTTTTGACGGATATCAAGAGCAGCAGCCATCTTGCAGGAATGCTATGACAATGACAACAACATATGTGGGAGTGGGTTGAATTAAATTTGAATAGAAGTGAGAGGTATTTTTCTGCGCCTTCACCAACTAGCAAAGATTTAAATTACATTTTGGATTTTTTTTTAATGATGTGTATTACTTTTGGAGTGACCCTCATATAATTCCTATTCAACAGTATAATATTCCATGATCCAGCAAAGTTCATTTCACATTTTATGTTATTTTAAGAATTCATATGAACAGAAAAAATTTACGCTGTGACAAAATGGCACTTAGATTCCACCTAAGCAAAATGTCCATGAAGTATACAGGATTTATTCAAGAACCATAGCATAGAAGGTTAACGTAATCATGTACTCTATACATTGGGACTACAGAAGAAAGCTCACCACAAACAATAGTAAAGGAAACAGAGAAGGTAAAGAATGCAAGCATCATTAAGGCAGCAGACAAAACATCCGTGCAATGTCTCCCACTTCATCCCACACACTATATACACAGGCTCCCCAGTGACAGCCCATCACAAGCATTTGCAGAGAGTGCTAGAATGCTGTTATACTTGTGTGACTGAAGTTGAACCAAAGACAGAACAACCCTAGGGATGGCTGATACTCTTGATCTAAACTAGGGAAATTGATTTGTAGCCCAGAATATTTTTACTCAAAAATTCCAACTAAGTTCAATAGTTCTTGCTCCCAAGCAAATGTGCATAGGGTTGCAGCCTTAATATTATTAAATATTCTGATATCCTGTCCATTTTTTCTAAATAGAACAACAGAAATATATAAAAATGTATTATTCTTACTTTTCAAAATTTACACTAGAAAGGATGGATCGGTCCTCTGAAAGATCAGCCTAAAGTACAATCTCACTGTCCTTGACTGTAATTTCTATGCACCCATGAGCCATTCTGATGCAAATAACATTTTTAAAGGTTTATTACAATATAGCTTGATTTTCTTCTTTTATGGATTATTGATGTACATAGAAGTGGCATTGCTACTATTCCTGTGAAAGTTAGTTAAAGTAAAGGTAAAGGTTTCCCCTTGATATTAAGTCTAGTCAAGTCCTACTCTGGGGAGTGTTGCTTATCACTATTTCTAAGCCGAAGAGCCAGCATTGTCCTCAGACATCTCCTAGGTCATGAGGCTGGCATGAATGCATGGAGCGCCATTATCTTCCCACCGGAGTGGTACATTTGTATGTTTTCAAACTGCTAAGTTGGTAGAAGCTGGGGCTAATGATGGGAACTCACCCTGCTCCATGGATTTGAACCACAGACCTTTCAGTCAGCAAGTTCCACAGTTCAGCGGTTTAACCCGTTGCATCACCACTGCCTCAATAAAAGTTAGTTACTTAGTACTTATTATTTAAAACTATAATAAAATGTAGACCTACAAAGTTCTAGCCAGATCTTATTCAGGATAGTCCATTCCTTTCCCAATCAAGTCAGTCTGAGTTTTAAATTCTGGAAAAAGGTCTTTCAATTGGTCTCAACACTATCCCAGGACTGTGTGGTGAGGATACAGGAAAGAGCCTTTTTAGTAGCTGCTCCTAGACAGTGAATACGATGCTGTATTTAGACATGCCTTTGGCTTTTAATCATGTGGTTGCATGATGTTTTAAACCTTTTTGTTTCCTTGTATCTTTCTTGAGTAGCAAGACAAAATACACAATCAAATCCAGGGCAAGTTGCAAAACAAATTCAAATTCTTTCACCTTTAATATAGAGACAAAAATTACAGCCATGAGCAGCAATTCTGACCAACTAGATTTCAAAAGGGTAAATTAGAATCTGGGGAAAGTGATTTTTAGCAACCTATTGAGGGTATTGCTTTGGCAAACATCCCTGGGAAAAGGTTTCAGTAACTGCCACACTGACACTGAGAAGAGTTTTACAGACGTATGTTGAACTTCAGATGATTGGACTGTAACCGAGCCTTTTTTGGAAAATCAAATACATGAATGGAGACATTGGAGAGCATTTCTTCAGACAAATAGGCATGGATTTAAAGGTTAAAATCAGCCCCTTGATTTGTTCTTGGAAACCAACAGGTAAAGACAATGAGTTCCTTAAGAACTTGTATGATATAGTCTCTAGTATCAACCACAGCTGGGAGTCTAGTTCAATTCTGGAACTAAACTCCACTGGGTGTCTGGTTGTTGAATTTTTTAACAACAAGCAAGATTTAAAAACAGCTGTAGACTGTAAAGCCAAAAGCCAGAACAAAGAAAACAGCTGCATCAATATTCTTCCTTGGTGAGTTAAAAACTAGGCAGTTCCAAGCAGCTCTTTAGGAAATCTTTAGAAGTTAGTGAATTTCCCTTGATAGAGAAACACAACTCAAAACACTATATTGGTGCAGCTGTCCTTTTTGTTCTGGTTGTTGAATTCTGGAAACCAGTGCTAGTATACGGACAGTCTTCCAGGGCAATGAAGAATAGAGGTGGACAGACTTCAAAATTGGGAAATGTACCGTTTTTCCATATGACAACCACAACCTATTGAAGTATAGGTGAAATCAATACTTAAAAAGTGGAGATATGTAAACATTTAAAATTAAATAATAGAATATTATATCCATTTCAACCCCATGGTTTGTTTTTAGGATCAAAATGAAGGTCACACTTCTTTCATGCAAAAGAATCCTTTCTAATTGATCTTTCTTTGTTTCAGCAGTGTAAGTTGAGAGAAAAATAGTCACTGAACTGTGAAAGCTGGTAGCCAAAAAATCTTGGTAATCTACTGAAAATCATAAAGAAATCTAGTAGTAGATTCTGCCTTCTGGAAATCGAGCACATTGCAGTATATTAATTTAGAAGTGCAAGCTTTGCTGTAGTCTGATTCTTATTTTTATATTCTCTTTACATTCCAGTACTGACACTTTCAGCAATCTTTATTGTTTCCACTTTAGCTGGAAAATGTTCAGTTTCATGAATCTGTTATGTGTTTTGAAAAAAACAATTAATTGTATTGGGCAGGTCTCAGCTTGAAGGTTCAGTTATAAATAACTCAATATGGGTGCAGATGATACATTTTGAAATCTGGATACTTTCATCGTCAACATAAAAAACTTAATTAGGTTCACATGAATCTATTATCTGCCTCATATGAAGTTCTGATCTTTTACATCCCATATTTAAAGATCACTAGAGGTCAACAGAAGCTCATAAAAATATTTTCTGCTTAGTTTTTTTTCCCCCTCCAGGGGCATGCTTGAATCCACATAAAGTCACACTCAAGTCTCATTAAAATCAATTGGACTTCATTTGGGCTGCAATCACACATAAAGTTACATGGGAATAGGTATCCTTGAACTCAGTTTGATGTACTACTGTACAATGTTGCATTGCACACAATTTCTTGCTCACTCTTGTTTGTGGCCAGTAATTCAAGAGACCTGTGGGATGGAAAGGCAGCAATCAGAACCCAGATCCTTGCAGGATATTTTTTTTATTGTGCCAGAAGCGAATTGAGAACATACTGTGTGTGAGAGAATTGGCCATCTTCAAAGACGTTGCCAGGGGCTGCCTGGATGTATTACCATCCTGCACGGGGCTTTTCTCATATCTTCGCATGGGGAGCTGAAAGATGGGCGCTCACCCTGTCTCATGGATTCGAACTGCCAACCTTTAGGTCAGCAATTCAACCGGCACAAGGGTTTAATCCATTGCGCCACTGCGGCTCCATCCCACTGCGGCTCCATCATCTTGGAGGGTGAAAATAATGTCTTCCCATACATAATCCAAATCCTTTCTAAAACAAGTCCAGAAATTGTTAATAATTTCTTTATTTTAAAATCAAGACCTATATTGAAAAATTGTACTTTGGAAATAAATCCTATTACATTCAACAGAATTTATTTCTAAATTGGCATGCATAAGATTGCACTGTTAGTTGTAAAAATAATCTACCCCCTTGTAGCTCTTTAGAAGTGAAGTTTGGTGGCTTGAGTGTTGGACAAGACCTCTTGAGAGACAAGGGTTCTAGTTCAGAATAGGCCATGCTTAGGACTCTGAGGCAGCAATCCAAATCACAATACTTGTGAAGTTGCAGTAAATGATGAAGAGGCAGTAGCAGCACACTTTTTCACCACAGAATACCCTTCAAACTGTTCTGATTTGACAGGGGCAGCCCCACTTACTTCAAAATAGGAAAGTAATTATATGAAATAAGGATTGTAGGGTCATTCTCAAGCTCCTCAGTGCTTAGCCAGCTAGGAAACCTAGCAGAAATTCAAGCAGGAATGGAAAGAACATATATATATATATATATATATATATATATATATATATATATATATATCTCCTTACTGTGTGGTTGTCAAGAACCTCTGGTGAGAAGAATTCTGGATTTATGGAAATTTTTATAATTTGGGAATTGTGCACAAAATTTTAATACAGACGTTTGTGCAGCAAAGAACAGTCTTGTACTGAAAATACTCTTTTCTGCTCAAATGTCTGCATGTGAATTTGTGCATATTAAGTCCCAAATTATGAAAATGTTCTAGAGGGAAAAAAATCTCCAGGCAAAAATACTATTTTCCATGTAGGAAAAACTGTTTCTTGTACAGAAATTCTCAGTGTAAATCAACTATGTATTATTTTTGTGCAGAATACATATTTTCTGCACATAAAATGGCATTTTCTGTAGTGAAAATAATGCCTAAGATTCTGCATCAAGTATGTTGCCAAATGACACAACTGTGCTTTTATCTGACTCCTGAAGCCCAAATTAAAAACCAGTCAGCCATCTAGAGCAATGAAGGCCTGTGCTGCTGGTGAGTGAGGGGTTTCAAAGTGATGTGGCTGCTCCACTCTCACCAGTGAGTAACAAGTCCGTGATGGGCCTTTGCTTCTGCTGCTCACGGCATCTCTTGATAGTAGGATGGAGATGGTCATGTCATCCTGTAGTGCCTCCATTCAGAACCAGCACAGTTTTTTCTTGATCTACATATCAAGAACCACTTCAGCTGTCTGACTGGTTTTCAGGTGGGTTTCAAGGGCTACCCACTATGACTATGTGATGATCACAAATGAGAATACAAAACATTTACAATGCCCCAGGTCTAACTTATGATTTCATAACTAACATGATGCCAGTTATTATTTCTACACAGAAATATGCACTTCTTGTTTCGTAATGAGCTTCAAAAGAGTCTAGATGAGCTGGCTGATAAATAATATCAACGAGAACTGATATTGACATACAAAAGTATGTATGGAGCAGTGTAAGTAAGTGCCTTTGTGACTTTATACAAGTGGCAGAAAATTTGGAACATCTCATTGTAGTGGGCCTGCAACAATACACAAAATACAAAGGGGGTTATGTGGAAGCATATATCCACTCCTAGGGGAGTGGCGGCATATAAGTTTAATAAATAAATAAAATAATACTTTGTAAATAATCTGGCGTTGAAGAGTAGCATGTGGGGAGTGTTTTGAGGAGCAAATAAAAATATATGTAGATCAAGAAAATATTCAGGACCTTAAATATTCATATGATAAAAATGTTTAAAAGAACAAGTTTAGAAGTTACATTAAAATAGGTAGTCTATAACAATTTTTTCCCCACATCTAAAATGGTTTTAACAAGTTTTTTTTTGTTTTATTCTTTGGAGGGAGGGCTGTTAAATATATTCAGAAGAGAAGGCCATATAAATGCAGAGGAATCAAATTTTCACAGTCCCTGCCAGTTCTCATTTTAGTTAAACACACTAAATCTTGTGGATAATAGATCTTTTATCCTAAGCAATTCTGTGAGAGTCACTAGACACATCATTAAAACGCTTCCAGTTCATTACAATGATATTTAAACATGTATCATATATACACTTTAGAAGAAAATGTCAAGACGGACGGAAGGAAGGGAGGATAATAAACCCAAATCATTTAAGTCAAATTATAACATTATTTAGAAGGATATAGATATACCTTGACCACTATAACAAAATAATACCAGGAAACTGTGTCAGTACACTTGCATTGTAGCAGGTAACTACAGTTTTTAGGATGCTTGTGATTAGGGATGTAGAGCTTCATTCATATGTGCAAGAACAAGTAATTTCAGACTATTCTTTTTAATGTTTATATTATGAACATATTTTTGTACTGTATATTTAAAAATGTGACACTTCAGGACTTTTTGCAAAAAAAATGCAAAACAATTTTGCAATTTTTTTGTGAAGCAGTATGTTTTTTGTGCATTTTTGCACAAAAAACAGGTTTTATAAAAAAAAGTCTCAAATAATGAAAATTCTTGGGCTAGTTCACCATTTTCTAGATGGTTTGTTTCAATGCATCAATAGACATACATATCTTGACAAGGATTAGAACATTTGTATTTACATTATTAGTTATGACAGCACAAGATATTGTTCTAAATGGCACGACCCTGCCATATTTTTGTTTATATTCAGATGAGGAAAAAAAACATTATTGAAAGTATCTTTACTTACATTTTCCCAATACTACGCCCATATTTCCACTGCACATTCTAGTCCAGGGGTCCCCAAACGTTTTAAACAGGAGGCCAGTTCACGATCCTTTGGACCGTTGGAGGGCCGGACTATAGTTGGCCACCGAGCAATAATAATAATAATGACAACAACAACAACAACAATAATAAAGAGGGTTGGAAGAGACCCTTTGGGCCATTGAGTTCAATCCCCTTCTGCCTTTGTGCACCGAAAGCACAAGCAAAGCACCCCTGATGATGATGATGATGATGATGATGATAATAATAATAATAATAATAATAATAATAATAATAATAATGGTTGTAAGAGAAGAAGAGACCCCTTGGGTCATTTAGCCCAACCCCCTTCTGCTCTTGTGCCGTGGGGGCCGGATAAATAGCTTTGATGGGCCGCATCCGGCCCCCGGGCCTTAGTTTGGGGACCCCTGTTCTAGTCCATAAATTCTAAAGCATATTTTGAGGATTATGCAGACAATATGACATTATCATGCCATTGTGCAGACAATTCGATTTGCAACACAGGCAAATTAAAGAAAAGGTATGAAGCACTCCTACTTTGAACAGCCATGCAGTCAATCATATGTATGTACATGCATCCTATGATTACCCTTTTAGAGATATTCCACACAAAAATCACTAATTCTAAGTCTGTGAAGGTGTGTTCATAGTACAGTTTCACCATTTTTTCTGTTTTAATTGGAATAATTATCTATTTTAACTAAACTAGACAATATTCCCTATGTTTTTTTTCCAGATTGTAGTATTTGGAGAGTTCAAATACATATCAATAAACCTGTTTAGTCTTGTGACCCATTTCCCAACATCAGGAACCGTATAAAATTCAACAGTATGTTAGCTGAAGCTCATACCCCCACAAATTAGGGAAAGGGTTGGAATTGCAAAATACATATTTATTTTGTATTAATATTCGAATTGTTTGTTGGGACAGTGCCTGTGTACTTTGAAAATGTGGAAGTAATTCACTGTTCAACTGCAAACCCGCACAGAGATGAAGGCCCAGTCTCACAAGACTGTCAGCTCTCAGAGTTATGCTATTCTTTAGGGGAAAAGAATTTTTAAAATGAAGGAATATGGATGAATATTGGTTGGGATGAGTTTCATCCAAGCTGTTGTGGTAAGCTAAAAGGGCTTTCCATTTTCTGAAAGCAATTAGAGAAATGATTGTTTCAATAAAAAGCGTGGCTATCCAGGCATGCTCCAACATTGGGCAAGACAGGTTTGTAACTTCAGGGTCCATTTTTAGAGTCCAATGAGGTAAAGTCCTCAGGCGTTTTATGAAAAGATCTCCTTTGCCAGTGTTATGCCTGTATTTCTTTTAAGATTTCCAGAAAATTTTATGTCTCACTTCTTTGAGGTGGGTCTTCTAGCTTTGGGTTCCTTTTCATATACACATATATACAGAATTCAGTTTCAATGTATCACGAGAAAAACTTGGGCACAGTCCTAACATTTGCTGGGCAATAGCCATATCTCTGTTAACCTGATTCATGAAGGCTCAATTATGAAACTTCCATCTTTATATTCCCTGGGTCACACTGGTGTGGAGCTGGATATTGGGAGAGTGGAAAAGAATGTTGGGAAATAAACTTATATAAATAGTTTTCTAGCTCATTCTGTTCCAAGGGCTCAGCGTGGATAGAAACACTAAAACCACAATTATCAAAACAAATAACAGAGTTAAAATTGAACATTTCATTAGAACTGCCCTCACCCTGATTAATTTTCACTATCAAAACAAATTGTTGGGATGGGGTTCTAATAGGTATAGGGAAGTGGGGAACATTCTGTTTGTACTCTTGTGCCACTGAAAAAACAATGCATTTTTATTTCTGGAAAGTGGGCAAAGATTTCTGGATTTGTTTCATTTGTTGGTCTGCTCTAAAAATCTTCGCTTGACTATAACTTTGAATTCACCCAATAAAATAATTGCACATATAATCTAGGCTGAATATGATCTTGCTTCTTTGCTAATCTACCACCAGAAGAAGGGTACAGCAACGAATCATGGTTTGGCAATGCAAAGCAACTGGTAATTTTGTGTTGAGTCTGGTCTGCAAATTACACCATGAAAACACTAATTATATTTTGCTGGTGATAGATCTTTAACACAAGAACTATTAGTTAGTTGCTCAACAAAGCAGAGTAATACCAATATTCAGAATTTCCATCTTAACTTTTTTTCTGTGTTGCCAAATTGTTTGATTGACTTCTATAAAAGCTAAGTCATGACAAGCACTGAGCATGTAATTATATTGTAGTTGTATAATAAAACCTAGAGGATCCAGTTATGTCAAATAACAAAAATAATTAAGCAATTACTAAAGGACACAACTTTTCCCGTTTTCTATGGCTTCCCCCATTTTCCATATACTCCAAAACTCTAAATTGTCTTCAGTTAAGCAAATGTTTTTGTTACTATTTCATGAAAAGTAACTGGAATTTCCAGAGCAGCTCTAATGGCCTCCTTTTCTTTTTCTTCTCTCTCTCTCTCTCTCTTTCTCCCCCCCCCCCCCCCCCGCCCAATGTTCTCTTTTTTCTTCTATTGCATAGTCCTAACTATTTTCTGGATGGGTCTGACTATCACTGCCAATATATCCACCAGACATCTCAAAACATTTTATCAAAACATCAACCAACTAACTTGAAATGCAGCACTGTTTTCCCCCATCCTGAGATTACATACATTGATGGATAAAGAGAATTGATTGCAAACATTAAAATCTACTGTCATTGCACAACGATGTAACAAATTAATGAAATACTTAAAACCATTGAATGATACAGATAATTAAATTCCAATAATAAAACAAGCAAAAATATACTAGATCCCTAGGGGCCAACTTTTCAATACCTATTCCATGTACATAAGAAACCAATATGGCAGCCATATCCTGCTTCACTCTTGCGTTAAGACAGTGTCCTCCATTTCACCTGAAAACAGAAGCTTAGAGTGTACAAGAAAGAATATGCTTAGGTCACAAGTGATAGAAAAGAGACCCTGGAGAGGTGACTGCCTGGTAATGGAGATCATACCAAGTAAGATGGACTATTACTCTGGCGACCTAGAAACTACGTCAATGTATTAATTCAATTCAATAACCACAATGTCCTCAAATTTAATTTCTTACACTGAAATATCCTCTAAAAGATACTAGGCAAAACATTTGACTATTTGTGCTGAGAATGTGACCGAACTAGCTAGGCTTGCTGAAAACAGTACAAGCATTTGCAATATCACATACATATAAAGAATAGGGGCAAAAATAGATATGAGTTTAAAAGCATAATTGCTTTTACTTCATACCTTTTTTTAAAAAAAATGTATTAACTTGGGGGCAGTAGACCAAATCATACACACCTCCCCAGAAGGCATGGACAGGTAATTTAACACTATTTCTCCAGTTGTGGCCCTGAGGAATATCCTTATACTGAAGCTAGTATTTCCCCAATAAAAATACTACATAATATAAACAATGAAAATTTTCCCCCACCTCCAAAAGCAATTTTAAAGGAGTTTGGCAATGGTGCAATTAATGCCTGTCTCTTTAAAACTCATATTAATAGCTGTAACAAAGCAGGGGTATACTGCTTATGTGGGCATGTAAAATTTTACTTATATTTCATTCACATATCTATGAATGAATAATTTCAAGTGTTTTTCCTTCTTCTTGGATGAGATTATCAGAATTGTTGTGCTTCTTTTTGAATTTTGTAGAAATCATTTGCACCACACATCTGCTCACTATAGATATTAACATTTGCAAGCATTGTCCCTGCTGGTGATAACTCTGGGGGAAGATGATTGAATTTTTCCTCAATTTTCCTCTTTTTCCTTGATTAAAACATATGCAAACACCACCAATGAGAGGACAAATCAAATGGGATTCAAGAGATAACAATAAGAAGGAGTTAAACTTCTTTCCCTCTTATGCCTTACACTTAACCACTCCATTTGTATAGCTACTGTTTATACAAGTTATTTTTTTTTAAGTTGAGATGTATTCAAAAATGTCCTGAGATTTCACACAGGTGAAATTTTGTATTCTGAATTACACAAAAGTGTGGAAAATATTGATCATCCATTTATTATTAATATTATTATTATTACATCACTTCTACCCTGCCCTTCTCACCCATCAGGGGACTCAGGGCGGCTTACAATATAAACATACACATCAGATTTAAAAATCCATCGAGATTAAAAATTACAATAAAATTAAGAGTATACATTAAAATATGCATAATTATACATTTAAATATACATTTAAGGCGTTTTTCATGTCCAGGTGGGGTCTGTCAGTAGGTCATATATTCATTAGAAAACAATGGTCAGAAATGCAATTCCTTGCAGCATTAAGCAAAAAAATCTTCACTTAGTGTGTCACATGAAAGCTCTTGAACAGGGGGTTCCAGCACTCAAATGCAGAACTGCACATACATGCAAGGATTTAATAAAACAAACAAGCATGAAAATACCAGCTGTCAGGATTCATTTTATTTCAGAGGGATATTCTTAAAGGATAGGGTTGAAGTACATGGGATCTTAAATGATTGACTTTATCTGGATCTGAATTGTAAAACATGGATGGCAAGGAGCAGAATCCTCATTCATTTTTCATTCCCCTCTTTCATACAACAAAGAAAATGTTATGGATGTCTCTATTGGAGGCAAAGCCTTAACTGTATGCAACATTTACTTCTTAAGCACAGAAACACATGTGCAGTAGTTGTCGGATTTTAAAAAATGATTTCCATCTACTTTTACATGTTGTACACCAGCCTCACTTGCTCTGATGCCCTCCAGATGTGTTTGGCTAGAGTTTCTTGGCAGAGCTTGGAAACATTGCTTTTTGGGACTGCAATTCCCAGAACACCCAAACTGGCATGGCCAGTGTTGTGTTGACATTTTTGATTGGATATTTTGGGGAGCTGCAATCCAAAAAGGGAATTCTTCTGAGCCCTATTTCTTCCATCCCCAGAATCTGGACTTCCCTACAGCGAAAGTGGTCATTTTATGGGCATTCCTTCCACTAACAGGGAAGGATATATTTTTCTGGAAAGCCTTTGCTTAGTTTGTTGTTAAGGGGAATCCCATGGGTTGGATGCTTGCTACATCCACTCTTGCTTTGCTTTTAATTGTGGTTTTTATTTGCCTTTAATGTTGTGTTTCAATCAATATGCTTTTAATTAGCAGTTAGAATGTTAAGAAGAAAAAATAGATTTATAAAAATCTTCCTTGGACACAATGATCAATGAGCATGCTGGCTGAGAATGATAGGATTTGGAATCCAACACATTTAGAGAATGCAAAGTTGAAAAAGGCTTCTGTACACAGCTTTAGATCTGCTCCAGAGCAAATATATGTACTGTTTATGTGTCAGAAGGAAGTGAGGAAGGACTGGGATTTGGGGGCTGGGAAAATAAATATACACAAATACATAATTGATCACAGATGTATTTTGTTTCTTGTTGAGCTGTTTTCCTTGATTGATGAGCAATAAGGATGAATGCAAAAATGAAATGTAACAATAAACTAAAATCCTCATAGTACAGCAGCTGACAGGCAGGTAAATCAATAGGACAGTCTAACCAACATAACATACCTGACACTGAAAATTTTACGCTGATACTAAAGTTTAAATGCCAGGCATATCTCTGTGAAAACTGGGATATTTCATAATCAAAATGACACCATAGAGAAGACTTTGCTGTTACTATCACATAAAATATTTCCCCAATAAAACTTCTCCTGAAAACATTAAGAAACCCTCAAGCTGGTATAAGGAACAGCACTGAACAAGCATGGTGTAATGCTTTGACTTTGACTCTAGAGGCCATGGTTCGAACCCCTTCTCAGCCATAGCAATCCACTGTGATGACTCAGGCATGTCACACTTTCTCAGCCTCAGAAGAATACAAAGACAACGCTCCCTCTGAATATATCTTGCCTAGAAAACCCTATTATAGGATTGCTGTGAGTTTTCCGGGCTGTATGGCCATGTTCCAAAAGCATTCTCTCTTGAACATGGCCATACAGCCCGGAAATCTCACAGCAACCCAGTGATTCTGGCCATAAAAGCCTTTGACAACAAACCCAATTATAGTTTCATATTAGGGGCACTGTATGTCAGAAATGACACCGTTGATCATGTCTGATTTAGTAATAAACACCATACATTGGAGACAAACTCATAAACATTTGATTCCACCTGGCTAAAAGAGCTGAAATTCTGGCAGTTTCATTCTGAACTATCTGCATTTTTCAGATCACCTTCAAGATAAAGGTGCATTTTCATTAAAGTTTTGGCCCTTGGGTTTTCAGCTGTAAACTTCCCCCTTTTTGCTGAATATAAATGTGGTTTTAATTTGTGCTTCCCCACCCCAAAAATCCCACCTCTCTTTCTAGGATTGACTGTTGCATTTTCTATTAAATGTCTTGCTAAATTTGCGCATTTGGCTGACAGCTGTCAATCAATATGTCTCACAGCTACCCTACCGTGTCAGCCATCAGCTAAACCACACTTTCCCAGGAACGTCTTAGAATGGCATCTTGGTCCTGTTTTCAGATAAACAGATCCAATTTCTCAACAAACAGACTGCTACAGTTCTTTTGATAACAATGTAATAATTCAAAACAAATGATTCCAGGCTTTGATGATAGCACTTTTATGGGTCATGGAGAAATCCTCCCACCAACATCTGTTTGATTTTATCTACTTGAACTTTATCCTCCAGTTGAAGATTTATAAGCTGAAATCATCCCAGCCTATTAAAGTCAGACCGAAGTTAAAGCACCAACACAGAGAATGAAAGTGCATTTCACAGGCATCTACATTTGGAAGGCCTGTTTGGGGAAAAGATAGCAGAAGTTTGGAGAGACGTATGCTTAACTGCACTGGAAGTCCTGCATTCTACACAGATCCAAGCAAGACAGAGAGATTACGCATTCCATTGCTTTACAGTTGGAAAAGGCTATTTACCTCTTCCTTAGAAAGGCATTGCAAAAAAAAAAATACAGATGCTGTTTACATTTGAAGCCTGTTTTCTTAGCAAAATTAATGGTGGGTGATGAAAATTCATTCCAGATTCATATTTTCCCTTAAAATGTCTCACATGTTGCAAATAAGGAGCATAAGAATATGTTTATTAGAATCACTTGGTTCTTACTGGCAGATCACACTGGCAGGCTGGTCTATTTTCATTGGCAATGGGATTCCCCCCTCTGTAAACACAAAGCAACAAAACATAACAATTCCTTAAAATCCTTTTTTCAAAAAACATAATAACAGCCGTGCTCCATTGAAACAGAAATTGTCTGCCAGGTACATTGCAATACGCTGTTTAATTTCTCTCTCTTGCTTCACATTTCTATTTGAGAGAGAAGCAGCATTTTCCCAGAGGAGCTGGTTGAATTTTGCAGAGCTTCTGAAGACTGCTGCCTGTTCTGTTCCAGATATATTATGAGAAGCATTTGTGGGTGAGAAAAATGACAATTTTGTAACTTTTTACAGAAAATGCATATGCAATGCCTTCCAGAATAATTATTATAAAAAGTATTTATGCTTTTGTCTGTAAATGCTTTCACATACATTTACCAAAAATGACAACAAAAAACAATTCCCACAAAGCTATGACCTATTATTTTGTGGAAATCTACAACAAATGCAATGCTTAAAGTAATATTTGATATATGTGAGTTCCCAAAAGAAACATCTTAATCCTTGCCTTCCTTTCTTTCTTCATGAATACACACTCTATATACGACTGTCAGACCTTCTTTGTATGAAACAACTCAAACTACTTTACACATGCTAAAGTTATTTTACTACTGTAGGAAGAGATGACCCCAGAGATTAGGAGATGCCCTTATCACTGCTAATGTACACAATGCAACTGGAAATCAAGCTAGCTAGCACAGTTCAGAGTAAAGTGGCCCGAAAGAACATTTCTTTGGTTTTCTGGAGCCACAAATATCCACATCATAAAAGGCATTTAAACTTGCAGCATTAACTCAATTAAAGCAAAAACGAAATGTAGAGAAAAGAAAAACTAAGATAGTACATTCTGTATGAGCTAAGTGACCACTGACAATGTAACTATATAGCCCTGGCAAGAAAGCCTAGGTTATTAAAGAAGACATTAAAGCTATGATTTTTGTGCGGTTGCGTCCCACTCTGTGGGTTAGTGCTCATCTCCATTCCTAAGCCAAAGAGCCGGCATTGTCCATAGACACCTCCAAGGCCATGTGGCCAGCATGACTGCATAGAGCGCCGTTACCTTTCTGCCGAAGTGGTACCTATTGATCTACTCACATTTGCATGCTTTCAAACTGCTAAGTTGGCAGATGCTGGGGCTAATAGCGGGAACTCACTCTGCTCCCCGGATTCGAACCGGCAACCTTTCGGTCAGCAAGTTCAGCAGCTCAGCGGTTTATCCCATTGTGCCACTGGGAGTTCCCCTGGGTGTATTATGTCAGGTGTATTTTCTTCAAAATAACCTAAGAGTAAACCAAAAGAGTCACCAGAAGTGTGAAATGGATCCATATGTGGTACACTTGGTCAACCATCAGGCTACTGCATTGAGTAAAGAAAGCACTCAGATTAGGTAAGGTGGACTGGACACATATCCTGCTTTGCAGCAATCAGCCCTGTATTTAAATGTCCTCTGTTTAAGAATATTCCCGGATTGGTGAGCTGTCCTGTCCAAGCCTGATTGAAAGAGAATCATAACAAGGAATAGCCAGAGCTTTAAGAGAACCAATATGGTGTAATGGATCTGAGCACTGGGCTCCAACTCCAGAGACCATGGAAACTCACTGGGTGACCTTGGGCAAGTCACATTCTCAGAGACTGACAATGGCAAACCTTCCTTGAACAAATTAAAAGGTGCTTTTAGGATGTTTTTAAAGATGTTTTTAAAGATGTTTTAAAGATGTTTTTTAAATTGTTGATTTTAGCCGGTTCTTGTAAGCCGCTCCGAGCCCTAGGGGAGTGGCGGCATATAAGTTTGAAAAATAAATTAAAAACAAATAAATAAATAAATAAATCTTGCCAAGATAGCTTCACCTTTGGGTCGCCCTAAGTTGGAAATGACTTGAAAGCACACAACAAAGCATTCTTAAAAGGGGTTTGTTCCTCTCCCTGACCTTGGCCAAAGGTATGCATGTTGATATGAGTCACTGTAATAATAGGTATGGTTAGAAAATATATACTGGCACAACACATTTTATTGTCTGAAGTGTGGAACAAAATTGCCTCTATTGTGTCTTCCTCTTCTTCTCTGCTTTGAATGTTTCTTCCTTAACCCCCACTACATCAAGGGCCCATCCTGACTTCGAATATGATCAAATTCCAGGAACTGTATAGCTTCATTCAGCACTACTACCAGATATTTTGAAACCTCGGTTTTTAGACCTAGCCTTGTCTGGCAAAAGATCTGTGACATTAGAATCCTTACTCAAAACAGTCTCTGGAATGTACATACGATACAACTAATTTTCTGGAAAAAAATGTGTTAAATGGGAATTTGTTTTTGTTTTTATATTCACTAAAAGGCCAAAGACATAGCATATAGGAATGTAAAAACACCACCAAAATCACAGAAAAGAGAACTGCTGTTTTGAAATAATTACTGTTGCAATCATGCTTCCTCACGCATTGAGGATTTGCTTTAAATCTGATATGACAGAGTGGCCTAATACTGTATCGAAATGAAATACACGCATAGGCAGAAAAACGAAGACGCATACACCTTTTGAATACTACACACGACTTTCTCTGTTCCATTATAATCAGATTCTATTTGTAAAAAAATGATATTTTTTTTAAAAAAGACTTATAACTGGGACAGAAAATCATTTGTAAGCAGACCCCGTTTAATGTTGCAAGATGGCACAATTTGCAACCAAAGCGTGTGAGTATGGAGCAATGATCATTCCCTGAGATATCTTAATTTAATTTAGCTTGAATAACTACCACCTAACTATATTCAAACCAACAAGGATTAAAAATCTCCATTTAAGTATGTACTGCAAAAAAATGAGGAAAAGCTTCAGTCTTTACAATGAAATTTTGTCTACTCAGAAATAAACCTCACTGACTTTAATTGAGATTTATTCTTACATAGGTATGTAAAAAAAAGGGCTGCTGCCATCTTTATTTATGGTAAGAAACAAAAAAGAATGGGTAAATAAAATAACCTACCCAACTGATGTGACTGGTTGCACTTTTTAAAAGTATTTTATAATTGTAAGCAAGGACATTCGACATCATTAAAGGGAAACAGAGGCTCTCAGTACTACTACATGACTTGGTTGAAAACACAATTGCTATAGTGTAGTCACAGGATTCTGACCATAAAAAAGAAAAGGGGACCAAAAAATCAAACTTAGGAAATGTAACTTAAGTCACCCTAATTCCAGTAGAAGGGAAAATCATGTTATGTTTATATTCTTTATTTGGGATAGTGTGTGTGTGTGTGTGTGTGTGTGTGTGTGTGTGTGTGTGCCTTCAACCAATTTATGGCAATTTCACTGGATTTTCTTAGGCAAGGAATGCTCAGAAGTGGTTTTCCAGTTCCTTCCTCTGAAATATAGCGTCTAGACCCTGATACTCCTTGTCATTCTCCGATTCAAGTGCTTAACATCCAAGATCAGATGGAATCTGGTGCCTTTAGGGTATTTGGGTCCTACCAATTGGAAATAGTGGGCCTTAATGTTTAACTTGTCCAGATTACATTAATTACAATTTTACATTGCAAAATGATAAGTTTACCAGTCCTAGAGCACACCCAAGCTATGAACCATATCTTTCAGAGAAAAAGCAACCCAACACAGAGCAGACTGTGATCCCCATCCCAGGTTGGTTTTTCTACTGACCAGCAGAACTTCTGGATTAACTGGATTAAACCTCAGTCTAATCACCCACATTCAGTCCTTTAATGCATCCAAACCATTTCTCTATTTATTATTTACAGTATTTATACCCCGCCCTTCTCGCCCCGAAGGGGACTCAGAGCAGCTCACAGAACACACATACGGCAAAAATTCAGTGCCTGATTACACAATTAACAAGGATAGAGACAACACAACCAGAGGTAAAGGTAGTTGACACAGTACTACCACACTTTAGTTTACCACAATTTGAGTTCATAAGAATAATATTTACCTCCACCCACATAATTACATTACCATTGTTCTTCTCACATACTTGGGCACTCATGCATGCATGTTCTCTCTCAAACACACACACACACACACACACACACACACACACACACACACACACTAAGCATGAAAAATATCACATAAGTGTCCAGTTTATTAGCACTCAATCTGAAACTGAATCTTCCATCAGCTGTACTAACAATGTATTTTCTGCCAAGTTGCTACGGGTGACAGAAGTGTATGATGACAGCAATAAATAACTTGGGTGACTGCTGATAATATCATGGAAAGGCCAGGATCAAACAAACACAGAGATATCATTCAAAGGTTGACTAGCTATTACTGAACATTGTATTCTGCTTCAGTTGCATCTAAAACAGGCGGTATCTATGCTGATATCTATATTGCATGCCAAAAAATGCAATAAACTGTTGAAGACGATCTGACAATATCATTGCTGCCTTAAAGTGCAAAAAAGAAAACAGTTCTTTCTTTGCCCCTCCATTAGGAAGAAGGCAGAAGAGAGTATCCTTGGGTTAAGGATATACTTCATAGACCACAACAAACAAGATCTTAAAATATACAAGGGCTGAGGGCAGACACCCTACTGCTATGTAGGGATGCTGGAAAACCTCCAGCATCCTGCTGGGCAATACCATCCTGGCTCAAAGGAGTGGATCGAATAACTTGCTGATCCTTGCCTTTCATTGCTGGCTGCCATGAAGGTGAACTCAAGGGTTACTGGTTGCTTTATTTCACCCTTACTGGCCAATGTTTGATGGGCTGAAGCTCCCAGGATCCAAGGGTTGCTCTCTTCCTAGAATCCTTCGCGATAGTTGGCAAAGAGAGGTAAGCAGGACAAGTCATTCCTTACTGCCAGCTTCTGTGGTGCTCACCAAGATAGCTAACTCATCTGCTTGGATACCAGCACAACTTGACTAAAGATAGCAGGTCAATGGCTGAGTCAAAGCCTTTACCATGTTGGTTCCCCTCTTCTGGGCATGTTCCTGTCAGAATCACTGTCAGAAAACCTGCACATGCCAAAAATTCTTGTTAGAGGCATTATGACAGAAATTTAAAAAACTTGTGTTCCAGTAAGTGTTGTTGGCCTGCAATCCCTATCAGTCCTAGTCCGCATCACAAATTAATGTGGATGGTGGTTCCATAGCATCTAGAAGCCCACAAGTAGCCTGTCAATTCTGTTTTTACCACACTGTTACTACTTAATTGGTTTTTTTTAACTATTGTATTGAACTTTTTAAATTTGTTTAGTGTGGAATTGTTAGCCGCCTTGAGTCATGGAGAGAAAGGTTAGGTATAAATAAAGTAATAATAATAATAATAATAATAATAATAATAATAATAATAATAATAATAATAATGTGAACGGGTCGCAGAAGATGTATGATATTCATATTTGAGAAGACAAAGACGACTGGAATCACTGCCCTGTCATTTTTTCCTAAATACATGAAACTCTAAATATGTTTTTTGCATTATAGGCTGGTCCAAGAAGTTTAATTCAGATATTGGCTTGTTTGGGAGAACTGTTATTTATTTATTTATTTATTTATTTACAATATTTATATTCTGCCCTCACCCCGAAGGGGACTCAAGGTGGAACACAACATATATACAGCAAACATTCAAAGCCGGAACATAAAATAAACCATAAATATATACTAAAATCGGTTAAACCACTGAGCTGCTGAACTGAAAAGTCAGTGGTTCAAATCTGGGGAGTGAGGTGAGCTCCTTCTGCTAGCCTCAGCTTCTGACAGCCTAGCAGTTTGAAAACATGCAAATGTGAGTAGATTAATAGGTACCACTCTGGCGGGAAGGTAACGGTGCTCCATGTAGTCATGCTGGCCACATGATCTTGGACGTGGCTCTTCAGCTTAGAAATGGAGATGAGCACCAACCCCCAGAGTTGGACACTATAGTCTCAAAGTTTTCAACTTTATTATTACTATGTTTACTTTATACCTTGCTTTTTCTCTCCACAAGGAAACTCAGAATTTGGAAGAATAATCTGCTAGAGATGGCTTGTGTCTACACTATTTAAAACACATGTCAAATGACACTTTCAACAATGAAAGCACTTATTTTAGGCTTTAATGCCATATATACTCACTTCCTGCTTTTCAAAGTTCTAGTCTGGCACTCAAACTACTATACCACACTTCCTCTCTTGTACATTTAATATGCATTAATTTTAATCAATGCAGAACTGTCTGTAGTAACATCTTCAGTCACTTGGTGACAGTCTTCCCTATCCAGTGTGCATGACTTGTTTTTTCTTTTATGCAGTTTGAAAATGGGGGAGTTGTGTTAGTTTTAATCCCTCCCCAGCTGTGAACAAACATCCCTCTCATTGGCATACAGTGGATGGCTGATCTTCCTTATAGAGCTATATGTTTGCACCATGGCAGTGGGCAGACCATGGTAAGATCCTAGTAGCTATAGCATCAGTCAGATGGCATAGAAACAATTGTGTGGATTTTCTTATTAGCCCCAACTAGAGTATACAATTGAATCAGAATTATTTAAATAAACTTTGCTTCAAAGTATTGATTTAACAAAATTAGAACCATTTAAGGAGATATCGCATATAAGTTTCCAGATGATGTTGGACTACGACTCCAATCAGTCCTGGATAGCATAGCCAATAGTGAAGGATCCTTGGACTTGTAATGACATCTCAACATTTGGACAGTCAGATTGCCCAAAACTAGTCTATTTCATCTTGTGAAAACCTAGGACATTCAATAAATACATAATAAAACAGTGTGATCAATTGCATACATTAGCAGGAGTGTGGCTTGAGAAAAGCAGTTGAAGAATTGTGGGTGCTCAATAGATCAGGCATTTACATCTGCCTCTTTAACTCAAAATGTCATTTTCTTTCATCCACCATGTTATATGGACTTCCACTACACTAAGCTAGGAAATTTATCATAGTCAATAATACTGTTCTGTGTAAAGACACGGCCTTTGTGGAGATAATCTACAATTATTATTTTTATGCTTTGGAATTTTGACACAAACTTGACCTTATACACAGATCTTCATATTTCATTGTGCTGTGCAGAATAGACATGCATAAAGGTTTATTTTATTTTAACTCTATAGCAATCAAAATACTTTCCTCTTCCAAAAAACCAAAGCTATTTATGGAGCTTGTTCTAGTGACCTTCTTAACCTTTAACATATGTTTCTAAAAAAGACAAGCACGTGAATATACCTGCTTGCATTTTGTTACAAGGATAATTCTATAAAGAGCTTTCACACCTTGAGAGAGCCTCAAATTACTCCCAACTGCAGTCACAGATGAAGCTGTGGCTGTAGAGAGCAGACGATCAGAAGTAAATAAAGATACAACATGGCAAATTATGCTGGCTCAAGAACTACCCGCTATAAAAAGACGCCGAGTGCTCACTCTGCACCTGGTAAAGCTTCTAGTACATTTCTAAAGGATTTACAGCTATCAAGCATATGAGGTGGCAGTAGCTGGATCTGTTTCTCCAGCCATCCTGAGTGTCAGTATAGAAGATGGAAAGCATATTGCATATACGGCCAAAGGCATCTGAGCCACGTGCAAACAGTCTTCAGATGATCAGAAACTATAACACCCAATATTGTTTTCCTTACTTAATCATCACACTCCCAAGAAACACACAATCTTGATCTTTTCCAGATATTGCTTCAGCCTTTGATTTGACTTCCCATCTTCCCACCAACATCGGGCTTGTGGCCAAGATCCAATGCCATGGGCAACATTCATTCTACCTCCTTTGCTACTGCTCTTTACTGTACCACAAACCAGCTTTAGAAGGTTCTCCAGCCTTCTGGAATAGGTATTTAGGATGCAGTAGGTTGGCCATTTTGTCTACTACATTCTGTCAAAAGAATGTAATCGACTATCAAGCCTAGAAATCTGTGACTTGTATGATGTGAATACTGTCTCACATTATTTCCATGTTACTACCTCACAGTGAGGAGAATATTATGAGCTAAACCCTGTTGCTGATCTTGACTAGAGAAGGCGATTTGAATCAATAGGAAGTTGGTAAACTAACACTTACATAAATCCCACTGGTTCAATAGATCTACTTCAGCTGGGTTTAACAACCAGATTTAGTTCTGTGGCATTTAAATAAAGGGATACTGTAAACAAACAAAGAAGCTCATCCCCAGTTAGACCAGGATAGAGACAAATGAAATCCTTAAAATGAAGAAAGGCAAGAAGAATTTTTCTCATTTGTAAAAATAGTACCCCTTGCAAATACTGACTAACATTGTTCACTGGGCTTATGTATCATAAATCACCACCCTATAGTTGTACACAGAAATGTCTTTATGCCACCCTTATAGTAAAGAGTGGTACGCAAATGGGTGCAAGTTTTGAAGTGTGTTGTAGATGTTTCAAATGACTACCATCTTTACAAAGTCACTTGCAAGAACAATGAAATGGATATTATGTCCTTACTACATATCTGCTCTTCATCATGTTTGGAACACTCTGTCCCTTGTTCCTACTACTAGCAATGTCTAGCAATAAAAACACAGTGGCTAAAATATGCAATTGTTAGTTTAATAGTTCAACTCCATTTCTGCTCACCTTAGAAGCACAACCCTCCTTCTGCATCCATCAAATGAGTATGGCAATTGCACAGAGGATGAAAATATACAGCCACATGCATATAAGAACTTATAAATGCAGAAGACAGCAACAAGATTCTGGGTACAGATTTCCATTTCATCCATATAGATATAACTAGGTGTTTTACTTGGAACCATCTTTACTCATGGATCCAGAACAGGGGATGGGAGAGTGTATCCTAAAGAAAGTGGAGGTTGTAACTTTGCTTTTACAAATCTATGATAGGTTTAAAAGAAGGCTCAAAGGCTCAAAGGTTTTTTCATTTATTTTCAGTGGTGGCTGTGACTTCCCTGTCAATCAGTTGGTGAATCTGTTCTAAGTTCAGCCTATATGTTTTTTATTTTTCAATTCTATGTTTTTTAAAAGGGTCAGCACCTTAGATAGCTCATTTAAGATTGCACTAAAACCTAGATTCAACAGCCAACTGACATAGAAGCACCCAATGGTTTTGTCTACATAATCATAGACACTATTAACATTGCAGAGATTATTAACAAGGCACTGTAACAAAATAATTGTTTCACTTTTTTTCGTGTCAGGAGTGACTTGAAAAACTTCAAGTCACTTCTGGTGTGAGAGAATTGGCCGTCTGCAAGGACGTTGCCCAGGGAGCGCCGGGATGTTTTGATGTTTTTACCATCCTTGTGGGAGGCTTCTCTCATGTCCCCGCATGGAGATGGAGCTGATAGAGGGAGCTCATCCGCGCCCTCCCCAGGTTGGATTCAAACCTGGCAGCCTTCAGGTCAGCAACCCAACCTTCAAGTCACAAGGCTTTTACCCACTACACCATCGGGGGCTCCAAAGCATATAAACAATCTCCACTTTTATACAACTCCCTAGATATATTGTTACAAAAAAGGGCTTTGCTCCAAAAATCTGTTATTTACTGGAAAAGTTAAGGAATTCTTTCCAGGCAAGGTATCATTCAGAAACTACATCTTCAGCCATTCTCAGTACATTTTTAATCAATATTTCCAAGTGCTTGAATTAATGAAGGACACTGAAGGAGTATATATTCTGTATAGGTAAAACACTTCTTGTTCACATTTTCGTTAACATTCTGGAGCTCTCAGATTATGTTTTGTAAATAAGTCAGTTTCCTAGCCAGAGATTAAGGTAAATTCTGCTAAGGACTAAAAGTTGACTTACAGCATTAAGAAGGATTAATGTTTAGCTGTGCCGAAGCTGAAGCACTAGGTTAGCATGTTTACGCAGCGCTGCAGATCACAATTAATCCAAAATTAGTATAAAAGATCAACAGCAACTGCTCTTGCATGCCAGCTTGGCTTAGTCCTAAAATCAAGACTTAGTTCGGGGGCAATCTGTGTGCAAAGTTGCTGTGTGCCTGTCCTAATAGGTTTAAAGCTTACAGAGCAATTCATGCATTTTAAATGTTGAGCTTCCATGCTCTCCACTTGGAAGTTAAAAAATGAAAATCATCACACCAGGAAGTCCCCTTTTTATCACTTCTTTGGCGCATTTATCTGCAAAAGATGTCCCATATCACAATCCAGGAATAGTAATGCATTCTATAGGTAGGTCTGACTTAATACTATAGCTTTTGTGTAATTACTTTTCTTGGCCTAATGTATTTTTACTTGAAACTATACCTGATGGATCCTCAGACTTCTTAAACAGAAGGCCAGAGTTCATGGCCCCTCAGACTGTTGGGGACCCAGATTATAGTTTGGGGGGAAAATGAACAAATTCCTATGCACACTGCACATATCATATTTTTAGTACAAAAAAAAAAGAAAGAACAATGCAATATTTAAAATGAAGTACAATTGTAACCAACATAAACTTACCAGTATTTCAATGGGAAGTGTTAGCCTGCTTTTGGGTAATGGTATAGTTAAGTTAATTAAGATTGTTGTTGTGTCGTTTCATACTTAGGGGAAGGACTGGGTAAATGACCTTGGAGGGCTGCATCCAGCCAATAGGCCTTAGGTTGGGGACGCCTGCTATGACCTATAGAGCATACATAAGGGTAAAAAAAATACGGAAACACTGTGGCACATAGACTGATGTCTCTCAAGATTAAATAGTGCTCACTCCCTTAGTTACAAAAGAATTGTTGCCTACTTATAATAACTGAAAGAAAATTTATTAGAGAATGGAAGTTAAGACAAGAAGATATGGGACATGTATATAAATGAAACAAACCAAAATACAGGTTTCAAGGCCACACAGTATTACTTACTCTTTAAGTACAACAATTAAAATTCCTTTGGATTTTTGTGATGCTGCAACTCCATTTTTCTCACAGAAAGATAAAGAATTTTATACTGGCTTTCAATGTTTGTCCACATTTTCTAGACTATTATCTTCTTTAAGCAATATCCTTTGACAGCTGAGTAATAAAACAATTTAGAATGATAGATCCATCTATCCATCCATCTATCTAGAATGATGGATAGATGGATAGATGGATAGATGGATGGATAAAGTCTATATTATAGTATATGATGCTACAAAAAGGTTCTCCCCTCCCAAAAGGGTTCCATGCAAATTTGAGTAAAGACAAGGGAAAGCATGACTTGAGGGCACATAACAACCACAAAACAAGGAAACTACTATAAACACAGTTAGAATCATAGAGTTGGAAGAGGCCTCATGGGACATCTAGTCCAACCCCCTGCCAAGAAGTAGTAAAATCGCATTCAAACCACCCCCCAGTTATCATGATAGATTTTCTTTCTTCCCACCTCTAGAAACATTTGCTAACAGCAAGAAAGCTCAATGGATTGGATTCCTTGCCATTCTTAGATTTGTGTGTAATTGACTAGACCTGGGCATCTACAGTTGGTTTCAGGGAGAATAGAAGCCACTATCCCTTAATCCTAAACCTTAGTCTGTTACCTCAAGGCTCAGAGTCAGTTTTATATTGGAAGTCTACGTTCTCAGCTGCCTTCCACCCAGTTGCTTATGTGGGTATTGCTTATCTTCTTCTGTAGAATTCCTTCAATCCTGGCTCTTTGGTCTTATTATCTCAGCCATGCATGCACAGCCCCACAAATGCATACTCTCCATATGCACTGTCCTTCCTCAGCTGGGTAGATGTTCCTCACACAATTGTCTAGGTTACCAGCTGGCCACCACCTGTTGTCCCCTTCTGTGACATTGCACATTACACAATCTTTCCACAGAGTTTAAAACACTAACATTGCTTTCTCAAAACTGGCCATGAACATTGGCACTGGACAGACTATGCTGAAGTGTACTAATGTATATTCAAATAATTTAACCATTTGTTGACTGTTTCTCACCTCCAGTCCAGTTCCTGTACTTTGACTTCATTGTTTTATATGAAAAACATGACTCTAAATAGCATAGATATTAGGCAGTATACATTTTGTCTGTTATGCCCACATTTGATAGCCATAGTTCTTGTTTTAGAAACATTCTGTAACACCTGAGTAATCTAAGCAACATAGTCACTGGTCTCATAAGGAATAAATGACAAATATGATTGAAGGGCAAATATGTAAAAAAAAAACCTTAAATATTCTAAAAATGTAAATGGAGACTTCTTATACTTTTTGGTACTGCACTAAACTATATGATGTATTTTATTTTATTTAAAGCTAGCATTCAAGAATGTAACCACTAGAATCTGGAAGAAGGCATTTTTCAGAGCCAGGTATATTTGGCAAACAAAAGGTGTTGGATTTATTGGTGTGTGTCACAGAAAACTGTGAGATATGTTTCAAAGCAGGATTTAACAGTATTTGTTGTGCTGTTCATTCCTCAAGTAAAGGAAACAAAGTCAATTGCTCACCAAAATTACAGGCTGTAGTCTCAGCAATAGCTCATGGAGAAACAGACCAAGTGAACAGTTGCTGGGTACAGACAGTAGTTACATCAGCCTTGCAGCCAGCAGGAGTCTCAAAGCAGAAGGGAAAACAAAGCTTCCCTTTCCACTAGCCTCTGACAGCAGCTGCTTCTTATATCCCAAGACCAGCATACAAATCTTCAAAGAGAGACAGATTAACTGGCTGCTTACCAAAAGCAAGGGCTATAGATTCAGTCGTTTTGTTAAAATCTTCTTAGCCTTTGGTATCCTTTCCACTCTCTGTTACAATGCCACTTTTAATAAAAGTTTCCATTTAATTTCTAATTAATTTAATGTAATCTCCATAATAATTAAGCAGAAACTGTTCAAGGTTCTACTTATCTCTGGTGGAGAAAAAAAGAAAAGAAAAATCCCATTGTTGTTCTAGCATGAGTTTGAGAGGAGGCAGAATTTGGTTGACATGACAGGCAGTGTTAACATCCACATGTGGCACATGAGGAGGGTGGAGTTGAGTTCAGGTGTCTTATCAGTCCTCTTGTGAACCAGATATTTTCACAATGACCAGGAATTACCTGGAACAACCTGTGAAAATATATCAATGATACTTCTTTATGAAAAGAATATATAAATGTATGTTCAACTAGGAGTTTCATAAACAACGTGCCTAAATAGAATTCAAGGTACTTAACAAAAAAAACCCAGACATATATCTTTTATTATTTTTTGTTTGTTTTTTCAAAATATGCCATTATTTTTTTAAATCGTGTAGAGCATTTAATGGTGACATATTAATAATATGGGTCATAATATAACATTATTCTATGTGTTAGCTAGCAAGCTATTGGCAGCACAATCCATAGGTAGATGCTGGTAAGAAATGATGATGTCTACATACTAGTTTTAATGTTCCAGCATTCCAGATTAAGATTCCATCCAGTAAGTAATTATGAGGGCACAGTTTTATTTAAGGTATAGGGATATCAAAAGAGTAACAATTTGTTTACATAAAATTATTTTTATTTATATTTCACCTGCACTCACAAAGAACCCAGGGCAGATAAGACCACAACATGCAAACATGGCTAAAATATCTAAAATATGTAAGATATGTAAACATTTTAAAATCAGCATAAAAGATCATCAGTTAAATGAATGAAGCACTTGCTTACATCCTGAAAGCTTATGCAAATATTTTAAATTAGACTAAAATGACAATAGTGGGAGAACAACCAGAAGCAAGATCCATGGCTTGGGTATCACCGTTTTGCCATGTGTGCTTTCCCAATTAGCTACACTCATCTAGAATACCACAAGCAAATTCCTCGCTATTGCTGTTGTTGTTGTTTTTATCAAGTTGACTTTCTGCATGAGAGATCTCCAAATGACTGAAGTCATACACTGACCTGCTCAGGTCTTACAAACTCAAGACAGACATGGTTTCCTTGAGTGAATAAATCCATCTGTAGTGGATCTTATCCTTTCCTACCGCTTTGCAAACATTATCATCTTTTCCAAGCAGGCACATCACCACATGATATGTCCAAGTTACAACAGCCTCAATATAGTTCTCTTGACTTCTAGGGATAGTTCAGACCTGATGTACTCTAGAACCCATTGATTTGTCTTTTTAGCAGTGCAGAGTCCACAATATATATATACTGGAGAGTTACCAAAGGCTTCGTCTTCTCCCCAAAAGTCATGAAATGTTGTGTAATTTAATTTCTTAAATAATTTGAGGATGCTTGGTGATTCCAAATATGTAGTTTAGTGAATTCCTCACCTTTCTGCTTCTTTAAAAAGAACTGTATCCTTTGTATTGCTAATAATAAAGTCATATATTTATAGAGTTGGAAGGAACCCCAATGCCCAGTTAGTCCAAACCCATGTAAGTACAAGAATCGGTACAGTTCAGTTATCCAAACAGAGGCCATATGGGGCACTAGAGAGAGAAGGACACAGCATGCACCCCCCATAAAATAGACGATCCTTCTCTCTCTAGTGTCCCCTAGTGGCCTCCACCCAGATAATGGAACAGTACTCAAGAAACCACCCTTAAAATAACCCTGAGAGGTGGGGCATCCATACTGTGTTTAAAATCCTCCAGTGAAAATATACCATCTTCCAAGGAAAACTGTTTAATTTCTGATCCTGTATCTAGGAGAGCCAGTATAGTAGTTTGTGAGTTGGACTATGGCTCTGGAGGCCAAGGTTTGACTCCTCACTCGGCCATGGAAAGTCACTGGGTGACCTTGGGCACAGTATCTCAGCATCAGTTTAAGGCCGTGGTAAATCCCCTCTGAACAAATCTTGCCAAAGAAAACCCAGTGAAATAGATTCACCTTAGGGTTGCTATACATCATAAATGACTTGAAGGCACACAACAATTTGTCTGTAGCCTCCTTAGCTGTGTTTTGGTACTATGAGTTTTATTATGTGTTGATTGCTATATCCTTTTAGGAACCATCTTGTTAGCTTGAAATTCTTCAGTCAGCATGGTAATTTAGATTTAGTTAATTCCATGCCCTCTGGCAATCACATCTCTGTGGGGCTGGCCAAGCGGTACAAGCATTTGAAGCAGTCACTTGAAGCAACATATTTTTAGATACAGTGCCTTTGGGGCTTAGAGAGGATTGGGAATACTTTCTGCAGGGCTGCATCTAGGCCCCATTCATTCTCAATAATGACTGACATAAATAGGCATTGAGTCATGTACTAGAACAGCTCTCCTCTTTTTCCAAATGAGATCTGAAATATGTGGCCCTGTAAGCATGCAGATGAGCAAGCTTCCTTAAAGGATCTTCTGAAGAGACATGAAGATCAGACTATAGACAGACAAGCACAAGAGAGGTTTCTGCTTATCAGTTATGTGGGTTTACATTTGTGCATGTGCTGCACAAATTAAATGATTGGGAATAGCAGGAGTAGAGGGAAGATGCATGTTACAACAAGTACATTCAACAATTCTTATCTAAGACTGTACACACTGACCAAAGTGTGCAGACATCAGAGTGCTGTATGCTGAATCTCTGTACATGGAATTACTCATCGATTGGATTGTGCTACATAGACCTTGCATTGAGAGGCACATTTATTCAACTTTTTTGTGTGTCAGCAGCAACTTGAGAAACTGCAAGTTGCTTCTGGTGTGAGAAAATTGGCCATCTGCAAGAGCGTTGCCCACGGGATGCCCAGATGTTTGAGGTTTTACCATCCTTGTGGGAGGCTTCTCTCATGTTCCTGCATGGAGCTGGAGCTGACAGAGGGAGTTCATCCACACTCTCCCTGGATTCGAACTGGCAACCTTCAGGTCAGCAACCCAAGCTTCAAGTCAGCAGTCCTGCCGGCACAAAATTTTAACCCATTGTGCCACTGGGTGACCAACTGAAGGCATATCCAACTGTGAAACCCAACGTACAATTGAATGTCCTGTATATACACATCTGCACACATAATGGCACCACATTCACAATTACTCTTTTGTATCCTTGAACTAAATTCAGTGACAAAATTGGACTGTGACAGATCCCAAAGCTCAGAGATCTGTCCAACCACTGCCATCTGCATTTTTTCAGTGGTTACTGCTGCCGGCTAGCCAGCTAGACCTGATGCCTTGCTGCAAAAAAACAAAACATGCCCAGAGGCTTTTCAAAAGCCTTTCTGGCTACTTTCCAAAAATGCTGCAGCCGGGAAATGGCTAGTGTGAATCTCCATAGTGTTTGGGAGTCTCACAGTGTCTGATTTTATTCATTTATATCAGAGCCAAGTACTAGGCAAAAGCTGCACAAAAAAGGAGCCATCAGATCTGTCTGGAGCTGCAGGCGCATGCAATACTTCACTTTCAGAACTTGGAAATGTTATTTTTAGGACTTCAACTGGCCATGGTGACTGAGTATTCTATTAGGTGTGATATTGAAAATTTTCTAAGTTCATCCTGATCCCTCGGAAATGAGAGCAGCTCATCCCATCAAAGAGGGCTCATTATAACCCACCCAGCTTCACTATGGAGCCACCTGGAGATGGACTTCTAAAGATCTTAACATATGGAAGGGTTGGGGTGAACCCAGCAGCTTTTTCAAGATATGCCTGCTTCCACGTTATCTTCCACATCATCACTATCAGCCTTCATACCCCTCTGGTTAGAGTGTTGTTCTCTTTTTTTTAGAAAGGGATAAATTAAATGTAACTGGGCCAGAGGGTGGAGGAGCTTCTTGGTGGCTGTTCTTAGGCTCTGGAAATATCCCCTAAAGTCGGTCTAGAATTGTTTTTGCTGGTTTTCAGTGCCATGCAAATATATTACTTGGAATATCTTTAAAGACAACTTGTTTGATGAAGTGTGTTTTAGCTTATGGGTCCTATTTATTTCATTTTTATATTTATTCATTAACTAATTTATTTCTATATATTTCTTATATTTAATTTGCATTTAATTGTGGTTAGTTGCCTTGGATACTTCATGTGGAAAAAGGAGGAAAAAACATAAATAAGGAATTGGTTGTGACCGTAGACACATCTAGCCGAAGTCCCAATGAATACAGTTCTCCTTGGGTTTTTTTTTTTCAAGTACACATGCATAGGGTGTTTATTGCATTTAGATTCTTTGGCAGGATATTTTTTCATCATCCTGAGTTTTTAAAGATGATTTTAGTCTTTTTCTTTTTCCACCAATACAGAAAAAAGCTTATTTTCAGCTTGTAGGTGAATGTTATAAACCAATGCATTAATTTAAGACCCTTCCACTGATGTTCTTATCAGCTTAAAAAGAATGAAAGGAAGCAGGTACTAAAACAAGGAGACAGTGTGTCTTGGATGAAAACTGCTAAGTGGATTTCTTTTTTACACAAAGCCGAAAAACATCTTCTTAGTTGTCATGGACAGCACATCCAAACTGGCCTTAATTATATACAGGTGATGGGAATTTGTCTAATGTTTTATGGTGAATCGTTGATGAGGCCTGCAGAAGGGAAATTTGTAGAAATAAAATCACCTTGACAGTAAAGCACTCAGGTCAAAACGCAAAGTAAAGTCTGTGTTCTCGGCTTTAATAAAAACAGTATGATCTGTCATCAACACAGCATTTTTACACTCCTGGACAATGCACTCTTGCAACTCCTGCTGGGTTTCATTTGATTTTTACTTAAGCCAACAAAGCACTGCTTAGAGCTGGTAATTCATTATGACAGCAGAAAAGTTATAAAAATACACATGTTGCTCCATTGTAAATAAACAGAATGCCTTTGGGTTGAATTTAACTATAGAAGATTGCATAGAAATGTCCTATTAAGGGATGGGTCATGCTTTTAAAAACCTAAACAATACTTATAAAATAGTTATAAAATATTAAAGAAAAGTTTTCATCATTGTTTAGCGCTATGCACCAAAGGAAAAATTAACACCAGCAAGATCTATATATGTTTGAAGAGAATCTAAAGGAAAAAAAGATACCATATGTCAAATGATCAAACAAATAATGCACTTAGTGAGTAAAAAAAAAATGCAATAAGGAGAACCACAATTAGATTTACTATGAGAAAATGAGCACAGGACAGAGCACACTAAGAACTTCCAAATCTGGACTTACTTTCAAATACAATGAACTATAAACCAAATTAAAATTTTGAGTTACCGTGCATGTGTATGGATATTTCTGATATATAAACAGTTGGATTGATGTACAATAGAGTTTGCTTATTTTAAGGTCAATGAATCAAAGAAAAATGGAGATAGGGTGTGAGAGAGAAATGTGTATAGGGAGAGACGATCACACCATCCAACATTTCACAGACATACTAAGATATATGTGCCCAAGCAACATTGGGGTGTGATTAAGATGGAAAAGTTATTAATGAGGAAAGACACGCAAGCTAGGAGAATTTGCAACAGTTTGCTTTTTCCTGAGCCTACTATTCTTTTAACACCAATTGAAGTAAGCTGAGGACAAAGGAGGTAGTGGACGGAAGATAGAAACTGTGCCATTTTAATGGGAGCAAAAAAAGTGGGATGGAGGCTTTGAGGAGGACAGGACTAGATATGTAAAGTGGACACATCAGCACAAAGGAGAGAGAAAGGGCATTTTTAGAGGTTAACAGGACTTTTTCAAGTTTTCTCTTATTCTCCTATCAATCCTTAAGTTGTTTTCCCCTCTCAAGAAGTGTAAAAGAAATTAAAGGCAGGAGTACAAGCAGTCCAAGAAGTAACAAATTACCTTTTCAAGCATTGTCATAAATAATGGTAACAGGTTACTTTACTGACACTGCAATTGAATTGTGTTCCCTGATTTACACTTTTCTAGTCATGGCAGGTGGGGTGTCCAAAACAGAAGCTATTTTCCAAGGATGTTGCACACCTTCTTCTTCTCAGGATCCTCCATATCAGAGTTTCTCCAACTGTGCTCCTCTAGATTAGTGATTCTAAACTTGTGGGTTCCCTGGTGTTTTGGCCTACAAGTCGTAGAAATCCCAACCAGTTTACCAACTTTTAGGATTTCTGGGAGTTGAAGGCCAAAACATCTGGGGACCCACAGGTTGAGATCCCCTGCTCTAGAAAATGGCAGGAGAGGGAATCTCTGAGTAGGTCATGTTCTAGTCCAGAAGAAATGAGGAATTGGGCTTAATTTCTGCTCCTAGAATATTTGCCCTTCCTCCCAGAATAGTTTACTTCAGACTTTCTTGCCCTTTTTGTATCTATTGTATCTAACAGCTGAAGATTTTGTCACAACTTTGGCAATCTTAAAATGGGCCCCAGTTCCCACTGGATCTCTTACCTCCTTCGGAGTTCTTTCCGCTTAGAAACAAAGGCATAGGACATCAAGCCCAGCTTCAGGGCAGGTTGTTCTACCATACTCCCAAGTGGACTGCATTCTGGATGTTCCCAGCAAGCAGTGTGTGTGGTCTTTCACCAGTTTAGAAGCCAAACCAGTCTGGACCATTGCGGGGCCCAGGCATCTAAAGCTGTAAACTGTTGTGGCCTTTTCCATTTCAATAAATCTACTGTCTTTATGTTTATTGTGAAAGAGGACCCTGCACATGCACTTGCTGCTGATCCCTCAAATTAATTACTTTAAAGAGCAACATTGTAAGCTTTGCACATGCCAGTGCCATTTCCCCTATATGAGTGGCATGGATGTACCAGCAAAAGTGGTTTGTGAGCTGTGATGCTTGTTGAAAGATAGGGCTGTCTGTGCCATATGCCTTCTAAGATAGGCTACTGCCCTCAGCTTCAGGGAACGATGCTGTCAAATTGCCAGTGTTGAAATTAGATCTAACTAATTCTGCACATACATGGCTTAAGTATGTGGAATGGAAGGGGCACCAATTTGCCCTTTGTCTCCAGCAACAAAATGCCTTGGGCCATCTCTAATCCGAAAATTTCAAGGGGGCTCAGATGGTTTTACACTGTCCTCCTTCAAAAGACTGAAGACTATATCACAATAGAGATTGATGACATAGATTTTACATCCACATACCCAAATATATGAGATATAAATTCAAGGCAAAGGTTATTATCTCCCAGGACTGACACCTCATCAAGGAAGAAGGGCCATAACTGACAAACAGCTCTATATTGCCATTCCTAACTGGATCTGAAGTATAATACCCATCCCAAGTCTCAGGAGAGGAAGACTTGGGAGACTTGAGGTGGGCTTTACAGAGTGTACTGACTAATTTTAACTTAGCTTGGCAACAAAGATAGTTGTCCTGTATTCTTGTTTGAGCCTTTCCTTTATCCTCACGAGAAGTAGAAACTGAACTCAGCAAGAGAGAGAGAAAGTAGAAGGGGGATAGTCTGTCCCTCTAAAACCTTGTGAGCTGGTGCTTACATTCCAACTACAGTAGAGTCTCACTTATCCAACGTAAACAGACCAACAGAATATTGGATAAGCGAATATGTTGGACAATAAGGAGAGATTAAGGAAAAGCCTATTAAATCAAATTAGGTTATGATTTTACAAATTAAGCACCAAAACATTTTATTTATTTATTTATTTATTTATTTATTTTATATACTGCTCTTCTCCCCCAAGGGGACCCAGAGCAGTCTTACATAATGGCAAAATTACTGCCACATATAATACAAAATATAGTAAAAACCAACAATTGTAAACACACTTAAAAACCAATATCACACTCAATTAAAACAGTAAACCACTGTGTGACCATTATACAACAAATTTGACAGGAAAAGTAGTTCAATACACAGTAATGCTATGTAGTAATTACTGTATTTACGAATTCAGCACCAAAATATCACTATGTATTGAAAACATTGACTACAAAAATGTGTTGGATAATTAGAATGTTGGATAAGCGAGTGTTGGATATTCCAATTCTAATTTATTCCAATTTAGAAGGGACAGCTCCAGTATATCTTCTGCTCACCCACTTCCTCAACTGCTTTTAAAGTGTCCCTTTTCCTCCCCATCCTCCCAACTTTCCCCATTTGTCCTTGCTTTTTTCAATTACTACAAAGTGAATTCAAAGTACAAAAGTAGTTTGTACTGAGATAACTCAAAGAGGAAAAAAGGAGTGGAGGATTCAGACTCTTGCCATTTATTGAACAAGTCTAATTTGTTATTTCTTATACGAATATGTGGTGCAATCTTTTACATGACTTGTCAGAAGAAAATTATATCAAAATCAGTGGGACATATACTCAGGTGAGTGCATATAACAGGACTGCAGACTTGGGGCTTGTCAACACAGGCAAAATACATTGTGATCAACTTCTGCTGCCCTGATGCTGACATAGGTACAACCCCTTTATCAGTGAAAGCATGTTCATGCTTTAATGCAATATACCAAAACCTGTTCTGCAATATACAAGAAAACATGGTAATTTGCTGTGTTTTACTATGTGTGTACAATCTAGATAGGGGTGGCTTAAGGGCAGGGGCATGACAGATTGTTCGATGGCAAGCATCTCTTTTTTTAACATGTCCAGTGCTACTTGTTGGGGTGTTTGCTTTCTGTTGTTAAGAGATCCCCTTATTATTGTGTAGGGAAATGGTGAAGGAGGCGAATGGGACAGTGGAGGGAAGTCCCTAACTCTTTCTGCTCAGGTCCACTGCCTCTACTGCCTTCCCAGACAGATAGCTTCCCAGCAAAGCCCTGTTGAGGAAGTTGCTTTCTCGGACTGAGTTGCCCAGCCATGAGATTCGTGTTGAGGAGGTTGATTGGGCTACTTCCTCATTATTCATCACATGGCTTGGTGTTTCATTCTGGTGTCCAAGAAAGGAACTTCGCCTACAGGGCTCTGCCAAAAAGAAGTTTGGATGAGAAGGCAGCAGTAGGCAAATCACTTTGGAGGAGAAGAAGAAATAAAAACTGTGCCAATTTGAATTGGCGGTGTACACATCAATACAATTTCAGTGTGGTACATTACAAATAGGTGTGGTGCTAAAGAGTGAATCCAGGGCAGTTCTGAGACTTGAAGGTTGGGTTGCTGACCTGAAGGCTGCCAGGTTCGAATCCCACCCAGGGAGAGCATGGATGAGCTCCCTCTATCAGCTCCAGCTCCATGTGGGGACATGAGAGAAGCCTCCCACAAGGATGGTAAACATCAAAAAACATCCGGGCGTCCCCTGGGCAACGTCCTTGCAGACGGCCAATTCTCTCACTCCAGAAGCAACTCCGGTTGCTCCTGACACGAAAAAAAAGTTCTGAGACTGATTAATCTGAATTATAGCTTGATTATTTGTGTGTTGTAGGCAAGCCCTAAAACAATTAAGTGGATTTTATAGCATTTCAAATTATTTCAATCTAAGGGGCAAACAGATTAAAATGTGTCATGCATTGATTCCTTTAATTCAGTTACAAGGGAAGGAGATCTCTACTGTATTTTAGAAACCATTGTGAGTGGGAATCAGAAGCATGTTTCATGTTGCATTTGCTGCTATTCTTTTTAAGCACAAAGCTTTTACATGTAATATTGTGATGATAATAATAATAAGAATAGCAACAATGTGTTACATTGAAAAATTAACATTTTCAGTAAGTTCACCAAAAGCACCTCAGAACAACATATGGCAGATGTCTAAAGTTCTGTATATTCCGGGGTCCTCAGACCTTTAAAGCAGAGGGCCAGTTCATGATCCCTCAGACTGTTGGGAGACCAGACTATAGTTTGGAAAAAAAAACATGAACAAATTCCTATGCACACTGCACATATCTTAATTGTAGTGCAAAAATAATAATGAAAAAACAATACAATATTTAACACGAAGAACAATTTTAACCCATATAAACTGACCAGTATTGGGAAGTGTTGACCCGCTTTTGGCCGATGATAGTCAAGTTAATTAGGATTGTTGTTGTTGCGTGCCTTCAAGTTATTTCAGACTTAGTGTGACCTTAAGTCTAAAGTTTAGGACGGGGGCCAGGTAAATGACCTTGGAGGTCTGCATCCGGCCTGTGAACCTTAGTTTGTGGACCCCTGGTATATATTCGTTCATGTATAAGCTGACTTCATGCATAAATTGAGGGCAGATTTGGGAGGCAAAATTAAAGATTTTGACAATGCAGACTGAGGCTATTGCCACCATTTGCCCACCCAAACATTAAAAAAGCTCAGAAGCAGTGCTATGGCGAAGAAAGTAAAGGGAGCTGGTACTTCCTTTAGGTGTGCCAGAAAAAGACTAAGTGCTTATCTTTTGCTACTCAATGATTCCTTTCTTTATGAGAGTTAAGATACAGTACTCATATTAACCCATGGATATGTTGACTTATACATGAGCATACAGTGTTCTAAAACCAGTATACACATGTATTTTCATTCATGTGATGTGTACAGAATAAGATGTATTCAAATTTAATATTTTCCACATTTAATTAAAGCAAAAAGGGAAGATGGTCATCATTATGTTTATGCTGTTCAGGAATCATAAGAAATTGGACATGAGTACCTTTCATACAGGACTACCATGAGCATTGTAGGTGAACTCTGCAGTCAGGCCCATATTTTCCCTCTTTTTAAAGGGAAATGTTCCCCTGTAAATCACTTCCCAAATAGGGACAATTACTTTTCTTTTTGTTCTCCTGAAAGAGGAAAATATGATGATGCTTTTTAGCTGTCAGAACATGCCAGCTGTATAATTCATAAGGTGTTACATTAACACTCATAAAATGTAATGAAGAACAGCTTGGGAGTGTGACCTTTCACTTTGCCAAAAGCTGTAGCAAGTGTACAGGAGGCAAAAGAATGTCCATTTACTAGCCAAATAAATTCAAAACAGCAAGTCAAGCAGCAACTTATTTAAGACTTAGTAAATAACATTCACAGTTCTGATGCTCCCCGTATACTGGAAAACCAAGAAATAATATCCAGTTTTGTGGTATTCCACCACATTATGTGTTATGGTTGAGCCTTCTGGCTCCGATACTAGGAGACGAGGTCGTAAGACTCCTCGAGAGTCAGACTCTTTTGAGGAGCGTGAAAGGAAACGGCTCCGGGACTTATTTGCAGAACCAACAGACGAAGACTCCTTTGAGGGTTTTACCGAGGGAATGGAGGAAGAGATGGTTAGCTCAGAGGAGGATGACATGGAATGGACTCGTGTGAGGGAGGATTTGGGTGTCACTGGCAATGATAGCATGGGAGGCGACTGGCGGGTTGCAGGATCAGACCCGTGGACGGGCTGGAGGGATGGAACAGGATCCACAGCTGGGGATGCTGTGGGGCGTAGTCAAAGGTGTTTTAGTTCTGATGAGGATGATGAGGAGGAGGCACCTGGAATTAGGATAGCAGCTGACAGCGATGAGGAGTTATGAACTGGCATAAAATGGGGTCTAGAATCAATGGCTAATTGCGTTGGGCAAGGTAATCTGGACGAACGCTTGGGCTCTTGTTGGGGAACTTCCTGAAGACGGGTGTGATTTGTTTGCTGGATACGTAAGTTACCAAGGACACTGGGCATAGACGGCGGGAGGAACTGTGTGGGCTTTTTCTGTGCAACTTGTGTTTAATCTTGATAGCTTGGACCTCTGTCGTCTTTTTGACGGACATTATTTGCCAACTCTGGATTGACGCTGGACTGACTGACTGACTACGACTCTGGACTATCCCTGCTGTGGCTATTGGTGGAACTTGTGGAATCTTAGACGTCTGCGCTTGGCTTTCGACCTCGGACCGGATTGGGACCCTGCTGACCGTCGTTACCCTGATTGATGTGCCTGGACCTGGTTTTCGCCCGTTGCACGGAGGAGCAACAGCCCGAGTTACTTCTGTAGCTCTTGAGTAGCAGAGGGGAATCTGCTGCTGGGTTTTGTGTTCATTTTGACCTTTTGTTAACCAGTTTTTGTTTGTTTAATTGCCAGGCTGAAGTAAGCACCTTTGATTTAACCCGGATTAAACTTCTGTTTAATCCGGTTTATTCTTTTGAACTGTTTAAACTCAAACAAAGCTATTTTTGTTACTTTTCATACTGAAGACAAGTGTTTGCCTAGTCTTTTGTTTCCTACGGGCAATTTTTAGTTCTGTAACCTCAATAAACTGTGTTATATTCTATTTGGAGGCGTTCTGTCTTTGACATTATATGACTAGAAACAAATTAAAATAAACGTTTTGTTGTGGGGAAATGTGCCCCCTGTTTTAATTCCTGAAACAATATTTATTTTTACAGAAATCATGGGCTATACTGAATTGAAAAATGATGCCAATTCTAAGGAATATAGGCCACATTGGTCAGACCCTCAAGAATGTTACCACAAATAATTCAAATTAGTTAACCAGTTAATTCAAACTTCATGGGTTAGTAAATGCATTATAACTCCTTGTTTTATTCCTATTAATGTATTTTTTTCATAAACTGAACAGGGCTTTGTGTATAATTTTTAATGTAACAATATATCCTTTTAATAAATCATTCCTTTTAATAATAATAATACATTATCAATGCATTTCTCAGGAATGGGAACTTTCCATCCTACTTAAACAGTAGCTAGACAGTTACTGGGGGGGGGGGGGACCCTTCCTAGAACCCCTTGAGAATAATTACATATTTGTGTAATCTTCTTTATGGGGGTGATTGAGAGGATGGTTGCCCACCAACTCTTGGTAGTCTTGGATGATGCGTACTTCCTTGCCCCATTTCAAACTGGCTTCAGGACAGGAAATGGAGAGGAGACTACTGTGATCATCTTAGTGAATGCTCTCATGGGGAAGTATATCCCTGTTATTATTTCTAGATCAATCAATAGCTTTCGATACCACAATCATCATATCCTTCTGGAACACCTCAGAGATTTGGAGGGACTCAGAGATCAGAGGGACTGTGTTGCAGTGTTTCTGGTCGTGGTGATATCTGCTCCTCAAAAAAGGAGCTGTTATGTGGCATCTCACAAGGAGCCTGTCTATCCTTTTTGCTTTTTAACATTTACATAAAATCACTGGGAGAGATCATCAGGAAGCACGGGGTGGGGTGCTATCAGTACACTGATGACATCTCCAAGCCTTTCAAAACAGCTCTAGCTAAGGACAGTGTGTCCTTTGAATGAATGCATGAAGGAAGTAATAGGCTGGATGAAGAAAAACAAATTGAACCCGAATAGAAAAGACTAAGTCGAAGAAAGATACTCTATAGAATCATTTTATATAGGTTATACATTTTTACAGACTTACCTGAGAGTAATCCTTATTTAATTTTAATTCAGTGTGCATTAATGGAATTAATGTAGTTTTACACAACTGCCATAACTCCATGCTGTGGAATCATGAGAGTTGTAAGTTTGCAAGATCTTGATCATTCTCTGCCAAATAGTACTGATGCTTCACCAAACTACAACTCCCATGATTTTATAGCATTGAACCATGGCAGTTAACGTCAAACTGCATTAATTCTACAGTCTAGATGCACTCTCAGTCAGTCTTTCTTCTGAGGAGATGTGCATAGAATTGTGCTGTTAACAGGTGAAAGATGTATATTAGCCATCCCAATCAATAAACAACAGAAAAACAGCATTAAATAAAATTTCCAAACTGAAACATCAGGATTTCTATTTGGGTGAACAATATTAGTATCGCAGTCATCCCTTAATGAATCTACATGACTTTTTAAGTGCAAAGTGTGTACACAATCTCATGCTGATACACAAAAAGGAAGTATATTTTCCACACAGGAGGCACTTTGCTGCTGCTGCTCCCCTGAAGCAGATACCTTAAAGTTTACTTTCACATGGGTTTTCACTTTTTGACCTGCTCTTGACCTGGTAATACTGGCAGACCTGTGAGTTTAAGAAGGCCTGGGATCTATTAAAAGAGTAGTAGCTTGACTTTTACTGAGTAGCACGCTGATGGTTTAAAGTAAATGTTATGGTTTGTCACAGGAACCAATTTGGTTACCGTTTGTTCTTCCTGCTCCTGCCTGCTGATATTTTCTCAAGTGTTTTTCATTCCTTAAATTCTAAAAAGAAATCTGCATGCTGTTATTTTAAACTTCTGCATCTCTCCTTCAGCGGTTCAGTTTTAAACAGAAGGCGGTGCACTCAAAGTTTAATCAAAAGTCGTATTTGGCAGAACTTGAACTCAAAATGGAGCTAACTTTGAGGTCATCTCTTTCTGAACATCCAACAGATCTTGGGGAGGTCTGGCTTGACCCATTTTTGAAATCCTAAACTGTCTACAAATCATTGAGTTCATCTGCTTACAAGGCTGAGAAGTCTGGTCAATACAAAATGTTTCATGGAGATTATGAACAGATTAGTTTTATTGACTTTTTCTGGTCTTGGGTTTGTTCTCTCTCTTTCTCATCACCCCCACTCCAAAATTTGGTTGTTTTTCCAAATACATATTTTGCATTTTCTGCATCTATAACATGACAGAAGTATTGAATATAAAAAATAATTGGCTAAAAGATTCTGCAAACTGTGGTTCAAAAGTGTAACTTTCTTAAAGTCTGGATTAGAACATCTGTATGGATTATTATTATTATTATTATTATTATTATTATTATTATTATTATCTTTATTTATACCCTGCTTTATCTCTCCTGAAGGAGACTCAAAGCGGCTTGCCATAAAAGCATTAGCATACAATTTAAAATATACAAATATGTGAACATTAAAACAGAACTAAACACAAATAGCACAAAAAATTCAGTTAAAATCCATCAAAACCTATTCAAAGTTAAAAATCACAGTGCCAGCCCATCTGTGGTCTCTTCATCAATATTCAGACAAATGCAATTGTTTTAAAAATGGATAGACCGTCAATGGAAAAAGTTTGGAGTAAATCCTAATTTGCAAAGTACTGTCTCTTCCTGTTCTAATCCTCAATTAATGTCTGAGAGGTTCCATCTTTTAAAGTGGCAAAAACACTTTCTAAAATATTCTACACATTATGTTAAAATACATACATACTCCAAATAGATAATGCTGACAAATCCACACACAACTGCTCTAACTCCTCTATACAGTGTGCAGCCAAAGCTGTTTGTTTTCCTTGCATTCTGCTTCCATCATGTGCTCAAAGAAAATTGTAAGCCAGTTCACAGTTAGGTTTAGCACAACAGAGTCTAAGGGGACAAGATCATTTTTTAGAGCATGAAGAATTCCTGATTATTTGTTTCTCTTTAATAGCCAGAATCCACAGCCTGAGGCAGCTGTCTTACTCTTCCATATGGTAAGGACCAACTTTGAAATGAAAATGTGTTTGAGTCTTTGCTTTCAATTTCAATGAAATGACATTAACAAGTGACAGGATTCAGATGAAAAAGCCATTCTTATTGTCTCTTATCATACTTCTCTGGCTGTCATTTTCTGCAGTAATCATAGTTTACAAGAATATTGTATGACAGTATTGGTGCTCAGGTGAATATTGTAAAATGGGTTTTTTTGGTATATATTAATCTTGATATCAAGAGTTTCCATTTAGCAAAATTCCATTTTGACTACAATTTCCAAACCTCAGTGCCAGTTATCTCCAAGCTTTGAAACAAGTAGAGCAGACCCATCCACTAGGCTTGCACTATTCTTCTGGCTTGCCATACTGGGTCCAAGAGAAGATGGCAAGTGAAGTTGTATCAACAATATTAGCAATGAGGTAAAAGGTAAAGGTTTCCCCTGACGTCGTCCAGTCATGTCTGATTCTGGAGGTTGATGCTCATCTCCATTTCTAAGCCAAATAGCTGGCGTTGTCCGTAGACACCTCCAAGGTCATGTGGCCAGCATGACTGCATGGAGTGCCATTACCTTCCCGCCAGAGCGGTACCTATTGATCTACTCACATTGGCATGTTTTCGAACTGTTAGCTTGGCAGAAGCTGGAGCTAATAGCGGGCACTCACTCCGCTCCCGGGGTTTGAACCTGCGACCTTTCGGTCTGCAAGTTCAGCAGCTCAGTGCTTTAACACACTTCGCCACCGGGGACCCCAGTTAGGGGGGCAATGAGAGGTGACCCTTAAACAGCTGAGCCCACTAATGTTATCATTTCCAAGACTCTCAAAACCATAAACCAGCCCTAGTCTTCTCTTTGAAATATGAAGACCCCGTACAAACTTAGATGACATGTGGATTCTCAAAAAATATGAGAATAGTCATTTTTCCCATTAAGGATCATGTGCAGGGAACTCACTAACAGAACTCTAAATCCAATCCCATGGTTTATTGGGGGCCATGGAGATAAAATGGCCATGTGGGAGAAAATATATTTTTGTGTATCATCGTGAGAAACACCAAACATATCACCATACTTGTGGTGTCATGTTTATACAACTTGTCTAGCGGATAGAGGCCAGTCCAAAGATGTAGAAAACAGGTCTTCATTCTCAGCATTCCATTGGCCATATCACAGAAAACAGCCTATCGGTAATTGTTTTACTTAAAAAATAAGTCAATTTATGGGACACAGGATCATATATGGAATGAGAGTTCTTTCAGTAGATGCAGCAAAAGCCTATTTTCATTATAAAAGTATGATGACACTAGGTAGATGCATAACTGACAGTCATCTATGATTGAGTTGCCACAAAAATACAGGATTGCTTATCTCTAGGTATGAAGGAGATTTCTGCTTGACCTACATTTTTGAGCAAACCAATCCACACTTCATAGACTAATGTGCATACTGATGCAGTTATTCAGATTGTGCAGGTCTTCAAATGCCATGCTTGGCTCAAAATCTGGATATAATGATGCATGTATTTGGGAATGTTGTGCAAACAATTTGAAAAGAAATAATCATAGAGTGATGCAAAAATTAGAAAGGATAGATTTATGAATATATATAGCCTGGATAAAGACCAATTTTTCCATTCCTACTTGTTCAAAAGCTTGGAAAAATATATTTTGGACAACTCCCAGAACATTCCAGCCAACATTGCTAGTAGTCAGACAGACTTTTATCCTTGTTGGAAACATTATGTATTTATTTATTTAATGTATGTATACCCCCACTTTTATCTTAAGACTAGATTATTAGAACATTTTAATATGTAAATGTAAGATTATTTGGTATTTTAATGTGATACAGCAATTACTTCCAATGATGTAAAATGGCTTTGACTAATTTTGTGACCTGTGAACACCCGGATACTAGAATGAAATTTGATTTCATTTGATTTGACTTTTGCTGTCGGGTACATAGCAGTTACAGTGGGATTAAGTGAGGATGTTACTTCCCCCTGTCCCATAAGATGTTTGTGATCTAATGGACTTTTTCCTGGCATTGTTTCAGAAGATATCTGAAGAAAATATAGCTGTAAATTCTGAAAGACTTGTAGGCCAAGGGAAAGGAATGGCAAAAGGAGACAAATAGGTTTATCTCGGGAAAATCTGGCACTGTCCAAATGGCACCAGGATAAAGAAGGAGAACCAGACCGAAGTCAGAAGTTAGTATGTGGGAGAGAAGGGAAAATACACTGGCCAAAGGTGGGATTAATGGGTTTTTAATCCAAATGAAACTGGATACTTTGGCTAGTCTTCAAAATAATGAAGTCAAAACATTTACATCAGGAACTTCAGGAACTTCCTATTTCTACATCACCCATTTTCTAGATCCATCCCTCCAGTAAAATGTAGATAGAATTAGGACATTGTTGGAATCCCATTTTGTCCTAAAAGAAGTCATCTTTAGAAAAAGCCATCAGACACCATGAACATCTCACAGAGCAGAAACAAATTGGTAAAATCAGCATAACCTGACTTTAGTGTGTGTTTGTATACATACACACATGAGCATAACAGATTGCATATATCATCACACTTCCTTCTCGGGAATATCACAACTTTTTTAAATTCACAAAAGGCATGGTGATATGACAGTTAAACCAAATACAGTGGAGTCTCACTTATCCAACATAAACGGGCCGGCAGAATGTTGGATAAGCGAATATGTTGGATAACAAGGAGAGATTAAGGAGAAGCCTATAAACATCAAATTAGGTTATGATTTTACAAATTAAGCACCAAAACATCATGTTATACAACAAATTTGACAGAAAACATAGTTCAATATGCTGTAATGCTACGTAGTAATTACTGTATTTACAAATTTAGCACCAAAATATCACGATGTATTGAAAACATTGACTACAAAAATGCGTTGGATAATCCAGAATGTTGGATAAGCGAATGTTGGATAAGTGGATAATTTTTTTAAAATGGAAATTGAAAATAAAATTGCAGTGTGTACTTAAAGATGCTACATTTGTCAAAATGGTTCAGCTACAACCAGACATTCAGAATGCAGAGGGGCTACGCTTAAATACCTTTTGTTTCATGATGTTAATTAAAGAGCCATGAGAAAGGTTAATTAGTACAAATCTGTAGACATTCTTACATATGAAAAAAATCAAGGAACACAGGAACACCTTGTGAATGCCTTTTGACTTACATTTGAAGGAAATCAATTTCCTGTTATAATAAATCAGGGATGCTTGGGTATAGAGCGGACTCCTGGGTATTTTTCAGTTTGTGTATTCATCTGTCTCCATTGGCCTTTTGGAATCGGATCTTGCAGTTCAAATTCCCACTGACAAACATGTAAGAAATATAATGTAGCAACTACTCTGATTCACGTTTACTGTTTATTGTGTTGATTGGGTGTTGAACTGGGTATTTTATTCCGACACCACTCGGAAATCTGAATTAAGCACAGCATCATATGCCACACGTAAAGGTCTAATGCAGAACATAATGGATGAAAGAGGGAGAAAGTTTCCTAGAATTTAACAGTTTAGTATATATCCCACCAAAGTACTACAATTTAAACCAATTTGTTTCTCATTAAAGTTTATCACTTGTGCAGCCTGATCCTAAGAGTTAGCATGCTCAGGAATCAGTACGGAGCATCCAGTTTAAACAATCAATGCCAATTAGGGATACCAATTAAAGATGAGTGGACTCTCTGCTTGCTGGTTTGAAGATTTTTAAAGGGTTTAAAAGTACCATAGTTCTCAATGCTTTAATATTTTTAATGTTTAATGTCTACATTTACAAACTGTTTGTTTATTAATCTTGTCGTTATACTTCTATTCTGATATTTATATTGTTTTAAATTTTAGTTTCCTTGAGTCCCATTATTGGGACAAAGGCAGAATATAAACAAATAAAATCATTATCATTATCAGTCTCAGTTGTATTTTTGAAACCTACCTGTATTCCCTTCCCATCTTCTTTGTTCATATCGGTTTGCAAAACTGTTCCTTTCTTTTTTTTTCTCTTCCCATTCAGAAACTCGTTAGATGCATGTTTTCTACAATGTCCACATTTATTTCTGTATTTTTAAACAAACTATTTTGAACACATATTTTCTATTGAGAAAAGTAATTTTTGGTATTTTTAATGAAATACACATTGTGAGAATTTTGAAGGTATGACAATTGTTTTCCATCCGTAGTGCCAAGGATAGGATGAAATGATCCAGCGACACAAAGTCTCACTAGAGACAGAGAACCTGATTGCATTTCCCCAAAGCGTCTAGCTAAAATAATTAAACTTCTATAAGGGATTCCCCTTCTAGAGGCCCTGACACACTACACTGTTTTATCACTTTAATTGACATTGGATGCATCCCATGGTATCCTAGGACTAATTGTTTGTAGGGGCACTAGAGCTCTCCAGCTAAATATTATTCCCAAAACTGCAAATCCAAGGATTTCATCATATGTTTATTTATTTATTTATTTATTTACAACATTTCTACCCCGCCCCTCTCACCCAAGGGGACTCAGGGCAGCTTACAACAACCGGCAAAATTCAATGCCAAACAGATCAATAAAAACAGCAACACATCTAAAACCATTAACAATAATCCATAAAATACATTAGTCAAGCTTAAAACATATAGTTACTTAATACCATTCTTCCAAGGATCCATTGCACATAAACCTAAGTTCAGACCATGTCATTATAACTTATTCATTAAATTCTTGCACACAAAGCCATGTCATATGTTGCCATACCAGTAAAAGTGGGATCAAAACACTATTACTGTGTAGTGTGAAAGAGTCACGGGTTGTTCGATGAGACTTCATGCTTGGGTTCCTGTCACTCACTTTTCCCCAAAACCCTTCAGTCACTTCCTGTTTTAGTAACCGGAGCCCTAAGGTAACTTTACCACTGAACAAACAATAGTGTTTTCTGCTGGCTTCATGTTACAATCGTAACTCTCAGGCAGAGATATAAAATGAAACAAGGAACAAAGATTTATTTTATAACAAAAGGGTCCAAAAATAAAGCATTTCAGTCACTCTATCTTTATTTGTGTGAACAGAATCAAAATATTGGAGGACCTCCACTTTTGCAGGGGTTCAGGGCACAAGAATATAGCAAAAATGGAAAAACCACACATAAGCTGAGAGAACATGTCTCTAGGAAATGTTCCTGTTGGAAGTTAACCAGAGAATCATATTGGTGGACCCTCAATCTGGACACTGTAGTAAACACTTGAAGGTGAAGGTGTGCTTTATACAAGCCTGGAAAATTACGTTTTGGACTACAGTTTCCAAAATTATCCATAATAATATCAAGGCTTATCATATTATGTTAAAAAGTCTGGTTTGATCTGCAATTGACAAATGTATCATTTGTAGGTTGAAAGATTCTATTTAGATTCCCTCCTACTTGTATTATTATTATTGTTGTTGTTGTTGTTGTTGTTGTTATTACATAAGATGCAACACCCAAAGTTCAAATGAGCATTATTTCAAGACATACACTATAACACAAAGATGTTTCCAAACTGATGAAATTTGTTATCTGTAATTTCTATTATGTTGTTGCTTATCCCAAGTATGAACCTGAACTTAAGTATTTCTTGGTTCTTAAGCACTTTATAACATGCATCACAGCTTTTCACATTACATTAGGAAATATGGCCCACTTGCATATTAACAATATCCTTAGTCAACTGTGAAAAAATAACAAGAGATATTCTTCTTTGTTTATAATTTTTTTTAGCTTGAACAAAGGTTTTTGTGGCCTGTAAATAATAAATATCTACAAGTGAAGCATCCTCTTTTAGATGTTATCATAAGGAAATACGTTCTTTTTTGTATTACAAGTCCCCAAAACTACCCTCCTCCCAACCCCCCAATAGAAACCAAGCCTGCTAGGAGGTTCTGTGAGTATATATTACAAAAAGTACATTTTCCAATTTCTTTAAATGATGGTTGTCCAGTGTGATTTAGTGATTTGAATTTTGGATGATAACTCTGGAGACCAGAGTTCAATCTCCTGCTCAGCCATGGAAACCCACCGGGTGACCTTGAGCAAGGTACACTCTCTCAGCCCCAGAAAATCTTGTGATGGGGTCACCTTAGAGTTGCCATAAGTCAGAAACTACTGAAATGCATAACAACAGCAACACTTATAAAAACAACAAAATATTCAATCAGTGTATATTATCAGTCAATAAACCAAAATTAGATGCATTTTTAAGGTGAAAGCTGTTAAAACACAGATAGGCAAAAATCATAGGAATATGGATGAGAAAAGCATTTATACATGCAAAACTTTGTTGACTGCAGTATGAAGAAAACAATCATAAAAGAAAAGTTTGCAAATTCACCTAGAAAACCTGACTCTTAGTATTCATTGTGAGTATTATGACTTCCTTGGCATTTTTCCATTAAACCAAATCTAAGGCCTCTTTTTAAAGTAAAACAACAACAACAGATGTGAAGTATGTGTGCAGAGCTTAGAATAAAAGCCTTCACGAATATTAAAACCCTTCCACTACACAGATCAGTAACTTTACATTGCAAGACTAAATTGGAAGACACACTCTCACCTGTCTGGAAAAGGTGAATGAAAGGGAAACCTTGCAGATGTTTTTTCCAGTTAGAGCACTACAGGGAGTCCTTCAGCCCACTTACAGCTAGGGGAATTGTTGTAGCTGTGGAAGCAAGAGGAAAATATGCAAGAGCTCACATGTTGCAAGGTCAAGCTCCAGTGTGGGAGTTCGACTTCCTCTTCCCAATCTTGAGAGACACTAAGCATTGCTAAGGTATCTGGTGAATCTCTAGGGATAAAGTTCATGCCTTGTCACTACAAATCACCCTCTGCCAAGCAATTTGTGCAAGCAGCATAGAACAGCTGTTTAACAAAGGAGTCCTGGGCTATCCCTTTGGCTAAAGGCATGGTAGCAGTTGCTACTGGGAAGAGACTAGAGATGAAAGCAAAGCAAGCATGTTAAAGCTGAGAGGACCTTCTTTCAACCACCCACTCAGTTAAATGTTGAAAAATGTCCAAATGCAAAAACATACATGTATGACACTGACAGTGTAAATTCATCCAATTTCTTTCTCATTCAGGCAACTGTATTGACAGTGTTTCATTATTTTCTTCACAGTAAAGTTTGTGTGAATTTGGATTTTTAAAAGAGTCAAATTCCTTGGAATATAAATGAGCACTTCTTATAGAACAAAGAAATGCCAAGCTCAGAATAGATTTTTCTGGCAAGTTGATATGGTTCTAGTAAAATAAAGATGAGCAGGCATAGTTACATCACTTTAACCATCATGGTGCCATCCTTGAGAATCCTGAGATGTATAGTTTGGTTGGAAGAATTGGAATTTTCTGCTTGAGAGCTCTAGTTTATTCTCTTGGATTGGAAGAAACTTGTATTAGATGATTCCTGAAGATCTTCTCAAAGCAAACATTTGTTGAAAGTGCAATTAATGTTCAATTCAGTGTTTCACCTAATGTTATTTTATCCATGCCTCCTTAACATACTGTGTAGTACAGTCCTGTTTTCCCAGGAAGAGCTCCCATCTCTTTCCTCACTTAAAGTAAAATATATTTATCTAAGCTGGGATCCTCAGCTGTATGATACCTGTAGTGTGAGGATGATCTCAAAGACCCCAAGCCATGGAAACCCTAATGGTTCAGTCCAACTAGTTCAATGCCCTCTATTTTGGTCTTTCACGGTCTTATAAAAACACTTGCTACTGTAGCTGTGACATTGATTCAGATTTCACAAAAGTCCCATTAGCTTTACAAAATAGATAAGTTTACATGACAGGAAGAAGTGAAAAAGATAGCTTCAAAAGATATAATAGGCAATGGAAATTTTGTCCATTTTTGTTATCTATAGTGCTACATATAGTTTGACTGAAATCTAATTAGCTTTGTACCTAAGGGCATCACAGCAGTTTGGAGAGAAAAGGTAGAAGGAAATGAAAGGGCAATAGATCAACCTTGTTGAATAATGATCTAAAGGGGAAGGGAGGTTAAAAGTGTCTCATACAGAAGAGGACAAATAAATTAATGCAAGCTGTCTAAAATGTTGATAGTGTTAAATTAGAAGTGTGCTTATTTTGATGCAATTGGTAAAAACATATTAGATATATCTGTATGATCAGCAAAATAAAAAGGATACCACTGTTATAGGTGTCACTGTCAACCTATGCAGACCCGTAGTCTACTCATGTAATAACTGAAATTAAGAATGTATGAAAATGTAGAGGCACATGCAAGGATCACCCTGACATTCCAATCCTAAGCACTGAATCTGTAGCTTTTTGGGGGTTGAGAGGACATGTCTGAAGACAGATTCCCTACACATTGACTTGAAGTGAAGGAAAAACCCTATTCAATCATTCATGAAACATGTTGATTTCAATGCAAAAACTTACTGCTTTATTGCTAAAGCTATGGTACAATTTTAATAGATCAAAAACAGTGAAATGGGACATGGAAGGAAGAAAAGAAAAGAAACAGAGAAGAAGGTGGAAGCAACCAGAAAATGTGGTGGGATTGGACACCTATTTTAACTTTCACATTTCCTTTGATGACCAACTATAGAATCATAGATTCATAGGGTCGGAAAGGACCCAACAGAGAATAAAGTCCAACCAAGTAAGTAAGTAAGTAACTTTATTTTTGTATCCCGCCACCATCTCCCCGCAGGGACTCGGGGCGGCTAACATGGGGCAGAGGCCCAAACCAATGAACAAAGTACAGCAATTAAAAAGTATTACAATAAATAAAACACAATAAAATTGACATTATGCAAAAACAATACAATTAACTGTAGAACTCATTTAAAACATGAAATGAGTAAAAATATTATAAAATTAAAAGGGCCACCAGGTTGGTGGAGGGGGATAGCGTAGAGGGGCCATTTAAACTAAGGTGCAATAATGTGTTTATAAAGTGCTTCAGGGCAGAAGAGAAAAGTGCAAGCATTTCTCAACAGTTGGGGTGGGGACAGATGTCCAATTAAATATAGGGAAAGGGAACAGTGCGAAAAATAATGTATTAATTTAAATTTAGGTCATGGGGACTAAATTATTCAAAAGCGCAACAAAAAAAACCCCAAGTTTTTAAATTCCTTTTTGAAAATGCAAGGGTGGGTGCCTGCCTGCTCAATGCAGGATCTCCAGCTAGAATATCATATTGGGTATCCAGCCTCTTTGAAGATGTCCAGAGAAAGAGACTCCACCATCATTTGAGGCAGTCCTTTCTAGTTTTTGATAAAAACCTTATCTTCTGTAAGTTACAACTTTTATTGCTAGTAGAATAGAATAAAGCTGCACCCTAATCTTTGAGAGAGCCCTTCAGGTATTTAAAGAGTGCAATTATGTTGTCAGTCTGTTTTCTCTTTACCAGGCTAAACATACTCAACTCCCTTAACCTTTCCTCATGAAAAGATCTTGGAAACATTGGATCTGTTAATGAAAGCTAAAGTATTATTTGGCTTCTTTGCTATAGCATCCAACTGCTTAGTCATGTTCAACTTAGGATCAACAACAATGCCAAAGGTCTTTCACATGAACTACTGCCCCCGATGGCACAGCAGGTTAAACTGCTGAGCTGCTGAACTTGCTGACCAAAAAGTTGGCAGTTTGAATCTGGGAACTCTACCAACCTAGCAGTTCGAAAACATGCAAATGTGAGTAGATCAATAGGTACCACTCTGGCAGTAATGGCACTCCATGCAGTCATGCTGGCCACATGACCTTGGAGGTGTCTACAGAAATGGAGATGAGCACCAACTCCCAGAGTCGGACACAACTAGACTTAATGTCAGGAAAAAACCTTAACCTTTACCTACTGCTAAGTCAAGTGTCCTGCATCCTGCCCCTGTGCATTTGGTTTTTGTGGACTAAAGGTGGAATGCTGTATTTCTCTCTAGAATTTCATTCAGTTTCCAACCCCTTTTTTAGTTTATCAAGGTTCTGTCACATTCTTTTCTTATCTTCCAGTGTGTTAGCTACTACAGTGATGATTCATTTACAATGCATTTCTTTGGCCTTTAATCCATTTTTTAAAAACCTTGCCTTTAACCCCAATGTTTTACAGCAAATCCAAGTTTTTAGGCATGTGGCTAGCCATCCATGAAGTATTGTTTTGCTATGGAATTGGGAGGTGTTAGTGGTGAGCAGAACATGTTGATGGGAGTTGATCATTCCCACCAGAGAGTGGCTCTTTCCTGGTTGAATTTTAAATTTGAAGTTGACATGTTTTTAAGGAAAGTGCATGTTACAGATAAGTATACGAGTTAGAGCACCCCCACATGTATTTCTCATGCATGATGGAAATAAAATGGAGCAGCCATGACTGTACAGCTGGGGGGGGGGGAAGCAAATGGTTGGAAATGTAGCCTGCCCATGAAACAGCAAGGTGAGTTCACCAAGGGGAAATGTGTGGCCAGTTATGACAAGCTCATCATGATGTATGTGATATCTCTGCCCAATCTTATATATATATGAATCAAACAGGCTACTGAACTGACATTCTTCTTCCACAGATACCAGGTTGATTTACAGCAGTTAGGATTTTGGCTCATATTGATTTAACTTATAAGTGGAAATATTTCCAAACGGCATGTGTCATTTCAGCTGTTATACATTCATGCATAGATAGATACTGCCCAATAATCCATCAAAAACAAAGGGGCTACTGTTACAGTAGGTCCATATCCTTTCAATTTACCAACCTGAATTAAAATAGAAGGGATTTAGCATAGAAAAGTTATATTTCATTTCTCCTTTAAAAATCAAGAGTTTTTCTAAAGCCTTTACTGAAGAGGGAACTCTTGCTTTGTGGTGAGAATGGAAATGAATAGATCTAATTAATATATTTCTATCTTATTATGACATTTGGGTTTTTCCCCCTCCTCCCCTTCCCTTCTCTTTTTTTTCCCTCTCTCTCCCATAAATACTTGTCAGGTTTATGATTTTTCTACTCATTGGCCAGGAATTGTGTTTCACCAGCTCAGACTGTGGGTGCTCATACCAAGTTTAATTTCACTCACAAGTAGAGTTGACAAAAGATCACAGCCACTAAGCCCCGGAATTACCCTAGATATTGCCCTCTGTGCTCTGCAAATGAAATCCTACAGAAGACCCTTTGGAAAAAAAGAACATGATGGTTAACACTCAGAAATCCATTTTGCACAGGGCAGCATTTGTACACAGACAAGCACTGAATGACAGGCAGAGCTGCCAGTTCCTGGATGAGAAAAGTCAGATGTTTAGCATCTCTCTCTCTCTTTCTCTCTCTCTCTCTCCCTCTCTCTGCCCTGACCCTCCCTTCTCTCTTCATCTCCCCCACCACACACACATCCACACGCCGTCCCATGCCCTTGATTGACTACCAGGTCAGATAAGAAATTAAGACCAGTGAAATCAGAACCAGGCCGCACCTGTCCCCAGTGCAGCCGAAGAGAACTGAAATAAAGCACTTATGAAACTCCTGTGATCATAACCTTCAAAACCCTGCACTCACTCTCCCCCCCCCCTTCCCCAGCTGTCTGCTTTCCCAAACCCAGATTGGAAATTTCTACAATGGGAGCCCTGGCACAGAGCTCTCAAAATCTATTTCGAACAGAACGTTGTCATTTTGGGAAAAGGTGAAGCATCTCGGCAAGCAAGGAGGGCCCTTTTTAGCAACAAAGCAGCTGAAAATAAGCCCTGACTTCATGGCTTCGTCAGCCTGCTCTGTGTGTTTTCCAAGGGCAATTTGCATCTATCACTTTTGGTGGTGGGAAATTAGCAGTAAACAAATGTGAAATAGAGGAAAGGTTATGCCTAAAACTCTGAGGGTGTTTTCGTTGATTCTTCAGGTATACCCATGTATAAGTTGATCTCATGCATAAGTCAAGGGCAGGTTTTGCAGCCAAAATTATAAATTCGGATATGACCCGTGGATAAGTGGAGCGTCATTACAAGGAGAGGAAAAAACACCCATGCCAACTCAAGGAGACCACTGTCCCTGGCTGCTTATACCATTTCCTAAATTGTTCTCTTGCCTTTCGCCACTCTGTTTAGAGAAGGGGATGGTTACCTTTTTGGGTAAGAATTAAGGGACAATATTCCCATTGACCTATGGATAGGTCGAATCAGGTTTTTGGGATTGTTTTTTTGAATAAAATTTCTAGACCTATACATAGGTATATAGTCCTTTGTAGTTTATAACCAGGCTTAACTGTAGTCTAGGTTCATCTCCAGAATTGACATTAAAGTTCTGTTAAGTTCCAAATCATATTCCAAGTGGAGCAGATCAAGGAATGATGATGATAAGAGAACTTATGAGAAAGTATCAAGTATAGGTCCTTTTCTGCTGAAATAATAGCAAGTAATCACTATGTCAGCATGGCATAGTGGTTTGGGTGTTGGACCAAGACTCTGGGGACCAGGGTTCATATCTTTTGCCTGAGAAATCAATATGACAATATTATGAGGGGAAAAGATGTAAATACCAAGAGAGTACGAAGGTGAATGGCTGAAGGGACTCAGGGAGGATTCCAACAAACAATGGCATACATTCAATGCCTTCAAAAAAAAAACCAAGTAAATATTAGCATAAAATCCCAACAAGATCCCACATATGAATACAGTGTTAAAAACCTAACATCAAATTAGGAGCAACTGCCATGTTTTGTTCTGATGCAGGAAGCCATCGTGCACAGAACAGGCTGGAATCTGTAGCAAAACAACAATCTCCCAACACTGAATCCAAATGGTCCATTACAGGATCTACTCTTTCTTACACTGTGGAAAGCCTTAAAAGATGGGGCATAAAGCTTGAAGCTTAGCATTATTTCATATCTCTAAAGATATGGGCCTGTGGAAGCTAAGAGCAACTAGATGTAGGTGTGTTAGCCTATTGTTGGAAACAGAATTGGATGCTGTAGTTGATAGTCCAGATTCCAAGGTCTCTGGATCAACACTTTATAAGCTCTCTTGTTCCATTGTGTGCCTGAACCAGAACCTCTTTTGCTGGTATCATGGATCCCTTAACCTCTGGGTTAGTGGTCTTCTGACAGAGGATCCTACTTCATTTTTATTCCGTCTCCTCCAGATATGTTGCCAGTATCAGTGAACAGGATCAGAATGCTTGGAGTCCTTTGTGTGGATGGAGACAGTTTTGCAAGTAGCTTGAAGGTTACTGTTTCTGTATGTTTCAGTTGAATGACCCCTGACCGACAAGGCCACTACTTTACAAGATGAGTCTGAGGTTCAGATGTCCAGCACCTTTACCTGTAGTATTTATACAATTTTTGCAATGTTGGTGTGTTTTGCTTGTGCTGTGATCTACATTGAGCCACGAGGTGAAGCAGGTAAGAAATAAAATTATTATTAAGTTATCCTTAACATACCACATCTCAGTGGACTTCCATGGTTGTCTACGGATTCAAATCATGGCTTTTCAGATTCCTTCAGAACTCAAATCATTCTACAACACTTGCTCATTTTAACACATCATAGTGCTAAACAAATACTAAACATAGGTGCAGTGAGAAGAGACTAGTCCATGTAGGCCTAATTCCAATTGAACCCTAGATGGAGATTTTTATCTGGATGAGTACTATGTTTTTAAATTGATGTGTTTTAAAATTATATTTTTACAAACATGTTCTGCTTTTATTCATTTTATAGAATCATCAAATCATAGAGTTACAGGTGAACATAAGAGCCATCAAGTCCAACCTTCTGCCAAGATACACTCTTAAAGCACTCCTGACAGATGGTCATCCAGCCTCAGTTTAAAAATCTTCAGAGAAGGAGACTCTATCACACTCCAAAGAAGATCTGATAAATGTCTGTTAATATAATGTCTGGAACAAACTAAAATGGTGGATTTCTTTTTTCATCCCATTGTAACTGCATTAGCCATTTTAAAAATAATAATAAAGTACCAAGGATGTACCTTAAGCATTTGCAGAACATGAATCTGTATATGCAGGAATTTAGCTTTCCCCTCTTCCCATAGAGGACTGATCTGGGAGTAAATACTCTTAAGCAACTGCATTTCTTTTTATCCTCTGTACAGAACTATCTGTCACGTAATTTAAATGTCTCCATAAGTTTACTGTCATGTTACTATAGAATCTGTTTTGAATTTGAAACAGAGAGAGCGATGGCAAATTTCCTCCCCTCTGTTTCACTCTCTCTTCCCCCCCCCCCTCTCTTTCTCTCTCTGTTTCACTGTCAGTCTCTGCCATTGTGTGTTTTCTTTATTTTACAAAGTTTATCACAACAGTCAAAAAATATGAGTGTGGCAATAAACTGTTACTGTTGCTCAGAGTAATGGTATGTGCTTGAAATTCAACCCATTTCTCTTCATTCACTTTGTGATAGCATTTGGCAACCTGGAAGAAAGGTTTATGTGAGTGTCCAATATTTTCTCTTTCACTCACACAACTCATATTATTTCTACATTTAATCTTTCTTGATACTGGGGGCGGGGAGTTGGTTGATGTCTGTTTCTTGTCACTTTATCACATTTCCCCCTCAGCTTTGGACCTTTTTATGAAGTGTCATGGTGTCTAAATAACATTTAAACGTCTTACTGCCAGCTTGCATGGGGAACACTTGGACTAGACACACAGGGTCAATTCACACCACCATTTTGTGGGACTTATTTTCCATTTGATAGGTTTATTTTCCATCCATTGTTGCCAGACAGGATTGAAAATAGATGTAGTGAGATGGTCACCTGAGCACCCAGATACCAATTTAGTGCATCACTGCAAATCCAGCAGACACAGAAGCAGTTATATAGAAACAAAGACTCCACAAGGTGCCTCCAAAGATATTGCACAGTGGCAAGATACTATTATTTCTTCTCATTTCAATGAAACCTCCCAAGGAAAGTGATTTACAATTACAACATTAAATTATGTATTCACCTTTGATGGCTTCCCTGAGAAACATGCCAATATTATTTCTATTTTACATATGGGCAAGTAAAGGCAATAAATAATAGCTGCTACTGATGGGCAGTCAACATACGTGTCCAGAGAGTTGGGGCAAGGAGTAACAAATTATTTTGCTAATCAAACAGTAGCTTCCTATCATATCACTACATATTTAATCTCTCGTGTTCAAAAAGCATTTCATCACATTAACTAGGTTATTGGAACATTTTTTAAAATTTTGTAGTATATGTGCTTGGGTGGTGGGAGGTTGTAAATTTAGGAGAGAAGGGTTGAATCCCTTACCTGTACATTATAGGTTTGAACCCCCTCAGTGGATTATCACCTTGTCGTGGTGAGGGGGCTTGCATGTTCCAATGAACCTGTGGGCATAACCACCAAAATCATGCACTCCCGGGGGGGGGGGGCACAGGGGAGGTTCCAGACAGAACACAATCTGAAGACCTCAACGGTGGATCAGGTGGAAGATAACATGGTACATGTTACAACGGCTATGAATGTGGAAGAAGGCAACAACAGATTGAGAAGCCACCATCATCGCGTCAACCATGCCACTGGTTGGGACCCTCACTCTGTGAAGACTGTGTGTTGATCAGCTGTGCACCAACCTCCACGCATTAAAAAACTCATATACAGGTGTCTTCCAAGAACTTGGAAGGCCATCATACTCGGACAACAACAGATCACCTAAGAAGAAGATTTGAACCAGAATGAGTAATGTATTGAACCAAAGAAAAAGGCCTTTGGAAACATAGTGCAACAAATTAGAGCCCTGAATTCTCTGTCAGTTGGGTCCTCTCAGGAGAAACAGACTTTTATTCCTTTAGGGGAAAATTGAAATTCATTGAGTTCAAGTATAAGCCCCTGGTGGCACAGTGTGTTAAAGAGATGAGCTGCTGAACTTGCGGACCAAAAGGTCCCAGGTTCAAATCCCAGGAGCGGAATGAGCGCCTGCTGTTAGCCCCAGCTTCTGCAAACCTAGCAGTTCGAAAACATGCAAATGTAAGTAGATCAATAGGTACTGCTCTGGCAGAAAGGTAACGGCGCTCCATGCAGTCATGCTGGCCACATGACCTGGAGATGTCTATGGACAACGCCAGCTCTTCGGCTTAGAAATGGAAATGAGCACCAACCCCCAGAGTTGGTCACGACTGGACTTAACATCAGGGGAAACCTTTACCTTACATTGAAGTATAAGCCCACAATAGAAGAAAAGTGCATTTCATTTCATTCTGGCTGAGATCCTACATCAGGATTGTATGACAGAAATCTCAGCAGTTATGCACTGATTATATGAAACCCTTGTGCTCAATATTGCATAATCCAATTGACAACCCAATATTCAACCCAATGTGCATCCACATAAGCAACAGCACTGCAAACAGAACTCACTTCCACTATTTCAGACTGAATGTGGACCTCCCATATTAGAAAACAATCATTCCTGAAAGGGAACTTACACATGAGCAAGAAACTAACAGGATTCAAGGCTCTACTCCAAAACTGGATCCCTGGACAGAGCACACCTGATGCAAACACAAACACACCTGTGAACATGAGACAAAACAGACTTATGTAGTCTATATAATTGGACATAAGCACAGAAACATCCCTACAAACACAGAGAAAAAGTACCTGAAGACTGCAATACACTACTGCTAAATGTCCTCCTCCGCCCCCTTCCACCTCCACCACCACCTTTTTCATAGCAATGAGTTTGTTAGTCCTGTGCATGGAAACTGGGCTTATTTAACTGTTTGAAATGGTATAAAATGTGATAGAAGTCTATGGTCTCATTCTCCCTCCCAAAAAATCATGAGGAAGTGTTACTATTATAAAACAGTGGCCTTGTAACCACCTAGGATGTTGGAATCGTTTATATATGCAGAAAACACCATCTGCCAATAAATATCTTCCTTTTACTTTGCCCTTCCTTTCCAAATTCTCTACTTCCAATGATCTGTGCAAGTCAAGTAACATCACAGGGTTAGGCCTTCAGGGATCAGCATAGCCATTCATATGCATACTGAGTAGTATAGAGAGAAAACACTGCCAGATAAGAATCAATAATATATGCCAATATGAGGATCACTGAGTTTGTAGCATGCACTCCACCTATTGTTGTTGTTAATTGTTGTCAAATTGACTTGAATTTATGACAATCCTGTGGTTGAGAGACCTTCATGTCATCCTGTTATCAGCAACTCTGTTCAGGTCCTGCACATTTAGAGTTCTAGTTTCCTTGATTGAGTCTATCCACCTGTAAGGCAGGCTGCTTCTTTTCCTACTTTCTTCCACCTTATCAAGCATTATTGTATTTTTAATGAGCCATGCCTTGTCATGATATGTCCACAGTACAAAGGTTACAGTTTCATGCTTTTGGCTTCTAAGAAGAGTTCAAGCTTGCGTTGCTCTAATATCCTTTTATTACCACTCTACCTAACCTGGTTTTATTGACTGTACTGGGTATTACCGATTTTGGCTAATAGATACTTTCATCACGTCTTTCCTCAACAGATTCCTTGTCCATGATCTCAGAAGTCTTCAACATTTTTCTCCCCAGATGTTATAAACTCTACCTCACCCAATCCTTAACTATTGACCATTTTAGCTGGTCCTAATTGGAGTGATGGTACAAAACATATGGAAACGCAAATGTTATTTTTTTTTTGTCTTGCTTTCTTTTTTGCAGTTTGTATAATCTCCTTTCCCAGCACTGGAGTTCACCAAAAAATTAAAACGCATACCACATATAAAGGCATACCAAAATAAAAGTATATTTATAATTAAGAACAATTGGAAAGATTTCTGTTGGAAAGGCAAGATAATGTAACATATTACATAAAGCCCTTTTTAAATCAACAGTTTCCCCAAATCGGCTGGAATAAAAAGGGGGTTTCAACCTGCCAACAAAAGAGGGATCCAGTTCAGGTTCCCAATGAAGAGAGGTCCAGAGTCTCAGAGCACTTACTAAAAAGGCCCTTTCCTGTCTTCTCAACATTGCAGCCAGAACTATGAAGCAGTTGAAAAGTAATTTTAAGCAGTGAACTCAATTATTCTATTATAACATCAAACATCCAATGTGAGAAAGCTGCAAAGCCACTGAGTTCCAGATGTAACAATATGAGTAGAAATAAATAGCTTGCTTAGCACTGGCAAGTAAAAAGCAACATTAACACCTCCTAAGTCTTGACTGCTGCAAGGAGAGGTTTTGGTCTGATGCAAACATCTAGGGTAGTCATTTGTACTCCAAAAAGGATACAATACAAGCAATGGCATGGATCTACTTGACATACAATATTGGCCAAAATCTGCTGCCTGCCCAATAAAAGGTAAAGGTTTCCCTTGATGTTAAGTCCAGTCATGTCTGACTCTGGGGGTTGGTGCTCATCTCCATTTCTAAGCCGAAGAACCGGCATTGTCCGTAGACACCTCCAAGGTCCTGTGGCTGGCATGACTGCATGGAGCGCCATTACCTTCCCACCGGAGCGGTACCTATTGATCTACTCACATTTGCATGTTTTTGAACTGCTAGGTTGGCAGGAGCTGGAGCTAACAGCTAACTAACAGCCTGCCCAATGGTAGACCAGAAATTGGAAGTCTTTTTTTTGGACATCAACTCCTAGAATTCCTCAGCTGGCATTCCCAAATAATAATTTTTCCCAGCCCTAGATAGGACTTAGTCAAGCCAATGAAAAACTGTCCAATGGGTAAGGCAGGGAAGTCTGTGAGGTTACCCTAGCAAGATATTGCACAGACTATGGAGCCCAGGGGAGATCTTATTATATAAGGACAATGAGGTCTCCATTAGCTTCATCTTGTCCTTGTGGCTGGACCAGAAACAGTCTCTCTTCCTACCACAGTCATGGTGCTGTCACTCAACACAGACATTAAAGATGTCCTGGTGGTCTGGCTGAAGCTAAGGCAGCTTCATGTGTCCATGACACTATACAAATCACTGCATATTTGCCCTTAGAAACAATGCTTAAGAAGATAATCTTCTGAAGAAACAGTTCAGCCCAACCCTATGCACAGTAATCTCTGAAACACACATTCTGGTTGTTATTGTTTTTATTTTCTTAAAGAATTAGAAGATGTAGTGTTCAAAAACCTACCATACATTAGTAGGATGCAATACTAATGTGCCTAGGTTACCTATACTTTAAAACAGAAATGCAAAATGAAACAAATGAGGAAGGTTACTCCAATTCAGTTTAATGCCCATCATATTCAGTAGCTTTCCCATTACTTTTGGATGCTCAAAAGCTTTGCCTACTGGCTCCAATATAATTCTGAAAGTCATGTCATGCTTTGTTTTTCCCTCCATTGTCAAAGGTCAGAATGTGTGTCCTGTTTTCATCTCTGGGTAAAATGCAGCAGAGATAACCTGTACAACAGGCAAAAATGTGGCCACTAGTTTCAATTCTCATTGGACTTGGCAACCTTTCAGAGGAAAGACTTTCGAGATTTAGCATTCAATCAGTCACATTTTATGATATGCACCAGCTGGCAATACGAAGTAAACATACACTACTGACTTACACAAGAAACAAAGTAGACCTTTTATTAAACCTTTGCCAAAATATCGGCAAGGGGGGGGGGGTTGCAATTAAAGCATCTCCTGATCCTTTTATGCCAATTTCTAATTTAAGGCCAGCGTGTGATCAAGTAATAACTGAATTCACATGCGTATTAACATGTTTTACAACTCAATGAAACCAGTAGGAGTTATTTTAAATATGTAGGCATATAGTCTTCAAATAAGGACTGAAGTAGGGGTAGAACTATTCTGGCTAAACTGTGGACAATAGGTCCAGAAAAAGGCAGCACCTCTTGTCCAGAATAATCTGCTAGAACTGTGAAGAAACTCAGGTCCTGGGAATGATTTAGGGCCTCCTGGCATCATAGTCAAGCCCTCTGGGATTGCCCAAAAGGCCACACATTTTCTTCTCCATGATATCATGGGTTGCGTGGGGTTTTTTCACATTCTAAAGTGTTGCAATACCTTCTCTAGTCTTACTTATTACCAATAAAAAACTTTAAACCAAAGTATATTTTCCATCCTACACTTTTGAATTTGACCCCACCCACCACTGAAACGAATTTTTTCAGAATTTCTTTCAACGATTTATCATCCTTGATCTAAACCATTCCCAATAAGATGCTATGCCTCATACTACAATTTGTAATCTTTTGTCTTGATGTTATATTTAAGGATGACTTATATCAGGGGTATGGAACTTTGCTGGAGTAATGGGCTAATTTTTCAGTGGCCAACACCTCCAAATGCACACATCTTACTGCACCAAAACATTGTTTCTTCTCTGTTTCTCCTTCATAATGGTGAAAGGAAGTGGCATTGATTAACTTCCCATTGCCAATTTTAAAAGGAGAAACAGAGATAAACTAGAAGTTGAAGAAAACATGTAGGGGACTGAGAGGATCTGAGGGAACAGGGGAGGTTGCTTCATTTTTGCACATACAGTAGAGTCTTGCTTATCCAACCTTTGGTTATCCAATGTTCTGTATTATTCAGCGCAGTTTGCCTTTTAGTACTAAATGTTTTTGTAGTCAATGTTTTCTATACATTGTGATATTTTGCTGATAAATACGTAGATACAATAATTACTACGTAACGTTACCATATATTGAACTGTTTTTTCTGTCAATTTGTTGTAAAACATGATGTTTTGATGCTTAATTTGTAAAATCATAACCTAATTTGATGTTTTATAGGCTTTTCCTTAATCCCTCCTTATTATCCAACATTTTGCTTATCCAACGTTCTGCTGGCCCATTTATGTTGGATAAGCAAAACTTTACTATATTGGGGAATTTAGTGCCCCATTTTAGTGTAATTTTGCTTGAAATTTTTAAATGGTCAATTCAGGGGGCTTTGAGAGCTGTGGAAATAAAGTTAATGTTCACTTTCCCACCCTTAATTTGCACCACACCAAGTTGGGTGAAACTGGAAAGGTGTGATATGAGGGTATATGTAGTTACTTTAGCAACATGTTGCACAGGCCGGGGGTGACGTGGGACAGACCTTACATAACACCAACAAGTTCTACATAGCAAGTACTTATATTGACACAAATATCCCAGTGCACAGCAGGCTCCAAGGGGCAAATCCAAACCATCTCTGCACTCTTATATGTAGAGGGGAAATCTTATGGAGTACATTGTAAGTCCAGTGAGAATCAAGTCAGATTTGGTTAGATTTGGTTGAAATTATCCTTCTGCATGGTTGGTTGCTGCAGGCTGTTTAAAGCTGTTCTACCTCAATGCCATCCTCTTTGCTTCAACATGGCTCATACTCCCATCCTATGTACAGCATGAGTTTTCCCCTCAAGTGTTCCTTAGGCAGGGTTTGCCTACCCAATACTGTTTTGGAGGGGTGTGGTAATTGTCTTTGGGTGGAGTCACTTCAATTGGTTTCCCTGAGTAAATTAAAAATGTTCCATGACATGATAAAGGTGAAATAGTCTTAGTAGGTACCATGGCGCACACACACACACCAAAGGGGGTGGTGGTGAAAGATGGACTTCCTATAAGTTTTGGGAGTTGGGACCTGAAAAAAGGGTTACAGTTAGGGTTGGAATGAGGGTTCTCACTCTTTAAAAACTCTGAGATTTGGGGGGGAGTGGCGTCAGGATGGCCTCTCTGATATGATCATCTGAGAGGTGCAGCCAAAGAATTTGGGATGGGCTTTGGGATCTTTGGTGCCCATATGGAGGTGGCCAGAGGAAGTGACACCTGGTTCAGGGACAGTACTCACTAGATGGCTAATACACCATGTGTTAGGTCTTACAGATTAAATCCCCTTAATGGTGTTTTTTCCATCACAGGTTATTCCAGAAATTCTTATAAATAGGCCAGGAAATGGCCTTTTTGATCCGTTTTCCCATGTCTTGTTATTTCATGGTGGGGATTCAATGAGTGTTGGACTAAGTTTATGAGAGACCAGGGTTTGAGTCCCCACTCAGTCATGGAAACTCACTGGGTGACCTTGGGCAAGTCTAAGGAAGGCAAACACCTTCTCAACATTTATTGCTAAGAAAGCCTCATGAAAGCTTCACATTGGGGTTGTCATATGTTGGAAACAACCAAAGACACACAGCAATAATGAAGAATGGACCTGCTTTCCTGCACATTACACTAAATGATTTTAAATACAGTAGAGTCTCGCTTATCCAACCTTCACTTATCCAACATTCTGTATTATCCAACACAGTTTGTCATTTAGTAGTCAATGTTTTTGTAGTCAGATTTTTCAATACATTACGAAGTTTTGGTGCTAAATTTATAAATACAGTAATTATTACATAAGATTATCATGTATTGAACTGCTTTTTCTGTTGTAAAACATGATATTTTGGTGCTTAATTTGTAAAATCATAATGTTATTTGATGTTTAATAGGCTTTTCCTTAATCCCTCCTTATTATCCAACATTTTCGCTTATCCAACATTCTGCTGGCCCGTTTCTGTTGGATATGTGAGACTTTGCTGTACATGGATAAATAGTATGTATCTTTACAATGCAGATATTTCCATAATGTACATGCATGATACGTTTTATTGTGTTCTGCATAGGTAAACTATGTTTCACAGTAAATACAAAATACAACTGTGTTGAAACCAAGAAAGTGTGTTGTTGGTGGTGTTCTTAACTAATGAGTTTCACAAAACATAGGCCTCTGAAAGTAGTGAGGCACTTTTTTTGCAACAGACTAGCAATTATTCATTTTTGGAATTCTAATTTAATTCTTCCTTTCTAAAGTTATCAGTATCCTTCCAACAATATGATAATTTTGTTACAATCAACTGGTCCTCAGGATTAATAGCACTCAACCTTTAATAGATGGAGAACCACTTCACAGTCAATTGCCCCCAGAATACGCGAAAGAAATAATGGATTGATGCCTTGGCATTTGTTCTGCAGTGTTTGCATCTGGGCACATTAATGCACAATGTTGTATTGACACAATTCAGAGTCAACATGTACTGATGCCATAGTCATTAATAGCATCTCTTCCCCTTCTTTATCTTGCCTTGGCTGAAAGATGCAGCCTCACAAACACGCTCTTCTGCTAGAATTTCTTGATATTATTCATAGATAGAGACAGGAACATTGACCTACAAGGTACAAATTATGCAATAATCATAAAGGAATTTTCATTAATGTCACAGACATGATTCTGAAAACTCCTGCACCTCTAGATTTCACAGCTCTGAGACAGATGGAAGAAAGAAGGGGTGATGTCTGGTGGGGATGTTAGCTGAATACTGTCTCACATGACACCCACAAGGGCATCTCAGAAGTTAGTGGTTACAGTGATAGGACTAGAGGAGGTCCTTACATTGATGGCGGAGATGGGAATAGGAAAAATACTTTTCATTTTGTGGCAGTGGGTGAGATTATTGGAAGTCTTCTTATTTGGTGGCAGTGGAGGTATAAACAAAACTTCAAATGTGTCTCATCTCATTTTAAAGCCATCCATGTTGGAAGCCATCATTACATCTATGACAGGTTTCTGTATGGAGACTTGCCTTTTCTAATTTTCCACCATTCATTTTATTGGATGACTCCAGTTTCAAATACTACTACAACAGAGGAAAACTTTGCCCTATCTGTTTTCTGTACACCACAGATTTGTGGTATTCCATCTTTTTTCCTAACTTAAAATGCCCCCAATGTTATAATGTTGTTGTTTTTTATTGAAGACTTGCTACAGCTGCTTGGCTTTCTTTTCAGCTTCAGAGATCCAGCTTACTTTTTGTCACTATGATGGCAATGATGGAAAACCATTTCAGTAAGAGGCTTCTAACACGGTTTCATTTGTCTTTTTAACAGTTTATGGTTTCCATAGACCGCTCTTCCAGCACCACATTTCAAATGAGTAGATTATCTTCTAATCAGCATTTTTACTGTCCAGCTTTCATAACCATACACAGAAATTAGATGAGACCAGCTCTTTTTTTAGGTGTGATGACTATAACTGTACATAGTATGCTGAAGGGATGCATAAATATCTAAACAAATTAAAAAGATATCCAAATGATGTCACTTCCATGTACCCATACGCTTCAAGCCAATTCCTGCTCTCAGATGTGGATGCACATCATTCACTATCTATTCACTCAACGGCTCATCACTCAAAAGATTCACAGCTGACCATGCAGACAGCCTCTGTTGAAAACCTCTATGTCTGTGGTGACATCAAGTAATATGAAAACTGTCTGGAATGCTTGGTCAATGATGGATGCTTTAAATATGCATCCAGTTCTGGGCTGAAAGTTCTCTACATTAATGAAATTTGATAGAAGGGTGATAGAAAGGGATACAGAATAACCCCTTCTACTTTCTCAAAATTATTTCTCTTGGCAATGGATGCCACCATTTCTTCCCCTTCAGAGTCCTTGTGTATATGCCATGATATTGTCTTAACCTGGATGAATAGCTCTCATATTGTTAAGATGGAGAGACAAGCTGCCATGTATCTTGCATCGTCACACTCCACCCTCATGCTTCCATCCCTTCCCTCATTTCAGTTTGGGTTTCTTCAGTTCTACCATGACTGATAACTTATTAAAGTTTCCCATAGTTTCCAGATATGAATGAAAGCAACATCTGAAACTAATCTGAAATAGGGGAAACCTTCAGTCATATAATGTGGAGAGGGAAGAGAAAGGAAAGAGTTGTGTTATTTGGCTTAAAAAGCTAGACATATATATCCAGGACCAGGATAGATCATGATGATATAGATGAGGGTAAAGGGTATTTTGGGAGGTTCTTTCAACTCAATTTACATCTCCATTCTGAAAAGTTATAACATTCTACAACCAGAAAATATTACCTTTGGGAGCTGCTAGGTCTGAAATCTCCCAAGAGCTGGGAATTCTAACAACTAGAATCCAAAAAAGCAACTATTGCAAACTCTGCAAATTCCTGTATTTTTACATGTGTAAATGGGGGTGGAACTATGGATTTTCTCTAAAACATCCCTAACAGGTGTCAGATGATGTTAGCAATGGAAATGTATTATCAAGAAAGTTGGATAGCCTTATCTGCAGCCTATATTTTCTGTCTCAGTTTCTTTTTGCCTAGCTAGCAGACATCTAATACATTTTCACAACATGATCGTATACACATTAACACAGAAGTAAATGGACTGACTGTCATTTGAGTGAACAGGATTTCACCCTCAAAGTGCCTTACATTTTGAAACTGTCAATATTAACCTTTTGATTTGTTGTGCAAGATATAGATCTTAAGTGAAATCGTATCCTTCCTAACTCCTTGAAAGCAATGGACACCATTGTTTCAGAAGACAACATCAATATTTCTTCAACTAGTTAGTTATTAAAGGGGTGCTATAAAAAGCAATAGCCATTGGCACCTTTTTTTGCCTGTCAGCCTTATATCATATTTTAATATCTGTCAGTACGAGGGAGGAAAGGGCTGTCAGAGTTCCATCAAGGGTCTGTGACTTGGCGTGAACTGTTAAGCTTACTGTGTGTGTCAGTCATAGGCTTGGAAAGGTTACATTTTTGGTCTATGACTCCCAGAACCATTGTGCCCACTCCTACCATTATGGTCACTGGCAATGTCAGCTAGATAATTCTGGGAGATGTAATCCAAAAAATTGACTTTTCAAAGTTCTGTCCACATCATAGAATATTTAAAGCTAGGCCAGTGATTACTGTTTGATCTACAATGTACATACTGATCAGAAATAAATCTATGGAATCTCTGTCACTAAAGATTCTAAATGCAAATACAGTCAGATATTTGCTGAGGATCAAGGTACAGAACCCCATGAAACTGAAAGACCTAAGTCTTCCATTATGGCTCTATGGTCAACTGGAAGCTGACCACAGAATTGCACTGTGGGACCAGGAGATAGATGTTCTCTCTATAAATCTCTAAATCCTTCAGCATGAGATCCTAGGTAGTTGCACTGAACCAATTATTTTATCTAAGAAAACAACTCTCTAGGAATCTAGGATTCTCCCCCATCTTCCTGCATAGCTTTTGGGTCAACTTCTGCTGGAAGCTGGCTATGGAGTCACATAGTCACACCAGAGGACCTAGAAATTCCCAGAGATATTTTAATCAAATCAATGAATTATAATATCCTGCAAATGGGAAGGGCCAGTTGTAGCACAGTTCTGTACATGAGACAGGTAATAACGCTGTGGTGAAATGCTTAAGTCACTTCCCTTAACTCCATACACTAAGCATAAGATAAAGCATTATACCAATTGGATCACACCATTGGACTATCTGTGTTGTTCACTCTGACTGGCAGTATGGCTGCAAGTTCCTTTCCAATCATGCCGCCAGTTCACCTGGGGTACTCTGTGTGCAAAATATGTCTTGTGCCATGGAGTCATAGGCTTCCTTTTGTAATAATAGATGGACATAGTTACATTACAAAGGTTGTTCTGGGTGGTTGAAAGCAACAGTATCTGGCTATTGTCAGAGACGGGACACTGGACTAAGCAATTATTGGTCTGACTGCTACAGCTGTTCTTGTGTTCTTCGGCTGTTTCCTTCTGTCTGCTGCAATCTTATTATAGCAACATTCTATGGATGCTTGCCCATGTCTGAGCATTCAACAAACCCTTCCTATTCTCAAGTTATAGGTATAGGTATCAAAAAATGCAGCAAATGTAACCTTTGACTTCTCACTCATGTTTTCAAATACCTCTCTAGAATTTCAGTGAGTAGAGTGAGAAACGCACAAACTGACGTGCCAGTCATTCAGCAATCTGACATTCCAGTCTAGTTTTTTGTGATAAAACTGTAACATCTGGATGAAGCTATTATAAAAGTTAAGCACACTTTTAGTAGAGTACCTACCACTGAACTGATGTTATGAAATATGTGCTGTATTTCAAAACTGACTCTGTATACAGTGTTCAAGTCCTATTATATACATAATATACACTGCATAGTAAAATGGTATGTTTTATAGTAAATGGAAAATTAAGGTTTGGTTTTTAGCATTTCAAAAAAATATTTTTAGACAGTGGATTTTGGAATCAATGGATGCAGAATAAGTGGATACAGAGAGATGACTGTATAGTACTAGCAGTACTTGGTGTTTCTTCTAATAGCAGCAAAACTAATAGTAGCCAGTGCCAATACAGACAAAAATAGTAGTAGTAGTAGTAGTAGCAGTTGTATCTATCTGTATCCCCACTTTTTCTCTGCCAAAGAAAACCCAAGTAGGAATACTACACCAAGTAGGCAACAACAATTTGTGCTTTTCATTATAAAAAGTTTAACATCATCTCCAGATAATAAATATATTTATGGATCTGGTATTGTTTCAAAAATAGACATGAAATTGATACAAGCTAGAAATCTAAAAACATATGTAAAAAGTGAATATCTGATAAAGCTAACCAAAGCTTTTATTTTGAATGAAAAGAAGAAATTGCATTTAATGTTTCTATGTACTCTTGTAAGAAAGATTTCATATGAATTCATGGAGTATTTAACTTTTAAAAGCAAATGGAAGACTAATTAAGATGCAACCGTATTCTCAAAATGGAGACTAAATTTATGAAGCATATTAACCACAGAGCTTTGCTTTATGTGCCTTATGTGTGTACATTTTTTACAAAGACTGGGTAATGTGAATTTAACCACATCATTTCACTTTAAAGCTAAAGGGAAAATCTGGATTCCTTCTCTATCAGCAAATAAAGATAAGAGTAGCATGCTGAAAATGCCAATTTTACTACATGTTTTGAGAGGTGATAATACTCTTTCCACAGCAAACTCTCTTCTTGATATCTAAAGAATCAGTAACAGTACAAAGTTATTCCCCACAGAAAGTTCACCATTTGAAAATGTAAGAAGCAAGCAACTTTTAGAAAATCTTGAAGCAATTTTTTATTTCTAATAGCATATCAAATTAAAGACCATGGGTAGGGAATGTGTACTCCCCCAGAGGTTGCTGTATTGCAACTTCCATTGACCCTGTCATAGTCAAGGATAAGGGATAATGGGTGTAGCAGTTTGATAGTATCAAGAAGGTCTGATGTTCCCCATCCTTTTTCTAGACAAGATAGAGTTTCCATTTTGCATAGGAAATCAGTACTGCTTGCCTACATAATTCATGTCCCCATATGGGTCAAATGAAAGAGAACTTCATGCCAGAAAAGCTATCTTAAAGAATGTTGAGCTAGGGAGCTAACCACTGGATAAGGAGATAACAACTGGAATGTGGATGAAAAGCTCAGAAATGGCCAGATATGCTTCCAAAGGTTTTACAAGGATCTATAGAGGAGCTATGTAACGGTACTCCATTGTATGTATTTTGTTACATTTAAGTACCTGATTTGTTAAGTACCTGTTTAACCCAATATGTGATATATAAGTCAAACCAATCAACCAATCGATTAAAAAATGGATGTAAATAATGTGATGAAGATGTAATCAAATAATACCTCAAGAAAGCTGGAAAAATAACAATACGACCCCCGTATATCAATTCCAAGACCTTCAGTGGTTACCTGAAATCATTGATAGTAGTGAACCTTATATTTTGACTATACTTGGGGTGGAAGCATATGATAGAATCAAAGTGGATGGCCTAAGGCACATCCATACTGACCATATAATGCAGCTTGGAGGCAGCTTCAAACTGTGGGAGATAAAGGCACACCACCAAAGTGTGCTGCAGTGTGAATCAAGGTCTTTAAGTTGCCTTGTGGGGCTCAATTCGGAGGAAGTCCGAGTTAAGCCCAATAATAATAAGACAAAAGGAAAGGCAGGTAACAAATAAATAATAATAATAATAATAATAATAATAATAATAATAATAATAATAATAATATGTGGCCCAAATGATTCATTGGAACTTATGCCTCAAGTACCACCTGCCAGCAGCAAAGAACTGGTGGGATCACAAACCTGCAAAAGTATTGGAAAATGAGCATGCAAAGATACTGTGGGACTTCCGAATCCAGACTGACAAAGTTCTGGAACACAACACACCAGACATCACAGTTGTGGAAAAGAAAAAGGTTTGGATCATTGATGTCGCCATCCCAGGTGACAGTCGCATTGACGAAAAACAACAGGAAAAACTCAGCCGCTATCAGGACCTCAAGATTGAACTTCAAAGACTCTGGCAGAAACCAGTGCAGGTGGTCCCAGTGGTGATGGGCACATTGGGTGCCGTGCCAAAAGATCTCAGCCAGCATTTGGAAACAATAGACATTGACAAAATTACGATCTGCCAGCTGCAAAAGGCCATGCTGCTGGGATCTGCGCGCATCATCCGAAAATACATCACACAGTCCTAGACACTTGGGAAGTGTTCAACTTGTGATTTTGTGATATGAAATCCAGCATATCTATCTTGTTTGCTGTGTCATAATAAAATAATAATTTATTTGTTACCTGCCTTTCCTTTTGTCTCGAGGCAGAGTACAGCATGATTAAAACACAAAGATGAGATATAATACTATTAAAATGCATATATTAAAATGCACACCAGCAAGTTCCAAATCTAAACCACATCATATGATGAAGTTCTCTCCATAGAACTGAACTTCTATTGTAGACATCCACCCCCCACTGAAGCACTTTGTGGAACTCAGAAGGCAAGGGCATGAAGGCTGCCAAAAACACCCCAAGGGCATGGCTGGGCGGCAGGAGGCTAATTGACCCCCAGATACAAGTAATTGATTACCTGTACTGCTAACTGTCTCCCCGACCCCTTTTTTCCAAGTCCTATGCCTCTGAAGTGCTGGTGTGAATCTCTTGGGGAAACTGGATGGGAGGCATAGCAGATGGAGACCATTTTCTATGCAAGAAGTGCATATTGCATCTGTAGATATGGGGATTGTACTGTACTTATAAAAAGAATGGAAATTATTACACACTGAGGCTATACATAATGAAGAAATATTGGGATGATACTCAGGAATCCAAAGCCCTACCCTGCCACTACTCAGTTAAGAATAATATCAACATGTCCATATTTTCACTGTCCAAGCTCTGTTGTCAGTAGAACCAATGGATTGCTTGCTTCCCTCCTTCACCTGTGTCCCATTGATTGATTCAATATTACAACAGCCTTACTAATTGCTATTCTTTTTTAAAATAACAATGCTCATTTGTAATCACATAGAACACAAAATTACAGAAATTCTATGAAATCATATGTATTTTCCAGATGTTTTAGGCTACAATTCCCTTTATACCTGCCTATTGGTCATACTTTCTGATGCTGATGGGAGTTATAACCCAAAACATCTGGATTATACCAGCTGGCAGAAACTGAATGACTGGATCCATTATTGCAATGCCCAAACACAAGTCGGGTCTGTTGGCATTAAATTGGAAACAGGTTATGGGGTATAAATAAAGAAATTTGAACATATTGGCCCGAGATGAGGACTTCCATCTACTTTTTGTTGCAATCCATGCAATATGTTGGTTGAATATAATAGGCTGACTTCCTGTGGATGGGGAGATGATCTGAAACAATGGTATTATTCCTGTCTTGAATCTTCACCACCATGCATTTCTGTGCAAAAGAGGGAACCTGAGAAATTCTAACATGATTGGATTTGGGACGTTTACAAACAAAAGCAGCTGGTTATTACAAGTTGCTTAAACAAATCAATTTTCCAATATCTGTCACCATGCCTGTCAAAAACTCATTGATGCAGGTTTGTAATGAGCATGTTCTAAAATGAAACATTGTAGTTTTCCTGATTTGGAATTTTGACCATCCATTCTGATTACAATGTAGAGATTTCATTACAAGTATTAAGCCCTCCTTTATGAGTTATGTAAAGTTTGTGAATTTTTCCCTCCATTTATGCCTTAGAATCTCAACAGCATTGTCTCACTTATGCATAATCCATCAGCCCAGGTGACAAATAGTCTTCTATATTTGCCCGCTTGGAATATACAAGGAGTGCAGTGGAAGAGCAGCTGAAACTACAAACGCTTCTGTCAATCAAAGCAGCTGGCAGAGGACCATATTTCTTGTCACCAAGAGGCTTAAAGCAAAGAATCTGTGCCTAATTCTCTTAAACCTTGCAGGTCAAAAGGTTTTAAAATTATTTTTGACACCATTTCTTTGCTTTGTCAACAGGCCTGAGTACTTTTTAGCATGTAAAGGATATCCCCCCAAAAGAACTTCATATTGAACTAGTCTAACATTAGCAATTTATGAGATGAAGGTCTTTGGTTAGCATTTGGTATGGTATGGCTGCATAGCATTTGAAATAAAGTGCAGGGAGGGAAGAGGAGGAAGGAGAGAAGGAGAGAACTTATTTCTGCAAGGAGTAGAAGGCCATTCCTCAAATAGGCAGAGAACTCCAGGGGACCAATCTGCGGTGGGCCAACCCAAATTGGAGTGATCCAGCAAGAAAAAAGCATATCAATTCACTTCTTATTCATGGCTTTTTAAGATTCCTCCCTCATGCTCCTCCCCTTCGAATGAACTAAAGCTACATGGTGGAAAATGTAAACATGAGATCTAATTCATGTACTGGGGGCTTTGAAATGTTATAACTGAAATTGCAGTGGTGGCACCATTTAAGAAACAAAGCTTCCTTACCCCCCAAGAGGAAAGCTATACAGTGTGAATGGGTGAATTTGCCACATTTCATGGTAAAGCACGAGGCTTATATGCAGAGCAAAATGGAAGACTTTAAACCATCCCTGTGGTCTTCCTATTTTGCTAATGCACTTACAGACCTTATTCAGTCATGGAGGATTATTGTATGGAAGTCAGTCTTTGGGTGCCTGTGGGTGGTATCTGCATCCAGAATTGGTATAACCAGGGTGATATATTCAGAACTGGATTTAAGCATGGGAAGAGGCTGTTGAGTTGATTCATATCCTGAGGCCACATCCATTTGCCTCAATGACTGTGTGCATTTGCATTGAAGAATTTCACAGAGATTGGATATGGGAGTTACATTTGCCATATAACAGTTGTGTTGTTGATGAGTAGCAACTGAACTTTTTGAGAAGACTAGCACTAGCCATTTCCACTAATTTATCAATTAATTTTTTCATCTAATATCTTAAGTATAGGTATGTGGCATTACAATTGCATTAGTAACTTAACAAGGAAACCCTTTTAATTCGGTAACTCTAACATTTTAAATTACCTTTCTAGTTACAATACTGTAGCTATATTAAATGACATGAGTGTAATATCACATGTTTTGATTTATTAATCATGTTAATGCATTCTTATTCTTTTTATTCTTACTGTTATTACTCCACTTTTTTCTCATTTAAAAAGCCATACAATTTACTCCACAATTTTTCTCACTTAAAAAGCCATGCAAATGTACAGTTGCCTTCTTGTGTTGCTTTGTTAGAGATCATTATGCAAAAACAGAGTAAGAACAAAGTATGTATCCTAAAGAGTTCTTAATTTCTGGCTTTCAGATTTCTAAAAAGCAAATATATCAATATATTTGAGTGTCACTCAAACACTGGTACTATGATAGTAACTAATTTCTTGGTACCCTTGGAACTTTAACTATAAATATTTACTTTTAAAAGCTAGTTTTGCAAACCCTGGTATTTCTATGCCATTAAAATAGTCAAGGAAATTGTGTCATTTCACATTTTCATTTCAGGTGCTAAATTATGCCAGACCACTAGGGCTAGAGCATCAACACTCAGCATTCGTGAACTAGTGCCAAGGCCTAAGCACTGTGCTATGGCCCACTGGCAGAAGTGACCACCTTGACAGCAGTTTTGGCCCTCCTCATGTTTTAAATATCTAGCTAAAGGCTTAGCTCGCTGTACGAGCTAGGTACGCTGGGATTACCACTATTTCAAATAAATACCCATTAATGTGCCACTACCAGTGTGATGTAAGATCTTGGCCATTATATTTATATCAATTTCATCATAGGTCATATGAGATATGTAGTTGAATTAAATCTGACAGTCCATTGCAATCATTTAGTGTCACAACAATCTATTAATGGGGCACAAACATCCAACTAAACATGGATTTCATCAAGGTGGCAGTGATGAGAATTGCATTATCAAATCGTAAGTGCAAGATACTCCTTTTATGTGTGCATATATACACACATATAATGTTGCATAACATCTATTTATTTATTTTGTATGAGAAGGAGAACTGCTAAGTTAAACAGCTAAAGAAGAGTTAAGCAAGAAAACAGAATGCTCATAAAAGTCATTGCTACTATAAATCCCTTCTCCGTTGCCACTTTAAATACAATTTTAAAAATCTGTATCCGCACAGTACTATTATCCATGGGTTCATTTAGCTACCTTCTTACAAAATATGGCTTCTCTAGAGATTTTCCATGTCTTTTAGTAAAACTTTATGGTATTCCTGGACCAGAAGTCCTTCATTTTAATATTGTTTGCTAATATTCAGTTTTGTGTGTCCATGCAGAGCTTGGGAACATGTCCCCCAAAATACAGGGATCGTATTATACATTATACATTTCTGCATTAAAAAAACTTCATTGCCACCCATTGTCAGCACGGGTAAATTTTCTTCTTCCAACATGACATGGAGGTCATTGGCATCCTGTTGATAACTTCCAAATCGAGTAGATCCATTTCATCAATTGCTGAATGGTGAGTCAACATGTAGATAATTCCCACTGACTCAGTGGATCAACTACAACAAAACTCAGTCCAATGCTTGTTTATCACTCAATAATTTTGTAACTATAGCCATTTTCTACAGAATTTCCCTGGCTAACCTTTGCAGTGATAAGTAATATCACCACATTCAAAGTCCACCATCATTGAAGGCAGTTATACCACTCCTGAAACACTCTTATTGTCATATTTGAAAAATCATCATCAACTGAGAACACTCCTAGGCTGAAAGGGTGCAGCACAGCTTCAGATGGCCTACTATGGGTTTAGCTGTTCTTTGGCGATCTTTGCCAGTAAGCATTATGTCCTGTTTATTTTCCATTGCAATGAATATCATGAAATTAATCTTTGGAAATCATTAATGTTAGTTCCCAGACTACCAAGCATATGACCTGCTCATCAGTTGTTCATATTAAAACTTCTCTGCTTTTTATTTCCAAACACATAAAAAAACTCACATGTTGAACTTCTGTTGGCCCACAATTGAAACAAAGATCAAACTCTCTCCACAGCCCATTGTCATGCTGTAGATCACCATCTCAGAAAGAATGTATGACATTTACCATTGATATTTTAGCATGGATCCATATGTAAAACATTTGCAACCTTAACACAAACCATCTCTGATTCCTATATCCACTTTATCAGGCTGAAACCAAAAGGCAACCCATCAAAATATAGGAATTGTTTTAAAATCTATTTTGCTCGAACCTTTCCCCATTAGCCTCCATACAGCCAATGTTTTAAGTTTGTTATGAAACATTATTGTAACAATTATAATGTCAGCAGGATGACAAAGTGGTCAGTTAATAGAAAAGTTGGTCTGTTGCAAATTTCTATTGCATTGGATAAGTTAAACAGCCACATTAATGCTAATGAAAGGAAATAGGAAATACTGATGTTGGTATGTTGGTCTGAAGCTGTCTCAGTTCCAGAGTTTCTCTGCTTTCAGAGTTTCTCTTACTTCCACAGTTGCAAGTGGAAAGGAGAATAGTATGTACTGCCCAGTCCTCCCTGGAAATATGACAGTGAGCGAAGGAAAGAGAATTAGGCCTGGACAGTGAAACAGTTACCTTCTATGATCAAGAAAAGGAATTCCTGTTTCTCCATATTTGAAATGCACTCTCCAATAGATCATCAGTCCAGCTCTTTCCAGAGGCCAGTTCTCAGCCGCATACTTAGCGTGTTCGCTCCAAATTGGATACAGGAACATTCAGAACATAGTGCTTCTCCACATCTGTTACTGCATCTCAAACATAGGACAGTATATGTACTCAACGGTTTTATGGAGACCATTTATGAGCAACTATGCAAAGACTAATCCAATTTGCCTGCAGCACTCATGGCTATGATCACTCACAGACTGGAAGCAAAATAGGTAGATATTCCCTTAAACGGCACAATAACATTATGTGCAATCAGGAACACAGGATGTATATACACTTCGAATGGGTGCTGTTTTTAGAGAATGGGGTGTAGACAACTGTTTATGTATTATGCATAGTCCTTTTTAAAAAAAAAACCGAGTGCTATCAATATATTTTCCAAAAATAGTTAAGCTTGAATCACAGTCATCAAAAGCCAATATTACTATTCCATACATTCTAAATCTCGGACATTATGGCCTTCTTAGTAATGTACTCTGCATTCCATATATATATTCCTTATCCCTTAATACAAAAAAACCCCATAATATGTAAATTATTACACAAAATTAACTTAGTTGTCCTTTTATTTATTAGTTCACAAATATTGGGAAACATAGTTACATTTATACAGTCTTACAATTACAGACAGCCCAGTGAAAATAAGTTTGACATCCCTGATCTAAACTATATAGCTGAAGCAGTTTGATGCTACTAGAACTGCTGCAGCTTCATCCTATATAATCCTAGATTATAACTTCTCTAAAGAACTCTAGTGCTGTATTTAGAGGACTGACTATTGTTCTTTAGCACAGAATTCTAAGCATCTTACAACACTACTAAACCCAGGATTCCATGGGATGGAGCTATGGCAGTTGAAATGATATTAAACTGCTATAACTGAAAGTGAACAGGGAACACAAGATTCTCAGTAACTGTTGGCAGAAGGGGATGGAAACGTAGGGAAGAGGAGAGTGAAATAGCATATGTTGGAGAAGGTCAGACTGACCGACGGGAACATTAATAAAAAAAAACATTCCACAAATCATCATTTTCGTTGCAGGTCCAGTTGTAAGTTTATTTTATCTCTTAAGAATAGGAGATCCTTGGTAATAGGTACAGATGGACATCAACATTCCATATTTTAGCAATATCCGCCTTATAAAAATGCCAGTTTTTTACATATGCATTCAACCAGGAAGGGGCCACCAGAGGGAATTTAAAACATTGCAATGTGAAACCTGTAGTGCCGTATATTACTGGAATTTACATAATGACACCTCTGGATCTTCAAGCATTGCTTATTAGTATGTGCCCTTCACAACATCAAGATGCCTGGTCTTATTGTTTACTTTCCTTTCTGGAAGAGCAAATGCTTATTATTATATTTCATAATGACATTACATTTCAGTAAGACTGATTGATTGGTGCTCAATTAGACCCTGCATGAGGCAGCTATTCTGAAGTCTAATTCATTACAGTCTAATGGAAATGTCATGTCCATCAAATTAGAGTTGAATCTTAAACAGGTTCTTTTTGCTATTAACAGAAATTGTTTCTCTAGGATCAGTTTGATGCTGGTTCATGCTGTATCTAAAATTGATCTTGTTTATGCCCTGAATAAAATTGATCTTTCTTTTTAACCTGATGTGTTGAGTTTTGTGCTGCTTATACACGCAGAGACTGAGAGAGGGGTTATTACAAATAGAGAGCTCTGCCCTTTTGCTTCTGATAAAACAATCATCACCTATAGACAGGCAATTATAGGCTTGGCTACTCAGTTACACCTTCCTCCTTTGCCTCCACTTCATTTGATGTTCACACATTTGGAAAAGCAGGACATCACTTGCATTTAAAAAATGTTCCTCCTGACTAGAATATCTTGAGAGAGTGAGGAGAGGTTGCACTGCACTACAGACTTCAAATAAGGTTTGTAGGAATGACCATAAACAGTCAGAAACCTAATAAAGACATTCCCTATAACAATGGATTGCAGAATTTGAACCAGAGAAAGGGGAAGAAACAGTATTTTCAATTAAATTCAAAGAAATGTGATGTGCAAAACATTTTTAAGAATTCCAAAAAATTGCTCTCTTCCCCTGCCTACCACATAAAAATCATGGTGAAAATTACTCACCCTCAAGCTTTTGGTTTCCTTAACATGTACAATGTCAACTCCCAGAAGCCCCAGGCACACTGGTTAATGGTCAGGAACTGTGGGAACTGAAGTCCAAAATATCTGGAGTACTGAGGGTGGAAGATCACAGCTCTATTTGCTCAGTAGCCATCAAAAGCACCAGGGTATTGAGGGTAAACTCAAAAAAGCGGACAAATGCAATGAACGAGTGCTGCACCCATCCCTATGGGATCTCTGTAAAGGAGGAATCTAGCTACAGGAGCACACACTTCCCGTATGATGGAGGACTCTAAATATACAAAAATCCCAATAATGGAAACAGTGACAAATATTCAGTGGGCTTCCCTTCAAAAGGCAAGATCTACTACTTAAACAGTATGGGAGCAAGTATACCAGGTGATGGGACAGTGGCAATGTGACAGCACTGGTGCATGGCAATGGTGACACCAATGCATTCAACCTTCTCTCTCTTTTGTTGTTTATTCGTTCAGTTGCTTCCAACTCTTTTTACTTACTTTCTTACTTAGGCAATCCCTCATAGTTCGAGGATGATGGTCCTCCATTTCTTGGAAGATGCCTGTGCGTGATTTTTTTTTAATGTGTGGAGGTCGGTGCACGGCCGGTCACACAGTCTTCACAGATTGAGGTCCCAGCAGTGGTGTGATTAACACAATGAGAGTGGCTTCTCAGTCTGTTGCAGCCTTCTTCCGCTTTCACAGCCGTTGTAACATGTACCATGTTATCCTCCACCTGCTCCGCCGTTGAGGTCTTTAGGTCTTTGAATTGTTCTTGGTCTGGATCCTCCCCTGTGGCCACTCCTGGGAGTGCATGACTCCAGTGGTTGTGTCCTCAGGTTCATTGGAACACGCAAACCCCCTCACCACGTCAAGGTGACAATCCATCGAGGGGACAATCCAACTCTTCATGACCTCATGAACCAGCCCACGCCAGAGCTTCCTGTCAGCCATTGCCACCCACAGCTCCTTCAAGATCAAGCCAGTCACTTCAAGGATACTATCCCTCCATCTTGCCCTTGGTCGGCCCCTCTTCCTTCCATTTTCCCCAGCATCATTGTCTTCTCCAACCTTTCCTGTCTTCTCACTATGTGTCCAAAGTACTTCATCTTGGCCTCTAATATCCTTCCCTCCAGTGAACAATTGGGCATTGTTTCCTGGATGGTGGACTGGTTTGATCTCCTTGTGGTCCAAGGCACTCTCAGAATTTTCCTCCAACACCACAGTTCAAAAGCGTCTATCTTCCTTCACTCAGCCTTCCTTTTGGTCTAGCTCTCACATCCATAGGTTACTACAGGGAATACCATTGCTTTAACTATGTGGACCTTCATTGCCAATGTGATGTCTCTACTCTTCACTGCTTCATCAAGAATGGTCATTGCTCTCCTCCTAAGAAGTAAATGTCTTCTGATATCCTGGCTGCAGTCTGCATCTACAATAACCTTCATGACTAGAAATACAAAGTCTGTCACTGCCTCCACGTTTTCTCCCTCTATTTGCCAGTTATCAATCAGTCTGGTTGCCATAATCTTGGCTTTTTGATGTTTAACTGGAACCCAGCTTTTGCACTTTCTTCTTTCACCTTGGTGATAAGGCTCCTCAGCTCCTCCTCACTTTCAACCATCAAAGTGGTATCATCTGTATATCATAGGTTGTTAATGTTTCTTCCAGCAATTATAACTCCAGCCTTGGATTCATCATGCCCCGCACATCACATGATGTGTTTTGCAATCAAGTTGAATAGATAGGGTGAGAGGATACAGCCCTGCCATCCTCCTTTCTCAATCTTGAACTAGCCTGTTGTTCTGTGGTCCATTCTAACTGTTGCTACTTGGTCATTGTACAAATTCCTCAGGAGACAGACAAGGTGACTTAATATCCCCATACAACCAAGAACTTAACACAATTTATTATGATCCACACAGACAAAGGCTTTAGACTTTCTCTCTCTACATACAGTTAAAACCAAACTGAGTTTACCCCTGAAGTTTTAGCTCAGCCGCTTCCAACTCAAGCCACATTTTCCTGGCTTCGACTTTTCTCAAGAACAGATGTAGGGAATGTACCATTGGGTGTGGAATGACACTGTTGTTCAAGATGGGTGGTGTGGATGATTAAATGTACATGCAAATTACATGTATTATTCTTCAAGTTATTATAATCAAGCACTAAATGTTTGCCTGTTTTTCTTTCTCTTTTCGGGGGGTCTCAGTATTTTCTTTGATGGTCTTGCTATGAGAGTGTATGTAGTTGCAAAAAAGGAATAAAGATCCCACTGAAAACAAAATTGTATCCAGTGTTGTGGAATACGCTTAATCCACATGCAATCCTTCAGTCATTGTAACTGTCAGATCTGTTTTAGAATAGGAAAATCTATGACATATGTCACCAGGGATATACAAGTGTCCTTTACAGGATTTGAATTGTATATATGAAGAAGCTACAAGGATTTAACAAAATTGCTGTACTGACAGCCCTAAAGCCAGCTGAATATCTATTGCCATTATATACGATATGGCAAAATACCACCACACTGAGGTTAGCTACATAAAATGTATGCCTGTATTTTGAATAAGACATCATAAAGTATGATTTATATTCACTTTTCTTGTGGTTTCCTTTAACTAGAGGATAAATAACAAAAATCAAGCATGTCCCATTTTGTTTATTCATATTTAGGGCCTCCCAGCCAAACATGTCCTTAGTCTGCAAACATTTAACATTTTTAACAAAAGTGTTTTACCACAGAAGACATCTGAAGGTTATACTCTTCCCTTTACTCTAATAAATTATATAACGCAAACTCCTGATCAAAGCACTCTGTAAAACTGGAATGATGTAAAGACAGAAATAGAAGCCATTTCAAATTCCTCAGTTGTGAAAACTTTTCTTCTTCTTTTTATACAGACATATTCAAGACTTCTTTAAAGTTACAATTAATTCTTTGTTTGTTGGGAAGGGGGAGCCATCTGGAATAAAATTCTCTTTGGAAAGCCTGTGTTTGCATACCAGCTGTATGATTATTCTTACCACACCAGAAACTTCCTAATTAATTGCAATCTGCATTACTATGCTGAACAGATGTAAATATGAGGCTGGGGTATGTGGGTTTTGTTTGGTCTCTTCTGGGAACATTTCAAAGGAAGACAAAAAAGGATTTAGAGTAGAGTTCTACACACACCTACCTGTCATCATTCGTGCATTAAATCAATGGGATATTCTTCTGAATAAATGAGCACAGGATTGCATGAGGAGCACAGGATTGCATAAAGGCAAATTTGAATTTTTGGTGTGACCCGTGGATAAGTCAAAGGTCTTTCTTTAGAGAGGGGAAAGCACCAATGCCACCTCAGGGGACCAGTTACCCTGGATGCCATTTCTTCTCTCTCTCTCTCTCTCTCTCTCTCTCTCTCTCTCTCTCTCTCTCTCTCTCTTTTTTTTTTTTTTTGATAACACTGTTGTAGCTTGTTGCAGCTTGTCTTAGCACAAATTCAAAATGCCATTTAAATTAATAGTTTGTTTCAAGAAATAAGAGCATTACTGTTCAAAGGAGTCCCTAACATCCCCCAATACAAAGGCTGCTGCTTCTGCCTAGGGACCATAAAGACAGGAACTTCTTTAGGATTTCTGGTTAAGATAAAATTTAGCTTTGATTAAAAATGCATTTTGTGCTATTTTGGAACTTCTTTTTGAGAAAAAAAATCAAATAGACCTCAGTGTCAGTTAACAGTAGACTGCCCAATATTCGTATGTATTTATCACTGTGAGGTATTTATTGTATGATTATGCTATTCTTGTGTTGCTACCATTGTAGGAAATGTAGTTCTGTTGTATTATATAAGTTTATTTCTGATGTCATCATAAGCCATTCTGAACATAGCTATACTTACTTAGGTGATTCCTCATTGTCCAAATATGATGGCCTTACTAGTGCAGTGTCTTGGTGGTGGAAACTTAGGTGACTGTAGAGCCCTATTCCTGACCTGCATGTTCATCCACATTGGCTTGATGTGCCTTCCTCTTGGTACATTTCTCCCTTTTGCACTCCATTCGTACCTCTTCAAATTCCACAGCACTGCTGGACACAGCTGACCTCCAGCAAGAGCGCTCAAGGGCCAGGGCTTCCCAGCTCTCAGTGTCTATGCCACAGTTTTTAAGGTTAGCTTTAAGCCCATCTTTAAATCTCTTTTCCTGTCTACCAACATTCCATTTTCTGTTCTTGAGTTGGGAGTATACTAACTGCTTTGGGAGACGATGGCCAGCCCAGCGGAGTTGATGGCATAGGAAGCATCACTTCAATGCTGGTGGTCTTTGCTTTTTCCAGCAGGTTGACATTGGTCGGCCTGTCTTCCCAAGAGATTTGCAAGATATTTTGGGGGCAACACTGATGGAATCATTCCAGGAGTTGAGTGTGACGTCTGTAGACAGTCCACATTTTGCAGGCATATAGCAGGGTTGGGAGGGCAATAGCTTTATAAACAAGAACCTTGGTATCCCTATGGATGTCCTGATCCTCAAACACTCTCTAATAACCATAGAAAGATAACATACAAATGAATATGATGCCAACACAGATGATACTGAGCTTAGGCACAGTTACGTGTTTCCAGATGTTTCAAGCAATATCTCAAAGGGATCACTATTTCTGAGAAAGCTACACATGCTAAATAGTGGTGTCACCTGAAGCTCTTCAAATCTCAGGAACAACATGAGGAAAAAATATCATTCAGAGGTGGCAAAGAATAGGGTCCATGGGGGCACACAAAAAACCTTTGCCTGTAAAGAATGCAAGAAACTTGATCTCTTGTTTTTGTCTATGGAGCATATTTAAAATTGGTGTTTCTGAACGGAAAATTAATAGTGTGTGTATATTAACCAATCCCTCCAGTTCCTACTACACACTTTTTATGATGAATGACTAATTTGCATTACATTGCAATATAACTATTTGCATTTGAGACTCTCTTCTTTTCTCCACATTTTCTTTTACCAAAATCCACCCAGTATTTTACTGTAGTTCCAGATACAGTTTGCCAGCTACTTTATTCATTGGCTACATTAATATAATTCATATTCTTCCACTAACAATTCTTTGAAGTTAACATTTCTTAGTTTTTATTATATATTTCTTTCATACTTTCATCAATAAAACTTTAATCCTTTTTTTTAGACCTCTTTAATTGAAACTACATCAGTTCAGCATCCAGCTGCTTTCACATATAGAAAAAGCAATGATTGAACTTCAAACGTTCTTGCCGCATAAGAGCAAAATCATTCTGAATACACAGTATGCAAATGCACTGGTAAAATGAAAATTGCTCTGACATAGTTTTGATTTCAATCTGCAAAACAACAACAACAAAATATCCAGTCTATTATATGGTGGTTACAAGCAAACACCCTTGTAACCTGAATCTATGTAGCCCAAGATGCAATCGGAAGAATGATGTACTTTCACCGTGCTCCCCCAGTGTGACAGCTAATAGGTTAAAAGGGATCCTGCTGGCCCATGTTGTTTCAGGGTCATTGGAATGTAATAGAATTTGAACCGGAAACTGCAATCAACAGGAGCCATTTAAAAATTAGCCGATGCAATGACGGACCATTTTGTTTACATGGGACCCCTGGTGTTCTCTCTTAGGTTGTAACATAGATCACCCCTGCTCAGGTCATTAAGGTTCTTTTCATATTCGTGAATATACAATCCTTGCAATTATTTGCACAAAGCATTGTGTAGTACTGTGCCAAGATTATATACTGTATACAATCCAGAAAATCTAGTGGTTAAGACAATACATTAAAATTGCTGCCAAAATAGTTATTTAAATGAATGATTACTAAGATCTGAGATCTGTGTAAAGATATTTGGCCTCATTATCCTTTTACAAATGGGAAACTTTGAAGGTACTTGCACAATAGAAAAAAAATATGGAACATGTCCAGGGTTGGCAGACAAACTGAAATATGGGACTTTACCAGCCATCTTTGAGATGACTATGCAGCCAGGACTCCATTACTATGTAAACTAAGGAATTGAATATAGGGCTGTTAAAGCCTCTGCTTTAGAGAGTTGAAATAGAAGGCTTGGGCAAATTTGAAGTGACAGTTAAATAAATAAATTTAACAGTAAGACAAGCCAGGTCCTAATCATTCCATTCAAAAATGCTTGGATTACTCTGGGGAATTTCTAGTGGCAATCTGTTATTTACACATGCAAGATGCCACCTGTATTGGCTAGAAAGTCTGAAGGATTTTTTTTTTACTTTTCTTTTTTCAATTACACATTATTATCTTCCTTCAGGATTTCAAAGCCGTCACACTAGATTTCACAAGCAGATCTCCTGTTTCCTGATCACCACCCTCTAGAACTAGACATACAAAATAATTCAATCTGGAACTAGTATTTTGCCATCAGTTTAAGATGACGAGTACTGTCTGTCTCTTTCAAACATCTTATTTTAATAACAGAAATGAGACTTTTTAGTTATGTCAGCACTGTTGACCCAAAGCATGCCAAGTTCTAAACAGTTTCATGAACCATCAATAAAAGTCTCTTTTATTTCAGATACCAAGATTTTTATACTTGATCATGATTAGTTATGATGTATTTACTATATAAAACCACAGAGGGCAAATCCTGGGTTTCAGGCATTGACATGAATCCAGTTTGGTAGCAGTTAAAAATAGTTAGCGTAAATGGGATATACTTCATGAAATATTCAAGGAGAAATCCACACATACTGAAGTTACTTTCTTTTTAAAAAGAAGTCTGTCCTCTGATCAAAACCACAAGTTAAAAGACAAATATAAACAAAGCTTATGTCTGTCAAGGGTTTGCAATTTTGATTACTGATGTGATTTTTTTAAAGTATCTGTATAATCCAATAAGCATTTCATTCAATATAAGGAATATAAGGGATATTTCTAGAGTGAATGCGTGCAATATTTTTTCTTACTTGAAAAATGTTCATAATTATACTGTAATCCTGCTTTTAATAGTGTTGTTTTGTGCCCAGAAAAACATGGTCATAAAAAACCTCAAAAACACAGCAAGAACATGGATACAAACTTGGAATCCCAGATGGCCTATTAGAACTTGGTTTTCTTTAACCATGGCTTATCATTAGGTTTAGGAAAAACTGTAACTTAATGGTAAAGCAAATGCTTTGCATGCAAAAGGTCCCAGATTCAGTCACTAGCTTTGAGGATTATATTAAATAAATATACATCTAGATAATACTGGTTTAATAAAATGTAAATGAAAACAAAGGGCAAAAGGAAATAAGTGAAAAAGATGGGAATGAAATACTAGAGATATTTTAGGAATGTACAATGTATAGCTTGTCCATACTTCTAAAATGATATCTGTTTGAAAATGATACAATGTGTGTGTGTGTTTAATTTGAGGCATTGCTCAGGAGGAAATGAGATGATGGTTTCATGATTGCTCTTTGTTGTACCCCATGAAAACCCTCACTGCTTACCCCTATTTAAGCCCTTTTTTAGTTTGAGGGATTAATATTTTATGTACAGTTTCTGGGGGGGGGGGGTCAGACTAGACAGCCTCTTTGCCTCTGTAGCCTCCATCTCCCTGCCCCTTTAGGAATTCCCTGAGGGGCAGAGCCTCAGGTAAGGCCCTTCTGGTTATTAGAAGAGTCAGCTTTTTTGTGACTAGAAAATGAAAAAAGAGGAAGGCCGGAAGGTCTACAAAATAGCACGTCCAGACAGAGCTGTATTTAAGTCCATTCGGAACTGTATTCAAGTCCAGTCTGAGCTGTATTCAAGTCCAGTCAGAGTTGTATTCACATTCAGTTGGAGCTGTATTCAAGTCCAGACAGAGTTAAATATTGAGGCTATCTTAAAGACAGTTGAATGCCATACAAGAAAGAGCCAATAAGAAGAAATAAAGATTCAAGAGCCTCCATTCAGCCAGAGCTGTGTCTATCTCTCAAAGACTTTGCCTCTCCTCATAAAGACTTTGTAGTGAGACTTGGGAGGAGAGAAATTTTAAAATTCTTGTCACTTAATATATTCTTGTTTGATTCAACTGTATAGTCCCCAGTCTGTTCCCTGTGCAGCCAGTTCACCTTCCAAGTAGTTAAGATAACATAGGAACAGAACATCATTGAAATTAACACTCTGCAGAAACAGATTGGACAGTGACTTCACAACTGGCACACAAGAACCAGCTATCAGCACTCTGAGCAGTCAATCTCACCTGAACAGAAACAAGAAGGCAGAGAGAGGAGATATCAACCACAGTCATGTGGGCTTTTTGTACTATTTTGATACGTGAATAATTTCCTTTCAGATAATTACACTGAAAAATGCCAGGTGTATGTTTGTCTTTATACACATGCATCTTGGAAATATTGCTTTTTTGGACTGTATCTCCCAGAGGACAAGGGCCATGCTGGATGAGAGGTTCACACAAATACGCACAAGCATTCCCAGACTTCCGGGCATGTCTATGGACTATTTGAGTCTTAGAAATCAGTTAAGGAGTCTTGGCAACTATATCCACAGTACTTTCCAGTCTAGAATGTCAAATATCCTTCTTAAGAGCATATTATTATCCTCTCCATCCTAACCTATTATCCAGTTTTACATTTCTGTCTTCTAGTGTGAGTTATGGAAATCTCTGATCTCATAAATACATATCGTTTCTCTGTGGTCTAAAATGCCAGCTCTAATATTCCAGCCAAAGACTGTCAAGATAAAATGGTACAAATGCAAGTTGAGGAAAAACCAAAACACTGTTTACTAAGAAAACTAAGTGTGTGAATCACTTAGTTTTGGAATTCTACTTGAAAATACATTTTTTTGAATTTCAAAACCACTGTTTTTCATGGGCATGTTGTTCTGTGCATGACCATTTTAACATTAGGTTCTCAAATGTAAATGGAGAAGTACAAAAATAAGTTGAAGTGGGTTTATGGGGAATCTTACACACTGAGCAGAATGCAGTGACTAAGAACTTATTTACATGAACCAAAACAAAACATGGATCCAGCGCAAATCCATCATGCACTGTAGCATCTGGTGACTATCCCGGATTTTCTTCTCCTTAACTTGACTTCATCCTGGTTTAGAAAAAGCCAGGCAATACTCAACAGTTTGTAGCAAACAGTGGAATATCTGCAGACCCTGAAGCATCTATATAAGTGTCTATCTACATAAGTGTCTAGACGGATACTTCTGCCATCATCCTTTCCCTGCCCTGATAAGCTCAGGGGAAGGAAAAAGTTCATCCTCATATCGCAGTCACCAATCCACACCCACCACAGAGCTTGCTGAAAGCACCTGGCCAACACAGACATATCTGTTGATGTCCGAACAGAGGAAGGAGGTGGTTTATTTGGTTGATTATATTAGTGATCACCTATAATGATTTAAAAGTAAAATAAAATAATATCTTATTTTCTTTAGAATATGCTGTAAGAGAAGGGCTAGCAAAAAGGTCAAAGTCTGGAAGCCAAGCCCTATGAGGAGTAGCTAGGGAGCTAGATGTGTTTAGCTCAGAGAAACAAAAGCTGAGAGGGGGCATGATAGTCATGTTTAAATGTTTGAATGGATCTTGAGGAGAGAGCAAGCTTGTTTTCCCCTGCTGCAGACACCAGATTACAGGAAAAGAGATTCTATCTAAACGTTAGGGAAAACTTCCTGGTGGCGAAGTGTCCTTGTGAGTATAAATAACATAGGAGGGAAAAGTACAATTTAGAATGGATATAAAGAGTTTCAAAATATACTCAATGCAAAAACTTTCATGTGGAAGTGGAGGACTCAGATTATTATTTCTCTTAACCATTGACATGGTGTCTAGTTTGGCTATGAACAGCAAGGTCCAATTACATGTGTGGACTAGTTGATAGAATGTGTATGCATTCTTTTAAGTATCAACTAAATTAATTAAATTAAGTATTAGCTGAATTAATTAATGTCATTTGCTTCTTTTTCTCCATGACTGGCTCAGTTCTCTACCAAAAATATTCAGCACTCATACCATGTTGGCCTGTACAAAAAACAAAAAACAGTCTTGCTTTAAGGGTTGTGGTTTACTTTCACGTAATTCTCTCGCTCCAGAAGCAACTTGCAATTTCTCAAGTCGCTCCTGACACGAAAAAAAAAATGTATTCAGACATTGTCAACTGCAAAGGAGAAATTGCTGAATGAAATACAAGTGGCTTTTCTTGTTGTTTGTAGATGCTTGTTCATTAAGTTTTATAGTACTTTATGGTTTCTGCAAATAATTTGATAACTATTTTAAATGTTATTTCATATACAAATCATTATTACCATTGTAATAAAAGCTCTATTGCTGTGTGTGTGTGTGTGCGTGTGTGCGAGAGAGAGAGAGAGAGAGAGAGAGAGACAGACAGACAGAGAGACAGAGAGAGAAATACACACTGCAGATGTAGACTGTCTATTGTTTCCTTTTAAAAACAGGTTGGGAACATTTCACACAAAACCACTGTTTGAAAATGCCTGCAGACACCTGTAGCTTTCTGAAATGACATGCTACATTCCAGGGGTGTCATGAGACATTTTTCACTGCTGGGAAGGAGGCAGAAGGGTTTGGGCATCAGTCTCTATAAAAAGAGTTTCTGTGGGAAAAGATTTTCTTAGCCAATGATAAAAAATAACACCCGGTTAATGCATTTTAATTAGAAAGTATGTTACAAAGCTTCCCAAAAGGCAAATCAATTTAAAATATATTATTTTACATTTGCAAAATAGTTCTGAAAACTAAATAACAGTGACTGGGAAGTAAATACATGTTGTACAAGTTATCCTACTTTAATATTCTGGACTGTTAGTAAAGTGTAAAAAACTATGATTTCTCAGAAAACATGTAGAAATACTGCCCAATAGAAATCCCTTCTAATACGTTACTGTCAAAAGCCAAGATTACAAAATTTGCTTTTCTCTTGTGAAGTGCTAATTGCTAACATAGTATCAACACATACATCAAATCTGAGAACAAATTTTCTCATACAGCTGTAAGAGTCACCAAAAGTGAGTCATGAAGCATGCAAAGTGAACATGTGTGGAAAGGCTTTCTTTCCCACATACAATGTATAATAATTACAATTACAAACAGCCCTTTGAAGGCAATCATATGACTGATGTGGCCTTTGGTGAAAATGAGTTTGACACCTTGACATTGTGGTTTGAGTGCTGGACTCTGGAGACCAGGATTTGAATTCCTGCTTGGCCATGGAAACCCATTAAGTAAACTGGGGCAAGTTAGACTCTTTCAGCCTCAGAAGAACACAAAGTTAAATCCCTGCTGAAAAAAAATCTTGCCAAGAAAATCCCATGAAAGGATCTTTTTAGTGTTGCCATAATTCAGAAATTACTTGAAGGCACACAAGAACAACAAGAAGTGCCTAAACTATATTTATAAATTGTTTAAAATGCACTGCTAGTAATTTGGGGACTGAAAGAAAATTTCACATGGAGATAGAATTTTATTGGGGGTACCATGTATATGAAAGGAAGTGCCATGAGATATCTGCATCCAAATTAGTTGTTGATTTGGCGCATTAAAAGAGGATCATTAATGGATTATTTCCTAGATGAAAACACATTTTCATTGATCTTGCATTGCAAAAATGCCTGGACTATGACAACATTGTGCAATAAGACTGAGGCAATAAATGCAATAAGACTAACCCTAACCCTAACCCTAACATCACTATGATGGAATAACAGCATGGTGTGATAATGCCCTTAGATTCTAAGATTCGATCATTATCTGAGTCATAAGCCTATACTGGTAGTCTCAGATACAGTGGAACCATTGAGTCAATGGGAATTACGTATGTGCTGACAAACAATTCAATTGATTTAATGGTTCTAGTTAGGAATACCAATAGGGTTTAGGTCAGAATGATTCATGGTCTCCTAGCTCCTGCTGAAAACCTTTTTAATTTTTTACTGTGTACACATTGGGGGGTTTTTAGCAACAGATGGTGACTCTCCCCCTTATCATAACAAAAATGCATTTATGTTAACATTTCTTCAGCTACATATTTCTATATTCTTCTTATGAAATGACTCTCCTTTAAATTCAAATGTGAAAAGATGAAAGAAGGATTTACGATGAAATTGGATCCATTTTTTTCCAAAAGGTTTATGATGCTTTGTGAATTTGATCACGACACCTTTTTGCAAGAATGAGTTCTAATGTCATTAAGTACCTTAATAATCTTAATAAGCCTCTGTTCCAGGATAATTCAGAAGTGTTTCCTTCATGAAATTTAACAGACTCAGATCATTTTAATACACAAGGGAATTGATTCTTTTATAATTGCTGGATAAAGGATATGATTTTTCATTTCTTCTTTTTTAAATTAGGTAGAGACAGCCTGGACTGAACAAAAATAAAAGATAATCCAGCAGGCAGGAATAGAGGAACATTCTAATGGTGTTTATACTTTCAGTTGTTTCAACCAAGTTTTCTTTGTGTAGGAAGAGCTGGGATAAACTTAAAACGTAATTACTATAATTAAAGAATGTGTGGATCACTTTCTTTAGAGATGCTATGAGCTAGCTGGCATGATTTATGTCTACTAAAAAGTCCCTTAATATCTTACCTTTGTTCACTCTCTTGTTAAATCTTTGCCATTATTCTTTTAAAAACCTGACCTAGTATGCTTTAAGTTGTTCATTTGGTAAGCTCTGAGATACCTCAGTCCACAATTCTGCTAAAATACGTGTTATATCTATTCCAGAAGGAGAAACAGTGCACATAATTACAAAGCTATGTGCCTTTATATGTTCTTTACTGGATGACCAGGTGGCAGAAGTGCTTCAGCTAATGCATCTTTCCATGATATCTACTGATAGATGGATGGACAGTAGCTCTAAAGGTCATTCAAGCCACCCCCCTTTCGAGTTAGACTCACAGCATCCTTAAAAGTTGAATAAAAGCAAACTGAAACCCACAGCTAGACCCTTAAATATCCATACTGTATAATTGTAGCAGTTTCATATCATTTTGACTAGTATGGTTACTTTCTTTGGAATCCTGGGATTTGTACTTTGGGGAGGAACTATTCTGAACTATTTTAAGAGCCTTCTGCAACAAAGGCTTATCCAAATTGCAGCAGTTTGACACCATATTAACTGCCATGGCTCCATTCTATCTTCCTGAGGAAATGAATTCCATAACCTGGAAGGAACCAGTGAAAAGACCCTGCCCTGGGTACTCACCAAACTGGTATCTGATGATGTTGGGATGAAAAGAGAGTCCCTTTGCAAAGAACCTAGGACTTGAGTAGTCCATGTCCTTATTTAAAATAAGAGACACACCTGTTTGCAATCTAAATCATGCTTCCAGGATGGAGATTTGGAGGTGGCAGGGATTTGGTAAAGGCCAAAAGAAATGGCTAGCTAGGACCACATGTAGCTCATGGGTTACGTTTTGCTGGTGTAAAGAAGAGTTATACTTCTTGAGGTGCTTTCGAATGTGCTTCTGGTTGTTCTTGCAGTGTCTAATCTATACATGTTGAGTACATCTTATCCAGAAAGCCTTCTCAAAATTGTCCACACAAGTGGGTGAGATAGTAACACCTTTGCTTTTTGATGGTTTGATGTGCACAGACTTGGTTTCATGCATGAATTGTTAAAAATATTGTGCATAAAATTCCCTTCGGGATATGCATATATGGTACATGTGAAACATAAATGATTTTGGTGTTTAGACTTGGGTTCCATCTTCAAGATATCTCATTATTTATCTGCAAATATTCCAAAATCTGAAAAAATCCAAAACACTTCTGTCCCAAAGCATTTTGGATAACAATTACTCAACCTGTATTTGGTCATAGTAACAACCTACAACGTACATATCTTGTCTTGCCTTTATAACCATGCTGCATGAAGAATAACTTCTACTTCAACATGTAGGAGACCAGAGGAGTTTGCATATTATTATTTGATTATAAGGAAGTATTAAAATGATGATAACACCATTCACATATTCTATATTCTCTCTGGTGATCTCTATTTTAGATTTCCTGTTAATAATATTTCTCTAAACTATGTGTGGGATTTTTTTTAAAAAAACAATCGTAATGGACTTGTGAAGTTGGAATAGTGAGGCTCAGAGTTCAGTTTCTTCTTAAAAAAGAATCAATGTGATCATCTGTGTAGGATTTTGCTTCTTTATACAGAGGGCAAAGGAACAGCACAATTTTATGTTTTTAGATATTTTCTGTGGTCATTGTGAAATGAGCCTTTTTCAAGTTAGTCGCAGAGTGAGAGCCTCTCCAAATGTCATTATAGCCAAATCTTAATCTATTAAAATACAATTTTAAAAAAACAGTTAATTTGAATTTCTTTCTCCGAGCTTATATTGTTTCAATTTTATTAGGAAAAGCTTGTTGCAGTCAGTGATTTTTCATTACTAGGGGTAAAACAGAGCAAGGAATGATGGAATTCTGCTTTATTTCTACAGCACTTATGTCCATTCTTATCCACTATTACAGAATTTAACCTGACCCAAATCTTGATTTAGAGTTATAAAAAATATTCTTTCACCCTATCATTGTCACAATGACAATAATAATAATAATAATAATAATAATAATAATAATAATAATAATAATAATAATAATATCGTCATTGTCACAGTGACCATGGCAAAACCAGCAGCATTGCAGATACTGGTGTTAATGTGCCCTCCAGCTTCCAGAGGTTTCACACTCATATTTTGTAAGTTCTTGCCAGAACATGTGTCTTTATTTATGTCATTAGAATTGTTTATATTTATTTTACAACACAGCCTGGGAAATTGTGTGAAGAGAGCATAAAAATAGAATCAATAAATCCAGAAACACTGTGATAACTGTTACTAAAAATGTTTATCCTATTTAATGCTGAAAAATAAGTTTGTGACATTGTTTTTCCATTTTATCAATCAGTTAGAACAAGTTGGGATCTGGCCATCTCCATCTCCAGAGAGATACAAGTTCATCTCTGGTTTCTGAGATTTAACCACATAACTCAGGGATTGTGGCTCTTTGTTAAGCATGAAACAATTGGAATGTTCCCAAGAATAAAGAAACCAGACAACACATCTAATAGTAGGGTAGGCACTGCAGTTGTTCAATTCTTCCACTCACTTTCAGTTTAAAGTTTGGTTCATTTCATTTTTCTATCCACTTCAACTACACATATTCTGTCATACATTCGTTTTCCTATCACTTGCAATATGAGTCCCAGATGGTCTCCTGCCTGTAAATTCCTTGTTTTCCAATCAATTGGAATGAAATTTGCAGGCTAGTTTAGGTTAATGATTCTCAACCTTTGGTCCTCCAGGGTTTTGTTTTTTTGTTGTTGTTTTTTTACTTCAGCTTCCAGAATTTCCAGCCAGCTTGGCCAACTGTCAGGAATTTTGGAGGCTGAAGTCCAAAACATGCACAGAATTAAAGTTTGGGAACCACTGGATTATTTCCCTTTAAATATCACATCTTCTAATAGAACACTCAGGTGGTAGAGATTGTGGAACCAAATTAAGGCAAAGAAAAAAATAATAGGGAGGAATCAGAATGCTCAGAGGAAGCTGAAGCGACAAAACATTTTTTAAAAATGTAATGAGAACTCAGTATTATCAGAAGCCATAGAATATGGAGTATCCGTTGGAAAAAGTATATTTTGGTGAAGGACTTACCTCTTGTAGGTAACTCAAGTAGTGTTATTCAGGAAGTGGATTACAACTCTCTAGCCCAGTGGTTCTCAACGTGGGGTCCCCAGATGTTTTTGGCCTTCAGCTCCCAGAAATCCTAACTGCTGATAAACTGGCTGGGATTTCTGAGAGTTGTAGGCCAAAAACATTTGGGGACCCCACGTTGAGAACCACTGCTCTAGTCAACATTGCTATTGCTGGGCATGTTTAGCCTGCAAAAGAGAAGGCTGAGAGGAGACATGATAGCCATGTACAAATATGTGAGGGGAAGTCATAGGGAGGAGGGAGCAAGCTTGTTTTCTGCTGCCCTGGAGACTAGGACACGGAACAATGGCTTCAAACTACAGGAAAGGAGATTCCACCTGAACATCAGGAAGAACTTCCTTACTGTGAGAGCTGTTCGGCAGTGGAACTCTCTTCCCCAGACTGTGGTGGAGGCTCCTTCTTTGGAAGCTTTTAAGCAGAGGCTGGATGGCCATATGTCGGGGGTGCTTTGAATGCGATTTCCTGCTTCTTGGCAGGGGGTTGGACTAGATGGCCCATGAGGTCTCTTCCAACTCTACTATTCTATGATTCTATGATTCCCTCTTTGAGCTATAAATCACAGGGTTCTATAGGATGGAGACATAAAAGTTAGAAAATGGTCTCAAATTTATAGCTCGGAAGGCCCCATCTATATTGCCATATAATGCAGCTTTGTTAATGAAACTGCATTATATAGCAGTATAGATGGGGCCAGGGCCTAGCTTGGGGTGGCTTGGCCCTCCTTGACTTATTGGCTGGCAGAACAATGCCGAGGATGTCAGCTGAGATGTTGTTCCCAACAGGCTGTTTTGTCTGTGTGGACTTACAAGGCAGAGCAGGCAAGAACCCTCCCTGTTTGCCTGTCACCCCGCCCCCTGCCCCCTATAACATGAGCTAGCTGCAGTCATTTCACAAGAGTTGAGTAGGAGTTTTTATCTTGCTCTGATTGTCCCTTGGCACAGTTTTTCCCAGTTACTCCATGCTGTATGGGATGTTCTATGATTTACATCTTTGAGTTGCTTCCTGAGACACTGAAAGGTGAAGGAACCTTACCCACATGCTTCTCATTGCCAATAAGGATGAACTGGGCTATTCCTTGCTCCAGGACTGATTCCTTTTCCAGAGTGCTTGCCAAAATTACTTACGTCAATCAAAAGGATCCTGATAAACTGCAAAGGCTTTCTTTTTCAGTCCTGAGCTAGAAGGCTTACATCTTCGGGAGAATTAGTCTAACCAGACCTTCCTGTATTGTAAATTCATGTTGTGCAGTGAAGTTGTAAAATTTCATTGGTCAGCATCATCATTCTGTTGAAAGGACTAAGTGCTTTAACTATGGATACACTAAATGGAAGAAATTGAATGTCCTTCTATCTATCGCAGTGGTTCTCAACCTGTGGGTTCCATAGTGTTTACCAGCTGTTAGGAACTCTGGGAGTTGAAGGCCAAAACATCTGGGAACCCACAGGTTGAGAACCACGGATAGCACTGGCTAGCTTTAACCCAGAAGATACACTTACCACTCAGGTGATAACAGAACATTGTAATTCAAGTCTCAGTTGTATTTTCAAATTGCTAGACTTGTTGACAAGTGCTGGATGAATGGAAAGAAGTACAAAAACTTGCCATTTTACTAACAAAAGCTAAGTGAGAAATGGAAAATGCTATCATTTATATTCCTTTCCTTTATCCCACAAAACCAAAATGCAAACAGTTTTGGAAAGTAAACAATTATGCCCTTAAATCTTAGCCTTAGTGACCAAGGTCTTCCCTCAATGATTAAAATTGTTCCCACTCATTAATCAACTAATTAGCAAATAAATCTTGAAACCTACATAATTCATCAAGCTGGGATTAATAGAGTTTAGAAATAGGGACAGAGAACATTTTTTTCTCTTGAAATTCTTTTGGTATGCTGCCTCTTAAGAATTCTAACACGTAGAAAATTTAAAAAGGAACCTTGGACCATTTGAAAATCAATAGGCCAATTCATATTGTATTACCACACGTTTTATGTGCACATTCCATAATCATCATCTAAAACTTTGATGTAACATCGTTTTTATAACCTAAAATGTAATTTATGTTTCTTATCTAAGATGATCCAGAGGGAAAAAAGTGATGACTATTACCATTATTTTTGATACCCATGAAATACTTCAGCTGTACAAAGTAAGGGCTGTTTTGTTCCTACTAAGCTGATGGAGCTTTCACTGAATAATATGTAATTATGCAAATGTGCACCCTCAGAAAAACAGAGGAACTTTCCTGTATCATCCGTATGATTCGTGTATCATGAAAGGTCACCCAATGGTTTGATAGGTTTTACTGCAGATCCTATCTGCTTAGAGTCTGTCATGCAATTGTATATAATAACTTGTAATAAATTATTTCTGCTTTGAGAAAAGGGTTAAAATTTAACATTCTATTATGAATTAGAAGACAGGCTATGGTTTTAAAGTGTTGTGCTAGGCATGTGTAAGGAATATTATCTCCAGTAGTGTCGTTGCAAATAGTTTTTTCTCGTTTCTTTTTTACTTTGTATTTTTCTTGACAGCCAATGTGATAGTTTGAATGTTGGGAAACAATGTTTGGCCAACAGGACTCAAATCTCAGTATGAGGGTACCATGCCTATGACTATGTGTAGAATAGATTTATCTCCCTACTCAGAAATAGGGTTCGTGTTAATTAAAGCTAAAGGGGAATTTGAAGATCTTCCATAATTTACACCTGGGTTGAGCCAAGTACTGCATTTGAGTCGCATATGGCATCTAGGACTTCAGTGTACTTTCATACACCAAGCTGAGTGCCCTTTTGGTGATATACACTGGAATAATTTCCCAAGGATCCCTCCCTCCCCAAAGGCCATTCACTTGCATATGTGGGTGCATACTGGGACCATCAGCTGAAAGTCCAGCAAAAGGGTGCTGGTACACATTTATGATCTGCCAGTGGTTTACCAGTCCCTATCAAAGGGTTCATGACTGCAACAATGAAACTAACTGAATTTTTAAAGTAATGAAATATTTTTAAAAGTTCTTCCAGAAAAATTGAAAACAAGTCTAAATCATGTGGGTAGTCCCAGTTAGAGTCGATCTATTAAATCAGTGGCTGACAAGTGAGTAACACATAAGTATGTAGGTTCCATTGATTCAGCGAGTTTACTCTCTACAAAATAGTTTTCAGTCAAGAGAAAAGTGATCACATAACTAACTTCAGTTGGAAGGGAAGGACATAAAAGGGAAGCCTACATAAAACACCTTCTCCTCACTCCTCTCATTGCTCACTTGGAGAGAACAGATGAGCAGACAGCAAAAACAAGAAGCAAATAGTCAGGGAAGTATGAGGAATTAGAAGTGTTCACTTGCTATATGTGCCATAGCAGGTACACAACAATACTGACCTTGTTCTTAACCCAATAACATAATTAATATTTTTATAGAATTCTTCAAATCTATTCATTCAGATGTCCTTACATCAACTCTAAAAGTAAGTCAGTATAAATGTCCACATGTAGTGAGTGAGCTCTATGTCCACTAGAGCTGAGATATCAGCTAAAGACCACACAGTGAGTTCATAGCTGTGATAATATACCTGAAATAAGGATTTCTGCATTCATCCTTTCATCTAAAGACTTTGGTTAATATTAGGGTCCATCCAGACAGGCCAAAAAACTGGGACCCGGTCTTGGTATTACTGGAGGCATCCAAACAATGCCTCTGGTAAAACTGAATTAATTGGATACCCCATTAGATCTGGGCCTTCCTGAAAGGCCTGGGTCTAATGGGGTATTGGGTCTGTGGAGATTCACTTCCGGGTAGTCCTGGGACTACCCAGGGGTGAGACTCCATTTGCCATCCCAAACCTTTTAGGCTCCTGAGTCCAAAGGTCTGGGATGCTACCGACACCCACACCTTCTCCCCAGCCGCCACCCCCATTTCCACCTAAAAATAAAATAAAACTTACCTGGGACACCATAACATTCCTCCTTGTGACTCCTGGCATGAGGAAATGATGTACAAGGAAACTGGGGGGGGGGGGGGGGGGGAGAGAGAATGCTATGACAGCCAGGTTTTATTTTAAGGGGGAAATTTGGGGGACCGTGGAATGGCTTACACACACATACACACCCCGAAAGGCCAGGATTTTTTGTGAGAGCGGGGGCACGAATCCACACCAAAGTGGGTTTTTAAAACCTGATTTGGCATGAATTTTGGCGCTGTCTGGAAGCACCCTTCATTAGACATAGATTAATCATGGGTCATCCTCATTCTTTAACTGAGACTAGACTCTTTTGTATAGCACAGACTGCAATAAAAAGGAGACATTCAGACATTTTATTTTCATCTTGGCAGGTGAACATCATTTGACATTTTACTTTCATCTTGGCATGTGAATGTGGTATTTCTTAACTCCAGTTTCTCTCTTTTCCTGGTTTCCATTTGATCTACTGTTTAATACAACTTAATATTGGTGGTATGTTGACCTCTTCAAATGTCAAAGCACATATTTAAATTATGACTACAATATCTTGAATTGATGAGAAGGCCAAAAGTTCTTGCTGAAAAATAAAACTAATCTAGTAACTCATATGTTGAAGCTGCCCTTAGAAGTAGGCACTATGGAGTACATTGCTAAAGTTATTACACTGACAAAATACAGTACATGAAAGCTAATGCTGCCCCAACAGTCAAGTAATATGACAAGCTGGCCAACTGTATTCTGACAAAGAAAGGGTGGTTTTCAAAAACTGATAGCCTCTTTTTTTTTGAAGGCAATAAAAGAAATATTTGCACACAAGCTACTGCAAAGGAAATGAAAATATTAAAATATACACATAAGTAAAGGTAAAGGTTTCCCCTTGACATTAAGTCTTGTTGTGTCCAACTCTGTGGGATGATGCTCATCTCCATTTCTGAGCCAAAGAACTGGCATTGTCCATAGATGCCTCCAAGATCATGTGACTGGTATAGCTGCATGAAGCATCGTTATACACATATACAGTTACAATTCAATGACACAAAGCAAAGAGAAGTCCATTGTTTTGCCATATCATCATGCAATCTGTGAAACCCCATACCTAAGGGGCTGAGTTTCTGCTGTGCCTTCGGGTCATTATGGGTGAGAAACATAAGAATAATAAAACTTCCAGTTCCAGAATTCAGTAGGATGGAACCATGACAGTTAAAGTGGAACAAAAGCACTATAATTCTAGGATGTTAATGGTCCCAAGACAGAACATTTTAGCTATTATATGTTCATCATCTGTAAACAACAGCACTTCAAATCTGTCTTATTTTGTTCAGAATCATCCATCTTTTTACTCATTAAAAATCTAAATAATTGTAAATAAAAACACCATTTGAATCTGTAGCTGTCTGATTCTCACTGATTTCTTGATTCTAAAGATGAATAATTAAAATCGGAAGGTTTTTTTTTTTTGCCAGGTTTGATAGATGTGCAGCTGGAAAGGAATTGTGGAAGATCACTCCAGTATATGACCACAGCAGCACGATCACTATATGTGAAAAGATGGGAAGATGCAACACTACCTACAACAGAGGAATGACTGTTGGAATTGACTGATCTAGCAGAAGTGGATACCTTATCTAGTTTGATTAGAGCAGTGTTTCTCAAACTACAGGTGTTGTGGACTTCAGCTCCCAGAAATCCTAGTCAGTTTACCAACTCTTAGGAATTGTGGGAGCTGAAGTCCAAAACATCCGGAGGAGCAGAATTTGAGAAACACCAGATTAGTGGCATCCCTGAGTGGAAACACCTTATAGACTTTTTGCGAAAAGATGATGGCTTGGAAACACTGGGCTTCAATTATAAGAAGCAATGAGATATTTCTTAAAGAGAGAGTATAAATGGTTTTGCATTGATGCGGCATTGGGGGCTGTGTCGTGGTGGTTGGGGTGTTGAGAGATGGGTGTGTTGTTTTGTGGTGTGTGCTGAAGGAGGCATTTAATGTCATTGTGCAATAGTATAACGGCAATAAAGTTATTCTATTCTATTCTATTCTATTCTATTCTATTCTATTCTATTCAAATAACTGAGATATTGATATAATTGCCAAAAGCAATTATATCAATATTTGTCAAGTCAGATTTTTCTTTCCTTATTGTTTTACAGTTTTTTGTTTGTTTGTTTTTTTAAAAAAAAATCTTACTGTTCTCTCCTATTCTCCTTGCATTAAGTCGGGGTTCTCAACCTGTGGGTCCCCAGATGTTTTGGCCTTGTTGTAGGCCAAAACACCTGGAGACCCACAGGTTGAGAACCACTGATTTAAGTGATCAGTGTCAAGAAATAAAAAGAACATATTGATTCTATTGTTTCTTTGCAATAACATAGCATAGGAACAGTGCTGGACTCCAAAAATATCACATTGTGATCTAATGTACAGTGTGCCTCAATATCTGCTGAGGTTTGGTTCCATATATTTTGGATACCAAAAACTGTGGGTCCCACTGTCCCATTATATACAGTTATGTAGTAACATGTTGTCCCCTATATAGGGTGGCAAACAACGCAAATGAGTGTCAGAGAAAGCTTGATGGTCTGTGAAATGGCAGAAGCCTAAAGCAGGATATGACTATACATCAGTGTAATATTTTGTGTGGAGCAAAATCAAAGTCTGCTTTTTGGAACACCCTCACCCCTCCCGCCAGCATATTTTCAAACTATAGTTAGTTGAATCTGTGGATGCAGAGCCTGTGGGTATGGAGGTCCAACTGTAGTTGTATCAAACAGTATGTTTTTCTTCCCGTGAGAAAGTAGGTTAAAAAAATAATTGCAGTAATCCAGACAACAGCTGATAAAATTGATGTTTTGAATGCCTTAATGTTAAATGTTTAATGTTTTATGGTATGTGTGGTGATTTATATAGTTTTAATTAACTAATTTATGGTTATATGTATTGCTTTTAGACTTGTAATGTTTCTTTTATATGGTTGTGAGGCAATGAATCTTTGCCATTTACTATGTTGTTAAACTGTATTGAGTCCCCCAAGGGTGAGAAAAATGGTATATAAATGAAATAAATAAACAAACAAACAGTGTTGATGTGCTGCCAGATTGAAATCTCCGCTCTGGCATTGAAACCAATTTGCTATATGTTGTACTATCTCAGTCTCAGAAGAAGGTGATAGCAAACCTCCTCTGAAAAAGTCTTGCCACAACCATGTATTCATCTTAAGTCTGAAACAACTTGAAGCACACACAACAACAATGTAATTAGAACCTAGTGAGTCTCACTTGTTGCCACTGCTCCTGCCTGGAACATAATGCAGGTGAATAGTGCACAGTGGTCCACGCCTTAGTTACATCCAGCTTGGATTACTGCCTTTGAAGACAGCCCGGAAACTACAATTGGTGCAAAGGTCAGCAGCTAGGTTGCTAACTGGAGCTAATTATAGGGAGCGGACAATGCCCCTATTTAAACTGGCTGCCGATAAGTTTTTGGTCCCAATTCAAAGTGCAAGTAATCACTTATAAAGCCCTAAACAGTTCAGGCCCTGCCTATCTTTACGACCGCATCCCCCCCTATGTACCTGCACGAGCATTAAGATCTGCCAGGGAGGCCCTCCTTGTGGTCCCACCACTATCACAAGCACAATTGGTGGGGACGAGGGAGAGGGCCTTTTCGGTGGTGGCCCCCTGGCTTCAGAACAACCTACCCAGGGATATTAGGCAGGCCCTCATCCTGTCCTCCTTCCAGAGGGAATTGAAGACTTGGATATTTAGACAGGCCTTTGAGAATGTCTATGTGATGACTCATGGGCCATGTAGTCCCGTTCCTAGTGCTGTTGTGAATGATGAAGAGGAAAACTTGGGTTTTCCACCATTTCAGCCAGAAAAGGAACTATCCCAGCCAGAAATTGAGCCTTTGCACCTGCAGGAGGCTTGTCTTCCAGAAATCTGCCAAACAAGCCCTGAGTCGAGTTCTCCCCCTTTTTCGCGCCGTAATTATTATCTCCAGCAAAAAGGAGTGCAACAAGCTAATCGCAGGAGCTTGAGAATTGCAGCAAAGCATTCAGATGATTAAGCCTGCTTCCATGAGAAATTTTAGGGAGTCATGCATCTGGACACAGAGATTGACTTTTGTTTCTGATTCCCCAGAGAAGTGTTCTCTGGTGGGAAAACGAGGCCTATTTAGGTTCCTTGCTCCCGAAGGAATCTTGCGGAGTCAATTCGTCAGCTACCGGAGCAGCGTGTGTGGACAGCTACTCCTGCTTTCAAGCCTTTGTTCCTGTTCCAAGCCTTCGTTCTCAGCCTTGTTTTCTCCCCGGATCTTGCCTTGTTTCCCGGACCTCGCCAAGTAATTACCACGGATCTTGTTCTTGCTCCTCGTTTCCTTGTTGCCTTGAACCAAGCTTTGTGTGCCAAGAATCAAGTTATTTCCTAGCCTTGCTCAAGTTCATGGACTAAAGGACCTTGTCATCTCCCCTCACTTGCTTGGCAAGTGAGTGTTTCGGTTATTGGATTACAACTTTGGACCTTAATATTTCATATTGGACATTGCTTTTTTGGACTAATTTTGACCTTTCCTGAAAGGTCTACTTCTGGACTATTTCCTATACTTGTTTTTATTAACTTTATATATTTCCTTAATAAAGATATTAGATAGAATCTGGCCTCTGTGTATGGTTATTGGTGCTCTGCAGCCTGGGTCGTGACAGTCTAGCTCAATGGTATGCAATTATGATATAGCACAGCACTTTCATCCCATTCCCTTGTTCCTTAGCTGCAACTTGCACTATCCCTTTCCTTTATTTTTATTTACAGTTGGCCATGTTTTTACAACAGATGACACTATAGGTTATTGGGAGCTGTTCTGAGTTCAAATTGTTGTTTTATATACTCATGGTTTTATTTTGTATTGTACTGTCTGTTTATTTTATGCATTGTTTTAGGCACCTTGTGCCATATGTAAGCTGCCCCGAGTCCCTTTGGGGAGATGGAAGCGGGGTACAAAATTAAAGTCTTCATCATCCTCATCATCATCATCATCACTGTAAGAACAATCATTAGCATGGCTTTCAAAATATGGCAAGCTTCTCTGAAGCATTAACAGGGCGGAATAATCTCTTTTCTTCTGCTGCTGTTTCCTATTTAACTTACTGGGGAGGCTCAATGAAAGCATATGTATTTGTTCCACTTACATTCCACTTTTCATTCAATGCATTCAAGGTGGCACACCTGGCTCTTCTCTTTGCCACTTTGTTCTCAAATTGTAAGGTAGGTCAGAATGAGAGAAAAATTGGTCCCATGACTTAATGGGGACTAAATGATTGGTTTTAAAAAATCCAAGTCTGCCACAATAACCACTGTACCACACTGGCTCTCAATTCACATGCCTCCCATCATTAATCTCCATAAAAGTAATGATTGAGTGTAGGAGAAAACGACAAGAAGTCTTTGGTGTTCCCTAATTCCCACATTCCCTATTCTCTGATTTAGGACTGCCTGGCTAATAAAGAGCAGAATATTTCATTACATGCTTTATGTCATGTGCAACATTATTAAACATTGTGCATTACTTATTGTGCATAGCATTTCCTTCAGGAGATGTGTTAGGTGTCTATGAAACATATTAAATTCATGATTAGACTTGGGTCCCATCTCCGAGATATCTCATCATGTATATTCCAAAATCTTTTTCAAAAGTCCAAAACACTTCTGGTCCCAAGAATTTAGGATAAATAATCTTCTGTCTGTGTCATGTCCATTCTGTGTGGATACAATGAAGAATGTTATAAATTAAGGACATGGAAAGATATCTTTATTGATATCCCCAGTTTAATATTTGGGGAGACTAACCCTCACAAAAAATGTTCTTGGCAAACTTGATATTGCTTCTTGCAAGATCACCACTGCGTTAGAAGCATGACTTCCCTGAGGAAACGCTAGATCTTGTAACAGAAATATCTTTGAATCTTTCAGATAGCCAGTCCACAGGGAAAGGTTTAAGAAAGGATCAAAGCTTGTCCTTTCAGCTTGAATTATTCCATTACAGCTGAATGTGACATAATTACAAAAGATGCTGGATGTGGAATCTCATCAGGATTATCTGACACTCATCTTTGTTGAAAAAGTCTCCCCAGCTGTTGCTCTGATAGCACAAATGTGACAGGAGTGTGGAGCGCAAAAGTACTTCTAAGTGACCACTGCTTGGGGGATTCTGTTCCCAGGGCTGCTTTGCAACTTTCCAGTTACCACGAATATTAACGTTGGATGACTTCAGGAGATGAAGGGGGGAAATGTGGATTGTTGCCTTGTTTCTCCAGTGCATAGCAATGAGTGGCCTTGAAAATACAGAAAGAGCCATTCCTTTTGATAATGGATAATGGTTCTTCTTACTAAAAACAAACAGCATATACACTTGCTCAGCAAGAAATCTCTGCACTTATATATGGAGGGGGGAAGAGAAGTATGTCAATATTGTTTGGCACAATCCACAACCAATCATTTTCTTTGCAATTCTGATCAAAATTAGTTCACTTAACTAGATTTACAAAAACTTAAATAAAATATCCAACCATTTCTTTTTTCTTTGCCCTAATTTCATTTTTTTCAAAAAAAAATGACATTTTGCAAAACAGGAAGGAAAATGCATTTGATCTCTCAACATTCAGCATTGAAATTCAAATGGGATAAAGCTAGTTAGTTACTACTTCAGGAGTTACTATTCCATTAAAAATTACGTTTTCACACACGTACACACAAATGCTGTGATTATAACTGCATTTATGGCAACAGCCCCGTTGTAGAAGCCGCAACATCAAACGCCCAGCATCAAATAATTACCTATGCCTAAGGACTTGGGGGCTTGTTTAAAAAGAGAGAGAAAAGAGAGGAAAAAAACTTTATTTTCCTTCCCTTGTCATGGATTACATTTTCTTCATACATTATTAATGAAGTCAAACTACTAGTAACATGCCAAATGTGCTGTATGGGAGATTTGTGCCTAATCCAGCACAAAACAGGCCCAGTCACATAATGATAGGGAAGGAAGGGGGAAAAAGAACAAATGTCAACAGTTTCACATTGGGACTAGATTAAGCAGACCATACTTACTGATTTCTTACACAGGGATTAGTTCGCTTTTAGTGCTACGCAAAGGCAAGCCACACTTCTATATTATGAACACGGTCTGCACATTAAAAGAAAAGAAATAAATGAGAAGAGACCAGAACTCTGTAGGAAAGCTATTTATTGAATATTGGTCTATAAAGCTATAGTGAGGTAAGCAACAAGAAAGATGATAGACAGACAGACAGATAGATGACACGTCATTTTATTAATCCTCTTTGGTTGATTTTTTTCAGGTTTCAATTTAACTCCCTTTTCTTTTTACCTATTTGCATTGAGTCTTTAAATGCAAATAGTCTTTAAATATGTAAAGCTGTTCCTGCATTAGGTTCCTTTGTAGATGGACATGCTGAGCACATCAAAGTTCTAGTCCACCCCATACCCCCCAACTTTTCCAAACTTTGCTCCTATTCATTTTACCCATGAAAGTATGTTCCTTGTCAGGACACTAGTCTATAAACTATCCTCAATTGATTTTGAAGGTTTTAATTTAACTGTCTTTTTTTTTTTTTACATCGTACACAACCCAAACATTATCAAATATCAGCCACGATGTGGCTGCTCTCTCTGAAATGGTCAGTTGGAAGAAAAAGGTATAGTGTCATGAATGGGATGGAGGAGGCACAGCACTGCTCCATTTGTTTCAACATGGAGATGCCCTACATATACATAATGAAAGAACATAGGTTAGATTACCTAGGGTGATAGACTAACAACAACAACAACAACAACAACAACAACAACAACAACAACAACAACTTTATTTTTGTACTCTGCCTCCATCTCCCCAAAGGGACTCGGGGCGGCTTATATGGGGCCAAGCCCTGGTAGTTACAATAAACAGAGACTAAAAACATATCAAAATAAAAATGTAAAATTATACATAATTAGCATAGTAAACTAAAATGGTGACCATAGTATAGTTAAACATAATTTAGACACCAGAGTAAAAGGCATAAAAACGAATTGGGCCAAAGTGCAAAGAATGAAAGCTATAAACACAGGGGCTGAGGTGGATGACTAAAGTGCTACAATCAATAAGAGCCGGGATGGGGTGGACACTGGAGCTGTTTCCAACTGATGGAGTAGAGTAAAGTGCATCAAATAAAGTAATGGTCACTGGGACAGGATTTATCAGGAGGATGAAAGTTCATTCTCCAAAAGCATACTGGAAAAGCCAAGTTTTTAAACCTTTCCTAAAGGCTAACAGGGTGGGGGCCTGCCTAATCTCCCTGGGGAGCGGGTTCCAGAGCCGGGGGGCCACCACGGAGAAGGCCCTCTCTCTTGTCCCCACCAGCCACGCTTGTGATGGCGGCGAAAGCAAAAGGAGGGCCTCCTCAGACGAATGAAGAGATTGTGCAGGTTCATAGGGGGAAATGTGGTCACGAAGGTAGGTGGGGCCCAAACCATTTGGGGCTTTGTAGGCGATTACCTGCAACTTGAATTGGGCCCAGAAGATGAACGGCAGCCAGTGGAGCTCCTTAAACGGGGGGGGGGGGGGGGGGGGGGGTTGACCGCTCCCTGTAATTCACTCCAATTAGTAGCCTGGTTACTTCAAAGTACTCTAATTCCAAGGGCCAAATTTGCTTTCAGATAAATTATGTTTTTGTGTGCCTTCAATGCCATATATACTGATATATATGTCAACTTCATGTATAAGTCAAGGGCAAATTTTGGGTCAAAAATATGGGAAAATGCCAATGCTGTCCTGGGGACAGCCACCACCATTTTCCCACCCAAGCATTCAAAAAGACTAGAAGTGGTCCCATGATGGAGAGAGTGGAGGAAGTTGGTGCGTCCTTTAGGTTCTCCTAAGATGAACTAAGCTCTTGCCTTTAGCCGCTCTACTTGGAGCTGAGGATGGTTCCTTTTGACATAAGAGCTAAGATACTCACATGATCCAAGAATAAGTCAATCCAGGTTTTTTTGTTTTGATTTTTTAAAATGTCTTCTTTTATACATGAATATCTAGGGTAGCTCCCAAATTATGACAACTCTAAGATGAACATATCACAGGGTTTTCTCAAGCAAAGGACTTTATCACACATATCAGCTCTCCGAATACATTAAGATTTTCATTGATAATGGATAGATATTGTAATCAGCACTTTTGATATTGCATCTCTCTTAGTGCAATCTGTAATCCTGCTGTTATACTTTTGCACACCCTTGTAATCATACCTTCCTGTGCTACTTCTTCTTTATTTTAAAGTATTTTTTAATTTTAATGTAATTTCAATATTAAAAACATAAAAGGCAAAGGTATATACAAACTAAAAGGGACCAACCAACTTGGAAATAGTGAGGGGGAGTGAGGAGAGAAGTAGAATCCCAGCACCTATGTCATTACTGCCGGCTTGCAGCCACAAAAATGAAAGGACTCATCACACCAAAGTAGGTGAGAAGAACATTTCACAATTGGGAGCTATTGATGGATTTTACATGTGAATATCTAGGGACTGCAGAATCGTGGGTGGGAGGCAAAATGGGAGTGGGGGATCACAGGATCATGTGATAGAGTTCCAATGCTAGTTTTCCTGCTTTGTGTGATAAAGTCTTACAAGTGTATGACCTGTCCAAAGTCATCCAGTGGGTTTTCATGCCAAGCAGGGATTCAAACCCTGTTTTCCAGAGTCATAGTACAACATTCAGACCACTTCATCACACTGGCTCCATCATTTTATATAGAACCAAGGATTCAGTTCTCCCAGTGTTGGTCTTTGTGCTATCAAACCCGCATTCAGTTCAAGAAGGAGGGCAAGGTCAACTTCCTTTCCAGCCTCTCCTCCCCTTGTGTGTTTCTGAGCAAACGTGGTGACTAGGGAAGCCAAGTTCATTTTGTTTGAGTCTGGAGAATGTTTGCAGACTTCCTGTAGCTGAAGCTGCTTTTCTTTATGAAATATGTAACTAAGGAAAATGTTGGAAACACATCACATGCAGAATGTTTCACTAAGAGAAATATTGGAAGCAAATGGAGGACAGATAGTGCAGCAACTCTGACATCTGAAACTGGAAATCCCCTGGATTATCAGGACTAGAATTGCATAAGGAATTGTGCTATCACCATTAATCATATTGCCAAGTAAGTTATTGTGCATATCAATATTTATTTATGATTTACATTCATATCCTTCCTTTACTTCATAGTTCTCCTCCTGTCTACTTTATCAGCACTCCAAACCTATAAGATAGATCAAACTGAGAGAGAAGTTACAAAAAAAGTTTTCTCTTTGATCATAGGTTGTAGCAATATACGAAAACATGTGAATTGATAAGCCCATTATTGAATGAGCAGAACAACACCCACAACTTTTGATAATTTGTCTTTTTTGCTTGGGCTGAAAGCAAGCATACTGATAGGTTTTTAAGTCTTTTACTGATCCTAAATGTTGCAAATCCACTAGGAATAATGTTATGTCAACCGTTTGAGAATATCTAAAGGGACTCCCTCTAAAAATGTACTGTGATTTATAGGGTCCTGCAGCTGCATTTCGCTCCCCCCCCCCCCCCCCCCGCTTCTTCATACCTTCAAGCATTTTGTACTTTTGCAAAGCTCAGCCTGTAGAAATCAAAAATTTCTTTTGAACTTTTTGGCCTTTCAGTTATTTAGCAATTAGCAGCTAGTAATTTCTGGTGTGCATATGTTAAACACTGACTGCTGACAAGCCTGCTATTTTATTAAATACATCTGTAGAAATCAAAGAAGGCGATTTCACTTTGGAAGTGTTCGAGGGAGTGAACATCATTGAAGGAAAACACTTTATTTCCTTACATGGATGTTTGCGCTCAAGTGATGAACTGTGAAATTTCACCTGCTCTCCAGACACTTGGGCATATGTATTTTAGGATCCCTCTTGATGGATTGTCACCTTGTCGTGGTGAAGGGGTTTGCGTGTTCTAATGAACCTACAGGCATAACCGTCGGAGTCATGGGGCTGCAAGAGGGGCTGCAAGGGAGGATCCAGACCAAGCACAATCTGAAGACCCAAAGACCTCAATGGCAGAACAGGTGAAAGATAACATGGTATATGTGACAATGGCTGTGAAGACAGGAGAAGGCTGCTACAGATGAGAAACCACCATCATCATGTTAACCATGCCACTGGTTAAAAACTTCATTCTGTGAAGACTGCATGTTGTGCAAGCTGTGCACTGACCTCCACACATTTAAAAACTCATGCACAGGTGTCTTCCAAGAAAAATAAAACAAAACCTAAAGTCCCATGGTGATCAGCGGTGTGGCAGGGGCAGGACTGTGAAATCTGAAAGCCCCTAGCCACAGATTAGCATATGAGCAGAGGATATGGATTCAGTCATTCTGTCTCAAGGTCCGAAGCAATTGAGTAGTCCAGGAGCTGTATCCATGACTGAGCAGCCATTTTTAGGATCCACTCTGCTCACCCCACATGGGGAGGGGGCTAGAAAGGGTGCACTAAATATAGTCTGCCTCTAACTAGGCTGCCACGTCCAGAGGGGTCACCACCTTGCAGCCAAAAAAGAAAAATGAACTTTGAAACATGGAACATATGGACACTGTTGGACAACACAGACAGTGAATGTCCTTAACGGAGGACTCCCTAATTGCAAGGGAACTGGAACGCTTTAACATCAACATAGCAGCACTTCAGGAGATCTGGAGAGCAGGAGAGACACAGCTGAAGGAAGAAAAAGTAGGCTACACCTTTTTTCTGGAAAGGATTGCCTGAAGAAGATCAAGAATACACAGAGTCAGCTTTGCTATCAGAACGACCTGGTGAAGCATCTGTCTTAAAAATCCGCCTGCATTAATGAATGACTCTCAACCCTCCGAATTAACCTTGCCAAAAAGCAACAGGCAACCATCGTAAGTGCTTATGCACCAACACTAGATGCTAATGAAGACCTCAAGAAAATTTTTTAATGTCAGCTGGACGCCATCCTTTCAGAGATACCTAAAGAGGACAAAAGCATCCACCTGGGTGATTTTAATGCGAGAGTTGGATGAGACTTCAACCTGTGGCCAGGGACCATAGGAAAATATGGGGTTGGAAACAGCAACCAGATGGCATCCTGCTTCTCACCAAATGTGTACAACACAACCTTGTCATAACAAACACACTCTTCTGCCAAAAAAACCAAAATTAAGACATCATGGAAGCACCCCTGGTAAAACCATTGGCACCTCTTAGACTATGTTATTATATGTGCCAGAGTCCACCATGATGTGGTCCTCACTAGAGCCATGACTGATGGTTAATCCGATCTACAATGGTCATCAAGATCACCCCCAAACTCAGACTCGAAGGAAGAAAGATAAAGCATAAAATGAACACCCAAGCCCTTCAAGAGCCCTCCAAATGAGCCGAGCCCTTCGCCAAACAACATTAAAGAATCATCTACTCATAGAACACCCTGAAAATATTGAGGATCATTGGAACAAATTCAGAAAACCTCAGCTTTATGGACACCATGATTCGCTTCCATTGTTTGCAATTGCCTTCCTCTGAAATATAACCTACAGGTCCTGGCATACCTTGGTGGTCTCCAATCCAAGTACTAACCAAGATCTTCTGAGATCATACAGGATCTGGTGCCGTCAGAGTGTTTAGCCATTGTGTTGTTGTTATTCTCAAAATCCTGGTTGTTGTTGTTGTCAGTCTGGGATTCAAGACAAAACTTAAGATACGGATAGTATGAGGTTGGCCTTGTTTAATTTACCATAAAGTGCAAACTGAGAGTTTTACTTTCTTGGAACATTACCCTACTGAAAGCATAATAAAAATCCAAACCATGTGTTCTTTTTAATGTGACAGATAATAATGTAATTTGAATTATGGTGTTCGATAAACCCACTCTTTTTGTACAGGATGTTAACCATGAATGAATATGTTTTACAACTACATAATATACAGTGTTAGCATTGAGTAAAAGATATTCCTCTATTTAAAAACTGGGATACTCAAAATGGATTCAGAGGGACTAATAAATTGGTCTGGTATGTGTTAATCAATAATGTGAATGAATAACCAATGAAAACATGTCACTGGTGTGCCAAAGGGGAAATCATCCAAGAATGAAACCAGTGTAATAACACAAGCATGTTGTATCCTTCAGCAATTAAATGTAAAACATATTGGAGTGAGTAGCAATTCCCAATGCTAAAATGCCTGTTCCTACAGCAGCATTAAAATAGCCATCGTAATAGGACTAAATGTATTTTAGGTGAGAAATGTTAAATTCAGGATACTCTCATAATGAGAGATCTATCTAACAAATGCTGGATATCTGAAACTGATTTTTACGCACTGTAAATATAAATTATTGTGTAAATCTTTTAAACAGACCTTTGAACTTTACAGAAAGATCCATTGTAGATTTTAAATATGTTTAGCATCCTTTTTCCTATTGATCTTGCATCCAATGGCAGGCGAGGATCGGAAAAACAGATATAATTCTCATGAATCTGTGCATTTTATCAAAAAAAACTTTCTTCTCTCTCCCTCTCCCCTACTAGTAAAAGTTAATGGAGCAAAATAAAACTATGAATTTTTTTTACAAAATGCATTAGAAAACATAAAAAAACTAATGGTTCCCTGTCTTGCTTTTAAATGCAGCTTAGAATCTGTATAAGGTTTTGGTCTGCTATTGTTTGCCAGGACTCTTCGCCAGCTATTGGCCTTCTAAGCTCGTGATCTTTCCCTTTGGTTGCTTGGTTTAATTTTCTTAGAGAAGAGGTTTATGCCAAGCTGAGAAGCTCTTCACGTTTATTGCCAACGCAAGATGGGGAACTCATCACTGGATATTTAGTGTTTTAATCCAATTCACTATAAAAGTATCAGAAAACTTCAGTGGGCTGACCAAACCTATGCTGCTTTGTAACAGACTGCAAAGGAAAATTGTTACTCCCCCCCCCCCCTCAAATGGAAAGGGTATTCAATATTGGACAAAAGTGTCTAATTTGATTGGGAGTAGACACAAAGCAGAGACTGAATGTCATTCAATCCTGAAATAATCAAGCTGTTTTCATGGCTCACATTGTCCTTTTTTTTCATTCTCATGCACTTAATTGGTTAATTCATCTGTAACACAAGACATAAACATTTTAGTTTGAAGTGTGGTTTGGAGAAATGTGAAAACTAAAACAAACAGCCAGGTGGGTCCATGTTTTTTTTTTCCTGTCTTGCCTGATTTTTCAATAAATTACATTCATAATTACTGATAAATCAACGACATGCAAAAAGAGACACAAAATTTTTAGGTGGATCTTGCAGCACCTTTTAGACTGAGAGAAAGAAGTTGGTAGCATAAGCTTTCAGATTCAGCCTAAGCAAGCAGACAAATCTATGAAAGCTTGTACCACAAACCTCTCGCTCAGTTAGTCTCAAAGGTGCTATGAGTTCCCTTTGTGTATAGAAATAAAGCAAGGTATGGCATATATAAGCCCCTACAGGTGGTGCTGGGCAACAAATCCCATCAATCTTCACATTGGCTACGCTGGCTAGGGATCTAACATCTGTAGAAGCCACACATTCTCTACCTCCGAAACAGAGCATCTTTTCCTTTTTGCTTCTGCAGTGGAAAATGTTTGGTGCAGTGTTTCAGAGAACATGATGTGACCATCCAAACATCCATAATTGAAGCATGTGCCATTTCACTGTGCAGCTGCAGGAAACCCAAAACCCAGCTGAAGCATCTCTTGTGAAAGCAGGCTTAAGCAAACAATTTGAATAAAATAACTCATGTAATGAATCTCCACAACAGGGAGGAAGACGTCAATCCTCCTCATGTCTGTACCAAAGAAAAGCAGTCCTGAATTTCTCACTGGTGGAGTGCACACTAGACTATGTTCTTTTAAAAGATGGATTTTCAATAATAAACAAAACATACATAACCAGCATTCAAACTGTAGTGAGAGTTCCTATTTCATCCCTCACCCCTTCTCCTTGGCTGGAACTTACTATATGCTATTCACTCAATGATACTGTTCAACATTTATCTTAATTACGTACATAGAAAATACTTAGTGTTTTCAGTATCTATTTTGATTTTTTACAGTGTATTATTAGATAGATCTATACCTGTTTGACCTCAATGAATGTTCATCCATGATTCCTTATCATCCTGGTGGAATATGTATGTCATAGGCCCATACCCAATGTCATATTTCTAAACTATTTGGATGCAGGAGTTAAGGGATGCTCACCAAATTTTCTAGTGGTACCAAAATGGGAAGGCTAGCTTAGATGACAGAATCAAAATTCAAGATGACCTCAACATATTGGAAAATGAAACTAGCACTAACAAAATATAATGCAACCAGTATAAATATATAGGCAGATAAATCAGATGCACAGATATAAGGTGGGTGACACCTGACCTGGCAACGCTATATATGTGAAAAGAATTTAGACTTCAATAGATCACATATTTTAATGAAAACACTAATGTATTACTAAACATATATCTAATCTGCATTACTAAACATATATCATCCAAATGAAGAAAAACATTGGTGCCATCCTATTGCTCTGGTGACCCTTCACCTGGAATACTGTGTCCATTCCTGATCATCATCGCTTAAGAAGGATATTAACAATTTGGAATATGCCAAAGAAGGTCAGCTGAAATGTAAAAGGGTTCTGGAAGCCAATCTCACAAGGAATGGTTAAGAGAGTTCATCATATTAAATCTAGAGAAGATGGAGATTTGGCATGATAGCCATCTTCAAATATTTTAAGGGCTGTCAAATGGAAGGTGGGGAAGTTTTTCTTTCTTCTGCTGCAGGAAATAGAATCTGAGCCAGTGGATTCAGAGGACAAGAGGAGAGATTTTGATTAAGCACTCTGAAAAACGATATCACCATAACACCTACATCTGGAAGCAGAACAATATTCAGTTGTATCAAGAGGCCCTTCCAAAAAGGCCCTATATCCCAGGATCTGATCCCAGGTTTTCTGTTTATCCCAGATTATCTGGCAGTAGGGACTCTTTAAATCCACTTTAAATCAGAAAACCTGAGATCAGGTCCTGGGATAATGGGCCTGTCTGGAAGGATCCTAGGTTGCAACATGTGCAGACTTCACTCTCTGCTCCACATGACAATATCTCTGTCCAAGCAGGTGTCTCTGTTCCAGCCTGGCAGTTATTTCATATTAAATGACACCTTAATGAGTTTCTCCCCACAGAGTGGGAAAAGGGTATATTTTGATACACTTCTAATATACTATCAAAACCTATCAAAACTATTCACATTAAGTGATCAACATACATTTATGTTTTAGATTATTGCTAATTTCTGCTAAAATCTAAAAAGGTTGATGCTACAGAGACTTGCAAAAATGCTTTCTAAATTGCTGCTTTACAACCAGAACTACAATCCAGTTAAACCAAAGTACTTGAACGTAAGCCACTTTACTTGTAGTAATATCAATACAGCAACAACGTTGGCTCAAATCCAGATACTTCATAGATTAACGGTATTTTGGCAATCCAATAAGCTTCTACTAGCATTACATCTATGAACAATTCCGTGACACCCTAGCTTAATCACTTACTAAATAACTTAAGTGATTTATTATTTCAGCATACATTTTGATAACCAGCTTTTAATCACTATATCAAGTAATGGTAACATACTACATTTATAAATACATTTTCTAAGTTCTACTATAAGCAATTTGTGTAAATTGAAATGTGATTTTGTTCACATTGCCAACTTGCCATCATACTCAGTGGGAAGATTAATCTAAGAATGCCCACAGGTGTGTGCCACCACTGATTCCCACTTGGATTTGTACCAACCGGATGCAAATTGATAAGTGTAGGGGGATTCCAGATTGCACCTCCATCCTTCTTGGCATGCCGGGATTTGCTTGTTTTACTCAGCAGTCCATCTGGATTCAAAGATGGATGGTTGATGTCTGTCAGCATATAACCATACTCTATTGAGTAATATTCAGATTTAACATCAGTGGGTGTTGTTATACACTTACAGTTGTCAAATCCAGTTATTTATTTATGTGTGCTTACATGCATTAAGGACTTTAAATGGGTTTAAAGGGGGGAGGCATTCTTTAGCAACATTATTTCAGTGTGTACATTCATTTGTCAGGGGGGTATTATTGAGATGCTAGACAGACAAGGAAAAGGAAATAACATTTTAGGTGTGGTTTTAAAAAGTATTTAAAGGTTGCTATTGTTCAAAATAGCATTTTCTTAATTGCATAACAATAGGGTTTCCACCTGGAGTCAAAAATATGATATTATCAATGGATGCAGTCGGAATTTGAGAATAATAAGACAGAGGAGTGTTGGAACATTCTAAACATTTAAATTGGAGTCCACGCTCAATTTAGCAGAGCGGTCAGATATGTGCAGATTCCCATATTTAGCGCAACATATCCAGCTTTTACGATCATGTTGACATATATATGTCTACCACTAGATTACCACAATATCAAGTGATGGCTTGTAGGCATAGACAAGCCTTTACACAACAGATAGGAAATATCTATCACTTCAGTCAAATTCATTATTAGTAGAGGGAGACTGTGCATTATGCCATTTGCAGCATATGCTGTTTTTCACCTCTAAATCCATCACTTCCCATACCATTCCAACCTATACATATTTTAAGAGTTTTCAAACATTTAAAAATACCTTTCCTGAAAAGGCTTACACGGTGACCATTCTATAGTTGCTCTGGCTCCGGACCTTTATATTTTCCCAGGCATTTAAATTATTTAAATTCTACCACAAATTGGTGACTTCTAATTGTGCCTGAGTCACCATTCCATTCAGGCACAATTAGAAGTCACCAATTTGTGCCCGATTCACCATACCATTGGAGCTCCCGGTGGCACAATGGGTTAAACCCTTGTGCCGACAGGACTGCCGACATCAAGGTTGGGTTGCTGACCTGAAGGTTGCCAGTTTGAATCCAGGGAGAGCATGGATGAGCTTCCTCTGTCAGCTCCAACTCCCCATGCAGGGACATGAGAGAAGACTCCCACAAAGATGATAAAACATCAAAACATCCGGGCGTCCCCTGGGCAACATCCTTGCAGATGGCCAATTATCTCACACCAGAAGCGACTTGCAGTTTCTCAAGTTGCTCCTGACATGAAAAAAAAGCCTATGTCATTGCACAGTAGCTGTTATGGTTGAGCCTTCGGGCTCCGATAATAGAAGAAGGGGGCATAAGACTCCTCGAGAGTCAGACTCTTTCGAGGAGTGTGAACGAAAACGGCTCCGGGATTTTTTTACAGACCCGACAGATGAGGACTCATTTGAGGGTTTTTCTGAGGGTTTGGAGGAAGAGATGGCCAGCTCGGAGGAGGATGACATGGAATGGACTTGTATGAGGGAGGATTTGGGTGTTGGGGAAAAAGGCAATGAAAGCATGGGAGGTGAGTGGCGGGTTGCAGGATCAGACCCATGGACTGGCTGGAGGGATGGAGCGGGATCCACAGCTGGGGATGCTGTGGGGCGTAGTCAAAGGTGCTTTAGCTCTGATGAGGATGATGAGTTTGGGGTGCCTGGAATTGGGATGGCAGCTGACAGCAATGATGAGCTTGAACTGGGATAAATTGGGGTTTGGGATCAATGTCTAATTGCGTTGGGCATGGTAATCTGGATGGACGCTTGGGCTTTTGTTGGGGAACTTCCTGAAGACGGGTGTGATTCGTTGCTGGATTCGTAAGGTTACCAAGGACACTGGGCATCGACGGCGGGAGGAACTGTGCAGGGTTTTTCTCTGTGCAACTTGTGTTTAATCTCAATAGCTTGGACCTCCATCGTCTTTTTGACGGGCAATACCTACTCACACTGGATTGACGCTGGACTGACTGACTTCGATTCTGGATTATCCCTTCTGCTGCTTATCGGTGAGACCTTTGAATTCCTAGACGACTACGTTTGGCTATTGACCTCTGGACCGGATTGGGACCCTGCTGACTGCCGTTTCCCTGACTGCTGAGCCTGGACCTGGATATCGTTGGCTGTTGAACCTTAAATTGAATCCTGACTACGACCACGTTTTCCTTCGCTGCAGGGAGGAATAAACAAGCCTGGTTTAGTCTCCTGCTGTTTCTGAGTAGCAGAGAGGGATCTGCTACCAGTCTGTTGTTTACATTCTGACTCCTGTTGATCCTCCTTTGTTTGCATCGTTTGCCAGGCTGAAGTAAGCACTTTTGATTTTATCCGGATTATACTTCTGTTTAACCCGGTTTTTCCCTTTGAGTTGTTTAAGCTCAATCTGAGTTGTTTTTTGTTACCTATCACACTGAAGTCAAGTGTTTGCCCTGTTCTTTGTCTCCTACGGGCATTTTTAGTTCTGTAATCTCAATAAACTGAGTTTTGCTTTACTCACTGGCGTTCTGTCTCTGACAGATTGCCCACGCCCATCATAAAAAAAAAAATTTTTCTCAGTGAGGTACCAACGTCAAGAAGACGATGGAGGAGCTCAAGGCCCGTTTTGACCAGCTGCAGGCTGCATTTTACGCTGCACAAGCAGCACAGCCAGCTAAGGGACATGTAATGATTCCTGAATGTTTTGATGGATCCCGGGACAAATTGCCTACTTTTTTGGCTCAAATAGAACTTTATTTTTCTCAGATTAGCCCACAAGCTTTTCCTACGGACACCAGCAAGGTGGCATTTATTTTGAGTTTACTGACCGGTTCAGCGGGACAGTGGGCAACTAATTTGATTTTGGGTAATGACCCAGTCAAGGATAATTTGGTCAACTTCAAGAAATTATTGTCGGACACTTTTGGGGATCCCCTTCATAGGGAGAACGCTAGCTGGGCTCTTTACCGGTTAAAACAGGGAAAAGGGTCTGTTTTGGACTACTTGAATAAGTTTAACTCTCTTCGCCATCAATTGGACTGGGGGGAGAATGCATTTATGTTTTTGTTTATAGCTGGTTTAAGTGACCATCTTCAAGATGAACTGGCGCGGTTAGAGCCAGCAGAAAACTGGGACGCTTTGGTGGTTAAGGTGTTGCGTTTGAACGCCCGGTTTGAATCGCGTAAACAATCTCGGCCTATGTATGTGCCCTCTGTATTTGTATCTAGGGCACCTGTAGCTAAGGGGGAGGAGCCTATGGAGCTCGGAGTGTTTAGAAAGTTGTCAACGGCGGAAAAGGATCGTAGACGGCAATTAGGATTATGTCTGTATTGTGGGACTGCTGAGCACTTTGCTAGGAACTGTAATATCAAGCCTTCTCAGTTTTCGGGAAAAGGCCAGCCCTAGTGCGATGTGAGTCCAATGCACTAGGGCTTATAAGGCAGTCACTAGAGGGAAAGAAACATGTTTTTGTACCCATTTCTCTATCTGTTGGGGAAAAGAAACTTGCTTCAACTCTGGCATTGCTGGACTCAGGGGCTACGGTCTCGTACGTGGATATTGGGTTTGCAAGAAAACATAGGTTCCCTACAATACGTAAAGCATGCGATATATGGGTGGAAGGGGCGGATGGAAGGCTACTGGAATCTGGAGTGGTTAATCAAGAAACCTCAGGAATAACATGGGAGGTGCAAGGGGTAACTGGAGAGTTTGTATGGGATATCACACGGTTACCAAGATACAATGTAATTCTGGGAATGGATTGGTTATCTTTGGTGAACCCTCAAGTGGATTGGGTACTATAGCTTTTAAAAGGCAGGGATGTTTTGTTTTAAATTCTTCCCAGATAGATATGGAGGGTGTGCCTACTGAATACAGGGAATTCCAAGATGTTTTCTGTAAGAGGGAAGCAGATAAGTTACCGCCTCATAGACCATACGATTGTGCGATTAGACTGGTGGAAGGCGCTAAGTTACCAGCAGGAAGGTTGTACGCTCTAACGGTACCTGAAAGACAAGCCTTGAGAGAATTTCTTGATGAGAATCTAGCTAAAGGGTTTATTCGTCCATCTAGCTCTCCAACTGCTGCACCTGTGTTTTTGGTGGCTAAAAAGACGGGGGAGCTTAGGCTAGTATGTGACTATCGGGTTCTTAATAAGTATACCATCCGTGATAGGTATCCGCTACCTTTGATTTCGGAGCTTCTCTCAAGAGTTCAAGGGGCTAAGATCTTTTCTAAACTTGACCTACGGGGGGCGTATAATTTGATTAGGATACGGGAAGGTGACGAATGGAAGACGGCATTCAGTACATGCTTCGGATGTCATGAATTTCATGTGATGCCTTTTGGGTTATGTAATGCGCCCGCCGTCTTCCAAAGGTTCATAAATGACGTGTTTAGAGATTTGATTGATCAATTTATGGTTGTTTATTTGGATGATATATTGGTTTTCTCAAAAGATGAGAAGGAACATCAGCAACATGTGAGGCAGGTGTTGCAACGTTTACGGGATAATGGGCTTTTTGCTAAGGCCTCCAAATGCGTGTTTAACGTGTCAGAGGTGGAATTCTTGGGACATGTAGTTTCAGGAAAAGAACTAAAAATGGACCCGCACAAAGTTGACGCTGTCAACTCCTGGCAGGAACTTAAGTCTAAAAAAGATGTACAGTGTTTTTTGGGGTTTGCTAATTACTATCGAGAGTTTATTCCAAACTTCGCTAAACTTACTGTACCTTTAACACAGCTATTACGTAAGAAGCAACCGTTTGTGTGGGGAAGGGAGGCTCGAGATGCGTTTGAACAGTTGAAATCTAGTTTCCAAGATGATAATGTACTAATACATCCAGACATTGATAAACCATTCATAGTAGAAGCAGATGCTTCTAGCTATGCGTTGGGGGCTGTGTTATCTCAAAGGGATTCATCAGGGACCTTGCGTCCCTGTGGATTCTATTCCAGACAACTAACACCTTTTGAACAAAATTACACCATCTGGTTAAAGGAATTGTTGGCTATAAAGGTGGCTTTTGAGGTGTGGCGGCACTGGTTAGAAGGGGCACGTCATCAAATCGTGGTCAGATCTGACCACAAGAACTTAGAACATCTACAGACTGCCAAGAAATTGAATCAACGCCAGATTCGATGGGCCTTGTTTTTCTCTAGGTTCAACTTTAAGGTACAGTTTGTGGAGGGGAAGGTTAATTTAAGGGCGGATGCTTTGTCTCGTAAACCAGAGTTTAAGACTTGTGAGCAAACAGTGCGTCAGACGATATTACCAACTGCTTCTTTATGTGTGGTAGAAAACGAGTCGGGGCTGCACACTCAGATTCTGGAGGCTCAAAAGAATGATAACTGGACTCAAGAACAACTCATATTGCTTTCGGTAGGGACCCGTACTGTGCTACCTCATTTACAGGAACAGGAGGGGGTATTGGTGCGTAATGGGCAAGTTTATGTACCGGCGGGTTTCCTCAGGTTGGAAGTAATCAGGGCACATCATGATGAGCCGATGGCTGGGCATTTTGGTAGGTTTAAGACTGTACAACTTATTACCAGAAATTATTGGTGGCCTAAAATGCGACAGGACATTCTTCGTTACTGTGATAGTTGTGCAGTATGTCAACAGAGTAAGACGCCTGTCGGGCGCCCTAGGGGATTATTGTCTTCACTGCCCGTTCCTGAAAGACCCTGGGAAATTATTTCTATGGATTTCATTTCTGATTTACCTAGGTCTGGGGGTTACACGTGTGTCTGGGTGGTGGTAGATTTATTTTCTAAAATGGCTCATTTTATACCTTGTTCAACGATTCCGGCGGCTCCTACATTGGCTTTACTTTTTACTAAGCATGTTTTCCGTTTGCATGGGGCTCCTGAGATTATTGTGTCTGATCGGGCTCCTCAGTTCGTATCTCGTTTTTGGAAGCATTTCCACGAGTGTTTGGGAACCAAGTTGAATGTGTCCTCTGCTTTCCATCCGCAAACGGATGGACAATCTGAGAGAGTTAATGGACTGTTGGAGCAGTATTTGCGCTGCTTTTGTCTGGAACAACCTGGTGATTGGGTGAAGTGGTTGTCGGTAGCCGAGTTCGCTTATAATAACGCTACGCATACGTCCAGTCGACACACACCATTTGAGTTGACTTATGGTTTCCATCCGCGGGGGGGAATGGCACCGTCAACCAATGTGGTTTCTTCTGATCCTGTATATCGCTCATCTGAAATGGCTGCCTTGCATGATATCGCTCGTAAGTTGTTGTTGGAAGCCAAGGCAGCTCAGAAAACTCAAGCAGATCGACATAGGCAAGCAGGAGAGGAGTTAGAAGAGGGGGATCTGGTTTGGTTATCCTCTAAGTATATAAAACATTCTGGGGGAAAGTTTGGACCACGGTATTTAGGGCCATTCCCTATTGTTAAGAAGATCTCTTCTGTGGCGTTTAGATTACAGTTGCCGTCCTCTCTTAAGGTCCATCCTGTATTCCATCGCTCTTTGTTAAAGTTGGACACTTCTGGGCAACGGGCTACTGTAGCCGCGGAGGTCTCTGCGGTGTCTCCACCTTTGGAGGGTGGGGCCTTTGTGAGGGGGGATAGTGTTATGGTTGAGCCTTCGGGCTCCGATAATAGAAGAAGGGGGCATAAGACTCCTCGAGAGTCAGACTCTTTCGAGGAGCGTGAACGAAAACGGCTCCGGGATTTGTTTACAGAGCCGACAGATGAGGACTCATTTGAGGGTTTTTCTGAGGGTTTGGAGGAAGAGATGGCCAGCTCGGAGGAGGATGACATGGAATGGACTCGTGTGAGGGAGGATTTCGGTGTTGGGGAAACAGGCAATGAAAGCATGGGAGGTGAGTGGCGGGTTGCAGGATCAGACCCATGGACTGGCTGGAGGGATGGAGCGGGATCCACAGCTGGGGATGCTGTGGGGCGTAGTCAAAGGTGCTTTAGCTCTGATGAGGATGATGAGTTTGGGGTGCCTGGAATTGGGATGGCAGCTGACAGCAATGATGAGCTTGAACTGGGATAAATTGGGGTTTGGGATCAATGTCTAATTGCGTTGGGCAAGGTAATCTGGACGGACGCTTGGGCTTTTGTTGGGGAACTTCCTGAAGATGGGTGTGATTCGTTGCTGGATACGTAAGTTTACCAAGGACACTGGGCATCGACGGCGGGAGGAACTGTGCGGGGTTTTTCTCTGTGCAACTTGTGTTTAATCTCAATAGCTTGGACCTCCATCGTCTTTTTGACGGGCAATACCTACTCACACTGGATTGTCGCTGGACTGACTGACTTCGATTCTGGATTATCCCTTCTGCTGCTTATCGGTGAGACCTTTGAATTCCTAGACGACTACGTTTGGCTATTGACCTCTGGACCGGATTGGGACCCTGCTGACTGCCGTTTCCCTGACTGCTGAGCCTGGACCTGGATATCGTTGGCTGTTGAACCTTAAATTGAATCCTGACTACGACCACGTTTTCCTTCGCTGCAGGGAGGAATAAACAAGCCTGGTTTAGTCTCCTGCTGTTTCTGAGTAGCAGAGAGGAATCTGCTACCAGTCTGTTGTTTACATTCTGACTCCTGTTGATCCTCCTTTGTTTGCATTGTTTGCCAGGCTGAAGTAAGCACTTTTGATTTTATCCGGATTATACTTCTGTTTAACCCGGTTTTTCCCTTTGAGTTGTTTAAGCTCAATCTGAGTTGTTTTTTGTTACCTATCACACTGAAGTTAAGTGTTTGCCCTGTTCTTTGTCTCCTACGGGCATTTTTAGTTCTGTAATCTCAATAAACTGAGTTTTGCTTTACTCACTGGCGTTCTGTCTCTGACAGTAGCCTACATAATCTTTTCTTTATATATGTGTATATTATTATTATTATTATTTGTCTATATTTATTTCTAAAAATTTTATGAGAAAGGTGATAAATCAAAATATTTATATTCCATTCATTATCACAAGATCTCAGGGCAGGATACAAAGCTTCTGTTGAATGTCTACAGAACACTTGGACTTTCTTAGAATGACTAGAGAAATAGAGAAGGAATAGATATTTAGTAGTGCTCATAAGAAAGCCTATATGATATTGTAGTTTGAGTGTTGGACTAAGACTTTGCAGACAAGGGTTCAAATCATGGAAACCCACTGGGTAACCTTGAATAAGTCATATTCTTTTGGCCTCAAAGAAAGGCACAGGCAAATCCCATCTGAACAACTCTTACAAACAAAAAACAGTGAGAGGGTTGCTTTAGGGTTACCATAGCTCAGAAATGACTTGAAGGCATGCAGAAACAAGAACAAAATTACCCTTATCAATGGAAATGGGTATGCCACCTATACATGGCCAATATAAAGGAATCAAATTATTTCATTTTTGCTAAATATATTTAAACCTGTATGCATATTTCCAGCTTTTGCTGCTTTGCCTGATGCTGAATTTATTTTGAATACTAGATTCAGAATGGAAACTCCATACATTTTAAAGGAGCAAAATATATACCAGAAATGATATGCCTCCCTTGCTCCCACTGTTTTCCTATATAAAATTTTGAAGATGCTATTAACATTCACCTCCCCTCTTTTGTCATTTTTCTAAGCTAACATTAGGGAACAATTGTATGTTCACACAGATCACTATACCACACTTTAAAATAATGGGCTGATCATACATGCTGCTCTGTTTCTTTATTTTGAAAAATAATTAATTGCTAGTAAGTGAAGAACTCCAAAGCTACAATTTAGAGGACTGGGTTATCGCTTCACTGTTTCCTACATTCTCTGCTGTCAGATTTATGGATGGTTGAACTAGTGTCTCACATACGTATCCAGTTAATGAGAGTTACTCCTCCAAATATTAGACTGACTGTATTGGGTAATCTTCTCAAACCAGAATGACTTATTTACAGCAAGAAAGGAAAAGAGTTTCCTAATGAAATAATCACAAAATGTTCCTCCAGTGCTTGACTGTAAGCCCTTGAACCTTGCTGCCTGGACAATTCTAAACTCGCTTGATTTTTTGCCTTATCCCTTATTGAGTGATCATGTCTATACAGCAGCCCTTTCTAATTTCAAAACCTAAAAAAGTTCCTTTTTTGGACTACGTGTCACAGAAATAAATGATGCTCATAACTGATGATGATTCCTATAGATTTTGATCAAATACTTCCAGTTTACATCTAACCTGATACAGTACTTTCCAAATATATTGGATTAGAGCTCCCAAAATTCTCAACTGGTTGTGTTGACTATGATAATGCAGGCTGTGGCTCCTAAATCTGGAGGGCAAGAGGCTGGAGAAGGAGGATAAAGAAATGTTATTGATGATAGTGTTGGTGATGTTGATTGTCTACCAATCCTTAAAGCTCTTAAAGGAGGTAATGAACTGGATTGAGGAAAAACAAATTGAAACTGAATCCAGACAAAACAGAGGTGGTTGCCAATATCAAGGGTCCTAATCTGGGAATGGAGGTGTGTCAACCAGTCCTGGATGGGATTACATTCCGCCTGAAAGACTGTGTTCACAGTTTGGGTGTGCTCCTGGTTCTGTATCTCCAAATGTCAGCCCAAGTAGATGTGACAGTCAAACGTGCTTACTATCAGCTTCAACTGATACTCTATTCATTTATTTTATTTATTTACAGTATTTATATTCCACCCTTCTCACCCCGAAGGAGACTCAGGGTGGATCACATTACACATATAGGCAAACATTCAATGCCTTAACATAAAACAAAGACAGAGACAAACTCAGGCTCCGAGCTGGCCTCAAACTCATGACCTCTTGGTCAGAGTGATTTGTTGCAGTTGGCTGCAGCTGGCTGCTCACCAGCCTGTGCCACAGCCTGGGCCCTCTAGCTGTGCCCCTTCCTAGATTTGGATGACTTGAAGATGGTAGGGAATGCACTGGTAACCTCAATTAGACTTCTGAAATGTGCTCTACATTGAGCTACCTTTGTACTAAATTCGAAAACTCCAATTAGTTCAAAATACAGCAGACAGACTGGTTACAGGAACATCTAGGAGTGTGCATATTACACCTATCCTAAAGTCACTCCACTGGCTGCCAATTAATTTCCTGGCAAAGTACAAGGTGTTGAGCTTGATCTTTAAATCCCTACATGGTTTGGGTCCGGGTTACTTAAAGGATCCCCTTCTCCCATACAATCTACCCGCAGATTTAGGTCCTCTGGGGGGAAGTTACTCAAACTAGCCAAAACCCGAGGGTTAATCATCACCCAGAGGACCTTTTCATCGGCCACTCCACAACTATGGCACCACCTGCCGGTGGAGCTCTTAACAGCTTGATCAACCGTTGGAATTTAAGATCAAAGTGAAGACCTATATCTTCTGGCAGGCCTACCCAGACAGTTTTAATGGTGAATTTTAAACTCCACTATATGCCTGGTTTTGTTTTGTGTATTTTGATACATATTTTATGGAGATATGATTTTATATGTGTATTTTATGAAGTGTTTTAAAATGATTATGTGTTTATGTTTTAGTAATGCTGTAACCCGCCTCAAGCTGTGAGGAGAGGCAGGCAAGAAATAAAAGTATATTATTATTATTATTATTATTATTATTATTATTATTATTATTATTATTATTATTATTGGACTATCTGAAATAGTGTATCTCCTCATTCATGCCAGGTCAAGTTCCAAGACCTACAAAAGAGGCCTTTCTCTCCATGCCATCACTTTTGCAGGTGAGTCTGATGAGGACATGGGACAGGACCTTCTCAGTGCCTGCTCCCAAACACTGGAACTTTCTTCCAAGGAAGATCGGGTTGGCTCCTTGCTGATTTCCACCAACAGGTGAATATATTTTTATTCAGGCAAACCCTTAAAATTTAACTATGGAACAATCGTGTATGCCAAGTAATGTGTTGCATTTTTTCTTTTAATCCTTATTCTTAATTATGTTTTGAATGCATTTTAATTGTTTTAACCATGTTTTTAAAATAATATTATTTCTTTTTTATCTTTTGTAATATTTTACCTTTTTTTTTTAAAGTAAGCTGCCTTGAATTTCATTTCAGAAGAGTGGAATATAAATTCACTAAATTGAAAATAATAACAAACAAATAAATAAAGTGGTATTGTATGTTGCCACATTGTGTTTGTTTTCACTTGTTATATCTATTTTCAAAACTGATTTAAAATATTTACTATGTGCAGTGACTGTCAAAACTGTAAGAAATCCAAATGTCCTGCCTCATTCCTGCTATATAATGTCTTAGGACCTGTGCTGCAGCTTCTTGAGATGTAATGTTCGTATACAAACAGAATCTACCATCTTCCCTTGCCTTCAGAGCTGTTCATACAACAAATCCCACTTCTACTTACGATCATGAAGTCTTACCACAAAATATGGCTTTCAGTAAATTCAGTTGAAGTGTTTCCTCCTTTCAGTCCCCAAGTAAACCCATCTTTTCCATATTTTTGGGAGCCTGCCAACTAGCGTGTACATAACTCTTCACACAAAAAAACAAAAGTAAAGATAATTGCTTGTCTATGGTATGGGGGGTTACGTTCATGTGAGTGTGTTTGAAGGTCAGTAAAACTTTACAGCCTATATCCAAAGACCCAGTTTAAGCATTCTGAAAAATATGAAGTACACACTTTCCATCTTAACCGCTTCAAATTGTTATTATTCCACATACCATTTTTTACATAAATGTAGTTTATGAGATGTTTTTAAAATATATAGCTCATGACAGCTCTATTATGAGAGTCCAAAAAGCACTTTGGTAATAGTATTGTTGAATATTGGAAAGTAAATCCCTGATCAACTTGTCTTATAAAGTAAGTCTTTCTGTGTGCATAAAATATAGTTCAACGTTAAGTATTTTCTGCAAAACTGAGGACAAATCCCTGTGTAATCTTTATACAAAGTTATTTTAGATGCCTAATGCCTGTAAAATTATAGCTTTGCCTGTTCCTAAATGTGAGCGTATGTCCCTCTTTCCATTAAAAGGTAGTTTTTCTGGGGCTTAGAACACTGCCATAAAAATTAAATCAGGGTGCATGGAGGCAACAACCTAAAATGAACCTATAAACATATCAAGTAGAGTATGAGATCTGTTGTCAGGGAGGAATGATCTCAGATTCCTGGTAAATTGCATTCATATTTGTAGCTCCTACTTGAAAGTTGCACTTACAAATCACTTTCTTCAAAACAATCCAGGTAAAGTTATTGGGGTTTTAGAATATTAATCATATGGACAAGACACTATGAATATATAATAATAATAACACTAACACTAACACTAAAAGTCCACATTGGGGACTGGGACCCAACTCTGTTGCTTTTAGGGTACTTCAAAGGTCATCTTTTTAAGGGCAATTGGTGTCCATTCTTCTCAACAATTTTTTTTTCGTGTCAGGAGCAGCTTGAGTTGCTCCTGGAGTGAGAGAATTGGCCATCTGCAAGGACGTTGCCCAGGGGATGCCCAGATGTTTTGATGTTTTTACCATCCTTGTGGGAGGCAGTGGATACGTAGGTGACTGTGGAGCCCTATTCTTGATCCACATGTTCTTCCACAGTGAGGGCATCAGTTTCCAAGTGGAAGTTTTCCCCTATCAGCTCTATGTCATGTGAGGCCAGTCGATGTAAAGCCCACATGAAGTCTTCCAACTCTTTTCATAATATTAAAGCCACCTGGGTTGCCCACCCCTCCTCCCTCCCTCCGACCACATAATTATTCTAGACTACTATCTTTAAACATATGCACAGTTTTCTTAATTTCTATAAGATAATTTTGTTGGCTTTTTACCCATTCTATATACATCATCAATTTGTTCTTTATATCATTTATTTTACCTTCTTGAGTATCATCCCCCATTACACTTGTTATAATGTGAAACTGGACCTGATCATATAGATAGCAATTCCAATTTTCCATCATCCATTTTTTGTCTTTCCACCCCCATGCAATTAATATTTTTTTAAATTAGTTAAATGTTAATAACAGACAAAGAAACTGGGCAATGTTTCGTGCTGTTTAGAATTTGATAGTTGCCCTTTGCTTGCTATTATGCAAAATATGGAAAGGAAGACAACACAGAGTCCACAGATCTTTAGTGGAGAGCTGTATATTGATGCCATTTGGCATAGCAATCTAATGCAGCCTCTCATCAGGCTAAATTCTTCATTCTGATTCAGTGCTTATTCTGAGCACACAGGTTTCTTTACTGGTGAGTGTTCCACTCATGGAACAAATATAAAATATGTAGCAGAGATCTATGATGAGGATTGGAGGATACCAGATTTTGATTGACATATTTTATTAAGACAATTGCAATGTAGCAACTGGGGAGAACATCAATTGGGGTGTCCTTTCCTGAAAACCTTACCACTAAAAAGTGAGGAGACGCTTTTAAATGGGTAGTGGTGGAAAGCTGATGAATGGAACAGGTAACTACAGATAATATGTGCATGCAATGGAGAAGATGGAGAATGACACCTCATTCCTGATTATGTCTGCTGCCAGCTATGTAACAAAGCTATCTTTGGGCTGCCCTTGTATGGCCCAAATCCCTTACCTCGCCCCTTCCTGTTCTCATGTTTCACTAAGGCAAGAGCAAGCCTCCTATCACTAAGAAACTGTGGAAAGTAACATGTGCTGCAGGAAAATGTATCCTTTTAATCATATGCCATCACTTCCCCCATCATCTTGTTATTTTGGGTAGAAAATGCAATAGTCCTCTTCGCTCTTGGAAAAAAAAATAAGCACAACATCGGAAGGAGTTTCATATTCTTCTAAATGTAATATGAACATGTGATACCAAATGTACTATTCCTCGATGATCTCAAATGCTAATGATGTTGTCTAGCTAAGTATCGAAGTCATCTGGCATATGGCCTTGCTTGTTTTATAATTATTTCCATGCATTTGCCTTTCCACACACCAAAGTGTTTTGTGTGGACATGCGCAACTAGAGCCTCCCGCCAACAAAACTCAATTATGAGACGCATGCTGTGTTGGGATAACAAATGGCCACAACTTGTTTATTGCTTACAGAGGAAATACAGAGTTGGCAGCCCTGCAAGGGTGCTAGATCCGGGGATCAAGCAGCCTGCTGCTGTCCGATACCTCTTAAGTACCAGGGGGTGCTGTTGTTACCAACCGGCACAATACTGAGATCCTGACACCCCTAGAGAACCACCAGACTTTCCCCCCTCCAATGGGGGGGATATGCAAGCCAGGTCCAGAGCCCATGCTGCACGGCATAAAGTTGTGACAAAGGAACAATGCCCAACAGAAACCATCAAACTTGAACAACATTTATGAAGGATGGGTGGGCTGGGACACAGGAAAGGTGCGCTGCTTGGGATGGGGAGGGCAGAGTTGAGTGAAAGTGAAATAATAGTTGTGGACTAAGCAAGCAGAACATCATTCCAAAGAGTCTCTATTTACACAGCTACTTCTAATGTGTGGTGACTGTAACTCAGTACAAAAAAAGATGATCAAGTGAGTCTACTGGCATTTGAAATAACCTGAAATATAAGGCGATAAACTTATGAAGTAACCTGAAATATAAGTTACTTAGGATTTGTCAGGTGAAATATAGGACACTTATCCAATATCCTTAACATTTGTATAGAAGAGGAAATTTCTGCAAGTACTGCTTCTGTGACAATAGTTATAGACAAATAGTTTAACATTCCTGGCAACCCTAGTTTACACAGCTCTTCTCAGACAATTCCAGATGATGAGGCTCCAACTGATCTTCTCTAATAGCATTGCATTAGTGATCCATATCAAATGACATTTTTGAATTCTGGACTTTGTTCTGAATATGTAAGTCAGAAGGTATGCCAGGAAAAACTGGTTGATCTCTGAGTTATTGGCAGGAGAGCTCTAAGGCTTTCTGTCCTCCAATCTTCTAAGATTGAAAAATAGCCTTCATTAACCTCATGCCAGTGGTGTCTGAAGGTTGGGTGGAATGGAAGGTCATCAGAGATGGAGGCAAGAATCCACAGAAGCAACTACATGCATTTTATTACCCATCATTGTCAATTGGAAAGGCCATTGAGGGTTAGGTGGATGTGCATCATATGCTCTGTTCTTTATTTGGAAAAAGGGAATATTTGTAGCTGCCTTTAACAGAGTCTTTGTTCAACTCTACTGGCCACTTAGGGAGCTGTGTATTAGTGTCTCTGATTTGTACAAGCACTAATGTAGATCTACATTCAATACTAAGTGTGTGACTCATAGAATTTACCAGATTCATTGATTTGCCCCCTGAGCCCCAAATTCCAAGCCATAATCCTTCTGACAGACATAGATAGATGATGCAAAGAAGAATGGTTGATTCTTGGAATAGCATCTAAAGGAGACTTATGATGTGGCTGTACTTGACAGAACATACCACATTCAACCCACTTCACCAAGCCTCTACATGTAGTAGTGGTTGTGCCAACCAACTGTAGGTTTTGCCTAAATAAGGATAGTGAGGACTACTCCAAATAAGCCCTTTGCATCACTATACCACATTGCACGTTTAAAGTGCTTCAAGTAGATTATCTCAATAATCCCCACAACTTTCAGTATAGTTGTTCTCACTCAGAAAATAGGGAGCATTTGGCTAGCGATTAGCCAAAAGTGACCTAAGTAGAATCTATGCTATGCTATGTCCTGAGTCTAATCTGCTTCTGATTATTTTTGACCTCTGTGAATTATTTTTTTCTGTTAATGAAGAATTCTCAGATTCTGAACTGGCCTTGTCTCCCATGGCTGAGCATTGATCTCCTGGAGAGATATCCCGTTTACATCTGGCTGTTGCCTGAGCAAAAGCTTTGTCTTTTCTGAGTTTCTTTGCGATTTTTAGCCCTGATTCCTAGCATTAATTTACAGAGCCTGTGAATGCTGCTTTTATGAAAGACAATTCCCAGAATCTGCCAGCCCGTGACAGTGACTCAGCCATCACACCAAAGAGTAGCCATAGCAGAAATGAAATGATTTCAGCGGAAGACTTCCCAATTCATGTTACTAAGTGACACTTACATATTTTATGTGACGTTCAAATATCTATTATTGTGGGATATATTTTTTTCAAACAGTGTCTCCGGTTCTTTTTCATATTACAGTTCTACAGAGAAGATAAAGGTTTGACTATTTGTAGATACATACAAGGAAATATTGGATTTCTATTTCTATTCTGCTTCTTTATCATGGAAGTCATGAACCTGCTCAGGGAGTTGGGTTGTCCTACTTGCTGACTCGGCTATGAAGTAATCATTATGTTTAATACAACAGAGTTTTACCTGATAAGAATGAATAAAGAGATGAATTAATGAGCTGGGAAGTAATTTTACAATCAAATGTGGATAGACTGAATTACTGGATAGTCTAAATTGCCATTTTATGGGTTGTATATATATTGAAATGAATGTTAACCTTTTTCCAACTTTATAAACTGTTTAATTGTTTTATATTGATAGGTTCATTTAAGTTTTTATATGGTTTTAATCTGCATTATTTTTAAATATTAATATGCCATTAGCTACATTGAGTCTCATTGTTAAGAGAGGGGCAGGAAATAAAGAAATAATAATACTAAAATATATATCTATATATATAAAAGAGTGATGGAATCCTGGCGACCGACAAAACAACAAAACTGAACACCCCACAACCTCGAAAATTGACTGCACAACCCCTCATCCACGCCTCTAGGTTGATACAACAAAAAGAAAAGAAAAATAAAGTCCTAATTAGAGGGAGAGGAATAATTGTTTTTATCCAATTGCTGCCAGTTAGAAGGCTAAGCTCCACCCACTTGGTCTCCTAGCAACCCACTCAGCCCAGGGACAGGCAAAGTTAGGCCTCAGGCCTCTTCCACGCTGCCTATAAAATACAGACACCACCAGACAACGCCACAGCAACGCGTGGCCGGGCACAGCTAGTTTTTGCTATAAAGGAGGACCCAAGACTTTCTGTAGCCTGAGGTAAAACAGCAACTGATACTCCAAATCACTCAAGTCAAGTTACGTTGTATGCCAAACCCACCATATTCTTTCAGCACATGAAGTAGAAATCCCCACTAGCAAAATAAATACAAATTTGCTTTGCCTTTGTGAGGTCCAAAATGTGTTACAGAAAAATCTTTGTAGAACAATACATGTGAAAATTTAAATCTCGTCTTCATTTCTCTCATACTAAAATAGAAATGATTTATAACTCTTGTTGAGGAAAGACAGGGTAATTGGGCATGTGCAGGGCAAAATGACATAGCAATAATTTCTGGCCAATGAACTAAAATATGGCATTTCCCAAGTCAATCTGACAATAGTCATCAATGTCTTTGTTACACTGTGTCTTGTCTTGCAGTAGGGCTACCCATAAGGAATCTCCTGAAGTTTCCATTGGTGCAAAATATGGCGGCTAAGCTGCTAGTTGATACATAGTATCTAGGTAAAACTATCCTGATTCAGAAAGAGCTGCATTGGATACCTCTGGTGCATAGTATCATTAGCACATTAATATGTCAATGAAAGACCTCAGGATGTTGGTTTATTGCCATTAATGCTCCAAGTGGCTTCCTATCTCATTATGAACTTAGATGTTGAAATCTTCAAGTGAGACCCCTTGAGAGCTGTAGAGGTCTATTTCAAGGTCAACAGGAAAGGGCTTTTTTCTATGTTGCTCCCTGGTTGTGGAATACTCTCCTCTCATAGCTGAAATCACTTCTCAAATGTACTGCTTTTAGAGAGGGTATGAAGCTGTGATTTTAATGGTTATATTGTTAATTTTTTTAAAAAAAGTTAACTGCCTTAATAATATTTTAAAGGAAATGTAATTTTAAAAAATCAGTAGATGAAAAATGAAAAATGTAATACAATAGATTTTGATTAGTCTGACTTAAGCAGGGAAAAGTCCTCTTATTTATTACTGTATGAAGTACTTGCTTATTACAGTGGCTTTAAAATGACAAGTCAGACCTGCGTAGCCTTAGCCAAACCCACTCTGATTTAGCAACTGTCCCTTTATGGTGGCATTAGTATAAGATATGATAGTGGCATGACTTGTTAAACTACTGTCCAAATTGCTGTGATGAGGTACAGAAATAATTAATTTAATATTTATGCAATGCACCCTACTTAGATTTTGTGTACTTATTTTGAACAGCTGTCTATGCTCAACAAAAACCTGGTGACCATTCTGTTTGATATCAGTGCCTAGAGGATTTGGATCTCATAAACCAATAAGCAAGCCCATAAACCAATGGGATTTGTCATCTGGGGACCAGTACTGATACAAGCCAGCAGCTGTTGGACTTTCATGGGTACTATGCTTGGGGTCAATACCAGTCATAATTCCCTAAGTACAGAAATATACCAAATCCTTTACTCTGTGACAAAACCAATTTTGGACAATGGAAGTGAAGGAGGCATATAGAATGCCAACAGAAGTTCTGAATCCCTCAGAATACCAGAAAATAGTAGAATCATGAATCTAATTTAAGCAATGTCTGTTTCAAACATTTATAGCAAGAAATCCAGATAATAATGATAATAACTTTATTCTTATATCCCGCCACCATTGCCCCAAAGGGAATTGGGGAGGCTTACAAGGGGACCAACTCAGCATAAACAAGGAGTACAAAGTTCGATAATTAAAAACATATAACAAATACACAATATAATTAAAACAATTAAAACCAGAAAAGTAAAAACATCATAAAAATGCATCAATCGACATCAACAACCAATAACCGGCAAAAGTGGGCATATTCAGATTCGTGAAGGCAGAGCAAGGCTTGTACAAAATGCAGAACTATAGGGCTGGGGCTGGAATTAAAGTGCTGGAAAAACCAAAACAATAAATTAGGGCTGGACAGACCTGATCGGGAGCTAAAATGTTTACTATTTGGTGCCCAACAGACAGCCATATCCAATTAATCTTAGCTCTCTTGCCATGCAACAGAGCTTGAAATGGTAGGGTTTGGGACTGCAACTACAGAATCTCTCTATAGAGAAAATTAAGATGGACACTATTTCCCTTTGATCTTAATAACTTTTCTATTTGGGCTTTCTAACCAGAGGTATTCAGTGAAGTTTTTTTTACAGAAAGGTGAGGTATACATTCAATAAATATGCCAAGAGTTTAATGTAAAGCCAGGGAGAGCTGTCTACTTGTGCAATAGAGTAACGTTTAGAACAACCAGAGCTGGAGTAATTTACTTTTTTGGGCTGCATCTCCCAGATTCATTCAGCTAACAGGGCCAATGACCACAATAACTAAAGATAACAATAACCCTACCTCACAACCTCTGAGGATGCCTGCCATAGATGTGGGCAAAACGTCAGGAGAGAATGCTTCTGGAACATGGCCACACGGCCCGAAAGACATACAACAACCCTGTGATCCCGGCCATGAAAGCCTTCGACAACACAATAACTAAAAAATCTGTAAGTTCTCCAAAATAACTTTTCTGAGCTCTGAAATAAACCCTGTCTTACAGAGCATATACAGTCTAACTTGTGTGCTTATTAAAATGAGTTTTCAACTACTTGTTCAGTATAAAAAAAATAATGAGCATACATATAATGTAAATTGTTGTTAGGGATCATCTTATGCTGTGGTACAGATGCTAGTTGAGTAGTAGTATAGTTATTGTGGTGGTGGTGGTATGCCTTCATGTAATTTCCAATCTATGGCAACCCTAAATTGAACCTATGAGGTTTTCTAGGACTGACTCACCCAAGATCACCCAAGGGGTTTCCATGGATGAGCAGATTATAACCCTGGTTTCTAGGATCATAGGGCCCCTTCAGAGAGGGCCTTTTCTGTGGCGGCCCCCTCTTTCTGGAATACCCCCCCCCCAAAAAAAGAGATTAGATTAGCCACCACCCTTCAATCCTTCCTGAAAATATGGATGTTCAGACCTTGATTAGGCTGAATGGCCCCATATGTAGCTGACACTTGGCACTTTGTGAATTGACAGAAGTTATCTACTGTTGTTTTAAAATTGTATTGATTTTATGCTATAGGTGTTGACGGGTGTTGTTGTTATAATTTTATGTGACTTGTTTTATACTTACATACCTGTTGTATGTTATATGTGCATCTGGAGTGCCTTGTAAGCTGCCCCGAGTCCCTTCGGAGAGATGGTGGAGGGATATAAATAAAGATTATGATGATTATTATTTATTATTCCAGACAGTTATATAACCCAGAATATCAAGGCAGAAAATCCGACAATATCTGCTTTGAACTGGGTTATCTGAGTCCACACTGCCATGTATTCCAGTTCAAAGCAGATGATGTGTGATTTTATTCAGCTGTGTGGAAGAAGCCATGGTCAGCCACTCAGGCCACTACATGATGCTAGCTCTAGTTGGGCAATATGTATTTTGAATAGGAAAAATAATGTTTTATAAAGTGCAAGACACTAGGAAAAGGGCAGACTACACTATAGGTAAATAGACTCATTCAAGGAATCCATGGTCCCAAGTCTGCAAGGCTATAGGAGGGGTGCTAATAACAGGGTGTCTTGGAAGTCTTTTACCCTAAATCAGTGGTTCTCAACCTGTAGGTCCCCAGATTTTTTGGCCTACAACTCCCAGAAATCCCAGCCAGTTTACCAGCTGTTAGGCTTTCTGGGAGTTGAAGGCCAAAACGTCTGGGGACCCAAAGGCTGAGAACCACTGCCTTAAATCAAAGCCAACTTGATGGCTATTAACTACAACGGTAGGACATAATAGCCATGGTCATTTTGGTGGACATAATTATGCTGGCAAGAAAGGAAGGGGAAGTAGAGAAGTGATGTGTTAGCAAAGGAAAACAGCCATGGATGTTGCAGTAACAATGGAGATGGCAGCCAAAGCCTTCCTCACAAGGATGGCAGCGTAGCTTTACGCCAGATAAACATGGCTGTTTCTGGCATTTCCCTGCTGCCTCAATTGAAAAAGGACTTATCCTGATGTGAATGAAACTTCCACTAGCATAGATCATCAGCAGGATCTAGTCAGAGCTGTATCTCTCTTCTGAACATCATTTGGAAATTGAAGGATGCAAGGAATCAACATTACCTGAAAAGTATGTAAACTGAGGTTAACAGCTATTGTACATGATGTATTTAAAGAACAGCTGTTATTTAGAAAGGCACAAATCACATTCCCTCCATAGGAAAACAGACTGGTAGCAGGAGAACCTTTCAAAGCATTACCGGGCCATAAAAGTTGCAGCCAAGTTCCTAACTGTTGGCAAGCACCTAAGCACAGTTCAGAGCAAACAATCAACTGTTAAATAAAGCAGTCATGCTTGGGTGTGACCATGTACTCAGCTGTTAAATTGAATACACACTTTTATGTTTGGTTGGTCAATGTCCAGATTTATATTTAAAACAGGAGGACTCTAAATAAGAACACATAAAAATACCATCAACAATTACAAAGCTCCTCTTCTGCACCATTAATTTTGGCAGCCAGATCCAACTATCATTTAATTGGATCCTGATGTTAAAATGTGGACTCCACTTTGGAAGCTCAAAACTGAAACATACTGAATAATTTGTTCTACTGAGCCATTCATCCCAAATGACAGAGGAAAAAATTAATCTGGGCCTAAAACTGGCCTACTTTCTATGAAAGGAGAAAGTTAATGAAAAAAAAACCAGTTTTGTGTTTGCCAAAAAAAGCAAAGGAATTTATAAATACATCAGTTAAGACTTGATCTCTTATCACTTAATGGTTTGACAATTAACACAAAAGTGTTGCTTGAGTGATATAAAAAAATCAAGTTGTGATGCCTTGTTTTCACCTGCAAGTTCACAGTCCAGTTATTAGGTGCTGAATGGCATTTGTGAACCATCAACTCAGCTCCACAGACACTCAAGTCTCATTTAACATTGGAACTTGGTTAGACAATCTTTTTCACAAGATTTCTAAAGGAGCTATTCCAACCACACAAATTCCAAATTCAGTGTTAGATATTCATAGATTGATAGACCCAAAAAGAAAAAAAGTTATTTTAATATGACTTGGATAGTTTGTTTAGAAAATGAATGCAAATTTGGCATCTACTCTTCTTTTTTCTTCATTGCTTAACAAATCCATAATACTCTTCATATCATCCATTTCCCAACTACACTTTTTTTTTTGGCCACACATTCTATTAATCTGCTTGTTGGTTGCAGTAATACAGCTGAGGTTCCGACCCCTCTTCCCTGTACTTCACTGCCCAGTATAATATGCTATCCCACATATGAGTATTCAAAGATTATTGGTTGAAGTCCACTTAGTACCCAACACTGATATAGATGATGGCAACAAGTAGGGGAAAGTCACAGGTATAGGAGCCATAATGGAAATAAAACATTGGAGAAAGCAGCAGCTCGGAGGCAAGAGATTGTATCTGTTTTCCCTTGATATTACTGTACAATGCTGGAAAAAAGCACAACCATCTGCATAAGGTTCTGGCCTATGTATCTCTCAAGCCTACTAATTCACTGGAAAAACAGCAATCGGGGTAGATTTAGGTGATGACCATAATTTTCAGGTGCATGATACCAGAAAGGCCCACCTTGTATCTATGTCTTTATATGTAATAAGGTCAGAGAAGAAAACATTATTTGCTTTTGCCAAGTGAACATGTGACTCCAATCTCATGTATTCTATACAGTATGACTCTCATATCCACAGGACCAGCATTCACAGTTTCATTTATTCCCATCTGACAAAATAGGTCCTCTGTGGGCATTTCCTAGAACTGTATGGTATTCTTCTTCAGCAATGTTCAGAGCAGTGTCCTCTCAACACATTTTCTAGGGCCTCCAGCATGACTCTATGATATATTTCCACTGGAAGTCATTCATTCAATTGGGTTTGTTATAATCTGCAATTTATTGCTAAATATGGAAAGCCTGGAAGCATATTCCTATTAATACAGGGTCAAACGTGATCTAGTGCCTACATACCTGAAAGCAGGATAGTATCTATATGTGTGTATGGGGGGCGGGTAAATAAAGCCATTGCCCCCTCTCAATAACACTCCTCTTCCTTCAAATGAAATTGTCTGTCAGTCTCCCAATTTCTAGCATTGAAGCAACTGAAAACTTCAATTGAGCATTTAGAAATACAGCTTAGACATTCAAAGAAAAAAGAAAGGCAATGTTACCTAAGAAATGCAAACACAGTAAATACAGCAGTTCTAGGTGTGAGTGATTTTTAATCTTTGTGTTTGGGTATGTGTACATGCACAATGCTAGACATTTGGAAAAACATGGAGGCGATTTTCTTATTTAGGACCACAGTCTCGTTTTGCCCCATCCTACACAGTGGGATTTTGTTCTAAGTGCTTATATATTTGTTTAAATATTTATATATTGGTATTACAATCTATAACGGTGCTCCATGCAATCATGCCAGCTACATGACAACACCGGCTCATCGGCTTAGAAATGGAGATGAGCACCAACCCCCAGAGTCGGACACGACTAGATTTAACATCAGGGGGGAAATTTTACCTTTATCTTGTAACAATCTCAGGACAGCGTGCAATAGTTGTTGATTCAATGAGTCTACTTTTTTTACTTTCCTATTTAAACACGTCTTCAGCCTATAGATGGATCCACGGTGGCACAGTGGGTTAAACCTTTGTGCCGGCTGGACTGCTGACCTAAAGGTTGGGTTGCTCACCTGAAGGTTGCCGGTTCAAATCCCGGAGATGGGATGAGCTCCCATCTGACGGCTCTAGCTTGCAGGGACATGAAAGAAGCCTCCCAGCAGGATGGTAACACATTTGGGCATCCCCAGGTCAACATCTCTGTAGACAGCAAATTTTCTTACACCAGAAACGACTTGCAGTATGTTCTCAAGTCGCTTCTGACACGACAAAAAAAGCCTATAGCTGGCTGAGGCAGATGGATTTGCAGTAGGTGTGATTTTTTAAAAAGAAAATAATGGATAATATATACTTTAAGTGTTTTTGAATGGTTAAAATTGTTTTAAAAGTAACATTTTATTTAGATTGATTGTTTAATGATTTTTCCATTTTTGTACTGCATGTTGTTTTGGCTAGTTTGTTGTTAACTTATGCTGCAATCTGCTTTGAGTGATATTTTGAGGAGAACTGTGATAGATATTAAACTATTTGGGACTATCAACTGGATTTAAGCCCCTTTTGTTTTAGCAGGTCTTTGTCTACTGGATAATGTGTCATCCTCTTGGTATGTTGGGTTTTTAATGCCATCTATATTGTAGATTTAATATTTTACATTTTCCTCTTTTTCATATTTTCCTTTGAGTTAAAACAGGCCCCACATCTTCTCTGAGACATATTAACTAGAAAAAGTAAGGACAAAGAAAACATGTTCACATCTTTATCTTAGGTAATTTAAACAAATCTCTGTCCAAGCTGTGGCATTCGACAGGCAAGGAATTGATATTCTAACCCACACCTCTTCCAGAAGGGTTTTTGAACAGTATGTGACGAATTAGCACAATCCTTTTCTTTTATTCCAACAAGGATATGCAGACATGCTTTAGTCTCAAAAAAACATTTGTCAAATACTTAAAATTGATTCAACTATATAATACCTCTAATAAATACAACAGATCAATGATTTAAAACTCTAAGCTTAAGGGAAGATCTTTCTTCAAATCTGAATGCTATTTGAGTCTTATGTTACCTTAAAACTCAATGATAGACTAAAATTGAGATTTACATTGAACAGAAGCAGTATTTCCTCACATTACTGCACGAAGTGACAATGGTTTAGCCCTGATGATAGAAGCATTAGAAAGAAACAAAGGGGGATGAGTCCTCGGAGATATCAATCCATAGCAAGAATGTAAAGGAGGGGGTTCGAGTTGCCAGAGGTCTCCAGCTGCAAACCAGCTGACCCATTTGGGACAAGCTGCCCAGTATTGCTGTTGGGCACACTCTGTGCCTTCTCATGGAACATGTGTGGGATTCCTGTTCTGAAATAGATGAGAACCGAATAGCAATGGGGTTTGGAAGGTTGTCTCCACTGAGTTCCATGGAAAAATAAATGACCAACAACCCTATCTTTCAAGCTCAGCTCCTGTCTTCACCTCCTTGCTTTTGTTGTTTTCTTTCTGCTTTCCTTTTATCAGAATGCTGTGTGTTGTTGGCTTTGTTTATATGTTACACCTGTTCAATGAAGACTAAATATACCTAGTTGTTGGTTAAGATTGACCATAAAGCTATGACCTTACATGTGTTGCAGAATCCCCATCAAATTGGAGGGTTTGTTCTCATTATGCCACTCTAACAATAGGGTATGATAGAACTGCATATTTCAGCACTGTATTGATAAGTGGGTTTGTAAATTACAAATGTTCACATTTTATGACTGTGTATATGTCACCACAGTACAAAACATGGTAGGGATTAACTTTCATTCATAACATCATGGTCCTTTTAAGACCAGAACTGTGGCACATTTCAAACATATGCGTACGATTCTAAGACAACTCAGTCCCAACTAAAATAGACCCAATGAATCATTGAATGGGAGGATCAGCGTATAGGTACAACCTATTGATTTATTGGGTCTACTCCAGTTAGGATCAATAATAAGACCCAGGTGTGTGCCTGCATCTCCATTTCCTTCATAGAAAATCTAATTCACAGCCAAGTGTGAATTGCATGTCGCCTGACCAAGGAGCCCATTCACACTACTCAACCATAGCACAATGGTTTCAAATTCATTAATATGAGTTCATTCTATGGAATCTGAGATTTACACTTTAGGGAGAGGCATTGAGAACTCTTTTCCAAGCACTCAAGTACCTTACTAGACTACAAATGCCAGAATAACATAGGATGCAGCCATGGCAGTTAAAGTCGAATCATTGTAATTGTGTAAGATGGATGGATACTACATAATGCCACTTTATTTTACATCATTTTCTGTGATTAGTAAGATTCAAGCTATTCCTCTCATTCCTCTCAAATGCCTAGCATTTCAAGTCTTATTGGGTCAAAAACATACCTTTATTAAAAAAAATGTGATTAAAGACATTTTGAACTCCACTGCAAGTTTCAAACAGGAAATGTTATATTTCCTTTCTAGAGACTCAGTTCTAGTTCTTTTGTGTTCCTTCATGTTGCATGTTCCATTTCCACTTTCTTTGTTCTGAAAGAAAGAAAGAAAGAAAAAAAGAAAGAAAGAACAGATGGTAGATAGCCTCCATTTTGAACTCTCTTGCACAATAAAATAAGCCAAATCTGACTACCCCTTCTATCCTAATACTTGCAGAAACATATTGGATTTTACTCCATTTTATGGTGGTTATTTTATTGTCAGCTGTTTTTCCTTCTCATTTTAAAATGTCATGTTTAATTTATTACTATAAATAAATTTAATTTTAGTAACCCTCTGACATAGGTTCATATTCTTCCCATTTTGCACAGCCTACTAGAACGTCAGATATTGATATTGCTATTACATAATATACTATATGTATTTAAATTATGGCTAAAGATAACTTACAATTGTTTAAAAAACACAGCTTTAAAAAGGGAACAGCAAAATTAAATAAGGGCCCCCGGTGGCACAGCGGGTTAAACCACTGAGCTGCTGAACTTGTTGACCAAAAGATTGGCGGTTCGAATCCGGGGAGCGGAATGAGCTTCTGGCAACCTAGCAGTTCAAAACATGCAAATGTGAGTAGATCAATAAGTACTGCTCCAGATAACGGCACTCCATGCAGTCATGCCGGCCACATGACCTTGGAAGTGTCTACGGACAACGTCGGCTCTTCGGCTTAGAAATGGAGATCAGCACCAACCTCCAGAGTCGGACACAACTGGACTTAATGTCAGGGGAAAACCTTCACCTTTTCCTTTACCTAGTCCATTCAATTTGTAAAAATGCTACAGAGTCCACACAGTTAGCCATTAGGGTGAATGGGCCCTGTCTGTAATGTGGTCACAACAAAGTCCATTTAACCCATGTAGATGTGCCCTAGGACTGTACAACCAATTCAGCTAATTCCCAAACAACACAGCAGACTGGACTCATTTGGACCAGTTCCAGAATGGCACAATTCTTACTACTTTAAAATGATCTGGATATTTATTTATAAGGGGAAAGAGAGAAAGGGTAGATAGTAGATCTCTAGCATAATCATATAATGGAAAGGACCTCTCCAGTTTCCCTATTCAAGAGCTTACATTTCACTATACAATGATAGCACTTGGAATGAGGAGGATATTTCATGATATAATTGAATATTTTCTGATTTTTCTTCATTCTAGTAGTAGCAGATAATGAAAAATCTCATTGGTCCTTTTGGACCTTCCTTAATTTCTTTTAATCATGTTGCCTTGCCTAGCTTAACCTTCTGGTTTTTGTTGATGTGTTGCTGTGTCTGTTCTGGTAATGAAACTTATTCTCTGTGCCCCAAGCCTGAATTGTCCATTCTTGTCTTAAAATGAAAACCGGTAGTCAGAATCAACAGAGAAAATGCAGAGCATTGTCTGGGATCATTTTGAGATGGAAGAGGATCCCAATGTTACTAGCTGACTTTGCTGTAGGCAGCAAGTAAACTAAGGTGACATAATATTACCAAAGAAGCGCTGTGTATCTCAAAACAGAAACAGAAGAAGAAAATATGTTGGGATTCAAAAATGCTCTGCATAAGTAAAATAGCCTGTATGATGGGAAATGGATAGATCAGTAGATAGGGTTTACAAATTTTGTAGGGAAGCCATCCCTTGACACATCTCTCTTCATCTATCCTGCCCCAAAATTCAATGTTTAGATTGATATTCTAAAGGTCACAATTCTTTCTCTCGTTTCCATCCACCTTCCTGAAATTTCTGTTATCTTTGTTCTCCAAGAATGAGGACCGATCCTAGGCCCTTTCTACACAGACATATAAAATCCAGATTATCTGCTTTGATAATTTAGATTATATGGCAGTGTAGAAGGAGCCCTAGTCTCTTTTTCTGTCTGCCATGGAGTTTTCTTAAACTTTTTTTGTAATTTTAGCCATTAATTTTGCTCCTAAAGTGTGTTATTTCATAATTCCTCCTGATATGCACATCTCTCTGCTAACAAAATCAAAACAGTCTGCTAGCAGGGGTAAGACTAGTAAGGCAAGTGGGTAATAGTAACAACATCTTTTCTCAGTCTACTCACCCCACAAGAGGCTTAAGCCAGAAACTCTTGAAGAGATGAGAAAGTGTAGTATTTTGAGAAGAAAGTTTTCAACACAAAGCCAGATCATCAAGTGAATTCAGGAGAAAAAGGCAGACCAGTGAGGATTTTTGACTACTTGTGGGGCTGGTAATAATAAATAAAGTATGCTCCCACCACAACCCCTGCTGTTTTATGCTCTGTTACTGAACTTAACCAGTTGGTTTGCTTGGAGAATACAGGGGAGATCTTTTCTTGAAGTTAACTGTCATCATTTCATTATCATATATCTTAGTTAAACTTTAGCAGATGTAGCTGACTGATGCATTGGAACATAGAGCCAAGTAGTGTGGGATGAACTGCCAAGACTGGATAGTCAACAATGCTTTTTAAAAATTGCTCTTGTTTGATGAAAAACAAAAAGATCAGATTTTTCATGTGCCACATCCAAGTCTGGCATAGATTATTGGTTGTTTGGCAGATGTGTCTGGGAGCTAGGAAAGCTGTGGATCCTCCAGACCCACAGTCCCTTGTGGACCTCTCCCTCACACACCTTCAGCATATGTCAGTTCCATTGATCTGGTATCAGATGTTTCTGCAGCAATGTAGAAGATTCATGGTTAAATCTTCAAAGGTTAAATCTATCTCTTCCACCCCATAGGGGAGACCCAGTCTGTTATGTGGCATCCAGTACTGAACGACTAGAAACATAAGATTAAAGCTTTAGCCATCTATTTTCTCCAAGTCTTTTGCCCATCTCTTTAACCTTGTAAACTTGTAAACTTTAACTGGGAGGAAAGGAAAATATGGGGAAGATATTCTGTCAGTATTAAGAAAAGGACATCAACACATTTTAGAGTCATTAGATGCTTAAGAATAAAGTTTCCTTTATTCAGCTTTGCATGAACAGAACATCTATACCAAAATGTATCACAAAATATATAGTGAAGAAGTCAAAAATGCCATACATTCAAAAGATCCTTTTCTTGTTTTCCCTATATCTCTTCCCCTTCTATAAAAAGTCATATAATAGTTTATATAATTTATTTATTATTTATTTCATACATTTGTATTCCATCCCTCTCACCCCCAGGGGGACGGGGGGGGGGGGGACTCAGGGCAGCCTCACAACCGGCAATCATTAGATGCCAAACACAACAATTATGAAACAATTACGGTTTAAAACAAATAGTTATAACATCAATTATAAAAACATCCATCTAAAATTACACAAGTTCAAAGTCATAGTCCAAGGTCTGTCCATTGTCAATCATATAAATCATTCTCATTATTATCGCTGTGTCTGCTGCTTGAGTACCTGGACCCACAACCATGTTTTAAATTTTTTCCTAAAGGACAGAAGTGAGGGGGCCGATCTGATTTCATTAGGGAGGGAGTTCCACAGATGGGAACTCTGTCTATAAATTCATTTTATATAACAAAGCAATGATTAGATTGTAAAATCACTAGAGTGCAAGTTCTTTAGAGCAAAAGTCCACGTTAAGACAAAATGGAAAATGATAGTGCTCTGTTGTTAAAATCAGAATGGGCAGTCTGCTAGGAGGGACAAAACTAGTAAGGCAAGTGGGTGATAGTAACAACAGCTTTATTCAATCTACTCACCCCACTTACAGCTCTCCAATGTTGGACTATAATATTCATTTTCCTTAGTCAACTTAGCAAATGGTGGGAGATGGTGGGAGATGAAATCCAACTACATCTGGAGGGTCACAAATTGCCCACTTTTCTGTTAAAAGACAGACAATAACCAAGGAAGGCCCAAGTTGTGGCAGAATTAAATCAGAGAGCTAGAAAAAATGTTTTCATAATGAATTTTTGAAGAGATGGATGAACATGACAACACTATTTTGGGACATAGTGTATGATTCTTCACTTCTGGGCTGTACAGCACTCTTGGTTGCATTACAGTTCTTTGGCTGGAATAGAGATGTGGTACTGCAGTTATTTGATGAGTGAGACTAGTATTACCACCAGCAATACCAACTCATCCAGAGGAGAAATAAAACAGCATAAGCATGATTCAGACAGCACTACAAAGAAAATCATAGCAAAAAGAGTAAAAGTTTCCAATATATCTCACAACCTCTGAGGATGCCTGTCATAGCTATCGGCAAAACATCAGGAGAGAATGCTTCTGGAACATGGCCATACAGCCTGGAAAACTCATAGAAACCCATTGATTCTGGTCACAATGAGAAGTCCACTGTAATCATGACCAGCAATGCTGGACTAGGATACTGGAAGACTAGAAATCCAGCTCAGCCATGTAAACTCACTAGGTAACCTTAGACAAGTCTCACTCTCTCAGCCTCAGAGGAAGGCAAAGGCAAGCCCCTACTGAATCGATTATTGGCAAGTCAGCATGTAGCTAGCTATATCCAATTGAATCAATGGACCTACTCTAGTCAGGAATAACAAACAGATTTAGGCTGGTGTTTTTAAGCAGCGTAAACTAGTTGTGATAATATGGATCAGATAGATAGATTTCACAGACTTCATATTAAACATATTTCCTTTGAGAAAAATGTTTCCTGAGACAAAAAGTAGATCTCTGTGATTTCAGACGATAGTCCAAATCAGCTAGCAACCAAACAACAATATATCTACTCCAAAGTAAACCCTATTTGGTATGCATATATGTTTTCCACTCCATCCAAAGGTGAAGATAATATTTTTCTTGGTTGGCAGGCTTGATCCTGTGACACTTCCTGATACTAAAAAGCTAGTCAATTGATCTTTATCCCCATCTCTCTCCCTTAAAAAAGAGTGTTATGACATTTCTGCTTAAAACTGAAGAGAACTCAGAAAAAATGGATTATGTTGGCTGAGGGATTCTAGTAATTGTTACTGAAAAAAGTAGTTTTTTCTAGTTCTTAGACCAAATAAAATTGGTGCACTCAGCACAAGTATATGTCTGAAGAATCAAGACCTAGATCTATACTTTTCGTGTCTAAAGAGAATGGAAAATATATTCTAAAATGTTCATATAAAGTTTTTGGAGAGGAGGAGAAAGATTTTCCCATTCGGTTTGGTACTGTGCATTATTTCACTGCAATCCATTATCAAATATGCACCTTGGTAAAGTCCAAACAAGCACAGAAACACACATACTTATCAGATAACCACCATGTCATTGAGAGCTATTTTGTCTATATTATCACATTAAGTCTACCATAAATACAAAGACATCACATAATAAATTTAATCAGAAAAATATTTTCTAAAAGCATTTAAGCACATTGTTTTGACAGATGGTGCCAGAAATGATTCATATAAAAGTAAAAGATTTTGAAGCCCCATTGAGGCAGCAAAGTAAATTTACTAGTTTGCTGCCAAATGAAACGTAGTGTGATTTGCAAAGGAGTATTCCACAGGAGAAGCAAATGTACCATTTTGCTTCCAGATGAAACACATTTCAACAAAAAAAAATCATAATAAAGAGCCAACTTTTTGACATGGTATATTATAGGGAGTAGAAGAACTTGGCAAAGCTCCCAGACAAAAAGCAATCTATTGCATGCCACTGATTTTGCCCTTAAAAGAGTGCTTTTCCCAATTGCCGCTTAATGTTTTATCCTTTTCAGTGTACAGTGAAGGGGGGATTTACAGTTCTCTTCCCCCCACTGTCTCCATGGAATAGTGACTTTTAAATATATATATACTTGGATTTAAGCCTTACTCACCTCTGTCAAGTAAGTGGTTCCATGAAAGTCATCATTTAACAAATGGCAATTCTATCTGCACTTACTTCAGAGCAAGTCATAGTGAATTTGGAGAGACCTACCCAGAATTCAGAAGCATTTGCTTCCTTAAATGCCAGATTCTCAGAGTTAGAATGTTCATTGACTCAGTTGGCTAGGGTTTCTAAAAGTTGTAGTCCAAAACAGCAATGTTCCCAAACTCTGGAATTAATGTCCAGCCAAACTTGCCCGGAATTAGATTGTGTTAGAGTAGGAAGGTTTATTTGTAAGTCTATAATTCCTTTAACCCACCCACCCCAATCCATCAGTATGACCACTAGTTGCGAAATCTTTTTATTTGTGGTATTATTATTATTATTATTATTATTAATAATAATAATTCATTTCTATCCTGCTTTTCTCTTGTGGGTGGGATTCAAAGCAGCATACAACATATAAAATTCATACAAATACATCCGACCACAATACGTAATCAGTTAAAACATCATATCCCGATATAAAAACCCAATTAACATATCAAATAAAGCAATTTAAAAAACTTACAGCAAAACAAAACAGTAACTTTTCCATACCACCTACTGGTATGTATAATTTAGTTCATGGGAATAATATATCCCTTTACTATAATGTAGGGTTGAGACCATAGTGTGGAAACTCTCTGGTTATTACTCAGATTTTTGTCTTGCGATGCTACTCAAAATCTTGCCAAGGAGTATTGATTTCTATTTAATTTATAACTTTTATGTCTAGCTGGTACAGTTTCCTAACATCTCCATTATGCACATGCTTACTTGAAAGATAACATTGCTCCCTTACCAGGGAGTTTAAGCTTTCTATACTATTGTCACCATTAAAGTTTCATAATCTCTGTAGCAATTCCAGTAAATTTATTGAAAATAAATTTTAATAAATTTCGATAAAATACTCAATGGCCCGAACTAATTGCTAGATCCAACTAGAATGTGTGTATGTGTGCCTTGTCAACTTACCAAGACCCCATTAATTCCATAGGGTTTTCTTAGGCAAGGAATATTCAGAAGTGTTTTTGACAGTTCCTTTCTCTGAAATATAGCCTGCAGCACCTGGTATTCCCAAGTACTAACTAAGGCTGACCCTACTTACCTTTCAAGATCAGATGGCTATCTGGTGCCTTTAGGGTATTAGGCCTGCTTCCAAAGAGAATAGTCCAACTGAATCAATGGAAATTATGTAAGTGTTGACTCCTGATTTAACACTTGATTCAAAGGGCTTAACACTGCTGAGAAAGACCTCTACTTTGAGGTCAGCCACAATGCACGAGGCTGTTTAAGACCAAGGAGGATAAGTCAATTTCTTTCACTCAAGTACCAAATTTTATTTCAAAGAAGATCCTGGTGACCATATCACCATCATTGGCAGCAGCTTGCTTCTGCTTAGCCACCTCCTTCACAGTCCCAGAATTCAACATAGATTATAAGGATTAAAGCAAATATAAAACACATAATACAAAAGTTTAACAATAGTCAAGCTATCCATTAAATTAAAAGCAATTTAAATCAGTGTCATGAGGAAGGTGACACTACAAATAAAGAACTCTGTTGAGGAGGTACAAATCCAGCCTTGGGATTCAAAGATCCCCATCTCTGATTTAAATGAATTAGAGGTCTCGCCTCTGTGTTTGTTTGTTTGTTTTATATTTTGCTTTATCTCTCTTAAAAGGTATTCAAAGTGGCAAAGTATAAAGTCATGCATCGGGTCTTTGAGTTTTCAAATATTTTGAATTCTATGCACAATACCCAGAAATTCTGGAAGATGACATTGCCTTCAAGTCAACTCCAACTTAATGGTGATCTTATCAAAGGGTTTTCTCGACAAGATTTATTCAGAGGAGGTTGAGAATAGTATGATTTGCCCAAGGTCACCCAGTGAGTTTCCATGCATGAGTAGGGATTTGAGCCCTGGTCTCCCAAAGTCCTTGTCCAATAATAATATAAATAGCAATAGTAGTAGTAGTAGTAGTAATAATAATAATTTATTTTTGTATCCCGCCACCATCTCCCTGAAGGAACTTGGGGCGGCTAACATGGGGCCAAGCCCAAAAGACAAATTGTGAGCAAGTTAAAATATAAAAAAGACAATTAAAAACAAGCAACAAGCAGTATAAAAACACAAATGAATTCAGGCACAGTTTTAACAAATACATAAAAACAAGATAAAAAGTTTTAAAACAATATCCAACACTCACATCCCTACACCTTGCTGGCTATCTCTAGCCATACATGCTGATCATCAAATTTTCCCTACTCCTGATATGCTCATTCCTGACATATGCTCATTCCATAGCATGAAGATGAGATTAAATCTAGAAAATTGTAAATAATGATCATAGCCTTCTTCCAAACCCGTAATAGCTGACAGTGCAAATTAGAATCATCATTACATTTGTACCTGGATGCAGAACTTGGAGAAATATTTTTTTAGATCATAACGTCAACAGAATCTTCCAGCCCAGATGGCTACTTTTCTAAGCTCTGCTTGAAGAAGGAAGGCAACCAAATCCACCATTGTAAAAACAGCCCCCCAAAATAGACTAAATATCTAGTAGATAAAAGTTCTTGTTTTGAGTACAGAATTTTTTTCAGTTCTTTTTTTATAAATGTAATACACTTCTGCTTTGCTATTTCTTGACCACTATAAGGACTCAACAGTGGATCAAGTCATCCTCAAGATTAACACTGGTCAGGATCTAGAGATACATATCAAATCAAGTCACACCAGTTGATATGATGTTTCACAAGGGACCTAGGTGGACACTTCTACCTATATCATACTTAAGTTTCATAGATTAACAATTGTGCCAAAAACAACAGTAAGATTGGGTGTTCCATGAATTCAGATTAGCACATTTCTGAGAAAGTCCTCCTCTAGAGTCACCTAGCCCAGGGATCAGGAAAGTGTAGCCTTCCTGTTGTTGTTAGAATGCAGATCACATCATCCATCATATAAGGGTCAGGCCTAGTTAGTAGGGGAGATCTCCAGGTCAGCCTACTTAAAGCTCCCCTCACCTTTGGCTATGCTGGTTAGGACTGATGGGTGTTTTGCAAGCAAACAACTTCTGCGGGGCATAACTTTGCTGGACCTAACACAGTAAGCACAAAAATGCCAAGTAAAACTGTTCATGGAAAAAGGCGATTCATTTTGCTGGCTCTCCAGAAAGACTGAAGCAAGGCTGGTCCTATCTAGGGCCACTTCTACCTTTAGGTATAACTGTGGCAAGTGCACATGAGGCAAAAGCTGGAGGCAGAAGGGACATCCATGTAGGAAGGGACAGTCTGTCCTACTCTTTCTAATGAGCCTGCTGCCCTCAGGAGTGAAGGAAGGTGCTCTTCTGTCCCAGGACTGTCATAAAATTCAGTTGGGAAGCCAATGTCCAACAAAGAGGAGAATGCCATCTTGTTCTTCAGCTCAGGTAACAAAATATCCGAGCAGACCCTTCATTCACTGGGTTCACAACCAGTGACACTTCTGGTAAGTTGAACTTCCTACTTCTGTTTTGAGTCATGATTTATAAGAACTCTATGAACTCTATTGATGTCCATGTTCTCAAGAGGAAATGATGAGCCTCTTCTCTAAATCCAACCAGTGGATTTAAGTGAGTGTGGATCAAGGACACTGTAAATCACAGTCACCAACACATGTAATGCTAAGGAGAAGGACTGAATGTGTTTTTACCCTCCCAACCCTAAAAAGTTGTGATGTATATTCTAATTATTGAAGGATATTTTATCTCAACACTTTCAGTTAATGCAGTGGTTTTAAGAAGTGAATCTCCCCTGCTTTTTGTTTTCTGGGGGAAATGCCCACTTCCAGTCTTTGTTTGCCCTGCTTTGGCAATGTTTCCTCACCAGTTTAGCTCCAGAGGCAAAAACACCACTGCAAAAAGATAGTCACCCCATCATGATTGGGAAAGTAGAGCAGACCCTTTCTCTTTTCTTTCCCCGACTTTGTAAAAAGAGAATTAGCTTTAAATGTCCTCTTGTTTTCCTTTTGTAGAGTCAGGGGTGGTTCAAAGAGAGCCCCATTACATGGCTATACCAGTAGTATGGCACTATGACCCCACTGTAGCTGCCATAGTAACATTGTGTAGCATTCTGGGAATAATAATAATAATAATAATAATAATAATAATAATAATAATAACAACTTTATTTTTATACCCCGCCCCATCTCCCCAAAGGGACTGGGGCGGCTTACATGGGGCCTGGCCCAATAAAACAAACAAATAACAGTAACAAAGCAATAAAACAATTATCCCAGTAAAAAACATCAACATCAATAAAAACAATCATTAAGATCAACAGAACAGCAGTTTACTGAAGCCCAAGAGCAGTGATTCCCAACTGTGTGTCCCAGGTGTTTTGGCCTACAACTCCCAGAAATCTCAGCCAGTTTACCAGCTGTTGGGATTTCTGGGAGTTGAAGGCCAAAACATCTAAGGACCCACAGGTTGAAAACTACTGCCCAAGAGCAATCTGGCTAAGAATTGTAAATATTCTTCTTTTAAGGGCAAATCCCAGGATTTCATGTGATTTTTGCTTTGGCAGTTAAAGTGGAACTATAGTGTTGTTGAAGGTTTTCATGGGTTGCTGTGAGTTTTCCAGCCTGTATTGCCATGTACCAGAAGCATTCTCTCCTGATGTTTTGCCTGCATCTATGGCAGGCATCCTCAGAGGTTGTGAGGTTTGTTGGAAACTAGGCAAGTAGGGTTTATATATCTGTGGAAGGTCAAGGGTGAGAAAAAGAACTCTTGTCTGTCTGAGGCAGGAATGAATGTTTCAATTGGCCACCTTGATTAGCATTGAATAGCCTTTCAGCTTCATGGTCTGGCTATAGTGCTGTAATATTGTAGTGTGATAGGATTGGAAGCTACAGGTGGGTAAGAGATCAAAAGATAGATGCCTAACAGGTCAATCTTCTGTACCCCTTCTCAGAAGTCAACTCCATTGAGTTGAAATCAGAACCTTTCCTTCTGCCTGAATCCTATACTGATGAACGGGGAGATAAACCCAAAAGATATTATGTGCATGCCCAGATGCACTTTCGCCTTTCCTAAGCAAGACAATCAGAATTAAATGAGAAGCTGAACCCAGGTGTTTCCTCTATAAAAAGGGAATCAGCCAGGCTCTGAAGCTGCAAGACTTTTCAATGCTAATCAAGGTGATTAATTCCAGCATGCACACTTGATTCCAACAGACACCCTAGACCTTCCACAGATATATAAACTCCAAACAAAATCTGACTACCAGTATTTTAAAAACTCTAAAACCGGGACAGTAAATAAAGAGCAACACTCAGAAAACAGGAGAATTCCAGACAGAAAACAATCAGGCCCAACTGAGACCTAACAAAGGATTTCCCCAGGAAGTAAGCAGCCAGTCCTTGAAGCTGCAAGGCCATTCAGTGCTAATCCAGGTGGCCAACTAACACTTGCTTCCAACAGACGAGTTCTTTCTCCCTTCCTGGACCTTGCACAGATATATAAACCCCACTTGCCTAGTTTCCAATATACCCCACAACCTCTAAGAATGCCTGCCATAGATGTGGGTGAAACGTCAGGAGAGAATGCTTCTGGGACATGGCCATGCAGCCCGGAAAAGTCACATCAACCCAGTGGTTCTGGCCATGAAAACCTTGGACAAGACAAGAAAACCCTCTAGAAGTTCACCTTAGGGTCGCCATGGGTCAAAAAGGACTCGAAGGAGCACAATAACAAAAATCGGGTGCGTCTCCTTTCATACCTGTATTCATACTGTGTACGTGTGTGCTCCCTTCTTTCTTTATTATGCTAGGTTCCCATTCATTTCAACTGGTTGGTTCCGAAAATCCGATGCAACCCACAAATTCCTAATGGGAATGCGCAAGACAAAAGAGTTTTGCGAATAATGTGGGAGGGGGGGGGGGAGAGAGAGAGAAAGTTGCGAATCAGCCCACTCTGCGGCTGTCAAGGGTCTCTTTCTTTCTTTCTTCCTCCCTCTCCCTCCTTCCCCCTCTCTCCCAAGCCGTTGATGTGGTAATTAAGAATTTGGTGAGAGCCCCGGTCAGGTCACCTCGTTTCTCAGATCAGAAATTCTTTCAAGTGTCCTTCTGCGTCGCCAAAGATGACAACAGCAAATCAATAAGTGCTTGAAATGAAAGGGGGAGGCTGCCTGGCCCCCGGGGCTACAGATTTTCACACCGCCAGCCTTTTTTTCCCCCTTCTCTCTCTCTCTCCCTCCTCTCCCCCTTCCTCTTCTCCGGCTTCTTTTCCCCGGAACTTGTAACATTCCTCCGCTCCGCTTCGCCTCTACTATCTATCTAAAGGAGAGCTGCTGCTACCCTTTCATGCCTCTTCTCCAGACGGAGGTAAGGAGCGTTTCGCTCGCCTTGCAGCCCCGAGGCCGGCTGGCTGGCTGGCTTCAGGGCAAGATGGGAAGGAGAGCAGGGGGAGAAGGCGAGACTGAGCCCAAGCGAAAGGGTTAAACAGCATCTGCTCGCCTCTCTCTGCGCCTGAAAGCAAAGCAAACTCTGCCTTGGAGGAGACCAAACCAGGCAACGGGCCTGTGGCCTTCCCTTTTCATCTTTTCTCCACCAAACCCTCTTCGGTTTGTGGGTCTGGTTTGCTTCCCTCTTGCTTTACAGTTTGACTTTCTTTTTCCTTGGCCTTCCTTGCTTGGTTGTTGCCCCTTGTCTTTGCTTTCCTTTCTTCCCTTCTCCAAAGAAGGAAGATGAAGAAGGGAAAGTTTCTTCTCCACTCCTTGTACTTTCATCAACATTTCTTCCTCTCTCTTCCCTCCATTATTTTGAATGACTGGAGTCTGTTTATTAGGCGGTAGTATATTACAGCAAAGTATACTATGTTATGCTATAATGTTATATATTATATTATTATAATACAATATAACATAGTATACTATAATATAATACTATATTATAATATAATGTTATATTGTATTATAATGTTATATTATATTATGTTGTATTATAATTATTATTTTAAAAGGTAAAGGTATATAGTGTTATATTATATTATAATATAATGTTGTATTATAATATAATATAATTATTACTTTAAAAGGTAAAGGTATATAATGTTATATTGTATTATGTTATATTATAATATTATATTATATTATTATAATACAATATAACATAGTATACTATAATATAATACGATATTATAATATAATGTTATATTGTATTATAATGTTATATTATATTATAATGTTGTATTATAATATAATGTAATTATTACTTAAAAAAGGTAAAGGTATATAATGTTATATTGTATTATAATATAATGTTGCATTATAATATAATATAATTATTACTTATTACATTCTATATTATATCACATAAAATTATATTATATTTTCCTGCAAAGGGGGTGGACTGGATGACCCTTTTGGTCCCCAACTGTATGGATCCATTCTGTATTATATTTTTGGGAATCTAAAAAAAAAATCTAAAACATACTGGGTTGCTGTGAGTTTTCCGGCCTGTATGGCCATGTTCCAGAAGCATTCTCTCCTGACGTCTCTCCCACATCTATGGCAGGCATCCTCGGAGGTTGTGAAGTCTGTTGGAAACTAGGCAAGTAAGATTTATATATCTGTGGAAGGTCCAAGGTGAGAGAAAGAACTCTTGTCTGTTGGATGGAAGTGTCAATGTTGCAATTAATCACATTGATTAGCATTGAAAAGCCTTGCAGCTTCAAGGTCTGATTGATCCCTGCCTGGGGGAATCCTTTGTCGGGAGGTGTTAGCTGGCCCTGATTGTTTCATATCTGGAATTCCCCTGTTTTCAGAGTGTTGTTTTAGAGGTGTTTTAATACTGGTAATATTTTAATACTTCTAATATACCTCACAACCTCTGAGAATGCCTGCAATAGATGTGGGCGAAACGTCAGAAGTGAATGTTTCTGGAACATGGCCATACAGCCCGGAAAACAGCAACCCAGTGACTTCAGCCATGAAAGCCTTCGACAACACATAGTATACTATTTTATATTATTATTATATTATATTATTATAATATATCACATAACTATATTATATTCTAATATTATATTATAATATTATTATATTATATTATATTATATTATATTACATAACATTATATTTTCCTGCAAGGGGGTGGACTGGATGACCTTTGTGGTCTCCAACTCTATGGTTCTATTCTATATTATATTTTTGGGAGGGTTGATTTTTTTTCAATCTAAACCATATTGTTCTTTTCCCCCATCTCGACCCCAGGCCGGTCTTCTTTCTCCCCACCCTAATAAAAAATAAATAAATCCAATCCTCGGGACGTTTTAATGAGGTCATTCATTACTGAGTCAATGCGGACATTTATATATTCTTTTTAGCTTCGAGTGGTTAAGCGCTCCAGGTTTTGTCTTTTTTTCGCGAGGATGATCAAACCAACGATGCACACGAGGTACTAGGCTGGGTTTTAATTTATATGCAAATCGATCCGCCGGTTTGGGAGAGGGGGGTTGTGTTGTGGGAGGGGAAGCGGCCTTTTTTTTTTTTTCTATGACAGGCTTGGAATCAAGATTTGAGCCATTTTTCCTCCCCCCAAAGAGGAAAAGTAGAATAGGCAACAAATCAATAATTTTCTCCGTATATATATATGTGTGTGTGTGTCTAATTAACTATCGAAACTTCCACGTTGACTTCAAGATGAATAATTGGAGAAGAAGGGCAGGGAAAAGGCGGGGGGAGGTTGCCAAATTATTCTTCTGGATTTGTCAAAAGCAAATTGGAAATTATGGTGTAGGAAACCTTGTGTCAAAGGCTGATTGGGGTTCACCTGTTCTCAGGTTCAGCAATGGAAAAACTGGTTACCGGACCCTGGATACTTACATTGCTTTTTTTTCCATGATGTATGATCCCATTCCTCGGTCTCATATTTAAGTCAGCACAGTTCCTGCAGTGCAGACACAGAACAGAACAGAAAGAAATATAGAAAGAAGTTACTATATTTTATACGCATTCATCCCGTCTCATTAGTCCAGTTCACTGTAAATAATAATAATAATAATAATAATAATAATAATAATAATAATAATAATAATAATAATAAGGTGGTTGTGAGTTTTCCTGGCTGTATGGTCATGTTCCAGAAGCATTATCTCCTGACGTTTCGCCCACATCTCTGGCAGGCATCCTCAGAGGTTGTGAGATCTGTTGGAAACTAAGAAAGTGAGGTTTATATATCTGTGGAAGCTCCAGGGTGGGAGAAAGAACTCTTGTCTGTTTATGTTGAAATTAATCACCTTGATTAGCATTTGAAAAGCCTTGCAGCTTCAAGGCCTGGCTGATTCCTGGGGGGGGGGGAATCCTTTGTTGAAAATGAATGAAATCTGGCTACCAGTATTAAAAAAAACTCTAAAATCTGGACAGTAAATAAAGAACAACACTCTGAAAACGGGGGAATTTCAAACAGGAAACAATCAGGACCAGTTAACACCTCCCAACAAAGGATTCCTCCAGGCCTTGAAGCTGCAAGGCTTTTCAATGCTAATCAAGGTGATTAATTGCAACATTCACACTTGCCTCTAACAGACAAGAGTTCTTTCTCCCTTCCTGGACATTCAACAGATACATAAACCACACTTGCCTCTTTTCAACAGACCTAACAACCTCTGAGGATGCCTGCCATAGATGTGGGTGAAACGTCAGGAGAGAATGCTTCTGGAACATGGCCATACAGGCCGGAAAACTTACAGCAACCCAGTGATTCCGGCCAGGAAAGCCTTCGACAACACAATAATAATAATAATAATAATAATAATAATAATAATAATAATAATAATAATAATAATAATAATATATTAGTAGTAGTAGTAGTAGTAGTAGTATTTCCCCCGCCCATGCCAAAATTGTTAACATGCACCCCTGTCCTTAAAAAATAATAGTGGTTACTCAGAAGTAAATTCCACTGAGTTCGATCAAAAAATGTAATTGCAAGACTGAGGCTGGAATCCTCAATTTGCCTTCTTGAGAGTGAGCTGTCCCAAATACCGTGAGGCTTCTGAGTAAACGTGCCTCTAAAATGTTGACTTTTGATGGATTTGCGGGGTCCTTGTTGCGAAGGACCCCCAAAGCTCCTGAGCCGGAACCTATTTGCAAACCCCGTTGTCAAACAACAGGCTCCTTCTTTCATTTCCTGGCGGTGATTTCCTTCAAACAAGTCATTTCTGGGCAAGAGCAACTCTAGGCACGTTTCACTGGGAATCAGTAGCATTGAGCGTGGAGAGTGAGGGATCCCAGATACAATCCAGAGGATCGGACGCCAGTCTGCGAAAGCGAGTCGATTTGAAACCTGTGGGGAAAGGAATCCCCACATTTAGCCTCTCTCTAGGCATGAACTTTTTACCCTGTTACCTCTTTAGAAGATGGGACTTAGTAAACTAGATACATCTTTTCTATCAAGAATGTATTTCTTTTACTTCAGTAAATATTTTTGAACCTAAAGTTCTGACTCTGCATTCCCAAACCATCCTGAGGAATGGAAGGTTATACTAGCTCACCACAGTTTCTGCTGGTTAGGAAGTTTCCTCCTGGTGCTCTGCTATATTGATGGTGGAATCTCCTCAACTGAAGGTTATTTTGAGCCTAACAGTTCAGATTCCCCAGCAAAAGCAATGAGAAACACTTTTGAGGACAGGACTTATTTTGGCGAAAGAGGCATTGGGCCCTGTGTCAACCTGTTTTCACCTGTCTCCCCAAGAAAATAGGCTTCGAATCCGACTCCCAGGAGACTTTCTTTCCCTTGCCTTCCTTCCGAAACCGTTCTTTTTTAGTAACGCCATTTCTAGAGGAAGGATTTTCAGAACCGATTTTGCAGGCTCCCACCGATTATGTCTCTCTTTTGCAGCCCGGCGATTGTAGTCCGGGAAGAGACGGGGTTTGACTCAAATCCTATGTTAAGATGTGTTTCAAATATTTTTCGGAACTCAAGTCGAGCCTTGGGTTACTGAACGAAAGAGATATGCTAATGGGAAGGTTGCTCCTAAAGTGGCTCCAAGTGGGGAGAAAAAAGGCTCGGAGAGAGGGACGGATCGCGTCCTTTCTCGACAGTCAGTCCAAGGGTTAACTAGTTGGGAGGATTGCGGGTTAGGTTTCGGAGCAGAGAAATGTTCCTCTCGGCCCCTGGTTTTTGGAGTTTCTGAGGAAGGTTGTGTTGGAAGGCGCCGCGAAATAGAAATCGCGAGCTTGGCTTGTTCTTTTCTAAAGGATTTTCCTGGCGCGGAGGCAAAGGAAAAGGGGGGAAATCAAAGTAAATGCAATCTTCGACTTAACCCACCAACAAATCCAGGCAGAGGCCAACTCGTTGCTGGTTGTGGTGTCGAAGGTTTTGTTCCACAGGCATTTTCTCCTGACGTTTCTCCTGCATCTATGGCAGGCATCCTCAAAGAACTGTAAATAATAATAATAATAATAATAATAATAATAATAATAATAATAATAATAACAACAATAATTGGTTGTGAGTTTTATGGCCATGTACCAGAAGCATCATCTCCTGACGTTTCGTCCACATCTATGGCAGGCATCCTCAGAGGTTGTGAGGTCTACTGGAAACTATGCAAGTGGAGTTTATATATCTGTGGAATGTTAAGGGTGGGAGAAAAAACTCTTGTCTGTTTTGAGGCAGGTGTGAATGTTTCAATTGGCCACCTTGAATAGCCTTTCAGTTTCAAAGGTTGGCTCCTTGCTGCCTGGGAATGTTTTGTTGGGAGGTGTTAGCTGGCCCTGATTGATTCATGTCTGGTTTTCCTCTGTTTTTTAATGTTGTTCTTTATTCACTGTCCTGATTTTAGAGTTTTTTAATACTAATCCAAGCAGAGATGTCAGCCATAGCAGAGCACTTGATGGACCAATCTGGACACAGCATATTATTTGAGAACACAGAAACGCCAGATCACTCTAACAACCACAATAGACAACACAGAGAAGCCACTGTAATCCACAAGAATGTGGACAATTTCAATAGAAAGGAGGAAACCATGAAAATGGAAAATCTGGCTACCAGTATTTTTTAAAAGCTCTAAAATCAGGACAGTGAATAAAGAACAACACTCAGAAGACAGAATAATTCCAGACATGAATCAATCAGGGCCAGCTAACATCTCCCAACACAAGATTCCCCCAGGAAGGAATCAGTCAGACCTTGAAACTGAAAGGCTATTCAATGCTAATCAAGGGGGCCAATTGAAACATTCACACCCTCCTCAAACAGACAAGAGTTCTTTCTCCCACCCTGAGCATTCCGCAGATATATAAACTCCAGTTGCATAGTTTCCAACATACCTCACAACCTCTGAGGATACCTGCCACAGATGCAGGCGAAACGTCAGGAGAAAAATGCTTATGGAACATGGCCATACCGCCAGGAAAACTCACAGCAACCTCGTTGCTGGTGGTTTAACGCGTTGCTTTGCGGGGAGAAAGGGGTTTCTTGTAAACCGGCGAGGGCCTTTTACCTGGAACAGGGTTGGTTGGGGAGGGAGGAAAGGAGGCCTGGAGAGAGAGAGGGGGGGAGATTGAGAGAGAGAGAGAGAGAGAGAGAGAGAGAGAGAGAGAGAGAGAGAGAGAGAGAGAGAGAGAGAGAGAGAGAGAGAGAGATGGAAACCCTCCTCTCCCTTCCCCTCCCCTCCCCGCAGCACCCCTCTTCCTCGGCCCGCCTGCCTAATGTATTCCCCGGTGGCGCTGGGCATTAATTAGTTGTTTAATAGGAGTATGACTAAAAATGTAAAAGAAGGATTAGGAGCGCCGAACGTATGTCCAGCTCCTTCCACCCACTCGAGGAGGGAATGGAAATCACGCCGGATCTGCTGTGGCTCGACGAGCCATTTGCATTTCTGGCCAGCTGCTCACTTCAGCTGCACCGACGCCGCTTTGGCTGGGCAGGGTCCCCGGCCTGGAGGGAGACAACCCAGGGGGGAAAGAGGCCTGGCCACCCAACCCTAGACAGGGACAACAGGAGGGTGGCCTCCCAGCCCCAGACAGGAGTGGCAGGGAGACAAGGGGGAGGGGATAAGGCCCTGTCCTAGGCTTGGCCGCTTAATCCTAGACAGGAGAGGCAGACAACTGGGGGGCGGGGGTGGGCACCAAACACTGTCCTGGATTGGGCCATTGGGCCCCAGACAGGAAAGGGAAGGAGGGAGACTATTGGAAATAACTGCACCCAGTCTCTGGTCACATATCTCTTTGGAAATAAATGTTAATCATAACCTTTTTGAAAAGGAAAAAATGACGTTTCTATGATTCTAAAAGTGAAGTTGAAAGCATGCGATGCCACAGCAAATTATGTACAGCAGAATCCCTCTTCTCTGATAAGCACTAACAACACACATGCAATGTATTTTAAGTATTTTAAAAAAACAGGAAAAGGAATATGCATATGTGGAGATTATTGTAAAAAAAGGGTCTCCTGTAGACATGATTTTTCAAGATTCCCAATCATATGGAAAGAAAGCCCCCATGGACTACAATGGCTCTCCTCTTTCGACTTCTATTCACACATAGGGAGTAGTAATGGAGGAAGTAGGACTAAGAATGTCCCCTTCCTCGTGTTTCTACTTAGATTAATAAACAGGTAAACAGGGTTTCATTATCGTCTGTATCTTAACTCTGAATTCCTCAGCAATGGGTTCAAATTACAGGAAAAGAGATTCCACCTAAACATTAGGAAAAGCTTCCTGACCGTTCAAGCTGTTTAACTGTGGAACTCCCTGCATTGGAGTGTGGTGGAAGCTCCTTCTTTGAAGGTTGTTAAACAGAAGCTGGAATGCTATCTGTTGGGGGTGTTTGATTGTGTTTTTCCTGCATGGCAGGGGGTTGGACTAAATAGCCCATATGGTTTCTTCCAACTCTTATTATTCTATGATTCTATGATTCTATGTCATATCCATTTGGCAAATGTGAATCTCCATGAACATGTGGAGACCACCTTTTGAAAACCACTAGTCAAGAAAAGCCTGACCTTGTTAGAAGTCAACCCTTTGAACAAGTGATATTCATAAGCATTCATGTAATGGCACACAGGTAACTCAGCTGTTAAACGGAAGAACCCTGTCTTTGAACTGCCAATGACAAAGACATGCCACTACAAAAATATATTTGGCTAGCAGAGTCTTGAAGAAGTTGAAGTAGCAGTTGTAATTGCCCAAAACATATACATTCCCTTGAAACCTCTTAGTTTAAAATCTGCACTCAGGGTTTCAAAGAAGACAAAGTCTTCTTTAAAAAATAACATACCTTGTTTACTCACAAATATCTTGTATGAATTCACCATGCAGACACATCTCTTATTTAAGGTTCAGTTATGGATAGGATGTAGTTCTCTGTGTGTGTTGAGTAAACAGGGTATCATTCTTAATAAATAGTCCATAGACTATAGGTATAGTTGTACTCACTGAAGTCCAAACTCATACTGTTTCAATTGAAGACCAAACAAGCAAAAATGCATCCACTTCCACTGAGGTCTGAAGCAAACAGGTATCCACCTCACCTGAGGTTTAAAGCAAACATGCATCTACCTCCACTGAGGTCTGAAACAAACAGTGATCCACCTCCACTGAGGTGTAAAGCAAACATGAATCCACCTCCATTGAGGTGTGATGCAAACTGAATACAAAATGGAGTCTTGAGTCTGATCTGAACATGCTCAGTACAATCACGTCTATAGGTCCTCCCACACCAAAGCGGTACAATCAAACTGGCAAAATCAACATATACATACAATGCAGTTTAGGAAATATATATTAACAGATAGTGAAAGACTTGGAAGGTTAGTATTTCCAACAACCAAGGGAAAGTGAGACCAGACCCTATCCCAGGCCTGGCCACTCAACCCTAGACTGGAGAATCAACCTGTTTGGGGGAGGAGCACCAGGCCTTGTCCAGACAGAGGGAGAGAGACCCCCATGGGAGAGGAGATCAGACACAGATCTGGACTTGTCCCCTCAACCTAGGCAAGAGAAGAAGGGAGGCAAGAGATATGGGGACCAGGCACTCTCCTGGACCTGGCCTCCTAGGCTCAGAGGAGGCAGGGAAGGGGGCATGGTGGGGAGGGGGCTCTAGACAGGAGACCAAGGAAGGCGAGGAGGGGGGCAAAGGAGGCTGCCTCGCATTCTTCCGATGGGTTCAAAGCCACAGCAGCTCCCCCCCCCCCCCCCCGTCAGTCGGATCTGCTTACCGTTGTCTCTTTACTCCGGGACTGACTGCCCATTAAAGAGGGACAGGGAAGCCTGAATGTATCCCAGGAAGCAAAGCAGGCGCCTGCAAGTTACTGAGCTCCAAACAAAGGGAGGTCTCTCTTTCCTCCTCCACCACCAGTCTCTTCACAAAAAGAGAGAGTGGCGAGTTCACCTCCGTGCGTTCCCTTCTTCTTCCCTATTTTCTTTATTGAGCGTCAACGGACCGGTTTCTTTCCAGTTTGAGGCTCTTTCCGTGATCTTGGTATTGGAAATAACTGCAGCCAGTAATGTAATGGCACACAGGGAACTCGGTTGTTAAACTGAAGAACCATGTCTTTGAACTGCCAAAGACATGCCACTACAAGAAATATATTTGATTAGCAGAGGATGGTTGTTTCTTTGAAGTTGAAATTGCAGTTGCAGTTGCCCAAAAGATACACACTCCCTTGAAACCTCTTAGTTTAAAATATGCACTTAGAGATAAAAACAAAATCTTCTTTGAAAAATAACATATCTGGTTTACTCACAAACATCTTGTATTAATTCACCATACAGACACATTTCTTATTAAAGTTCAGTTACAGATAGGGTGCAGTTCTCTTTGTATTGAGTACACAGGGTATCATTCTTAATCAACTGTTCATAGTTTTTAAGTATAGTTATACTCACTGAAGCCCATAAGTCATATTTCTCTACTGAAGTCCAAACAGCAACATGCATCCACCTCCACTGAGGTCTAATGCAAAACTGCTAACATTGAAGTCCAAGAACATACTTCTCCACTGAAGTCCAAACAGCAACAGAACATAAAATGGAGTCTTGAGTCTGAACATGCTCAGTACAATCACATGTCTATAACCCCTACCACACCAAAGAGGTAAGTCAAACTGGCAGATCAACATACACGTAGAATACACGTTAGCAAATATATACATTAACCAATAAATAGTGAAAGGCTTGGGTTGCTGTTTCCAACACTTCCACACAGCCATATAACCCAGAATATCAAGACAGGTAATCTATAGTATCATCTTTGAATTTGATTATCTGAGTTCACACTGTCATATAATTCAGCTCAATGTGGATTTTATACAGCTGTGTGGAAGGGGCCTAACTAATCATCTTAGATTCGGATCTGCCCGGGTTTATGGGTCAGTGTAGATCCGCCTATTGGTGAGATCGGTTATGTTCGAGTCCGCACCTGAAACAAGACTCGAATTGCATCACACACATATATTTACGCTGGGAAGACGCAGCAATTCTTTAAGTGTGCGTATGTGATCGTGATTGCGGGACAAACAGGCCTAAGAGTGTTAGCAGGAGTCTCTGTGTGAAATATCAATCCCACCACGACGTGTGGGCTGCACCATTCCTCCTTCCACCTCCTCCAAGTAGACCACTTTCTCTTAACATGATCTCTTCCTAAAACAAGGACGGGGCCAAAGTAACTCGACACATTATCTTTTGTATTTGCATTCCAGTCTTTAGGGATAGTGATATTAGTAATGAAAAAATACCCAGTGCTTTGGTTTTCTTGGTTTATAACCACAAATCTATCCATGGGCATACATCACAACAAATCCCACTGGTTTTAGTGGGTTTTCCTGTCAAGTAATTGTAAGAGGTCATCTTATATCAGGGCCCTTCCACGCAGCCATATAACCCAGGATACCAAGGCAGAAAATCCCACAATATCTGCTTTGAACTGGGATATCTGAATCCACACTGCCATATATTCCAGTTCAAAGCAGATAATCTGGGATTTTATTCCGCTGTGTGGAAGAGGCCTTAGAAACTAAGCAGGATCAGTCATGGTTAGGGCTTGGGTGGGAGAAAATCACTCTATGGCCCTTTCTACACTGCCATATAAATTCCAGATTATCTAACTGGAGTATATGGCAGTTAGACTCATATAATCCAATTCAAAGCAAATAATGTGGATTCTCTGATCTGATAACCTGAATTCTTTGGCAGTGTAGAAAGGGCCTCTGAGTAAGCATTCCTTGCTTAAGAAAACCCTTTGAAATTCCTGGGGTCGTCATAAATCGACAGCCAATTTGAGGACACACACACACACAATTGTCTCTAGGATCTGGGATATTAGGAATATTTTCACGCTCAAATCAGATTTGATCGCGGGATCCTAACTACTCAAGTCGAATATAAGTCAGCTGTCTTTAGGATTACAGTCCCAGAAATAACAACAATGGTAGAATCATAGAATCACAGTTGGAAGAGGCCACAAGGACCATATAATTCAATTTTAATTCTTTTTCCAGTGCTGCAAACCGACAGTGCAACGTTGATGACAAAAGCAATCTTTAAAAAAAATAATTGTTCCTTCCATAAAATATCGGGTTTTTTTATTAGAGAGAGAATTGAGGGAGCTCGCTCCTTTCTAAATTTCAAAGCGGAAAATGCGAAAAATCCAATGCTGAAAAATTGACCAAAGCCAAGTTGTTCCTTTCCCTCTTTTTTAACAATATAAAGCAAAAGTAGAAAACAAAAATGGTTGGTGCCGCCTTGAAAGATTGTCCGCAACAAAGGCAAAGGCGAGGAAATGTTCTCTTCCTTTGGGTTCCGGAAAACATTTTAAAGCTAACCCATCAAATCCAACATATGGAACACCATTCAGTCACATTGATGTCCTAATAATGGGAGGAAAGGGGGGAATATGGAAATAGTAAGGATAGTTGGAAACGATCTACAGAGAGAAGCGAGTATCTATTATAAGTACGAGGCTAGCTCTTGTTTCTGCAGGTTCCCCCCAGCCTTAGTCTGAAATGAATCTACTTAAGCCCACCACCAAAAACCACCTCGGGTGCATCTAGGGTAGAATGCAGCTTGACACCACTTTAACTGCCCTGGCTCAAGGCTGTAGTTGTATTTTATAGAGGCACCAGCACTATTTTCCAGAGAAGGCTAAAGCTAAATTCCCAAGGCTCCCTAGAATCCAAGCGGTACCAAACTGCACTCATCCTCCAGTGCAGATGCGCGCTTCCCTTTGGGAGAGGCCGCAGACTGGAAGGAGAGGAAGGGCTGCTCTTTCTTTCCCTCTCGGTCCCTCAACCCACCGCCTTCCCCAAGTCTCCTCCTTTAGCCTCCGCCTCGTCATTTTAAAAAATGAGGTAGCCCTGACCCCACGTGAACCCAGAAGTGGAGGAAACTCGACTCTTTGCCGGCGCTTTATTTTTTTCCCCCTTTAGTGCTAGATGAATTTGAACTCCGAAGAGCTTGTGGGGCTGAAGCCCTTGTTCCCTCCAGCCTTTGCTTCGCCATCTTCCCCATTGCTGGAGGGAAAAGGGGGGGGGCTTGATCTTTCCCTTCCCTTTGGCCTCTTGAGAGCCTTTCACGCCCCACTTTCGCTGGGGAAGGTCACACTTTCCCTTTCTTGGGCCCTTTATGGCTGGCCAGCTCTTCTCTCGCACCTGATTGACTCAGCCTGGGAGTCTTACTCGAGCAGAGAAAGCAAGGCATTTCCAAGGGGAGCTTAGCAGTTGTGGGTGAATTATTATTCCTCCGATCTTCCTTCTTCTCCTCTCTCCCTCCCTCCAGATTTTCCACTGCTTTCTTTTTCTCTGTTCTTATACATCCACAAAGGAATCCCCCCTCTCTCTATATATATGACATATGCAATATATATTATGTATACATATATACACACATATATGCAATATAGACATATATATACACATATGCAATATATATTATATACACACATGCATTATAGATGCATACATATATGCAGAATATATACATACACACATGTTATATATAATGTACACATATGCACTATATACACACATATATACACATATATGCAATACATGCATATGCACATGTGCTATATATTATATATACACACATATATACACACATATATGCAATATATATGTATTCATATATATGTGTGTGTATATATATAGCATATGTGTGTATGTGTGTGTGTATATTGCATAGGTATATATATGTGTGTGTGTGTGTGTGTGTGTATATCATATGATGTTATGGTATTTGACACCACCTACAAGTTTTGATTCCTCCCCCCCCATATGTAATGTAAAATATATTTCCTGTATATACTGTATTATTGGACGTTATTTACAAAATTAGTTCCCCCCCCCCCCCCCACACACATGTCATGTAGAGTTGTCTATCCTATATGTATAATGGATAATAGGATGCTATGGTACTGTAAATCACAAGCAAAAAGTAAACCGTTGAAACCCCTTGGTAGTTTGGCCTTTTTTTGGACTTCGAGCCCTTTCTCGTAAGTTGCAGCTAGTTATATTGCATTATTGCAAATATCTGCATTATTTGGCACCCTGTGGTCGTGGAGGCCAGGGGGGAGGGGGTTCCCCCTTTCTTCCAGCTGGGTTTCACTGTATGCAAAATGTAGCTGCATTGACCTTTTTTTTTAACCTTTTACCTTTTTTAGAAGATGAGATTTAGTAAGCTAGATAGTCCCAAGACCTTTTTCTATCAAGAATGTATTTCTTTTACTTCAAAAAAAAATGAACCTAAAGTTCTGACTCTGCAGTCCTAAGCCATTTTAATGAATGCAAGCTTAGCCCAGCTCATCAGGTGTAAGTTTCTGCTGGTTATGAAGGGCCCTTCCACACAGCCCTATATCCCAGAATATCAGGGCAGAAACTCCCAGAATATCTGCTTTGAACAGGGTTATCTGAGTCCACATTCACATAATGTGGGATTGCTTTGAACTGGGTTATCTGAGTCCACACTCACATAATGTGGGATTGCTTTGAACTGGGTTATCTGAGTCCACACTCACATAATGTGGGAGTGCTTTGAACTGGGTTATCTGAGTCCACACTCACATAATGTGGGGTTGCTTTGAACTGGGTTATCTGAGTCCACACTCACACAATGTGGGATTGCTTTGAACTGGGTTATCTGAGTCCACACTCACATAATGTGGGATTGCTTTGAACTGGGTTATCTGAGTCCACACTCAGATAACGTGGGATTTCCTGCCTTGATATTCTGGGATATAGGTCTGTGTGGAAAGGCTCGAAGTTTACTTCTGGTACTCTGCTATATTTATGGTGGAATCACCCCAACCAGGCATGGGGGGGGGGGGGGCTTGAGGGGCTTCAGCCCCCTGCCCGAAATTCTCAGAGTGTTCCTCGAGAACGCCTTACATTTATTATTTTAACTGTTATGTTTATTCATATCATGATCTGATCACCATGCTTCAATATATCCCATATGCATGGGGGTATTGGGATAAGGATACAAAAGCTTTGTTAGGGTAGATCATCCCGCCGAATCAAAATCCTGGCTACGGGCCTGACCCCAACTGAGGGTTATTTCGAGCCTAACAGCTCTGGTTCCCCAACACTTCCTCTCCCCCCGCCCTTTCCTCTTTCCCTCCCCAATTTGCCTCCCATGATAGTGCCCTTGGTGGGCTCTTTTACCCCGGGACTTCCCCCTGAATTAGCAGGTCCAGACCCATTTCTGCTGAAGGAAGAAGCGTGTGAAGGAAGTCTGAGCGTGGACACTCTCTCTCCCCCCCCCCTCCCTTCACTTTCCAGGGCTTCCTCGGTCTCCCCTAGACTCAGGGCGGCCTTTCCTCCATCTGGCCCCCTCGTGGCTGTCTGTCTCGCCCATCCGTCTGACCCTCCCTCCCCCTGCCCCATCCACCCCGACTTTTCAGATCTACCCGCCCCCCGCCCGCCTCCTCCGCCGGGGCGCCCCTGCTCTTCCCGCTCCTGCCTCCCCTCCCTCTGCGGCGGAGGGGAGTTTGGAGGAATCTCTGTGACGTCAGGCGGCTCCGAGAGCGCGCCAGAGGGAAGCGAGACGCCGAGGAGCAGCGGAGAGGAGCCGGGAGCCGGGCGGAGGGTCCTCGCAGCCCAAGCAAAGCAGGAGGAAGAGGAAGGAAGGGGGAAACAGTTCTTCTAACCTCCCCACCCCCTTGCAAAAAAAACTCGACGGAACAGCACGCTCTCCAGCCAGGCTTCGCCTCTGCTGCCCCTTTTGCGGTGCTGGAGGCTGCGGGCGCCTCCAGGCTGATCCTCTCGCCCCCCCAGCGCCAGGATTTGACCCCAGCCCCAAGGAAGAGCGCCGGGAAGCAGCAGCCCAAGGAGGAGCGCTCCGAGAGGAGCCGGTAAGGCCAAAGGAATCCACCTCCCCGGCTGCCCCAGCCTCCCCGCCCAGCCCGCTTCCCTCCCCGGCGGTGTGAGATAATGCGAGTCGGGCGATTGGTTCCACTCGAGCCGAGTCTTCCCGGCGTGTGATTTGTGAGGTTGGAGCCCAAAGGTGCCGCCTCGACCCGGGCTTTCGGGGAGGGAAAGGGGGAGGGAGTGCCCTGTGTGTGTGTGTGTGTCTTTGTGTCATCCCCCCCCAGTTATAAATCGAGTTGAGAGGGTGCGAGTTCAAAAAGAAATCCGTATTTCTCCTCCCTCTTTTTTTTTGCCCCTCTCCACTTGAAAGTCTCTTCCTGGCGTTGTCGAAGGTTTTCATGGCCGGAATCATTGGGTTGCTGTGAGTTTTCCGCGCTGTATGGCCATGTTCCAGAAGCATTCTCTCCTGACGTTTTGCCCACATCTATGGCAGGCATCCTTAGAGGTTGTGAGGTTTGTTGGAAACGAGGCAAGTGGGGTTTATATATCTGTGGGATGCCCAGGGTGGGAGAAAGAACTCTTGTCTGTTACTGTTTTATTGAATGTATTTTAGGCAATATAATTGCCGACTGTTGTAAGCCGCCCTGAGTCCCTCCAGGTGAGAAGGGCGGGGTAAAAGTGATGAATAAAAAACAATATCTGTTGATGTTGCAATTAATCGCCTTGATTGGCGTTAAAAAGCCTTGCAGCTTCAAGGCCTGGCTGCTTCCTGCCTGGAGGAATCCTTTGTTGGGAGGTGTTAGCTTCCTGCCTGGAATTCCCCTGTTTTCAGAATGTTGTTCTTTGTTTATTGTCCTGATTTTAGCGTTTTTTAATTACTGGTAGCCAGATTTTGTTCATTTTCGTGGTTTCCTCCTTTCTGTTGAAATTGTCCACATGCTTGTGGATTTCAGTGGCTTCTCTGTGTAGTCTAACATGGTGGTTGTGAGAGTGGTCCAGCTTTTCTGCGTTCTCAAATATCATGCTGTGTCCAGGTTGATTCATCAAGTGTATGATGAACCAACCTGGACACAGCACATTATTTGAGGACACAGAAATGTTGAGGAGATATTATTTGAGGACACCGCATATTATTTGAAGCCTTTGAAATTCGCATGCATGTGGACAATTTCAACAGAAATTGAAAATGAACAAGATCTGGTTACCAGTATTACAACAACTCTGAAAACAGGACAGTAAATAAAGAAAACACTCTGAAAACAGGGGACTTCCGGGCATGAAACAAAAGATTCCCCCAGGCAGGAATCAGCCAGACCTTGAAGCTGCAAGGCTTTTCAATGCTAATCAAGGTGATTAATTGCGACGGTAACAGACACCCTGGATCCTCCACAGTTATATAAACCTTACCTAGTTTCCAACAGACCTCACAACCTCTGAGGATGTCTGCCACAGATATGGGCGAAACGTCAAGAAAGAATACTTCTGAAACATGACCACACCGCCCAAAAAACTCACAGCAAAACCGCTTTCTAGCATTTTCAAGGAGAAGAGTCTCTTTCTCTAGGAAGACATCTGGGTGGAAACTGGCCTGGGTGGAAAGTTGGGGAGAGGGGGTAAAACCAGATGCTCCAACTGGGAAGAGAAGGCAGAAGAAGAAAGAAAGGGGAAGAGAAGGAAAGGAAAGAGATGAAGAAAAGGAAGGAAGGAAGGAAGGAAGGAAGGAAGGAAGGAAGGAAGGAAGGAAGGAAGGAAGGAAGGAAGGAAGGAAGGAAGGAAGGGGAAGAGAGCAGTTGTGAGGAGCTGAGAAGGAATCCACAGGCCCTGCCTCCCTTTTGCACATCTCCAGCGGGTTTCCAGCCCTTAATACCAACCGCAGATCGTGAAGGGAAATTATAATAAATTATGCATCTCTTGGAACCGGAATAATAATAAGAAACAGCCTGGGAAGAGCCATCCCTGCTGCCGTTGTTAAGAGAGCTGCAGGGATTCTTTATATTTCTTCTGCTCCTCAATAAGCTTTTCGCTCTAACTAGGCACCGAACCCAAACACAGATTATTATTATTATATTAGCGCCTGAGTGTATTTTGAGGCATACTTTCCGCCCAAACTTCCCTGTCTGTCTCTGTATCCCTCGCCCCGCGCAGCTTGCAAATAAACCAACCCCTTTTCCAAACACTGCATCGATTATTGTTGATATCCATATTTTTAAAGGGATTATAAAACTAATTAAGGAAGGGATTAGACTGGGACGGAGAGAATTGGGGAAAGGGTCCCACTTTGTGATGGGGCTTGCCTAGCTTTGCAAAAGTTCCTTTGTGCTGAAATGAAGAGGTGGAAAAACACGGCATATTATAGGCAGTTGGACATTTTTAAGCTTTCAGATCACCTAAAATAAGAATCGAAAGAAAAAAACTTCCTAATTATTAGGCTTTTAATATTCCCCGGGAATGTTTAAAAATTCCTTAATATTATTTATTAATAAATAGGTTAACATATTTAATAATATTTTTAAAATATTGTACTGCTTCCTCTTGTTAGGCAATTAAACCCAACCGTTATCGATTCTCTCCAATAAGAATGACTTCTATAAGATTTTTTTAAAGTAATATTGATCGGATGTGTAGAAAAGGGGTTGTTTTGGGCCCACAACTAGTACCAGCCCTATTTCGTTCACTTCCTACCGACAAGGCTTCTTTCTCCAAATCCTAGCTTCCAATGTATCTTCATTGCATGGCCCCAGAGTTTTTTATTCCTTCACTGTATCCTCCTATGGCTCATAAAACATCTGAGGCGCTTCCACGAGGAGATTTTCAGGAGAAAATGGAAGGAAAAGAAGTTCAGGGAATCGGGTTTGCAAAGGTCCGGAGATCTTGTTGTAGTTATACAGCACACAGGATTGAGGAAGGAGGGTTTTCGGTCGAAGGGATCCCTTTTGGGTAAACCACACACACACACACACACACACACACACACATATATATATAGATATCTTCTTCTTATAGACGTATAAGAGATATAGACGTAGATATATAGATATAGGTATAGATACATATATAGATAGATCTGATGAATATGCTCCACTTTTTTCCGTGTAAAAGGGCCGGTATTTTCACCTAGGTATTTTTACGTACACAGACACTACCCAAACTAAGTTAATATGTACATCTTTAAAGTCATATATTTGAAATAATGCACATTAATATAATGATATAATAATAATAACACTTGGTTTGTACTCCGCCCTATCTTCCCAGAGGGGCTCAGGGCGGATTATAAACACACACACACATATATAACACACACACACACACACACAAACATAGAGTATATGTGTGGATGTATGTGTGTATATATATGTGTGTGTATATATATATGTTTAATATGTGTATATATGCATAAATATATAGTTTGTATGCGTGTATATCTAGTATGTGCTTCAATGTATGTATGTGTAAGTACACGTGTAGAGTGGGTGTATGTGTGTATATGCAATATATACATATTTGTATATATATATGTTTATATGTGTATATATGCATAAATATATAGTATGTATGTGTGTATATATATATATGTGTGTGCTTACATGTATGTATGTGTAAATACACATGTAAAGTGTATATGTGTATGTGTGTATATACAATATATACGCATTTCTCAAAAACTCATGTATGAATATGAGTACATAAAGTATGTGTATAGTATATCTTTGTATGTGCGTTTATGTGTGTGTATGTATATAAATAAATACATGTGGGATAGTATGTATTTGTATGTGTGCAAATAGATATATACTATATATGCAGTATATGTGTATTTGTATATTGTGTATAGTATGTATATGTGTGTGTATGTAGTTTGTGTGTGTTTGCGTATGGAGAGAGGGAGAATATTATATATATATATATATATATATATATATATATATATATATATATAAAATTTAAATGTATGTATAAACCCATGTAGAGTGTGTATATATAATGTATACATATTTATCCAAAACTCATGTATAAATATGAGTACATAAAGTATGTGTATGTATGTATTTATAGTATGTCTGTTTGTGTGTATACATATAGTTTGTTTAGGTGTGTGTACGTATAGAGAGAGGGAGTATATATTATACAGATGTATGTATTAAATGTATGTATGTGTACGTACACATGTAGAGTGCGTCCATATGTAAAAACTCATGTATGAATATGAATACATAAAATATATGTCTGCATGCATAGTATGTCTGTATGCGTGTATGTGCACGTGTATGGGATAGTATCTATTTGTATGTATGTGTGCAAATATATATAGTGTATATATCATATGTGTATATTTGTATATTGTATGTCGATATGTATAGTATGATATGTGTGTATAGTATACATATAGTGTGTGTGTGTGTGTGTGTGTGTATAGAGAAGGGGGTATATATTATATAGGTGTGTGTGTATATAACATATATGTCTTTCTCATGGGCTCGAAATCCGCGCCAGGACGCCCCATCCACCTAATCCCCAGGGAATTTCCTTCCCCGAAACCAGATTAGGTTTACACTGCAAGCCCCTTTCCTCCTTCAGAGCCCCGTCAAGCCTGGAATCAAATAAATATCCGTCTCCATCTGACACCAACGTCAAAAGGGGGTGTTTCTGAACAAGAAAAGAAAAAAAGTGGGGCAAGGTGAGCCTTTGGACGCCGCCGCCAAGATTTCCCCTGTCTGTCTGTCAGAGTCTTGGAAGGAAAGGTGGGGGGATTTCCACAGAAGCCAGGAGGAAGAAGCTTGGACGTCTCAATTTGTGAGATAAATTAGTCCTAGGACCGGCTCTGAGGCCGAGGCTTCGCCTTGACAGAACCGGTTTAAGGCCATCGAGGGAAATTAAGGGGCCTTCTTCGTGGCTTTGCCAAACAATTTCGCCTCATTTATAGGAGGCCTCTTTACTGGGAAGGCGCCTAGCACACTCCTCAACCACTTTCTCTCTCTCTCTCTCTCTCTCTCTCTCTCTCTCTCTCTCTCTCTCTCTCTCTCTCTCTCTCTCTCTCTCTCTCTCTCTCTCTCTCTCTCTCTCTCTCTCTCTCTCTCTCTCTCTCTCTCTCTTTCTGCGGCTTGGAAGAGAAATCTCTCCGCCTTGGTGCTTTTGAAATGCTGAAAGCTGTCCTAGGAATCCCTAGCAAAGTTGCCCTAGGAACCCACCCATCCCTTAATAGGTTTCGCCATGCAGTGTGGTTTACCCCAATGCGCGCTGGTGCACTTTAGGGGCCCTATTTCGCAGTATCTGCAATCTTGCTTTTCCCAGTTGAAGGCCTCTTTGGTACATAGAAGCATTAATACCCAGGCCTCTAACTGGTTCCAGGACTTCACAGGTAAACATCTTCACTGTGAAATGCAGATGTTTCACACCGGTTCCACACCGACCTGAGTGGTCAATGCAGATATGTTTCAATCCTAGAAAAGGTTTGGCTCTGACCTGGGCATCAGAGAGACTTCTGAGACACATTTCAGAGTAGTCTGTGATTTTGGTTTGAGGACCCAATTGTGATGCCTTTAATCCACATTAAGTGATCACTGTAGACGTGCCCATATTTTCCTTTAAAAAATTGACTGAAAATTAAAAACTCAAATAAACAAACCCTATGAAATAATGGCAAGAAAACCTACTCAGAATTTGAGCATAATCATCATCATTAACATCAATAACAACAACAATAATTTTATTGTGTTGTCGAAGGCTTTCATGGTCGGAATCACTGGGTTGCTGTGAGTTTTCCGAGCTGTATGGACATGTTCCAGAAGCATTCTCTTCTGACATTTCACCTGCATTTATGGCAGGCATCCTCAGAGGTTGTGAGATTTTTTTGGGAACTAAATAAGCGAGGTTTATATATCTGTGGAAGGTCCAGGGAGGGAGAAAAATTGTTAGAGGCTAGTGGATGGAAGTGTGAATGTTGTAATTAAGTAAATAAAGGACAACACTCTGAAAACAGGGGAATTCCAGGCATGAAACAATCAGGGCCAGCTAACACCTCCCAACAAAGGATTCCCCTAGGCAGGAATCAGCCAGGCGTTTAAGTTGCAAGGCTATTCAATGTTAATCAGGGTGATTAATTGCCACATTCACACTTGCCTCCAACAGAGGCCTGGACCTTCCACAGATATATAAACCTCATTTGTCTAGTTTCTAACAAACCTCAAAATCTCCGAGAATGACTGCCATAGATGTGGGTGAAACGTCAGGAGAGATTACTTCTAGAACATGGCCATACAGACCTGAAAACTCACAGCAACCTTCTTCTTCTTCTTCTTATTATTATTATTATTATTATTATTATTATTATTATTATTATTATTTTCTTCATTTTGGCTGCTCCTTTCAGCTCTCTTGGAAGGCAGACATGATTTGCATTTCTTTATTTATGGAAACGGCCTCTTCTCTCCCCTGAAATCTGAGCCCTTTTGGCAAATATATTTATACTTTTTAATCAGCTCGGTACTGATGAGCTAAGCAGGATATAAGCACTGACTAATCGTAGGAGACCCCGAACTCATTCAAAGAGGGAAGGTGGACTTTCAAAGAGGGGTGGGATGGAGAGGGAGAGACGGAGAGAGAGAGAATTACCCAAACGATGATGACATGCAAATTTTCCAGCCAAATTATCATAAGTAAACATTTGGAAGCCTGGACTAATAAAATCCCATCTGTGTTACTTCATATCGAGTTAGTAAGAGAGCGCTGATAATGATTTTTGTAATATCTCCCGAACAGACATCTCAATCAGGCACTAATCCTCCGATTTTTTTCACCCTCCTTCCGCCCCTCCTTCATTATTATTATTTTTTTTAGTAAACCTTAGAATCACTCAAATCCTGAATTTCATCAGAAGTGGCCTCCTTGCCTTCCCTTCTTTAAATGATGGATAGGGATCCCAGTTAGGCAAGAAAATGGGGTGCACCAAGGCCTTTCGTTTTGTCTATTAAGCACCCCAATATTTATTTATTTAGTGTATCTATATGCCGCCTTTCTCACCCCTGGGGGGGGACTCAAGGCGGTTTACAACATATTAATGGCGAGAATTCAATGCCAACATACATATAATTTAAAAAGTCATAATAACGCAACACTGGCATATAACTATAAATTAAAATCATTAAAAAATGAACATAGGCACAAACAACATTGAAACACTAAGACAAAGCATTAAAACATTCTAATAAAAATATTAAAATCACATGATCCAAAAATACACACAACCACACCACATTTATAATGCAAAATTAATGCAGTTTGACATTAATACAGTTTGACAGCACTTTAACTGCCATGGATCAATGATATAGAATTATGGAAACCGTAGTTTGGTGAGACGCCTGCACTCTTTGACACAGAATCCCAAGTTTACAAAACTACAGCTGTTTTGATTACATAGCATTGAGCCATGGGAGTGAACGTGGTGTCAAACTGGATTAATTTTCTAGTGTAGATCCACCCAGTGAAAATGACAACACAACAAGCTTCCCAATTCTTCCTGCCTTTGGAAACCAGTCTTTTCTGTCTCAGGCCAGAAACTGCCTTCTTTCTCGCAACTGCAGATACGCCATCCATTCGTCCCTTTATTTATACCCTACTTTGTTCCCAAACTGGCATCCCAAGCGGTTTAAAAAGCAAAGTAACATCGTCAGGTTAAAAACGCACCAAAAACTCAACTGAAACAACATTCAAGGAACAACAAAACTAAAACAAAATCTACAAACTTCACAACCTCTGAGGATGCCTGCCATAGATGTGGGCGAAACGTCAGGAGAGAATACTTCTGAAACAAAGCCATGCAGCCCGGAAAACTCACAGCAACCCAACAAAACTAAAAGTTTGGACTTTAAAATAAAAATCAACGCATAAAAGCACCCTGGAAATCTTTTTTTTTCCCTTATAAAAACAATCGAATACAACCAGCCTCACCATCTAAGAAAAGACACACACCGTCTCTAGATATACATTTAATTCCATCCACCACGCACTGGAAAGAGGGAGCCTCTGCCCAGTTTGCAAGAAGATCCCTCTCAAGGAAGGGGAAAAGCGAGAGATCCGGAAATCCCTTCTCTCCCCACTCTGGAAATTACAGCGATTGTTCCAAGCCGAAATCAGACAAAGAGGACAGGTTTCCTAAGCCCCTTCGACTCCAAGCAACCCCCCCCTTCCTCCCTTCCTTTCTTTCCAGGCCTTTTGGGCAGAAAGGGAAATCCTTACCTCCTTCTTTACTCTGGAGCCAGTGCCGTTGCGTTTAATGGGACTTGATCCGCTTTATTCCCCTCAACCCAACATTTGTAGCATTTCTTGTTCTTATAGATGTCTGGGAAGCGTTTAAGAGCAGAGGAAAGTGATCCCCAGACGTGTCTTATTTTATTTGTGTGATTTAATTATGTAACCCATCTCTAGCCGTGAGAAAGTCCACAAATGAAAATTGTTAATTATTATTATTATTTGATACACAACAAGATTAGTACACAGCAGACAAGATCACTATGCTGGCTGTTGTATTGGACCACACTTCCCAAGTATCTAGGACTATGTGATGTATCAAGGAATAATGCGTGCAGATCCTATTATTATTATTATTATTATTATTATTATTATTATTATTATTATTATTATTATTATTAGATACACAACAAGATTAGTACACAGCAGACAGCATCACTGTGCTAGCTTTTGTAGTGGATCACACTTCCCAAGTGTGTAGGACTATGTGATGTACTATGAATAATGCATGCAGATCCTATTATTATTGCTATTATTATTACTATTACCATAATTATTTGATACACAACAAGATTAGTACACAGCAGGCAACATCACTATGCTGCCTTTTGTATTGGATCACACGTCGGACACTTCCCAAGTGTCTAAGACTATGTGATGTATCAAGGAATGCGTGCAAATCCTATTATTATTATTATTATTATTATTATTATGACAAAGGGTCAGGTTTCTGCACAGCGTTGTCTGGGAGAACATAACCGGGCTTTATTTTAGGTTTAGTTAACATTTCAGTTTGTTTAGCTCTGTTTTCAAAGGGGATGATGAAGAGGATGGTGATGTGCTGGTTTTTATTTGTCACCCGCTTCTCCTCAGGGCAGATATAACGCAGTTAAAACACACAGATAACAACAGAAGACCATCGAAACGCATATATTTAAAAATATTCGTCAAATTAAAGGGAATAAAATAAAATGTAAGTTTAAATTCTTAGGTAGTTAAACCTCCTTCTGCAACACTTTAGTTCCAGTTTATTCCTCCTGCTTCTCTGGGCAAAGTGGGGGCAAAATGGGCTTTGGGTTATTGTCACCTCTGCAATGATTCTCCTCATTTCTATTTTGTAAATATATCCAACCACCTAAGGGATGTCCCCTCCCTCCATTCCCAACCCTCAATAAGAACTCCTTCCAATGTTTGCCTGGGGTTCATTCATGTAAGAAATAATCCCAGAAGCCATGGGCATTGAACAGATTGGGTGCTAATTTACATTTTGTTTGTGTCAAAATTATATTAGTGTTAGTGATAGGAATGATGGTGATGATGGTAAAAACAGCAGCACTATATATATATTTTTTTAATGCACCATTCGTTGTCTTGCTGATTTCTGGATATAAACCGAATCAAGGATGAGTAGTTTTCTGAATATAATCCGAATTAAAATGTGTTTAAATATAATCCGAATTAAAAATTTCAAAATTCCAAAGCGACAGTAGAAATAGGGGTATCATCTAGATTATATTCAGTTTTCACGGTATTAGAATGAGGCGGATGGAGAGGAATTACCACACGTTTCTGGAAAACCCGAAAATCCAAAATAAGTCTAAATACAATCTGTGGGAAGACAGAGGCTGCAGGGGGGAAATCCTTCATTCAGAGAGGCAAGCTTCGATCTACTGTACTGAGAATGTCTGCAGACGTGTTTCAAGGAGAAAGGCTCCAGCATTTAAGGTGTAGAGAGAGGAAAGAGCTTGCTCAGAAATCAATACGGGTTTGTTATTCCATCCAGTTTTCCTACGCTGAATCTCAGCCATTTTTGAAACCTATTTTCGCGAAAAATTCGCTTTTTAAACAATTGGAGATGTGGGTTAATTTGTCGTCCTCTTGGCGACGCTTGTTGTCGTGTATTTCTGTCATTTGGCCTGCCTGCCTTAACGCGGATACGTCTCCTGTTTTGCAGATAACGGGTTATGGAGTCCAGCTGCCGTAAACTGGTATCGGCTTGCGTTCAGTTAGGTAAGAGAGACTTCTCTGATCGATTTTGCACTTGAGGGGAATGGGTTCGCGTTCTTGTATCGTTTGGTTGGCTCCGTTTTCGTCCTGAAATGTCGAAATACATATTTCTGTCTGAGAGGTTGCATCTACACTGTAGAATTAATACAGTTTGACACCACTTTAATTGCCACGGTTAAATGCGATGGAATCATGACAAAAGTTTGGGCGCGAGTGGCCAACATATTTGGTCAAGGAAGGCTAAAGGCCTTGTAAAACTCCCCCATGATCCCATAGCATTGAGCTATAACAAGCTGACGTGGTCTCAAACTGCATTAATTCTACAATAGAGATCCATCTCCCAATTTCCAAGGGGGAAGTGGGACTGGAAATACACGGGAGTTCCCGTGAGATGCATCTCTTGCTCTCCAACTCCAGCCAAGGAGCACCTACAACTGAGAGCAAACCTTGGCTGGGTTCAGGAAACTTAGTAGAAGGAAGAGCTGGAGATTGGCACAACAAAGTCGGAGGGCGTTTCTCAATGGGACACGGAAGAGTGAGAATTCCGCAGCTCTCCCCCCATAAACATTTTCAAATGTCTAGTGTTCTAGAAAGAGACACACGCAGACAACCCTTCAACTGAAACCTGACATTTATTGTAGGCGAAGGGACCTTTGTAGCAGCTTAGAGACTGAGAATGAAGTTGGTAACCCAAGCTTTGGTAGACTTACGTCTACTTCCTCTAGGTTTTCTGTTCTTTTCATCGCTTCGCCTGGCCTTTCCTCTGCGTACCTCAACTATACATTTCTAAACTCTGAGTTGAAGTTTAAAGTTGTGTTGTCGATATGGCCATGTTCCATGGTTTTGCCCACATCTATAGCAGACATCCTCAGAGGTTCTGAGGTTTGTTGGAGACTAGGCAAGTGAGGTTTATATATATGTGAAATGTTCTGGGTGGTAGAAAGAACTCTCCTCTGTTTGAAGCAAGTGTGAATGTTGCAGTTGGCCAGCTTGATGAGCATCAAATAGCCTTGCAGTTTCAAAGTCTGGCTGTTTTCTGCCGGGGATAAACCTTTGTTGGGAGGTCTTAACTGGCCCTGATTGTTTCTTGTCTGGCATTCCCCTGTTTCAGAGTGTTGTTCTTTATTTACTGTCCTGATATTAGAGGGGTTTTTTTAAAATACTGGGAGCCAAATTTTGTTCATTTTCATGGTTTCCTGCTTTCTGTTGAAATTGTCCACATGCTTGTGGATTTCAGTGGCTTCTCTGTGTAGTCTGACATGGTAGTTATAAGAGTGGTCCAGCATTTCTGTGTTCTCAAATAATATGCTGTGTCCAAGTTGGTTCAACAGAAAGGAGGAAACCATGGAAATGAATAAAATCTGGCTATCAGTATTTAATTTAAAAAACCCTCTAAAATCAGGACAGTAAATAAAGAACAACACTGAGAAGATGGGGGAAATTCCAGACATGAAACAATCAGGGCCAGTTAACACTTCCCAACAAAGGATTCTCCCAGGCAGGAAGCAGCCAGGCTTTGAAGCTGCAAAGCTATTCAATGCTAATCAAGGTGATTAATTGCAACATTCATACTTGCCTCCAACAGACAAGAGTTCTTTCTCCCACCCTGGACCTTCCACAGATATATAAACCTCCTTTGCTTAGTTTCTAACGGACCTCACAACCCCTGAGGATGCCTGCCATAGATGTGAGCGAAACGTCAGGAGAGAATGCTTCTGAAACATGGTCATAAAGGGCCCTTCCACACAGCCTTATATTCCAGAATATCAAGGCAAAAAAATCTCACATTATCTGAGTGTGGACTCAGATAACCCAATTCAAAGCAGATATTGTGGGTATTCTGCCTTGATATTCTGGGATATAGGGCTGTTTGGAAGGGCCCACAGTGTAGGAAAACTCAGAAATCCAGTGATTCCAGCCATGAAAGCATTCGACAACACAATGTCTTTATATCCCCCCTCATCCTACACCTGAGGCATTTCCACGTCCAGAAATGTGACCATTACTTTCTCTCTATTATCATTATTATTATTATTATTATTATTATTATTATTATTATTATTATTAGTAGTAGTAGTAGTAGTAGTAGTATCTCGCTTCCTTTTCCTAAAGGACACTCCACACAGCCATATAACCCAGAATACCAAGGCAGAAAATCCCACAATATCTGCTTTGAACTGGGTTATCTCAGTCCATATTGCCATATTTCCCAGTTCAAAGCAGATAATATGGGGTTTTTATTCAGCTGTGTGGAAGGAGCCTCAAAGCGCCGGCTAGCAATGCTAAAAACAATACTATGGTTTAGAAATCCCTTCCCTCTCTTTAAACTTCTTTTCGCCTTCTTTCCCTCTCCTTCTCCTCTGTCTCTCTTCCTTTCCCCTTTCTGTCCCTCTCGCTTTTCCTTCTCCTTCCTCTTCTCCCCTCTCAGGGGTACAACCTTCTGCCGTCGAATGCCTTTTCTCCAAAGACTCCGACCTTAAAAAGGGGGAATTCACAGATTCTCCCGAAGGCAGGAAAGAAGCTTCGAGCAGCAAACTGTTCGGCAGGCCACACGCCGGCGCCAACGGTGAGTCGAGCTCCTGGCCGGGTCTGTGTCCATGCTCAGTGCCCTGCTCACCCCTTTCCCTCGAGGCCCCCCAAAGTGCCCAGGACAGATTATTGGGGTGCCATCTCACCCCAAGGCCAAGTCATGATCCTATCTATATTTTGACCCTCGTGGAGCGGGGAAGGGTCTGGGGAAACGTGCAACGAGGAGGACATTTTTCTCTTGCTTCTCTCTGCCTTTTCAAGCTTGCTTTCCTAACTGCGGTCTCCTCGCCGTTTATCCGTCTCCCACCTTCTCTCTGTGTAAGCGTGTGTTTTCTTCGCCTCTGTGGCCCTGAATGCGGTGCAACAGCGCCCCCTGCTGCTCAGGTTTTTATGGGAAGTGGTGTCAACCTACATTCATGCTACAGCGTACATTAGTTACACTTTATGTTAAGATGCAACCCACTACACACCCAATGGGGCCTTCCTCCGTTAGGCATATAGGCAAGATTGCGATATCAACCGTGCAAGTCTAGACCAGTCTAAACAGCAGCGAATCCTACTGATCTCGGTCGGGTGCCAGCAATCCAGAACGCCATGGCTCTGTTATAAAGCCTTATTTGGCGTCGGATTGCCACACTGAAAAACCGGAGAGGGCTCCTGCTGGTTTAGAAAGCGACATTTTCTTGCTTGTCAGGCAACAGCTGTTGAAATCCCTTATTTCCAACACAACTATGGGTGCATCTCCAAAGTAGAACTAATACAGTTTGACGCCACTTTCACTACAGCATCTCAACACTGTGGAATCCTGTGAGTTGCAGAGTTGTAGTTTTACAAAGTCTTTAAGCCTCCTCTGCCCAGACTCCAAATCCCAGGAGTCCATAGACAGAGGAAGGAACAATCGCATTAAAGTGTATTTGGAATAAGCCGCATAGAAACTGTCTTTCTCAAATTGAATATGCATAACGTTGAGTGGGAAAAGTGGCTGCTCTTTTATAAAATACAAATTGTGTTGCTGTGAGTTTTCCGGGCTGTATGGCCATATTCCAGAAGCATTATCTCTTGAAGTGTCACCCACATCTATGGCAGGCATCTTCAGACGTTGAGAGGTCTGTTGGAAACTAGGCAAGTGTGACTGTTGCAATTAGCCACCTTGATTAGCACTTAATGGCCTTGCAGATTCACAGCCTGGCTGCTTCTTGCCTGGGGGGAACTTTGTCGAAGGTGATAAGCTGGCCCTGATTATTTCCTGTCTGGAATTCTCCTGTTTTCAAAGGGTTGTTCTTTTATAGGTTTTTTTTAAATACTGGTAGCCAGATTTTGTTCATTTTCATGGTTTGCTCCTTTCTGTTGAAATTGTCCACCTGCTTGTGGATTTCAATGGCTTATCTGTATAGTTCGACATGGTGGTTGTTAGAGTGGTCCAGCATTTCTGTGTTCTCAAATAAGATGCTGTGCCCAGGTAGGTTGAACCAACTAAGTGGCTACCAGTATTAAAAAAAACTCTAAAATCAGAACAGTAAATAAAGAACAACATTAGAAAACAGGGGAATTCTAGACAAGAAACAATCAGGGCCATCTAACACCTCCCAACAAAGGATTCCCTCAGGCAAGAAGCATCCAGGCTGTGAATCTGCAAGGCCATTAAATGCTAATCAAGCTGGTCATTTGCAACATTCACACTTGCCTCAAACAGACCAGAGTTCTTTCTCCCACCCTCAACTTTCCACAAATATATAAACCCAATTTGCCTAGTTTCCAACAGATCTTACAACCTCTGTGAATGCCTGCCATAGATGTGGGCGAAAAGTCAGGAGAGAATATTTCTGGAACAGGGCCATACAGCCCGGAAAACTCACAGCAACCCAGTGATTCCAGCCAGGAAAGCCTTTGATAACACATTAAATACAAATTATTTGTAAAACGACTAAAACTGAGAGGCAGCGAGAGGGGAGAAGTTAGCCAGTTTGCAACACAAAGTGATAGCTAGTAAAAATAATTTATGACTTTTTATTTTAAAAAGCTGGTTTTACCAACCCCTTGCTCTGAAATATAGCCTATAGCACCTAGTATTGGCGGGTTGTCTCTCATCCAAGTGCAAACCAGAGCTGATCCTGCTTAGCTTCCAAAACTGGTTGCCTTTGGGTAAATTAAGAGGTGATTAATCTGCCTCAAGTAATCCCAAAATACTTTGAGCGGAAAGTTGCACTGAACTCAGCGGGATCTGGCCTCTCTCTCTAAGGCAGGAGCTCAGGCTTTTCACATGCTCTGTGACCCTTTTCCCTGCCCCGCCGAGAAACAAATGCCTGTTTTTCTAAGCATTTATTAAGAGCCCTGGGTTTTGTACCTACATGTTCCATTTCCTGCCCCGCATCATATCCTTGGGGGTCCCTCTTTTGCTTTCCTCCAACCGGAAGGGAAATACTTATGCAAACACTAGAAATAGCCCTGCTTCGTTTTGGGCCCTTCCACACAGCCATATAACCCAGAATATCAAGGCAGAATAATCCATAATATCTGCTTTGAACTGGGGCCCCTTCCACACAGCGGAATAAAATCCCACATTTTCTGCTTTGAACTGAAATACATGGCAGTGCGGACTCAGATAATCCAGTTCAAAGCAGATATTGTGGGATTTTCTGCCTTAATATTTTAATAATATTAAATTATTAATATTGATCATTCTTATGTTTTCTAATGTATAGTCGGCATTTTGCCATTATGTTGTAAACCGCTTTGAGTCCCCCCAGGGGTGAGAAAAGCGGTATATAAATGCAGTAAATAAATAATATTTTAGGTTATATGGCTGTGTGGAAGGGCCCTGGGTTCTCTGAGTCCACGCAGCCATATATTCCAGTTCAAATGAGATATTGTGGGATTTTATTCAGCTGTGTGGAAGGGGCCTTTGTGTCCAAACGTCTGCCTCCGTTCAGATATTTGGATGTATACTTGAGGGAAGTTTGGGGAGAGAAATTGAAAAGTGAGCCCATCGACATTTATGCATGTTAATACTTTACATTTGACCATTCCTATTTGTAAGTTTATGGACATAAACAGAAATCCAAAATCATAAAATTTTCTTGGCAAAATTTATATTTTAAATAAAATTATTATTATTTTTATTATCATCATTATCATCATCATCATCATCATCATCATTATTAAAGTGTACGCATTATAACATTATATACGAAGCCACCAGCCAACAGTAGTAATTTCACACTTTCCAATAACTCATGTGTCCCATTTGAAAGAAAACTTCAAATGGCCGAAATTTATTTAAAGGAGGATTTGCTACTGCTTTCTGAGACATACATTGTCTAATTAATGCAATTTGACCCCACTTTCATTGCATATTCTCAGGGCCCTTCCACACAGCCATATAACCCAGAATATCAAGGCAGGAAATCCCACAATATCTGCTTTGAACTGGGATATCTGAGTCCACGCTGCCATATATCCCAGTTCAAAGCAGATAATGTGGGATTTTATTCAGCTGTGTGGAAGGGGCCTCAATGCTATGGAATCTTGGAAACTACAGACTTTCAGGGTCCTTAGCCTTCTCTGCCAAAGGACCCTTTACTTTAACTCACATGGCTCAACACTATGGGCCCTTCCAAACAGCCATATATCCCAGAATATCAAGGGAAAAAATCCCATAATATTTTCTTTGAGCCGGGTTAGCTGAGTCCACACTCAGATAATGTGGGATTTTCTGCCTTGATTTTCTGGGATATAGGGCTATGTGCAAGGGCTCTATGCAATCATGGGATTTGTAGTTGCTGAGGCACCAGCACTCTTTGGGCTCTTCCAGGCAGGCCCTGTGTTCCAGGATCTGATCCCAGGTTTTCTATTTTAAACTGGATTAAAGGAATCGGCACTGCCAGATAATCTGGGACAAACAGAAAACCTGGGATCAGATCCTGGGATATAGAGCCTGTCTGGAAGGCCCAAAGAGTGCTGGTGCCTCAGCAACTACAAATTCCATGATTGCATAACGTTGAGGCATGAGATGTGTTGATGCATCCAGAGAAAGACCGACTTGCCCAAGGCTAAGGAGTAGGTTTAATGCGGTTTTGGACTGAGGTCTCCCCTAGGGCCCCTTCTATACTGCCATATAATCCAGATTATCAAAGCAGAAAATCCACATTATCTGCTTTAAACTAGATTATCTGAGTCTACAGTGCCATATAATTCAGCTCAAAACAGACAACCTGGATTTTATATGACAGTGTAGGAGGGGCCCTAGCTGTATCTAGCACCTCACTACCTTCCAAGGCCAAACGACTGAGGTGAAGACAGCTTTAGAATAGCCCTTTCTAAACTGACTATTTTGGAATACAATTCCCCTCAGCCCCAGCCAAAATTCTGGTGGAATGGGAACTATAGTCCAAACATGTGGAAGAAGAAAAACAGGTTTTGCAAATTTGTTTCCAGGTGTGATCCAACCCAATTTTAAATGCTCTATAAGCAGCGATTCCCAAACTTTGGCCCTCCAGAAGTTTTGAACTTCAGCTCCCAAAGACCTCAGGTACAATAACAGGACTTCTGAGAGCTGAAGTCTAAAATATCCGAAAAACAAAGGTTTGGGAATCCCTGCTGCAGGGCTTAGGAATCAGAGATCCTTCGGATAGAAGTGAAAGAGCTTCTCACGGGATTCAGGTAGGGGTGCATCTACACTGTAGAAATAATGCGGTTTGACGCCACTTGAGCTGCCATGTCTCAGTTCTATGGAGTCATGGGATTTGTAGGTTTGCAAGCATCACTGACGGGAATGCCCTTAAAATTATTTCTTGTTGATTTTGTTGTTGTCTGCCTCCATATCATTTCCGGCGAATACATGAGTTGTTCAGAGGCTGCTTTCCTCTGAGGCTGAGAGAGTGTGACTCGTGCTCTAATGGGGGATTCAAACCAGAGTCGTAATCCATCGTTCAAAGGACCACATATCTCACCCTTGAAATAAGTGGGCATGAAAAGTGTCCTTCGTCTTGAAGTGAATGGGAAACTCCTGCTCCATTCCTACCCAGATCTTCCCAACTCAGACTCAGGAAGGGAGCTCCATTGGAATGAATGGGGATTTTCTACCTTCAGTGTGTGTCGGGTTTTTGAACCCTTGCCCAGGATTCAATTTGACATTTTAATGGCTGCTTCTGTCATGTCCATCTCTCAAAATGTCTCCTGCTTTTGAGCTTTGCGTTTTGATCCCTTAAGTCCTCGATCTGGGGATAGAGTAGGAGATGTTGGTTTTAGTTAGTTTTTTTTTAAGGCAACAGAAGTAGCTTCCTAAACTCTGGGTCAACATTTATGGCAGTTTCTAGATCTCAGTTAGGGATCTAGTGCCCCAGTTCCAATCTGATCCTGGCAGCTAAGCAGGGTCAGCCTTGGTCAGTACCTGGATGGGAGACCGCCAGTGAACCCCGGGTGCTGTAGGAAATATTTCAGAAGAAGGAGTTGTCAAAATCACTTCTGAGTGTCTCTTCCTAAGAAACCCTTATGAAATTAAGTCGTTGCAAATCGAGGAGTGATTCGTAAAGAGCAGACATCAAGACACTATAGAACCAATGTCTTCTCTGCCCCCCAAAAGGAAGCAATTTTTAAAGGGGAGTTTAAACTGCCTTGTTCAAACTGCAGTCTTATCCACACACAGAACTCAATGGGGCTTAACCCCGAGTGGCCTCGCCTAGGATTCCCCTTTAAGATTCCTCACCAAGCATGCAGAACTGGTTGCTATAATGCAAATATTTGTCTGTATTATAAAGAAGGTTGTTAGGCGTCTCCGTATACAACACATTAAAATTGGAGGAGAACCAGAGTTTCCTTGGTGCTGCCTTTGCTGCAGAAGTCAGCCCCATTAAGTACAGGGTTTTTTTTTTTTTTTTGCAGGCGTCCCTTTTGCATTGTAACTGCAGCACCTCCAGTTTCCCAGGCTGTGGCTGGAATCTTGCTGATTATTCTCAACTAAAGTCGACCCACATTGTTGACTGGTGAACCAAAACATAGATACAGTAAATCCAATATATTCAGCTGAGCGACTTTAGCCGGTTCTCAAACAGGACTAGTTGATATTAAATCGGTCACTGACCATGTGAGTTGTAGTCCTAAAATGATTTTTTCAAAGCCTTAAAGCAGTGGTCCCCAACTTTTGGGTCCCCCAGATATTTTGCCCTTCAACTCCCAGAAATCCTAACAGCTGGTAAACTGGCTGGGATTTCTGGGAGTTGTAGGCCAAAAATACCTGGGGACCCACAGGTTGAGAACCACTGCCTTAAAGCCAGACCTCTGGGTTCATCTACACCAGTGGTTCCTAACCTTTGGGCCTCCAGTTGTTTTGGCCTTCAACTCCCAGAAATCCCAGCCAGCTGACCAGCTGTTAGGAACTATGGGAGCTGAGGTCCAAAACTGTTGGGGAATCTGAGATGTTAGGCTCAAAGTAAACCTCAGTAGCAGAGTACTAGGAGTACACTCCTTAACCAGCAGAAACTTATGTGTGATGCTAAAGGATAAGCTTCTATTCCTTAGGATGATTCAGAATTGCAGAGTCAGAACTTTGGTTCAAAGATATTGAATAGAAAAGGTCTTGATAGGAAAGGTCTTGAGGCTAACTAGCTTACTAATCTCAACTTCTAAAGGAGTAAAAGGTAAAAATATCCATGCAGCTACATTTTGCCTAGAGCAGTGGTTCTCAACCTGTGGGTTCCCAGGTGTTTTGGCCTACAAATCCCAGAAATCCCAGCCTGTTTACCAGCTGTTAGGATTTCTGGAAGTTAAAGGTCAAAAGATTTGGGGACCCACAGGTTGAGAACCACTGGCCTAGAGAGAGGCAAAATGTGCATCCTCACATGGAGAAAGGAAAAGCAGGAGAGACCCTAAAATGGTGTCTAAAATGGTCAACCCAGGGCAATTTAAAGGAAGAGGAAGTTGGGTTGTTATATGTTTTTCTGGTAGTATGGCCATGTTCCAGAAGTATTCTCTCCTGATGTTTCGCCCACATCTATGGCATTGGCAGGCATACTCAGAGGTTACCTCAACCTCTGAGGATGTCTGCCATAGATGTGGGCAAAACCTCAGGAAAGAATACTTCTGGAACATGGCCATACTGCCCGAAAAACATACAACAACCCTGTGATCCCGAAAGTCTTGACAACACATTGAAGAGGAAGTTCCCTCACAAAAATTCCATTACTAAGTCATCAGAAGGGAGGAGGCAACGGCTAGCAGCGAAAAACAAAGCCTTTTTGGGAAACATGCATAGGAATGTGGAAGAAGAAATCCCCCAGCTTAGCCCTGTCTGTAGTCTAGCTACTCATTGAGGACTGGAAACTTGAGGACACAAGAAACTTGTGCAACCTAGGGATTAAACCCAACAAAAACACCTGGAGGCCCAAAGGTTGGGAACCACTGATCTACACTGTAGAATTGATTATGCTTGACACCATTTTGTCATGGCTGTGGAATCCTGGGAGTTGTAGTTTGGTGAGGCAGTGGCACCCTTTGGTAGAGAAGGCAAAATACATTGCAAAGGACAACTCCAGGATTCCATAGCCATGGTAGTGAAGTTGGTGTCAAACTGTATTCTACTGTGCGGATGCATCCTTTGCTTCATCCTTTATTCTTTCAGTCTAGCGCCAGGAAACTGCATGTGTATGTTTTTGATGTTGGGGCCCTTTTCAATCGAATAAAAAGGGGGAAGAGAAAAAATCCTTTACTATTTACTAAAAGCACCAACTAGGAGATAATGGTGTTGTTGAAGTCAGTGGGACAGAAGCTTAGGCCCTATCAACAAAGCCATATAATGCAGTTTCAGAATTTAGTTTAACTGTAAGGAACTCGATTATATGAGTCTACTACACTGTCATATGATACAGTTCAACCTGCATCATTTCAGTAGGTTTACTACTAAAATTAAAAGTTAGAGGAGAATGGGACTGCAATGTTTGGGTATTTATGCATCAGATGAATCCATGTTAAACTTTTTGATGGACTAAAAAGTAGCACCTCTGTTCCTTTAACATTTTAAATTATGTGTGTTCTTGGTGCATTTTCAATACAAGATGTTGCACAAATTGCTTGCACAAATACCATTTTCGGAGTGACGTTCTTGCTTGGCCAAAAGTTGTCCAGTTTTTCAGTCTCAGGAGATCACCATCCAAAGTTTATCTTGAGCAAATTCCTTGGTTGGAGTATAATTCCCAGGATCTCAGCCAGCCAGTATGGTTATTGGTTTTCCTGGTGTAGTTCAGCCAAGGAACTTGTCCAAGATCTGGTTTTCACTACACAACTTTGCTAAGAATATGAGAAAAGCCCTGCTTTCATCAGACTAAAGATACACAATGACCAACTGGATATTAGAAAGAGAAACACTTACGATGTGATCAGAATCTTACTCTTTAAAAATATATTCGCTATCATAACTACTAATTACTAGTAGCCATGGTCTGCATTAATCCTGCATACATTTGCAAATGAAAGGCAAAATAACCACCCCAAGATGCAATGATAGCCAACAGCTTTAGTAGAGGATGACACAAGTTCATGGAGAATGTGACTTCCTCCCCATGCTTTTGTCTTAATCTCCTGCTGAAGTTAGCTATCATTATGTCTTCATATGGTTATTTGTCCTCTCCGTGTCCAAATGTGTGCAGGCTTTGTTCATATACTATTTATTTAACTTATCAGTTGAAACATAAAAAACCCACTAGGATCTTATTCAGTGAATACCTGTTTTATTTTAAATACTACTAAGTCTTACTTATCCAACATTCACTTATCCAACGTTCTGGATTATCCAACGCATTTTTGTAGTCAATGTTTTCAATACATTGTGATATTTTGGTGCTAAATTCATAAATACAGTAATTACTACGTAGCATTACTGCGTATTGAACTACTTTTTCTGTCAATTTTGTTGTATAACATGATGTTTTGGTGCTTAATTTGTAAAATCATAATCTAATTTGATGTTTAATAGGCTTCTCCTTAATCTCTCCTTATTATCCAACATATTCGCTTATCCAACGTTCTGCTGGCCCGTTTATGTTGGATAAGTGAGACTCTGCTGTATTTCAAAAACATTAGGAAAAGTATAGGCAAAAAACTTCCCATTTTAATCAATAGGTTCTATAGCCAGAACATATAGCACTTATATATTTAAGATGCAATCTTAAGTATACTGGTCCTAAATATACTACAGACCTGGATCATACTTACTTCTGAGAAGGTATTGCAGAGTTATTATGTATAGGATTGCAATCTTAAAACCCAGATATCTTCAGATCAAGACTGAGGCAATATGTGTGGAGGGCTTAATAAGAACACCTCTTAAATGGTCCTGGGATCCTCTGTTCTAATGAGCAGAAAATAATACCAGCCATACAGAGATGTAGTCCTATACATATCTCAGAAGGGAGTTCAACTGGGCTTACTCTTAGGTAAATGTGTATAGGATTGCAGCCTGAAGTAGTGCCATTAAGACCTTAAATTCTACTCTCACTAGTGGAGTACATTTTATTAAACTTCATGGGATTCACTTCTGAACCATCCATTTATGATCTTACTGACTACCAATAAGTCATCCTAAACTCCAAATCCTATGTCACCAGATTTCATTTGACCCACTGAACTTATTTTCAAGGCAAAGCTTATCCTTCAACCATTGTGCAGTAAGAATAAAGAAGAAAGAGTTTTTAATCATATTCAAACTTCATTTTTCTGATTTGGTACAGTTGATTGGGAATAAAACTCCTTAAATTCAGGGGAATTGACTCTGAAGTATATAAATGTGAGATGGAATGTATTGTGGAAGACTTTGCAAAATATGAGTTGAAGTCTCTTGATGGAGAAGGAAAAAAAGGCATTATTGTTGTATATCCTGTTATTCAGGTATGGTTTACTCTCAACATCATTTATTAAAATCACGAGATGCAATATAAGTAGGTATAGATATGTCTAAATGTGATACAGGGAGTAGGAAATGAATATGGAAAAAACATTTGGAGTATATCCTTCAAAATCTCTGGACTTGCATGTTCAAGGAGAACAGTTCTTATCCAAAAGTAACTTTTACAAGCTTTTTTAGCATTGTATTTCCATATACACCTTTGAGTCCAATATTAGATTCTAAAAAGGCTCTTGATTGGGAAAATATTCCAAAAAAGTAGTGGGCCCTGCTTTCAAGGAAATGGTTAGAAATTTTTCAAAGGATACTGAAAATGAGCAACCAGATTGTAGCACTTCAAGGTTTGAAGACTGAGATTTGGGCATTACCAAGTTGCACTCTTTCTTCTTCTTCTTTCTAATTGAAGAATTTCCTGGAGGCCATCTGTATGAACATAAAGCCTTTAATTAGAAAGACTTAAATCATGTTTTTGAAAATAGGATTCATGAGGGGGCATTGCATCTATGAAAAAATGTTTTTAACAAGCCACAGGAAAAACTTGGAGGCATAATTTAATACTGTGTAAATTATCTTTCTCCATCAAATCTAATTTATAATCCCAAATTAGAGTAGACCCTATTAAATCAATGGAACTTACAGAAGTTGAATTATTTTAACTGCAATGAACTGCATTATATGAGTTTATACTGCCACATAATGCAGTTCAATGTAGTTAAATTACATTAAGAAACTGCATTAGATGGCAGTGTAGATTGGGCACAGGACTTGATTCAATTGGTTTACTTAAATTTAGAGTAGCAACTAGATTTGACCTTAGAATTCCCTAAATGAATCTAAGCAAAGTCTGGAAATTTCTTTGCAGCTATAGTTTCCTCAATCCCTGGGGATCTGGAAATTATATTCCAGAAAGTTAAATTTTCCAGACATTGATTCTAAAGTCATATAATTCACCCCTACATTTTGTATTAAAGGGCAAAATTCCAAATCAGACTACCATGATACCCCATATGTTTTGTCTCTCATTTGTCCAATATGAGAAACTAGCTATTGATTTCATCTGTTATTCCAAAACCAAGGAGCCCTTAGTAGAAAGGTGGAAAGATAATTGGATGACATCCTTGGTTAGACTGCTGTCTCTGCAGAGTTTCTATCCCAACAGGTGAGAGGGTGTAACCAGAGATAACCTGAGGCTAATTTTCAGGTGCAATAAAATCAAAAGATTTATTTAATATCTCAGGCAGCACATGTTCTTCAAGTCATGAAAAATGAGAACATACTACACCAGAAATGTTTTTTAAAAAGAACTCATATGCCTGATTTATAGAGATAAGTCAAAGAAAAAGAACACTGCAGAAGTAAAATGTAAAAATGCTACAATTACACATAGAAAATACTATTGTAACCATAACCCAGAAGGGGAAAACTGTTGCCTGCAAAGGTTAAGCACACAAAGACATTGCAATGTAATGTTTTTTAGAGAAATAAAATGAATGATAATTAGTTAGGCCATCAAGCAAAATAACTATCTGAGAAAAAGATTTCACCTCTGACATGTTATATATGTGGAGCAAAAAAGATCCCAGGCAAAATATTTCCTCTCAAAGGAAGTGAAGAAAGATATTACTAATAATGTGATGAGGCTAGAACTTGCAGATAGGGGGATAATGATGAAACATATATAAATTTAAATTAAATAGGAAAAAAAAGAAAATGAAAATACTTGGGAGAAGGTTGAATCTATTTCTAGCATCTCAGGAGTCAAAGATCCAGCCCCAACAAGCTGGCTTGGGAAGAAATGCCCAGAACAGCCTCAAAGCCAAGAAGAGGCATGTTCAGAAGAAAGGAAACCCTTCTTCTTTCAAAAGAAGACAAGAAAAGAAAGAAAACTAAGGCCCTGAAGGCCTCAGAGCAGGCAAAATCTGCTCAGGAAAAAAACAACAGAGCTGAGCAGAAAAGAAAAGATTAAGCAAGGAAAAAAGGAGAGAAACTGAGCTCCCCTCCTGAGGTGCACCCACTTCTTGATCCACTGATACCCCTAATTTTTTTTGATTGGCTTCTTTGATCCTCAGATGCTCCCTGGAAGTTCGCTACTGAATTGGTGACTGACCTAATTTCAGGAAGGTGTTGCAAACATTCTCTGCAAAACAGGTTTCCATTGTTTTAGGAACCTGACATAACCTTCAGCATTTTTTAGGGTTCAGGAAAATATCCCACACTGGTGCCTGGAATGACTGAAAGGCATTTCAAATTCTCTCTCTCCTTCTCATATGATTCTCCTTTGTGTTGGAACACATGTATTTTGCTGCATCTCAGACTCTAAGCAGCTAGAACTTTATACCCACCAGGAAAGACAGGCCAACTTGTAAACCAAAATGGGTCATTCTAGGGCATCCCTGTATTCCCTCTGACATCAGAATCCAGAAAAGATTTGTTTGTTGTGTGTCTTCAAGTCCTTTCCAACACATGGTGACTTTAAGGAGAATTTATCCTTGGGTTTTCTTAGCACCTTTTTTTCCAGAGGAGGTTTGCCATTGCCTTCTTTTGAAGCTGAGGAAGTATGACTTGCCTAAGGCTACCCAGTGGATTTGCTGGTTGGGCAAGGATTCCAACCCTGGTCTCTCAAGCACCTCATTCAAACACTGAAGCCACCACACAATACTGGCCTATAAAAGGTTCTTGCATATTATCCACTTGTTTGGTTCTATCCTCATTTGGCAACATAACAAACTAAAGATCCTTCTAGGTATTATGATTTACCAAGATTGAAACCTTAGATTGACACACTAAGCCAAGGCAGTTTGTACTTAGAAGTTACACTTGCACCTAGACGTTCAGCACTGTTAAGGTGCATAAAAATGAGAGTTTCAACAAGCAAGGTCAATAGAGTGCTGAATCTGGACTGGAGATCCAAACTGAAAATCCTCCTCCATTATTCCTTTAGTTGGGGAAGATGAACAAGAATATATTTGCTGGCCTGATTGACCAGACTTAGGTTATCAAATTCAGCTTTGGGCAATAGCTGACCAGATGCCTCTTAAAATCTCAACAAGGAAGGCATGAATGAAGCCAGTTCTTCTTTCACAGCTTTTTCCCTCCATTTCCCAGGCTCTTTTCTTCCCTCAGCTCTAGGTAGAGATGGACTTTCTCTGAACAGAAAGTTTCCAACCAACCTACCTACTTTCCTCCCTCCCTCCCTCTCTGTTTCTCTCCTCTTTTTCTCAGGATGAAACTTCTCTTGGACTTCACAGAGCAATTGTGAAAATTCAGAGGCTATTAGAGAGCACTATTTGTTCACTATGAACACCCAAAGCCAGCAAAGAGATTTAGAAACATTGTGGGACATCTTCTCATGACAGAAGCAAAAATATTCATCATAATAGTTCTAAGATTTCTATCCCTTTCATAATTCCTCATCTCGTGGTAGGACCAGCCTTATGAAACAAATTTCTATGTTACACATAACTTAATTGTGTAGAAAGGGAAGAAAACACTTCAGAAATTAAAGGGGTTTTGAACTCTAGGTATAGGTAGTCTTCGGAGTGTTGGGGAATCTGAGCTGTTAGACTCAAAATAACCCTCACTTGGGGGTGATTCCACAATAAATATAACAGAGTACCAGAAGTAAACTTCATAGCCAGCAGAAACTTACTTGTGATGAACTGGGATAAGCTTCTATTCCTTAGGATGGTTCAGGATTGCAGAGTCAGAACTTTAGTTCAAAAATATTTATTAAATTAAAAGAAATACATTCTTGATAGAAAAGGTCTCCCTTACTAAATCTCATCTTCTAAAGAAGTAAAAAGGTTTATGCAGCTACATTTTGCCTAGAGAGAGGCAAAATGTGCATCCTTACAGGGAGAAAGGAAAAGCAGAAGAGGCCCTAAAAATGGAAGAGACCACTTGGTCAACCCAGGGCAGTTTAAGAGGAAGTTCCCTCACAGAAATTCCATTACTAAGTCATCAAAGGGAAGAAGGCAGTGACTGGCAGTGCAGAGTAAAGACAAAGCCTTTTTGGGAAACATGCATAGGAATGTGGGGTAAGGAATCCCTCAGCTTAGCCCTGTCTGTATCCTAGCTACTCATCGAGGGCTGGAAACTTGATGACACAAGAAACTTGTGCAGCCCAGCGATGAAACCCAACAATTTCTACGGGATGTTATACATAACTTGGTTGTGTAGAAAAGGAAGAAAACACAACAGAAATTAAAGCGGATTTGAGCTCTAGATATTATTGGGAGCATCCTTATTGTAGAACTAAGGCGGCTGGGTATCACGCTAACTGCCATGGCTCTTTGCTATCAAATCATGGGAGTTGTAGTTTAATAAAGCACCCGCATTCTTTGGCAGAGAAGGTTAAAGACCTTGTAAAACTACAACTTCCACCGTTGGATGGAATGTAGGATGCCCAATTGCATTAATTCCACAGCCTAGATGCATTCCTTGTTGTATTTAAAGCTTGAGAGAGATTTTCCTGAACCAAGCTGTTGAAGGATTGGAAGAAGGGGGAAGGAGAGGAAAACAAGAGGGATAGAGGAGAGAAAGATAAGAATAAACGGAGAGAGACCAGATTTAAAGCTCTCAAAAGGCTGCTGCGCTAAATCACAGGCAGGCTCGCTTCTCTCTATCCCTCCCCAGCTGATGGCGTCTAATCCATCTCCTGTTCCCTGCGCCATCTCCTCCGCCATCCAGTCCCATGTTGCCCCATATGGCGTTACCTGTGGCTCCTGATACACACATACATACATCACACACACATTGCGGGAGGTTCTCCTCCTCCTCGGAGCTTAATCTCCGCGCTCTTTGGTAGCTGGGCCGGGGAGGGGAGAGATGTGTGCAAGGCAGCTTTCACCGTGAGCAGGCATATCCTAATGGCACAATCCGATGTCTCCTTAATCCTCTCCAAAAAGCTTTGTCGCCTTCCTAATATTGACTGAATGGGTAATTAATGGCTCTTCATCTGGCCGAACTCAGCGGTAATCCCAGGGAGGCGAAAGACCACAAGCCAAAAATATAATAAAATAAAATAGAGCTCAAAATACGAAGTGATTATTAACACAACAAAACCGTGGACACACGGAAAGGCGGGCAAAGAGGGGGAGTGGGCGACGACTAAACAGCCAAACTGGAAAAAGGACCCCAGTTTCTCCAGCATATAATACTCTTTCCCGTATTCGTGGCCTCCCCTTCCTTCCCGTTTAGGGTAAAAGGGTAGTTTTGTTTGTTTGGTTTCTCCATCGGACCGTGGAGCCTTGAAGAGAAAATTAGTTCTTCCATGCCCAACACCAGCGACTGGGAAAACAGAAAGAAGAGACTGTTTATTCCCCCTTAATGAACCACCCCGGAAAGCGATTTCAAGGAACCCCCACTAAGGACGTTTGGACAAGGAGAGGCAAACTGGCTTTTGGTTACCAGGATCCGGACTGGGACAATAGAGGTTTTATCTAAAACACAGAAAGGCTTCTGGAACATGACCATACAGCCCGGAAAACTCACAGCAACCCACAGAAATGGTGGTTTGGGGTGATTAAATTTAATTGAACCCTTTTTGTAATAAGGGTGCTAGGGATGTGAATCCGAATTCAGTGGCGTTTCGTTAGTGCCCACGCGGATGCGTTGCTGGCAGGCAAAAGAGAAGCATGGTTCACGACACAATTTTGGGGGGCATCTCTGGAGTTAAGTCCATTTTTCTAGGAAGAAGATAAAGTATTAGCCGTGGTTTTAATTGTAAAGAAAGAAAGTGAGCAGTTCAGGTTTGAAAAAAAGGAACTTAACTTAAAATTGTTTGCCTTCAAGTCATTCCCGACTTACTGCGATCTTCAAAATTTGTTGACATGGGGCTTCCCTTTCCTTCCTTTGAAACCGAAGGTGCATCTTCTAATCTACACTGCATAATTAATGAGGTTTGACAGTACTTTAACTGCCAGGGCTCAATACTGTAGGGTCGTGGGACTCGTCCTTTTACAAGGTCTTTAGCCTTCTGGGTTGCTGTGAGGTTTCCGGGCTGTATGGCCATGTTCCAGAAGCATTCTCTCCTGACGTTTTGCCCACATCTATGGCAGGTATCCTCAGAGGTTGTGAGGTCTGTTGAAAACTAGGCAAATGGGGGTTATATCTGTGGAATGTCCAGGTTGGGAGACAGAACTCTTGTCTGTTTGAGGCAAGTGTAAATGTTGCAATTGATCGCCTTGATTAGCATTGAAAGGCATTGCAGCTTCAAAGCCTAGTTGCTTCCTGCCTGGGGGAATCCTTTGTTGGGAAGTGTTAGCTTAAAAACTCTAAAATCAGGACAGTAAATAAAGAACACCACTCAGAAAACAGAGGTATTCCGGACATGGAACAATCAGGACCAGCTAACATTTTTCAACTAAGGATTCTCCCAGGCAGGAAGCAACCAGGCCTTGAAGCTGCAAGATCATTCAATGTTAATTAAGTTGGTTAATTGTCCCATTCGCACTTCCTCAAGCAGACAAGAGTTCTTTCTTCCACCCTGGTCAGATATATAAACCCCACTTGCTTAGCTTTCCAACAGACCTCACAACCTCTGAGGATGCCTGCCATAGATGTGGGCGAAATGCCAAGAGAGAATTCTTCTGAAACGTGGCCATACAGCCCGGAAAACTCACGACAACCCAGTGAATCCCCATTCATTCTGCAATATAGATGCCCCGCCATAGAATGTGCCTTGCTCAGCAGCAAACTTCTAAGACTGAGCAGGGATTCCAACCCTGGTCTCCAAGTCCAGCGCCCAGACCTCATCCATCCTGCTGGCTCTTCCCAAAACCCTCCAGTCAGTGCTGCGTCTGGCGTTTCTGTGTCCTGTAATTCAAAAAATAACTTTCCCAAGCTCTGAATTGGGCAACAGGCCATATTTTAATGTAAAGCATTATTACAGCAGTCTTCGGAATGCTATCTTCTGTTCAGGAGATGGATGAGCCCATGCGCCACTCCCCAAAATGGCCCCAAATCCCTTTCACACCACACGGCGAGGGCACTGGGATGGCACTGAACCCGTGAAAACGGCAGGGAATGGTAGTCTAATGTAGGTAGATGCCAGTCATTCATTAACTGCTGAGAGGAGCATGCAATTTACGCCACTGGATGAAAAGGGCGTTAAATCATTGGTGTGTTTCCCACTGAATAACTATAGCGCCTTGATACCACTTTCACCGCCACAGCCCAATCCTATGTGTTAGGGAATCTGAGCTGTTAGGCTCAAAAATAACCCCGTTAGGGCAATTTCACAAAAATATAGCAGAGTACCAGGAGTAAACTCCATAACCAGCATCATCAAGGGGGGAGGGGGGAGAGAGAGACAGTGGCTAAGCAGTAAAGACAAAGACAAATCCCTTTGGGAAACACGCATAGAAATGTGGGAGAAAGGAATCCTTAATCTTAGTTCTGTCTCTAGTCTAGCTACTCATTGAGGACTAGAAACTTGATGACACAAAAACTTGTGCAGCCCAAGGATGAAAGCCAACACTATGGAATGCTGTTATTTGTAATTTCGAGAAATATTTAGAAATCTCTGCCATGGAGCTCTAGTGTCTGACCAAAATATACATTCCAGGATTCCAGTGGAGGCAGTCATGGGACCAAGACAATGAAAGACTTCCTATATGTGCCTGCCCAAAATCTAATATCATTAGCAAAGGACATGTTCATGTCCCATGACCCTGTTCTTGGGTAGGTGGGCCTATCGGTCAGTAGCTGCACCCCATGGAGTTCAGGTAGGCTCCATCTTCTCTAATTGACTGCAGGAGGAGGGTGGGTAGTGAAGAATGTGCTATTTTACTGTGGCTCCGAATCTGAAATATCTTTTCTGTCTGGATTTTTTAAAGAGAGGAGTTTGGACTGATCTAGATTGGATTTTTTAATTATTTATTTTAAAGAGTGTTGGAGACAGCAACCTTCTCAAGCCTCCTCTATCCAATGTTTTGTCTGTTTATAATGTGCCGTTTATTCCCTGAAATGTATGTTTTCTCTGATTTGCAGTTTTCTTAGCTCTATGTATTTGAGGCAGTGGGAGAGTGACTGGTTCAGTAACTGTTTAGAACGCAGTTTGAAAAGAATGACAGAAGTCAGTTGAGGCTTGAGTCTGTTTAAGTACAGAAGCCAGTGTTAGAAGTTAGAAGTCAGTTGAGGCTTAAGTTCCTTGACTGTTATAAAAGAGAGCTGTACAGGGCAATATAGTTTCGAATGGAATGATAATGACCATAAATTAAAGATACAAACGGAAACGTTTTAAAGTTTAACCTGACAAGAAATGTACCTGTACATTTAAATAAGTAAAACAAACATGTTATTTTAAAGAAGCCCACTTGAATCTTTGTCTGAGAGCATGGAATAGTAACAAGATATTTACACGCCCAATAAACTAATACTTTATGATTATAACAGATCACAATCCCTAATAGATTATGATTTTAACAGGTCATAATCCATTGGTCCAATAGGTTATGGGCCCAGACAACGCTAACCTGGGAAGAGTATTTTTTAGTGTGGTGTAGTAGGGAGACGTTTGGGTTAGGACATGCTTTGAAGGCCCACTCAACCATGGACACTCACTGGATGACCTTGAGCAAGTCACATAAACTCCAGGACAAATGCTATTTGAACAAGAAAACCCGACTCTCCTTAGTGTCACCATGACTTGGAAGCGATCTGAAGGTGTAAAACGATTGTCTTGTGTGAGAGTTGGACCAACTTTGAACTCATTTTAGGTGACTGACAGACATTTAAGTAGGCCTACGTGGGAAGGCCTCTTCTAGGATGCACTAGCTCGTGCTCTCTGTGGCACATCACTATCCGGATTGCCTTGTGCAATCAAAGGTAGAGGTTGTAGACAATCTTCTGGATGTGTTGCGGAAGGCTTTCATGGCCAGAATCACTGGGTTGTTGTGAGCTTTCCAGGCTGTGTGGCCATGTTCCAGAAGTATTTTCTCCTGACGTTTCGCCTGCATCTATAGCAGGTATCCTCAGAGGTTGTGAGGTCTGTTGAAAACTAGGTATATCTGTGAAAAGTCCAGGGTGGGAGAAATAATTATTGTCTGTTTGAGGCATGTGTTAATGTAGAAACTGGCCACCTTGGTTAGCATTTAATGGCCTTGCAGTTTCAAGATTTATAAACCTCACTTGCCTAGTTTTCAACAGACCTCACAATCTCTGAGGATGCTTGCCATAGATGCAGACGAAATGAGGATAGGCGTGGGAGAAACGTCAGGAGAGAATACATCTGGAACATGGCCCTACAGCCCGGAAAACCCACAGCACTGGTCGGGAAAGTGTCCCCGCGTACTAAGCCCCCACTCCTCCTCCGGCAATGGCGGGGTCTTGCGAAAGAGAGCCACTTTCTTTATGACTTCCGCCCGAGTTCGCTTGGGATGCAGGCCTCTCCCTCCCTCCCAGGCGGACTGTGCTGGGAAGTCTCCCTGCCACGCACTGCGGGCGAGCGAGGCTTGTCTGGCGCCGGCATGGCCCCCTCCCTCCCTTCTGCAGCCCCGCATTCCTGCTTGAAGGCATAGCAGCCTCCCTTCCGGGTTCCAGATCCAGGATGTCCAGGAATCCAGGCAAGCAGAAAGCTGGACGTTTGGCATTTGGGGGAGGGGGGAGGAAGAGGCTGGAGAGGTCATTCCCCTTGCTCCTCCCCATGCCACCACCGAGAATGCCATCCTCCCAGCTTCAGAGTATTGGAGCCACACCCTAGGCAGTGGCTCTCAACCTGTGGATCCCCAGAAGTTTTGGCCTTCAACTCCCAGAAATCCTAACAACTGGCAAACTAGCTGGGATTTCTGGGTGTTGTAGGACAAAACACCTGGGGACCCACAGGTTGAGAACCACTACCATAGAGGTTCACCTCCAATTTAGACGGGGCACATCTTCACTGTCCACTTAGCACGAATTGAAAGCATCTCAAATACCTGCATCAGGCTGGATCCACGCTGCCCTAAATCCCAGGATCTGATCCCAGGTTACCTGCTTTTCACTGGATTATATGAGTTTATACTGTTACATAATCTGGGATAAGCAAAGACCTGGGATCAGATCCTAGGATACAGGGTAGTGTAGATCTAGCCTTAGAGGTCTTAAACCGGGATTGATTCTTCCCTCCTCTACCTCTTTCGTCCTTCAATACTTGGGCAAGTGTAGATGTACCCTGAGTGTACCTAGCAGAATAAAATGAGAAAGGGCAGTTGAGATTATTTTAAATATATTTTAAATGATAATGATAGACTAATTATATTTGTCGAAGGCACAGATTTGCTGTGAGTTTTCCGAGCTGTATGGCCATGTTCCAGAAGCATTCTCTACTGACGTTTCGCCTGCATCTATGGCAGGCATCCTCAGAGGTTGTGAGGTCTGTTGGGAACTAGTCATGTGGGTTTTATATATCTGTGGAATGTCCAGAGTGGGGGAAAGAACTCTTGCCTTTTCCAGGCAACTGTGAATATTACAATAGGCCACCTTGATTAGCACTGAAGCCTTTCAGGTTCGAGGTCTGGCTGCTTATTGCCTGGGGGAATCCTTTGTTGGAAGGTATTAGCTGGCCCTGGTAATCAAGGTGGCCGATTGCACCATTCTCACTTGCCTCAAACAGAAAAGAGTTCTTTCTCCCACCCTGGACATTCCACAGATATACAAACCCCTCTTGCCTAGTTTTAAACAGACCTCAACCTCTGAGGATGCCTGCCATAGATGTAGGCAAAACGTCAGGAGAGACTGTTTCTGGAACATAGCCATACAGCCCGGAAAACTCACAGCAACCCACTAATTGTATTTGTTTAACAGCATGGACCCACATAACTGCTGCTCTTCCTAGAGTCTCTAGCAATTTTCATGAAGTGCAAATACATAAATACCCAAATTCCAAAATTTTAGTTCCGATTTGAGTAGTCCCGTTGAAGCTACAAAATGTACATAAATGCCGATTTAGCCCATTCCAGTTAAATCCGGGATTCTCTTCTAGTTGAGAGGAGCCACTATTTAGGTTTAGACCAAGCAGTGATTCTGGTTCTTAATGCTACCACCTTCTACGTGTTGCTTCCTGCGTTCTGGATCAAATAAAGGGACGCCACTTTGGGATTCGCTAGGGACACCGTGTTCTTTGTCGACCGCAGAATTCAACCCGCAAATTGAAAAAGACTATATATCAGACTTCAATCCAAAACAATGGAGCTAGTTCAATGCCAAGTCGACTAAGGATCGCGTTGTATTGTGCATTCAAACACAGCTGAGGAAGTACACTGAGTGTAAACTATACCGCAGAAGTAATGTAGTTCCACACCACTTTAATTACTGTTTTACAAAGTCTTCCCTCCCAAAGAGGGGTGATGCTTCATCAAACTGCAACTCCCATGACTTCACAGCATTAAGCCATGGCAGTTAAAGTAGAGTCAAACTGCATTAATTCTGCAGTAAAGTTGCATCCTAAATTCATAAAAGTTCTCTCCAGGAGTCTCTCAAGTCCCTTTGCATACCATACGTTTAACTGTACTTGCGTGGACTTGGGTCCAACAACAAAAAGAGCATTTTTAATTTGTGATGGCTGTAATAGCGTGATGAGTGTTGTTTATACTTTATCAAGAAGAATTTGCTTAGCAACATCAGTTGTTACTTCTTATTTGTCAGTTCATTATTCTGGCTCTCTGGTAGTCTCAATGCTACAGAATATCTAACATTAACAGAAACAGCACTGAGCAGATAAAATTGGTTTCCAAAATTTTTTGCGTGTGCCAAAACCTAGTCCTTGAGGAGAGTGATAAACGGACATATTAATCCTCAGGTCGTTTGTTATGCTGTTATTTTAATGCTCCAGAGATGGTTCCCTACGGAGAAAATGGTAGATTTGCCAAGGGGTTTGCCTTTGTCACAAAGCCATCGCAGTCCAGTAAGTTTCCTTGGGTGGAGGCTCGATCTACACTGCCATATCATGCAGTAGTAGGGGCAGATCTTCTCGGAACACTTACATGTGGTTTGAAGGCAGAGCGGTCTAAACATTTTTTCTTCTACCGCTTTCATCTCGCATTAAGTGGTCAGTGTAGATGTTCCCCAGGGGTGGGCACACGCTAGCGATGGGACGTTCAGAGTTCAACGTCCAAACATTGGCTCGGGAGTCATTTCAGCGGGGGAAAAGGTGGATATAAAATAATGTCGGGAAGGAAATAAGTAAAACAAAAAAGGAGGGAAGATGTCTAGATTTCCTGCACGTCTTCCCAAACATAGTATATTCTTTGATGAATGCGAGGAAGATTGAAGTCCAAGGCAAGCTTGGAAATTCTTTTGCGTAAATGTCTGCACTACAGGAATGACAACTATCTCAGGATTTCGAGGCCACGTAATTCTAGGCAAGGACCCTCACCTCACCTCTGCAGGATTCTACCGTATATCATGAAGCTGTAGACAAGTTTACATAGGGACCACCAAACGCAGCATTGGCCAAACACGAATCAAGGAACATGAAAGGTACCACAGTCTAACTCAACCAGAGAAGCCATCCATAGCAGAGCACTTGATGAACCAACCTGGACACAGCATATTATTTGAGAACACAGAAATGCTGGACCACTCTTAAAAACCACTGTCAGACTACACAGAGAAGCCATTGAAATCCACAAGCATATGGACAATTTCAACAGAAAGGAGGAAACCATGAAAATGAAAAAAATCTGGCCACCAGTATTAAAAAAAACTCTAAAATCAGGACAGTAAATAAAGAACAACACTCGAAAACAGGGAAATTCCAGACAAGAAGCAATCAGGGCCAGCTAATCACATCCCAACAAAGGATTCCCCCAGGCAGGAAGCAGCCAGGCTTTGAAACTGCAAAGCTATTCAATGCTAATCAAGGTGGTCAATTGAAACATTCACACCTGCCTCAAACAGTCAAAAGTTATTTCCTCCACCTTGGACATTATTCCACAGATATATAAACCCCACTTGACTAGTTTCCAACATACCTAATTACCTCTGAGGATGCCTGCCATAGAAGCAGGCGAAAGGTCAGGAAATAATACTTCTTGAACTTGGACATACATCCTGTAAAACTCACAGCAACCCAGTGATTCTGGCCACGAAAGCCTTCGACTATTCTTGCACTCTTGTAAACCTCCAAACATTCATATCAAATAAGGATTATCTGTTTTGAACGGAATTATATAGCAGCGTAGACTCCTATAATCCATCCCAGATAATGTGGACTGTCTGTTTTGATAATCTGAATTATATGGCAGTGTTGATCCAGCCTCAGTTTCTCTTGCCCTTTATTTTCCTTCTTCACCTCCGTTTCCCTGCATTGGCTCCTCTGTTGTATTGATCAGAAACCAGGTAGAGATGGATAGAGGACTGTGGAGAAGATTTAGATGCAAATTATGGAAGAGCATCTAAACCAGCTGTGGTGTGGTGGTTTGAGCGTTGAACTAGGACCCTAGAAGACAGGGTTCAAATCCCTATCCATCCATGAATATTCGGGAGATGATCCGAAGGAAGGCAAGGGAACACCTCCCAGGAAGAAATCTTGTCCAGGAAGCCCTAGGAGAAGCTGGCCAAAAGTCAGGGTCATCTGGAGGCATGCAACAACGCAAACAAGGAAGAGAAAAAGCCAAACACACCCAGACACAAGCCCTTGTGGTCACCTTTCACCGTGGGTCAGAGCATTGGCTCCAGCTAATCCGAAGGTGAACAACTCTAGGATCTTAAACACTTTGATCTCAGTCGGGATTGAAACGAAAACGAACAATGGGTTTGCATTGAAACTAGGAACTATCTCCCAGCGCAGGGCACATCTCTAACCCAAAGCCACGCTTTCCTCAGTGATAAGACATAGGCTTTGTTTACAAAAGATATGGGCTGTAGCCTGTTGGCTAGGCTCCCAGCAAAGGTCGAATGGGCAATGGAATTAGTTACCTAATGCGTAGGTGAATTAAGTGGATTTACTCTACTGCAGACTAACTACAGGATTCATGGTGTGGTGTCTCACCCTCAAATTCACCAAAAAAAAAAAAAAAAAGCCGCCAGATCTTGTCTGATGTTGGAAACCAAGCAGAGTCTGCCCTGGTTAGGACTTCGATAGGACAGAGTCTACTAGTATCTGCTACTGAAGTCTATATTCCAGAGGAATGCAATGGCAAACCACCTCTAAATTCTCCTTGACTTTAAAAACCCTATGAAGTTCACACAAACTACCCATGCCTGTGATTTGAACACTGGTCTAGGAACCTGGGACCAAGATTTGAATCCTTTTCAGCCATAGAAACCCTGCAAATCACATTTTTTAGTCTCAAGATTTGATTCTCATCAAATTGGGCTAAAGCACCTTCCTCAGTGACAGTCCAGGTAGGATTAATGCAGCTTGACACCACCTTAACTGACACCATGGCTCAATACTCTGGAGTCCTGGGAAGACGTAGTTTGGTGAAGCACCAGCACTCTTTGGCAGAGAAGGCTAAAGACCCTGCAAAACTACAGCGCCATGATTGCACAGCATAGTGCCGTGGCAAATAAAGTGGCGTCTAACTACATTAACTCTACAGTATGGGCTGGAGCTACACTGTCATAAATGAAAACTAAGTCTGCCCTGATTCCATAGCATTGAGCCATGCTAGTTCAAGTGGTGTCACATTGCATTCAAGTTACAGTGTAGATGCACCCCAAAACGTAAAACAGAGAGAGTGCCTCTTTCATCCCAAGCCTTTGAAAAGTTACTTTTTAAACACTGGGCAGAAAATATTTTTGTATTTCAAATGTTAACTCTGTTAGTGTTTATGGATATATTCGATCTGCTGATTCCAGAAATTGCATCAGTTTTCCCCAAGAGCTCTAGTTTTTGGGATACAAGACAGATAACATCTACTAGTTACCATTTGCTCATCCATAGGAAACCATGATTACCATATCAAAACAAATAGAGCTGATGCGGTCTGTCCAATGCAATTTACTGAATGCCAGGACACTTAATCCAGCTCTGGCCCATTTAGAAACGCATTCTCTTTTATTGTACTTGAAGGATCTTGGAAGCTCCTTCTGTCGAAATCGATGGGATTGGCTTCCTAGCCACTTTGATCTGGGCCGTGTGTTGTGCGTTTCCAGGTAACTTGTGGTCGATTCCTGGTGTCCATAAAAATGCAGGCGCTTGTCTTTGCTTTAGATCGCAAACTCGGGGCATGAATCCCAGGCAAACTCCTTTGGAAGTAAGTCTCTGGACTCCATTGGGCTTAGCTTTTGAGGAGTTGAAGTGTATGGCGGTCTCTTAGAAGCCGGATGATCCACTCCTGAATGTCGAAACAGGCAATAATCACCTTGTCCTGGGTGTACAGTACAATCCATAGTCCATTCAGATTCGGGCGCATTTACATTGTGGAATTAATGCAGTTTGGCTCAACTTTAAATTGGCAAAGAAAGCTGAAGGCGTTAACTACAGCTTCCATGATGCCATAGCATTGAGCCATGCCAGTTAAAACTGAGTCAAGCTGCATTAATTCTACAGTGTAGATGCACCCTTGTAATCCTTATGATGTGCAGGAATTAGGATAATAGTTAGGATCCCTTCAATAACAGACTCCTTATCTCTAAAAGCAGCAGTCCTCTTTCATAACATGCTGTTATGTGCAGTCCATCCAACTTATGAGAATATAAGGCGAACCTATCAGGGGTTTCCTTCTTAGTGACTGCAGATACATTGGGGGGGGGGGGGGGGTGGAGTGTCTTTGCGTATTAATGGAAGGACAGCAAGAAAGGACCTCGCCTGTCCTTCCTGGGAAAATAGTTCCAAAATCTAGAGGTAGCCACAGATAAAATCTTATCATGTGTTCCCAGGATGGCGGTGAGACTGAGAGAAACTTCTCTCCAACCTGGCAAGCTCACAGGCCAGATGTGTTCTGCCAAATAGTCGGGACCTGAGCCATAAAGGACTTTGTAGAGCATCACTAGTACTTTGAATTATGCCTGGAGACAGACTGGCAGCCAGTAGAACTGTTGTAACGAGGGAGTAGCAGCGTCCTTGTAACCTGCCCCAGTTAGCATCTGGCTGCAGCTCTTTGTACTAGCTGAATTTTCAGAACACTCTTCGAAGGACTAGAGTAACCCAAAAATTGGCCCCACAGAATCAATAGGATTTCCATAACTTTGGGTCACAAGCTTCGACTCAAATTGGAACTAACCTTTGGGTCATCCTGTTTTCTTAGAGCTGGCCCCATTTAATCAATGGGATTCCTTGACTACTTAAATCCCACCATGTCGGCTGGTCCAACTTTCTTATTGGGCTGCCCTGGAGTCATTTCCGACCTATGTGTAAATTGCTTTCAAGTTGTGGACCGATCTCAGGATTTATCTGCCCAGATTTATTAAGAAAGAGCAGTTGTTGTCATGGCCTTCTTCTGAGCCTGACAGTGTGACTTGCAGAAGGTAATCCAGGAGGTGTCCATGGCTGATTCCAACGTTGGTCTTCCAGAGTTTAAGTGTGCATCTTCACTGTAGTGTTAATCCCATTTTGACACCACAAAGCTGAATGCTATGGAAGCCTGGGAGTTGTAGTTTGGTGAATCACCAACACTCTTTGGTATCTTGTAAAATTACAAACCACAGGATCCCATAGCATTGAACCATGGCAGTTAAATTGGTGTCAAACTTCATTAATTCTATAGAGTGAATGGCCACTTTGTTTAGCAATGCACCAAGCTAGCTCTGTCCTGTCTACTTTAGAGGATATGAGATTTCACTAGAGCATCTGGGACCTTTGCTTTCCCCTTCCTTCATTTTAAGATGTCCTTCAGCTTTTCTGAAAGTGGGGTGTTGTTCCACGCTACCTATTTCAGGTGTGGTGTAGGATGGTGGCACTTCTATCCTACCAATCTCAGCCATGGTGTAGGGTGGAGGTCACTTCTGCCCTACCTACTTCAGGTGTGGTGTAGATGTGGTATAGGGTGGAGAACACTTCCACTCTCGCCCTACTTCAAGTGTGATGTAGGGTAGATACATTTCCACCCTACCTATCTCAGGTGTAGTGTGAGGCCATATTTACCTGAGATAGGTAAGGTGGGAGGACAGTTCCACCTTCCTACCTCGGCTCTGGTGTAAGATGAGTGGCACTTACACTCTGGCTATCTTAGATGTGGTGTGGTGTAGGGGAGGGATTCATCAACCTTACCTGTCTCAGGTGTGGTCTGGGGGGGACCTGTCCACCCTACTTTTCTCGGGTGTGGAGTAAGATGTTGGACAATTCCATCCTATCTCAGGCATGATGTAAAGCAGGGCACTTTCATCCTACCAATCTCAGCCATGGTGCAGGATGGAGGTCCCTTCTGCCCTACCTACTTCAGGTATTGTGTAGAGTGAGGGACACTTCGACTCTTGACCTACTTCAGGTGTGATGTAGGGTGGGTGCATTTCCATCCTACCTGTCTCAGGTGTAGTATGGGGTAACACTTCTACCCTATTTACTTGAGGTAGGTTGTTGGAAATAGCAACTTCCCAAGCCTTTCACTGTTCATTTTTAATGTATATATTTACTAACCTGTATTCTATGTGTATGTTGATTTGCCGGTTTGACTGTACCTCTTTAGCGTGGGAGGGGTTATAGACATGTGATTGTACTGAGCATATTCAGACTCAGGACTCCATTTTACATTCAGTGTCTGCTTAACACTTCATTGGAAGTGGATGCATGTTACTGTTCGGACTTCTGTAGAGAAGTATGACTTATGGAGTTCAGTGAATATAACTATACCTAAAGACTATGGACTATTGATTAAGAATGATACCCTGTATACTCAACACACAGAGAGAACTACATCCTATCTATAACTGAACTTTAATAAGAAATCTGCCTGTATGGTGAATTAATACAAGATGTTTATGAGTAAACAAGATATGTTATTTTTCAGAGAAGATTTTGTTTTCATCTCTGAGTGTGCATATTTTAAACTAAGAGGTTTCAAGGGAGTGTATATCTTTTGGGCAATTATAACTGCAATTTCAGCTTCAAAGAAACAACTATCCTCTGCTAACCAAATATATTTTTGTAGTGACATGTCTTTGTCCTTGGCAGTTCTAAGACATGGTTCTTCAGTTTAACAGCTGCGTTATCTGTGTGCCATTACATGACTGCTTATGAATATCACTTGTTCAAAGAGTTGACATGGTCTTGACTAGTTTTCTTGGCTAGTGGTTTTCAAAAGGTGGTCATGGAGATTCACATTTGCCAAATGGATGTGATATCATTTTTCTTTTTCAATAAGGTTATAATTGCCATTTATTTCCAAAGGGATTTGTGCCCAGAGACTGAGTGTAGTTATTTCCAATATAGGTAAGGTGGGGGACAGTTCCACCTTACTTACTTCAGGTGTGGTGTCAGATGGGGGACACTTACACCTTACCTATCTCAGGTGTGGTGTAGGATGGTGGACACTTCCCTCCTGTCTCAGGCGTGGTGTAAGACGGGAGACGCTTCCGCTCTACCTATCTCAGGTGTGCTGTGGTGCGGGCTCTCCAGTCCTCTCCTTCTGCTTCCCTCTCTGCCCGGATTGGCTGCCACTCTCCTCCTGGAGCGCCTCCCATTGATTCCGAGGGATTTGCCTGAAGTGTGAACCCCCCAGTTAGCCCCGGGAGGTTAAGGAGAAACTGGGATATGATTAGTAAACAAATTGCGCGGAAAGGCGCTGGATTCTTATTGACTTACTGATAGGTCACCCGCTTGCCGGTGTTGAGGGAGAAACTATTTACTTTACACATATACTTTATGATCTTGGGGGAATTAGAGGAAATTCAATAAGAAAAGGGCTCGAATCGTTTAAAACCCCCTATTTAAAAGACTTAAGCAAATGAGGGTCTTATCAGATTAAAATCCACTACAAATGTAAGAGTATTGTCTCCATCCAAACGCTGTGGGGTCCAAGGCGTGGAGTTGCAGCGGAGGAGACAGAAAGAGAGACTTCGCCAAATCTCAGGGATAAACCACGTCATTTAAACACCGGATAATGAGGAGAATGCAAATTAATTTGACCTTCTTTACCAACAGCCTGCGAATATAATATCGGGAGTTTAACGGTAAATCGGCGGGACTGGAAGGGAGAAGCAGAGCTCAAGGACGGGGGCGTGGACACACAGGGCGGTGGGGAGTGGGCTTGACTTGGAGGGGGGCGTCCTCGCCACCCCAGGCCGTAATTTATGAGGGCAGCAGATTGCCTTTGGATCCATCGCGCCGGGACGTCCAGAGCGCATTCCGAAGAGCAATTAACACGGGTTAGTTACATTCTCAGGAGACACCAGCCTTCCTGCTCCTGTTGTTGTCTGCCTTCAAGTCCTTTCGATTTATGGCCACCCGATCACATCTTTCCTTGGCAGAGTTTGTTCGGAGGGGGGTGTCATTACCTTCTTCTGACGCCGAGAAAGTGTGATTTGCCCAAAGTCACCCGGGGCTGATATAATAATAATAATAATAATAATAATAATAATAATAATAATAACAACTGTAATAAGAATAGAAATATTATAAACAATAATAATAGCAATAGCAATATTACATAATAATAATAGCAATAATAAAACAACAACAATAATAGCAATAGTAATAGCAATAATATGTAATAATAATAGCAATAATATAACAACAACAATAATAATAGCAATAGCAGTAGCAATGATATTACATAATAATAGCAATAATAAAACAACAACAATAGCAATAGTCATAGCAATAATATTATGTAATAATAATAGCAATAATATAACAACAATAATAATAGCAATAGCAGTAGCAATAATATTACATAATAATAGCAATAATATAACAACAATAACAGAAATAGTAATAATATCACATAATAATAATAGCAATAATATTAGCAATAATAATAATAGTATTGATATTCGTAGTAATAATGGTAAAAAAAATACACGACCTTGGAGGTGTCTACGGACAACAACGCCGGCTCTTCGGCTTAGAAATGGAGATGAGCACCAACCCCCAGAGTCGGTCACTCGGTCACGACTGGACTTAACATCAGGGGAAAACATTTACCTACCTTTTACCTAATGGTAAAAATATTGATCCCATCACTAGCATGCTGAATGTATATATGTTTTCATTATCATGCTTTTAATATGACTATTTTATTTTTTGACCATGTTATTATTTGTCTGTCTGTTCAATGTGGCATCGAATTGCTGCCTATTGTAAGGCCGTTCTGAGTCCCCTTTGGGGTGAATAATAAATAAGGGAGCCGAACCCTAGTCTCTAGGAGTCTTAGGGCACATTTACACTGGCCCCTTGAGGTGAGCTGAAGGCACCTTGAAAGAAGACACGATTCAGGGTTGAGTCTGTAACCCGCTTTCGTCCCACATGACACGATCTGTGTAGATGCTAGGCCCGTTCAACACACGAACCGCAGTACCGCGTTGCCTCTCTTTTTGTATTGATGCTCTGATTGATTAAATTGAGGCGGAGGCACAGTCGCTCTGCCTTCAAGCCAAGAGAGCTGTCAAGTCGCCTGTCAATTTATGGCAATCCCATGGTTTTCATAGGGTTTTTGAATGGAATGAGATGCTTGCCAGTCCCAGTCCCCTGAGATATAACTGAAAGCACTTGGTATTCCTTGGCTGCCTTCTATCCAAGTACTAACCAGAACCGACCTTGCTTAGTAAAGAGAGCCAGCCTTTGTGTGCTCCTTCCATTTCCCCGACAATGTATGGCAACTCCATACATTTCATAGCCATCCTAAGGAATAGAAGCTTATCCTTCTCGTCACAAAGTAAGTTTCTGCTGGTGAAGGAGTTTACTCGTGGCACTCTGCTATATTTTGGTGGAATTGTCCCAACTGGGGGTTATTTTGAGCCTGACAGCTCAAATTCCCCAACATTTCTTAGGGCGAGGAATTAGAGCACGGGTTTGCCGGCCATTTTCGCTGAAAAAATATCCTCAAACACCTGGTATTCGTTGGCGGTCTCCCTCCCAAATACGAACCAGGCCTGACCCTGCTTAGCTTCCAGGATCAAGCAAGATGTGATATTTGAGGACAGGGTGCGGCCTGCTTTGAAATATCTAGGCCATCAGTATGGGGTCATTATTCTGGATTTTAGAAAGAACAGGAGTTTTAAAAATTGCTATCTTTTGTTTGAGGGCATTAGGCTGGATCACTGTCATATAATGCCATTTAAACTGCATGGTTTGGGTCTACACTGGCCATATAATGCAGTTCAAAGGCCATTACAGGGCAGCGTAGGTCCAGCTTCAATTTCCAAACGCTAGATGGGTAGGAGGGAGGGAGAAGAATTTGGCAATTACGTGGAAACTGGCAAAAATTTATTGGATCGGATGTGTTCGCTTTAAAAAGGATAGATTTTTCTATTTGTTCTCGGTCGAGTCGCCTCTCTTTCTTACTCTTACTCGAATCTCTGAACGATCATTCCGCCTGGCAAACGAGTCTCACAGCCTGTCGGAAAGCTTGCTAGGGAAACTCAGCAGCCGCTTCTATTTTCGCTCCCTCTCAGATTCGTAACAGAACACCAGACCTTCCAAACGAAAGCCCAGACGCTACTGATAGAAATATTAAATATGGAATGGCAGCCCTCTTCGCCAGAAGATGGTTGTGTTTACCCACTCGAATCGAGCCCGGTTTTGTCTTTGTGACTTGGAGGGGAACATAATTTTCCATATCCGAGACACAAAAAATGGGAAAAGAAAATTTTATTTGAATGGGAATGGCTCAATCAAGACGGGCGTTGCATCGGCTGAAATGACACTAAGCTGGCAGGATGGCATTGAGCTAGTTACGAAGATAAGTACACAACGCTGGGTTTATGTGTACAGATTTTCTCTCTTCTCAGTCTTTACTTTCTAGAATTACCAAGGCTGTAGGTAATGTGTTGTCCAAGGCTTTCATGGCAGGAATCACTGGGTTGCTGTGAGTTTTCCGGGCTGATTGCCCATGTTCCAGAAACATACTCTCCTGGCGTTTCGCCCACATCTATGGCAGGCATCCTCAGAGGTTGTGAGGTGTGTTGGAAACTAAGCAAGGGAAGTTTATATATCTGTGGAAGGTCCAAGGTGGGAGAAGGAACTCTTGTATGTTGGAGGCAAGTGTGAATGTTTCAATTAATCACCTTGATTAGCATTGAAAGGCCTTGCAGCTTCAAAGCCTGGCTGCTTCCTTCCTGATGGGAATCCTTTGTTGAACATTACTGTAGGTAATGTCCAAACTTGCAATTTTTCTATCACTTTTGGGGGTCATTTAAAACAAAGGCAGATGAGATTATAGGAGGCCCATTGCCTAAAGTGGATGAGGAATTAATTTTGAAATGTGTTTGACTCAAAAGTGAAAAACGAGCCTCCAAAGGGGCAATCAGTCGGATGCTCCTCATCATTTTTTGGAAGGGAATATTTCCCATTTCAGTAGGATTTCGGTCCCAAGGCTTTACTTACAAATGATTTCGTCTAGGAGGTCTAATGTCATACAGAAAGATGTTTAGAAAACTATGGCTAAAAGGGGGTAAATCGGAACATGTATGATCTTATAGTCCTTTTATAGTCCTCTGTCTATCTATTGGGTTGCTGCGAGTTTCCGGGCTGCATGGCCATGTTCCAGAAGCATTCTCTCCTGACGTTTCGCCCACATCTATGGCAGGCATCCTCAGAGGTTGTGAGGTCTGTTGGGAACTAGTCATGTGGGTTTTATATATCTGTGGAATGTCCAGAGTGGGAGAAAGAACTCTGGTCTGTTGGAAGCATGTGACAATTAATCACCTTGATTAGCATTGAAAAGCCTTGAAGCTTCAAAGCCTGGCTGAAACCATGAAAACAAACAAAATCTGACTACCAGTATTTAAAAAAATCAGGACTGTAAATAAAGACCAACACTCTAAAAATAAGAGAATTCCAGACATGAAACAATCAGGGCCAAATAATATCTCCTGACAAAGTCTTCCCCCAGGCAGGAATCAACCAGGCTTTGAAGCTGCAAGGCTTTTCAATGTTAATCAAGGTGACTGATAGCAGCATTCACTCTTGTCTCCAACAGACAATATTTCTTTTTCCCTCCCTGGGCCTTCCACAAATATATAAATCTCCCTTATTTAGTTTCCAGCAGACCTGACAACTTCTGAGGATGCCTGCCATAAATGTGGGTGAAACGTCAGTAGGGAATACTTCTGGAACATGGCCATACAGTCCTGAAAACTTATAGCAACCCAGTGATTCTGGCTATGAAAACCTTCACAATACAAACGACATATTCCACTATTCTACAGCTTTGGGCTATTGAAGTGCATGTGCTTTCAAACTGCATTAATTACACAGTGTAGATGCTACCTATGGTATGGAATCCAGGAACTAGGGATACTTGTGGTGAGATGCTAGTATTTCTGTAGAGAAGGTTATAGAGCTTGTAAAACTGCATCTCCCAGGATCCCATAGCATTGAGCCACGACAGTTAAAGTTGTGTCAAACTACATTCATTCCATAATGTAGACTCGCCCTTGTTTTTCTACCGAATGCGTTGAATATTGTCTACTTTATGGAGCAGATAATAACTGTGCTCCCAGCCAGCGCTCCATGAAACACAAAGAAATGACTCAAAACCATCCCTAGACTCCATTTTGTGAAATATATATATTTTTAAGGTAGGCATGGGGTGTTGGACGAGAAATGTTTGCTGTTCTGAAATTTTCCTTTAAAGCCTCAATGCAAATCGTATTTCAAGGGGGAAATGTTTTTTTGGAGCCCCCAAACGAAGGGAAAGAAATCTTAAATGGAGGTTAACGTTAGAAAAAGGGGAAGAATTTTACCTAACACCACCCTTTTTTGAATGGCTCCTAATTTAGAGGAACATGTGGACAAAATGTACACAGTGGTTTCATCAACGCTTTTACATTTGCTTTTAGAGGTTCAGAGAAAAAACCCTAACTGTTCAATAAATAGATAAATATGTTGTCGAAAGCTTGCATGGCCGGAACCACTGAGTTGCTGTGAATTTTCCGGGCTGTGTGGCCATGTTCCAGAAGCATTCTCTCCTGACGTTTCGCCCACATCTATGGCAGGCATCCTTGGCGGTTGTGAGGTTTGTTGGAGGTTTATATATCTGTGGAAGGTCCAGGGTTGGAGAAAGAGCTCATGTCTGTTTGAGGCAAGTGTGAATGTTTCAGTTAATCATCTTGATTAGCATTGAAAATCCTTGCAGTTTCAAAGCCTAGCTTACTGGGGGAATCCTTTGTTGGGAGGTGTTAGCTGGCCCTGATTGTTTCATGTCTCGAATTCCTCTGTTTTTAGAGTATTATTCTTTATTTACTGTCCTGATATTAGAGATTTTTTAAAATACTGGTAGTCAGATTTTGTTCATTTCCAAGGTTTCAGCCAGGCTTTGAAACTGCAAAGCCAAATTTGCCCATGCCTGCTTATTTTATTTATTTCGTGTCAAAAGCATTGCATAACAAATACATGCCTGCTATAGACCTTGTAAAACTGCAACTCCCAGGATCCCATAGCATTGAGTGACTGAAAGTGATGTCCGACTGCATTCCTTCGGCAGCGAAGAATAATTTTCCGTGCCTTTCTGGTGGCCTCCCCACCATCCCTTCGAGAGCAGGGCTTCAAAGATAAGCCCGGCCCGACCGAGCTGAGGAAGGAAGGAAAATGAAGCGAGAGGGAAATTGAGAGAAGGCGTTCGCTGTAGCCCCGCCCTGGTCGTCTTCCATAGGCTGGGCCGCTTCACGCTTGGGGTGGGCATGTCCCCTCCCGATTGGCCGCCCTCCACGCCACTCAGGGCCTGGGAGACGGGGGAGGGCAGGAGGGAGGGCAGAGCACCGGGGGCCGGGGGATATCATTGCGAAGCGGAGGCTGCAGCTATTGCTGAATTGTTGGACCAGAGAGCCGCCTGGGTTGGGAGGAGACGCCGCTGTTGGGGAGAAGGGGCTCCTTTGCCTGGTTGGATCTACTCAAGGCTCCCCTGCTTCCGGGACTTCCTTCCGTGGTCGCTGACAGAGGAGAGGGGCTTTCTTCTTCTTCTGTCCGGGGTTCTTGGGCGCCGCGGAGGCTCATGCCGGGCAGTCCGTTGTGGTGGGACTGTATGGGGGGAGAGGGAGGACCCGGTTTTGCCGCTCGGCTCCGAGAGGACTGAGCCCCGCGAACTGAGGCGCCTTCTCCTGGGTTTCCTCGGCAAGAGCCCCGACAGTTTCGGGGTTGGCTGCGTCGCCGATGAACTGCCTCAAAGAGCCGCTGAGCCTGGAGCGCTTGGGAGCCGGGAGCAAGCTGTGCGCGCCCTCGCCGTCCTCCTCGTCCTCCTCTTCCTCCTCGTCCTCCTCGTCCTCCTGCCACCACCACCACCCGGCCCTGGTCATGGCTTCGTCCCTGGCTCCGGGGCAGCCGCGCTCCGCCTTGGAGTCCGGCAAACACCACCGGCTAGAGGTGCACACCATCTCCGACACCTCCAGCCCCGAGGCCGCAGGTAAGGCGCACCCTTCCCACAGGCAGGAAGCCTTCCTTCCTTCGGTCCCAATCCTGCGCCTTTCCCTCGGCGGTTCAGGTGACACGGGTCCCGTGATCCTGGGTGCATCTACACCAGTGGTTTCCAACCTGTGGTCGAAGGACCACCAGTGGTCCGCAAGTACTAAAATATGGTCCCTGACCTCGTTGATAATAACACAGCCCAACCAAAATATTTCTTTTCTTGATGTCTTCCTTTTTAGGCCTGTTCCTTGAGGTGCTGATTCAGAAACTACATTGAATAGACTACATTAGCTCTAGATTATTAAATATGGTTTTCTGTGGGCAAGTAGATGGCATATGTTCTGTATCAGAAACTAGAGCTGATGTGGTCTATCCAATGCAACTTTCTGAATCAGCTCCTCAATTTTTTTTTTCGTGTCAGGAGCAACCGGAGTTGCTTCTGGAGTGAGAGAATTGGCCGTCTGCAAGGACGTTACCCAGGGGACGCCCGGATATTTTTGATGTTTTACCATCCTTGTGAGAGGCTTCTCTCATGTCCCCGCATGGAGCTGGAGCTGATAGAGGGAGCTCATCCTAGCTCTCCCTGGGTGGGATTCGAACTTGGAAGCTTTCAGGTCAGCAACCCAACCTTCAAATCGCAAGGCTTTTATCCCCTAGGCCACCGGAGGCTCCTAGCTCCTCAAATAAACAAACGGAATCTAAAAACTGACCAAAAACTGATTCTTAACCCTTTTAGTACTAATGTTTGAGAGTGGTCCCTGGCCAAAGTGGTCCCTGGTCAAAAAAGAAAAGAAAAGGTGGGAACCGCTGATCTACACTGTAGAATCAATGTAGTCTGGAGCTATAGGCTATAGGATCCTGAGAAGTCTTTTAAAGATCATTTTAAATATCGGAGTCTTTGGCGAAAGAGAGGTGAGAAGAGAAAGTCTAGGAGAAGAAGGAAAGGCAAGATTGACAGAAAAGGGAGAGAAAAAGGTGGAAAAGAAGGACAGAGAAAGAAGAAGCAAGGAAAAAACAAGGAAAGGGAAGGCGACTCTAAGCCACTGCGTTGTTAGCCTCTTTGGTTCTCCTTTGGAGGAATTATTATTATTATTATTATTATTATTATTATTATTATTATTATTATTATTATTATTATTATTATTATTATATCGTGTCAGAAGCGACTTGAGAATATACTGCAAGTCGCTTCTGGTGTGAGAGAATTGACCGTCTCTTGCCCAGGGGATGCTTGGATGTCTTACCATGCTCCTGGGGGGCTTCACTCATGTTCCCACAAGCTAGAGCATGGTAACACAACCTTCAGGTCAGCAGTCCAGCCGGCACAAGGGTTTAACCCATTGAACCACCACGCTCCAATAATAATAATAATAATAATAAGCCAGAAGGTTGTGGATGTGGAAATGCTTGGAGTGTAGGAAGGGGCAATATAAAGAAATTATCCTTCCTAGGTGCATCTACACGGTAGAAATTATCCTCCCTGGATGCATCTACACAGTTTGACAGCACCTCAACTGTTCTGGGTCTGCAATGGAATCATAGAAATTGTGGATTTACAAGGACTTGCACATCCCTGCCGCAGAGTGCTGGTGTCTCATCAAACTTTCCATAGCATTGAGCCATGGCAGTGAAAGTGGTGCCAAACTGCAATCATTGTACGGTGTAGATGCACCCTGAAAGGGTGAAACAGTCACGGTACAAATCACTCCCTCCTTCCTTTAGCCAGGTTGGACTGATCGGTTCAGAAATCTGAAGAAAAAATAGGTAACCACCTAATAGTACATCTGCCATGTTAAGTTCAGAGCACTCTACCACCCCGAGACAGTGAGGTTGAATTGAATTGGAATTCAAGACCTTGAACTTCATAGGCACTATTATGCTTAATTTCCTTCCAGACGAGTAAACGCGGGTCACAGTGTGGTTTACTTCCTAGTAAAAAGATATTTCAGGACTAGGCTGACTACAAATAGACTACAGTGCTATTTGGAAACAAGTCCTACTCAAGTCAGTAGGACGAAGTAAACGAAATGCATATAGGCCCTCGATGTAGCTGGTGGTTCATTTCAGATACTCGCCTAAACCTCGTTGAAGGCAGTGGGTTTACGTCTGAGTAAACCGATGTAGGATTGATCTGCTAGATTGCAATCCTCAATATTCTTATTGGGGTGAAGTTTGAGTGAGGCTTTCTTCCAAACTAACATGGCTAGCACCAATTCTGCGTTGATTTCAATCCAAATACTGGTTGGAGTTTTAGAAAAGCCCTATACTCAATGGGTCTTCCATTTGAGTAAATCCTTCCACTGAAAGTGTGGGCTGACATTATGACTATGGTAAGTTTCTTTCATAACTAAATATGTCCCCTTTTGGGCGGATACAGAGATAGAGCAGTCAGAAATTAAACTAAATATCATATGCTAGTAGACCTAAAGGCAGCAGATCCCTCTTATATTGAAAGCTAAGCAAAATCTTGGATGGGAGACCATCACCAATGAAGTGATCTAAACCCCCTGAAAATGGTAAATGGAGAAGGAATCAGATGCAATATCAATATAAACACTTTGGGATGGCACCTCGTAACCCCAATGGAGATTCACCCCTATAATATGTGGGTCTCATAGAGTGCATAAATCTGTATTTTTATTTAAAAGCAAACTTATGTATTAAAGTTAGAGTCATTTATTCTGGAGTAACTAAAGCCGAGAGCAGGCTGAATAAGAAATAATACCTGCTAGTGCTTTCCTCAAGCAAGGCAGGTGTGAGCATAACTCATACCACTTGCAAAGTCTCTGTAAAGCAGAACGTGTGACAATATGGAGTTGTGCCTGTCAAACAAATGCTAGAAACATGTATTTCAGTGAGAAAAAAATACACAGTTTAGGTTTTGTACCTATCTGGACAATCCTGAATCCCTGCCATAGTAGCCTGTAATATTATCTAATGTTCCAGTTTTAAGATGTCAGTTGAAAAATCAGGATAAAAATAAAATCTTGGGCCTACTATTTCAAACCCATGTTTAAACTTGGGAATTAAATCGGGGGAAGAAGACTACTTGGATATTGGAGGTATTCCTCCACTTTGGTGCACACCTCTCAAAGGAAGTCTACACCATAGGAAAAGGAAGCCCATTCACTGACGTTAAGGGTGCATCTACACTGTAATTTTAATGCTATTTGCGTCACTTTAACTGCCATAGCTCAATGTCATAGCATAGTGGGGCTTATAGATCTTTTCTCTGCCAAAGATTGCTGGTAGATTACTAAACTACAAATCCCAAGATTCAATTGCACTGAAGGATGGCAATTAAAGGAGCGTCAAAGTGCCTTAATTCTGTACTAAACTCATTCTTATATACATTTCTTCTGAGTACTGTACTTTCGAATTCTGCCTTCCTCCTGAAACAACAATACCACTGGTATATTTATTCATTTTCTGGTAATAATAGTGCTTCTTCTCTCTCTGTATCTCCATAAAGATCCTAAACCATCTCATAGGGATCAAAACCCATTTAACAACAACAACAAAATACGAATATCCTTTGTAAGGGTAGGATGGGAGCTTTTGGATGGGCCTTGCCTCCTCTTACCTTAAAAACAAAAATATTGTTTTGTTTGAAGCGAATCTCCTCGGTTTCAATCGGTGTGTTTACTCATAAATCAGACCCATGAGCTTAAGGGTGAACATTTAATGCAGTTCGGAGCTGGCTTTAAAGTGTGCTAAACTCCAAGAAACCCCCGCAGGAAAGACAGCCCTTAATGCGCATCAGTGTACTGTGGTTTGTGTGATCATCTTCCAGGCCTCAAACTGGTTTCAGGATTTTCTCATTTCTTCAAGACTGGGTTTGAAAGGGCATGAAATGCCCAGTGTAGATTGAGACCAGTATAAAAGCGTGCCCTGCCCTGATACACGCCTGGTGTGTTTGTTTACCTATGTCACACTATAGGTTCAAAGGGGCTGATACAGATCTACACTACAATATAATAAACAGTCGAGGCTGTATTCTATGGCAGTGTCGATCCAGCCTCAATCCTAGTCTAGGTTCCTGATTTTCGGAGCGCAAAAGCTGGGCTTTTCCGCGGCGTGGTTCAGGGCTCATGGCGCCGGCTTCGGGCGTGGACTGGGAAGCAAGGAGCCCAGCGTGGGGTTGGGGCCGATCCTTGGCTCGGCTTTTCCTCGCTCCTCCTCCTCCTCTTCCTCGGGCTGAAGCTCCTTCCCACTTCCCACCTCCCTCCACCCGGCCGTCTCTTTGACTCTCGCCTCTTTTTTTCTTTCTCCCCTTCTCCCTTCCTTCCTTTGTCTCTCCTTCCTCGCTTTGCAGAGAAAGACAAGAGCCAGCCGAGCAAGAATGAGGAGCCGGGCGCGGAGGATCCGTCCAAGAAGAAGCGGCAGCGGCGGCAGCGGACGCACTTCACCAGCCAGCAGCTCCAGGAGCTGGAGGCCACTTTCCAGAGGAACCGCTACCCAGACATGTCGACGCGGGAGGAGATCGCCGTCTGGACCAACCTCACCGAGGCCCGAGTTCGGGTAAGGAAGCACTTCGCGGTGGCAAAGGAATCACTTGGTGCTGACACACGGCACTGAGCCTGGGCTTGCTTTCTTTGGATTATGTTGTCCCGCCGCTGCAGTTTGAAACGGACTCTGAACTGCAACAATTGGTCAGTGTAGATAGGGGCAAAAATCAAACCAAGCTCGGGGGAGGAGGAGAGGCGGGGCGCGGGGACCTCCTTCGCCAGAGGGAGTTTCGCTTTGCGCCTTCAACGAGGCGGGTTTGGGCTTCTGCCACTTGCCAAGCCCGAGGAAGATGATGGATGGCCTCCTCCGGGCACAGTTTTCAGGGACGCGAGGCCAAGAATGAATGCAGTTTGACCCCGCTCGAACCGCCAACACGGCTCAGTGCTATGGCATCCTGTATGTTTTGGGTTTTACAAAGACTTTTGCCTTCTCTCTGCCAAAAAATGACCAGTTCCAAAGTCCAGGATGCCATAGTGTTGGGGAATCTGAACTGTTAGGCTCCAGATAACCCTCACTTGGGGTGATTCCACCATAAATATAGTAGAGTATCAGAAATAAACTTCATAACCAATAGAAATTTACACCTAGTGAGCTAGGATAAGCTTCCATTCCTCAGGATGGTTTAGGATCGCAGAGTCAGAACTTTAGGTTCAAAAATATTGAATTAAAACTAATACATTCTTGATAGAATAGGTGTTGGAGCTAACTAGAGTACTAAATCTCACCTTCTAAAGGAGGCACCCAAGGCAGGGACTCCAGACCCAGGTGCCTTTCCTTCCCATTCTTCTCCTTTCTTCTTCCTTCTTTTCTTCCCTTTCCCCTTTTCTTAGCTGATTCTAGGCTAAGTTTGAACTTCATTCTATGGTTCGTGCAGCACCACACAATGCAGTTCGGTGCAGTTCAAATGGAATGGTCTGATGAGTAGTGCAGAATCCGCCCTTCTCTCTCTCTCTTTCTTTCTCTCGGGTTTCACCGCCACGCCGGTGGCTTTCTTCTCTCCGCCCCTTTCTCGCCTGAGATTTATGGCTCCATCCAAGGGCTCCAAAGGCGAGGGGATCCTGCGATTCCGAGGAGGAAGGGAGAGGGACCAAAATGGCAGCCCGGAGCTGGAAGGAAATCCATGGAAATAAACGAGCCTGCCGCGCCGCCTTTAGAAGCGGATAGATCTGTAAAATTGGACTAGGAAGGCCTGTAGCAACGTTGGCTGCTGTTGGGTTGCAGGTTTAAGCTTCACGGGGATGCATTTACACTACAGAATGAATGTAAAAATGACACCACTTGAACTGCCATAGCTCCATGTTATAGAATCTTGGGTGTTGTGGTTTTCAAAGATCTTTAGCCTTCTCTGCCAAAGAGCTCACAGCAGCGCCTATTTCATAGCAAGGAGCCTTGGGAATTAAAATGGTACCAGACCCGCGTGAAATCAATGGTATAGATGTACCTGAAGTTGTTTCCGAGTCCGGCGAATTGCAGACTGGAGCCTTCTTGGGAAAGAAGTTCCCTTGGAAACAGAAATGAAAAGGTTAGAGGAGCTCCTGCATGTTCTATGCCGTGATTAATTTTATAAAGGGTAAATACGCTTTGTTCCACACAGTTTAATACTCTGAGGACGTTTTTGTAGAGGAAGGACCTCTCAAGTATTGTTGTGGGGCCTCCTAGAGTTCAGTGCATTTAAAAATGAACTCCCCGGCTAAGGAAAACATCATTAGCTAGCCCTCCTTGGCCCCAAGTTCCACATGGATCAGTACTTCACATTTTCTACCAATTGGGACCCCTCCCCGCTTTCATGCAAGGAAGCAAAATAACTATGAAAGAGAGAAGTGTAAAGACTTAAGGGAAAAAATTAATATGCTCCGTAAAATGTTATATTACATGTAATATATTACATGTCATTATATTAATTATATTATATTAATGGCATTATATTAATTATATGTTATTACATATTACGTGTCAGAGTACACAGAGAAGCCACTGAAACCCACAAGCATGTGGACAATTTCAACAGAAAGGAGGAAACCATGAAAATGAACAGAATCTGGCTGCCAGTATTATAAAAAGCTCTAAAATCAGGATAGTAAACCACTCAGAAAACAGACAAATCCTGACATGAATCAATCAGGGCCAGCTAACACCTCCGAACAAAGGATTCCCCCAGGCAGGAATCAGCCAAGCCTTTAAGCTGCAAGGCTTTTCTGTGCTAATCAAGGTGATTAATTGCAGCATTCACACTTGCCTCCAGCAGATAAGTTTCTCCCACCCTGGACCTTCCACAGATATATAAACTCCACTTGCCTAGTTTCCAATATACCTGCCTGCCATAAATGTGGGTGAAACGTCAGGAAAATTTGCGTCTGGAACTGCCAGGAAAACTCAGGCAACCCAAATGTTCTCTTTATTTGCTAAGAGACCTGGAAGGAAACAAATCCCCAAGACGGTAGTGGGATAAAATGAGGTTCTGAATTAGAAAGAGTCACTTCTTTTCAAAGAATCGCTGTGTTCAGAATGCATGACCGTTCCATAGCATATTTTTGTAATTGGGCGGATTCTATCGCCCTTTATTTAGAAATAAGTCCTTTTTATTTTCACTAAGTTCTTACAGAAGTGTGCATTCGGGTACAACGTTAGAATAACGACTAAAAAAATGGAGCATTTCTTATATTTTAATATAGATTGAAATGCGCCAGACTTAGGCCTCTTCCACACAGCTGAATAAAATCCCACATTTTCTGCTTTGAACTGGGTTACATGGCAGTGTGGACTCAGATAACCCAGTTCAATGCAGATCTTGTGGAATTTTCCGCCTTGATATTCTGGGTTGTATGGCTGTCTGGAAGGGCCGGTAGTTAAAAGTAAACATGCCTTGTAATCAAGTGAGCACACGCTGAAGTATTGGGCTTGGATATTATTTATATATACCTATACACATCCCTAGGACGCCATACAAGGTGCCTCTGTGTGTGTTCAAAAATGGAAGGCGAATATAATGGTATCTGTCGCTTTTCGGACACAGTATATTCGTTGGAAAAGAAGTCATACTGTGTTCACAGTGGCTGCTTCCCAAATAGGCATAGTATACTAGTTGCTTTGATTTAATCCGCCCGCCATCAGAAGGAGAGGCCTAAATCAAATTGCTAGTTTCAGAATAAATCAACACTTGTGTAAATCACGCTGAATCCGTTCAATTTGGGACTGGATTGGATTGAAGTCCTAAAGCCCAACTGAATAACAATAATAAGGGGGATGAGATTGTGACTTTGAATGTGAAAGTTCTCAATTTCTTTGCGGAAATTGACTTGTTTTGGTTACTGAAAAGCATCGATTTGTCCAGTCTTCATTTCCGAGCAGTAGATGAGAAATCAGTTCCTAATTTTACCAGTTCAGGCGTGATAAAATGACGAGATATATGTCTCAAAATGCGGAGTATGTATAGAGAAATGGGGGGAAAGTACAAGAGAAGACTTCTCGAGGGATTGGGCTGTGTCGGTTTCTCCTGGGCGATCAGGGAGGGGAGGAGAGAACCGTGAACAGGGCGATTTGGGAAGCAAAACATGGCCTGTGTCAACAAAAGCGGGGTCCTGCGCCGGTTTGAATCCACATAATCGCTTCGGAGGCGGCCGAGCAGACGGCGGGATGTGGATTGGAGAGGGTGTCCCGCCTTCCCCATTGTCTGCTCGCCCTTTTTAACACGTCGGGAAAAGGGCCGGCTTGGTCAAAAAGCCAGGCGGACAAGAGGGAGGCGGAGTGGATCTGGCTTTGCAGGAGATTAGCACATGAAAGAAGCCAAGCTGGTAAGGCAAAGATTTATTAGGGGGTGCTGCCCAGTCAGTATTATGATTATTTAATGTTCACATGTCTAGAAAAGACGGACTGAGATTTGATTTTAGGCTCATATTTGGGCCTTCTAGGTGTGCTCGGTTCTCTGCGGCGTAGAAAATCGGAGAGAGATGGGTAATGGAAAGGAAACTCAGTTCTGTTTGGTGCAGTTGCGTCTCTTGGATTTATAAAATTGAGTTATTTCTGGTTCTGACTCTGTTGCTGGGAGGCGAGTCAACAGACCGTCCTGTGGGCGAGGAAGGGAAGAGAGTGCGAGCAAAATGGAAGGAAGGCGCCAAACTCTGGCGGAGGTATTGGACGCTTCCTTGGCCGGGAGTCAATCCTCTGGGTGAATTAGTCCGGCTGGAGGAGAGATTTCCTCCGATAGACAGGTAGATAGCTCGCACAATTGGAGGGGTCAGAACTGAAGTGTTTTGTGGGCAAATGAGTGTTTTTTTCACCCAAAATTCTTCTTTTTCGAGACCACAATTTGGAGGGTCGAAACTGAGGTGTTTTGTGGGCAAATGAGTGGGTTTTCCACCCAGAAACCTTTTCTTTCGAGGTAGGGTCGCTGTGGTAGCAAATGCTCTCCTTTGCTGAATTTAGACGCCTTAAGCTGGATCTGCATGGCCAGATCATGGACTTTGAACTGCGTTAAGTATATGAATCTTCAAATGGAGTTTGAACTGCATTATTATCATTTACACTAACCATATAATGCAGTTCAAGCCGCATTATTTGGCAGTATGCAGCCCAATTCTGCCTCTGACTCTAAAGGCGGGAGAGGATGTAACTTGGTGCGTGGAAACGGTTTTACTTCAAATTCAGTCTTGAAACGAAAACAAAAAGACCTTCAATGTGTTGCCGAAGGCTTTCATGGCTGGAATCACTGGGTTGCAGTGGGTTTTCCGGGCTGTGTGGCGATGTTCCAGAAGCATTCTTTCCTGAGGTTTCGCCTGCATCTATGGCAGGCATCCTCAGAGGTTGTGAAATCTGTTGGAAACTAGGCAAGTGGGGTTTATATATCTGTGGAAGGTCCAGGGTGGGAGAAAGAACTCGTGTTTGTTTGCAAGTGTGAGTGTTGTAATTGGCCACCTTGATTAGCATTGAATAGCCTTGCAGCTTTCAAGATCTGGCTGCTTACTGCCTGGGCGAATCCTTTGTTGGGGGGGGGGGGGTGTTAGCTGGCCCTGATTCATTCATGTCTAGAACTCTCCTGTTTTCAGTGTTATTCTTTATTTTGTAATACTGGTAGCCAGGTTGTATTCATTTTCATGATTTCTTCCTTTCTGTTGAAATTGTCCACATGCCTCACAACTTGTATATAATAATGAAGTTTGAACTGCATTGTGTGAATCATTTACACCAACCATATAATGCAGTTCAAACGGAAATATTATATACAGCATTGTATATAATGCAGTTCAAGCGACATTATTTGGCAGCATAGGTGCAGCCCAATTCTTCCTCTGACTCTAAAGGCGGGAGGGGATGTAACTTCCTGCGTGGAAACGGTTTTACTTCAAACTCAGTATCGGAACCAAAACAAAAAGACCTTCAGCCAAACAATGTGCTCACTTACATTGTCAGTTCAATAGAATTTCGGTGATAGGAGTTGTAATCTAGGATAGCTTTTGTCGAAAGGGGGAAAAAAGCCAAGGAGGTACGCAGCCTTAATTAAAATAACCCTACTTTTCAGTAAAAGCGATTGGCAATAAACTTCCACCGAGTCCAGGTATAAATGTTTCCCAAGAAATAAAAAAAAAATCGTCGGTGGTTGAGGTGAGATATAGGAGTGTAACTTTGGTCAGCTTTGCTTCACACGTTAGCGAACCCGCTGTACTCTTCTTAAATGTTTTTTTTTTAATGCCTAGCACTGCCTCGTGGTCCCTGAGTTTATTGGGACTTCGAAGATTCCTAAGGCGTTTTCTTTGATTCTGGGGACGTTAACCTCCCAGGAAGCCTCGTTAGGGTCGCCGCTTTCTTGTAAATGTCCCGTTTATGATCCTGTTCTAATTTGTTCCCTGCACCGGAGGGCAGGCCTTTGCAGCTTCGGAGGAGCCCCAGGCCTCTAGTAAAGGAGGAGCGGGGTGGGTGGGAGCCGCCACTGGACTCGGGGGCTCTTTCCCCCTCCTCCAGGCCCCCTTTCCTCAGCCCCGGGCCTGCCTTGCCCTCTGGGACCTGACCTCTCCAAATCCCGGGCGGAGAGGCTTGTTGTTTTTGCGCGCTGGAGGTGGTTGGGTTATGCCTCCTCGTGAAGGGGGAAGCCTTCCTTTTGCTCGTACTACAGCTCCCATACTTGCTCCTCAGTCCAGAAGGAAGAAGGAAAGAAATGGGAAAGTTACTTTCTTCATTTATCGCTCCCAGTCCCAGAACCTCTGTAAACAACGCGAGCCCTGGCATCAAACATGCTAAGATTTATGCTCCTTTTTGAAGTAGGGTTACTACCTCCGAGAGGGCAGAGCATGGGAAAAGTTACTTGTGGAACTACATTTGTCCTTAATAAAGGGAAAGCTAAGGAAAGTTACCCCCCTTTGTTGCCTCGCATTGTTGTGGTCATGAAATAAAAATATCCTCAGATGTGGATGATTCTGAAGACATCTGAAGCTGGGTTATCGACTGAGTTGGCAGTTACCTTTTGAGCTAAACGGATCTAATACTATTGGAAATAACTGCACCCAATCTCTAGGCACATATCCCTTTGGAAATAAATGTTAATCATAACCTTTTTGAAACGGAAAAATGATGTCATATCCGTTTGGCAGATGTGAATCTCCATGAATACATGGAGTCCACTTTTAGAAAACCACTAGTCAAGAAGAGCATAACCTTGTTAGAAGTCAACCCTTTGAACAACTGATATTTACAAGTATTCATGTAATGACACACAGTTAACTCCCCTGTTAAACTGAAGAACCATGTCTTTGAACTACCAAGGACAAAGACATGCCATTACAAAAATATATCTGGCTAGCAGAGGATGAATGTTTCTTTGAAGTTGAAATTGCAGTTGCAGTTGCCCAAAAGATATGCACTCCCTTGAAACCTCTTACTTAAAATATGCAATCAGAGATAAAAAAAGCAGTCTTCTTTGAAAATTAACATATCTTGTTTACTCACAAACATCTTGTATTAATTCACCATACAGGCACATTTCTTATTAAAGTTCAGTTATAGATAGAATGTAGCTTCTCTGAGTGTTGAATACACAAGGTATCAGTCTTAATCAATTGTCCATTGTCTTTATGTGTAGTAGTACTCTCTGAAGTCCATAAGTCATACTTCTCTACTGAAGTCCAAACAGCAACATGCATCCACCTCCACTGAGGTCTGATGCAAACATGCATCTACATTGAGGTGTAAAGCAGACATCCACCCACCTCCACTGAGATGTTAACAGATATGTCCACCTCGACTGAGGTGTTAAACAAACTGACTACAAAATGGAGTCCTGACTCTGAACATGCTCAGTACAATCACATGTCTAAAACCACTCCTACAACAAAGACGTACAGTCAAACTGGCAATTCAACATATACATAGTAGAATATAGGTTAGCAAATATATACATTAACAAATAAATAGTGAAAGACTTGGGAGATTGCTATTTCCAACAGTCCTTAATGCCTCCAGCCAAGAGGGGAGAGCTAAGGAAAGTAACTCCACCCCCTCCTCTACAATTTCCTTGCAATGCTTTTGCCATGTAATAAAAATATGCTCAGATGTGGATAATTCTGAAGGCATCTCAAGCTGGGTTATCATTTCCGAGTGGGCAGCACTTGGGGAAGTTACCTTTTCAGCTAAACGGATCTAATACCTTCATCCAAGAAAGGAGAGCGTAGGAAAGTGACTTTTCCTATGCCAATTCGCCCAAAATTCTCCAGCATTATAATAAAAATATACTCAAATTTATATCCCAAAGCCCCCTCGAAGCTGGCTTGACATCTCCGAGAGGGCAGAACTTGAGAAAGTTACTATTTCTGGTCATTAATCCCAGAACTCTTACCACGGTTCGAACCAGTCAACATAGCCATGTAATACAATGTGCTAATATTAGCAGTGCTCCTGAGGCCACTTGGAAGTCGGTTTACCACCCTGAGAGGGCAAAATTTGGGCACCCCCTCCTCCCACTCAGTACTTCCCAGAACGGGGTTGTTGTGAGTTTTCCGGGCTGTATGGTCATGTTCCAGAAGCATTGTCACCTGACGTTTCGCCCACATGTATGGCAGGCATCCTCAGAGGCTGTGAGATATATTGGAAACTAAGCACGGGAGGTTTATATATCTGTGGAAGGTCCAGGGTGGGAGAAAGAACTCAAGTGTAAATGTTTCAATTAATCACCTTGATTAGCATTGATTAGCATCACCTTGATTAGCAAGCCTTGCAGCTTCGAAGCCTGGCTGCTTCCTGCCTGGGGGAATCCTTTGTTGTGAGGTGTTAACTGGCCCTGATTGTTTCTTATCTGGAATTCCCCTGTCTTCTGAGTGTTGCTTTTTATTTACTGTCCTGTTTTTAGGGTTTTGTAATACTGGTAGTTAGATTTTCATGGTTCCCATAACCTTTTACCAAGTAAGTTAGGGGATTCTGAGAAGGCAATTCTTGCCACAGCTCAATGCTATAGAATCATGGTAAATGTAGTATCACAAAAGTTGTCGCCTTCTCTACTCAAGCGTGTTGATGCCTCATTATACTACAACTCCCACGTTTTATAGCATTGGACCGTGGCAGTTAAAGTGGTGTCAAACTGCATTCATTCTGCAGCACTCCTCCACATATAGAGGCTGACTCAGTAGTAAATCATGCTGGAACCAAGGAGGTCTCTCTCAACATAAGAACACAGAAGCTGGCAGTCAAACCAGTGGCTTTTAAGATCTGGGGCTTGGGATACTACTCGAAAAGGGGCTACTGCGTTGAATCATGGCAGTTAAGGTGGGATCAAAGTCATTAATGGAGGTACCCCAAGTTGGAGAGCTGTGTTGGTGGCTACTTCCGCTTCCCCACCCCCATGCCAGTTAAGCTGGTGCCAAACTGCATTAATTCTACAGTGTAGAGCAGAGCTTTCCAAACTTTTCATGTTGGTGAGATGTTTTTAGACCAGCATCCTTTCGCAACAACAATTCAGTTTTACTGGAAAACCTGAGGTTAAACCAACCACTTGTAAAAGTTTCATATGAGATATATAATAGGCTTCATATAATCTGTGTTGTGTAAAGGAGGTTTGGACACTTTCTCTTTATCCTTCTTATATCCCACAGTTGATTCTTGTGTAGTTTTCTCTATAGACTCTCCATGGCTATAGAGAAAACAGACATTGTCAACAAATGTTCTTTTCTCAATTAGAAATGTATCCATTTGAATGGCAATTGCTACAACTTAATAAATAAGTTATGCAAATGATAAAAGTTCTATCAGTGCCAACACTTGAATAATAAATGAAACTAGCCTCTCATTCACTATGTAACAAAATCTGTAAAAAAAAATCTATTCCTGGTTTGCAAGTGTTATTTCCTGTTTAACTGTGAGGTATTCTACTTTGAAAGTAGTTATTATACTGCAGAAAGTTCCTTTTTGTGGCTGCCACAAACTATGTTGAATTGGTTGAGATATTCATTGAAAAACTATAGCAAAGTGTGCTGCCAGATGTCCCCGCAACTCCCACAATTGTGGGACTTCAACTCCCACAATTCCTAACAGCCTACAATTCATAACACCTGGATGATTGAAGTTTGCCAATCCCTTTATTGGAAATGACTGCACCCGGTGTCTGAGCACATATCCTTTTGGAAATAAATGGCAATCATAACCTTATTGAAAAGGAAACGTGATGTCATATCCTTTTGGCAAATGTGAATCTCCATGAACATGTGAAGACCACCTTTTCAAAACCACTAGTCAAGAAAAGCATGATCTTGTTAAAAGTCAACCCTTTGAACAAGTGATATTGATAAGCATTCAGGTAAGGGCACACAGTTAACTCCACTGTTAAACTGAAGAAACATGTCTTTGAACTGCCAAGGACAAAGACATGCCATTACAAAAATATATTTGGCTAGCAGGGGATGTTTGTTTCTTTGAAGTCAAAATTGCAGTTGCAGTTCTAATTGCCCAAAACATATACATTCCCTTGAAACCTCTTAGTTTAAGATATGCACACTCAGAGATAAAAAAAGTCTTTTTTGAAAAATAACATATCTTATTTACTCACAAACATCTTGTATTAATTCTGTAATAGACAGCATGTGATTTCTCTGTGTTAAGCACACAGAGTATCTTGAAAGCTTTCATGGCCGGAATCACAACCTCATAGGATGCCTGCCATAGATGTGGGCTAAACGTCAGGAGAGAATGTTTCTGGAACATGGCCAAACAGCCCAGAAAATTCACAACAACCCTAGACAGGGTATCATTATTAATCAATAGTCTTTAAGTATAATTGCACTCATTGAAGTCCAAACAGATACTTGCATCCACCTCCACTGAGGTCTAGATACATACATCTGCTTTCATTGAAGACCAAACACATGCAGAATACAAAATGGAGTCCTGTATCTGAACATGCTCAGTACAATCACATGTCTATAGCTCCTTGGACACCAAAGAGGTACAGTCAAACTGGTAAATCAACATACAAATAGAATACAGGTTAGCAAATACATACATTAATAAATAAGTAGTGAAAGGCTTGGGAGGTTGCTATTTCCAACACACACTAGTGCAAACTTCAGGCCTCCAGGTGTTTTGGACTTCAACTCCCACAATTCCTAACAGCCTACCGGCTGGAAATAGCAACCTCTCAAGCCTACCGGCTGTTAGGAATTGTGGGAGTTGAAGTCCAAAACACCTGGAGGGCTGAAGTTTGCACTAGTGCGTGCTGGAAATAGCAACCTCCCAAGCCTACCGGCTGTTAGGAATTGTGGGAGTTGAAGTCCAAAACACCTGGAGGGCTGAAGTTTGCACTAGTGCGTGCTGGAAATGGCAACCTCCCAAGCCTACCGGCTGTTAGGAATTGTGGGAGTTGAAGTCCAAAACACCTGGAGAGCCGAAGTCTTCCCGTGCCTGCGCCAGTGTGTCCAACACACAGTTTGTAAAGCTCTAGTGTAAAGCTAGTTTGTAAATGTGTTGTCGAAGGCTTTCATGGCCGGGATCACAGGGTTGTTGTATGTCTTTCGGGCTGTGTGGCCATGTTCCAGAAGCATTCTCTCCTGACGTTTCGCCCACATCTATGGCAGGCATCCTCAGAGGTTGTGAGGTATGGAGAAAACTAAGCAAAGAGGTTAATATATATGTGTGGACTGACCTCTCTCACCCTAGATTTCCACACATATATATTAACCTCTTTGCTTAGTTTTCTCCATACCTCACAACCTCTGAGGATGCCTGCCATAGATGTGGGCGAAACGTCAGGAGAGAATGCTTCTGGAACATGGCCACACAGCCCGAAAGACATACAACAACCCTAGTTTGTAAAGCTCTAGTGTAGAGGCAGCCCAAGTTGAGGCTCTGTGCTGGGCGGGCGTTTCTCGCTCCTTCTTTCCCCCAGTGACTCACGAGTTTCTCCCCCCCTCATCCCCTCACCTCTCCCCTTTTGCAGGTCTGGTTCAAGAACCGTCGGGCCAAGTGGCGGAAGCGGGAGCGAAATCAGCAGGCGGAGCTGTGCAAGAACGGCTTCGGGCCGCAGTTCAACGGGCTGATGCAGCCCTACGACGACATGTACCCGGGCTACTCGTACAACAACTGGGCGGCCAAGGGCCTGACGTCGGCCTCGCTCTCCACCAAGAGCTTCCCCTTCTTCAACTCCATGAACGTCAACCCGCTCTCCTCGCAGAGCATGTTCTCGCCGCCCAACTCCATCTCCTCCATGAGTATGTCTTCCAGCATGGTGCCCTCGGCCGTGGCCGGCGTCCCGGGCTCGGGCCTCAACGGCCTCAACAACTTGAACAACCTGAGCAACCCGTCGCTCAACTCGGCCGTGCCCACGCCGGCCTGCCCCTACGCCCCGCCGACCCCTCCCTACGTTTACCGGGACACGTGTAACTCCAGCCTGGCCAGCCTGAGACTCAAGGCCAAGCAGCACTCCAGCTTCGGCTACGCCAGCGTCCAGGCGCCGGCCTCCAACCTCAGCGCCTGCCAGTATGCGGTGGACAGGCCAGTGTGAGCTGGGGCTGTCCTGGCATTCAGAAGAGAGGTAGACAAAAGAGACACAAAAACCATAAATTAAAAAAAAAGTACTGAGGAGGGTGGGGAGCGAAGAGGCCCGGTGCCACCCTGAACCAACACTGGCACTCAAGACAATGGGGCAGCTGAGATACCCCCCACTTTTTCACAAAGAGCAACCGGAAGAGAAACAAAACACACCAAGAAGAGAAAGGGAAGGGAGGGGTTGCAAAGGATTTTCTCTTCGTGTTGTCGAACGCTTTCATGGCCGGAATCACTGGGCTGCTGTGAGTTTCCCGGGCTGAATGGCCATGTCCCAGAAGCATACTCTCCTGGCCTTTTGCCCACATCTATGGCAGGTATCCTCACAGGTTGTGAGGTCTGTTGGAAACTAGTCAAGTGCGGTTTATATATCTGCAGAATGTTCAGGGTGCGAGAAAGAACTTTTCTGTTTGAGGCAGGTGTGAATGTTTCAATTGGCCACTTTGATTAGCATTGAATAGCCTTGCACCTTCAAAGTCCGGCTGCTTACTGCCTGCGGAAATCCTTTGTTGGGAGGTGCTTCCTGTCTGAAATTCCCCTGTTTTCTGAGTGTTGTTCTTTATTTACTGTCCCGATTTTAAAGGTTTTTAATACTAGAAGCCAGATTTTATTCATTTTCATGGTTTGCTCCTTTCTGTTGAAATTGTCCACATGCTTGTGGCTTTCAATGGCTTCTCTGTGTAGTCTGACATGGTGGTTGTGAGAGTGGTCCAGCATTTCTGTGTTCTCAAATAAGATGCTGTGTCCAGGTTGGTCCATCAAGTGCTCTGCTATGGATGACTTCTCTGGTTGAGTTAGTCCGCAGTGCCTTTCATGTTCCTTGATTCATGTCTGACTAATGCTGCGTTTGGTGGTCCCTGTGGTCTTATATTTGCAGGTAGGAGTCAGCCAGACCTTGAAACTGTAAGGCATTTCCAATGCTAATCAAGGTGATTAACTGCAGCATTCACATTTGCCTCCCAACCAGGACCTTTCACAGGTATATCAACATCCCTTGCTTAGTTTCTAATAGACTTCACAACCTCTGAGGTTGACTGCCATAGATGTGGGCGAAATGTTAGGAGAGAATGGCCATGCAGCCAGAAAATTCACAGCAACCCAGATTTTCTCTCCGGCCCTAAGTTTTTACCTTTTCCCTTCAAGTGAATAATCAATAGCAACAACCGAACCAAGTATTTCCAAAAGCTGCAAAGGACTTAGATTATAAATAGAAATATATATATAAAAACATGGACAAAAACGTTTGACTGGATATGGTATGACATTTTAATGTTCCTATAAGCTTGTTATTTTTTATGTTTAGCATTGTTCACACTAAAAAAAGAAGTTGGGGGGCAAATGACGGGAAAGGATGTATATATCTATCGAAATGTCAAATTAATTTTATAAAAGCAGTTGTTAGTAATATCTCCACAGTGTTTTTTCTCTCAAAGTTAGGCTTTGAAATAAAGCATGTTACACAAGAGATTAGGGATTTCTTTTATTTTTCCTGTTTCTGTTTTTGTTTTCCGCTTGCGAGCAAGGGAATGTATATACTAAATGCGACATTGTATGTTTCTAACATATTATTATTATTATAATTATTATTATTATTAAAAAAAGAACCCAAGTCCCATTGTGTGAATATCGGTTTTAGAATAGTACTTCTGGTGGATGCAATGGTGACTCTGAAACTGCAATGTAAAACATACCCTGTGTATAACATTTCGTATAATACTAGTGTTTTTTTTTCCTTTCCAGACAACATTGGAAAAAAATGTGTTTTCTTTCATGGGAGTAAAATATACAGCATACTGTTTGGTCTGGATTTTTTTTAACAAGTTGAATGACCTAGGGACTTGTCTCTACATAGTGATGGAAAGAAGGATGTAACTCAGTTTTCTCTCCCTAAGAGGAGAAAATACTCTTTCTCTCCCCAACCTATAGTCTGTAAAATAAGGGGGGGGGTCTTGCTATTGAAGCAAAGGCAGAGTGAAGAAAACCATAGTCTCCCAGAGGAGTAAACTATGGCTTCTGCTGCCTGTGACCTCTGTAATCAAGATCCACCTTATTGGAAATAACTGTACCCAGTCTCTGGGCACATATCCCTTTGGAAATAAATGGCAATCATAACCTTATTGAAAAGAGAAAATGATGTCATACCTGTTTGGACATGTGGAGACCACTTTTTGAAAACTACTAGTCAAGAAAAGCATGACCTTGTTAGAAGTCAATCCTTTGAACAAGTGATATTGATAAACATTCATGTAATGGCACACAGGTAACTCATTTATTAAACTGAAGAATCATGTCTTTGAACTGCCAAGGACAAAGACATGCCACTACAAAAATATATTTGGTTAGCAGAGGATAGTTGTTGAAATCGCAGTTGCAGTTTCCTGAAACATATACACTCCACTCCCTTGAAACTTCTTAGTTAAAATATGCACTCTGAGATAAAAAAAACAAAACAAAGTCTTCTCACAAACATCTTGTATTAATTCACCATACAGGCACATTTCTTATTAAAGTTCAGTAATAGACAGGATGTAGTTCTCTCTGTGTGTTGAGTATACAGGGCATCATTCTTAATCCATAGTCCATAGTACTCAGTGAAGTCGATGTCATACTTCGCTATTGAAGTCCAAAACAGCAACATGCATCAACCTCCACTGAAGTGTGATGCAAACATGCATCCACCTCTACTGAGGTGTTAAGCAAACTAACTACAAAATGGAGTCATGAGTCTGAACATGCTCAGTAGAATCACATGTCTATAACCTCTCTCACACCAAAGAGGTACACTCAAACTGGCAAGTCGACATACACAAAGAATACAGGTTAGCAAATATATACATTAACAAATAAATAGTGAAAGGTTTGGGAGGTTGCTATTTCCAACATGTATGGAGAGCTTGGCAGCCAAACTGCAGGATCTGAAGTATCAATGGCTTCTAGGCCTAGGATTCAGAGTTCCCCCAAACTCTTCCCCTACCCATTCACCTCTCTTACTTGGTTTCCCCATGCAATGTGGTTTACACCAATGGGTGCTGATGCTCACTACAGCCCCTTCTACACTGCCATTTAAAATCCAGATTATCTGCTTTGAACTGAATTATATGCCAGTGTAGACTCAAATAATCCAGATAATGTGGATTATCTGATTTGTTAATCAGGATTCTATGGCAATGTAGAAGGGACCTACAGGATCTATTTAGGGTTATCTCATGATTTTATTACCTTGGTTGAAGGCCTCTAATGCACAACCCCATCTACACTGACACTATAAAATGTGACTTGAAACCTCTTTGGCGAGAGTGGGAAAAGGACTGAAAACTGCCCCAAGGGCAAGACAGGGCAGCAGGTGGCGAATTGGGCCCCTGGGAGGGTTAATTGATTACCTTTGATCCTGTCACACCCCCCCCCCCCCCATGCCCTATATGCCCTGCATCCCATCTCTAGCATAATTCTATAGAGCCAGAAGCAAAATGATGGTCACATATAAAGCACAGGAACCCCAAAGAGAGAGTGGCTCCAATTTGGTGCAGTATGAGTCCAGGATCCTCAGACCACAGTCTACACATCATGCAGCTTTAAACTGCATTACATGGCAGTGTAAACAGGGCCCTTGCAGTGGAGATTTCAGTTATGCAGTATTTTCAGCTTCTCCCTACCCTAATGCGCATGTGCAGTTAGTGGAGTTTTGCCATGCAAAACAAAGGAACCCAGTTTTGCTTATTCCAATGTCAGGCTGCTAAAGTAAGTACATAATTTCTGAGATGCCTTCAATCTGTGTTGATGGTCAGTGTAGATGTATTCTTACCTGTGACTAGGTACCCTTAGACACTCAGGCCTCATTACAAATGTTGAGTAAAATCAAGGTATGGTGATTCCTATTGGAGCAGACAGATTGAATCACCCAACCTTGATTTTGCCATTTTATATAAGAGATGCCATTTTACTATGCCATTGTATATAATAAGATTTGTGGACCCATGGATTTTTGTATCCACTGGGATCCAAAGTACAGTGAATACCAAAGGTTCACTGTATTATTATTATGCTTGAATGTTGTCAGTCCTAACTAGAACAGACCCAATGAATCAGTCAGATTTACTTAAATGTTGACTCATGATTCAACAATCCAGTCAATGAGTTTACCCTGCTTGGGACCAGGCATCAGGATTCCAGCTTTTAATAATAATTTTGAAATAACAATAGAGTCCATTATGTCCTCACCAGTCAATCCACTGCTTTTTGTTTGTTTTCAGTATAGAGTCTTCTTTTAAACCAAGACTCATCTTCCTCCTTAATTTTCTCAGATATTTCTAGATCTCAGGGATAGGGGGGAAAGCAAGAGACCATAGTGAGGCCTTTTCCAAAACACCCCCCCCCCCAGTTGAGTTGAGTTTAAAAAGTTTCTTCTTATACTTGTCCAGCAATCTGCAGTAGGGTAGAAAGGTCATGCTCTTTGTCCCTGTTATCCAGCAGAAAGATCTATGGACATTCCCCTCCCAAACTGCTTGTTCCTAAAGCTATGCTACATTAGACTTTACATGTCTGTCAAAATTGAAGCAAATTAAGGATGCATCTGCACTGTGGAATGGATGCAGTTTGAAGCCTCTTGAACTGCCATGCTCAATGTTATGGAATCATGGGAGTTGTTGTATGGTGGGGCAGAAGAGGCTGAAGATAAAACTACAACTTGTTGTCAAAGGCTTTCATGGCTGAATCACTGGGTTGCTGAGAGTCTCCTGATGTTTCACCTGCATCAATGGCAGGTATCCTCAGAGGTGGTGAGGTCTGTTGGAAAATTATGCAAGTGGGGTTTATATATCTGTGGAAGGTCAAGGGTGGGAGAAATAACTCTTTCCTTCTTGAGGCAAGTGTGAATGGTGCAATTGGCCACCTTGCTTAGCATTGAATGGCCTCACAGCTTCAAAGTCTGGCTACTTCCTGCCTGGGGGAATCCTTTGTTGGGAGGTGTTAGTTCCCAGGCATGAAGCAGCCAGACTTAGACGCTGCAAAGCTAATCAATGCTAATCAAGGTGGCCAATTGCACCATTCACACTTGCCTCCAACAGACAAGAATCCTTTCTCCCACCCTGGACCTTCCACAGATATATAAACCCCACTTGCCGAGTTTTCCAACAGACCTCATGACCTCTGAGGATGCCTGCCATAGATGCAGGAGAAACGCCAGGAGAGAATGCTTCTGGAACATGGCCATACAGCCTGGAAAACTCACATCAACCCAAAACTACAATTATTCCATGGCATTGAGCCATGGCTGTTCAAGTGAAGTCAAACTGCATTCATTCTACCTTGTAGATACACCTTAATATGAATTAGGTGTGTCACCTGCCTTCTCAGCATTGGAAAACCTCCAGACAGAGACTGGTTTTAAAGGACTACTTTCAGGGTATATCTGACCTTTTGATCCCAAAAATGGCATCAGTTTTCCGCTATCTAATTTCTGAGATACAGAACATATGTCTTATACCAGTTGCCATGAGCTTGCCCACAGAAAACCATGATAGCCATACCTAAGAAACTAGAGCTGATGTGGTCTATTCAATGCAATTTTCTGAATCAGCACTCCAAACAACACCAGGAATAGACCTTCCACACAGCCATATAACCCAGAATATCAAGGCAGAACAACCCACAGTATCTGCTTTGAACTGGGTTAGCTGAGTCCACATTGCCATATATCCCAGTTCAAAGCAGAAAATGTTGGATTTTATTCAGGGCCCAAGTCACTAAAGCATTTTTGTTGGGTTGTGTAATAATAATGATATTAATAATGATATTAATAATAATAATAATAATAATAATAATATAAAATAATATAAAATAGTTGAAGGGAGGAGTTCTGGAGCCTGGAAAGTCCCTTTCCTCCTTACTTTCTTTCCTTCTCACTCCCACCCGCCTTCCTGCATGACTTTTTATCTCTTGCAACTTTCAGCAAGAGACAGAGCACACAACCTTGCCTTTGTTCTCGCTGCCGCTTTGCAAAGGAAAGATCTCAGATAATAGACTCGGATTTATGATGGTCAGTCTTTACGCGTTCATTCCTCCTCCTGCTCCTCACCCAACTACAATTCCCAGGATTGCACAGCATTGAGCTCTGGAAGTTAAAATGGTGCCAAACTGCTTTAATACTGCACCTCGACTCATACATTACATACCTCTACACCAAGCTGGCTCGTTGCCACAACATAATATTTAATTCATGGAACTGAATGGCCTTAGGAGGACATCTCTTCGGGTTATCTTTCAGGCTGTCCTGACTTTGGTGGAAAACAATTGGATTAATCATTACCGATCGTTTAAACACAGACACGCACAGAGGCCACAAAAATAGCCCCAATAAATACCATCCAGGCTCCTCGCTCGAAAATATTGGCCCGAAAGAGAGAAAGGATCGATGGAAAACTCCTGGCAGTAGGGCAGGGGGCAACCTATTGGGTGACCCCTGTCTTTCATACCAAACCCTTTCCCCATCCTAATTGGCAGAAATCCGTCAGAAATGGATTAGGACTCGAAGAGTGCGTCTACACTGTAGAATGAAAACAGTTTGACTCCACTTGAACTGCCAGGGCTCAAGGCTGTGAAATCCGGGGAACTGTAGTTTGGTGAGGCACCCCGCACTATTTTCTAGAGAAGGCTCAAGACGTCAAACTCCCGTGATTCCATAGCATTGAACAGTGTCAAAGTAAACAGTGACAAATGAGCAGTTAAAGTGGTGTCAAATTGAATCAATTCTACAGTGTAGATGGTCCCAAGAAGGATCTGATTGGGTTGCTGTGAGTTTTCTGAGCTGTATGGCCATGTTCCAGACGCATTCTTTCCTGATGTTTCTCCCTCATATATGGCAGGCATCCTTAGAGGTTGTGAGGTCTATTGGAAACCAGGCAAGTGGAGTTTATATATTTGTGGAATGCTCAGCGTGGGAGAAAGAACTCTTGTTTGTTTGAGGCAGGTGTGACTGTTTCCATTGGTCACTTTGATTAGCATTGAATAGCCTTGCAGCTTCAAGGTCTGGCTGCTTACTGCATGGGGGAATCCTTTGTTGGGAGGTGTTAGCTGACCCTGATTGTTTCCTGTCTGGAATTCCTCTGCTTTCTGAATGTTGATCTTTATTTACTCTCTTGATTTTAGAGATTTTTTAAAAAATACTGGTAACCTGATTTTGTTCATTTTCATGGTTTCTTCCTTTCTGTGGAAATTGTCCACCTGCTTGTGGATTTCAATGGCTTCTCTGTGTAGTATGACAAGGTGGTTGTGAGAGTGGTCCAGCATTTCTGTGTTCTCAATCACGGCAGTAAATAAAGAGCAACACTCAGACAACATGGGAATTCCAGACAGAAAACAGTCAGGGCCAGCGAACACCTCCCAACCAAGGATTCCCCCAGGCAGGAAGCAGCCAGACCTTGAACCTGCAAGGCTATTCGGTGCTAATCAAGGTGGCCAATGGAAACATCCACCCACGCCTCAAACAAACAAGAGTTCTTTCTCCCACGCTGACCATTTCACAGATACAGTAGAGTCTCACTAATCCAAGCCTCTGGATAATCCAAGCCATTTTTGTAGTCAATGTTTTTCAAATATCGTGATATTTTGGTGCTAAATTCGTAAATACAGTAATTACAACATAACATTACTACGTATTGAACTACTTTTTCTGTCAAATTTGTTGTAAAACGTGATGTTTTGGTGCTTAACTTGTAAAATCATAACCTAATTTGATGTTTAATAGGCTTTTCCTTAATCCCTCCTTATTATCCAAGATATTCGCTTATCCAAGCTTCTGCCGGCCCGTTTAGCTTGGATAAGTGAGACTCTACTGTATATAAAAACCCCACTTGCCTAGTTTCCAACAGCCTCAGAACTTCTGAGGATGCCTGCCATACATGCAGGCGAAATATCAGTAAAGAATGCTTCTGAAACATGGCCATACAGCCCGGAAAACTCACAGGAACCAAGCCAGGAAGTGGCCTATATGATTTTCCAAAGTTTTATGGTTTTGAAGTGATTTTAATTTAATCGTTTTTCATAATTGTAGGTTTCATTCCATTTTAATATTTATGCTGTATGTTTTTAATGATTTTTTTGGTTGTAAGCTGCTTTAGATCTCGTTCAAGGGAGAAAAGGTGTGTATAAAGAAATAGGAGAATAAGAAGAGGAGGAGGAAGACAAGAAGGAGAAAGACGACACGCATACACCCTCATAGGGCAGAAGATGGGGATTGAGAGAGCAAAAGGAGAGGGGAGAGATCATTTGTTCAGAAGTGTGTTTGGGTGTTTTTGTCCTCTGAAATTGCAGACCTGGAGTGCACAGAAAGGCCATCAATTCACCACCGAGGAATCTATTAAAAGACAAGAAAGCTCCCCAAAATCCGAATGGCTGACCCCAGGCATGTGAATCAACACGGCCGTCTCGCTGGGAATCCACATCGCAATCCACATCCACACGCAGGCCGGACTTCTTTTCTCCCCCTCCTTTGAATTCCAGTGTGGATTGGGGGGAGGATTCCCTCCTGCCTTCCCCTCCAACCACTTCTCCCTTGCCTTTTGGGCCTTCTTTCCCCTTTTGTGTCTGTGGGGGGAAGGAAAAGACCCTCAAACCGGAGAGGCTCCTGGGCGCGTGCTCGAGGTCGTGGGCACGCGCGGTAACCGAGCCCCACGAAGCTGGGAATAAGAAGAGCCGAAGCTTGGAAAGTTGGGGTTTTTACAGAGGAGTTATTGACTGATTGGGTTTAGGAGTGCCGACCCTCCGAAGGTGAAGTCCTTGCCAGGGAAACCTTGCCGGTAATGTGTTGTCGAAGGCTTTCATGGCCGGAATCACTGGGTTGCTGTGAGTTTTCCGGGCTGTATGGCTATGTTCCAGAAACATTCTTTCCTGATGTTTCGCCTGCATCTATGGCTGGCATCCTCAGAGATTATGCGGTATGTTGGAAATTAGGCAAAAGGGATTTATATATCTGTGGAAGGTCCAGGGTGGGAGAAAGAACTCTCGTCTGTCTGAGGCAAGTGTTAAGGTAGCAATTGGCCACCTCGATTAGCCTTGCATATTCAAGAACTGGCGGCTTACTGCCTGGGCAATCCTTTGTTGGGAGGTGTTAGCTGCCCCTGGTTGTTTTTGGTCTAGAATTCTCTATTTTTTGAGTGTTGTTCTTTATTTACTGTCCTGATTATAGAGTTTTTGTAATACTGATAGCCAGATTTTGTTCATTTTCATGGTTTCCTTATCTGTTGAAATTGTCCACATGTTTGTGGATTTCAATGGCTTCTCGGTGTAGTTTGACATAGTGGTTGTGAGAATGGTCCAGCATTTCTGTGTTCTCAAATAATATGCTGTGTCCAGGTTGGTTCATCAAGTGCTCTGCTATGGCTGACTTCTCTGGTTGAATTAGTTTGCAGTGCCTTTCATGTTCCTTGAATCATGAAAATGAACAAAATCTGGCTACCAGTATTAAAACCTCTAACATTAGGACAGTAAATAAAGAACAACCATCAGTAAACAGGAGAATTCCAGACAGAAAACAATCAGGGCCAGCTAACACCTCCTAACAAAGGTTTTCCCCTGGCAGTAAGCAGCCGGTCCTTTAATCTGCAAGGACATTCAATGCTAATCAAGGTGGACAATTACTTTATTAAAACTTTCCTCAAACAGAGAAGAGTTTTTTCTCCCACCCTGGACTTTCCACAGATATATAAATGCCTCTTGCCTGGTTCTCAACAGATCTCACAACCTCTGAGGATGCCTGCCACAGATGCAAGAGAAACGTCAGGACAGAATGCTTCTGGAACTTGGCCATACAGCCCAGAAAACGCACAGCAACCCACTTGCTGGTAATATAGGGAGGAAAAAAGGAAGGAGGGAGGGAGGAGATAGGTCGTGTCAATGGCCATGTTAATAGATGCAATGCAATGATTTAACCAAGGCCAGGAAAGAGAGAAGGAAGGGAGAGAGGGAAGGATCTCCCCCTGTAGATGCAATGTGCAATAGGGTTCAACTAAACCCAAAAAGGAAGGGACGGGAATGAGGCGCCTCCCTCCCTTTTTATGCTAATAGATGCTATAGGGCTAAACTAAACCCAAGAGGGAGGGAGGGAGCGAGAGGTCTCCTTACAGAGTAGATGCAACGCACTCTATAGAGTTAACTAACCCAGGATGAAAGAGATGGAAGGAGGGGGTCCCTTTTCTTGCCAATAGATGGGTTAAACTGAACCCAGAAAAAGCGTTCCCACCTTTTCATGAGAATATATACTATGCGTTATAAGGGCAAATTAAACCCGTCATACATTGAATGGCATCTGACTGGAAATGCAATTTTCCAAGCTGAAAGACAATCGCTGTCTCTTGCTAAGCAAGACCATGGGATCAATTGTTGAATTGTAAGTCAATTAAGAAATCTGTTCTCTCCACCGTGAAAAGTCCCCTTTAATCCCCAAATATCTAGACCAGTGTTTCTCAACCTGTGGGTCCCCAGATGGTTTGACCTTCAACTCCCAGAAATGCTAACAGCTGGTAAACTGGCTGGGATTTCTGGGAGTTGTAGGCCAAAACACCTGGGGACCCACAAGTTGAGAACTACTGATCTAGACACAGAAAGACCCTCACATCTACCACTCTTCTACTGGAGCCCTCAGATGGCGTAGTGGACTAAGTGACTTGAAGGTTGGGTTACTGACCTGAAAGCTGCCAGGTTCGAATTCCACCGGGGAGAGCTCGGATGAGCTCCCTCTATCAGCTCCAGCTCCATGCGGGGACATGAAAGAAGCCTCCCACAAGGATGGTAAAAACATCAAAACATCCCGGCCTCCCCTGAAAAACGTCCTTGCAGACGGCCAATTCTCTCACTCCAGAAGCGACTCAAGTTGCTCCTGACACACACACACACACACACACAAAACCCCACTCTTCTACTTGCTGTATTGGAATTCCCAAGGTATGGTTGCCTGCCCCATTTCCTTGGGTGCCTACACTGGATTGATAAGGCCTCAAGTGAAGTTTTAATCTACAATAACCCTAGATATTTGGGAAGGGAAGAAATTTTCCATTTGTGGTGAGAATTATTATTGAGTGTGTGTGTATAAAATACACATTTTGCCCTCCACCCGTGACTCATATGGTTAATACATTTAGCTCATATCTAAGGGCCCTTCCACCTAGCCATATAACCCAGAATATCAAGGAAGAAATCCCACAACATCTGCTTTGAACCGGATTATCTGAGTCCACACTGCAGTATAGTCCAGTTCAAAACAGATAATGTGGGATTTTATTCATTGGTGTGGAAGGGGCCTAAGTAAACAAATTTTGTTTGGAATTCTACATTAATTTACCTGGGAGTTACCTCCATGGGAGCGGGGCAACCAGATTTATTTCTGAATAGACACGTGTAAGATCCCTTGGTTAAGATGCCAGGCCTCAGAAGGAAGAGATTAATCCAATTGTTTTTCTGTCTTTGAACAAAGTATTATGATGGGATTAATGATCGTGCAGTTTCGCCTTACTCTCCTTGTCACACTCAAATGGCGAATTCCAGTTCTACTACATTTTAACATTCAGTGACTGGTGCAAGTACATTGTTTAAAACTTTACTCTAAGGGGTAATACCTCTCTCTTTTTAAAAGCAAACCCAATTGGAAGACTGAAGTCAGCGAATGCCAAGGAATTTGTTTAGATAGTGACAAGACATATGTGCACACCACCAAGGAATTCCATACACAAACAAAAGGTTGGAGGGGAGAGGAGAGGTTTCAAATGAGTTTTTATACTGTTTCAAGGCTTTTGAAAGCACATTTTTAACTTGCAGTGCCAGCAACTGAAGCGTTATATCAGTTTCTGTGAAGGAATTCTCATATTTGGACACGGAAGAGGGCAGCATATCCACTCACAAGTGTGTTTTATTTACTGGCAATAAATACAGTGGATCTACAATGATGTCTTTGCTTCACTGCTTTGCAGTTTCAAAGCTTGGCTGCTTCCTGTCTGGGGGAATCCTTTGTTGGGAGGTGATTAGCTGGCCCTGGTTGTTTCTTGTCTGGAATTCCCCTGTTTTCAGAGTGTTGTTCTTTATTTACTGTCCTGATTATAGAGTTTTTAAATACCGGTAGCCAGATTTTGTTCATTTTCATGGTTTCCTCCTTTCTATTGAAATTGTCCATATGCTTGTGGATTTCAGTGGCTTCCAGACAAGAAACAATCAGGGAGCTAATCACCTCCCAACAAAGTATTCCTCCAGGCAGGAAGCAGCCAAGCTTTGAAACTGCTAGGCTATTCAGTATTGCTCAGTGTGATCAATGGCAACATTCACATTTGCCTCAAACAGACAAGAGTTCTTTCTCCCTCCCTGGACATTCCACAGATGTATAAATTCCACTTGCCTAGTTTCCAACAAACCTCACAATCTCTGAGGATGCCTGTCATAGATGTGGGTGAAATGACAGGAGGTGATGCTTCTGTAACATGGCCATACAACCCAAAAACTCACAGCAAATCAGTGATTCTGGCCATGAAAGCCTTCAACAACACATTTCATATACATAATAATTTGCAAATTTACACTTAGTTCGGCTATCCATTGGCACATGTATGTTGGTAGGTTAGCACTTTGCAGCCTGATGCAATACTTTACTCAGGAGGAAAATCTACTCCATCAAACGGACAGGCAGGGCAATTCTATACCTGTTTCTTTGGATTCAAATTTCACAATTTCACTGCTTTAAGGATGACAGCCTTACACTTAAGTGAATACAATTTTTAGCATGGCTATAATCCCGTTGGGGTTAATGTCTCCTCAGAAGTTAGAAATATGCTTATACTGGGCTTACTTTGCCCTGCTACTCCTCCTCAATGATATTGTCTTTGGGTTCTTCCATCACTTCTCTTGGCCTTCTCTCTCTGTGTACAAACAAGAAGACTCTCTCCACCCCATTCTCTGGCTCAATGATGCAACAGGCAACTATCAGTGACACTGGCTGTCTGGAAGAGCCATTTCACAGCACTGCAGTTAAAGTGATGTCGAGCTGCATTAATTCTACAGTGTAGAAGATGCATCTTTAACCTTCATGGTGTCTGCATTACATTATATCAGTTCCACAATATTTAGTCATGGCTGAATGCCAAGGAATCCTGGGATTTGTAGTTATTTATAGTGTCAGAAGCAAACCAAAGGTATAGTTGTATTTTAAAACAGAAAACAAAGTTTAAAAACTTGGCATTACACTAAATGTCCTTTGACTATAGCTGGCCATTTGGAGGGACTCTGGTGTTGCTGTAAGAAGTTTCTCCATTGTGCACGTGGCAAGGCTCAGGCTGCATTGTAATAGGTGGTCTGTGGTTTGTTCTTCTCCACACTTGCATGTTGTGGACTCCAGTTTGTGGCCCCATTTCTTAAGGTTGGCCCTGCATCTCGTGGTGCTAGACCACAGTCTGTTCCTCGCCTTCCAAGTTGCCCAGTCTTCAGTGGTGTGGGGCATAGAGATCCTGTAATAATGCAGCATGTCTCATTAAGCACCACATCCACTGTTTTAACGTGGTGAGTTGTGTTCTGCACTGGGCATGGTATTCAGCAGCAGAGTAGCAAAGCACAAGGGCAGATATCTTCACTGTGTCTGGTTGTGATCCCCAAGTTGTGCCAGTCAGCTTTTGTATGATAATGTTTCTGGCACCCACTTTTTGCTTGATGGTCAAGCAGTGCTTCTTGTAAGTCAGAGCACAGTTCAGGTAACTCCCAAGTATTTTGGTGTGCTGCAAAGCTCCTGTGGGATTCCTTCCCAGGTAATCCTCAGAGCCCAAGATGCTTGTCTGTTCTTAAGGTGAAAAGCACATGACTGGTTTTAGATGGATTAGAAATCAGCTGTTTTTCCCTGTAATAGGCAGTAAGGGCACCTAAAGCTTTGGAGAGTTTTTGTTAAATCATTTCAAAGCTCCCTGCTTGGTGGGTGATGGCACAATAATCAGCATAGATGAAACTCTGTGTCCCTTCTGGCAGTACTTGATCATATGTGTAAATATTAAAGGTCATTCTTCTGTTTTCGCCATCTGCTTCTCTGGCCCTGGAATTCAACAACAACGCTCCTGTTTTGTAGCAAATTTCCTATGAAGCGGGTGAGGTGGTAGTCTTTTGTGATATTATAAGTTTTTTCTCAGGAGAAGGCCATGATTTACAGTGTCATAAGCTGCTGACAGGTCTATGAAGACAGCTCCTGTAATCTGCCTTTCAAAACCATCTTCTATATGTTGAGTCAGGTTCAACACTTGTGATGTGCAGCTTTTGCCTTTCCTGAAGCCAGCTTGCTAAGGAGTCATACATAGGTCTATTTTCCCCATAATTTTATGCAAAATAAGCCTCTCCAGAACTTTGTAAAGATTGCACAAGGAGATTGGTCTAAAGCTTTTTGGATCATTACTGCCTTTGCCTAGTTTCAAGATGGATATGACTCTCCCTCCAGATTTTGGGGATCCAAGAGGATGCAATGCAGTTCTTCATCAGCTTCAGCAGCCAGCACCTTGCTTTTGGGCCAAAGTTCTTAATTTGTTCTACCCGAAGATCATCCAGGCCAGCTGCTTTGCCATGTTTACATTTATTGAGAGCCATGTCCAATTCAGTAGATGTAAAAGGTTCATGAAGGTTGTTGTTCTCATTATCTGGTTGTCTGGCTATTGGATTTGTAGTTGGGGAAGTACTTAGAATTCTTTCCTGCATTCCCTTAGCTGAATTAAAAGAAAACCTGTGTGCCTTTTAAAAAAAACTCTAGTTTACTCATGAATTTTAACTGGTTAACCAAATCCCCATGCTAAGTCTATGAGACGCAAAAAAATTAAAAGTCCCTCCAGGCACTATCTCAAGCAGATATTGACAGGTATGTGTGTGTGTGTGGGGGGGGGTTATGGGATTCAACCCCTCCCCCCCGAAATTTTCAACCCCCCCCCCCCTCCTGCATGACTGGCTACGGCCCTGCATGACTCCATGCTATTCAAGTTGTAGTTTTGGCAAGGCAAGGCTAAAGACTCTTTGGCAAGGAAGGCTAAAGACCTTGTAAAACTACAACTCCCAGGATTCCATAGCATTGAGCTAAGGTAATGAAAGTGGTGTCAAGCAGCATTAATTCTACAATGTAGAGATATGCCCTAAGTAATTATGGAGGGAGTTTGATATATAAACCCAGTTGTGATCCTGCCCTGCTTTATTTTGCTTTGCGTGGAAGTTGAGAAATTCCCATAAAGATCAAGTTCATTAAATCCTGTGGAGTCGAGTATGTGCTCCTAGTACAGCTGGGAAACTCGAGGGGAATAGATGAACTTCAACCCACGCTTTTGGCCGCCGGATTCCGAATTATTGCCGAGGAGATTCGAATATCTCATCCTCGAAGTCACTTGGGCTTCTAGGTTTCCATGGCTCAATCTGGAATAAAATAATATCTCTTTCCCACATGAACTCTTCGCCTGCAGCCGGAACACGAAGAATTGGATACCCGGAATGCTCTCGTGCGCCTCCCGTTCCCTTCAATGAGCTTTGTAGCGCCTGGATCCGATGGGAATTGCCTCCCAGCCCACAGCAGAATATAGGGTTACCCCTGAATCTGCATGACTGTGTCGGGGGGACGCTTTAATGCCAGAAAATCCATGCCTGATGTATTCCAAGAGCGGTAGCTGCCCTGTGGCGTTACTGGCTGGGCTTTTATTTTTCCTGGAGTGCACCTGGAGGGAGAGAGGGACGCGCCTTCGGATTTCTTTCACTCTGTTGGGGATAAAGTATTCCCATCGCTTAACAGGAGGGACTTGTGCTGGAGCCAGATCTCACTGGATCCTTTGGATCAATAGGAATGGTGTCACCCCTCCCCTCCTCTCTTGTGGGGAAACACACCGCAGAACTAAAGCACATTGACACGATTTTAACTGCCATGAGTCAATGCTATGGCATCTTGGGATTTGTAGCTTGGTGAGGCACCAGCTCTCTTTGGCAGAGAAGGCGAATCTTCCATAAATAGACCTTCTGAGCTGGCTATATGTGTGAATAGTTTTAGAAATGAAACCCTTCTATTGGAAATAACTGCACCCAGTCTCTGGGCACATATCCCATTGGAAATAAATGGCAATCATAACCTTATTGAAAAGGTAAAATGATGTCATATCCGTTTGGTAAATGTCAATCTCCATGAACACGTGAAGACCACCTTTTGAAAACCACTAGTCAAGAAAAGCATGCCCTTGTTGGAAGCCAACCCTTTGAACAAGTGATATTCATAAACATTCATGTAATGGCACACAGGTAACTCAGCTGTTAAATTGAAGAACCACAGTCTTTGAACTGACAAGGACAAAAACATTCCACTACAAAAATATATTGGGTTAGCAGAGGATTGTTGTTTCTTCGAAGTAGAAATTGCAGTTGCAGTTGCCCAAAAGGTATACACTCCCTTTAAACTCCTAGTTTAAAATATGCACTCAGAAATAAAACACAAATTCTTCTTTGAAGAATATCTTGTTTACTCACAAATATCTTGTATTAATTCACCATACAGGCGCATTTCTTATGAAAGTTCAATTATGGATAGGATGTAGCTTCTCTCTGTTGAGTACACAGGGTATCATTCTTGATCAATAGTTCATAGTCTTTAAGTATAGTTGTACTCATTGAAGTCCCAAGCATACTTCTCTATTGAAGTCCAAACAGCAAACATTCAGCCACCTCCACTGAGGTCTGGACACATACATGCATCCACCTCCACTGAGGTCTGATGCAAACTCAATCAAAATGGAGTCCTGAGTCTGAACATGCTCAGTACAATCACATGTCTATAACTCCTCCCACACCAAAGAGGTACAGTCAAACTGGCAAATCAAAATACACATTGAGTACAGGTTAGAAAATACATATATCAACAAATAGTGAGGGGCTTGGGAAGTTGCTATTTCCAACAGGCTGAGCCTATATAATCTCACAAGCCACCTCATTCTAGCAAAATGATGTACAGTAGAGTCTCGCTTATCCAACGTAAACGGGCTGGCAGAACGTTGGATAAGCGAATATGTTGGATAATAAGGAGAGATTAAGGAAAAGCCTATTAAACATCAAATTAGGTTATGATTTTACAAATTAAACACCAAAACATCATGTTATACAACAAATTTGACAGAAAAAGTAGTTCAATACACAGTAATGCTATGTAGTAATTACTATATTTACGAATTTAGCACCAAAATATCATGATATATTGAAAACATTGACTACAAAAATGCGTTGGATAATCCAGAATGTTGGATAAGCGAGTGTTGGATAAGTGAGACTCTACTGTAGTTAATTCTAGTGAATGGAGTTAGTCTTGCCAACCTAGAGCTATGCTCCGGGCACATTTGCTTTAGACTAAGTTGAACTGAATGCAAGTGTTCATATAAAGGATTGTTAAACTTCAACACCCATGATTCTATACCATTGAGCTGTGTCAGTTAAAGTGGTATCCAACTGTATTCAATAGAAAGTGTAATCCAGCCTGGTAGAAGTGAACTGCTTGTCTGTTTACTCAGGGGTAAATCCCGTTGAGCAAATCAAGCTTGAACTCTCTGGGCCCCTTCCATATAGCTACATAAATGCACATTGAACTGGATGATATGGCAGTGTAGACTCAGATAACCCAGTTCAAAGCAGATATTGTGGATTATCTGCCTTGATATTCTGGGTATATGGCTGCATGGAAGGGCCCTTCCTCTAAACTCAAATGACTCATCTGAAGTGATTATACTGTGGGCAGATCATGAGCTGGCATGACACATTGAAAAACATGACAGTGGTCTTGTGAAGGCCAGTAGGAAATGCAAAAGACTGCATGAAAGCTAGAGATTGTTTTAATAAATGAAGCCAAAGCTCTGAGTTTGCAAGGCCTGACCAGCACTGTGAGTAACAGGATGTCTTGGAAATAATCTGTGTCCCTACAGACCCTTCCACACAGCCACATAACCCAGAATATCAAGGCTGAAATCTCACAGTATTTGCTTTGAACTGGGTTATCTGAGTCCACACTGCCAATTCAAAGCAGATAATGTGGAATTTTATTCAGCTGTGTGGAAGGGGACTAAGTTGCCATAAGTTGACTTAAGGTGCATTTACACCAAGCATGGGCAAACTTCTACCTTCCAGGTGTTTTGGGCATTAACTACCACAACCTAGGGCTGTTAGGAACTGTGGGAATTGAAGTCCAAGACACCTGGAGGGCCAAACTTTGCCCATGCCTGTAGAATTAATTCTGTGGCTCAATGCCATGTAATAATGGTAGCTGTAGTTTTACAAGGTATTTATCCTTGCCTACTAAAGAATGCTGGTGTTTCATCAAACTACAGTTCCTATGATTCCATAGCATTGAGCAATGCCTATTAATGTGTGTATCTAGATTCTACGGTCTAGATTGATTCTTATGACAACCAGTAGTAAGAAGTCTTGACTCTTGACTCTTGATGGCTGCAGTCATGTTGGCCTGTCCAAAATACAGCAGACCTATCAATTGTTGAACACTGAGGCTGAATCTGCACTGCCCTATATCCCAGGATCTGATCCCAGATCTTCTGCTTTGGACTGGATTATTTGAAACTACATTGTCAGATAATCTGGGATAAGCAAATAATCTGGGATATAGGACAGTGTAGATCCAGCCTGAGTCAACCTATCCGTAAATAGTAGACTTCAATGGCTTTTCTGGGCCCTTCCACATAGCCCTATATCCCAGAATATGAAGGCAGAAAATCCCACAATATATGCTTTGAACTGGTTTGTGTGTGTGTGTGTGTGTGTGTGTGTCAGGAGCAACCGGAGTTGCTTCTGGAATGAGAGAATTGGCTGTCTGCAAGGACGTTCCCAGGTGACGCCCAGATGTTTTGATGTTTACCAGCCTTGTGGGAGGCTTCTCTCATGTCCCCGCATGGAGCTGGAGCTGATAGAGGGAACTCATCCGCGCTCTCCCCGGATGGGATTCGAACCTGGCAGCCTTCAGGTCAGCAACCCGACCTTCAAGTCACAAGGCTTTTATCCCCTAGGCCAACGGAGGCTCCTTTGAACTGGGTTATCTGAGTCCACAGATAATGTGTGATTTTCTGCCTTGATATTCTGGGATATAGGAAGGGCCCTCTGTGTAGTCTGGCTACATATGTCAGACTACACAGAGAAGCCATTGAAATCCACAAGCATGTGGACAATTTCAACAAAAAGGAGGAAACCATGAAATGAACAAAATCTGGCTACCAGTATTAAAAAACTCATCTAAAATCAGGAAGTAAATAAAGTACAACACTCTGAAAACAGGGGAATTCCAGACATGAAACAATCAGGGCCAGCTAACACCTCCCCCAGGCAGGAATCAGCCAGGCTTTGATGCTGCAAGGCTTTTCAATGCTAATTAAGGTGATTAATTGCAACATTCGTACTTGCCTCCAACAGACAAGAGTGCTTTCTCCCACCCTGAACCTCCCACACATATTTTACATACTGACCTAAATAGTTTCCAATATACTTTGAGGCTGCCTCCCATAGATGTGGGCAAACCGTCAGGAGAAAATGCTTCCGAACACGGCTATATAGCCCGGAAAACTCAGGGCAACCCAGATTCTCACTTTCTTTAACCTTTCTGCCAAAGATTGTTGGTGCTTTACAAAGCTACACATCCCATGAATCTGTCGCATTCACTCACAGCAGTGAAAGTGCTATCAAACTGCATTAATTCTACAGTGTACATACTTATAGTTACACTCTTTGAATGAGCTACTGGAGATCTCTAACCCGCTCTGATATACTCTGGGTTCTGTACCAGAGAATCTTAATATCCTGACCAAAACCACAAATGCCAAAGTTCAGTGGGATGGAGCCCTGATAGGTCAATGGCACCACTTCTTTCCCAGATTCCCTCGCTTTTCTTGTGCTCTGTATTGCATTGCATTTCCCACTCCCGCTCAAGTGTCTGCGGGGAACCAAAAAGAGAGCGTGGTTGCAGTTTGGACTCGTTTCTTGTCGTGTGGAAGGTGAGCGGGGGGGGGGGGGGCACATAAACCCACCGCCACAACAACTACCAAGCAGTCATTTAATAGCAGCGGCAACAGCAGGTTTCTTGGTTTTAGGGTGCAAATATTTAGTGGTAACTTAAGAAGTCAAGTCTAAAGGATTAAGTGCATACCAAGATTTATAGAGCTGCTTTTATGGGGCCTTTTACAAGAATCCGAGAGATGATTCATTTTTATACGTTACATTTTACGCTGCAGCGCAGCTCCCAGGCTGTTAATGTTCAACAGAGTTTGGGGGCAGAGAGAGCTGCTTACCCCCTCCCGCCGCCTTTCTTCTCTTGGGCCGGACCACTTCTTTCGCCTCAGAAAAGATTTCAAAAACGGGACTTCAGAATGCGACTGGGACGAAGATTTCGTGTACCCTGTGGAATTACTTGATGCTATGGAGTCGTGGGAGGTGTAGTTTGGTGAGGCAGCAGCACACTTTGGCAGAAAAGGCTCAAGACCTTGGCAAACTACAGCTGCCAGGATTCCATGGAACTTAGATATGGCGAACTGCGTTCATTTTACAGTATAGGTGCACCCCAATTCTTTACTCTCCCAAATCGGAAAGTAAAAAAATCCAGTGCAAAAAATTAGGAATGAAACTGGGTTGCTGTGAGTTTTCTGGGCTGTATGGCTATGTTCCAGAAGCATTCTTTCCTGACGTTTCACCCGCATCTATGGTAGGCATTCTCAGAGGTTGTGAGGTATATTGGAAACTAGGCAAGTGGGGTTTATATATCTGTGGAAGGTTCAGGGTGGGAGAAAGAACTCTTGTCTGTTAGAGGCAAGTGTGAATCACCTTTTTTTGCCATGTCAGGATCGACTTGAGAAACTGCAAGTCGTTTCTGGTGTGAGAGAATTGGCAGTCTGCAAGGACGTTGCCAGGGAACGTCTGGATGTTTTGATGTTTTTACCATCCTTTTGGGAGGCTTCTCTCACGTCCTTGCATGGAGCTGGAGCTGATAGAGGGAGCTCATCCACGCTTTTCCCTGGGTTGGATTCAACTGCAACCTTCAGGTCGGCAACCCTACCTTCAGGTCATCAGTCCTGCCGCACATGGGTTTAACCCACTGCGCCACCGGGGGCTTCCATTGATCACCCTGATTAGCATTGAATAGACTTGCAGCTTCAAGGCCTGGCTGATTCCTGTCTGGGGAATCCTTTGTTGGGAGATGTTAGCTGGCCCTAATTGTTTCCTGCCTGGAATTCCCCAGTTTTCAGTGTTGTTCTTTATTTACTGTCCTGATTATAGAGTTTTTGGAATACTGGTAACCAGATTTTTGTTCATTTTCATGGTTTCCTCCTTTTTGTTGAAATTGTCCACATGCTTGTGGATTTCAATGGCTTCTCTGTGTAGTCTGATACGGTGGTTGTTAGAGTTCGACGACACATAAAACAAACCCATACTGTAGAAGTAATGCACTTTAACACCCTTTAACTGCCATGGCTCAAGGCTACGAAATCCAGGGATTTGTAGTTTGGTGAGGCGCCAGCACTGTTTATGAGAGAAGGCTTTGCAAGAGTACAACTACCAGGATTCCATAGCAATGAGCCATGGCAGATAAAGCGGTGTCAAAGTGTATTAATTCAACAATGTAGACGCACCCTTCCTTAGCTGAGGTATATCTGTGCAGGAGTGATTCCCTTTCTGATCCTCCAAGGTGTGTTGCACTTCACCTCCCAGTGGCTGAGGCTGGCAGGAGCTGACGTTCAAGACCAGATGGGGAACCAGATGAATTAGCGCTCAACAGCCCAGAAATGGAGACACTGGGAACATTTCTTACCTGCATGCGACGGCCGACTTTCCTTGGATTGGACACTGGCGCTTCCTTTCGTCCCCGCCTCACCCCCTCCCTCCCTCCCAGTCCCCAGAGTCAATCCCTCCCCTGCTTTGTCCGCCTGGGGCAAAGGAAGGGCCACCCACGTGCTTCAAACTTGTCTGTTCTCCAGAATTGACGGAGGCATCCGTTCAGTGGCAGGTTCCTTCTCTCCTCCGCACCTGCATGCACACACATGTCGCCATTCTTTGGAGCGCCTCAGACACATGGGCACGAATTCCATCCGCCATAATGGAGTAGTAGGAATACACATACATCCCAATACCAGGTGCTCTAGGCTATACTCGTATATCAGAGAAAAGAACTGGCAAACCACCTCTAAGTAATCCTTGGTTAAGAAATCCCTGTAGAATTCATAAGTCCACTAGCGACTTGCAGGCAAACACACACATAGCTATATAATAATAATAATAATAATAATAATAATAATAATAATAATAATAATAATAATAATAGTGTGGTTTTCTGGCATTGTAAAATGCAGACTGTGCAAGGAAACCGATGAAACCATTGATCATATCCTCAGCTGCTGTAAGAAAAATCGCACAGACTACAAACAGAGGCACAATTATGTGGCCCAAATGATTCATTGGAACTTATGCCTCAAGTACCACCTCCCAGCAGTAAAGAATTGCTGGGATCACAAACCTGCAAAGATAATGGAAAATGAACAACCAAAGCTACTGTGGGACTTCCGAATCCAAACTGTTCCAGTTCTGGAACACAACACACCAGACATCACAGTTGTGGAAAAGAAAAGGGTTTGGATTATTGATGTCGCCATACCAGGTGACAGTCAGATTGATGAAAAACAACAGGAAAAACTCAGTGCTGTCAGGACCTCAAGATTGAATTTCAAAGACTCTGGCAGAAAACCAGTACAGGTGGTCCTGGTGGTGATCGCCACTGTGCCGTGCCAAAAGATCTTAGACGGCATTTGGAAACAAAATTATGATCTGCCAACTGCAAAAGGCCACCCTACTGGGATCTGCGTGTATCATCCGAAAATACATCACACAGTCCTAAACACTGGGGAAGTGTTCGACTTGTGATTTTGTAATACGAAATCCAGCATATATATCTTGTTTGCTGTGTCATACTATAATAATAATAATAATAATAATAATAACAACAACAACAACAATAACTTTATTCTTATACCCCACCTCTATCTCCCTGAAAGAACTGAGGCAGCTTACATATGGCACAATGTGCCTAAGACAAAGCATAAAATAAACGCACAGTTATTTGTTGTTTATTCATTCCGTCCTTTTTGTGACCTCATGGACCAGTTCACGCCAGAGCTCCCTGTCAGCTGTCAGATCAGACTTCTCAAGGTATGGGTACAGCTGGCACACAAGCTTTAACTGTACGAAGGCCCTCCTGGCCACCACCTACACCTGAACTTCAAGCGTCAGTGCTAAATCCAGATGGATTCCCAGACTATGGATCTGTGTCCTCAGGGGGAGTATGACCTCATGGTCATAAAGGTAGCCACCCTATACCTCAATTGGCCATGTGACTAACCAGGAGGACCTCTGTCCTGTTTGGATTAAGCTTCAGCTTGTTAGCCCTCATCTAGTCCATCACAGCTGCCAGGATCTGGTCCAGGATGGGAGGGGAGGGGGCTTCCTTGGAAATCGGTGGAAAGAAGTAGTAGAGTTGTGTGTCATCTGTGTGCAGATGGCACTGAACTCCAAAACTCCGGATGACCCCTCCCTGCGGTTTCATGTAGATAGTAAGGATATAGATAATATATTCTTTCCAAAGGCCTTGTGTCTCTTCAGTTATAACAAAATCAATTGTGTTCCAGTGCTAAAGATAACAAAATACTTCACTTGTAGGCAGGGCTGTAGCCAGAAAAAAATTTCGGGAGAGGTTTTGAAAATTTCGGGGGGGGGGGGGGTTAACCCCTAGCACACACCCCTCCCCGCTACAAACCTGTCAATATCTGCTTGAAATAGTGCCTGGAGGGACTCTTAATGTTTTGTGTCTCATAGACTTAGCATGGGGATTTGGTTAACCAGTTAAAATTCATGAGTAAACCAGGTTTTTTTTAATAACCTGAAAAATTTCGGGGGGGGGGGGAGTTGAACCCCTAACCCCCCCCCCCCCCCTTGCTACAGGCCTGCTTGTAGGCATTCTCCCTTTTTGGAATGCCACTTTTTTCCTCCTTAACATGATTTTTGTGATTTGAAATAAGGGTGCATCTAAGGCTAGATCTACACTTCCATGTTATGCAGTTTGAATAACATTGAATAACATTATATGGGTCTACAATGACTATATAATGCAGTTTCAACAGCATTATATGGCAGTGTATATCCAGGCCATACTTTAGAATTAATGTAGTTTGACACTACTTCAACTGCCACTACTTCAACTGCTGTGGAGCCATGGTTGTAGTTTTGCAGGATCTTTAGCCTTCTCTGCCAAAGAGTGCTGGAGTGCATCAAAATACAACTCTCAGGATTCCATAGCACTGAGCCATGACATGTAAAATGGTGTCAAACTGCATTAATTCTATAGCGTAGATGTACGCTTAAGTGTTCCTGGCAGGCAAACAAACAGCAAAACAAACAAGAAATCCCAGGAGGTTTAGCATTTCCTAATGCAGTGAAAGGGAGGGGAGTCACCTGTTGAACTTCCAATTGCTATGGAGCTTTTTAAAAAGCCTTTCAGAAACTAGAATATGGAAGTCATGACTCCACTGATGAGATTTAAGTAACTAAGGTGGTATGAACAGTGGTAGCAATGTGTTGTCGAAGGCTTTCATGGCCGGGATCACAGGATTGTTGTATGTCTTTCGGGCCGAAAGACATACAACAACCCAGTGGTAGCAATGTTTCATGTCCATTTGCAAATAATTACTTCCACAGGTCCCCTGCATTAGATACCTGGGAATGTTATTATTTCATTTAATTTTTTGTCACATTTCATCAAAATGATCCCAGGGAGATTGTCAACAAGGACCAAAGTCATGATGAGCCTAAAACAGTATTTTATAAAGAACTAGCTGTGCCCGGCCACGCGTTGCTGTGGCAAAGTCTGGTGGTCTGGGAAATAAAGTATTGAGGAATTGGTGGTAGTTAAGGTCAAGGGTAAAGGTTTTCCCCTGACATTAAGTCCAGTCATGTCTGACTCAGGGGGTTGGTGCTCATCTCCATTTCTAAACCGAAGAGCTGGCGTTGTCCGTAGACTCCTCCAAGGTCATGTGGGATGACTACATGGAGTGGCGTTACCTTCCCGCCGGAGCAGTACCTATTGATGCACTCACATTTGCATGTTTTCGAACTTCTGGGTTGGCAGAAGCTGGGGCTAACAGTGGGGTCTCTCTCCGCTCCCTCAATTCAAACCTGTGGCCTTTCGGTCCAGAAGTTCAGCAGCTCAGCGCTTTAACACGCTGCGCCATCAGGGGATATTATTTCCTAAAGGTTGTGAATATACAATATTTCTGATTGGTTTTTTTTGTTTGTTGGAGGCAAGTATGAATGCTGCAATTAGGAAAAATGATTAGGATGTAATGGCCTTGCAGCTTTAAAGCCTGGCTGTTTCCTCCCTGAGTGAATTTTTTGTTGGGAGGTGTTAGCTGGCCCTGATTGTTTCCTGTCTGGAATTCCCTTGTTTTCAGAGTGGTGTTGTTTGCGATATTTTATGTGCTTCTACTGTCTGTGGCCCTGAGAAAACAGAGGATTTTCCAGACTTTGATGATGGGAATACTTTGTTGGGAGGTGTTAGCTGGCCCTGATTGTTTCCTGTCTGGAATTCCCTTGTTTTCAGAGTGGTGTTGTTTGCGATATTTTATGTGCTTCTACTGTCTGTGACCCTGAGAAAACAGGATTTGCCAGACTTTGATGATGGGAATACTTTGTTGGGAGGTGTTAGCTGGCCCCGATTGTTTCCTGTGTGGAATTCCCCTGTTTATTTACTGTCCTGGTTTTAGAGATTATATTGTTCTGCATTATTCTATCCCAGTAATTATTTCATATTAAAGAAGAATCTCACTTATCCAACATTCGCTTATACAATGTTCTGGATTATCCAACGCAGCCTGCCTTTTCATAATCAATGTTTTTGTAGTCAGTGTTTTAAATTCATTGTGATATTTTAGTGGTAAATTTGTAAATACAGTACAGTAGAGTCTCACTTATCCAACATAAACGGATAATGGATAATGAGGAATTAAGGATAACCCTATTAAACATCAAATTAAGTTATGATTTTACAAATTAAGCACCAAAACAACATGTTAGACAACAAATTTGTCAGAAAAAGTAGTTCAGTACACAGTAATGCTATATAGTAATTACTGTATTTATGAATTTAGCACCAAAATATCACGATATATTGAAAGCATTGACTACAAAAATGCATTGGATAATCCAGAACGCTGGATAAGCGAGTGTTGGATAAGTGAGACTCTACTGTAAATACTACATAGCATTACTGCGCATGGAACTACTTTTTCTGTCAAATTTATTGTATAATATGATGTTTTGGTGCTTAATTTGTATAACGATTACCTAATTTGATGTTTAATTGGCTTTTCCTGAATCCCTTCTTATTATCCAACATATTCACTTATCCTGCCGGCCTGTTTACGTTGGATAAGTGAGACTCTACTGTTTATTGATAATCTTATATTATCTGCTTAGAACTGGATTATATGAGGCCCTTTCTTCACAGCTGTATAAAATGCCCACTGAAGTGGATTATATGGCAGTGTGGAGTCAAGATAATCCAGTGCAAAGCAGATAATCTAAGATTATAAATGGGTTATATAGCTGTGTGGAAGGGCCTTGAGTCTACACTGCCATATAATCCAGTGCAAATTAGATAAACTGTGGAAGAAGCCTAAGTGAGGCCTAAATCTGCCTGTCCCCTAACTAAAACCTGGCTGTCCCTTGGTTGCTAGGCAACCAAGTGGGCAGAGATTAGCCCTCTAAACTGGCAGCAATTGGATAAAAAAAATATTGCTCTCCCTCTAATTAGGACTTTATTTTTCTTTTCTTTTTGTTGTATCAACCTTGAGGCGTGGATGATGGGTTGTGTTGTCAAATTTTGAGGTTGGGGGGCCTGTACTTTTGTTGTTTTGTGAATTGCCGTGATGCCATCACTCTTTTATATATATAGATGTTGTTCAACATCTATATATGTAAACCAAAGCTTGGGAAAGTTTCTTCTTGAATGACAACTTCCAGGATTTCCTACCCACAGGGCTGTAGTTGAGGCAGGAGGGGTTTAGAGGTTCAACCCCCTGCCTGAAAATGTTCAGGTTTTTTAAAAAACCTGGTTTACTCATGAATTTTAACTGATTAACAAAATCCCCTTGAGTGTCCACTGAAGTTTATCTGTCTTGAGGGTCCACTGAAGTCCATCAATGGAGCCTGATTTCTAAATTATTTTGTGTTATGGAACTACACTTCTTGATTTGCTAAAAAAAAAAGTTTCAATCCCCCTCCTCCAATTTTTTTTTTCTAGCTATGGCCCTAGAAACTGTAATGGAATAAGTCCCTTTCTCAAGTCCTGATTCTGGAAAATGTAGTCCTAAAGGTAACTTTTCTGGCCACTGAATTAACAATTTAACAACTGTTAAAATCGAACATTTCTGCTAGAGGGAGTGTGTGCAATATTGATTAAAGGGTGTGTGTAGTACTGAGTCTACATTACTACTTGTTTTTCTGCAGAGATCATTCATGCCTTTCCTAGGTGTAGGTGCTCTTGGCCTATTTCTACATCCACCCCTCTTCCAGAATGTGCAACAAGCAAGTGATGGTGGTGACCCACAAGTTGCAAAACCAAGAGATGTTTTGCAAGCAAGAGTGAAAATAAGAGCACCCTTTGTCCTTAGCTTTGTGAAAAGAGCATCTCTCCTGGAGCTGTTGTGAAAGAAGACACTTACTTGGATTCCAAACAAAAAAGAAATCAATATAGTTCCTTCTTTTTCTTTTTCAAACAATCAATACTTCCCACCTTGAGGTTTGTCTAGTCCTGCATGAATAAACAAGTGATTCAAGCTTTCTTAGACTAGAGTTTAAGCAAAGACTCATAGCTTAATTTCTTCGGCACAACATTTAATCACTTTTGGTATGTTACATAATACATACTTAAAGCACATTTAGGTTTCTTATTAGATGCTAATCTATTTCATGGCTGGATTTTTCCCACCAACTAATTCACATTAGTTAATATATATTAGCTAATGAGCCGTGGTGGCACAATAGGTTAAACCCTTATGCCAGCTAGACTACTGACATGAAGGATGGGTTGCTGACCTGATGGTTGCCGGTTCAAATCCAGGAGATGGGGTGAGCTCCAGTCTGTCAACTCTAGCTTGCGGGGACATGAGAGAAGCCTCCCAGCAGGATGGTAACATATCCAGGCATCCCCTGGGTAATGTCTCTGTAGATGGCCAATTCTCTCACACCAGAAGCGACCTGCAATATGTTCCCAAGTAGCTTCTGCCACAATTTTAAAAAGCTAACCAAATTGAGTTTCTCTTGTTCTTGTGGTGTGCCTTCCAGTTATTCTGAACGTATGGACTCTAAAGAGAACCTACCATGGGGTTTTCTGGGGATGTGTAACTTGCCCAAGGTTAATCAGTGGGTTTCCATGACCAACCAAGGAATTGAATCCTGGCCTCCAGAGTTGCAGTCCAATGCTTAAACCATTTCACCTCCTTGGGTCTCTGACATTTTTCTATCTTGGTTCAATAATTCATGAAAATGGAAAATAGTCAAGAAATAGTAGCTATGAAGGAATTAGATTAGGTCTTCCAATATAAAATCATTAAATAACAAAGTCAGGACCATCCGTGTTATAGCATTTCCAATTTTAGTACAGAATTGTGAAGGCTGGGTGGGAAAGAAGCTAACAGGAAAGGAATCAAGTAGCTTGAAGTGTGATGCTGTTGAATTTTTATGAATACTATGGACTGCAAAAATGCCAATAAATACTTGGGCCTTAGAGTTAATCAAGCCTGGACTTTCCCTAGAAACCATAATGATCTATACTTTGGATAGATCATGAGATGACATGACTCATTACAAGAAACAATAATGCATGGTAAAGTGGGAGATAGTAGGAACAGAGCTTGGGATGGGCTTTAGCATAGCAGGTTAATCACCAAGCTGTAATAAATCTTGTCAACTGGAAGGTTGAGAGTTCAAAGCCCGGGTCAGGGTGAGCCCCAGCTCCTGCCTACTTAGCAGCTCGAAAACAAATGTGAGTAGATAAATAGGAACTGTATTAAAGTAGGGAGGTATTTAGACTCTGCGTTTGGATCAGAAAAATAGGAAGTTTACAAACAAAGAAAGCTCTTTGGCAGGGAGATGGAGCAACAGCACCCCTCGGTGGCTGTAACTGAGCAGAGCCTCCAAAGATGCCAAAAGATGGGAAAGCCTATATATACTTTCCCATGTTTGCAAGACGCAAACATGGCTCTTGCCTATCTTGTCATTGTTATAATCGGCATTGAATGTTTGCCATATATGTGTTCTGTGATCCTCCCTGAGTCCCCTTTGGGGTGAGAAGGATAGAATATAAATACTGTAAATAAATACATAAACAGAGGAAGACCACAAGGAAGCCACGTCTAAACCAGCAAGACGCAAACATGGCTGTTAATGGCAAGGTTTCTTGGATGTGTCTCATTCATGGGGTTGCCATAAATCAAAGGCAACTTGACAGCAATTAACAATTAAGAATCCGAATAAAAAAACTTCTGTGAGCTCAAAGTGTTGCAAACACATTGCAGTTAATTCTCCAAACATGGTCAAGACTGGCTCAGTCCCAAGCAGGCTTTTAAAATCCATATTAGGTATATTTTAGTTAAGGCTCTATATGGTCTGATTAATCCTGGAGAGAGGGAAATGTCACTCTATGGGCCATTAAACTGTATAGGCCATGGGCTGTGTAAATGCAGGTTAGCCTCTTCAATATTGTTAATGTTTGTTGCTAGAGTATACAGTGCTGAAAATGATTTGGGATTTAAACAAACAATGCTACTGGCAAACTCTCTGCAAAGCAAACAACCTTTAGAAGGTATGTAGCCAGTATATATTTAAAAGGAAAAGATTGGTTGTTCTAAGCACTGCTCCCTAATGACCACTCGAATGGCACAGGGGCCCTCATCTTGAACACTTTGGGTGCCATTCAGTTAAAGCAAATAATTTTTGCATCCCTGTGGTCTGAGTAACACATGCAGCTTCGGGTGAAATGGTGTTGTGTAATGTTTATTAATTTGAAAATTTCCTGGCCTTTTTACTTCAAACCCCCCCCCCCCCAAATGTGGTAGTGACTTACCTCACAAGGTTACTGTGAGGATAAAAATGGTGAGGAGGAGGGACACATACATGCTTTGGAGCATATTGCAGACAAGGTTGGGATAGCACTGTAACCAATAAATATATTCCTTCTTCTGGAAAGAGCTTCAAGGGTTTTATTCTTTAGGACCAAACATTGATGACTTCCTTGACAGTTTGTTCTTTGTTTTATTTCATTTTGTTTCCTATATTTGGCTGGAAGTTCACTGCTGACAAAGCAGCAGTCTAGAAAAGAAGAAAAGCTGCAATTGAGAATTGGAAAGAATGGAGCAGCTTTCTCTGCCAACATTCTTAAACTTCTCTTCCAGCGAATTTGAACTCTCCAATACCATTGGGTCCATTTATGTGGTTTTACTTCAGAGCACGGTGTATTTTGACACAAGGGGAGGTGTATTATTCAGCAAGTGTGAGGTCCACATTTTCAGTCGTTCCTCCGTGACTGGAACATAATTCCCCCTTAATTTATGTTGTCAGATGTCTGTCCTTAATTATAAATACCACATCTAAAGTCATAATTCAGATCAATCTGACTTAAATATCATGTGCAATAGTCCCTAAAAGCAGAGGCTTCTATTTCAATTTCCCTTTCAATGGGAAATTTATTTTTAGGCACTGGATGAGTTTATGCATCCTAAAATTAATTATTTTGAAAAATTGTTCTTTGGTATCATCTTAGTCTAAGAACCTTCATTATTAGAATTTTCTTCACTTTACAGAGGATGAGAATTATGAATCATGAGCAGATGGAGAGGACAAGCATACCCTGGATAGCCTATTGCCAGACTGACAATCTATAATAGTACTACAGGCAGAGGTAAAGAATGTTACTATTTGCACTATACCACCCAGAGTCCCCTGCCAGCATGGTCAGTAGAGTTGTAATCCAAAAAAAGTAATGTTTCCATGCCTGCACTAGAATACTTTTTAGTATTCAAAGCATTTTATGGCCTATATGCTGTAGGGATATATTCTTATAAGTAGAGCTTTGCCATACTAGGTACAAACCATTTACTCATATGCTGCCAGCTCTGAAATATCTCAGGAGCTGGCATGACAGCTTCCTTTCCAGATAGAAGTCCCTTCCACATTAACCAGTTATAGCACTGTGGTTCCACTTTAACTTATATGGCAACACCCTATAGAATCCTGGGATCTGAAGGAGGGGAAATTTAGAATATTCAGCCAAAAAGCTATGGTGCTTCCCAAGTGCAGCCATAGCAGATGCAATGGAATCATAGCACTATAATTTTGTAGTGCAGAATGAGTTAGATCAAAGCTTTCCAAACTATGTGTAGTGACACATTATAGTGAAAGATTTTCATGAGAAATGTTGTGTCCCCTTACATTTAGTTATTATAATTTATGTATGTGTCTGCATTTCTTATAAGTAATTGGTTTAACGAAAGGTCAGTAGTTCAAATCCAGGGAGCAGGGTGAGCTCCTGTCTGTCAGCTCCAGCTTCCCATGCGGGGACATGATAGAAGCCTCCCATAGGATGGTAAAACATCTAGGCACCCCCTGAGCAACGTCCTTACAGAAGGCCAATTCTCTCTCACTAGAAATGACTTGCAGTTTCACAAGTCGCTTCTGAAATAAAATAAAAAACCCCCCTCTAGTTTGCTAGTAATACTGAATTACTATGTCTCAAAATGATGCTTGTCTAAAGAATTCTGGTTAAAAGGACAAACTTTTCTGCCATCCACTAAAAACTGCTGGAAAAGTTGTCTTGCATTACCACAGCAGACTGCTCTAAAGTCACCAACAAGACTGTGTCCAGAAAGACAAAAGCAATTCAGTTGCAGCAACTAAGCATATGGCTCATTCTCAGCTGATAAACTAGCATATTAGACCAGGATCATTACTTCCAAGCCACATCATAGTCATCTGCCGTTATCTTAGTAATCAGTGGCAGATATTATTATCCACCTTCTCAGAAAGGAGACTAAGGTTGAACGATGGCGGTATTTATAATCACCAAAATGAAGGCCATCTGGGGAGTTTATCACAAAGGCAAGAATTCAGAACTTGGAAAAGTTACTTCTCAGATTACAATTTCCAGACACCCCTCCCACCCCTTGTCTCCCAGCATGAGTAGCACAATGTGCCATCAGCAGTCTACAATTCTTTACTCTGGCCAAGGCTGAGCGGAGGGCGGTGCTCTCCTTGTTTACGTCTTTCTCCAGATATTTTAAAATGAGATTTCCACACAAAGATAATCAATGGTTTCGTTTGCTTTGCAGGACAAATATAAAGTGCTTCTGGGTGTAAACATTAAGAGTTGGTCATAAACAAGCATCTGAACATCCCGTTTATGACTGTTATAGTGGAATATAGCACTAAGTAAAATGTGAAAGAGCCCCAAGGAACATATGGAATACTGCATAAGGTTCTTTATATCTACTTATTAGTTAATGGTTTCAGTGCCGGAATAGGTTCTGTTAATGTTTGTATTTATATTCCAGCAGATTTATCTATTACCATATTTCAACAGAGATGCTCTTTTTGAAAACTAATGAAGTATAGTATTTAGGTTTGGCCCAGTGGGACATCTCTCCTCAAGACTCCAATACCTCTACAAACCAGCAGAAAGGTACAAGGTATACTTAGACCATAAAGAGAGGGAGGTTCGGTAGCAGATAAAATTGAATAGACTCTGAGTGCATCTACACTGTTGAATTAATGCAGTTTGATACCACTTTAAATTCCATGGGACAATGCTATGAAATCAGGGTAGCTGTTTTTCAAGACCTTTAGCATTATCTGCCAAAGAAGGGTGGTGCCTCATCACACTACAAATTCCAGGATTCCCTAGCATTAAACCATGACAGTTAAAGTGGTGCCAAACTGCAGTAATTTTACAGCATAGATGCTGTTAAAGAAAGCATATTTGCTCTCTATATTTGTCTATTTTGTTTATTATTAAGGTAACACAACAGAACTCACTACTTTGGATATCATACTTGGGGAAAGTCTCCGTATAAATTCTAAAAATTAAAAATACATATATAAATAAAATAAATTACCTTTAAAATGTACAAAAGTGCCTGGCCCATTTGAACCTTATAATCCTATAATTTAATTTTCAGTGCCACTACTATCACCTACCTATCTATTTATCATCTATCTGGTATAATACAGTATCTACAGATGTAGAGACAAATACATCTATAATATATTATATATTTCTCTATTTATAGAACTGCGTCTATTTGAACTGATTAGCACCAACATCTGTATTTTTACAGTAGCTGACTCAAGTAGGCCAGTTGGAAGAAAAAAGGAGGCTTAGCTGCAGCGTTTTGAAGAATGTATCCTCAGATATGATTTATGCCTTAGCCGTTTTCCAGATCATATCAGCCAGACCAGTCATTTCCATTCATGTTTTTGTTTCCACAGTGAAGTCCACAGAAGCCTTTGGAAGAGCTTCCTAAGAATGGCCTGCATTGGCATAGATGCCAACTTCAACTTTCTCTGTGGGTGGCCCATTGTAAAATTCCCCTGAAGGCCAAGGATCTTGAGCTTCCCTAGGCCTCACGGGTAAGCTGGAGTGTTTAAAGGATTTTACTTGTAATCCAAGATGTTTGCAAAGAAATGCAGGTTTCAGACTTAACTCTTTGCAGTTCGGAGGTTTTCATTTGACCATTTTGGAAAAAGAGCCCTCAACACCTTTCAACTTTCACCCAGCTACAGAAATCTGGTATTTTCTTCAACACAGTTCTGAACATTCAGTCATTCCAATTGTTTCTATAAAGGCCCCATAAAAGTAACTGTGGCACATGATCTTACTAGCCTTTGTGCTAAATGGATCAATTCCTAAAAGATAGCCACACATTCATTTTGGGAGCTTGAATTCTTGAGTTATCTGAACCACTAGCAATGCAAGGATGTATTTGAAAGGGCTTAATACAGAGTCAGGCCACTTCTCTATCGTGTTCAGTGTTGTGCATTCTGACTGATAGTGTTTTATATTAATTATTTGTGGAAATTGGACTACTATTTGTGATCAAAGCTTTTTAGTTATTCTGCCACTCCTAACTAGCTGATGTGCATCTTGTTGTGTGCCTTCAAGTTCTTTTCGACTTGTGGTGCCCCTGAGATAAATCTCTCATGGGGTTTTCTTGTTAAGGTTTGTTCAAAGAGGGTTTCACCATTGCCTTCCTCTGAGGCTGAGAGTGTGTGACTCACCCAAAGCCACTCAACACATTTCCATATCTGAGGGGAGCTTTGAATCCTGGCCTCCAGAGTCCAATGCTCAAACTACTATGTCATACAGGCTCTCGAGTGGTATGATGAAAACCAGGACACCTGAGGTCAAGCAATATCAGAATATGGTCAAGATAGTTGAAGTAATGAGGAAGAGCACACAAGAGACTGCAACAGTTTGCTTTTGCTTCCATCTGTAGCAAAGGACAAGACTCCATTCCTTCATCTCCCTTCTGCTGAGTACAAACTACTTTTGCACTTTGAACCCAATGGAAGTAAAGGGCAGACATGGGAAAATGAGGAAGAAAGTGGGATATTTTGGAAGCTGCTGTATCATTGAGGAGGGAGACTACCACACAGAGCAATAGATTCAAATTGCAGGAGAAAAGGTTCCACCTAAACATTAGGAAGAATTTCCTAACCGCAAGAGCTGTTTGGCAATGGAATATGTTGCCTCGGAATGTGGTGGAGTCGTCTTCTCTGGAGATTTTTAAGCAGAGCCTGGATGGCTATCTGTCAGGAGTGCTTTGGTTGTGTGTTCTTGCATTGAAGGGGCTGGACTGGATGGCCTCGGTGGTCTTTTCCAGCTCTATGATTTTATGAAGCTGATCAACGTCTAGGCCACCAGCCCCTCTATTTCGTCACCCTTTCCCCCATATTTTCTATCTCACCCTCTGTGCTCCTCACCTGTATCAAATTAGACCAAGGATTCAATACTTTGAAAATGATCTAAGGGATAGGTTCCAGGATATGTAGAGATAGAAGGGCTGCTCTCTTTCATTCATTAGGAAAAATAAGGAAATTATTTCAGACAGAGTATCTAAAATTTTGGCATGAAAGTATTTAAACCTTGAAACTGAATATAAAAATTGCTCAGTTTAAATGCTCCAGACTTAGACTATTTTCTTTTTGTCTGTTTGTTTGTATACTCTTCTGTATGGGAAACAGTATTCATTTAAATAAACTACATGCTTTTAGATGAGTCTCTTCTTTGGCGAACAGTGTATCTTTTGTATGTGTTTACTTGTTTGCATTTTTCCTGCTATGTAAGCACAGCATAGTAGTTTGTGTGTTGGATTATGACTCTGGAGATCAGGGTTTAAATTTCCGCTCTGCCATGAAAACCCACGGGATGACTTCAGGCAGGTCACACATTCTCAGCCCCAGAAAGTCTTGTGATCTTAGGGTTGCCATAAGTCAGAAATGACTTGGAGGCACAAAACAACAACAATATTATGTAATAAAAATGAAAGGGCAGCAAATGGTTAGTTATTTACTCTATTATTGCTAAGCTTGGAGGAGGGAGAAATGCCTTGGGGATTTTCTTCTCTATATTGCCGAAATGGTCAAGTGGATGCTATACAGCTTGACCCAAGTGGATTGGGGCATCATTTGCTGTTCTAATGTCTCAGACTGATTTGAGCAAATAATTAAGTTGACACACTCAGGAATATATTGGACACATAATATGACTTCTCTTATTGCCCTTTCACAGTCTAAGAGGCTGCTTTGCCCATGTAATTATAGCTGAAGTTAAAAAAGGACACACATCTGCATTCAACACAAGGTTGACTCATTTTAGAAATGGTAAGAAACAGATTGCAAAAATAATCTAGAATCTTAATTCAAATGATTTTGCCTGAATTACTGTTGTGATTCAGTGTTCTTAAACCTCGAAACTTCACCTGTTTTTAGCCTTGAAAACATTTCCACAAAACAAGTAGTCATTTCAGGTTTTGAACAATAAAACCAACGTATTACCTCAGCTGTGTCCTTGCCTCTCAAGAGGGAGTCCTAAGCGAATATTTACAGTAGTCATAAATGCCGAACATTTGAATAGAGGCAATAAAGTAAATGTTGACACACTCTTGGCCCCATTGTCAAGTTTTGGAACAAAAAATGGAATTAATTTTAATTTTTATACCAGACAGTTCATGTAATATTTTATACATTTACTGTAATTCTTAAAAATCAAACCTACAGTGCTTTAAAATGAGTTTTTGAAAGTTTCATATTGTCTTTCAGCTTAAATTGTTTTCTTAGAAGCAATGCTGGAGAAGAGGAACTTGCAGGCAGAGCAATAATGCTGGTAGGAATGTCCAAGTTAATATACTGCCCAGAAAGATTTCAGCTTACAATATATTTTGTTTAGGGTCTTTTTCAGGTGATGGGGAGAGCCTGGAAATTTCCAGATGCTTTGGAATGAATATTATTGTATTTTCATTTACTGTTATGTTCCTTGTATTTTCTCTCCCATAACCATGTCCTCCTCCTGCCCCGAAACTGTGTGTTTGCTTCAGAAATGTCTTCTGAGGTTTGACTCACAAGAGCTTTGGCTAAGCACTGAGCTAATATTGACTAATATTTTCAAAATAAATTGCTCCCCCTAGTGCAGTCACAAGGAACTGATTTACTAGATGTGATGTTACCATTGACTAGTCATAGAATAATAGAATCATAGAGCAGTAGAGTTGGAAGAGACCACATGGGTCATCTAGTCCAACCCCCTACCATGCAGGAAAAGCACAGTCAAAAGTCCCTTACAGATGGCCATCCAGACTTTGTTTTAAAGCCTCCAAGTCAGAGAGTTCCACTGTTGAACAGCTCTCACCAGAAGAAAGTTCTTCATAATGTTCAGGTTGGATCTCCTTTCCTGTAATTTGAGCTCATTGCTCCAAATTCTAGTCTCCAAGTCAGCAGAAAGCAAGCCTGCTCCCTCTTCCTTCTGACAGTCTGCTTTATTTTGCCAGTTGGCAAAACAATGAACCCCCATCCCCCACCCTGGTAGGAATAACACCCAGTGATGGTTAAAATTCTGATTGGCATTAGGGTTGCCTCATGTCTCTTATATCCCTTATTTGAAGGTTGGAAAGTTTGTCCATCATCAGACTGGCAGGCGTCCCCTACTGAAAGGAATGCTCCCAATTTGCGGGTTGGAAAACTTGTCCTTTAATATAGTGTGTAAAGTGCCACTAATTCCTGTATTGTGGGGTATGGGTCCTTTGTAAGACATTTATACATCATGTAATTTATGAATGTAGGTCATATGCTAATTTTTACAGAAAAATATATGATTAAATAAACTGTAAGCAATACTTTTTGGTAGGTCACAAATCTGATGTTGCTTCCTGCATGAATTTCTATTATCCCTTATTGCTATTTGGAAAACCTTACAACACTAATTGCCATTAATAGAATGTTTTCTTTTTTTACTTAATATTCCTTCTTGATTACTGTGGTAGTATGACCAAACTTTACACTGTCAAAGCACCGGGATCTTTTTCCTCTTGATGATAATGATATTATCTCATGCTTCCTTCAGACATTCCCCTTTCTTCTGAGTTTAGCTGCAATCTTCGCTGCAGTGAGATGGATTTTTTCAGCAACACTACTGTATATTATTGTGAGCTGTCTTCCTTTCTTGTAAAGTATCTTGGGTTGCCTTGTTCTTTCATGGACAATCAAGATCCATACACTTTATAAAGGACCTTCTCTTGGTTTAGATAATAATTGCTAGCACTGATTTGTTGATTAGAAAGTGAAGTGTGTTTCTTCTGGTGCTAGATCTAGATCTGATGATCTTAAGCAGCTGTATTTTCCCCTTCCCTTTTCTCTTTCCATTTCATTGTGATATGGAATTTTGGACTGTAGTTTTAAAAAGAACGAACTGTCTACTCCTAAGAGAAAATGAAAGTTTTCCAAACATCAGCCCACATGAAAAGGTCTTACATTCCCTTCTGGAACTGTCTGTACTTTGTTTTTGACAATTTCTCTTTCTCTGCATTGGTATATATCCTGGAACGCCTGTACAAAAATACCTGGTATTTCATAGTTATGTCTCTCTGGTAGTCACAAAATGTTATGAAAATTTGGCATGCAAAATCAGTGCCTCAAAAGTTTTGACTAACTGATGAATAAAGTATCATTTGTTGTCTCCAGTTGTATTTGCTGCTAACTGCCATCAAGCTCAACTTAAGGCAACCCATGCCAGCAAATTCAGTAGATGACTCCCCATAATCTATTGCAAACAAGAACATTTCTGGCCTTTGCAGGTAATATTCCCTTCAGATCCTCCATAGAGAAGTATCAACAGAGAATTCTGGGAAAGGGAGGAATTTGTTACCGACATGATCATCTGCTGGTTATCTGAAGAATTTATGAAAGTATTCATTAACAGAGGAATTAGCTTTGTTTTGATTGTTTGCTTTAAGTGTTGTAAAACGAGCATACTTCTAAGTCCCTAGAGATAAGCTGCACTCAAAACTGGAGTTCCTATACTTGGTTTAGGCCTGTGTTTACTTAGTTTAGGCAACAATCATGAGAGTTACTAAGCATGGAAATACTACCCAGAAAAACATTTTCCCTTTCCGTATCTCATACCTCGGTAGCATCCATTGGTTTTTCTGTAGGTTAAGAGACTAAATCCATGCCCTTTTGATTTCTCAGATACTGTGCAGCTATTGGCAATATTACTTATTTTCATTCATGTAGCTACATTGATATCCCCCCTTTCCTCCAATAAGTTCAATCTGACATATTTGGCTCACTCTTTCTCTGCTTCCTGTGAATAGGTCAGATTGAGTGACTGTCCCAAAGTCACTTGGTGTGATTCTTATGGCTATGTAGGGTGACTGGAACTCTCCCAAGTCCCAGTTCAGCCCCCTAACCATTATACAACACTGGCTGTCCAGTGGGCAAACAAAAATAGAGAGTAGGGGAAATTACTGTATCTATAGATGTGACTAGCTTGAAAACCTTGCTGACTACAGGGAAGTTCTGGCTTGTATCCATCTCCCTTTGCCAGTATTGTGTTTCTGTGGAATTTCAGAACTTATTGTCATTAAGTATTAAAGTTTTTAATAATTGATGCATTAAGGGTTACTTATTATCCCCAGTTCTCTTTCTTGTTATTGTTAACCACCCTCAGTTTAGACTAGAGCAACCTATGAAAGACCTTGACACCCCCCTATCGTCAACAGCCCTGCTGTGGTCTATATTACAGCCTTCCTCTTTCCTTCTAATTTACAAAGCAGTGGCTTAAACCACTTTGCTTATGAACTTACTGACCAAAAGGTCGGTGGTTCGAATCCAGGGAGAAGCGTGAGCTCCCGCTGTTAGCCTCAGCTTCTGCCAACCTCACAATTCAAAAACATGCAAATATGAATAGATCAATAGGTACCATTCCAGCAGGAAGGTAGCGCCATTCTATGCAGTCATGCCGGCCACATGACCTTGGAGGTGTCTATAGCCAACGGCAGCTCTTCAGCTTAGAAATGGAGATGAGCACCAACCTCCAGACTTGGACACGACTAAACTTTATGTCTGGGGAAAACCTTTACCTTATTATCATTTTCTAGTGATCTATGTCTCCTCATTATACTTCCAAACTACCACAATCTCCACTGAGTCATCTTGGCTTATAGGAAGAGTTCAGGCTTGATTTGCTCCAGGATCCATTTATTTGACTTTCAGCAATCCATAGGAAAGTGAAGAAGAGTCCACAGCTGAACTCTTCTCCTGCATATTTCAAAGGAGTTGATTTTCTTCCTATACGCTCACATTTATCCAAAAGAAGATATAAAATGAAAAGCTTGCAATCAGAATCTTTTGGAATTCTGGCTAGAATAAATGAATAGTTTCACGATAAACAGGACAGCATTGTGTGGAATATTTTGATCAGTGGCTGTTTTAAGATCCTTTTATGAATACAAATGCTTTCCATTTATTCCAAAAGTATCTTAATTTTTTAATTGGGTGCACTGCCTCCTTTTTTGCACTAGAGGCTGCTCTTAAGACATTGCGGTGTGAAATGACTCAACATTGTGCATCCTTCAGCCTTTACCAGTGAATTTTGTTTTTGTTTACATATTTAATTTTGCACAGTTAGTAGTTTTTTTTTAATTTTCATCACTGCATTGTGTTATATTCAGAACACTGTGTTTGAACACCATCATTTTTAGAACCTACTATGGAGACACTTATAAGAACTGAACAGATTACTTTTCCAAAAGAGCTGGCTGGCTACAGTGGATGGAATGTTGTGTTTGGCTAGAAGAGATCCTGGATGCTCCTCTGTAGCTATTTTCCTTGGAATGTGGATTTAGGTAAGCCAGAAGATCCACTGAACACTACAGCCTTCCACTATTTTCCTTATTGTAATTGTTGTGTGCCTTCAAGTCATTTCCAACTTATGACGGACCGTATCACAGGAATTTCTTGGCCAGATTTTTTCAGAGTGGTTTTTGCCATTGCTTTCCTCTATGACTGAGAGTCTGTGGCTTGCCCAAGGTGACCCCATGGTAATTTGCACAGTTGCTGAGAGGAAAATGGATTTCCCAAGCTAGTCTGGGTGTCATGCAAAATATTTAGAAGGTGTTTGGTCTTGAACAGGCAATTAAGGCTCATTAGTGTTACAAATGAAGTGCTTCTGGAGGAGGTGAAATCTACCATGACTAGTTGGTTGATATAGATCAGCCCAGGTGCCTGTGCTTTTGGACACTCCTGGTGGGGGTGTGGCTGTGGGAACTGTCATGAGGAGTATTTGCACTTCCAAACATAAGCTTTACTTTTAAGCATTGTGCTACTGTCTTAGCTTATCCTCCTGGGCATCCAGCCAGCTGCCCCAGGAGGGAGATCCAGAACTACTGGGAGGAGGGCAGCGTTATGGGTGCTACACAGCCAGCTCTGCAAGCTCTATTTTATCTTCTTGTAGGCAAAAGAGATGGAACAATGCTGTTCTATCATCAGTATTTAAGCAAGACTACAATTTTCTCTCCCAGCAAATGAACAAGTGGTACTTTTGCCTGCATTTCACTTCCATCATCACATATCCTGTACTTGGTTCCACTTAGAATAAGAGTATCATAGAAATGGAAGAGACCACAAGGGCCATGGGATTATGACTGAATAATTCTGTCCACAGTTTGTCAGTGTGGGTAGTGAGGAAGGGCAGGAAGATCTGAACATCTTTATTACTGGCCCATCTTATTAGTGCCCTTGCAATATATTTATTTATTTATTTATTTACAGCATTTATATTCTGCCCTTCTCACCCCGAAGGGGACTCAGGGCGGATCACATTACACATATAGGCAAACATTCAATGCCTTTTTAAATATAGAACAAAGACAAGACAAACATGGCTCCGAGCGGGCCTCGAACTCATGACCTCCTGGTCAGAGTGATTCATTGCAGTGATTCATTGCAGTTGCTCTCCAGCCTGCGCCACAGCCCGAGCTGTGCATATGTACACATTGCAAATGTATAAATTATTGCTTTGCCTCCAATTTTTGAACACGTCCATTGCATCCAGCTATTGGTTATTGGTTATCAACTGTTGTTGAGTTTATGCTTTTATGATTTTTATATGTTTTAATGTATTAATTCATTGTAATTGAATGTATTTTATATTGTTTTATTTTATTGTTACATTACTGAGCTAGGTCCCCATTGTAAGCTTCCCTGAGTCTCTTCAGGGAGATGGGGCAGGATATAAGAATCAAGTTATTATTATTGACACAAAGACATAGTATGAAACAGCAAATGAGATATATATGCTGGATTTTGTATCACAAAATCACAAGTTGAACACTTTCCAAATGTTTAGGACTGTGTGATGTATTTTTGGATGATGCGAGCAGATCCCAGTAAGGTGGCCTTTTGCAGTTGACAGATTGTAATTTTGTTAATGTTTATTGTTTCCAAATGCCAGCTGAGATCTTTTGGCATGGCACCCAGTGTGCCAGTTACCACCGGGGCCACCTGTACTGGTTTATGCCAAAGCCTTTGCAGTTTGAACTTGAGTTAATAATAATAATAATAATAATAATAATAATAATAATTATTATTATTATTATTATTATTATTATTATTATTACAGGCCCCCTTCTCATGTGGAGCAGGGGCTTTAACCTTTCCCCATGTATATAGTCATCACTAACCTTCCTTAATCTCAAGTACAATCAGTCCTAACAAGCACAACACACAGTGAGAATGATAGGAGATGTAATCCAACCACCTCTGGATGGCCACATGTTTTTCATTCCTGATAGAAGTAATACCCTACATCTTGAGTTAGTTTATAGATCAACCCTACTAAAGGATAAATGAGTTTACGCCTTGTCTGAAATCACCTCTGTTAAGAACTGGCCAACCTTTTGCAGCAGCTGAAGCTTCTGAACTATCTCCAAGGGCAGCCTTGGAAATGAAATATTGACATATCAAGCCCTCTTATCCAAGCTTATTTTTTGCTACTGTGTGATATATCAGAGAAGACACCTTTTAAAAGAACAGACAAACAAATTTTAAAAATTGGAAACACTTTATTACGATCTTTTTCAGTGATTAATAAAAAAACGTCCTGCACATTCCTGATATAGCACCCAGCCAGCAGCCTTTGCATACTGATTATAAATACATGGACTTTGAAGCCATTGTATACATGACTCTTATCGAAGTAATGCCAGTGTTAAAATGCAAGTGATTCAACTCCTGTCTACATATCTTTAGAACTGTTTTCACTGTGCAGTGTAGTGATTGAAAGGATGCCACCAGGTTCCCACAAACACTTTTCTGACAGCTGTCAGTGGAACAGCAGTTTTGGAAATGTTACCTTTTAAATATACTACAACTTCCCATATCCCCCAATCAATGACTAGCAATTTGTTCAAACTCTGGATAAGTATTGCAACCCTTCATCCTCCACTATTTAAATCAATGGCGAAGAATGTTAGATTCATGGACTGGAACTCCAAATCTTTTACAATGAGTTCTGTTGGTTTGTCTGATACGAATCATAGTCCAATGGCATTTGGAGAGTCATACATTTTCTATTAGGATTTCCAAGTCAGAATTTCAATTTCAGAGATCACCTGAAAACCTGAAATCTAGGGGCAATCTGTTATGATGTCCCAGGAGGTGGGCCCTGGTGACGTTTCAAAGGCGATATTACAAGGGGTAGCCTTTGATCAGATTATTTACCATGATATATTGAGCATCAACTGTAGCATACCATTCATAAAATAAGCATCAAATTTAACAAAAGAAAATGTGTATACACCTACTTTCAAGGCAGTGCTTTCACCCTGAGGATCAAAGAAGAACCTCAGGGCCAGAACTAGAGATCTGAGAACCCTAATTTAAAAAACAGCAGGTGAAAAAGAAAAGGAGGGCAATTTTTGATCATCTTCTGATGCTGCTCCAGAATATGTATCTTTACTTTAAAGTAAACTCTAACTGTAATTCCTGGTCCCATGTAAAGCAGACCCACTAAATCAAGAGAACTTATCCCCATTGATTGATCAGATCTAATCTAACTTTAACTAATAACCAGATTTAGGTCTAAGTACTTGGAATAATTCTGTTAAGACAGAAATGCCTTGGTATCTATGTTTGAAATTAGGATTGTTTTGCATATTCTTTTGTGATACCAAGTTGACCTTTCAGACCCAGTCCTTAAAACCTTATATCCCTTCACCGTTGGGCTTGCTGGATGGGGTTGATGGAAGCGGTAGGCAAAAAATATCTGGGAAGCTAACATTTCTCCATCCATGCCTACCAGTTTTCTAGGTATGTTCTCTCCCACACATGCTGACACAAAGCTGCCTTACACTGAGTCAGACTACTGCTATATTTAATTCAGAATGTTCTGGTAGGGGCCATCTAGGGTTGCAGGCACAGGAATTTCCCAACCTATGACTACCTAAGATTTTTTTACCTGAGATCTTGAATAGGTGAGCTTCTCTATGCATAGCATGTACTCTTCTACCAATCTATGGCTTTTCTGTGGTATCTGTGATATCACATGTGTTCTCAAACCACGCAATGCAGAACTTTTCATGAAATAGTGAAAATGACTGAAAATTTAAGCCTGGTGGCTATACAAATACAATAGAAAATAATATTTGCATGATGGTTATTTTACAAAGTTACATTAGGTGACTATTTCTTTCTTGGAGAAAACATATCCAATCTGATTTTTCTCCATGGACTCAGGAGGCTAAATTCCCTCCCTCTTTCTCTGGATTGGATTGGTGTGAATGTACTTTTGGCCGGGTACCCAGAGTACATAGAAGAAAAGCAATTTTATATAAACAAAGGAGTTCTTTTCAAAGTTGCTAGTATGGTTAACACACACAAAACACACACCCCAGTGATGCTCATGATGATTGAGATATTATAATTACCTATGTGATAAAAACAATAATTTTGCACTCAAAAATGAGAACATATGTATTAATAGACAAGACAGGATCTAGAATTGCCTGCTGACAAGTCTGAACTTAACAGTACAATAAATTAATGTATCATGATAATAGATTTACCAGAATTTGAAAGTAATATTTCTACAAATTCCCATATTTTGTTGCAGTTTGAAAATAAGAGTCCTGAGAGTTTATATAAGATAAAAAGAAGTGCATCTTATTATGCAGAGCTGGATTTGTTTTAACTCCCAAACCATACTGCTAACTCTTCTCGGTGTTGCTTGAGCCACTCGATATTACTCTTCACCGTCTCAGCAGCCTGTTTTCTGGATGCTTCCCCAGCTCCAGCATTAGGGTACTTCTCAAAGAAATTTTCCATCTTAAGGAAAAAAAAAAAACACCAAGTGCATTAATGAGTGTGAAAGAACTTGTTTGCCAAGGGATTAACCATTGTTTCGCTTACCTCTAGATTTTCAGAGCACAACCTCTCATGCACTGTGGCTTCCCTCACTAGTTTCATATCAGCTTTATACCAATACAGAATAATTCTGAACACTCTTCTAACTGGATTAGTACTATGTTGTACTTTGGAGGTGTGCTAATGCTTTTGAGTTGAAGAATCAGACTAGTGTGTCTCTAAATTTGTTTTTACTGAAATGGTTCCCCATCCCCTAAACTGGCTCATAACATCTATACAGGGGACATCAACTGATAGAACTGGTCTGGTGACATGTGATTAGACCCTTTGCTCTTGCCCACAACTGATCCATGTCAGAGACACATGCAGCTATTTAGTTGTTTTTTCTCTCTATTAAGATTGATTTAACCTATGTTTTATTCTGACCTGTGCTGTAAATTGCCTTGGCAATACAAATAAATGGATGGATGGATTGATGGATGGATGGATGGATGGAAGGAAGGAAGGAAGGGACTCCACACACTCACACCATCATGGAAGTGTCACATAATGTACAGGTTAACAGTGGTCCATTCAAATGTTGTGTTACAGTAAGCCAAGTGAGACAACCATCTCAAATATGAGCACTGGCAGGTGCTGACTCCAATGGCAATGGTGCTATGAGGCTTTAAAGGAGTTTTTTATCCAAGAGTTGAAAGAAATGCTGAATCTACTTTGGGGATCGGCACCTTGGATCAACCCTCATTAAAACCTGGAACAGATTCTTCAACCCACTGACATGGTAACCTTTAGATGGCGTTGAGTGGCAGATGTTGTAGGGCAACATGGACAACCTTTAGCTCTTCTTCCTGAGCCCTTTGGTCATCTCTCTCTATTGGATTAAAATTGATCAGTTGACAGACACTCAAATGTGGCATCTCTTCCACTGTCAGTATTTAGTCAAGGCAGCAGGCCTGTAGCGAGGGGGGGGGGGGTTAGGGGTTCAATCCCCCCACCCAAAATTTTTCAGGTTATAAAAAAACCTGGTTTACTCATGAATTTTAACTGGTTAACCAAATCCCCATGCTAAGTCTATGATCAGGGTCATGTATTCCCTGCTCCCCTCTAATACATCTATAAGAAGAAACTAGAATCAGTGGAATCCTGCACTAACTGGAATTTATCATTATGTCTCAACAGAACCATTCACTTTTGGACAAGAATCTGCTAAACCATATGGTGACTGCTGGCTCAAGACTCTGGAAGTTATAGACCAAAAGAATACATTTTCTAAGCTCAGTACTCAAGTGGATAGGTGATGTCTAGAAACCTTTACCTGCCAAAGCTGGAGCTCTGTGTTGAATGTTCCTGTTATTCTTGATGGTAGACGCCCAAGGTTTCTGTCATTGAGAGTATATCTGGAAAGAAGAACATAAGCCATTGAGGCCCTGTGTTGTGTGATCATCAGAATGTCAGATTAGAACAATTTGCTTGGTGAATTTCTTTTGGTACAGGGATTTAATCTTCTAGCGTTATCTCTTGCTTTTAGATTGTCTCAACATAGGATTCTCAACATAAAAACCTTCAGAAGTGATTTACCAACATCATCTTCTGTACAGTACTAGCAAGTGCTATTGAAGAGATTCTCTGCCAGTGTGCTACTTTCTGTTTCTGCTCCTGCTCAGTAGCTTTCCTTTTGGAATTCCTCTACCACTTTAATAAGTGGAACAATCAATTCACATCTGCTGATACAACCATTACTCTCTGAAGAGGATGATGTTTCCTCCTTGAACATTCTGGGGCAAACTAGGAGTCTAGATCTTGAGAAAGTCCAATGTCCTGGTGGCATTATTCTTAGCCAGTGTGACCTGCTCAAATATCTCATTAAGAGAGGGAGTATGCAGTAGGTCCTTTATATTACGATCTTTGGGGTGCAGAATCCCTGCAAAAATGGAAAAACCAAATTAAAACTATTTGTTTAATATGAGAGAATACCTCTAGGAACTGCTAGACTTCTAGCACGACTCTGTACTCAGCATTCACTGGATGTTGACCATAGAATCATGCTGTAGGACCTACAAATGCTTGGGGACTCTGGACTCTCTAAGATGTCCAGCATGACTCTATGGCAGTGGTTCTCAACATTGGGTCCACAGATGTTTTGGCCTTCAATTCTCAGAAATTCTAACAGCTGGTAAACTGACTGGGATTTCTGGGAGTTGTAGGCCAAAACTTCTGGGGACCCACAGGTTGAGAACCACTGCTCTGTGGACGGCTTCTGGCAAATGTTGACATAGAGTCATGCTGGAGGATCTAGAGATCCCTAGGAGAACATATTAATCAAATCTGTGAATCAAATCCAAAAAAGTTAAACTTACATAAGGGGAGGCTGACTGTACATCTTACCTGCTAACTAAATATTCCCAGTTGAGACGTACCCAGTCCCAAACCATGGTTTTTCCATAGCTATTTAAGGAGATGTACCGCAAAACATTGAACACATCTTGACTTTTAATGAGAGTTGTGTTGTAGATGCACTTTAAAAATCTAAAACAAAACAGATATGAAGTAATTATACAAGATGATAAGTATTTCATTAGGGCTGAAACAAAATGAGCTATACACTGCATCTCAAAATACATTTTCATCAAGATTAATTTATAAGAAACATAAAAGCTCTTTAAAATTTTTTAAAACATATACACAAAAACAAGAACCAATCCTGTTTCTAGAGCTTATACTCATAAAACTACATTCTTCAAAATGTTATTTGGGGAAAGCTTAGCTCACATGGAGAATAGGAAGCATTGAATTAAATGTCCTTTGATATTTCAACATGGTAGATTTTCACATTAAATGATAACTAAATTATTATTACCCACTGGTCCAATGCATGTACAGTTTGGAAAAGCTATTGTTTGGACTATGATTCCAATAATGTCCCTAGTCAACTGGGAGCTGTAATAAAAACCCCCCCAAAAAAACCCAAAAACGTTTCTAAGTGGTAAAATTTATAGTGATCTATCGTGTTGGATCTGAATTCTTTTCTACCACGTTTTTCTTGATTTAAATAACCACAAGGCATCACTTTGCTACCCTGCTACCTGATGTGTTTAACAGCCAGCTACAAATTCCATGGGGATGCTACAAATTGAAACTTTCTACATTTATTTTCTTTAAAAACTGCTAAGGGCTTCCCAAAATTGGAATTGTCCAGAGGGTGAGAGAAAAAATCTAGCAATTTTCCCCCATGCCTTTGCTCTGATCAAAATGACTTCCTATCTCTTATTAGCTTGTAGCATCTTCAAATGGGACATCAATTGAGGGAGCTGTCACAGTGGCACAGATTTAAACCCTATGTCAAGGCCCTAAGTCAAATCAATAATAATAATATTAATAATAATAATAAAAATAATAGGCACACTGTGTGCGGTGCCTAAAGACCTTGACCTGCACTTAAACACAATCGGCACTGACAAAATTACCATATGTCAGCTGCAAAAGGACACCCTATTTTGATCTGTACTCATTATTTGCTGATACATCACATTGGGAAGTGTTCGACGTGTGATCTAATACAACAGCCAGCATAGTGATGTTGTTTGCTGTGTATTAATCTTGTTGTGTATCTTCTAATAATAATAATAAAAATAATAATAATAATAATAATAATAATAATAATAATAATAATAATAATAATAATAATAATAATAAACTTTATTTATATCCTGGCCCATCTCCCTGAGGGAACTCAGAGTGGCTTATAACAATGTGAACAATGCAAACAATAATACATATAATTCGTATAGGTGATGGTGGCAGGATGCAATTTTTTCCCCAGATGCATCACTCTGCAATACCCTTTTCCCAATGAAGTCAGTTGTATAATTCTGAGCTCCTTCAACTTAGTTTTATTGCTGTATGACAGGCTTGGTTAGAACATGGATGGGAAACACTAAGGGAATACTAGAAATTTCCAGATAGAACTAGGAATTAAACCTACCTAAAATCCTGGAGTATCACTTATGGTCAGAGTTAAAAATACTGAACTAGAATGCTCCATGGATGGAGTAAGGCTGTTCCTATGGCACCTTCTTTGTCTTCCTTTTGAAATCAACTGCAACCTTTTTTGGCCATACTTTTTAGTTTTGTGCTATTTTTTTATGGTGGGTTTTCAAACTACCAGTTGGAAGTTGCTGCTTGATCATTTTTGAATATAATATGAACCTTTTATACTATGTATCACTTTGAATGCAAAAGCTACTGTAATCAATGCTTTTAATATGAGAAATCAACAGTGTTTTTAAACAAACCTGTCCAGTAGGGTGATGTTTTTCACTGATGCTAGGCCATATAGCAACTTCTCCTTTTCTTGAGCCAATGCTGTGGTTTGATACTTCTCAAACATATATTCCCAGGCTTGCTCATTGCCAGAGTGTTGCATCCCAAAGCGGTAAACCAAGAGACGGAGATTCACATCTATGCTATTGTTTAAGAAAATGACATTGTTGAGGAGGAGGCATATCTTTCATCTTACTTTGTGTTTGTTTGCTGTATGCTTGTTTGAGTGAAATTTATATACATTCACCTTGCTCCTTTTAGCCATTCATCAAAGAAACGAGATGCATTACTCAAAGCCTCTGGGTCATTCATGTCACATGCAAACTCTAGAACTGTTGTACGTAGGAGACTGGGAAGAAAGAAAGGGAAACGGTTTTATTTGTTTTGGGTACATCTCATATTAGACATATTCAGTAAATCAATACAGTTAGTTTTGTACATCGAACTTGTTTTCTGAAAGAGTGGCTATATATGCTTCATAGGAGTACCAGGGGAAAAACACCACAAGACTTCTGTACTTTAATGAAAGGGGTGAGCAATTTAAGCAAGGTGGGGGCACTTTTTAATCACAGAACTCTCCAGAAACTATATGAACTACCAAAAAAATAATAACCCCTCCAAGTAAGCAGAAGTCTACTACTGGTCCTCAATAATGTGTAAGTTTAAAAAATTAAACACTACAAGGAGGTTGTGAAACCTATTAAAAAGTTAAATTGTTCCACCAGAAGGCTGTTGCTGGTATGTAACATCTACACACACACTTTCTCTCTTCTTACATAAAAATAAAAATATATAGTATATGTTGATGTTAACTGAAAAGAGAGAGAAGTGAAGAAGTAGAATTGGCAAGAGGGACGAGTGATTGTTTTAACTTAAAGCTATGATTACTCTCTGTTTCTCTTATGTACATAGAACCAGTTAAAGACTAGTATTAAAGAACTGAGGCCCTTTCACACTACACAGTGGCACCCTAGGATTTGAAGTTTAGGGAGGAATATGTTGAATTCTCAGAGAGCTCTAATGATTTCTGGCATATCATACAGCTCCTTATGTGGAGCTACTATACTAAGCATTTACACTCCCTAGGCCTACTGTAGCCCTGCTGAAGCCCACCCACCCACGGTCAATCTGTGCCTGACGGAGAGTGAGAAGGATTATGGCAGCATGTGGCCCCATAGCCAGATATAAAGAAATGCCTGACTTAGTTCTGCCTGGATCCCCTGGTTGCAGCACTTGAGGCAATTTCTTCATCCCACTATGGGGGCATAAATCCTCTCATTCTCTCCCAGGTATGGATTTGCTAGGGGGGCTTTTGCAGGGCAGCAGTAACTGTAGACTTTGGTCACTGTAGAAAGAGAAAATGAATGCCAACTTCCACAATGACCGAAAACAAACATATACATGCACACAGTTAATGTACACGTGTGTATATCGCAGATAGAATGCCAGCCATTGAATCACAGGATTCCATAGGCCATAGCCCTAGCAGTTAAGATAGAATCAATAGCGTTATAATTCTGTAGTGTGAAAGGGCGATTTACTGATCAGCTATTTTGTACTAATTGTTTAAGGTTAGTGAGTCTGGAGCCAGTACGATGTCCTGGTTTGAACATTGGACTCTGACTCTGAAAAACAAGGTTTGAATCCCTGTTCAACCATAAAAGCCCACTGGGTGACCTTGAGTGACTAACGTGGTCTCACTCTCAGTCCTAGAAAACCCCATGATAGTTTTGTTTTAAGTCAGAAATGGCTTGAAGTCACATAACAACAACAGCAACATGTCTGGCTGCTTTCCAGTAGACATTTAAGATGTCTCTATCTCATTGTTGTGGACAGAATTTTTGCATTTATCTACAGCTGTAGTCCTTCAAACAGAGAAGGGACTGATGAAGGTTGATAGTAATGGGTGCTGGAAGGCATATTTTGAATTCAGAAAGGTATGCATGACAAATGACTGCTCAGGACTGTACACATATGCAATGAGAGGAAATCCTTTACCTATTAATATGGTCTCCATCATTCTTCCATTCTAGTTGATCTGCAATGGGCTTGACCAGACTACGGAAATATTCCTGGAAGACAGACATAGTGTTAGCAACCATTGTGAAGTTCCAGATAATAACATGTTCAGTGATTTCATATAATTTTTAAAATGTGCAAACCAAAGGCATGGCAACATTTTCAGACAAATTGCTGGTTTAGAAATGAGGCGGAATCAATTAAACCAGGGTTTTAGTGATATCAGTGATAGCCTGATGTGACAGCATTTTGATCCTTTCCTGTTTCAGTCTAGGATGCCAATATTTGAATAGATATCATGTAGACAATGGAACAACCTTGATTTCTGCTGCTCCACACATTATGGATGAATTCAAATTCTAAAAATATAGAGTTTCCATCTAAACATTTGGAAAACCTGAGAGAGTGCGACTTGTCCAAGGTCACCATTGTGTGTTTTCATGGCTGAGCAGGGACGTGAACCCTGGTTTCCAGAGTCATAGTCCAGTACTCAAGCCACTACACCATACTGGTTCTTTTTAAATAGAGATCCGGATTGAATTTCTGTTGGTGCCTATGCCAGCATAAATGACAGTGTAGGTTCTGGCATACGAGGGAGAATCCTTAAGCAGCAGAAGCCATGAAGAAAATCAAGAATTGAAGAAATAGGCTGCTGAAGATAAGTTTTGTCTGCTTTCACAGTGCTACCACTTCAAAATCCTCAAAAAATTGAATTGCTATGGTAATGTACCAAAAGATTTCCAGTCTGAATACTAAAAAGAGATTCAACATAGGTAGTATGCTATTTTTTATTGGGCTATATTTACTTGGTACATCTTTGAACTCGACAGATCTTTGCACTGGGTGGAAATTTACTAAGATGGGTGTGAGTGAGGCAAGAACACAATCAACAGGCTATTTCCTCATCCCTCTGTCATTGTGTCTGGTCGAATAGTCTCCCAACTATATACATTACAACTTCATCCATTGTTATCACAAAAGTCTATGTTCTGTTGTATCAACATAACTTATCCCAGTGTCCTGTTATTTGTAGGTAACATTCTGTCTTACATTCATGCTAAATAAGAACCTTTAGTTTCTATATGTATTGTATAGCATTTGAACAGTGATCCGCCCTTTGGTTATGCCAGGTCACTGAGAATAGGAGCACTACTCACTCTTCATACAATAGAATGCCAAACATTACTGAGGTGTCTGAATTTTTTGCAAAAAGTTTACAATGTTAAAGTAGAATGACTTCAGTCAGCTCCCCACATTTGCTGGGCTTGAGGGCACAGGGCTCCCGTTTAGAGGGCTTGAGAAATGGAAAAAACTGCAAATTAAGAAATTGCTATTTTCTTGTTTGAAAAAACACACCTGTCTGGAAATCTCTAGATTCTCCAGCATGAGTCTAGAGTTAACTTCCACTGGAAGTTGACCACAGAATCACACTGGAGGACCTAGGAAGGGATTCTAGGTCCTCCAGTGTAATTCTATGGTCAACTTCTTCCATCATGACCAGAGGAAGTTGAACACAGCCACACTGAAGGACCTAGAGATTCTTAGAGGGAACATTTTAATCAAATCTGTGAACAATCACATCCACAAAAACCAAAACAGCTTATGTGGAAGGATAACTGTACAGTGATATGGAAAAGCCATGCATAACTGGACAAAGGGTAAAATGATTATGGCCCAGAATATAATCCTACCACTGCCTATTTATGGGGCAGGGGGCTTCAACATGACATTTTAATCATTTTTCTTAAAAATAACTTCCCAAGATCTGCACAAGCCAGCATAACAGTAGAAGCCAAGATGAAAGCCCCCAAAAGTAACTTTGCAAGGTTGACGTATGCTTGGTGTCATATAGCAAAACACAAGAGTAATGTATCATCAGACTTGGGGGAATCACAATAGTTGCATCAGTGCAATAAAACCCCCAACAATAGCAATAACAAACAGGATTAAAAAACCTGAGGGAGAACCCTAGGGTGGGAAGAAGCCCCCAAAACAGCCTACTAAGAACAGATTGGACACTGAATAACAACTATCCTTTGAGGGAAAGAGAGAAAAATATATGATTTTTTAAAAAATATTTATTTGCCTGCCCTTTGCTCTACATAGGACCATGGAGGCTCAGAGCATAGAACTAAAACCCTATTAACACATATATGTTTTTTAAAACCACATAAGTTATCATGTAAATACACCCACAATTTTATAAAAACACAGCACCCACATCCCAATAAAAGCCTTTTGTATGATCCATTGATTACAAGGTAGCTTTTAAAGCAAAAATGTCTTAACCTTCTGGAGAAAATGGAGCACAGAGGGGGTCAATCTAGATTCCCGTTGAAAGAAAATATCAAGATTCATGTTCAAAAACTGGCAATCTTACTTGAAATTTGGGATAGAGTGTGTCATCGTCTTGAAGCATGTCTCCAATATAAGATACAGACACAATAGCTCTTTGCCATGGTATATATTCATTTTCATTTTTAAGATATCTTGTAAGATTCAAGGCATAAGCATAATTGAGAAGTCTGGCCCTGAGGAAAGTATGAAAAGGAAAATAATTCTTCAAAACCTGATCTATTTTGAACAGCCAATAACAATCTAGTTTAAAAATGCATACAGTTTCATCCATAGTCTTTGTTCTTCACTTCACCATGTAACCTAGTTTGTTCCGAATGTGTTGACCTGTGTTAGACCTGCTGTCTTGGAATGAAAGGAACTGAAGCAGGTTGGAGAAGACTGGCCTGTGGCCTCAATGAAAAGATAGGGAGTGAGGGATGAGTCTGTTTCTGGCACATGTTAGTGCTGGCCCATGATAAATCTAAATTCTCCCATTATATCAATAATTTGTGTGTTTTTAAAATGTCCTCTTAAAAATCAAGTACATAATTTGGAAGTATTTTCTCAGATATTATCTCAGCTAGACATCAATAGTAAAAGGTAAAAATGGTAATATAACACTTTCTGCGTGAATTCATTCCACAAATTCACCTACCTGGCCAATGCAAAAGCATCTTCGAGAAAGCCAGCACGATCACCTTGACTAAAATCCTAGGGGTGAAAGAAAATATCTTTATTTGCAGTCAGCAAACTATAAAGCTCGCATATTTAAACACACACTTGGTTAAAAGTTATATGATACTCCTAAATATTGAAACATCCAAAACAATTCCATAAAAAAGAAGCAGCAGTAAATGCTTTTTGGGTCAAATGAAGATGCTGTGAGTCATCTGAACATGTTTATATCACATCTTTTCTCCAAAGAAATATACATGACTTTTTGCTGCTACTCTTGATGATAGAGTCACAAAGTAAATCAAGTGAAGAAGAGAGACTGGCTAAAGTTCACCCAGTGATTGGGTTGTTGTATGTTTTCTGGGCTGTATGGCCCTGTTCTAGAAGTATTGTCTCCTGATGTTTCGCTCACATCTATGGCAGGCATCCTCAGAGGTTGTGAGGTATGGAGAAACTGAGCAAGGAAGGTTTATATATATCTGTGGGAAGTCCAGGGTGAGGGAAGAACTCTTGTCAGTTGGAGGCCAGCGTGAATGTTGCAGTTAATCACCCTAATTTGCATTGAATGGCTTCATCTACTGGCTACTTTCTGCCTGGGGGCATCCTTCACCCAGTGAGTTTCATGGCTCAATGAACTTTTGTGGCTGTCACATCCCATAAACCAAGATTCATATCCATTTCAGCAGACTGACCTGGTGGTTGCTCATCATGATATTAGCCAGATCATCCCAAGCTTGTGTTTCATAGTTGACACGATAAAAACCAACATGATTCTTGTTCACTTTCAAGAAAGAATTGGGGGGAGGATTGCTGGGCCTTGTAATTGCAATACCTGTGGAGGTGAAGTGAAAATAAAGAAAAGCGGTTGAGTTATGAGACATCCTCTGTCCAAATCCTCGTCATTTTCCAATGTTCTTGTTCATTTCTATTGAAATGTCGTGAACAATATTGCTGAATTTGAATTATTTCTCATGGTTGTTTTAAAGGCCAAAACATCCTGAGACCAAATTTCCCCCCAAGAAATCTATTGTTTTTTGTCATTAATTTTTTCCTGGCCAATATAATATAGCTCCTTTGGGTCTCTGTCCTGAGAGAAAAGCAAAGAGTCAATAAAATTATAATAACAATATGCTGACGAAGAGAGAGAAAGATAAAAGTTTCATAACATTTTCAGTAAACCATGATGATAAAAAGTGACATACTGTTGATCAATAGGTTTGAACCATGTACGGGGTCCTTTGCTTTGATAGCCATTATCTGTTAATTAAGATTACCTGCAGTTTCTGATTTATTGTAGAATATTGTGTCAGTTGTACTTCCCTCGTACCATTTCACTGGAATATTCCATCTGTAACTGAAAGTTTGAAAGGAAAAGGATTTTCAACTTAAAATACGGACCAATGCAGCAATGGATGTTACAAGATAAGATTGACATTTGATAGATAGAGGCCAAAGATAGTTGTGTGTTGTGCTATGTGCCAAGATGCTGCATGTGATGGGGTGGGGTCAGTAACTACTTAAGGCCTGGCAGCCCCTTTACACACCTCTGAAGATTTTCACTTCGTGGCACACTCTCCTGCCATCAGTGCAATGTAAGTTTTGTTTGCTTACTTTGGGCCGGGTAGAATATTTCATTAAACAAAACATTTGTAAAACAACCTGCAGCAATCACCCATGCTCTTTTTGGATTCAATAGGTGAAAAGGTATACATGTTAACTCATGCATTAACTAAATGGCAAATTAGTTTTATGAGGGAACAATGGTCAAGGAGTTGGGGAGGGGAGTCCATTATTGCCACAAGGATATTGGTAGGCTATACACCTCTCACTGGCTCTCTCAAACTCCTTTTTGTTACTTCTGGGTTACTTTTTTGTTTTGAAAGAAGGCCTCAAACAGGTAGGTATGGGTTAAACCATGTTATTTTGAGGGACTTATTTTTAGGGGGGGGGGGTAACTGGAAGGTCCTGCAGATGGAAAAATCTCCTTAACTGCCCGCCCCCTCACAACCCTGATTTAATTAGCTACTATAATGCCAAGTTTTCACATAAGGCATTTCTATCCTCTTCTTGAGGTCTCCAGTTATGTGACAGAGATGTCTCTCCTTGGGACTTTGCATTTTGAGAGGAAAGGCTGCCTAATTTTTACATGTTTTCAAACAAATTCATTCATCACCTAATCCACCTCACCTCAACTGAACAATTTGTGGTCAAGCTAACAGTAGATAATACACACTTTGTTAAGCTAGGTCATTATAGCCTATGGCAAGGGTGACTAACCTATGATCCCACAGATATTGTTGGATTACAGCTTTCATTGTATCATCTGGCTCTGCCCGCCTGGGGTAGATAGGATTATTGCACTATCCCTGTTTAAAAATACTGAAAAATATATTTCTGTAGTAGGATATACAAGTCCTAAAGACTCTAAATGCACCAGATCCCATCCAACCTTGGAAACCCTGGTTAATGCTTGGATGGAAGACCTTCAATTAATGCCAGGTACTGTAAGCGGAAGTACCATTCCTTTCAGAGAAAGGAATGGATAAAACCACTTACGGGGATTCCTTGCCTAAGAAAACTCATTGAAACTAATGGAGTCACTATAATTCAACAGGCAACTTGAAAGCAGAGGCATGCACACAGCAGAATGGACAAAGTACTGCCTTCCAGTTATTGTTGGACACAAACTCCTATCAGTTATTCACAGCATAGACAATAGTGAAGAATGTGTGGAGTTGTAGTCCAACAATATTTAGAGGGCTGACTTTTGCTTACTTCTCTATAATGTCTAATAAAGACCAAGCCATAAACTGATTTGGGAGGGGCAACAGAATGCCTTAGTCCAGACTTTGGCCAATATAGCAACAACATTATGTAACAACTGGAGAAAGCTTACCCAAAGTCAGAAGATGGCTGGGAAGGATCTGCTTTGGGATCCAGCAGGAAACGCTTCTGTGTGACTGTTAAGTTCGAATGCATGCTCAGCACAGGGTATCCCATCTGCCTTGTCCAGGTGTCCATCACTTCTTCAACTGGTTGACCACTTGCCTTAGAACAATAGTGAATGGTCATGATGAGAAAGCCAAAGGTGACTAAGGAAAGGTACAACTTTTCTTCTCAGGAGATGAGAACTATAGAGAGAACTGTTTCCTCTCATAAATTCATATTTAGGAACCACATGAGACTAGTGCGTCAAAACAACTATTTTTATTGAACATCAGCCATTAGGGAAAAACAAACTTTTTTTTTTTAGTATATATTGCTTTTATAAATAGTCATATTTTAAAGCTGTGGAGATGGAAATGCTCAGCTTAAATTTCAAGGAATACATTCTTGTGATAAAATGCATACTTGGGGGGAAATGAAATACTGGCCTGTCCACCTTCAAAGTGTTTGCTGCTTTTATGAGAGAAAACACATACAAACATTTAATATTAAGAATCTATGTACCTCTTCCATTGCTTTCCAGAACTGACTTGTTCTTGCATTTAAAAATGTATATTTTTTCAAATATATCTGTTGGAGAAAATGAAGAAAGTTTAAATGTAGGCATTATCAACCAGAATCAACTTTTTGCTCCTTTATTAGAAACTCTTCATGAGTGTGGACACCCTCTCAATGAAAGACAGAATCTAGAAAAAAATACTTTGTTGGATTATATTTCCCAGAATCAACTACCTACCTTGATTTGACCATGTTGGGTGGTTGAGTCTGGGAATTGTAGTTCAAAAATTTAACTATTCCAGTGTCAGGTATGAATTGACAAGTGGCAACTTCAGATTTTGCATTTGGTTTTTATAAGCACATTTGTATGAACCACTATATCAGACAAAATCCAACATTTTGATTGCACACTTTGGCCAACCAGAGGCCAGCAAGATATGAAAAATGGTTGGTTTCTTTTATTATCATTCAAGATCTATCCCCTTTTTGCTTTCTTCTCCAAAAGCTATGTATATTTTTTGTGCACAAAACTTTGCCACTCAAGTTTCTCAGTTACAGGTATCAAGAACATCTAGTGGACAAAGAAGGCTGAAAAAATCCAACACCCATGATGCTCAGGGATTTTTCAAAGCCACAAAGATTATCTACGGACCAAGAAACCATGGCATACACCCTCTATGCTCATCAGATGGAATCAAACTTCTGAAGGGCAAAAGAGCAATTGCACTACGTTTGAAAGAGCACTACCAGAACCTCTTGAATTGCAGCTCCAATGTAGTCGAAGAGGCCCTCTCACAAATCCCGCAACAACAAACCAGGGATAAGCTTGCAGCACTGCCTAGTTTGGAAGAAGTCAGCAATGCCATCAGCCAACAAAAAAATAACAAAGCCAGCGGACCTGATGGGATCCCTGCTGAAATCTTCAAAGAGGGTGGACCTGAGCTGATACAACAACTCCACCAGCTCATTGAAAAAGTGTGGGTGACCAAGAAAATCCCAGCAGACTTCAAGGATGCCACCATCAATACCCTTTTCAAGAAAGGGGATAGAAGAGATTGCGGAAACTATTGCAGTATCTCCCTTCTAACCTTCGTTGGGAAAATCCTCGCAAGAATCCTTGCAAACAGCCTTCTACCTGTCTCTGAAGACACGCTCCCAGAATCCCAGAACAGCTTCTGACCCTCCAGAGGAACAGTGGACATGATCATCACTGCACGACAGCTCCAAGAAAAATACAGGGAACAAAATCAACCTCTGTACTTGGCATTCATTGACCTTGCAAAGGGATTCAACACTGAATCGCAGTGCTCTTTGGGCCATCATCCAAAAGATTGGGTGCCCTGACAAATTTGTGAGCATCCTGCAGCTTCTCCACAATGACATGATGGCAACAGTCTTGAATAGCAGTGGTTCCCAAAGTGACCCATTTGAGGTGGAATCAGATATCAAACAGGGATGTGTTATTGTCCCAACCTTATTTTCCATCTTCATCACTATGATACTTCATCTTGTTGATGGGAAGCTTCCCACTGAAGTGGAAATCATCTATCGGACAGATGGCAAACTATTTAACCTCAGCAAACTGAAAGCCAAAACCAAGGACACAACAACATCTGTTATAGAACTCCAATATGCAAATGGTAACATAGTCTGTGCGCATTCCGAAGAAGACCTACAAGCCACTCTAAACACCTTTGCAGAAGCATCTGAGAAGCTCGGCCTCCCATTGAACATTGAGAAAACCAAAGTGCTCTTCCAGCAGGCACCAGCCAATCCCTCTGCAAGGCCAGAAATACAGCTTAATGGTATAACATTAGAAAATGTCGACCATTTCAGCTACCTTGGCAGCCACAAAAGTCAACATTGACACTGAAATACAACACTGCCTGAGCTCTGAAAGTGCAGCATTTTTCCGAATGAAGCAGAGAGTGTTTGATGGTCAGAACATCCTTAGAGATACCAAGGTGCTCATTTATAAAACCATTGTCTTCCCAACCCTGCTATATGCCTACGAAACGTGGACTTTCTACAGACATCACACTCAACTCCTGGAGCGATTCCATCAGCATTGCCTCTGAAAAATCCTGCAAATCTCTTCAGAAGACTGGCAGAAAAATGTCAGCGTGCTAGAAGAAGCAAAGACCACCAGCATTGAAGCAATGCTCCTATGCCATCAACTTCGCTGGACTGGCCACATTGTCCAAATGCCCGATCACGGTCTCCCAAACCAGCTGCTATATTCCTAACTCAAGAATTGAAAACGGAATGTTGGTGGACAGAAAAAGAGATTCAAAGATGGGCTTTCAAATAACTGTTCTCAAGATCAGATTCAGGCTGTTTTTCTAAGGATACTAAGCAATCCAATATGTTCCTCTTGAACATCATGAGATGTGCTCCAGTGTATGATAGAGGATCATAATCAAGCAACAATGAAATCACTAGAAAATAAGTTCCATTAAACAATGTGGTGCTTATGAACTTAGAAAGACAGAAAGAGCATGTGGGCAATTTATCCAGTTATTACTGGACTTCAGCTGCCATAATTTCTCACCACTTTAATACCAACTAGGGTTAGCCATAGCTGCTGGCTTCAAGTCAACAGGGCTGAATCTTCTCTGGGTTTTAGCCTGAACTTCAAAGGAGATGTCTAATTGTTGGCACTAGTTCAAAATCAAACTTCAGCACCTTGGACAGCTGAACCTATGTATGATTTTAACATTTTTGATCTGAATCTTGGAGTAATATCACACCTCCACAGACATGGTAGCCACAGGCTAGAGCCAATGGGTCGGAGTCCAACAAGAACACCTGGATGGCCACAACTTATCCACTCCTGTTGCATATGATTTGGGTGAAACTGCTGAGCATACAGCAAATTCAAACTCTTGTGGCTAACATACACCTACTGAAAAGATTTACAAGATTAATAAAAAGATTTGATTTTTTCCCCAAAAAGTCTGTCCTTGGTTTAAACTTAGTCAAAAGCATAACTCTTATTGACCTCGATTATTTCACTCAATTAGAAGCTATTTATGTAAGAGAGCAGATTGTTCTCATTACGCCTTGCTTCACCTTATATTCCTGCTATTCAAGAACACTTCTTAAAATAACCCTCATTCATTTAACCAGACAGGAATTTATAATCCAGGTACACCATGCAGCCTTCAGTAAATAAAAACGAACACGGTCGGAATGCTGTCTGTGAGCTCTTTGGTCCTAATTGCATTGTCCAATAAATGTGTCAGGTTAAAAAATGCTGACTCCCAATGTCCTTGTCCTATTAAAGGCACTGAAACTTGCTTTCAAAGGCCAAAGAATGGTTCCTGCAGCCATGTGAGACTGAGAAAAAATATGGGGTTTTTTTACTCTATTGTCAGGGAACAGCTGTGCTTTTGCTGAATTTTCTTGTAAACTCCCTTGCTTGTGTTTTCATCTTTAATTGAGACATAATTCTTCCTTTGCCATACCTGAGGTCAGCTGGAAAACAAAGTTGGTGTACCCGATAATGAAAATATATCAGAATTACTTTGCTAGATGTGTTCTTTATGGCTCTAATTCATAGATAGGTACTGTTTTCCCGACACCTCCTCCCTCCCCCGGCTCCAGGAAAACTGGTGGATCTGATTTTGAAAGTTAAGCAAGGTCAACCCTAGTCAGCACTTGGATGGGAAATCCCCAATAAATACCTGGTGTTGTGTGCTGTATATCAGAGGAAAGAACTGGCAGAACACCTCTGAGCATTCCTTGCCTTAAAAAACAGTGACATTCATAGGGTCATGAGGTGGACTGAAGGAACATACAGACATAGACAGAGTTCAGGGATCTAGGTAGATATAGCCCAGGTCCCACTATGACTACTCATCTCTGATCTAAAATAGTGCTTGAGTTGCAACAAAATTTGGTGTGCTGAGCAACCCACAAAATAATTTTCAGGTGACAAATTGTATTACAGCATGTGCTTAACCACATGGGAATCCAGAGGATCACATTGTCATGCCAAGAGGCAAAAGGAATCCAACAATTTCTTCAAATTGACAAGCAAGTGCAGATAGTTTTGATAAAATTTGCTTTGCCTCCTAGCAGAATAAACAACCTTGGGTATCACAGGGTTGTTGTATGTCTTTTGGGCTGTGTGGCCATGTTCCAGAAGTATTGGAACATGGCCACACAGCCCAAAAGACATACAACAACCCTGTGATCCCGGCCATGAAAGCCTTCGACAACACAACCTTAGGTATGTTAGGCAAAATACCCAGTGATGTAGTAGAACCAAGGCTCACAGGATATATGTTCTAAGACTTTTTGAGTGATAGAAAAGCAGTTGTCATCTGCCAACAATTCTTCCTTTCAAGCTTAGCTGCAATTTTCCTAGCAGCCAGGTGTGGATGGGGTTTTCCCATCAAAATGCTTTTGAGAACTCCCCTCAAATCTATCTGTGCTACAATTCATTTTCTATTCATAGATTCATAGCCTCTTTCACTACTCCTACTATCACTAACCCTGTACTCACTTCAATTATTGTGGATTATACTTGCTGGCAAAACTTTCCTTTTCTAATACAAAAGTAGCTGTTTACTTTGATAGGCTCTCTGTGAAATAGATCATCGATTCATTTCCTCCTAACAACTTCTTAGATCTTGAGTTAGCTACATGTTGACAGTAGATGGTGCTGTTTGTCTCACTCTCAGCGACTTCTCTGCTTCCAAAAGGGTGATTACAGGATAACACTGTTATGACACAATACATCTTTGATATGTCAAATGTATTGCTTCTTGCCTCTGAAGATGATGGTATGGAAAAAAACCCTGAAGGCCATATATTCATTTAGCCTGTTAATAATTTTGCCTGTGACAACAACAACAACAACAACAACAATAATAATAATAATAATAATTAATAATAATTTTATTTCTTGTCTGCCTTTCCTCACGGCTCGAGGCGGGTTACAGCATTACTAAAACATGAACAAACACATCATCATGAAACCAATAATGGAATTATTACTATTTTTGTCATTTTTTATTACAGTCTGGTAATTGAATAAAATGTGAAATAAAATGGAAGGGTAACAATGTTACATGAGAGTACAGCTGTAGTTCACTACTGTAGTACAGTGCTTGGAAATGTTACTCGTTTCAATGACAATGTTCATGCTGGTTGGGGAATTCTCGCTGAGGAATTCTGAGAGCCAGATTTTTTTGGTAGTCTAAACAGTAAAACTAACAACTCCTGAAAATTGTTAAAATGAATACATATAACAGAGTTGTTGCTAATCTTGGAAGTTGAAGAAGTAGAAAGAACCTGCAACTTTATATTAAAGAGGTAAAATTCAAAGACAGAGGAAGGAATAGCAATGTGAAAAAGGATCACCTTAGAGACTAACTGAGAGAATGAATTTGGTAGCACAAGTAATTTTAGACTAACAGACTGCTTATTCTGGCCAGAAACCCTGGATTGGATGTCCACAAAATGCCCAGGAACCTCTGACCTGTAACACAGGGTAACCAGTTCACCTAATTTTACCTTGTGTTCGAATAAGTTGGGGAATGCTCTGCAGTTTCCCCAGAACTCTAGAGGAGCCTAGCACTTTGGGGCTGGTGTGGACACCTAGACTGGATTTAATTTAGCCTGGGCAAGCTGTCCACATGAGCCAGCGCTCTGGAGGGGATGAAAGTCATGTAGGCTATACTTTGTCACAATAGCAGCTGGCCAAATGACCCGAGGAAAGGAGGGGATTCTTGAATTGCAATGCCCAGAATTTAACAAAATATTCCAGGTGAGGTCTAACCAAAGCAGAATAGAGTGGCTTTGTACTGCACTTGATTAGGACAGTGTACTTCTGTTGATAATTACATTTGATTTTTTGGTTGCACTATCACACTGTTGATTTATTTTCAGCCTCATCAGATACCCAATTCCTTAAATAATTTTGAAAACCCAAAGTGATTATCCTCAAGATGACCGAGGATACAAAAAATCTCAGAAGTTCTATCCAAAGTCTCATAGTATGATGAGCATTAGGATTAGCACAACCCTAAACATCCTTATTAACAAGTAGAGGCTATTGTTTTCAGAAGTAGGTGTGTACGTATAGTTTTATAGCCTTTAGTGGCTATTATAGGCTCACCACAGTGACTATTTTGCATAGAACTAAAATGCTACAATTTATGTTTATAATGTAGGGTAAAGGTAAAGGTTTTCCCCTGACATTAAGTCTAGTTGTATCCAACTCTGAGAGGTGGTGCTCATCTCCATTTCTAAGCCGAAGAGCCAGCGTTGTCCGTAGATGCCTCCAAAGTCATGTGGCTGGCATGACTGCATGGAGTGCCGTTACCTACCTGCCAAAGTGATATGTATTGATTTACTCATATTTGCATGTTTACAAATTGTGAGTTTGGCAGAAGATGGGGCTGACAGCAGGAGCTCACCCTGCTTCCCAGATTCGAACTGCAGATCTTTTGGTCAGTAAATTCAGCAGCTCAGCGGTTTAACTCACTGCGCCATTGGGGGCTCCACTAATAATGTTTAAAATAATTAGTTACTATCATGGTGTTTTCTGGCATGACAGAGGGTGGAATGGATGGCCCTTCTGATCTCTTCCAACTCTATGATTCAGTGATTCTAGTTATGAGACCCAGGTCTAGCTAACCACCTTTATAATTACATTTTTAAAAGATTATTCTTTATCATCACTTCAACAACCTCAACAAGGCAAGGCATAGCAGCATGAGATACAGCATGAAACTGCATTTGAGTCTAGGAATATTCCTTTCACCATTAATAAGGGCATGATACTGCAACTATAAAAGTAGCTGAGAGTTACCATTATACCACAAAAACAGGGAATCATCTGTAGCTTAGTTACAATTTTGTTATTGGACGAAGAAAATAGTTACATCTAGCTAGTTCTTTTAATTCTGATGTCTGTTTCCCCCCCCCCCCACCTATCTGAGTAGATCACATACCTGACACCCATATTTGAATTTTTCTGGTGAAATCCAGTCTTCAAGCATTCTGAGAATTGATGCTCCCTAAGGAAATGGTAATAAGGATTACAAATATCAAATTCTTCATACTAATTTCAGTCTGAATGAAACATTTATAAAAACATTATTTCCTTATATTGATATAAAGTAACAACATATACATATGGTTCATACTTTTAAATTTTCTCATTTAGAGTAAATACATCTCTTTAGCTTCATGTGTGAATGAAGATAATCCAGAATGAACCAAAACGCACAAAAATTGAAATAGTCATAAATCAACTGTCTTTAGTCATCAACAATTCACTGTGGTTTGTGGGAGTCATATCTTAAATGCTGCCTCTTTTACAGATGGCTTCATAGCAACAGATACCAAACTCCACCTTTCAAGCCCAAAAATATATCTTTACCAAAGACCTTGTTAAGTTTCTGTGCTTTCAAAAGATACTATTGAAGTCTATTTTTAATTGTTATTTTTAGTGTTTCCCCTTTTCTAATACTCAAAAAGGCCAAGATGCTGAGAAATTTCAGCCTCTAAAATTTATGTGTGATTTCATAGCCTGGCTAGTCTGAACCAGATCTGCTTGGCATACAGATTTGCTCTGGGATAACGGCCAATATATAGATAAACTCTATTTACAGTCAGCTGCTCATTCCCCATCTCCCACCCCTTGACTAGAACAATCCAAATGCTAAAGGGACCATATTTCAACAAGGAGAGATGCTTTGCATGCAGCAAGTCCTAGGTTTGCGTCTTGGTTTTACTAAATGGGGCTGAGAAAGGCTCCTGTCTGGCAATTGAATTAGAGTTAAGCAATTGCATTACTAAGCATGTTGAACCAATAATCTGACTTGGTATCCAAGATGGGAGAAGTTATTTTTTGCCTACTGCAGTTAATAATTTCCTAATAGCCATGGTGGTTAGGGAATGTGGATATTCTTATTCTACGAAAGTAAATTTCATAAACCCTTATTGATACAAGTGTCTTCCCAATCCATGCTCTGATGGAATTGTTAATATGAATGGTTTGTTGTAAACAATTGTGCTAGTCACTATTCATACCAGTTTGTAGTAAAGGAATTGTATGACCCAACCACTGCAAGTGACTCTTCAGTGGATCCTAATAAAGCTGTGATACAGGACAATTACAAGGACAATATGGTAGGTTTAAGTACACATACATGACTAGCATGAATTTAGGAGTTGGCAATCTCATTGTAAGTCACAGTCTCAGGGCTGGTTCACATTTTCTCTTTTGTATTTGATCCTTGATATATAACTACAACACAGCTTTATAAGGTGTCAACTCTGAATGGTGAATCTGAATTTAAATGAGCACTTTCTCATATGGAAGAAGTGATCAGGAAGCATGTGTATTGCATAAAGAGGTGTCAGTAAAATGCATAATTCACAATTGGTGTGTGTGTGTGTGTGTGTGTGTGTATGTGTGTGTGTGTGTGTGTGTGTGTGTGTATATATATATGTGTGTGTGTGTGTGTGTGTGTGTGTGTGTGTGTGTGTGTATATATATATATATATATATATATATATATATATATATATATATATATATATATATATATATATGCAAGGACTTGGAAACAAACACAAAGGGTAAATTCATTATCAGACTTCTGGGGTACAATGGCAGAATCTTGGTGGCTTCTTCCAAAAGAGATAGAGCCACTGAATCTGTTGATTAAATGAGACACTCTATTTGGGATGAAAAATAGGATTTAAGCCTAACTATTGAGACCTAAATATTATTGACTCTTTACTATTGTACAGTATGGCCCTCCCCCAACATCCATAAGGGATACATTAATGGACTTTGCATGAATATGCACAATCATAGGTAAGGTGTAACCCTATTGAAATGCATATAGTCCAGATTTTGTTAGACTTGGATAAATATAACCATAGGAGATAGTGAGGTCATACTGTATATGATTGGCATCATGTAGCTTCTTGCATGCAAAAAAAGAGGTGGGACTACTACCGTGCAGGTTACCAGTACCGCTGACACAACTGTGGCTCCTATGTTTTCTATGTCAGAGTATTCTGCTATTGAAGAAATATGCATTCCTCTTAACATCTTTCTTTCCATTTACAATTTGAGATCGCTCTTACTTTGCTGTAGGATATGCCATCAAACACAGAGGTTATTTCATCTGGAGAAGAAACATCGACAACAATGGGATGAGAAGATTGCAAGGAGTCATCTTTGAGCACAGGGAACACATCATCAATTAGTATTTGGTCCAACTGTGGAGAAAAATGAAAAGGGAGAAACCAAATAACTATTACAGGAAATGAAAGCAGGGATCTTACAACTGAGTAAAGGTTTGTCAATATGAAGCTCTTAAACTGGAATCTTTCCAGAACAGACACTGTTGTGAAAGAAGTAAGCACTAGCAGATAGGTCAAGGAAGATTCTTCCATTGAAAGGCTGGAATACTTTGTGTCTATACTAGCACCATACTACTTACAGGAAGGAAACCCACACTCTGCATTTACGATGCCTCTATCTCGACTGTGTAAAAGTGACATCCTTGAATTCCCCAGACAAAACATCAAAAATAGACTTTCCAAAATAATAGACTCTAGTGGATGGAAACATTTTTGCCATTTCTCTAGAGAAGTTGTTCCACTGAACATCTGCAATATCTTCTCTAGTATTCAGTTAGTCATGTGCTGATGCTTTCCCAACCAATTTTCTAAGCCTTGAATTGTTGTTGTTGTTATTATTATTATTATTAGATACACAACAAGATTAGTACACAGCAAACAAGATCACTATGCTGGCTCTTGTATTAGATCACAAATTGGACACTTCCCAAGTGTCTAGGACTATGATGTATCAGTGGATAACACTGCTATTCAATTCACAAAACGGAAGCAGCAGTTAGTGGGTGGGTTGGTATCATGTCATGATTTCTCAATGTTATGATCTACATTTTACTCACAGCTCAATTTGTATTCTGGGCAGATTATCATTACCGGAAAGCTTTTGCTAAACAGTTCCATCAAACTTTACATGCTAAAATACTAAGCACTGTAGCATTGAAATATTTACCATTTCCCAATCTTTTTCTGCAGCATTCACACCCAGAAACTCAAAGAAGCTGGCAAATCCTTCATTTAGCCAAAGGTCATCCCACCAATCCATGGTTACAATGTTTCCAAACCACTGTAATAAAAAGCATTTTTAATAAAAAAAAACACAAATGTAAAACAAATATCTGTTATCTTAACAAATATGTATATGGATTACCCATGGCTTTTCACCTGGTGGCTTCTCATATATATTTCAAACATCCAATGTCCATGGTTATTAGGATGTCTATTGGTATTAAATATTACACATTGATAATTAATTTAGCTAAAACTGACTGAAATAAACATCATAATAATGCATATTGTAATGACAATTAGGCTAATATCAGCATGTTAGGAACATGAGAGAAGCCTCCCAGCAGGATGGCAACACATCTGGGTGTCCCCTGGACAACAAATCTGTAGATGACCAATTCTCTCACAGCAGAAGCGACTTGCAGCATGTTCGAAGTCGCTTCTGATACAAAAAAAAGCTGCTGATACTCTTACCCTGCCATCACTTTGAGAAAGAGTTTATGATCTTTCACTTCTGTTCTCAATGGTTCACAGTTTATTGCATTGTCCTGACTAAACATACCATGGTTAAATTGTTACAATTGGTTTGTTTGAAATTAGCCAGTTTCAAAACATATTTTATGAAGCTTTGTTTCAACATAGTGCAAGTTTAGACTTAAGATAAAAAAAAAATGGCTTCCAAATTCCTCCCCTTTTCTTAGAGGAGAGCAGTGGAGGAGAAAGCCTCCAAAACATCAGAGGAAGCAAGCTTTACGTCGTTGTTACTTAATTTCTTTTTCTCAAATTCTCTGGGAAAAAATTAACTGAAAGGTAGAATTATTAATAAATGATTGAATTTATAAATAATGACTAAATAAGTACTAGTTCATCATAAATAAATAAATAAATAAATAAATCCATACATCATCTGTAGCTGGTTTCCAATATGGAGAGTATATTTTTAATATAACATTATGCTATAGAAGTCCCTAGCAGTAAACCACTAACTAATAAAGTAGGATTTATTTATTTATTTCGTGTCAAAAGCATTGTACAACAAATACATTTCAAATAATGGAAATAAAAAAGAAAAGAAATCACAAGCAACTAAATAGTTTTGGACCAAAAGCGGGCAACAGCAACCGCATTGTCTGTAGCTTTAAACAACTCCTCCTCCATACATGAGGCAGGGCATTGTGGGCAAGCATACATGTGCTGAGTTGTTTGTTCAGCTCCACAGTCACACAAGGTGGAGGATTCCTCCAGGTAGTGCCACCTTGCCAAGTTGTCTTTTGATCTGCCCACTCCACTTCTGAGTCTGTTCAGGGACTTCCAAGTTGCCCATTCTTGGTTTGCCCCTGGAGGAAGACCCTCATGGGGGGCCATCCAATTAGAATTGCATTCAGCATTGGATGAATAAAGTAGGATGTAATGGAGTGAAAGCCATATCATTTCAGTCTTTTGAAGTTTTAAAATAAAAAAACCTCATTTCACAATCAACAAACAAATGTATAGAGAAGAATTCAAGAGACAAATTGATACCAATTTTCCTGGGTTGTGTGTTCTTTTTTAGTGTCTTCATAGTAAAATATTTTGAAAGCTGTACCTGGTGAACAAGTTCATGGGCAACCACAGCTGCTACTCTTTGCTTGTTAGAAGCAGCAGATTCTTGTGGATCATAAAGGAGGTTGGTTTCTCTGTAAGTGATCAGCCCCCAGTTCTCCATGGCCCCAGTGCCAAAATCTGGAATGGCTATTTTGTCTACATTGGAAAAAAAAGAAAGTTTGGTTGAAAGCTGACATAATTTCATCTCCCTCTAGTCCCAGTACAGCTCAGAGCCTGCTTCTCACCCCTTGACTCTCCTAGGCAAGTTATCTGAGCCTAGCCATAGTCCTTGTGTAAACTTTTGCATTTGCATGAGTATGAGTATGTGACTGATGTAGTTCTGGTTATATCATTGGGCAGAGTCTGGCTGCTGCCTTTGGCAACTGAAGCTGAGGAGTGGGGATAAGACAATAGAAGAGAGAGTTCTGTGCTTATCATGCAACCTGCCCTATGTCTGCTAAGGTCCTTATCACAGTACACTTAGCACTATTTGCCATTGTGACATCTTGTCAAATTTTGAAGTTTGTAGTTTAATGAGGTCCAAGAGCTCCCTGGCTGAGAATACTTAATGCCCCTCCCAAAACTGAAAATCCCAGGATTCCAAACAATGTTGTTATGGCAGTTTAAGTGGAATAATAGCACTACAGCAGCATAGAGTGATAAAGCTCTTAGCTAGGCTGCTGTACCTGGATGTGGAAATGTAGTGTGAGTCAAAATTGTGGCTGATGGACAAGTGTCAGTCCACAAACTGACAGAAAGAGAGGGAGGGAGGGGATGGGAGCCAATGATCACAAATATGTTATCAGTCACTGACACACTGGAATAAAATAATTGCCATTTTCATGCCAGATTGTGTAGAAAACCCTATGGTAGATGACATTGTCCCATCTCCAGTGTTGTAGTAGGATTCATCTGCAAACTTAGCTGGACTCCAAACATGGAAGGGTGAGAGGCACTGTATGGTCCTTTGCTTCCGGAAGCAGAATTTCTTATGGCTACCCTACAGCTGGTTCTTGACTGGATGCAAAGGCTTTCCCCAAAACTGAAGCTTGCCTGGTATCTAACCTTGATTATGTGGCTGACTTGTTCTTTGTGGTTTTGTAACAAAGGTGGAATTAATGCCACTTTCCTGATATTGCTAAAATAGAACTACCAGCATATCTTGTCATTACTCATGCTTGCTAGTGTTGCTGGGAATTGCAGTCAACAGCATCTGGAGAGCTGCACATTTCTTCCCTCTGTTCACACAATGTGAAACTTGATACCTATCTTCCTCAATCAAACATAGGATATGGAATCGAATAAACTACACGTGGAGGCATGTGTTCTGCAACAGGTCTGGGAAATCTGTAGACTTTAGATGATATGGAACTACTATTTCCACCACCTTCTACTACCAGCCAGGCAGTCTGGGGCTGATGGGAGCTGCTATTGCACTTTTTTCCAGAAACCGTACCCTCATGCAAACAGACACCCAGTTACTATTATGATACAAAGCCCAAAGCAGGCACAGTTTGCCCCACATACAGCAGGGACACTTTCTACTGCCATATTGGTGATGCCAAACTAAGCTCTACATCTTCATGTAATTATGCTGTAAAGGGATTCTGTAAATGGGGCTCAGAAATATTTATTGCCAAATTAAGTAAACTAAATCCTTCTGCAATGAACAACATCTGCTTCTATTCACCACAACATGAGGGGTCATGTCTTCATGGCTGGCAATCAATACCAGTTTAAATGAGAATTATGGACTCTGCATTCCTCAGAGAGGCATAAGAGAGCTGCTACTTGGTATAGCTGAGAATTCAGATTGATTCCAATACAGGCAAAGCTAAAATATGGCTCACTGGTTCAGCACTAAGATCATTGGTCTGTGTTTCATTTTGATCAACACACAACTGACATAATTTTTAGCTTTATTTATATTTATCAACATTAACTCAGAACATCTCTATGCTTATATCAATGTTTAAGTATTTTGTTTTAATGATATGTAAAATGCAAAATGTTCCTTAATTGTTCTTTGTTGAGACACTAAAATGGGAATAAAGGTGAGGCAAAAGTCATGTAACACTTAGATGTGAAACTCAGGCAAGATGAAAGCATTGCTGGTCAATAGGAAAACCAAACTGGGACTGGGGTCCCAGACTATCTGGTATGGGGTTGCTCTTCCTCTGAAAGATTGCATTCATAGCTTGGGGGTGCTCTTGGACCCAGTGCTGCTCTTGGAAAGCAAGGTAGCCGCAGAGACCGAGAGCACTTTTGCCTAGCTTTGGTGTGTCAGTTGCATCCTTTCTTGGGAAAAATAGCTCTGGCCACAGTGGCTCAGGCTCCTGATTAGACTACTATAATGCCCTCTACAGAGTTTTCTAAAGAGTATTTCAAGGGTTCATCTATATGGTATATTAAAGGGGACACAGGTAACACAATTAGGTAAGTTACTGTTAAACTCGGGTTATAACACTGGGCTATATAAATCAGTGATCTGACATATTTGTTTACTCATCAAAACATATGATACATTTTAATATAGGGACAAATTTGGCATAATCCCAGCACTGCTTCGATACTTCAAACACTACTTACATATGATTTTTCGAGCAGTTCATGGAAAAGTAACAAAATGATGACATCAATAAAAAATGAGAAAAAGAAATTACAATGATTACCTAGTTTGGGAAGAGAATAGGTCATATTGAAGTAATCTTCAAAGAAATTAAATACAGCTTCAGTTACATCTGCTGCATATTCGGCTGTGTGTATCTGTTGAGGCTGGGCATAAATGCGAAGCTGTTTAAAAGAAAAACAAGTGATAAATCCAGAGATATTCCAAGTGTAACTCAATGACCTGTATCCAAATATGTTGCTGAGGTAATAAAGTCCATGTTAAACTAGGAATTGCATATTTCAGTGTGAGAACAAGGATGATGTCCAGTGCAGTATTCATAGCACAAGCAGTTCTACAAAGGTGTTGTGCAACCAGCTGTACTACCTCTTGCTCAACCATTTGTCAAAACAGTTTTACAACCTCTTGTACAACTGACCATGGGAATTTCCCATGCAATGTTGCACAACCATTTATGCAACTGTTTCATGGAACAGCTTCAGCTAAGTTCTAGTCCAGTGCAACTGCAGTAGATGGTATTTTCACTTTGCTTCCATTCATTTGGTTTTAGGGCTATATTGGTTTAGCACTAGTATACCTCTGAGCAATTCACATGTAACATACAATTCATTTTTTTGGCCTGGAATGCAAAGCATTTAGCAGGAAGCACCTACTCCAAACTATTTATTTCAGTGGGTCAATTAAGTATGTCAAATGTACATATAAATACATTATCATTTTTCCATCAGAAAGTTGTAAGGTTAAGACACGTATAATCCAATAACCTTTCCCACAGACTATAGAAGAGAAAGATAAACCTACAGATAGACCAGAAGTTAAAATGTTGTGAAACTGCATTAATTTTACAGTGTAGATGCACCCTTGGAGAACAGAGCTAATCTTGGTGTTTTGACCCACATTTTCACCTGCTGCTCCCCATTTTATTGGCAGTTGAATATTTTAAAATTGCAAGATGACACAGTTATCTTGTGGAGCAGTGGGTTAAACCACTTAGCTGCTGAACTTGCTGACCGAAAGATTAGCAGTTCAAATCCATGGAGCAGGGTGAGCTCCCTCTGTTAGCCTTAACTTCTGCCAACCTAGCATTTCGAAAAACATGCAAAATGTGAGTAGATCAATAGGTACCGCTCAGACGGGAAGGTAACGGTGCTTCATGCAGTCAGCCAGCCACATGACCTTGGAGGTATCTATGGACAATGCTGGCTCTTTGGCTTAGAAATGGAGATGAGTATCAACTCCCAGAGTCGGACACGACTAGACTTAATGTCAGGGGGAAACCTTTACCTACAAGAGTAATGCAAGCTGTACTAAGTCTTAAAGCCAAAGCTCCTAAGAATAATGAAGAAACTGCAGATCAGCAAAACCATGTAGGAAATAAGATCTCTTCTGAAGATAAGGAAACTGAGGCATATCATTTTGGTAACCTATTAAGACATCTTATCTTGAAAGAAACTAACTTTGTCATTGTGTGAGTAAAGTCCAACTAGTCCAAGCAGGCCCATAGCCAGGATTTTGATTTGGGGGGGGGGGCTGAGTCTGAGTGAGAGAGGATCTACCCTAGCAAACCTTTTGTATCGTTATCCCAATACCCTCATGCATATGAGATATATTGAGCATGGTGATCAGATCATGATATGAATAAACATAACAGTTTAAATAATACCAGTAAGGTCTTCTCACAGACCACCCTGAGACCACCCCCCCCCCCCCCCCCCCGCTACATGCCTGAATCCAAGAGTTATTACAACTAGTGGAAGTCTTCCATTTAATAGATGGCCTACCTGGAACCTAACACATTAGACTTTAGTTCTATGCAAGTATTCAGTAATTCTTACAACAGAGGAAGAAAATTGAGATGTGCTCTCCTTAGCCTTGCCTGTCAAATCGCCATTCCCTCACCCACTGCTTTACACATGGAAAGGAAGAAGGGCTGGTCCAAAACAGTTTGCTGCCTGAGATGAAAGACAAAATGACAACTCTTCCTCAGGATCCAGTTAGACTACCAGACATGACAGGACATTATTCTCTATTACACCTGAGGCATCCGGCTACTTTAGGAGTTCCAGGATAAGCTGTGTGTTTCAACCTGTGACACCCCTGGCTGCGAGAGCACTGGAAACCAATACACTGAGGCCAATAAACAATCTAATATCTTTATTAAAGAATTGAAGAAATAAAACAAAAACAAGCAGAAGATAAAGTTCATCAATAGATCTTTTAGGAAAGGTCAAATATAGTCCAGTAATATATTGTCCAATGTCCAATATTAGAGTTTAAAGTTTGAAATCCACAAAACCGAAACGCACTCAAACTTCCAAGTGGGGAAAACACCCAAGTCTTTTGCTAGAGTTCCAAAGCAAGTCCAAGGCAAGGAATTGAAGACAAGACTGGATTCACGGCACGACAAGGCAAGGCTGAAATCACGGCAAGGCAAGGCAAGGAAACACGGCTAGGCAAGGCACGGCTAGGCTGGAAGGTAGTGGATCCAAATGTGGTCCACACTTGGCTGGAAGTGAAGTTAATCCTTCAACTGACACGTTGACTCCGCGCTGGCTAGCCAGCGCACAGAACTTTTAAGGAACTTCAAATCTTTCCACAGAGCATGTGTCCAAATGCTCTTTTCCCAAGGGAAAAGAGCTAAAACAACATCTTCAACCAGATGCGATCCTCCCTGAGAATTCTCAGGGGAAAACAGGTTAATCAGCAGATTCTCTAGCTGCTAATCGCGCGCTCCTTCTCCTACCAGCTTTCTCAAACCTACTAGTTTCCCAAAACATCCGTCTATCAAAGGGAGGGGAACTGGTGGGAGAAGGCTCCGTTTCAAGGGCCTTTTTAATGAGCTGTGGACTAGAATTGTCAGTAGGAAGCATCTGGAAAGGGGCAGAATCTTGCTGAATCGGCACAAACCCCATTTCCTCGTCACTTTGGTCCATAATGGAGGTAGGATCACGGCCCAAGGGTTCAGGGGACATCACGCAACCATGAATTACAAGTAACATGGTTATCTCTATTAAGAGCCTAATAATATTATATTTCAGAAGGGGGAGTGTGACCCTGCTGGTTCTCCTGGATATCTCAGCGGCTTTCGATACCATCGACCATGGTATCCTTCTGGGGAGGCTCTCCGGGATGGGGCTCGGGGGCACGGTTCTGCTGTGGCTCCAGTCCTTCCTGGAGGGTCGTTCCCAGATGGTGAAGCTGGGGGACACCTGCTCAGACCCCTGGCCATTGACCTGTGGGGTTCCGCAGGGGTCTATTTTATCCCCCATGCTATTTAACATCTACATGAAACCGCTGGGAGAGGTCATCCGGAGTTTTGGAGGGCGTTGCCATCTCTACGCAGATGACACGCAAATCCACTATTCCTTTCCACCTGACTCCAAGGAAGCCCCTCGGATGCTGAACCAGTGCCTGGCCGCTGTGGCGGACTGGATGAGGAGGAACAAGCTGAGGATCAATCCTGACAAGACAGAGGCCCTCCTGGTCAATCGTGCGTCGGATCGGGGTATTGGGTGGCAACCTGTGCTGGACGGGGTTGCACTCCCCCTGAAATCACAGGTCCGCAGTTTGGGGGTCCTCCTGGATTCAGCGTTGACGCTTGAGGCTCAGGTGTCGGCGGTGGCCGGGAGGGCCTTCGCACAACTCAAACTTGTGCGCCAACTGCGACCATACCTCGTGAAGTCTGATTTGACCACGGTGGTCCATGCCCTAGTTACCTCCAGACTGGACTACTGTAATGCACTCTACGTGGGGCTTCCCTTGAAGACGGCCCGGAAATTACAACTGGTCCAACGCTCGGCAGCCAGATTAATAACGGGGGCAAATTACAGGGAGAGATCCACTCCCTTGTTTAAGGAGCTCCACTGGCTGCCGTTCATCTTCCGGTCCCAATTCAAGGTGCAGACCATCATCTATAAAGCCCTGAACGGTTTGGGACCCACCTACCTCCGTGATCGTATCTCCTTCCATAAACCTGCCCGTTCCTTGCGATCATCCGGAGAGGCCCTGTTATCACCATTGCCTATATCCCAGGCTCGCCTTGTAAGCACAAGGGAGAGGGCCTTCTCTGCTGTGGCCCCCCGATTGTGGAACTCACTTCCCACTGAAATAAGGCAAGCTCCCACTCTGTTAGCTTTTAGGAGAGAATTAAAAACATGGCTCTTCCATTGTGCTTTCGGTGAGTAATGTCTGTCATATATCTCCGTATTACTCCCCTCCGAACTTCTATCCTCCAGATTACCCCTTCCAAATGTCCCTGCCCATAGTGGAGTACTTCTCTGTCCCTCTCACTCCGGGTTTTATCTTTGTGTTCAAGTGGCCTGCCCTTGATTTATAGTTTTTTTGTTTTTTTTTTCTTGATTTCTTGATGTTCTGTTTATTATTATTTATTGTATTTTAAATGGTGTTATGATATGTTGTTCTTATATTTTATTATGTTGTATTGCTCTGGGCATGGCCCCATGTTAGCCGCCCCGAGTCCCCATTGGGGAGATGGTGGCGGGGTATAAATAAAGTTTTATTATTATTATTATATTATTATATAACATGTGGTATCATTATATTTCACTTGTGCTAGTAATGTTTTCTAGCTACATTACAGCAAAGTTAAAGTAAAGGCAAAGGTTTTCCTCTGACATTAAGTCTAGTCGTGTCCGATTCTGGGGATTGGTGCTTATCTCCATTTTGAAACTGAAGAGCCGGCGTTGTCAGTAGACACCTCCGAGGTCATGTACCTGACATGACTGCATGGAGCACCATTACCTTCCCACAGGAGTGGTACCTATTGATCTACTCACATTTGCATGTTTTCCAACTGTTAGGTTGACAGAAGATGGGGCTAACAGCAGAAGCTCACCCCACTCCCCAGATTCAAACCACTGACCTTTCGATCAGCAAGTTCAGCAGTTCAGCAACTTAACCCACTGCGCCACCGGGTTACATTATAGTAAGACCTCCATATTCGTGGGATCAATATCTATATTTCATTTATCCACATCTCACAAAATATATGCTGGGGGAAAACAAGGTAATAGGAAACTGAAGGGGATTGCAGCATCGGGAGCAAGAAAGATAACCAGGGCATAGGCCAAAGTTTTTAGCTAAGAGAATCATGAGGAAACATATATTTAATATAATAAGAACCATGTATCCATAGGACCAGGATCCACAGTTTCATTGATCCTTCTCCAACAAAATATGTCCTATCTCTAGGCATTTTCTAGGTGCTGTTTCTTTCAGTTAAATCCCATTGTCAACATTAAGTGCAGTGCAGCATGTTCAACCTTGACCCAAGGATTTAGAAAGGAAAAGCAGCAAGGAAAAAGTAGGCCTTTCTACACAAGGTTTCTATTCTTCTCCAAAAGAACTAGAGGGGTAAACATCCACAACAAGATCTTTAATTGAAGCGGTTGCTTTGTTTCCCTTCCGCAAAACAAAAAATAAATTGGAAAATACTGTGGAAATGTTATTAAGTGAACATAGGACTTACAGGAATTCCTCGGGAGGAATATCTTTGTGTAAAACTAAACTGGTGCACAGCCCAACACACCAAGTAAGTGCTCATTGGGACAGATTTTTGGAATGTTGTCCGAGTCCAGTTATCATCCAGTGAAATATTTTTCTGGGGAAGAGGAGAAACAAAGAAAAATAACTACACGTAATATGTTGTTTACAAGTAAAGTATAGCTTTGAGAAGAACTTTCTATTAAGATTCCGTTATTTCCGGTATGGGAGTGAATTACACAGTCATATACACATCATATGAACCATTATTCATTTTCATATATCCATATACTTCAATTATTCAGCTTTAGTCAATAACTACAAAATCTTGTATTATGACAGGAGGGGTGAAATTTTCCATAATGCTTTTACGCACCCCTAGCATTTCTCCCTTGGACTGTAGAACTAATGCAGTTTTACACCACTTTAGTTGTCATGGCTCAATACTATGTGATCACTGGATTTTTAATTTGATAAGGCATGGGCACTCTTTGACAAAGAAAGTTAAAGATCTTGTAAAACTACAATTCCCATGATTCTATATCATGAGCCGTGGTAGATAAAGTAGTGTCTAACTGCATTACTTTTATAGTGGAGATGCACTCTTAGTGAACCTTTTTTGTAAGAGCCGCAGCCACCCCAAACTGTAACCTTTCATCATGGAGAATCACTTTTGTCCCACAATTTATTTTGCTTGCCCTTATCTGCAACTTTTCCATTGCTTCATCATCGTTTCTGTGGTGTGGTGACCAAAGCATAACACATATTCCAAGTGCAGCTGCATCACAGCTTTCTGCTTGATAAGAAGCATATGATAATGGCAGTTTTAAAATTCCTCCTTAGTCTAAGACTTTTCCTTCTTCACAATAGCTACCGAGCTTGTCTGACAACTTCAAGATCTCTATCTTAATCAGTTATCATTTTCTTTATGATAGCAATTCCGAAATAATTTGGTATTGTCAGCAAAGGTGGGCACCTCAAAGGTCACCTGTCTGTATGAACTCCAGATCATTAAGAACAAGTTAAAAAGCACTGACTCCAGTAGAAATCATCAGGGAACCCTTCCACTGACACCCCCCCCCCTTTCTCTTTCTCATTCTGACTATCTATTTTCCTCAGGATCATTTGGTATGAGATTATGTTTGCAAATTCAAATCAATTGTACTTTTATGAAAATGAAATTGATAGTCTGAGGAGAATGTCTATGGATAAATATGTCTGTTGGTTTTTATGTTTATTACAATGGAGAAAATAATATTGGGAATGTGCACAGATTTTTGGCCACAACATATAATTGTGGGAACTCTATGGTAATCATGACCAAATATTGTTCACATCTCAGGGCATCACTGAATGTGCTTAAATATTATTGAAATAAATAAATAAAAATTAAGATCATTTCACATAGAACTCTTAACTGTATTTTTACCATTTACATGTATTAACTGTATTGTGGCACCTCCAATCACTGAACAGTAAAATAAGATCTTTTTTTAAAAGAACCAATTTCTGTCTCTCCCCCCTTCCAATACAATGTTTTTAGAATGGGGAAATTATTTTTATGCAAACATTTTGGAGGATGTCTTTAGCCAGAGGTTAACTTATTGAGATTTGCATATTAATTGTGCTCTCAGCTTGAAAATTTGAAAACCCTTCCTTCAAAGTTAAGTGTTGGCACTGAACTCAGCTTAGCTTTTCACTGTGGCTGTGAGCCATAAAACTCTTTCCTACTATCAGCACCAAAGAAGTATGCTATTGACTACGATGAAAGACTTGGAAGCTGAGCCATGAGAGATAAAAATAATCAGATGTGAACTTAAGAACTTCATTGAGGAAAAAATCGGGGGCGGGGGAATTCTAGTAATGGATAATATGTTCCAAAATGACAAACACACTGGTATGAATTCTATTGCTAGTTCTAACTAGAACATTGATAATTTGGTAAATCAATATTTAGGTAAGTTTAATGGATTATATGGGCCTGTTCTACTAGGGCACTGGCTCTCAACCTGTGGGTCTCCAGATGTTTTTACCTTCAACTCCCAGAAATCCTAACAGCTGGTAAACTGGCTGGGATTTCTGGGAGTTGTAGGCCAAAACACATGGGGACCAACAGGTTGAGAACAACTGTACTAGGGAGTAAGAACAGGATTCAAACCTCTGTACCTCACCTAGTAATTTTGATAGGTGTCTCTGATAGTCCACAGTGTACCTATTGCTGCAGAAGCACTGGAGAATCTCAACCCGAGGGCCAGATTCCATTTCAGAGATATTTTCAAGGGCCACATTCCAGTGATAGGGAGCAAGAAAGTAGCACCAATACAATGGCCATATTGTATACCAAATTGTATACTTTCATTAACTTTAAAGGTATTTCAGAACTTCAGAATAAGGGACAGTAAAAAGTTGATTTCATTGGTAAGGGATTGGCCCTTCTCAAGCGAGATAGTGACATTAAGACCTCAGGATGGCTGAATTTTGTTCCAAGAGCTGCAGTTCCTCAACTCTTGACTAATAGATAAGTTCAGAACTTTTATTTTTTTACAAAAGGCCACATTAGCTTTAGAAGAGGAACAGCATAAACAAAGTCATACTGTTTCCCCACATCCCAGATACACTATTTAAACATGTGAATGCATGTAAATATTAACATGCATGGAAATACATATTGACCAGCTTTGCTCATCTCTTATCTTCCCTGGTGGATCTTTCCTTCAGGAGCCACTTTTCAATGTGCTTCAGGGACCATAAGGTTGTATCTCCAGAGAAGCCTTACCTTCTCAAGCATCTCTAAGGGGCTTCAAGAAAGGACTTCAGGATGTGTTGTCGAAGGCTTTCATGGCCGGGATCACAGGGTTGTTGTATGTCTTTCGGGCTGTGTGGCCATGTTCCAGAAGCATTCTCTCCTGACGTTTCGCCCACATCTATGGCAGGCATCCTCAGAGGTTGTGAGGTATGGAGAAAACTAAGCAAAGAGGTTAATATATATCTGTGGAAAGTCTAGGGTGAGAGAGGTCAGTGTGAATGTGTGTAGTTAATCACTTTAATTAGCATTGAAAAGCTTATCTGCTGTCTTCTTCCTGCCTCTGGGGCATCCTTTGTTTAGAGTCGTTAACTGCCCTTGGTTGATTCATGTCTGGAAATCCTCTGTTTTCAGAGTATTGCTTTTTTATTTACTGTTCTGATTTTTGAGGTTTTTAATACTGGTAGCCAGATTTTGTTCATTTTCATGGTTTCTTCCTTTCTGTTGAAGTTGTCCACATGCTTGTGGATTTCAATGGCTTCTCTGTGTAGTCTGACATGATAGTTGTTAGAATGGTCCAGCATTTTTGTGTTCTCAAATAGTATTCTGTGTCCAGGCTGGTTCATCAAATGCTCTGCTATGGCTGATTTCTCTGGTTGAATTAGTCTGCAGTGCCTTTCATGTTCTTTGACTCTTGTTTGGGCGCTGCGTTTGGTGGTCCCTATGTAGACTTGTCCACAGCTGCATGGTATCTGGTAGACTCCTGCAGAAGAGAGAGGATCCCTCTTGTCCTTCCCTCGACTCTAAACAAAGGATGCCCCAGAGGCAGGAAGAAGACAGCAGATAAGCTTTTCAATGCTAATTAAAGTGATTAACTACACACATTCACACTGACCTCTCTCACCCTAGACTTTCCACAGATATATATTAACCTCTTTGCTTAGTTTTCTCCATACCTCACAACCTCTGAGGATGCCTGCCATAGATGTGGGCGAAACGTCAGGAGAGAATGCTTCTGGAACATGGCCACACAGCCCGAAAGACATACAACAACCCTGACTTCAGGATATTCACATTCCCACATCATGTGCATAAACCGCCCTTTCTGATGACATCAATGGGAATGTGAATATGTACAATATTTTTGGCAGACTATACAAAATGAGTCAAATCAAATACTAGGAAATTAGTGGGTCATAACAAAGGAAATAACGGTATTAAGGAAAAGAGAGGAAATGGGAAATAAAAGGGAAATAAAAGAAGCAATAATTGAATGTGCATAAGCAGTAATAGTATTAGGGTGGAAAGATAAATCCAAATGATCAGTAAGTAAATGGTACCAATATATGGTGGAGCAAATGGAATTTGAAATTATGAATGTGAAACGAAATGTTGTAAAAACTAATGAAAATAGAACAAGAGAAATGGAAGAAAGATGGACAATGGTAAAGAACTATATCATGAATCAATCTGGAGATCAAGCCATAAGAAATAAGATACAAATGTTATTTAGTATATAGGATGGAAATGGATAAAGATAAAGATATAAAGATTGTCTCATAAAGAAACGAATATGTAAAAAGAAAACAATCCTCGTGTTGGTGGTGGGAATTGTAAATGTTTTGTATGTCTACGGTATGTATTTTTTATGTTTAAAAAAAAGAATAAAAAAAAGAAAGGACTTCAGGAAGGAAGGTGTCAGTTGAAAGATTTGTCAGGCTGGATGGTTTATATTTCAGCTTCTTACTGGTGGTTCTCCATTTTTACATGAAATGATTGCTACAGCACATGTGATTACTTTGTAGCTGTTCCTAGATTACATATCATATATCATTCACACAGAGACAAATACATTATATGGTTAAATGTTTACCTCTGCTGGCATGTTTGACAGAGCTTGATATGATTTCTCATGGATAATAGAAATAGTGTAAGTTGCCTTCTTTTTAGGTTCATCAAAGCAGGGAAATGATTTCCGGGCATCTGTTGGTTCATGATCAGTGGCAGCTATGCTCCTTTTGAAACAAACGAAGGTGATTACATCGAACCATTAGTTACCAGTTGTCAAGAAGACCAATAACAATTAAAATGAAGCTAGCATAGTATTTCATCTGAAATAGATAAATCTATACACATAATACAAGTGAAAAATGTGTATGTGTGTATGTGGAGGAGGTGTCCACTCACACAGACAGCCTCCTGCCTCTACAAACAGCTATACAGTGTTCCCTCACTTATTGCAGGGGTTAAGTTCCAGGACCACACACGATAAGAGAAAATCTGCGAAGTAGGGACACTATAGTTGTGTTGTTTACGATCTCACTGGCAAGTAGCATGTCTGTCCCCTCCTCACCTCTCAAGCACGTGCATGCACGCTTGAGGCGAAAACAAAGCTGCTTCAGCCTCCTTTTCTCTCCCTTCGGATTCTCCTTCCTTCCTTCCTTCTCCTTAGGAAGGAAGTAGAAAGAGGGATTTATAATATTATTTTATGATTTATACTATTATTTTAGTGTTTATTAAAGAAACGTGAAACAGCGAATCCGCAAAACACGAACCGCGAAGTAGCAAACAGTAGTTCCCACTGAGCGGGAGACACCAGTGGTCCTCCCTCCGCTGACATGCAGATTATAATGAACACCATGAACATGTAGCCCAAACCCTACCAGTGTCCTCCACAAACACCATTCTACCCCCCCACACACACACCCAAGTGAAGGCTTTCATGTGCAGACAATGTCATCTTAGATGTTCTGTTTTCCTTCCAGAATGGACATCCCAGGGTTCCTTAATTTGCATGACCCCGACCACTGCCTCTACTTTAACCCTTAACCCTTTTCTACCCTTTCCTATGACACACAGTTAACAGAAGAATTGATCAGCAACTGAACAAGAAGTCTGGGAACAATTCACCATGATTTACAAGAATTGTACTTGATCTACATCCAGAGTGCAACCAATGATGGATCTAGACCAAACTTACCACAGATAATGGAACTTGCAGTATACTGATACTGTGACTCCCACTGACAATGAACTGGGACTGAACTTGGCATAGAGAAGCCCCAAGACCAACTGGACATACTGCAGGAGTTTAGGAGAATGGGCCTTGATTTTGGGGGTTGTAGTTCACCTGCATCCAGAAAGCACTGAACCCAACTGATGTCAGATCTGGACCAAACTTTGCACACAGACCCAACACGGTCAACTGTGCATACAGGTCTGGTTTGTGGATGATTTACCTCGGATCTGGGAGTTGTAGTTCACCCTTATCCAAAGAGTCCTGAACCCAGCTGACAACAGATCTAAACTAAACTTGGCATAAAGACCCAATTGCGAATACTGGCAGGGTTTGGGGGTTATTGCCCTGGGAATCTGGGTTGTAGTTCACTGTTATCCAGACAGCACTGAACCCAGCCAATGACGGATCTGGACCAAACTTCAGTGATGTTACCTAACATCCCAAAACAAAGAATGCCTTCTTCTAATAACCCGGGCATCGTCGGGTCCCCAAGCTAGTAAATAAATAAATGGAAGGGAGATTCTTATTCCTATGGCTCACATTTGAATAATTGAAAGATACCTTTTTCCAAAATATATGATTAAGCCTTTAAACATAATTTATTTTAAATACCAAAATAAGACATAAGATCAACTTGCATTATCTGTGCTACCACTAAATGCAAACAAAAACCATGCACTTTCCAATCCCCTTCTGATGATCATCTCCCTTTGTATTTCTAGTCCTAGAAACCCAGGGGGAAAAAAGGTTGGTGTGAGTTAACTGTCTGCATTTGGCTTGGTTCAATATGAATTGTATGAGGCAATTCAAATCTTGTTGAAGTGATATAGATGTGTGCTGTAACTGAGTGTTCCAATTCAATCTATCTAATTAGTATGCTTAGAATGAACATTTATACTTGTATAAAAAAACAATTATGCAATTTTCTTTAGTCTGGAACAATTTCCTTCTTTCCCCATATTTACTACATAACAGTATACTCTACATTGTGATCACACTGTAAAGGTTAACGCTATTCACACACGGGTCAATCTATCTCTAAGGACATCTACACTGTAGAACTGATGCAGTTTGACACCACTTCAACTGTTTTGGCTCAATACTATGGAATCTTTGCAGTTTTACAAGATCTTTAGTTTTTTCTCCCAAATAATGCTGGTGTCTCACCAAACCACAGCTCCCATGATTCAATAGCATTGTGCCACAGCACGCTGTGTTGAACCCTTAGCAGAAGTGGTAACTTTTGAAAAGAAACAAACTAATATCTCCTGCCCCACCCACTATCTTATATGTGTTTTGTGGGTGATGGATGGCTTGAAGTAACTTGTCAAAAACTTCCTAGGAACACCACATCCGTAATGGGAACATTGATCACTCTCAGATAACCCTGCACATCTGTCTTTCATTGTGCCCAGGGCAAAGTATAATAGGAATCTTGTATAATTTGGCATATTGATAGGCTATAGCAAAAGAAACTGGTATGAGGTACACTTGGTATAAACTGATGTGAGGATGTTTAACTTAATAAATGATATCTGAACATCTTACCTGCACAGAATATAAATGACTGAGAAAAATAGTCATTAAAATTGTTGCCAAGGTTTGCAGAAAACATTGGCTCTCTAAATGGAATGACACAGTTCTTATCAACATAGTACACTGCTCACTGATGTGACATGATTGATGGGAGAACTCGTTGATGGGAGAACACAACTGAGCTCTCTCCTCAATTAATTTTGAATCTGGAAGTTTTCCAGCTCCATTTAAACACCTTGAGCTATATAAAGATAGTTTTCATTTTCTTCATCCAATTTTTTTTAAAAAAAAATAATAAAAAGTAATTATAGACATTGCTATAGCTTTGAACTTTCAGAACTTTGGAAATGTTATCTCAATACTCCAATTCACCAGTGATTCTTGACAAGTTTTTCCTGCAGTATTTTAAATGCTTCACTGATCACAGGTGGTGGTTTGAACCTAGTGGGTTTGACTGTCGTGTTTTGGCAACAAAATGCTACATGGCAGAGAAGGAAACAAGTTCAGCCACTAGAATGGAGAACCAGTGCATGGCCTGTACTGGGAAGGTACTTGCTTATATTCAAAGGTCACTATGTCAGACATCAGAAATGTTTAAGTGACAAGCTCTTCAGAACCCTGGACAGTTCTAAATGGAATGGCCAAATATTTTGAAACAACTTAAAAGATGCCGATAGGCACGTTGTCATTTAACCTTTGTGCAAATTTACGATATGCCTCTCTCAGTTTAGGACCTCAGCAATCAGCATTTTTGCTCTTAGAAATGAGAAGATGCATGGTTTTGCTTTAGTGTATATGGAATAGCTGTCCTGATGCCCCGCACCTTGCCAAAAAACCCTAGAAGTAAAATATGAAGAAGATTTTCATTTTTGAGGAGTCATATCACAAAAGGTCCTGATGGCAAAACCAGCTCCTAGATTCACAGGTGTTGGCTTCTTTTTACTAAGGGGAATAGATATTCCTTCCTAGTCAGTCAAACAAAATATTTGGAATTAGTCCCATAAAAATTCACTACAAGATTTAAAACAATAAAGCAAAAACTTAAGTTTGAGTGAGTGCGATCAAATATATGAATATTAAATTGTGTACAAATATGCTTTTTAGAAAATGAATGTAGTAATGGAGATGGAAAGGAAACATATTTTTTGAGTGGTGGCTTACATGCATTAGGTATTGAAGCAACAACATAACATCTAGGACAGATATGTTATGCTTACTTACGATTCTTTTAATTTAAGGTGACTTATTTAGATCTTGCATACCAAATGCCTTCTTTGTATTTATATTTTTAAAAGGTTGTTATTCTACACTGTATATACATTAAATCTTTGAGCACAGAAGCAGCTGCAAGAGTTTCTACTTTCTTTGGATTAATAAAATGCATTTTGCAAAATGGCCTCTCAGTTATTTGCTGCTCATTTCTCATCTGCATGGAATTACAACATGATACAAGGTAAAAGGATACAAGTCCCATACAACGTCAACTGGTTGCTTCTATATATATGAAAACTGACTGTATCTCATGTTGTAGTCTATGTGTAAAAGGAACTACCAAGGTGCTGAATCTTAACATTCAGCCCATGGGATAGCTCCATTCCAACAAAGGCTAAACCCCTAAATCAGTGGTTCTCAACATGTGGGTTCCAAGATGTTTTGGCTTTCAACTCCCAGAAAGCCTAACAGCTGGTAAACTGGCTGGGATTTCTGGGAATTGTAGGCCAAAACACCTGGGGACCCACAGGCTGAAAACCAATGGACTCACTGCTCAACTGATATGGCAACCATTGATTGTTATCATCCCATAAAAATGAGTGGGACTAAACATAAGTCTACTTAAAAAGCCCTAATTCCTTTGAATGAGAGCAGGAGCATTTCCCACTAGATTATAATCAAGAATAATGACAGTATAAAGTTCTCCATGCTCATAAGAGTTGAAGGCCTTGCCCACCTACATGGCACACATCAAAAATGGATTGCCTTCCTGCTTCGTTAATCTATACACCATGTAATGGCAGTAAAAACGAAATGTGGTAAATCATTATCAAAATATGTACTGTTATATTAAGTCATGCTACAATAAAACTCTGTCAGGGCTCATCCTGCACCCATTTTATAACATAATAGGAGCTGGACTTTACACAAAGCCTGGAAAAATATATTAGGACTATAACTCTAAGAATTTAATAGCCATCATGTCCACTGACCACGAGCAAAGATGAGCATGGAGTACACATGGCCCTCTAGATGTTATTGGATTTTAACTCCCATTAACCCTGGACAGCATGGTCAATAGTGATGGATAATGGGAGCTGCAGTTGCATTCTAATAATATCTGAGGGTGCACATATTCCCTATTGCTAGCTTAAGTACTAGGCCTTGTAAATGAAAGTCAGAAGCAAGGCATGTGTAAATACACCCTGAATATTATCGGCACAAATCTGTAACTGCATCCAGCTATTGTTCCCAAAATAAAAAAAAATGACTGAAGCTATGAGGCTTCTTTCTCCCCCCCCCCTTTCCCCCCAACTTTCCTTTTGGCCAAAGTCTGTTAAATCATCAGTCCAATAGACAATTTAATTTTGGATTGAAGCCGTACTGTGCTGAAATAAAGGAGACTAAATTAATTGAAGTAAATTGTAGAACAGATTCCTATGGCTGTTTTTCCATCTACAAAACAGTTCTCTCTGTGGAATTTATTTGTATTAATTAAGTCTCCCATCTGGAAATAGATTCCAATCAGAGGTCTGATAGAAGTGGTGTTTCAGTTAGTCATTATATGTGGTTATGTTCTTGATTTGTAAAAATTACTAATTGTGTACACATTGTAATATCTGAAGGCAATCTTGGAGAGCTGATGAGTTAATTACAAAAGGCAGGCATGTCACAATTAGAGCAGGACAGCAGAACCTTTGCTTTGGACATGTCACATGATATCATTCTCCAGTGAGAGACTGTTGGAGTTTGGGGGTTTTTATGAAAGGATATCATTAAAGGATTATTTCTGTTTGTAAAATAAATGTTTCCCAGGCTATTTCCCACATGTTATGACTAATTGGAGCAAAATACTTTGGGCTGGCATTGGTGCCTCGGATTCAATTATGACCTCCTCCTTTTACTTTTATACAATTGACCATGCTGACAAAGATATACGTGTCAGAAAACACTTCACCAGCTTCAGCTTCCATTCCAGTTGAGATTCCTTAATAGAAATAGCCTGGCCACAGTAATGATGAACCTCAGGGCTCATGAAGCATCTGCACAGCTTCTTGCGCGGGCATTGCAGGTCTCCCTTTGCACACTTGCTCCTGAACATGGGGCATCAGAGAGACTCAATAAAGGCCAAAACCAATATATTAAATCCTACTTCTCATATACATTTGACCTGTACATGGATGCAGGTCCAGAAAGACATAATTAGCCAGTCCAATGTATTTTTTAACCTTTTAACAAAGGAGAACATTGAATTGTGCTGAAGAGGAAAGATCTGAATATTAATGTGTAAAAGACGATTGCATGGTCGGGAGTTGGACTGGATAGTCTTTGTGGTCTGTTCCAACTCCACGATTAAATGAGTGCCTATCAACTGATTGGAATGTTGGTGGACAGGAAAAGAGATTTATCGATAGGCTTAAAGCTAACTTTAAAAACTGTGACAGACACAGAGAACTGGGAAGCCCTCCAGCATTCTCACTGGAGGTCAGCTGTTACCAACAGTGCTGTGGAATTCAAAGAGGCACAAATGGAGGGTGAAAGGGAGAAATGTGTCAAGAGGAAGGTATGTCAAGCCAACCCTGACCAGGACCGCCTTCCATCTGGAAACCAATGCCCTCACTGTGAAAGACCATGCAGATCAAGAATAGGTCTCAACAGTGACCTACAGACCCACCGCCAAGACCCTACACTTGGAAGACAATCATACTCAGGCACAAAGGATTGTCAATGATGATGATGATGATGATTGGATAACATCTTCAACTATATTTGGGGAAAGCAGACAGCAAGCTGGTTTAGGTCTCAGAAGATGCCATGCATCCCTCTGCTCTCTAACAGGAGGAAACCCATGGAGAGCTAGGTACAGCTCAGGGGTACTGCACGATCACCCTTTAGCATTTTGTCTAATTTTGCATAACATAGAATCATAGAATTGTAGAGTTGGAAGAGACCTCATGGGCCATCCAGTCCAACCTTCTGCAAGAAGCAGGAAAATCTCATTCAAAGCACAGTCTTAGATTCATTGGCATTCTTAGTGCTGATCTCCTAAATAGGATATTTCTTTTTAGCAACACATTTAGATCTTTCAAAAACAGCCTATCATTATTCTTTGTTTCCAGTGTTTGGGCATGAATGCTGCTGCTTATGCAGCCAAAATGGCTGCCAAAAATGGCACCACCCACACACAAGAGGCTTAAGGGAGTTTCAAAACTTGTACAAGCCCCAACCCTCAGTTAAAAATAGATGCTCTATTTCTGTAACAAATACATTTCCAAGGGCTTTGTAATTTGAACTTTGATTATATACATGCCACTCTTAGGTGATTGTACCGCATTATCAAGATCCCAGACTCCAGATTCCAGAACCCCTTAAAAGTAAATTAAATAATCAGAGGGCAGGGTGTTCTAAATGCTGCCCTAAAAATGCTGTTTAATGATACCCTCCAGCCTAAAAAAGATAAACCCCCAAAAGCAACTGGGAGTGATGCACTGCTGGAGATGTTAGAGCTAGAGATTGAGCAGGGAGTTGGACCTAGTGGCTTCTAATGCCCATTACAACTCTGTGATTCTATAATTCTATGATTCACCCTCCCTTTTGCCCCAAATGGCAACTGAAGTGCTGCAGTGCTCCTCCAAAGTTCCAGATTAAATCCAGTGATGCTATGTACCCTGCCAGAATCTGGAGCACTCCCACCCTTGACATATAGGGTAACTTTCTATGTTTCTAACACTGCATGCCCTGTGATAGCTGTTAACATGTACTAAGACAAAAACACAATGTTTCCAAATTATTTAACCTTCCCAATAGTAAGCTTGAGTAGTTAAAAGGTGTTATATGGTAATCAATTTGTGTGAAATGATCTTGAGAATAACCCTCAGATGGATTTAAAAGCAAGGGCAAGTAGTTTTGTTTTCCAGCATCCACCTACCCTGCAATTGTATCCAATAACTATCACTACCTTAACAGATTCCCAATAAAGCAAGAATGCCTTCTCTTCTGATGCCTATGCAAAGCAAAACAGACAAGGAGGGTCCCGCAGGAAATTATGGAGTCTTTGCCTCTGGGAGACTGCATTAGTATTTATGAAAAGTACGATATCAAAATTTGACAGAAGGCATACATATGGCAATAATTATTTTAAGAAGGTTTGTTAAGAATCAGTGATAACCTATACACAACAATCCCTTTTGTATTATTAAAGCAAAAATTCATTAGTGTTCACTACCTTGCTCTATTTGTGATTATCTGACTCTCATTCTAACTGTGGTTCATTTTATGTTTTTACTTGGTGTTAAATTATTTCTCCTTTCTGGTTCACAGCCTTCTTACTTAAGAATAATGTGTGAGTCACATCTTGAAACTGTAGGAGAATCATCACTAGGATGAAATTAGCATTATTAACGGTTCTGTTTAACAGTCAATGACTTGCAGGAATATGCACACTGCAATTTAAGCAGGTCTGAGTTAGGGTTGTCACACTGAAAATTGGAGAGAGTTGCCATATCTTTAAAAGATGTGTAAAAGAAAGAATTCCAGCTTGTCACTCACAAAAATCCCTTTTCTGCTCAAACGTTAAAGGTACAACACTCCTCTTAGGCAGATACAAAAGTTTCACTTTCTGGATATTACTGGACAGCTTTGTGACAGACATTTAAGTAGAGTAGAATCTCGCTTATCCAAACTCTACTTATCCAAGGTTCTGTATTATCCAACGCAGTTTGCCTTTTAGTAGTCAATGTTTTTGAAGTCAATTTTTCAATAAATTGCAAAATTTTGGTGTTAAATTCATAAATGCAGTAATTATTACATAACATTATTGTGTACTGAACTGCTTTTTCTATCCATTTGTTGTAAAGCATTATGTTTTGGTGCTTAATTTGTAAAATCATAACATAATTTGATGTTTAATAGGCTTTTCCATCCCTTCTTATTATCCAACATTTTCACTTATCCAATGTTCTTATTTATGTTGGATAAGTGAGACTCTACTGTACTACTTTATTTCCATAACATATTGACTGGTTACACATACTTAACATGTTTCCAGTGCCAGATCAGAACATACTATATGGTCCATTGTCTACAACAAGGATGGGTCAAGTGTACCTCTCTAAGGTGCAATCCAGTTCTTATTAAACTTAACCAGCTAAGCCTTTGTTGAGGAATGCTGGGTGTTGCAGTTTTCCCTTCCTTATATACAAGTCATATATCTTCAGACCCATTGGAAAAATATTCAGCTGGCATTTCCCAAATTACAGTATCCATCAGCAACAAGTATAGGTAAAGAAAACTGATTAACATGACTAAATTGTTTGAATAGAACCTTCTACTGCAGATCTTAAAGAAAAGTAAAAACATGCTGTCACCTGTAACGTTCAGCTAAAATAATCAAATAAATGAGCTCCAAATCAACCTGAACAATGACACCTCATAGGATGTGGACGGTAATCCTGCACTTGCTTAATGACAGCACTCTACCCAATTGCAAACAGCTACTCACTAGCAATGCAAGGCCACAATGCAAGGCAAGAAATAAACACAGAAAAGACCCTACATCAAATCCAGATACCAACACTGCCAACATTTCTACTCTGTAAATATTACTAGAGGATCTTCTCCACAACAGTAGGGGTTCATTTTGTTGCTAATCCTTCAGTGTGATGCTCTACATCAATAGACAAGTACACTCTTATGCATGTCACACAAGGCAAGCAAGGCAGCTTCTATGAAAAGTTTTAAAAAAATCATAGGTACCAATATGACATCAGAAGTACTCAAAACCACTGGGAGAACATTAACATTTCCCAGGTCACTCTGTTAATAGTCCCACAAATGGCTATCCTGGAGCAAAGATACTTCAAAAGGAGATTAAAATAAGAGACTTCTGCATTTCAGTTCATTATCCAAGTAAGGAAAAAGAAGGCATCAGAAGCAAAGAAAAAGAGAGGGCATTGTTATCATATGCATATTTGGGGGAAAGCAGAGAGATTTACTTGGTTATTCCATTCTCCACATAAGTTGTTCTATAGAATCCAACCAGGGAGCCATTCAGATGTCCTCGGAACTTCATACTCAGGAAATAAAAGTTAGGAGATAGGTCTTCTTCTGCTTCTATCACCACATATTCCTGTGGATTGTATTCGAAACAACGCTTTAAAGGAATAGACTGGCCTGAAGATGTCTGGAGCAGGGGCATTTCTGTGATCTTAGTCTCTCTGATATGAAGCCAAATGTGTTTGGTGGGATGGCTGTTCAGCGTGATGGAGATGTTAACTGTTCCGTCATAGTGATCTGCTCCCATGTCAGGTTTCAGCTCTAAGTCATAATGGTTGGGATCAACATAGGGAGACAGTTTGAAATTTGTCCAATCTCCACTGTTGTCATCATTTTGTGCAGGACAAGGGTCTGTATCCTCTGGCGTAGGGACTGTGGGTACTTTTGTTGTTGTTTGCCCATTGTCTTCTGGAAGACTGCATTCTGGTGGTTTTAATCCCAGGCCCAAGGCCAGTCCCAAGATTAGACCTAAAGCAACAATCACACCACAAATGATGATCACATGCTTCTTTTTCATGCAATAAGTTTTGGATGCCTTGTCTTCAAAATCCATTCCTTGCATTTCCACTCGTCTCTATTGGAACTAAATATCAAATTGTACAAAAAAGATTTACGAAACAACAGATCTTTTCTCTCGCTCTCTTTTGTATTGACTCAGCAACCTCTGTTTATGTTCAACAGCTTTCCTCTCTTTCTTTTGTACTGACTCAGCAGCCTCCGTTTATGTTCAGCAGTTTTCTCCCTTCTTTTCTCTGCCTTTTCTCCACTCCCGAGCTTTCACTCATTCAGATATTGAAAAATAACCTTTGGTTTATCCAAAGGGAAGTAACTGGTAAAGAAAAATTCAGCTAAGAAGCAGAGACAGAGGAAATTAACACAGAAGAACATTGTAGCTGCTGCTGGTGGCCTTATAAGCAGTGCAACTCCACCCCCAAACTCCTCCTGCTCTGGACAGAATTAAATATAAACCAGCTCTGTGTTAATCAACAGTCAGGGATGATCAAATGCCAAGCTTTGGTGTCAGCAGTTTTCTAGACAGATCACAGACAGACGTGAATCACGGAGAGGTAGAACTGCTCAGAAACCTCAACCTTTGGCTTTCTCCTCCTGGATTTCGTTATGAGTGAGGATTTCCTTAAAATTTTACACTCATACTTTTCTGTAAAAACACCTCTGTGTTTTTGGATTTCCCCCTCATTTTTCCCTTCTGCCTTAAAAAAAATCCTATATTTGGGTTTTAACCCCCTTCCCCTCCAAGTAATAGAGTTTTTAACTTTATTTTTCTTTATGCTGTAATTCTGTGTGTGGCTATATGAAATTACTTTGCCAGAAGAGAAAGCTCTCTCTGTGTTCATCAGGCTGTAAACATTGGCTCTTGATGCATGCACGGAGCCAAACATGATCTTCAAGAGTTTGATTTGCATATGGAGCTGGCGAGGCAGCTGCAGATGTATGTCCTCAATTTTTGCTATTTATGGTTTGTGCTTTTTCTGCAAACAGATGAGTGGGATGCTGGGAGAGTTGGGTAGTACAAATGACTTGTATTGAAGCAGTGAGCATGTTTCAATGTCAAATAAAATTTATGGCAGACTCCACAAAGGTTTTGCCTTTTTACAGTGCAATGCTATGTATGTTCAGATACAAATCCTATTGAGTTAAATGGGGGACTACCATAATCATAGAATCATAGAGTTGGAAGAGACCTCAGGGGCCATCCAGTCCAACCTTCTGCCAAGAAGCAGGAAAGACTAGCCCTATCAAGTGATGACATGGCCTTAGGTGGCTCCCAAATAATTGCTCCTTTCATGACAATTTCCTTCAGTCCCCACATGCAGCTGACCATTTAGGACAGTGGTTCTCAACCTGTGGGTCTCCTGTGTTTTGGCCTACAACTCCCAGAAATCCCAGCCAGTTTACCAGCTGTTAGGCTTTCTAGGAGTTGAAGGCAAAAACATCTGGGGAGTCACAGGTTGAGAATCACCGATTTAGAAATACAGTTTAGGTAATCAAAAGAAAATGAGGCAATGAAAGTGCAGAAATATAAGGATTTTCAGTATCTTAGTATCTGCAATGCTAGAAACTTGGAGACAGAAAAAAAATTCAATCAGAAGACAAAATTATTATTGGGGGGGGGGTCCCATATCCCCCACTTTGCCCCATATATACACTGCTGCAGGTGATAGCATATTCCTGGGCATTTCTTTTGGGTCTCTGGGCATTTCCCTTTGTTGGGAGACAGAGCTGTGTATTCCCAAACTAGCCTGAAGTAAAATCTGGCTGCTAGTCCAATTTGTTTCTCGGTGTGGGAGAGGCACCATCCTTCTTGCCTCAGGCAGTGAAAAGTCTTGGAATGGCTCTGATTACTCAGACAAGAGAAGTATTTCTATTTATTTATTTCTATTCATTCATTTATTTAAATATTTCTAGCCAGCACTTTATCATGGGATGTCAGGGTGATGTACAAAACAAACAATTCAGAACCCTTCCAAATGAAAACTATGAACAATTTAAACAAGATAGAAACATGTTTAACATATTAAAACATTGGACTAAATGAAGTAGAGTTTTTATTTAGTTATGATCATACAATGAAGGCTCCACATGCAAAAAAGTTTTTGGTATCTTTACTACAGATTCCTCCTCTGCCAACATACAGACTTTGTGGCATATTTTATCATTTCAACAACAGTTAAAGGTTCAACACAACTATAAAAAAACCTGTTAATAGCCCTTCCATTCCATATAATAAACCAGAAGTACAGACTGTGCCGTGCTCTATTGCTTTGTAGTATCATGCCTTCTAAGGCTAATATGGAATACTTGTAGCTGCTTGGTATCTTACCAAAGTCCTTTATAGACATTTTTTCTTTGCAAGGATTCGACCATTTCCCACAATCCTGTTACAAGAACCATTAAAGAAGCACAGTTTATCATATCTTAAGTAAATCTTACACAAGCAATGGGAACCTCAAGTACAAGAATCTGACCCCTATTCCCCAATAGCCTCAGCATATTGCATAATTTGGACAAAACTATCCACCACTTCACTGACATGGGAGCCACCAGCAGCCACTTTATAAGTTGACTTACACACATCTAAGTGATACCTTATAATATTTAAACTCTTTCCAATCAGGTATTATGATGGTGTTCAAGATCTTAGATCAGTCTGGAATACCATATTTTTCATATGTGGCATTATGCATTGAGTCATTTTATTGAAAGGCAACATTGCAGAACGAAATGACCAACTGAATGTGTAAGCGAACAGACAACCAGATGTATAGCCAAATGCACAACCAAATGCACATTCAAAGGAGCCCTACTGTCAATTTGAATAATAAAAAAGAGTCATGCATTGGCTGAGAAAGTGCATCTACATGGGCAATGGTTCAACAAGTGCAATTCTACTCTCATGATCCTAAACTGAATGCAAATGCTGCACTTCATACAAAAATGTCCCCAGCACTTCCATTAGAGAACCAACACATGCATATGACAACAGATTTCCAGCCAGAAAGGCTTTCCAATTCTACTCTTATTTCTAGCAGGTTAGTAAACCTGAAGTCAAAGAAAGACAAAATTAATAAAACAAGGCTAGATAGCTTTCCACTTTGGATAGCGCTTATTCTTCATGTGAACAGTCAATACAGTAAAGTTCCTTTGTAAGAATTGTATTTCTAATTAAAAGTGGAAGGGGGCATTTCAATGGGTTAAAGATCTGTTGATAAAGCTCAGGGTACTTTGCCAAATTAGCCTATGCAGTTGGATCTCATCACTGAGGTCAGTGGAACCTCTTCCTAAGTAATGATCCATAGAACACAACTCAAGTCATGATGTCAAGAGTCAGACGCCAGTTAACAAACAAAACAGAGTTTATTCCGAAGATAAGCCAAAAATAACATAAACACAGAAAGTATCCTTGAAACACTTTACTTATCAGTGTTTCAAGAGTAGTTTGGACAAAAATAACTCAAAAACAAGCCACGCTATTTTCCCATGCTGGCATTCAATAAAAACTAAAAGATGCTTCAATTCAGCTTTGGAGAACAAATAGAGTTGACTGCAAGAAAATATGCAAAATAAACGAAGGCTTGAAACCTTCCAGAAGCTGCAGAGTATAACTGAAAGTACAAAAGCCTCTTTTGGTTTCAAACCATTTCTGAAAACAGAAAGCCGGCTCTGCGGATTTAAAGGGACAGTTCCCAAAAGAAAAACAGCAAACTGGCTTGAAAACAAACAAACTAGAAGAGCAGTAAACTGCTTCCACGGTGCAGATAAAGCCGAAAGCTTCAAAGGGATGATGAATAGCCGTCGTCAGGAGAATCCAAGGTCAGGTCAGGAGGCAGCAGAAAATTCCGAAAGGCAAACCAGAAGTCAGAAGCTGGGAGTAGTCGTCAGTCAGAGGGCGTAGACAGAAGCCAGGTCAAATTCAATCCAAAGTCCGAAGAGGGTGCAGTCATCCAAACCAGGTCCACGATAAGACACAGCGAGAGCCAAGCCAGATGGTATCAGCAGCTAGAAATAGTAATCAGAATGCAGTCCAGGGAAACCCACACAGTTCCATCCCTCTGCTGCAGAGCAGTCCCAGATAACTTACATCCGAATCACAGTCCAAGTCCAAGTCCAGTCTTCACGGAAACACAGAGATCCAAATGGCGCCTCAGCAACACCTTGCCACACGCAAAGTGCAGTGGCCAAACATTCCCATTTTATTCCCCTTCCTCCTGGGTGACCAAACACTCACACCCAAACACCAGGTGTCCCAAATCTACTCAGAGTCAGAACTCCACACAGCTAGAGCTCGTGGATCCGGAGTACCTAGCAATTCGTCGGAGTCCCAATCATCCTGCCCACACTTAGCCCCATGAACACTTAAAGAACCATCCTCCCTTCTCCAAGCATCCTAAGTGGGATCAGCTCCTGCAGAAACCCCAGGTTCAGTAGTATCCATAGGCCCCAAATCCCCAGACATCTCCGGTGGCTGTGCCCATTCAGTGCCCACTTCCCCAGCCACCACCTGTTCCTCAGCATCCATTTCCCCAAACTCCCCATCTGAATCTTCCTCAGAAGATCCCCCATATAGCTCTCTAAGTCGCTTCCTGCGCAACTCCTCCAGTGAACCCTCATCACGAGGGTTTTTTCTTCCTCTTCGAATCCCATCACCATCAACCATAATCCCTGAAGGCGCAGTCACAACACATGATGATCCTGAAAGAGAGGGAATGTCTCATGCACTCTGCTCTCTGGTGAGCAGACAGTGTACTTTAGGTAGATACATTGATTTGAGGATTGTCTTAGAATCCCCCAAACCAATGTACCGGTCTATATATGATTTCCATGCATGATTCACACTAATTTCCCACAGACATTAATTATACAAAAGCCCTCCACATTTATGGGTTTAACTTGCAGATTTGATTTTTTATGGGCTTCATTGATATACTCTCTTTAGGAATCTCTAGGTCATCCAGGGTAACTCTAAGATCAATTTCTGGCAGAAGGTGACAACTACCTTGGGTCTCACTCAGGAAGAAAGCAGAATACAAAGCTTCAGCAGTTATTGACCGTTTCTTTATCATGAACCCCCTTTGAAATATATTTTGTTAAAGTGGACATGCCAATTTTTAAAACTCTAGAGTGCACCAAATATGTATTTAAGGTTGGTCATCAAGGGATTTCAATTTGGAGAGAAGGGAGAAATAAGTAAATGCACACAATTTGGTTGAAATGTTTTTAATGGAATGACTCCCTAAAATAACAATAACTGTTGATACTGCAGTAAATGCAGCTTTCCATGCAAGTTTATTAAAATCAAACCCCATGAAGTTCACAGGGCTGTTTGGCAGTATCACAAGACTAGTTAACAGAAAGGTTGACATGTCAGTGCAAATATAATTCAAACCAAGTATGAACTGATTGAAAAGGGTTTTAGTATACTTATGAAATTAGAGTTTCATGCATTTTACTAACCTGAAGGTAAAAAATAAATTTCTATCGAGAATTTGCCCTGTGGATTTTGTTGGAATTTAGATTATGATGTATTTGGTGGGGGAGAAAGCCCCTGCTTATTTGCATGTGCTCACTGCTTTAAAACGGTCGTGTTTGTGCATATGTGCATTCAAGTAATCTTTTGTTTATGGCAGGTCCATGACTTTCATACAGTTTTCTTTGGCAAGAAATACAGAGTGGTATATTGGCAAATTTGAACATGTCACTCTTCTCCATTGGGCCAGATGACTAATGCAGATCCTCTGAATAAAGAGAAATGGTTTTGCAATGAGGGAAAGACCCACAATTTGGAAATTGTGTAATGACTTATTTCAACTTAGGCAAATGAGAGGGTTTTTTTAAGGGAGAGGGAGACCAGTGTGGAAAGTTACAAAAGTAGAAAAGCCTGGATCTACCACTCAACTAACTTTCAGTGCCTAGAAAAACAAATTATAGTTGAGAAGTCAATGTTTATATTCTAAAGAGTCATAAATTCTTGCTTGTATAGATGAGACATCCTGAATTTTCAAATCCATATTTTCTTGTTCTATCAGCTCTCCTGTCTCATCTCTTGATCTAGCTATTTCTTATGATGAATAAGAATCCTTTCGTTCATAGAAGATATATCATCAGACTACCTCTAGTGGTACGTGCTCTTTCCTTGAACATTTTCCCCATTACCCTCCTTCTGTTTACAGTGCCTAACCAGCACACACACACACACACACACACACACACACACACACAGACACACACACAGAGTATGTGAAATACTCTTCCCCTGGTATCTCACATGTCTCAACAAGGGACTAGTTTTGAAGCCCTTTTCAGTGTAATCTAGTCTTTCTGCTGTACTTGCATTGCATTTGAATCACTATTATGCTTTGCATGTGGGGTTGCTTTGAAGTGCTTGGATTCAACTGGTCCATAGAACTCCAATCACACTGCTAATGGGCTCATGACAGGGATCATACAACTCTCCTATTGCAACAGCTCCACTGGCTGCCGGTGCATTTTCAAGAACCATTCAAAATGATTTTTATTTTAGAGCAATTTTACAATTTCATTTTGGAAATAAAATCAAATATAACTATAAAATATAAAATAAATTGAAAATGAACAGCTTTGAAATGTCTAGGGAGAAAGGGAAGTGGATGGGAATATTATGTATTATTTATTTACAGCATTTATATTCTGCCCTTCTCACCCCAAAGGGGACTCAGGGCTGATCACATTGCACACATAGGCAAACATTCAATGCCATAACATAGAACAGAGACAGAGACAAGAAGCAGGCACGGGCTAGCCTCGAACTCATAACCTCTTGGTCAGAGTGATTTGTTGCAGCTGGCTGCTAACCAGCCTGCGCCACAGCCACCCCCTGATGTCACTTTATTATTGACATGCCAAAACAGAAGCAGAAGAGACCCATTGCATTAAGGTAGGTGATGGGAATATAGAACATTCAGTAAAAGCTCACTTTGGGCCCTTCTACACTGCCATATAAAATCCAGATTATCTGGATTATATGGCAGTGTAGAAGAGGCCTCAGTTGCTTAAAATAAGTCCTCATCTTGAAGGCCTGTATCCCATTTCATTTATAATTTCTACTTGCATTTATTACTTCTATATCTTATCCTGCTCCCAAAGAGCTTGAGGTCACAATTCTTTCCTCTCATTGTACCTGCCCAGGTACAGTAAGGCAGATGAAATTGATGGTGCACCCACATGGTAGTATTAATACAATTTTATGGTACTTTAACTGCCATGACTTCATGCAATGGAATAATGGGATATGTAGTTTGCTGAGGCACCTTCACTCTTTGGCAGAGAAGGCTTTGAAATGACAACTGTCAAGTTAAGGGCTATTTCAGGCCCTGTGATTTCAGAGCCAGTACTCAGTGCAATTGATCCATTCAAACTGGATAATTATAGCACTATTATTTCACATCAACTGCCATGTCTCTATGCTATGGAATCCCAGGGTTTGTAGTTTGGTGAGACATCAGCAGAACATTCAAACAGATGGAACAATTCAAGAATGAAGCTGCTGTCGTGGGGCCCTTATACTTCAATATTATATCACTAACTGCCATGGGTGCAGAAAACAGTAGTTTGAAGTTGAAAACAGTGAATTCCCAAATCTTCTCCCCAAACTACAAATTCCAGGATGCCATAGATTGAATAATTGTACTTCAATTGCATAGTGAGAATGGACCCCTGGAGATGATCCTTCTTGTGGTGTCATAGGAGATTGATATAGGCAATGTTACTGGGTTGATTTTACCAGGGCAGCATGGAACATTAAATATCAGCCAAAGTGTGCCAACACCAACACAATTCCTACTGTTAGGTTTGACTGGAGCAGAGACTTTGATTCAAGTGGATTTATCTTTATGCTGAGCGTCTTCAAGTCATTTACGACAACCCTAAGGAAGGATTTTCTTGGCAAGATTTGTTCAAAAGGGCATTGCCCTTATCTTCCTCTGCAGTTTCAGTGGCTGAACAGGGATTTGAACCCAGAATTGTAGTCCAACGCTCAAACTACTACACCACAATGACTCTTGAGTTGAGTCAATCCAACAATTGATTCAGTGGCTCTACTAGTTAAATTAACCAATAGGATTTCACCTTAAGTCTAAGAAATGTTTCAAGGCAGCATTCATGCCCTGAAATTCGTCCCCCTTGCCCTGAGGACCACATAAAAAGGGCAGGGTCTTTAGATTCAGGGCCAGATCCTTTGATCTGGGAATCTTACACTATCATCCCTTTGTACTTTTGATTGTAACAAAAGGTGGCCATCACTTGTGCCTGTTTTAATTTCCACACTAGTTGATATACGCCGGTGGTTCTCAACCTGGGGTCCTCAGATGTTTTTGGCCCACAACTCCTTGAAATCCCAGCCAGTTTACTAGCTGTTAGGATTTCTAGGAGTTGAAGGCTAAAAGCATCTGGGGACCCCAGGCTGAGAACCACTGATATAGGCTCATGAGCTGGACACCAAATTGCTCTGGCATCCAAATGGCTATCAAACCTTCAAGGATGTGTGGTCAATACCCTGATTGTTGGTTATTTCACTTCCCTCAAAAGCTCAGTACAGGGGAAAGTAAAGTTCTGTACAAATGTAAAGTGAAATGTGGAACTAGTTGTCCAGCAAATTTAAGAGCCAAAAGAATTATAGCAAAAATAATTCTCCCGGCTCCACATTTCCTCCTGTAAAAAAGAAGAAGAATGATCTCTTCATCTCAGTTTTTAATGCTGTCAAGTGATCATTAATTCTTCAAACTGCCTGGGGTGTAAACACTTCTATTTATGGAGAGCCTGGGTTTGTTTAAAACCTTTCTCTTTTGCCATAATTTTCACTTGTAACTTGTATGCAATGTCCTCTTGGAGTTGTACATTTTGGAAGCATAAGGACTTTCAGCTGAGTGAACAGAATGAAAGCTATTTGTCGTTCTTCTCCTGGTTTGAAATGGTATCAACTGGCTTCTTCTGTAACCTGATATTTACTACATTTTGTCAGAAATAAAATTATTCCTGAAACCTAAATAAGAATAAAATTACTTCTGAAATCTAAACAGTTCAGATCATAACAATAAAAAGACCTGATGAATCAGGCATATAATCCATCTATTCCAACCTTCCTTTTCTAGCACTCCCATCTCCAATATTTTGGATTATATCCTCCATCATCCCAGCATGGATAAGAATTGTAGTCCAACAAAGCTGGAGGACATGGGTAGGGGAAAGTGTATTTATTTACATATTTATTTCCTTACTTCTTTCTTTCTTTAATTTGTATCCCACCTTTCTCCCAAGGTGGAAAGATGGATTGCTCTGTTAAGCTTGTGCAGAATAAGTGTTTGAGAGATGTTAACAAGTACAATATTAAGACCTTCAACCAGCCTTCAAGTGAAGGTTCTGTTACAATGCTGCTTTGCCTTCCTCATGTGATGAAGTCCTAAATAGTTTCTTGGTTAAATAAGTCACTTTTATTCAACCCAATTATCTGTCTCTGATTTCATTATTCCATCGCTGGCTAGCAATGCACTGTTTACTCCTTGCCAGTTGCTGTAACCCAGTGCCAAAGTCTGTGTTTCTCAATCTTTCCTTCATCAGCCTTTTGATACATATACTGCCAAAAAGACCTCCAGGTATACAGAAGACAAAGAACCAAAAGGAGCTGGACTCATGTAAATGGACTTTGTAAAAAGAACCTTCTTTGTTAACTCACTTATTATTATTATTATTATTATTATTATTATTATTAGAAGAAGATACACAACAAGATTAGTACACAACAAACAAGATCATGATGCTGGCTGTTGTATTGGATCACACGTTGGACACTTCCCAAGTGTCTAGGACTATGTGATGTATCGGCGAATAATGCGGGCAGATCCGGGTAGGGTGGCCTTTTTCAGGTAATTTTATCAGTGCCAATTATTTTCAGGTGCTGGCCAATGTCTTTAGCCATTGCACCCAGTGTGCCGATCACAATTGATGCCACCTTTACTGGCTTGTGCCAGATTCTTTGAAGTTTGATCTTTAAATCCTCATATCGCATAAGCTTTTCCAGTAGCTTTTTAGCTTTTTGTCGATTCTGCTGTCACCTGGGATTGCAATAATAATAATAATAATAATAATAATAATAATAATAATAAGGTAAAGGTTTTCCCCTGACATTAAGTCTACTCGTGTCTGACTCTGTGGGTTGGTGCTTATCTCCATTTCTAAGCCGAAGAGACAGCATTCTCCGTGGACACCTCCAAGGTCATGTGGCCAGCATGACTGCATGGAGCTCCGTTACCTTCCCGCCAGAGCAGTGCCTATTGATCTACTCATATTCGCATGTTTTCGAACTGCTAGTTTAGCAGAAGCTGGAGCTAACAGCGGGAGCTCACCTTGCTACCTGGATTCAAACCGCTGACCTTTCGGTAAGCAAGTTCAGTAGCTCAGTGGTTTAACCCACAGCACCACCTTTCCCACCTTTCTCCCCATGGGGACTCAAGGCGGCTAACATCTCTCCACACTAGGCTAGTTTAAAAAGAGCAATATAAAAGTTAAAAAAATTAAATAGGAACAATGTGGTAATAACAGAATTAAAAATACAGTAAATACACTAAAATTGCATTTAAAACTCATATTCCTCCCCACCCATCCTCCCCAGTGCCTGTCAATTACATATGCCTGTGATTGTGTAGTGCAAAAGGACATCAGGGATTGTATTTTTTTCTTTCCATCCTTAGCTACTTTTCACAATAGATATGCTCGTTACTTTCCCTTCCAACATATAACTGGATGGTACAAAATTTGAAAAATATATTCAAATAAAATTTGAAAAATAAGTAGAATACATTATTCACTACAGCAGTGCAGCTAATTAATGGCAAGCTCACTGCATTACCTGCAAAATCTAATACCCAGGATCCCATTGATTTTATTAACTGAGATATTCTTTGCCATAAAATATGGGCATATAGAGAACACTGCCACTCACTTGTTCCAAAGCAGGACTATATTTTGTAGACATGACCATGTAAGTCAATGGTAGTCTACAGAGACAGTGTTTATGAGAGGAGGGATTGTGAAAATGGTCTGCTAAGAACAGTTTCTGTAGTTTGTGCCATGTGCTTTAATAAATTTAAGCTCCTTTAATCTTTTAATACAGTTTTGTCCTGTTTATACTCTTGTTAATCCACTGGCTTTCACAGGGCTGCCCATATTTTATCAGTTACAACAGGTGCAAGTCAAGGTATGAAGGTACTAGACTTCTGAGACAGGGAAATGAAACGTGAGAAGGGCAAATTGAGAGTCAAAGAGAACAAATTTGTTGAAAGATTTAAATGATAGAGGAAGTAGCTGCAGTGTGTCTGTCTTGGCTCGTCTTGCTCACATATCCAAACCAGCTTATTTCTGTTACACTCTTCTAAATTTTTCAATATCATGTTTGCTATGCTTTGTAAACAACAGATGTATATTTAACAGACATTAAAAACGGGCCCAGCTCTCATATGAGACAGTGTAAGGCAGCCTTCTCTCTATACCAGTGGTTCTCAACCTGTGAGCCATGGCCCAGCAGTGGGCCATGATAACGAAAATCCAGTCTGTGAGCCTCCTTCCTCTTTATTTATTTATTTGATTTCATATTTTTTTCTGCAGAGCTGACCATTGCATTGGATAGACCACATCAGCTCTAGATTATTAAATATAGTTTTCTGTGGGCGAGCAGATGGTGACTACTGGATGGCATATGTTCTGTATCAGAAACTAGAGCTGATGTGGTCTATCCAATGCACTTTTCTGAATCAGCACCAAAAATAACAAACTGAATCTAAAGCTGAACAAAAACTGATTTGTAACCCTTTTGGTACAAATGTTGGAGAGTGGTCCCTGGTCAAGTGGATCCTGGTCAAAGTGGTCTCTGGTCAAGTGGGCCCTGTTCAAGTGGGCCCTGGTCAAAGTGGTCCCTGGTCAACAAAAGTTTGGGAACTTCTCTATACCCGTCATTCATCTGATGGAGTAACCCGTGAAACATCATTCAATAATAAATGTCTGACTCACAGATCACAAATCAGGTTTGCTACCACTCAGACACAGGATCAGACCTGGAATGATGCAGCTCAACTCTGCTGAAACCTCCTCCTCCCCCCCCCCCCGCAATTTGGTTTTTAAATTTTTAACCTTAAAAATGTTAAAGTCTTATTGTTATATAGGAACAGAAGTACTGCATGAGATGCTTCTGCTTCCTGGAACAATTCTTGGAACTTGAAGAATCATGATCCCACAGGGGCTCTTCCCTGGTATAAAATGTATTGAATGAACTGTCAGATATTCTGGGGAAATGAACATCACTAGTGAATAAGGGTTTTTTTTTTCCTTTTAGTGTTATGATTTTGCCTGCTGAATAATGGATGGCCCACCACCAGGCAGCAATTTTTTTGAAAAGGAAATCTTCTCTAGCTATTTTGTGATAGTACCCATATAACTCTCTTTTCAACCAAAAAACATTAGAGATTCTTGGCTTAAGCTTATACTTTTTCCGAATTTAGTCTTTACATATGTCTGTGCCTCCCCACAGGCATAGACATTCTTTAGAAAATAACCAAACAGTTATTTTTCTCTGGCCATGTTATTGTTATTAATATGGTGTTCCTTTTTGTTTTCTTTGTAAGCAGTTGTCCATGAAATGGGACAGTTTTCAACACTGGTTATTGTACAGAGAATACGTTTTAGCTGTTAGCTCAGAGGTTGGATTTATGTACTACACACCCACTTTTAAATAGCTTAGATGTAACCAACATTAGCAAAATCCATTTTACCATCAATTTTCCCATTTATTGCTTTCTTTATAGATCTGGGTAGACTTTATAAACTAAAATTTAAAGCAGGTGCAAGAAGGTTTGCTTTTGCTAAAGTCAATGAAGTGATATCAGCTTCAACCAGCTGAGGATTTGGCTGCTGCCGCCTTGCTATTGTATGGCCTTGGTAACCCACCAAGAATTCAATGTTGAGCCTCAAACAGGATCCAGTTGGCAGATGGAGTTGTAATCTTATTTTAGCAAATGGATGAGTGCTTGGTACGCTGGGCCAATCATTTGGAGCCCTGCCATTTTCATCTGGGTGTCTGCTTCCCAGTTATGCCAGCTCTTAATTCAATGGCACTGCACATCAAATTGAGAAGCTCACACTCAGTGCCAGGCAGCTAATGATCTAATGAAACATACAGCAAAGAAAGCTTTCCGCTCAAAGGTAACCCCAGGTCATGTGGATGACCTGCAGGTCATTTTACCAGTATATTATCTTTTGTCATGCTTCTCCAAAACTTACGTTATCAGTTTACAGTGATTTACAGTGTTTATGGAAGGACTATGATAGTTAGATGTTCTGTAACAGCAGGAAATGAAAGAGCATTAGATAAGAAATCTATGGCAAATGGCAGTGTCAGCCTTTTTTATTGGCAGAGCAAATGTTCATCTCTGGGACTCTTCTTCAGTTCAGCCATTGAGATTTCTACATTCATGAATAACAGAATAAAAAGGTGGTCTCATGCAAATAGTCCAACTAGATTCTCTCCATCTTTGACATTTATATTCTCCCAGAACCCAAGATGCTACATGTGGCTGTTCTCGTCCCTACCCAGAATGATGCTGTGAGGTAAGTTAAGATGACAGGGCCAAGATCTACCGTGAATGTTATGGTTCAATGAAGACTTGAATCTGCATATCCCCAAGTCCAAATCTCTACACTATCTGAACTCTCTAGACCACCACTTGATCACTGATTTTCAAATCTTTTACATAAGACATATTTGTAATCAGGAATGATGATTTTTTTATTTTATTTTTGCTATGGGACCCTCTTCTGGCTCTCCTTTGAAGGCATGGCAGCATTGATAAAACTATATATATTGACACACAACCATGGATAGCCAGACAGTGAAACAGATAGATATAGAAATAGATAAATAGATATAGCTTTTTGTTTGCTATCTGAAGAATAATGTTGTGGAATTGCAGTCTCTAATTCAACTTGCATAACAAGGCATCAGAGCTTGGGAAGTCTTTTAAAAAGAAAAGGAAAGGAAAGGAAACAAATAGGTGCCATTGTCATTCCAAGGACCAAGAAGTAATTACCTGCCATCAAAGTTACATGATTTAAAAGTAATTCTTTGCTATTATCAACTTCCAAAGGCAAAACCAGTGATATTTAATTACCTCAACATAAAAACCCCTCTCTGAATGGTACAAGCCATTAGCCTTAGGACCCTTCCACACTGCTGAAAATGTGGAGAGAAGTGGCATATTAAATGTTGGTTTTCTCGACATTTGTTGGCTACACATGGGGCCAAAAGCATACCTTTTTTCATCTGGGGGTAGGCAATCACCCACCTGTGTCGATTCCATCTACACTCAATGTAATGCAATGTGCCTCCTACATTGCATTAAATTGAGTGTAGATGGCATCTCAGTAGTTTATATCACAAACCACACAACTAGTATATGAATGGTTAAAATTACTTTAATATAATCTATAGAAGTTTCAACAGAATGAGGATAAAAGGTATGCCAACAAAGGATTCTCAAAATAATGTTTTTACATATCCATTTTATGTTTGGGGGACAGATAGAAGAAACATATAAAATCTAGTTTATGCTAATCTACTCAGAAAGAACACATGGTACAAGGATTATGACACTACATCAACTCATTTTGCTTGTTAGCATATGTGAGAAGCAGAGGCCCCAACTACATTGCAATGTAATGCAGTTAGAAACTGCATTATATGGTAAGTATAGATTCAGATCATGCAGCCCAATATAGTTCACTGCAACAGTGCTGCAACAGTGTTGTGTGATAGGACCTGTGGTTTCAAAACTGGTTGGCAAACAATAACTAAAGATGAAAACATCATTGTTTGGAGGCTTTCTTTTTAAGATGAAAATTGTTTTGCTTCTTCTGATCTACAGTCTATTCTTTATTACACTGTTACTTTTGGACTATTACTGTAAATATTAAATAAAGCAACAACCTGGAAAGTTATATCTGTAGAATATGCACAGTACTCATATCACTGGAATTAAACCATTTGCCTAGTTTATATTTCTTTACCTATAAGAAACAGAATTTTCCATCCTCAGCTCTCATTCTAAGAACACAGTGTGTGTGTTATGATATAATCCTGGCTGCAGTTAAAATCACATTTTTAAAAGTGAGAATACTATGGTACATATAATTCATCTAGTGACATTTTAAATTGCACACAGCATTACTTTTTCTTGGTTGGCTAGCAAACGGCCTTGGATCAGATACTAAAGTTGCACTTAGTGTCATGAAAAGATTCTTGAAGTGTTCACAAATCCTGATTAAAAGGGTGGATATTATTGCTGTCTATAAACTCTGAGTCACATACAAGAGATTAGTTGATAAAATACCGGAAAGAAATATTTTAGAATTGCCCTGAATGGAATTACAGTGAACTGAAAATACTTTAAGGAAGACACAAATGAGAAAAAAATAGTCTGTCGGTTCCATAAAATCTTATGAACAAATGCTATGATAGTTACTTTAATTTCTGAAAACTTAGTTCATTGAAAGGTCTTAGCTAGAGAAAACCGGAGCCACGGTGGTGTAGTGGGTTAAACCCTTGTGCAGCCTGGACTGCTGACCTGAAGGTTAGCTTGTTGACTTGAAGGTTGCCAGTTCGAACCCAGCGAGATGGGGTGAGCTCCTATCTGCCAGCTCTAGCTTGTGGGGATTTGAGAGAAGCCTCCCAGCAGGATGGTAACACATCCAGGCATCCCCAGCCAATTTTCTCACACCAGAAGCAACTTGCAGTATGTTCTCAAGTTGCTTCTGACACAGATTACAGTTTGCAAAGGGAGTTGTAAGTATCTGTGTTTGAGTATGCATACATTTTTCTTGCTGCATGGCATCTGTGAACAAACAGCTCTCACAAGTTTTTGCAAAAATCTGCAAAAAAATGTTTATTTGGTGCAGAGATGGAAATTGTTGAACAACAACACCCATCAGCCATAGTCAATGCCATTTAGTAATGTCTGGAGGGCCACACAATTTCCACCCCAAAGAGGGGAAAGGAGAGGTTGACGAACAGAGAAAGAAGAGAGATAAGATCTCTCCAGTCTTGAACTAATGGATTTGGAACTAAACTTGAAAACATGTTTTTACATGTTTTCTCCACTATGCAGAAAGAAAAAGACCTGAAGGTAGTACTGTATTTTTTAAATTGTAAGACTCACTTTCCCCCCTAGTTAAACATCTCTGAAAATGGGGTTTGTCTTAGAATCACAGGGTGTATATTAGGTATTTTTAGTGGCAGTAGTTGTAATGAAATTAGGGTAAGTCTTACAATCAATGATATCTTACAGTTGAAGAAATATGGTATAAGTTTTGTTTTAATAGGAGCCTCTGGTGGCACAGTGGGATAAACCGCTGAGCTGCTGAATGTGCTGACTGAAAGGTTGGTGGTTCAAATGTGGGGTGAGCTCCCACTGTTAGCCCCAGCCAACCTAGCAGTTCAAAAACATGCAAATGTGAGTAGATCAATAGGAACTGCTCAGGTGGGAAGGTAACGGTGCTGCATGCAGTCCTGCCAGCCGCATGACCTTGGAGGTGTCTTTGGATAACGCCAGCTCTTTGGCTTAGAAATGGAGATCACCACCAACCCCCAGAGTTGGACATGACTACACTTAATTTCAGGGGAAAACCTTTAACTTTGTTTTAAGAAATACATGATCATGAAACCTACTTTGTTTTTCTTTTTGAATTGAAAACACATCCAATACAATGTCTCCATCTTCAAGGGAGAAGAGAAAAAAGTTAACAGTATAAGAAAAGACAAAATAAGATACTTACACAAATCTATTCATGCATGTAGGGAGACAAAGGCTGGAACTATTTGTTGAAATATATCCCCAAGAAAGTGGAATCATTTTCTTTTATCTTCTATCAAATCTATGAGTGGAAAATGGACTTTTATAGTATTTAATGTGTGTTTCTTCCAATCATGTGTATATAGGATGCACACACAAATTCAACTGTTTCATTGAGTATTATCCTACACCTCCTATTTCTCCTGAACACTGGCGTCAATAAGGGGAAAATATTTAATTCCTTTAAAAGAGCAAAGAAACGCTGAGACCCTTGCTGAAAATATTTACAGGACAAATGTTGTGCTGCAGTTGAATATATTTTCAGCACAAAATGATGTAGGAGATAGTATTTCATCTGTTTTGCATTTGGCCCCTCTGCTGAAATGTTAGGGACATGTTATCCAAAACATATGTCAATAAATGGCATGGAAATGTGAAGACTCATTGCCCCCCCCCCACCCCAGCAAATAGAAAACTTATGCAATTTGTAGGGCTACAGTAATCTAAAGCTGCTGCTGCTATCCTGACTACATAGAATAAGCTTTTATAAGGTACTATTTCCCATGCCTGTGGTGTGTGATACCATTAGGTCCTATCCTACAAATCTTTTTCCTGACATGATAGACATTATTTGAACTGTGGCCAACACCCTTTTTATCTGATTGCAATATCAGCATATGTCTATACTACAGTTTATAGTGTCTCTCTGTCCTGCCAAATCAGACTTCTTGAGATATGGTCGCAGCTGGCGCACAAGTTTTAATTGTGCAAAAGCCCTCCCGGCCACCGCCATCACCTGAGCATCAAGCATCAGCGATGAATCCAGGAGGACCCCCAAGCTGCAGACTTTATGAACAACTTTTGACCAGACTTGATATTTACACTTATACTGATATCTTGAATGTTTCCATGCCCACTCAAAACTTAACAGTGATGACCTCCGCAGAGAGCTAGACAGGGGGAGTGTGTCCCTATTGGTGTTCCTGGATATCTCAGCGGCTTTCAATACCATTGACCGTGGTATCCTTCTGGGATGGTTCTTGGGAATGGGTCTTGGGGGCATTGCTCTGCAGAGGCTCCGCTCCTTCCTGGAGGACCATACTCAGTTGGTGAAGCTGGGGGATGACTGCTCAAACCCCTGGCCATTGACCTGTGGGGTCCCACAAGGCTCTATTCTATCCCCTATGCTTCTCCATCTACGTGAAACCACTGGGCGAGGTCATCTGGAGTTTTGGAGTTCGGTACCATCTCTATGTGGATGACACTCAACTTTACTACTCCTTTCCACCAAATTCCAAGGAAGCCTCTCAGACCATAAACCAGTGCCTGACAGCTCTGATGAGCTGGATGAGGGCAAACAAATGGAAGCTCAATCCAGACAAGACAGAGGTCTTCCTGGTCAGTCGTGGGATATTGGGTGGCAATTTGTGCTTGACAGGGTAACACTCTCCCTGAGAGCGCAAATCTGCAGCAGGTCATGACCTATAAAGCCCTATATGGATCAGGCCCAACCTATCTCTATGATCGCATTTCCCCCATCTTGCTCTAAGATCTTCCGGAGAGGCCCTCCTCTGGCTCCCACCACCATCACAGGCACAGTTGGTGGGGACGAAGGAGAGGGCCTTCTCAGTGGTGCCCCCCCAGCTCTGAAATGCCCTCCTAGAGAGATCAGGCAAGCCCCCACTCTACCCTCATTTCATAAGGAGCTGAAAACCTGGTGGTTTAAACTGATTTTTGAATAGAGCTCCCTAGACCCTTTAGCTATGCTCTTGGTTAGCACTTTATCTACCCCTGCCCACACTACATTGTAGCACTTGGCACGCCTAGCACTTTATAGTTGGCCACTCCAACGTTAAATCCTGGCCATTGTATCTGGTTTCATTGATGGAGCCCTGTCATTAAGTTTTAAATTTTTGGTTATGTGTTTTATGACTATTGTTTTATGCATTCCTGTTTATGTGTGTAATGTTTTAATTGCTATATGATTTAACTTGTTGTATGTTTCCTGCTATGTTTCCTGCTATGCTAGGGCCGGGCTGTGGCGCAGGCTGCTATGCTAGGGCCGGGCTGTGGCGCACCCTGACCTAGCAACCCGAAAGATAGTTGCATCTATCAAGTAGGAAATAAGGTACCACTTATAAAAAGAAGTGGGGAGGCAAGGTTAACTAATTTACGACCTGGAACGAGGAAGTGCTGTCAGAGTGGATGATGAAGCAGCTGCTCCCCCCTGTGGCCAGAATCGAACATCCCCTCAGGAGAAGGTTAAATTGCCTCTGCATCTGTCTCTGTCTTGGTCTCTGTTTGATGTGTTTATGGGCATTGAATGTTTGCCCTATGTGTGTATAATGTGATCCGCCCTGAGTCCCTTTCGCGGTGAGAAGGGTGGAATATAAATACTGTAAATAAATAAATAAATAAATGTTGGAAACCTCTCTGAGTCTCTTGAGGAGATAGGGCAGTATATAAATAAAGTTTTATTATTATATTATTATATTATAATTATTTTAGTCCAACACTTTGCTAGGATTTCAGCTTAATTCCAGAATTGAATTCTTTCTTTAAGGTGTAAAGTTTTAAACCCACTGCTTCCCCAAAAAACCCATAAGTGCACTTTCTTTTTTTTATCTTGAAAATAAAAGTTTTATATTTTAATCAGAAAAGTAAGTACATTTCACCAAGAGAATGGAACCACTTGTTCCCTGACAATAGTGCCAACAACTGAAAATCAAGGATGCAAATCTTCATCCTCTGAGATAGAATTTTTAGAGATGCAGAATGGAATTTTTTTCTATTTGCAAAACTGCAGATTGCTGTGAACAGGCAGAAAGAATAAAGCAATTGATTATAATGGTACTGCAGTGTTTTCTGGATCTCCATTTGTTCAGAAAATGAGCCATGGAAGAGTTTTAGTATGGAGTGCTAAGTTGCAAAATGATAGTGGTGGTTAAAAAGCACAATTCCACAACTGCTCATAGACTTGGAATAGCAACAATCAAGGACAATGGTGAGAAATGTCCAAGCCTCAACCCAACCAATAATGAACAAAGCAGAGGGCACACCATCTTCTGAAATACTGATTTTATGAGTCTTTTTATGGATATGCAGGAAGTTGAATATCCCCAGTTAGGCTTGTCTTTACTTTTGCTCAAGTACAGACAGATGTCAGATTCTTGTACTGTGTTGTGGTTTTGTAGAGTGCTGTCTGAGGCTTGAAGTCTACTGAAACAACCTCATCACATTTGCTGCTGGAATCGCCATGGATCATGGCAAATCTGGCAGTATCCAGCAGGGAGTGTGTTGTCTTTTTATGGATATGCAGGAAGCTGAATATCCTTATTTAGGCTTGTCTTTATTTTTGCTCAAGTACAGATGAGTGTCAGATTGTTATACTTTAGTGTGGTTTTGTAGAATGTTGTCCAAGACTTGAAGTCTCCTGAAATGACCTTCTCACATTTGCTGCTGTAATCATCATGGATCGCCAAAGTGTAATACTATCACATTCTAAAAAGAATATCATAGACAAGAGTGGAGTTGCTTTCCTGGAACCAAAAATAACTGTTTGTACCTATTTTAAAAAGTTACTTTTAAAGGAAATTTTTAGATGCATTATGATATAATTTGTTCAAGTTATATGCCATTCTCTTCTCAGTCCTAAAGGCATTTATTCCTTATCAAATACATATTGGAATTGGACAAGAAACAAGTAGTACAGCAGATAATGTAACAAACACCAGGTTCAACACTGTAACGCTTAACAGCAATGAATTAATTTCCAATTATTGTAATAAATGTTATATTAAAATATATTCAAAAGATGTCTCCTCCCCCCTTTTAAATAGACCACTGAAATGTGGGTAGTAGGACCTTTGTAACAAGTTACCACATATTATATGTCCTGCTTTGTAAGACAGATTATCCTAGGGCTAAATATAGGCAAATTGCTACAGTATCCTATGGAACTTGGAGTAAGATGACTGCCATTTATTATCCTTCCAAATTATAGTCATAATATTAGGTTGCTACAGCAATGAATAAGGAAACAGAAACAATGGGAATGGTGGCTTATTTTACTTTTTGATTTTAAATGCCTAATAAGCTTTCTCTACTGTCCTGCCAACCTAGCAGTTCGAAAATATGCAAATGTGAGTAGATCAATAGGTACTGCTCCGGCGGGAAGGTAACGGCGCTCCATGCAGTCATGCTGGCCACATGACCTTGGAGGTGTCTATGGACAATGCCGGCTCTTCGGTTTAAAAATGGAGATGAGCACCAACCCCCAGAGTTGGTCACGACTGGACTTAACATCAGGGGAAACCTTTACCTTTAACTTACTGTCCTTTAGTGAGTACCATTTAATTTTACGGTGGACCAATATTTCTTCATTTCTTCTTCATCTTGTTTTTTTTATTCAAAATGTTATCTCATTAAATTAAGTCAATGTGATGCCATTTGCACTACCTGACATTTTAAAATAGGAACACAGTCCTTAATAATAAGAAGCCGACCCAGATTCCAGGTTCAGCTGGAACCTTTTAAGCTCACGATCTCAGGTTGAGGAGAGAAAGATGTTTAGGAAGCAGATTTGGTCACAGGAGTGAAAAGGGCAGGGAGAGGCAAACCTTCTTTCTGTTTCCTCATTTATCACCCATTCATGCTCTTGCTAATGCACATTCCACAAATCCATCCACACATTCTCAAGAAAATACCCATTTGCCTCTCATCCATCTGCCTTTGTATTCCTTCTCACCCACCCACTCACTTACAGACACACAGCTAAGGTGGATAATAATTTGGTTTCACTACTTTCGTATAAGGCATCTACACGAAAGAGCAAAATTGCTTCATATTCAGGATCAGGATCACAAGTATTTCAGACTAAAAAAATTCAAACGTGGGAGAAGGCAGCAGTCACAGATTTATCCCTCCACTCCCAGTATTTTGAGAATGTGGCTTTTATAAGTCGGGGAATAAAATCTGTATAGTTCTGTAATGCTGAATTGTCATTTGTGGAGCAGTTGGACTACAACTCCTATCAGGCCTCATCAAAATAGAAAATGATGAGCTGGGAATGGAAAATACAGTTCAACAACATGCAAAGGACTACAATTTCCTTCTCCCTATCGTATTTATTTATTACAATATTTATATCCCGCCCTTCTCACCCAACAGGGGACTCATCGTAGAGAGAATTGGGATCTTTTCACTCACCAGGACCAGAAGATAGCCAAGGTTAAGTGGCCAAAAGATGGCCTGGGATCTATTGGGAGAGTTATGAATGCTTTGAAATGGATCATCAAGGATGTCTGAATCTATATCTATCAATATGGATATCTCTATATCTAAAATTGGGACCAAAGGGCAGACATCCCCATCTCAGGATTATACTGATAAAAGCCATGGATATCTGGACTGATTTTTTTATTGTAAGAAAAGTTAAGTTCTCCTGCTCAGGATTATATGGGCTGAAGGTTGTTTATTTTTATATACATATCTTCTGCATCAGAGTCATGTTGGTGCACATTGCACTTGTACAACCAAAGGTAAGTCTTGAATTCTCCTGACTTAAACAGTGCTATCAAAGTTGCTGGTGTATCAACCAGTTCCAGTCCATGAACCATTGAGTTCTGGTGCGGTGAAATTTCAGGGGGGAAAGCACAAATATGGTACTAGTCACTGGCAGATTGGGGTGGATGCTGGTTCATCCACATCAGATTGCCAAGAAAGCACTGTCTTAGGACCTAATCATATAGAGGTCCTTAAGACAGGGGACAGTGGGGGAATCCATGGGACAGTGCGGCAAATCTGTTGGGCAGTGTAGCAAATCATTGGGCAGTGCCCTATTACTATCCCACGCTGAAATTTGTTGGACTCCAGCTTGATCCCATGTTATCCCTGGGATTTTCTATGAGAACAGATAGTAGAATATGACAAAAAGAAAAAAGTAAAGATTAGTTTATTTGTGGATGACACTTTGTTAACTATAATGGAACCATCAAAAGCTTTAAAAAAACATTCAGAAACATTTGGGAGATTTTGAAGAAGTAACAGGTATGAAATTAAATTGGAATAAGTCTGAGATGATGTTAATTAATAATAGCAGAGGGGAAATAGAAGAAACTAGCTGTGCCCGGCCACACGTTGCTGTGGCTTATGAGAATCATTTGTTGACCAGGTGAAATAGCAGTGAATAGCCTTGCAGCCTCAAAGTCTGGCCATTTTCTTCTTATGCGAATCCTTGTTTGGTGAGCTGGAATACAATGGAATAGGCTTGCTGCTTGGAAGCCTGGGTACTTGCATTCTGGGAAAATGGTTTTTTGGCCAATTTGAATTGCACTGAATAACCTTGCTGCTTGCAAGCCTGGCTGCTTTCTACATAAGGGCATCCTTCATTGGTCAAGTTGAATGGGACAGAGTAGCCTCGTGACTTCAAAACCTGAGGGTTTCCTATCTAGGGGAAATCTTGGTTGGCCAGGTTGAATTGCACTGAATAGCCTCGCTGCTTCAAAGCCTGGCCACTTCCTACATAGGGCCTTCCTTCGTTGGCCAGGCTGAATGGGACGGAATAGCCTCATGGCTTCAAAGCCTGGGGGTTTTCTATCTAAGGGAAATCTTGGTTGGCCAGGTTGAACAGCACTGAATAACCTTGCTGCTTGCATGCCTGGCCACTTTCTACCTTGTGGAATTCTTGGTTGGCCAGGTTGGATAGCAATTAATAATCTCAGTGCGGCAAGTATGAATGCTGCAATTAGCCACCTTGATTAACATTTAATGGCCTTGCAGCTTCAAAGCCTGCCTGCTTCCTGCCTGGGGGAATCCTTTGTTGGTGTTGCCCCTCAGGTTAGCTTCACCTTGCTGTATACACCAAACTGCACACAGGTTGAAGTCTTTTTAGTTTATTAGAAAATAGAAGATAAAAAGTTCTTTAAAAGCAAAAGTAAAGTTCCAAAAGATCATTACAAAATAAAGCCTTAGAGAATACTCCAAGAAATCCCAAGGAATAAACAAAGTCCCATTAAAGCATGACAAACTTCCATGAACATGAACACAAAAGCTGCAAGATAATCCAGGAAAATGAGAGCTTGTTTCTTGGTTGAACAAAAGTTGCTTTGGCAAAGGTTTGTCTCCCACACATTGCTTCAATACCCTTTGCAAAGCATGAAAGCATTTCTCTGGCCTCTAACCTCCCTCTTGTTTGCAATTTTTCACACTCCTCCGAACCCTGAATTCCAAACGGTCAGCTTGATCTAAGGAACCTGTTTCGTCAAGGTCAGCCTGCTCATTAGTTTGCTGAGCCTCATTATCAGACTGAGAACTGTCCTCCTTTTCCAAGTCAATTTGCACCTGGCTATTTTCAGTATCATCAACACCATTCCTTGCTGTGGGAAAATGAACTTGCACTCTTTGTTCCTCATCTTCTACAACAGGGACATCTTGAACCTGATTTTGAACCTGAATCCCATCATCCTCATCAGAGTCCATCTGAGGTTCCAGCTGAGTCACAACAGTTGGGAGGTGTTAGCTGGCTCTGGTTGTTTCCCTTCTGGAATTTCCCTGTTTTCTGAGTGTTGCTCTTTATTTACTGTCCTGATTTTAGAGATTATATTGTTCTGTATTATTATACCACAGTAATTATTATATATTATATTCATAATCTTGTATTATCTGCTTAGAACTGGATTATATGAGGCCCCTTCTAAACAACTGTATACAATCCATACTGAACTGGATTATATGGCAGTTAATCATATTTTATATATTTAATCTTTAGGTGCACTGAAAACCAACAATCTATTTTGTTTCAAAATACAAAATTTGGATGCCCCTGTTTCATTTAATAAATGTTTCTAAAAGTTCATAAGGGGTCCGCTTTGTTTCAAATCTGAAATTTTGTTATTATTTCATGTTGTTATTCTGTCCATTTGTGCCAATGGGAACACTTCTTTGGCTCATTTCTCCATCATTTTTATTTCATTTCATTATTCCGCCCATTTGTGCCAATGGAAACACTTCCGGGGCGTGTTCCTCCATCGTTTTTATGTCTATCAGGATGAGTCTTAGGATTGCCACTTAGCATGCTGCCAAGATGCATGGAGCCCCGCCGGAAGTAGCCCTGAGTCAAGTGATGGGCTCTGGCAGGCTCCGTCCTGGCTGCATCTCAGCAGCATCCTAGGACAGGGCTAAAAGCCCATGTGATGAGTCCTTGGAAGGCAAAGTCAAGAAAGAAAGAAAAAAGGGGGGGCTTTTCCCCACCAATTCAAGAGTGTGTATTTTTTTTTCTCTTTTCTTGCTCAACAAGGTCATCACTGACATTTTGTGGTTTATCTATTTCTGATGTCACTGCTTTAGGTATTATAATTAAGCATAAGTATAATCCTATGAATATTAAAACATCTGACTTGCTTCAATGTTTTTGTGGCATTTGCATAATTATAATCTTCACAACGCCTGTCAGATTCAAGCTGTCAAATCTGTTTACACTGCAGAGGAAAATTATTTACTGGGAGGCACAAGTGCAACATTTGCATTTGTAACAAGAAAATGTGTGGTGCTTGAACTCCAGCATGGCAAAAAGATTCATCTCTCAGGTGTTGTTTTTAAAGTCAGGTGAATAAGATTTAGCCTTTTCTCACATCCCATTAATGAATAGACACACTTAATGTCCTGCTGGTATTTCACTCATTAGGAAGATCTTGTTATCTGAAAAATATTTGACATTTGGCACAGTTTATATGAATTCTTAAAGAAATCCCTGACTGCTGAAGCTCCTGCAACATTCTCAGACTTACTGAAGTGAGCAATGTTACCCATAAAGGGTGTTCAATAATATAACAGTGTAGGTAATCCAGAATTAGCCTGATATTTTGGACCACAATCCCCATAATTCCTGATAATGTCACCTGGGATTTAGGGAAGTTCTAGTCCAAAAGCATTTGGCAGAACCTTTATTCATCTTAAAAAATAAAGTGGAGCTCAATGGGAATGCTCCATCTGTGGACTCCAGCAGTCGGCTAGTGAGCCAGCCATAGCAAACAATGTTAAGCCAACATTTTCATTACCTAGAAATTATTCCTGTGTAAGTATGTGTCAGGTGGGAACCAAGTCATTCAATCCTGATCATGTCTTCTTAGCAATTAGTTCTGTTAAGGTCAGTGAGGTTTATAACAAGATGAGCATATAAACCCAAGAGGATTTCTGGTTGTGGAGAGATGAGCACTAGACTGTTCTTTGCCCATTTTTTTTCATTTCAGCTTTTTCTTCACGGGAAGAATTTGAAATAAAACACCAATTCACTCATAACATATATAACATCAGAGGAGAAAACTGAAATGTGTTGAATGTGGCCCATTAAATATATAGTAGAGTTTAGAAAGGTTGCACTTCTGGACAACAGTTTTCAGCTGGCTGGAGAATTCAGAGATGTTATTAACTTCCCCCATGCTCTAGTTTACATGACATTGCCCATTCAATTCATGTTTCAGCTCATAACCATTCTCTTTCCCCCAAATTCCAGTAACATAATTTACAGTTATATGTAACTGAGAATCTCCTTGCTCCTATGAAGTCATTATTCAGAGATATTTCCTGCGGTGAGCGTTTAGGGGGAAATAAAGCCTCCTTTTCTCAGCATCAGTGTCTAACCTCCCTTTTTTGAGCAAGGTGATTGAGAAAGCAGTTGCCCTCCAACTGCAGGCAGTTTTGGATGACACACACTTCCTTGACCTATTTCAAACTGACTTCAGAACAGGATATAGAGTGGAGATTGCTATAGTCACCTTAGTGAATGATCTCCATCTCAACACCAACAAGGGGAGTGTGCCCCTGTTGCTGCTTATAGACTTCTCAGCAACCTTTGATGCCATCAACCATGGTATCCTTCTGGCAGAGCCGGCCCTAGGTATTTTTCAAGTGTAGGTGAACAGAATTTTGGCGCCCCCCCCCCCCCCAAACCAATCACTGAAAAATAAAAGCGTTGGATAAGTGAAAATGTTGGATAATAAGGAGGGATTAAGGAAAAGTCTATTAAACATCAAATTACATTAAGATTTTACAAATTAAGCACCAAAACATCATGTTTTACAACAAATCAACAGAAAAAGCAGTCTCGACTGCACCCCCATATGTTTTGGCCCCAAGTGACCGCTTAATTTGCCTCATTGTTAGACCGGCTCTGCCTTCTGGAACACCTGGAGGGGCTGGGAATTGGAGAAAACTGTTCTGCAGTAGTCCTGGTCATATCACTCAGGCATGTTCCAGATGGTGGTGCTTATGGATAGCTGAATCTCAATAAAGCAGCTGTTATGTAGTATCCTGCAAGGTGCCATTCTACCCCCAATGCTCTTTAATATTTACGTGAGGAGATCATCAATAGGCATGGGGCGGAGGGGGGGAAGGGGTTATTCTGATGATACCCAAAAATATTTCTCCATGCCTTGTAAAACTGCTTCATCTAAGGATAATGTGTCTCCTCTGAATGAATGCCTGAAGGAGGCAATGGGTTTGGATGAGGAAAAACAGATTGAAACTAAATCCAGACAAAACAGAGGTGTTTGCCATCAAGGGTCCTAATCTGGGGATGGAGGTATGTCAACCAGTCCTGGATGGGGTTATACTCCCCCCCCCTTTTTTTCGCCTTCTCCCATACAATTCGCTCCAAACATGAGCAGCTCCAAGATTGTGGATTGACCTGCCGGTCAAGCTCCGACAGCTGGATCAGCTGTCAGAATTTAAGACCCAAGTGAAGACCTTTCTCTACAGGCAGGTCTATCCAGACAGTTTTAATGTTGTTGTTGCTTTTTTAAAAAAAAAACAAAACTTCTATTCTATGTCTAACTTTTGTTTTGTGTGTTTTTAAATGATTATGTGTTTGAGTATGTATTTTAGCAATGTTGTAACCCGCCTCGAGTCATGAGGAGAGGTGGGTAAGAAATAAAATTGTTGTTGTTGTTGTTGTTGTTGTTGTTGTTGTTGTTGTGCAATTTTTTATTGAGACTATGTCTTACTGAGTTGGGGAAAGGGATATATTGAGTGTTTTCTTTGCAATAATGTGAAATAATAATGTTTTGGAAATGATGTTGTAATTGGTGCATAATTTCTATCCAGGTCAAGTCAACTAACTGAGAAGATAATCTTCAAACATACTGCAATAAAAAGAACATAGAACTCAATGTTTACCATAGAAAAAAAGCACTTCTTTATTAATTCTTTCTTAGTAGGCAACATGATGTAGAGTCTAACTCAGTGGTTCCCAAGTTTTGGACTTCAGTTCTCACAATTCCTAACAGATAGTATGCTGGCTGGGATTTCTGGGAATTGAAGTCCAAAACAACTGGAGGACCAAAGTATGGGAACCACTGGCCTAACTGAAAGAAGAAGATACATGTTTACAAATACACCTATGTACACAAACACACCTTCAAACTGTCCTACTTTGGTAGGAACAATCCGATTAATCCTCTGATGTCCCACTTTTACAGCTGCTTCTTCAGTCTTCCAGTTTCTGTGTCCTTTTCCCAATTTCCTCAGCTGTCCTCAGTAGCTTCCAACAGAGTACAAAATGCAAAGTCGCTTAAACTGAATTAATTCAGTAAGGACAGAAAGAAGACGAGGGGGAGATTTTTTCCCCCCTTCTCAGTTGCCAGGGACAAAAGCAAACCACTGCAAACCTTTATAGTCTTCCTCATTCATAATTTTTGGCATCTTGACCACTCTGAGATTACTTGGGTGGATGTGTCCTGATTTTCATCTATGGAATGTATCTAGCAAGTGATACATATGCCACTTGCTAGACTGGAAAATGCGGGCATAAATTAGATGCACTTTCAAATCCACATCTGGCTAAATGCAAAAGGATGACATTCTGTCTACATACAGTTTCTTTGAATGGGACACCTATTCCTATTTACATTGATTTCTTTGGCTTGAAACCATACATCTAGTTGTGCATTCACATCTTTTCTAGATATGACTTATGCTGGATGATGGCCATTGCAAATATGAGAAGTTAAATATGTAGTATCTGTACTATAACTCGTCAACCTACGGGATAAGTTCCAGGACTAAGGAGGAAGGCTTCACTAAAGAGTGAAAAAACCCAATACATGGCAAAATAAATGTTGTATCTCAAAAGAGCAGAGAAAGTTAAATTACTATATTGGGACACAGCTGATCAAAGATCTTATCCTGGACTGGGCTTTAGCACAGCAGGTTAAACACCAAGGTGCAATAAATCTGCCAACCAGGAGGCTGAGAGTTCGAAGCCTGGGTCAGGGTGAGCTCCTGACCTGTAGCCCAGCTTCTGCCAACCTAGAAATTCATAAACAAATGTGAGTAGATAAATAGGAATCACATTAAAAAAAGTGAGGAGGTATTTATTTAGGCCAGCCTTTCGCTTAAAAAAAGGAAGTTTAAAACAAAGGAAGCAGGGAGATGGAGTGGTAGCACCCCGGGAGCCAGAACCGAGCACAGCCTCCAAAAGATGCCAAAAGATGGGGAAAAGCCTTAATACCTCTATCTGTTGTCTGTCTTGTCATTGTTATAATCAACATTGGATGTTTGCCGTATATGTGTTCTGTGATCTGCCCTTTGGGGTGAGAAGGGTGGAATATAATAAATGCTGTAAATAAATAATATCCTGGCACCACTGCCTACTGTCGGAGCCCCTTTGTGCGTGGAATAGGCAGTGGTATGTATATGTGTAAGCTTGAACAGGACGTTGTTGTAACACAGTTGGGGTTAAGGCATAGTGTTTTCAGTTCTGTCTGCCTCTCTGGGACTTAGTTCCTACCTTTTATCACTGTTTAATGAACCAGAACAAGTATATGGAACATACTACCTTCCAGATGTTTTTGGATTCCTACTTCCATCAACTTTAGCTGACATAGCCAATGATATGGCATGAAAAGAGTCACAACATTACATCTGAAGAGCTTCACATTTTTCACCCCTTAATGAGACCAAGAAACAAGTGTTGTTTTGTGCCTTAAAGTAATTTCTGATTAATGGTGACCATAATATGAACATATCACAGACTTTAATGACAGATTTGTTCAGAGGGATTTGCCTTTGCCTTACTCTAAGGCTCAGAAATAGGAATTTGCTCAAAGTCACCAGTTGGGCTTCCATGGCCAAGTGGAGATTCAGAATCTGGTCTCCCAGTATCCTAGTCCAACATTTAAACTACTAATCAACACTAGATCCTATCTAGGAATAATGTTGTGTCCTAATCCAGTCTTGTCTTTATGTGACACTCACAAATTCATAATATCAATTTTGTTGTTAATTGATATCTGCAACACATACTGTGAGGTAGATGAAACAGTGAATTTCATAGCCGACACATCAACCACTAAACTACACTAACTTAATTTTTTCTACATGTTGCATTCATTCCAAGCCTTCCAGATAAATTTTAATTTAATCAAATCACAAAAAATATTTGTCAACCAGTTTATTTTGTAGGTTTTTATTGTGAAGCTAAAGTTTACAGCTTAAATCATCATTACATCAATTGTTAAACAGTGAGGTAAATCTGATTGATTCAGTGGGTCTACTCAAGTTATAACTAACAATAGATAGATAATTTTCAGTTCTATGATTGTTGGTGAAAAGCATAAGGTCACACCAAACACACAAAGATCATTTATTCCTCATTTTTATGCTGTAGGTATTAATCATGCTGCCTCAGTATGGAAAAGTACAACTTACCAAGTAGAGTTAATACCATTAGTTATGTCCTTGAGCATGCAGTAGAATGAAGATGGATGAACATAAGATGAAAATGAATATACACACCTATCAAGATCTGAGATTCTCTCCACTCAGATTCGTGTCTTGTCTTTTTACTGTACTTACAACAAGTCCCCTTTAACATTTGTTGCTATTCTTGATAAGTAAAGCTCCACATACTTTTCAGATTTTATGTGTGTGTGCAACTTTTTTTTTACAATGGCAGGCTCTCTAAGACAGTACAAGAATTGCATAGGGAGGTTAGAACTAGCAAAAAGGAAGAAAGTCCTCCCACTGATGTTGTGTATACAATGCTCAGTTATAGCAGTTTGATACCACCTAAACTGCTATGCCTGAATTGTATGGAGTACTGGGATCTGAAGTTTGGCGAGGTGCTTGAAATGCTCTGCAAATTAGAAAAAAACTGGCATAGAGTTCTGTAGTGGAGAATTGTAAGAATTTCACCAAACTACAAATGCCAGGGTTCTGTGGGGTAGAACCATGACAGAATGATGGCAAGCTGTTATAAGTGTTCTATGAATAGATGGAGTCATTCTATTCATGGAATCCTTGCTTGAAACCAGCTCACCATGTACACATCAGTTTATTCTCCGTGGACAAAAAGACAGCTTTCATTCATAAAGCTCCTATCCTCAGAGCTTGGCAGAACACCAGGTTCAAATACAGTGCTTGATTTCTCAAAAGGATGGGCGCCACACCAGAGCTTAATTTAAGACAGGACTCATTAGAGCTGAGCCATGGAATTATAGGTACCTTGAAACTTGTGTTTGGTGCCTGGGCTTGCAACATGTGAATGTAATATGCTATTAATGAAAGCATGTTCTCTTCAACAAACATGTAACCTTCTGCACTGAGTCATCACAGTACAGTTTGATTTACCTGGCTGACCCCAAGAGGGAAATGCATTGAGACCTGATCCTGAACCATCCAAGACAGGAGGGTTTGGCTCTCAGGACAGCAGCATGACCACATATCCCATTGTACAAACAACGACTCTCGTCCAGCCCAAATCTGGTTTGAATATTGTAGTCCTAAGGAAAGGCCTTTAAAGTTGGTTACTGTGTGTACGTAAGCACTGGAAAACAGAGAAATCAGATGCACTCCTTTCCCCATTATGGAAAGATGTGTTTTATTTCACCTATGGGTGAGAAGGGCAGGGTAAAGGTGATGTAAATAAATAAATAAAGTAATTGACCTAAATCCCATTATAAGTTCCACTGATACATTTGGTGGGAATAAGGGAAAGATCTTGTAAGTGTCCACCTCCAGGTTCCAGTACTCCCTTCCTAAGGAGGCCAAACTGACTTACTCTTTGTCTTTGATGTTCTTTTGGTCGCAGATGGGTCTTAAAGACAATTCCATCTTATTCCAATAACATCCTATTGATACACCTAAGGGCAGCAGTCACACACAAATGTCTCTTTCTGCTTCTGGCACAAAGGGTAATCTTGGTCTTGCAGTTTTTCCAAAACTCTCACAGTTTCCAGAAGCTGTCAGGCTCAGGGAAGAGGGACTTGATACTATCTGTTGTGGCTCAGCAAGCAACAGAGAGTTTTTCTGCAGATGAGGGCTTTGATGGGGTTCAAAGTGAAGAGTCTGCTCATGATCAGGGAGAACTGCAGGCTGAGCAAACCATTGTTTGGGATTTCAGTGTCCGTTCCCAGACAACAGAAAATGATGATATCATTTCCCTTGTGAAACGGTCTTCAACTGATGAGGAGTTTTCCCAAGGACTCAGAATAGGTTTGAGAATGGAGAGAGTGAAAAATAGACCAATTAGTCAGTCTTAGAGAATCTGTGAGAAGTCCTTGAAGCCCAGGTGCATTTGGGATGATCTCAAGGTTTCTTGGTCTTAAGGTAAGTGTTTACTCTGTGCTTAAGGATGGTATTTCTGTCTCGGTTCTCAAATTCATGATTCAAGTTTCCTGTCGTTGTCTTTGTTCCTGGAAGGGTTTGCCTTGGAAAAAGTTTGTGTTTTCATGTTTATGGATTTGTTTGAGTGACTGCTGTGGATTTTGGCTCTCTTCGCTTCACGTACTTTGCCATTTGTGGATTGCTGCTATTTTATATCTTCTACTCTACCGTACTTTTGGGAAATGCCCTTTTCCCCTTTGTACATACTTTTCTTAATAAACTTTTGTAGTTAGTACTACTAGATTCTGGTGTGGTTCTGGGTGAAAAGGTGTCTCAAGGCTAAAGTGCAACACTGTCAATCACCAGGGAAGAATAGAGGGAAGGCTGAGGAAATGCAGACCATGAAGATCCAGCTGTTCTTGACTCCTGGGGGAGGGAAAAGATGGGACAGTCCATTGGAGATGCACCCTCATTTCTTCATTTCTGGGGCACTCACCCCACTCCCCAGATTCGAATGACCGACATTTTGGTCAGCAAGTTCAGCAACTCAGTGGTTTAATCTATTTTAAAAGTTATACATCAAATTTCTTTTAAAAGGAAAATGCAAAAGAAAGGCTTTCTTGTGTTTTATGACTTGCTAATTCAATTCTTGTTTGGATATGTTCAGATATAGAGGTGTCTAGATGAAAAAGAATGTGTTCTTTTTTACTTGTATTTCACTAAAAGTAATACAATCTTTCTTTCAGAATTCCTTTGAAGAAAAATGACAAACATGTGTATATAAGTCTGGCCACAAGGGGGCACGGCCACCCAAAATTACATGTAGAGAGAACAGTAAAATTGTGATGTTTATCAAATGTAAAATGAAACAATCTAACCATTTTTAGCGCCTCAGAGGCTAAATTATGCATTGTGTGTTGCTTTTTAAGTGTCATTTCAGATGCTGCATGCTCCATCTAGGCTAGCGCTAGAGTTTTTGTTTTGTCAGTTTTTAAAGCTGCCTACCAACAACAAAACATGGAATTTCTCCCACACAGAAAAACAAAACAAATTGATGAAAGGTTGTAGGGAAGTTTCAATGGTAAATCTTGCTTATCACACTGCAGGGTCACACAGATTGCAGACTGGCTCTTTCTGCCTAGTGTTTATGTTGAGAAGGAAGCATCTCAGGGTGAGATGTCTTTGGAAAGTATGTGCATGTATTCTTCTTTGTTAGACGAAAAAGATGAATGACATATTAATCACGACTATGGTTGATGCTTAATATATTCTGTTTAATACAATCACCAGAGCCAACTTCCCACTATGATACTCCCACAAACTACCTGTTTCAACCTTCCCATGGGCTGTCCCTTAGCCTAAGCATTTAACCATGAAAATAGACTTGGAATAGTAGCAATCAAAAAGTCTTTATATCTGCTGACATCTACTGTGACTGCTGAAAGGGCCTTATAATATGGTTGAGTTAATTAATGGTTTGCAAGGTGTTATTGAAACAGATATCAAGAGCATCAAGCGTTATTAAACTGTTGACTATTTCTGCATCTGGGTGGGGAATATATGGCTCTCCAAATGTTGTTGGCATGCCAAATCCATCAGCCTTAGCCAATGCAGCCATTAGTGAAGGATAATAGGACTGGTAGTTCTATATCAAAAGGGTCACACATTGCTCAGCTGTACACTGCACATAAAACATGAACATAGTCTATGCATATTTATACAGGTGAAATATGTGACAATGTTTACTGTGGTAACAGTTAGATCCCACCCCGCAAATAAGTGACAGCATGACAAATGCCTCATTATAGAATTTCTGCTTATTGTGGGAAACCCATTATTTCTTAACAGAAAAAGATGGCTTATCCAGGCCAGTGAGTGCAGGAGCGTTGTCACCTAGAGCTAGTGTTGTGAACTGAGCACTTATCCTCTTGGAACAGTCATTGTTATCACCTCCAATTCTGCACAGGCCACTGAGCAGTCAGCAGCTGCTAAAGTAGTCACTAGGGATGATTTCTTCATGTAATTTCTTCTGGAAAATATCCATGTATCACTTATGTTATTTCATGCCAGGCCCAGCCAAAATTTGCATTTTGATCATTAGTTGTATTTTACTTATCTTCCTGTCGTCTGTCAGCTTAAGTTATCCTTTTGAACAACACTTATGTAGATGCATTTCATAGATATAATCAGGACACATCTGACCAAGTAATCTCAAAGTGTAGCCAGCACAAAAAGTAACTTCCCAAAGCTCTTGAACTTGGCAACCCTGAATTAATAACATCCTAGAAACATTATCAATACTTTTTGTCATCTTGACCATATTCTGGTATGGTTTATTTATTTATTTATTTATTTATTTACAGCATTTATATTCTGCCCTTCTCACCCCGAAGGGGACTCAGGGCGGATCACATTACACATATAGGCAAACATTCAATGCCTTTTAACATAGAACAAAGACAAACAAACATAGGCTCCGAGCGGGCCTCGAACTCATGACCTCCTGGTCAGAGTGATTCATTGCAGTGATTCATTGCAGCTGCTCTCCAGCCTGCACCACAGCTACATGTGTCCCACTTCTCTTCTGTGAAACGTTGGAGGGAATGGTATTCAGAGATTATTTCCCTCTCTCCTTGCCCCCTTACCTCCTCCCTTTTTGTGACCTTGTTGTTAGTGCAACCCCCTGAGAGAATTATGAAATCATATTTTACTTGTAAAATCCTTTTTAAAAATGGCATAAAGAAATAACATCTGTGTTAATCTGCAGAAGCATAAAATCTTCAGAATAAATCAAGAGTGGAATACACTTTGTTGACAACTCAGTCATGCTTGGCTTTTTGGGTAGTTATATTGATTTCCCAGCAGTTAAAAATAATGCTCGACAGCTTATCTGTCAAATCTGAAAGAAAATCACAGATGTATTTCAATTGTGGGTCTTTGTACATTCAATTTTTTTTCCTCTTTGGTGTGTGTCTGTAAAAAAATTTCTAAATCCAGCCTTGCTTTGGGCCCTGCAAAAACAATTTTCCTTCCTTCCTTCCTTCCTTCCTTCCTTCCTTCCTTTCTTTCTTTCTTTCTTTCAATTCAGGCGGAAGGAAATAAATCCATTAATTTACTTAGGCAGTATCTGTCAGAAAAAATGCCCACTGGAGTGAAAAGTTGTTTATTAAGATCTCCTGGCAATATGCAATTATGTAGTACTAGAAAATGAATAAAAATGCAAATGGGGAAAGAATAAATTATGTTATATATGCTGGTAGGCTGTAATTAGCTTTTAAATTCCATGAATGTTTCATAGCTAAAGTTTGATGGGAATCAGTTACCTGCTAAAAATAAAATCTTTTGCATACCTAGGAACAATTTCATTGGACAGGAACAAAGGCCCCATCTACACTGCCACATATATGGCCAGTGTAAATTAAATATGCAGTTTAACTGCATTGATCTGCTTTCTCTGAGTCTACACTGTTTCAAACTACATTATATGACAGTATAGATGGGGCCAAGGGCTTTGTCTGCTCTTGGATTCTTTTTGGAGCTCTACACTCAGGAGTGACAGCCCTCAATATTTTGATGCCTGAGGCAAAGAAGAATAGCATGAGCAAGACCATCAAGTGGATTTTACATCAACACTAGTGGTATAGTCTGTTTTGCTACATCTGGGGACAGGTAACTGAGAATGCAGACTAGAAATCTGACTCAAACTCTTCTGTTGCAACAAAGGGGGATAAATGGGCAGAGAGGTCTCTGGAGGGGTTGCCTCAATGAGCGAAGAAGTAATGGTGATGGTGAACAGTTCCATCAAGTCAACTTCAATATATGGTGACTCTGTGAATGACAGTTATGCAATCAACAGCCCTGCTTGGGCTGGATCTACACTGTCATATAATCCAGTTCAAATCAGATAATCTGGACTAAGAAACTGGACTTTATAATAATACTAACTTTATTTTTATACCCCTCCTCTGTCTCCCCAAAGGGGACTCAGGATGGCTTACATGGGGCCAAGCCCGAATAAAAACAATAGCAATATAAAACACAACAACAGACAAGAGACATGCATAATTATAAAAATTTAAACATTACCCAATAAAAACAAATGACAAAAACTAATAAAAACATGGATTAAAACAGAGAGGTTGTAAAAGTAGACTGGGTAAGGTGCACCATATAAATATTGTAAACACAACGTGACTGATAAAGTGCTGCAAATTCTTGGAAGTGCAAATTGGGATGGGAGTAGACCCTGTGTCTATATCAAGTTGACAAAGGTAAAAAGTGCAGACCGGTACAAGAATGGTCACAGATACAGGATTGTTATGGGGATGAGCAATCTTTATGGCATTGTAAATGGAGTCTAAGTTTTGCAAACTCACAGTCATAGCTTCTTTGATTGAGTATCCACCTGTAATGTGGTCTCCCTCCCTTTCTTCCTACTTCCTTTTACTTTGTTATCTTTTCTAATGAATTGCACCTTCTCATGCTGTGTCCAAAGTAGAACAGTTTCTGTTTAGACATCTTGACTTCTAGGGAGAATTAGAGCTTGATTTGCTATAGGACCCATTCATTTGTCCTTTTAGCAGAAGTTTCCTCCAGCACCATATTTCAAATGTGTCAATTCTCTTCACATCAGCTTTCTTCACTGGCCAACTTCCATAGCCATATACAGGAATTAGAAATGCAATGGCATAGACAACTGTCACTTAGGTATTCAATAATATGTTGAAATAAGAAATACAGATGGACTTTCTTTACATATTTTATTGAGTTCTAGGATAGCAGCTTTTAAACAGAGGCCGGATGGCCACTTGCCAGGGGTACTTTGATTGTGCTTTTCCTGCATGACAGAGGGTTAGACAAGATGGCCCATGTGGTTTCCTCCAGCTCTATTATTCTATGATTGTATATAGTGGCACTGTGCTGCAAAATAAGCAATTTCAAAGCAAAAACAAAAACAATAACTGCATTAATAAACTGTGGCTAGAATTTGTCAGGAACTATTTTTACTTTTTGGTGGATCCAGATTACATTTGTTCACTGGTACGTATCCTAGTTGCCATTCTTATCCCTTTACTTATTCTTTGTTAATTAAGAAACTGGATATAAACCTCACTGCCCTGGGTCCATCGGAACCGATCCCTTGTGTCATGAAAGTGTACTGCTTAGCACCAGTCATGTTTGGTATTACTCAAGGTTTTGTGGTTTCCAAGTGATAAAAAATGATAGAGCCTGGGTTGGAGGGAGGCAGGAGTGAGGCTATGAATAGAAGAATTGTGATCTATGTGAACACAGAAGAATATCTGTCCTCTAGCTGTTAAAAATACTCCTAATCAAAATTCAGATATAAGGAACAAATGCTTTATCTGTTTATTTAAACACGTTCCCTGAGTCATGTCAAAGCTAAACCTCTAGTGTTTAAAAGCAGATTTTGTCAATAATGTTTTATAAATGGATGGACCACATCCAAGGATGCTAAAGGAAATCTAATTTTTCCTTCTACAAGTAATTATATTTCCTGCATCATACATATTCCCAGTTTGTCAGTGGCTGTTATTAGCTGTTATTGTCAACCATTCCCTAAACCTCTGAAGATATGCTTATTCTAGACCACAACAAACAGAAGTGGTGCCAAAGATATGCTTATTCCAGACCACAACAAATAGAAATTGTGCCTTTCTCTCCACTCTAGGATTGGCATGTTCTGTAGAAAGTGCAATAATTTATTTTATTTTATTTGATGGAGACCGTAGATAATATTGGTTATGAGTAATAACCATCCATTCATAAAACCATATGTGTGCAAATATGTACACAATGGTTAGCCCTGAAATTGACTTTCTGTCTTTAAAAAAGGCCCCAAACATAGCAGCATTGCTCTCTAATTCTTCTAGCATTTAGGCCCAAAAAATGTGGAGGGATATTTTTTTTTCTTGAAGGTTTGCATTTTCCATACGCGTGCACGCACACACACACACACACACACACACTCCCACCTGTGGCCTCAACAATGGGACAATGAAAGAAAGATAGTGTTATGAAAAAATGAAGAATGTAATAGAGCAAAAACTGAGAGTGAGATGGAGCTGTAAACTCCGGAACCCAGCAAGGTCAAACTCTAACATCAGGTTGATCAAGCTGTATACTATTTACTTATAAAACAGACCACTTTTCATTTGTTTTCTAAGATTTTTTTTTGGTTGATACTATTATGATAGAAGCCAAAATACACACACACACACACACACACACGGGCCTACAATCCTTCAGAGATTTAAAAGTGACTTTTAGTGTCCCATCCGAGGAGATGCTGCCCTGTGCCAATTCCATTAGTGTCAGCAGATAAATAACTTCAGATGAAATATGAGGAAATCAGTTTGATTTCCTCCTCTTGCTTTCTTATTTTCTGACTCACCTTTAACAGGGGACCATTGAAGTTTTGGAGGGGATTAAAATAGTGACATTAACTGAAAATGATAAAAGGGAGCAAGATGGCCTATATTCTCTTGTGGCATGACTCAACTTTTCTAAAAAGTATAGAAATGTAATGTGAAAAAAGAAAATCCTCCCAATTGTTTGGAAAACATGCAGAAAAAAATCATAATTTATTTTCTAGTTAATAATGAATGTTGCCATTTTGGGGCAACTGGCCCTGTTTGTTTTTTAAAAAAAATAGAAACACCAAAGACGTAAATAAATATATATGCATGAAACCATCCTCTGGTCATTATTTATTCTCTCAGCAAGTCATAATCATAGACGACCTTGGTTTTTGTTTGACATGGACACTCCTAGATGAACGTCTCGTCTGAAAATTAGGAAAGATGTATATTGCCCTCAATCAAATTATTACACAAACAAACGTGTGCATGTGTATAGTATAAAGTATACAGATATATGTATAAATCTTCATTAATTCATGGCATCTTTCTAGTTGCAAGTGTCAGTTGGATTTAAGTCATGCTACATGACTGAAAACATGTCTGAATGAATATGCCAACTTTTAGATCATAACCATGAACATTTGAAAGATGAAAACTGAAGCAAATGTGGCCAAGCAATGTTAGAATGTGGGTGAAATGGCAAAAAGTATTAAGGCATGGACAAGTCAGTAGCAATTTGCTTTTGCCTGAGTTTACTGGAATGACAAGGTTCTACCCACTCATTTCCTCTTTCAAGGCCGAGTTAATAGAGTGCAAACTGTTTCTGTACTAATTTAAGTACAGCATATCCTCATCTACAAATCTAGAATTTTTAGTCAAAACAAATCAGCTTCAAAACCTGGGTCAACCTATCCATGTGTCAATGTAAATACTGTATCTTTAAGGTAAAAGTAAAGGTTTTCCCCTAACATTAAGTCTAGTTGTGTCCGATTCTAGGGGTTGGTGCTCATCTCCATTTCTAAGCCGAAGAGCCGGCGTTGTCTGGAGACATCTCCATGGTCATGTGGCCAGCATGACTTGCATTGAGCATCGTTACCTTCCCATCAGATTGATCTACTCACATTTGCATGTTTTCGAACTGCCAGGTTAGCAAAAGCTGCTGCTAACAGTGGGAGCTCACCCTCGCTCTCTGGGTTTGAACCGCTGACCTTTTGGTCAGCAAGTTCAGCAGCTCAGCAGTTTAATCTGCTGCGCCACCCGGCTTTTGAAAAGACTAGATGTCAGGCAGCAGCAAAGAGAATAGAGGAGGTCTGTAACTTAGTTTTTTCCTGGACAGATTTAAGCTCTAGGCTTTTGCCACTCTATTCAGAGATCGGGATTATAGCTTTATCAAGGAAGGAAACATCCCATTCTCTGAGCAGAGTGGCAAAAGGCATTTTTAACAGTCTGGTTGGGAAAACAGTGGAGGTCAGGGGCGGGGGGTTCTCTGTGATGGGTCTGGCCCTTTTCCCTTTGCAGAATGTGCCTGAACTTATCCACAAGTCATATAAAAATCCATGGTTTTAGACCCCAAATCTGCCCTCAACTTATACATGAGGTTGATTAATACAGCTAGTCAGGGAAAAGAGGAGAAAGCAGAAGGAGAAAGAATCTGGAACATTTTAAAAGCATCTGAAAAATTAGAATGACAGAGACTTAATCAGGACTGCATTAATCATGATGTTTCACATTCTGTTTAAATTAAGACTGTTGTTTATAAATCTATGATTGTATATTACTTTGATTTTGCATTTCTGCAGATGTGTGTCCTTTTGTCCTCTTTTTAGGGATGCGTGTCGGTATCCTTTTCAGGCCCTTCATTTTGGAAATGTACAAATGGCTAACCTACTTAATTAATGTGTGTGCAACCACTTGAGGTAATATTACCTCCCTGTATGGAAAGCTAATATGCTGTCATGTGCTTCTAACACAGGCAATACGTCAGAAATGCCCTTGAAATACTACACTGATTGATGAGGTGCAACCTTCTATTTGCTTATCCTTGTTTTATATAACTGAACATTAGCATACTCCTACATACATACCAAGAAAATCTAATAATAACTGGTCTCATAATAGTTGTTTGCAAGGTAATGTTGAATGTGCATCGAAAACCTCTTATTACTACATGGTTTCCTATCAGCTCTTGTGGATTTTCCAGCTGCCATGGCAGGTGATTCTGTTGAAGCTCCTGGTTGATCATTGGAGTGGAGAAATGGCCAGTTGTGATGGATGTGGTTGCTTCCAAGTGCTCCCTCGCATGAAATGGAGCTAAACAAGCCCCCTGGTTCTCCAGGAAGATAGTTACAATGAAATGAATGAGTTGGTAACCAGGGAGATATTAGCAGAGATTTTTGGCAGAAGAGTCTGACCAAACATGGACTAAAGCCTGTTTGAAGACTTATGTTGCAATGTGGGCAGTGAAGAGGGATGTTTTTTTGTTTGTTGTTTTTTTGTTTTTTTGCAACCATTGTACCTACAAATAGAGTGGAACTGGGATCTCTAAAGCTGATATTCCTTTGTGGATTTGGGATTTTATTATACTTTTTTGCATTGCAAAAAAGCTGCCCATGAATATGTTTCCTAGATTTGAAGATACCTAGCCAGTAGCCACAACAATAAGAGACAGCCAAATGGTTAGCTCCAACAAAAGTAAAGCTCTTTCACTGGACTACAATTGGCAAGTTTTACTTATACAGAACATAAATGTTTCCCTAGATGTAATAGTACAGGGAATCCTTGGGAAATTTAGCATTCTCCATCAGAGAAAAGAGCAATACGCTTCGGATAGAAGGACAGCTGGTTTCCAGAGAAGTTCCTTTTGTGTTGCTAATGGAGTTGAAATTTCATTTTATTATATCCTGTAAAGTGGGAATACACTTGTAAAATGTACTCAGATACTACCATTTTAGGCTGTGCTTAAAAACAGATCTTGAATGCAAATATAAGATAATGTTTCAATCTTTCTGTAAATAACAAGCAGAACAACACTGATGGCAACTGCTATTGTGTATGCTCAAATAAATATATTCAAATATAATAGCCATTTCTCATAACTTCACAATATAATGGTATCTTCTCAATTGAGTCATGATTGCAAGTCATGTTCATTTTATGCTATTTTGCATTACTTACATAAACTAATCAATGAAAAAAGAAAAAAGGCATGGTGTATCATATGGCAGTGTTGATTCATGTAATCCAGTTGAAAGCAGATAATGTGAATTATCTGATTTGACAATCTAGATTATATTGCAGTGTAGAAGGGGCCAGAGTGCCTCATGTCATGATGACACCCTAGTTGGATTATTGTTACACACACTACTTAGGCCTGTCTTTGGAAACTTCAGTAAGTATAAGTGTCAGGGGATGATGGGGTGCAGAGTGGATTCCAAAAATTCATCATCCCGGTCTCACCTCCTTCTCCAGACTGTCTTCCCATGTGGATAAACAGCACTGGTCAAACACACTCCAGCAGACGAGGGTTCGGTTGAAAATCCAACGGCAATAAATCTTTATTTACATAACTATATACAAGTAGAACAAGTCAGTCCTTTCTCCATGAGTGCTCATGCTGAAGCAACTCACACACACACTGAAAACACTCCTCTGCATTCCACAGACCAAGAAGAAAGTCCCGGTCAAAACAAACTTGACCCCATTGGTCCTGTGATACGTCAATCATAGCAGGCTCTCATTAACTCCATAACTACTGGAATGCCTTGCCGAAAACTAACACATAAGGCATTTCTAATAACCCAGATTGATTTAACATTTCACAATACACAATACCCTGACAATAAGAGTCTGCTGACTGAAGCTGACTATTGTTGTTGTTTATTTGTTCATTCGCCTCCAACTCTTCATTACCTCATGGACCAGCCCACGCTGACTATAGGAGGACACAATAGCTCCACTGGCTAGAAGTCCATTTCTGGGCATAATTCAAAACACTGGTTAAGGTATTTAAAGACCTTAGCATGGTACATGAGACAGTTTGTGTCTTAAGATCTGTAAGTGGGGGTGCTTTCTTTGTCCTAATAGCATCCCAAGCGTAACTGGAACAAATACAAGAGTGAACCTTCTTGCAGTAGTGCTATCTCTTATATAGAGGTTCTGCCCTCCCTGAGCCCTCCCAGCTGCAAAGAAGGACATTAGCAATGAGGTTGCAAATTCTTCCTACCAGCAATCAAAGACTTTTCTGTTTAGAGAGACCTTCCATACTTTAACTTGTTGAAGGAGCTTTTAATGGGATGTATTTTTATGCTTTACATATGTTTAAAACTGCTTTATTTTTGTCTTTAACCAAATTTAAAATTGCCATTGCAATTAATATCATTCATACAGTCTCATAAGATGACAAGACTCCAAAGACAACAGAGGGAAGATTTATTTCTTCACAAACTCCAGCCAAGCAATTTGGAGGACCTCTAGCAAACTCAGGCACCTTGTACACTGCCATATAAAATCTAGGTTATCTGCTTTGAACTGGATTATATGGCAGTATAGACTCATATAGCCCAGTGTAAAGCAGATAATGTGGATTATCCAGTCTCAGAAACACTTTGGTTAAGTTCCTGGCATGCTGAGAAGGTAGGTTCTTGGAGTGACATTTAGTTGTTTGTGACTGTAATGCTAGTTTATGGTATTGTAACTGCTGAACAGGAAACCAGCTAGAGTTTGTCGAATTGACTCAGGAATATGAAGCATGAGAACAATGCTAACGTCAAAGGAGAAAAATGATAGTTAAAATGAAGTTGGACATAATGGACTTATTACTTGCAATGGTGTCATTTCAGATCACAAGAGTAGATACTACCTGGATTTGAGGAAATGCCATAGCTTCTTGGTTTTACATGTTAATCTCCAGGAGGCACCAGGCCAAGGTCTGGCTTCATTTTCCTCTAACCGGAGGCTGTGGTACTCCTCCTGAACTGTTTTTTTCCCCAGTCTTCTGAACCTCCTATGAGGTTTAGCTGCCTTAGGTTGTTTTCAATATTTAGCACAATGTGTGTGTGTGTGTGTGTGTGTGTATATACTGCTTTGAATTGTGCATCATTTCATGTACTTGCATGCTAGGTAGTAAGGAGTGCTACTGTTTTCATGACTGGGAGTTTTTATGCCTTGGGAGATTTTTCAGATAACTTGGAGAAGAATGGGGTTTTGCCTATTTGTGTGGTCACAGCTAGCAAGGTGTTATGGTGTAGGGAGATAAGAAATCTAGTAAGGGAAAGAGCAATGATATTCCTTATGTTTCTTCCTTCTGCTGGATTCTCCACATCCCAAAAGTTCCTGGTTGTCTAACCACCATCCTCTGTTCTGATGGCACTGCTATAGAATAACAGATCAGCCCAAAATGACCTACATCTGTCTGATAATCTGTTATACACTTGAAGATTAGATTCTAAATCACTTGTAGGTTGTAAAGAAAGGCCTTTTCTGGGGCAAAAACGTCCAAAAGACTGAGGGTCCATCTACATTGTGGAATTAAAGTAGTTTGACACCACTATAATGGCTGTGGCTCAGTGCTATGGAATCATGGGAGTTATAGTTTGGTGAGGCACCGGCAATCCTTGCCAGAGAAGGATACATATCTTATCAAACTAAAGTGTAGACCCATGTAATGAAGTTTAACTGTGTTGAACTGCATTATAAGAGTCTACACTGATCATATAATGCAGTCCCAAACTTCATAATAAGGCAGTGTAGATACAACCACACATTAAAGTGATAAATTGAACAACGTACATCAAAAGTTTTGATATTAACAAGACAAATTGAATTATTGGTCAAATACACTGGACTTAACTGGCAAAAAGGATCTTTGAACGAATGCAGATTAACTAGAAGATGAAGGGGATATAGTTCACTGGTGGTATAATAAGATCCTCACGTCCATGCAGAATATGTTCCCAACCAGACCATGGTTATCTGAAACTACAGATACTAATGAACACCATTAAACTACTTCACTTCTAGTCTCAGCACAGCATGGCCCTTCTACACTTAGCAGGTTAAAATAACCCACTTCCTCCTAGGTTTCATTCCCCACCCGCTCTCACAATCCCGGGCTTTCCCTCAGGGACTGGCTAGATGCAATCCTGGGTCAACCTGAGGAGTCTGAAGACCTGGCATGGCTGTGAGGATTTACCCCCGGGATCATGGAATGTGGTCCAAGGAGTCAATCCCTGCAGGCCCAACACCTGAAAAGATCTGGACCTTGCAGTAAGGTCCAGATTTTTCAGGTGTTTTTTTCAAATCCAGAATAAATTGGGAAATCCCGGTTTACTCTGGTTTAATCCAGATTAATTTGAGGTGTTGTTTGGACGCCTCAGGTTAACCAAAACCCGTCATGGGTTTTGGGCGTGTGGAAGGACCCAGAGTCATCTTGGAGGACACAGAAATTGCTAGAAAGATATCTTCTCTAGGAATTTTCCTGGTACTCCAGGTAGTTCTACAATAACTTCTGGATGAAGCATTCTATAGAATCACCTGGAGGACCTAGCAAATTCCTAGAGAAACCGTTTTCCCTGGGCATGAGAAATTAAACCATACAAATGGGTTCTGCTGTTACGGGGGCATCTTGGCATTGTTTTATATGTATAAAGTCCCAGGATCATTTCCTGATATTGACAGACAGCTCACAGTAATGTAAAACCAAATTCAGATAAAATTATTTTACAAATGGTAAAATACAAGGAAACCACTACTTTAAAACATGAAGTTAAAAAGAGTTTTAAACACATTTTAAATATAAGGTATGCCCATTGCCTTTTATAGCTAGAAAGAGAGCAGGGATCTCTCATGGATCTCTCATGGGCCTGTTTTCAGTAGGTCTATTCTACATATCTCTTCACCATGATCTTGCCCTAGATGAATAATTAAGGTTTATGATTGAAATCTAGATATGCTAACCATATTTATCACCTTTCCAGGAACTGTCATGCACACACCAGAAAAGTGACTCTTTTAGATAATTCCTACTATCTGGTTCTTCATTCCCCTCCCATGTAGCTTATTATGTTCCCGAGACTCTCTTTGATTCTCACAGATCTCACCAAAGATATAGGCAGAGGGTTTGGGAAATCTTAAAAGCTACCACTCATGTACAGTACTATGGATTCTTATTGCTGAGACTGCTTCCACTGATTTGGGAGGAGTTGGGTTTCTGGACTATCAGCAAATGGAAGCTGATGTCTAGCTGTCCCAACACCAGCCTTCTCTTGGTTTTCCACATCATCAGCTGAGGATAAGATGTTTGACAAGAAGTTGAGGATGAAAATATGAAGAAAGGAATTGTTATGGAGTCATGGTAACTTCCCCCTCTCCAAAGATGTATAGTTTACAAAGAGACTGCAAATAAAGATATGATTTCTTTCATTTTATTAAAAAATGTTTTCAGGAGGTCCAAAGTTGTGAAATTCCAAGGATTTAGAGAATTTGGAATGGACCTAGCAGCAGCTGTACTTCTCAAACACTATCTTGCTTAACATTTTAATACATTGTATCAATTTGATGATTTCTGTGTAAGTTGTATCTTTCTTACTGTGTACTGTATCCATTTCTTATATGAAGTGTATAGACTGTTTTTAAATGTATGTATCAAAATGTAACTCATAGGCAACCACCTCTTCATACATAATCTCTTAAGAAAGGAAACCATGGCCAAATCCCTCCAGCTATTTCCCAATCCAGATAACTATCAGAATCATGTATGTATGTAAGTGTTTGTCCATTTAACCTGAGGTTGAGAGTCTGCCACTCCCGTGGAATAGGAGGCTTCATATATGTGCATTCATTAACTTTCTATACTGACAGGCAAGGCCTTTATTGTCTAAGATCAGCACCTTTGTCTCTTGAGTCTTAACCTTTTGTTTTGCACAGAACTGAACGTTTGAGATAATCAAAAACTCAACAGCATATCTGTAGCATTGTTTCCCTATGGATTGCACCCTCTGAAGGGGCATCTCTGCAGCAGATGGGCTCCTTGCATAGACCAATCCTTGGCTGCTACTCATCCTGCCATGGGAATCCCTGCCTGTAGGCTGTGACATCAAAGGAACTCCCAGCCAATCCCAGCACAGATCCTGGCCGGCCTCTTTCTCAGCCAATCAGGAGAGGGAGCGGGAAACCTGAATAGCTGTAAAAACTGTATAAGATGTCTTGTATTTCTCTGTATATTTATGCTTGTGTCCTTTGAAGCAAATTGCTTATACTTGTATCCTTTTTGGCTGAATCATAATAAATCTCTGGGGCTTGTCTTCAATCTGGTGAGTTTGTTTCTCTGTCCTGACCTATCTGGTTTAGCTTATGATCACCATGCATGGACCTTTTAACTGTGATCATAGCTGAAATCACTACAGAAGGACTGTAAGCTCACCAGTGGAATCTTTCTCTTTAATCTTTTACATTCATCCCCTTCTTGTCCCTTTGATTTGGCTTGCTCATCTGGGAGATTTAGCCATAGATAATGGGCCTTTAAAATCCCTTGGAATTTAGTTCCAGGACACCCTATGGTTACCAAATTTTGCAGCTGTTTAACCACAGATATAATGGCATAGTAAAATGGTCTCTCTCTATATATAAAATGGCAAAATCAAAGTTTGCTTTTTGTGGCATGCCTTTTTTCTTTCTTTCAGAATATTTTCAAGCCATCAATAATGGAATGCATAGCCCTCATAATCTATGGATACACAGGGCCAGCTTTACAGTTCAAGACATATAAAAAAGCAGCCAATCCCAGAATCATAGAATCATAGAATAGTAGAGTTGGAAGAGACCTCATGGGCCATCCAGTCCAACCCCCCGCTAAGAAGCAGGAAATCGCATTCAAAGCACCCCCGACAGATGGCCATCCAGCCTCTGCTTAAAAGCCTCCAAAGAAGGAGCCTCCACCACACTCCGGGGGAGAGAGTTCCTCTGCCGAACAGCCCTCACAGTCAGGAAGTTCTTCCTGGTGTTCAGGTGGAATCTCCTTTCCTGTAGTTTGAAGCCATTGTTCCGTGTCCTAGTCTGCAGGGCAGCAGAAAACAAGCTTGCTCCCTGCTCCCTATGACTTCCCCTCACATATTTATACATGGCTATCATGTCTCCTCTCTAGCCTGTTCCAAGAATACATAGTACACATGCTGCCTGGAAAGCAGTTGTTTGTTTGTTTGTTTTATTTGATCTTTTTTCCAGAGTGGAACCCATGGTGGCTTCCAGAGGCAGTCAATTAAAAAAAAATCACAATAAAATGTAAAAAGAATTTTAACCACCACATAAACACTATAAAATCGTTTTCAAAAACACATTCAAGTCTGCAAAGATAAATAAAACATCCCAATAAGAAGCTCTGCTCTTTACGCATTAAAAGTCTGCTTAAACAAAAACAAAAAATCTGTATTTGCCTGCTGTGAATGGCAAACTCTCCCATCAAATGAAGTTCCATAGGATGGGAACAGCCACTGAGAAGTTAAAAGAAGTGTTAACTGGCAACAATCAGTGTGGGAAAGGGATTCAAGACAGTGAAAGGAAGGAGAAGCAGGCACCAGAGAAGAGAAGGGAAAAGCAGGAAAGAAGGGAAAGATGCTTAGAGATTATTTATTTATTTATTTATTTATTTATTTATTTATTTATTTATTTATATTTCCATCATTTCTATCCTGCCCTTCTCACCTGAAGGAACTCAGGGCGGCTTACAAAACTGGCAGAATTCGATGCCAATACACAACAATACAAAATAATAAAACATAAGCAGTTAAAAACAGATTTAAAACAATATAAAATACTTGAGCCATTCATCCACAGAACCTTGTACATAAACCTTAGATTAGAAGGTCTGGCGTTAAATCTCAGTTAAATGTGGCTGCCACATCTGAGTCACACTGAGACAATAACCTATGCCAAATCTAAAAACGTACTATGTAAAGCCTGAAATGTAGTACAGTTGGCCCTCCATGTCCATGGATTTAGCATTCACAGACTCAATTATTCATGGGTTCAAAATATTCCCAAAAGGAAAAAAATCCAAAATGTAAAGTTTAATTTTGCTATTTTATGTAAGAGATGCCATTTTCTACACCATTGTATATAATGGGACTTGAACATCCATAAATTTTGGTATCCGGAGATGAGGGCCCTAAAATCAAACCCCAGTGAATACCACAACCCCATTATAACTGTTTTGTGTTTGTTAGTGTTAATGGTTTGGCTTTTAAAGTTCCCCAGTATTCTTCTGCTCTTGTTTTTGTTGTTGTTGTGCCTTCAAGTCATTTATGACTTATGAAAACTTATGGATCTTCTTGTCAAGATATGTCTCAAGTGGATTTGTCATTACCAACTTCCTATTACTCCTATAATTTAAACTCCTCTTAGTAGTTTCTACTTCTTTTATTGCTTCCTGTTGATCACAAAACAAGAGTACTGATTAATAGCTATTAACTTTTATTTGATTGCATTGTATCTTCCACCAAGGGGAAGTAGAGTAATCCATTAATTATTCTATTTTCTCTCGCTGCACCTCGGCACCTCTTACTGCTAGATGAAGGGCTTTTGCTTGGTGATACATCTGTAGGTCAAACAAAATATGCTGCCAACAGGGCAATGCACTAATGGAATGTCCCATAAGACAGAAGGCACAAAATTTCACAGACTAAATTTGCTATGTGGGCCTTAGTTAAATGTAAACAAATGGCTTATTCTGTCAGATAACTTTCAATCACAATTACTTGAATTGTCACTTGGTGTGTCTTGTGTCAAAGCACTGAGGAATGTGGGACATTTAGGAATGAAGACAACACCTGAGAAGTCTTTGCAATATTTCACTGGCCAAGAATAGTCAGGGAGATCTTTCTTAGGTACGTTCTTATCATATATCATGATTTGCATGATCAGAAGAACATAAAATTTGTCAATAACCTAGGAGCCATAGTACACCACAACAATCATCTTCAGGAAGAAGAGGAGGCTTTTCCATGTTCCAAATCCAGGTGTAGATGCATGCAATTAAATCAGCCCAGTTGCATCTGCCTGAGGATGGATTCAGGCTCCCCCCCCCCCCACCTTTATCCACTGTGGCTTGAATAAATGCAGCTTATTATTATTCTCAAGATTAGGGAGTTTTACTCAGAAGCAAGATCATTTTGTATCCAGCATGATAGAAAATAATGAAAGAAAATTCTTCCAGCAATAGTAGTGGCAAAGCAAGACACAAACTATTAAGAAGTTTGAGACGGTTGCATCAGACATCAGAGTTAGCTGACATGCAAGACACACACTGTTAAGAAGTCTAAGATGGTTGCATCAGACATCAGAGTTAGCTGACATGCAAGAGCAGAAATGCAGTTAATCTGTTTTTATTGCGTTATCTCTCCATAAGACTTTGCTCCAATGTCTTGCTGTGTAATGGAAGTGATCCCGGATTCTTGAAAGCTATGACAGTAGGGTAAGGCTGGTGAGATTCTAAGTATTTACCTGTCAAAGGTTGACTGTGTATCTGTCACTCAAGGACCAGCCTGACTCAATATAGAGAGGCTTGTCACTGGGATGGTGACCACCAGGTGGCAAGCTGAGCAAAATAACTATGCCTTGAAGAACGATGCCCTGTAGTAACAGAAAGAAATTCTGCATTAATAAAATTACAGATCTTCACGTTATTCCATTTTAATCTCAAAGATGAGAATAAATGTGTCCAAGATTTTGTGCTTTGTGAGCCAAAATAGTGAGCCAGGTTGTGAGCACTTTGCACCTTGATTTAAGTGCTTGGGAGGACCATTTGTTGCTCTGTCTGAGGCAGCAAAATATCTTGGCCCATCACTGGGCAGAGAGCTGATATTACTAGCAACAAACTTTCTACCTCACAACCTCTGAGGATGCCTGCCATAGATGTGGGCGAAACGTCAGGAGAGAATGCTTCTGGAACATGGCCACACAGCCCGAAAGACATACAACAACCCTGTGATCCTGGCCATGAAAGCCTTCGACAACACATTGAACAAACTTTCTGTCTGCTGTCTTTCTATCATCTCTTTCTTCCTCTTTCTCTAATATCCTGCCTTTCTCCCAGCACAGTATTAAAAGCAGTCCCAAGCAATTTAAAGCAAAGTACAGTCAGCCCTCTACATTCACTGGGTAAGGGGCATAAGACTTCCACAAAAATGAAAAACTGTGAATTTTAAAAATACTATTATTTTTTACTTGAAAGAACACTTCTCTAAAAATATCTAGATTCTCCACTTTATGCTCAATGCTCACCAGAAATTTAGCACAGAATTTCATTGGAGGACCTAGAGATTCCTAGAGATATTTTCTCTCTAGGAATCTCTAGGTCCTCCTGGCAAAAGCTGATCACAGAGTTGAATTGGATAACCTAGATCTTCCTAGAAAGAACATTTTAATGATGTCAATGAATCATCATATTCAAAAAACAGTCAAATCGACAACAACTTAAAAGCTGAAAAGCTAAAAGCTGCTGGCAGAAACTAAATATCTCACTTCCGTAAAGTACAGTAGACTCTCGCTTATCCAACATAAATGGGCCGGCAAAACGTTGGATAAGCAAATATGTTGGATAATAAGGAGGGATTAAGGAAAAGCCTATTAAACGTCAAATTACGTTATGACTTTATAAATTAAGCACCAAAATATCACGTTTTACAATAAGTCTGCCACTTGTTTGGGAGCATAGCTGCACTTGTGTTGTTGTTGGGCATGTTGGCCCACTGCACGTTGCTGCCTAGAGAAACAGCTGTGGATTCGGGTGGGAGGCAAACTGTGTTGGATAATACAGAACTAAGTGAAGGTATTATCCAACAGCTGGGCTGTGGCGCAGGCTGGTTAACAGCCAGCTGCAATAAATCATTCTGACAAAGAGGTCATGAGTTCGAGGCCAGTCCTTGCCTGCGTCTGTCTCTGTCTCTGTTCTATGTTATGGCACTGAATGTTTGCCTCATATGTGTGCAATGTAATCCGCCCTGAGTTCCCTTCGGGGTGAGAAGGATGGAATATAAATACTGTAAATAAGTAAATAAATAAACAAATAAATAAATAAGGTTGGATAAGCGAGACTCTATTGTATGTCAAGCACTATCTTTTTCAAACATATGGTTATATAAAGAGTGTGAACTTGGGCAGAATGTTTTAAAAAGGCAAGGGATAATTTAGAGGCATGAATGATGAACTTCTTCTCCAGGGCAATACACTCAAGTGGCATGCTCTAACTATGACACTATCACTCCTTATTCTTATACGTATTTTCTTGTGTTTAGCATCAGCCATCATGCCAACAATGGGGTGGAAAGAAGAAAGGGGTATCTGAGTGTTGGCTCACACTGCAGTTGGGAAGTATTGCTTTATTATGCCTTTTCCATTTCTATCAGAATTTCTAAGACACAATATCTGATTTGGACATTTGGGTAAACCAAAATGCATATCCTATATTTTCAAGCAGCACAATAATAACAGTAACTTGTTACTAGCAAGTAATTCAGTGAGTTACCTTTCTGGAACACAGTAACAATAACCAATTTATCACCTGTCATTGGGTGATCATAGTAATGAGTGAAGTATCTATATCATTTTGAAAATTAGTATTCCAAACTCTTGTTTTGCACAGGGAACTTACTAGCTCTCATATACATATAGACATGCTACAGCATTTTGTGGTCATTTTTTTTTCTTTCCGGTTAATCCAGTAGTGAGTTCTAATGAAGGGTTAAAATAGGACAAGTACTTCACTCCATGAAAAAGCAATCTAGGGCCCTCTCAGATTCCTCTATACCAGGAGTGGAAGCTTGCCATATATTTCAATATTTCTTTATTATACATCATTTCAAATTATCCAGAAATCTGGATGTCATAGCCACAGCATCTAGAGAACAACCATTAATTCTGTTAGAGTTAGCAATATTTGTATCCTAGATTCATTAATTGCTAGTTTGCATTATTTTGATGTCCTGTTTGTTTGCTTTCCCACGCCCTCTCTATTCCTTCATAACTCTTACCTGCATTCTTTTTCTTCTCACCCCTCTCCTTCATTAGATCATGTATTTATTCAGGCACATTATCATAAGTAAAATTATATTTAAATGTTCTATTAGGAAGACTAAACTTATTTCTTTTCTCGGCTAGAATCTGTGGGTAGGCGGCATGGGAGTGGTTGGCATTCAGCTTTTGCCATGCCAGTTTGATTTCTCTGTTTGAGATAGCCAGTGCTATCTCTCATGAATTCTTCACCCCAGTACAGAATGCTAAGTAGAACCAAATACCTTGACATCTATCTCTGAATACAGCTAACCCAGTCTGCAAGCTTCACCTCATAACGAAAGGGGTGGCTAGGGAGCCTCAAAACACCTTGAATACCAATTCAAAGCATTGTCAGCTGTCTAAAAATGGGTTTCCCCAGTTTATTGAAAAACACTGCTTCAGAATGAATTACCAGCTAAAATGGAGTGAATTTAGAACAGGATCGCTGCAATAGTGCAACCGTAGATAGGATTTCTCTTTCATGCATATTTGAATCTTCCTACTTATGAATGGAAGTGTTTACTTTTGAACAACTACATATGCCAAGCCCAAGGCCCACAAGCCAAATCTGGCATATAGCGTTATTTTAGGTGGCCCTCCAGTTGCTTGACTCTTTTATTCCTCATCATTAAATATCATGATTAGTCTGATAGGAGTTGCGATACAGTAACATTTGGAAGGCTGTTTAATTGGGATAGCTGGCTTTAAATTTAGATGCTAGACTTGTGGATGTGATGTCTGATGTTAAAATATCCTTTAACCTTTCCCCAACCTCAGAGCCACAAGTGCAGTTGGGTTGCAATTCCCATTATCTCAATTCCATACTGTGGATAATTAAAAATGATGGGAGTAGTCCTTCAATAACATCTGGGGCACCTAACTGGGTAAAATCTAAAGAGATTCAACCACTGAATACAAACATATTGGCCCTCTGTGTCCACAAATTATCTGTCTGTGGATTCAATGGTCCTTTGATGAAAATGAGTTTGACATCCCTGTTCTAAACTCATTCAATACCAGCCGACAACTAATTTCTAAGCATTCTGTTTCAATAATCAGAGGAACCCCCTTCATTTATTAAATTAGGAATGAAATGTTTTCAATTGATAAAAAGATGCCTTTTTCAATGAAATTTAATACATAAAGGGGCAAAACAGCGACTAATGCTACTTAAGTACCAACACATTTGCACTGACTAAAAGAGGACACGGTCATCTTGTTTGCAGAGTACTAGAATAAAGGAAGCAACATCTGCAAATATGATAACGATGGGTAAGCATTAAGATGTCAGCCAACATCTGTACAGTGCAAACAGAAGACTTTACAGAGTATTCCTCATAATTCCCTAATCCTATAGAACTTCCGTATGAAGCAGAGAGTGTTTGATGACCGGGACATCCATAGAGATACCAAGGTGCTTGTTTACAAAGCCATTGTCCTCCCAACCCTGCTCTACGCCTGCGAAACGTGGACTGTCTACAGACGTCACACCAAACTCCTGGAGCGTTTCCATCAGCGTTACCTCAGGAAAATCCTGCAAATCTCTTGGGAAGACAAACGGACAAATGTCAGCGTGCTGGAAGAAGCAAATACCACCAGCATTGAAGCCATGCTCCTACGCCATCAACTCCGCTGGACTGGCCACGTTGTCCGAATGCCCGATCACCGTCTCCCAAAGCAGTTACTCTACTCCGAACTCAAGAATGGGAAACGGAATGTTGGTGGGCAGGAAAAGAGATTTAAACATGGGCTCAAAGCCAACCTTAAAAACTGTGGCATAGACACTGAGAACTGGGAAGCCCTGGCCCTTGAGCGCTCTGATTGGAGGTCAGCTGTAACCAGCAGTGCTGCAGAGTTCGAAGAGGCACGAACGGAGGGCTTAAGGGAGAAACGTGCCAAGAGGAAGGAGTGTCAAGCCAACCCTGACCGGGACCGCCTTCCACCTGGAAACCGATGTCCTCACTGCGGGAGAATATGCGGGTCAAGAATAGGTCTCTTCAGCCACCTAAGAACCCACCCCCAAGACACCAAGGATGGAAGACAACCATCCTCGAGCTACGAGGGATCGCCTAAGTAACGTAAGTAAGAACCTTAAATTTGCTTTTTTGTATGACACTAAAGCAAACAGGATGTATCCTTGGTGTGAGAATGATTAAAAAATAAGTTGAAAACTCCACAGGCTAAAACTGCCTCAAATGAAAGTCCACTTGAATTTATTTGGCTATAAAACATCAAAAAATTGCCTATCCCCCTATGCAAACTGATCTGTGTTATGCTTTAGAACATCAAAATGTCAAATGAGTGCTTCCAGGCAAGACTATTCTGGCTGATGAGGATATATGACTCATTTCTGCTCCATTTGGAATTTGATCACACTAATTGTTAACTGTGTTAATGTAATGTGAACTATGCATTTCAGTAATCAGCTTGTGTGTAAAAATTCCCCCCACAAACATGTGAGCCTTTCCAACTATGAGGATACACAAACCTGATATTAGCTGTGGAAATGTATAGCTGAATTTACATAAAGAATTTACACAATACCCAGGAGGTTGATTTCTACTTGATGTAAAACTGAAGATTTAAACTTAGATTACTCACTGGATTAGCAGTAAATTTGTTCACAATTATGCCTATTAGCTGATCTTCCCCTAAAGGAAAAGTTTTCCCTTGTCACTGTCATTACCAGTTTCATTTTTTCAGGGTCTGAGTATTTCCTATTTGTCCTACTAAATGAACAACAGACTGGTTCAAGATTGGGAAAGGAGTACGACTGTATACTTTCACCCTATCTATTCAACTTGTACGCAAAACACATCATGCAACATGCGGGGCTTGATGCGTCCAAGGCTAGAGTTAACATTGCTGGAAGAAACATTAACGACTTTAGATATGCAGAGGATACCACTCTGATGGCTGAAAGCAAGGAGGAGCTGAGGAGCCTTATCATCAAGGTGAAAGAAGAAAGTGCAAAAGATGGGCTGCAGTTAAACATCAAGAAAACCAAGATGTTAGCAACCAGACTGATTGACAACTGGCAAATAGAGGGAGAAAACACGGAGACAGTGACAGACTTTGTATTTCTAGGTGCGAAGATTACTGCAGATGCAGACTGAAGCCAGGAAATCAGAAGGAAAACAGTGACTAACCTCGCTAAAATAGTGAATATTAGAGACATCACACTGGCAACAAAGGTCCGCATAGTTAAAGCAATGGTATTCCTCATAGTAACCTACAGATGTGAGAGCTAGACCATAAGGAAGGCTGAGCGAAGGAAGATAGATGCTTTTGAACTGCAGTGTTGGAGGAAAATTTTGAGAGTGCCTTGTACCACAAGAAGATCCAACCAGTCCATCCTCCAGGAAATAATGCCCTGCTGCTCACTGGAAGGAAGGATATTAGACGCAAAGATGAAGTATTGAAGGAAAAAGGAAGAGAGGCCGACCAAGGGCACGATGGATGGATCTTGACCTTGAAGAAACTGGGGGTGGCAATGGCTGTCAGGAAGCTCTGGCGTGGGACGGTCCATGAGGACACAAAGAGTCAGAAGCAATTGAATGAATAAACAACAACAAACAACAAATGCCTTATAAAGGTCTACATGGCTCAAGCCCTGACTATTCAGAGGATAGCGTTTCCCTATGTGAGCCTGTGGCGCAAAACTTACGGGGGCGCAGTCGAGACTGCTTTTTCTGTTGATTTGTTGTTGTTTTGGTGCTTAGTTTGTAAAATCTTAATGTAATTTGATCTTTAATAGGCTTTCCCTTAATCCCTCCTTATTATCCAACATTTTTGCTTATCCAACGCTTTTATTTTTCAGTGATTGGTTTGGAATGGGGTGCCAAAATTCTGTTCACCTACACTTGAAAAATGTAGGGCCGGCTCTGCCTAGCTTTTAGCAACTGCTTGCCAAAAGACTGAATCTAATAGTTTCCCTGTAACAGACATATTAAATGTAATGTGTTAATCTTGGCTGAAATAATCTGCATTGTTTTCAATAGCTTTGCTATAAGTGAGACTAACATTGGATTTAACTAACAGGAAATTATTAAGATTTTTTCCATCAGGTGGATTGAGCAGTGGCTACAGTTCTATATGCAGACAACAGTATAGAACAGTAAGAGATGAATCCGTGCAAGAGGCTGGATGATGGCCATCTGACAGAGGTACTTTGATTGTGCTTTTCCTGCATGGCAGGGGATTGGAGTAGATGGCTCATGTGGTCTCTTCAAACTCTCTTATTCTGTGATTCTATAATTCTAAGATCATCTCTTATTTTAAAAATATTTTCTTAACAAGTTTGAGTCTCTTTTCTTGTGATTTGAATCTATAGGTTTGAGTTTTAATCTTTGGAACTGCAGAAACATGCTTGTGCCATTTTCCATATTCCAGATCGCCATACATTTAAAGATGGCTACCAAACCACTTCTTGATCATTCTCTTCTAGCTATATGATTGTATGATTCTATGCCATAACATTTCCTAACATAGTGCCAAACTGGATTAAACTATAATACTTAACAGAAGTGGAGAAATACCATTGGAACAACTGGGAGCAAACTCAGGGTGAGTTCAGGTTATAATACTTATTAATCTCTGCATTACAACTATTTCTTTGTTGTCTCTCTGTCCAACCTGGCATATAACTGAAATTTTTTTTAAAACAACAACAACAACAACACATATTAAAGCAATTATTTAATAAAAAATAGAAGCCAAAAAGCACAAGTTTAGAAGAACTAAAAGCTATAGCCATCTTTTGTATCTATTAGCCCATCCCATTATTTATCCAAACCCTCAAGAATATTCCAAAGAGCTCGAAAATGAGCTATCCTCATACAACTTGGATTTTACAAAGTAACATACACTCATATAATTAATACATATTTAGTAAACTAGTTGTATACCAAATCTAATGCATGGGAAGCAGACTGAGCATGGTATTAAGAGTGGGGTTTCAGCTAGATCCGTATGAGTCACTTGTTTTAAATGGGTATTCAGTGTGGATCAATGTTTTTCTGTTATAGACTTACACAGAGATGCAAAGGTCAGTGTTCTGAAGAGGATCCTATGGGAAATGTGTTTGTGGGACTGGCATCATGGAACCAAGAGGCAGAGAATTTGCAGCAATCTGTCATCATCTTAATACAGTAGAGTCTCGCTTATCCAACATAAACGGGCCGGCAGAACGTTGGATAAGTGAATATGTTGGATAATAAGGAGAGATTAAGGAAAAGCCTATTAAACATCAAATTAGGTTATGATTTTACAAATTAAGCACCAAAACATCATGTTATACAACAAATTTGACAGAAAAAGTAGTTCAATACGCAGTAATGCTTTATAGTAATTGCTGTATTTACGAATTTAGCACCAAAATATCATGATGTTTTGAAAACATTGACTACAAAAATGTGTTGGATAATCCAGAATGTTGGATAAGTGAGACTCTACTGTATTTTGCATTTGAAAATCGCACTATGGAAGGACTGTAATATAATAGAGAATTAATATGCAAAAGGTCTCACATTTAATTCCATCCATCTCCAGGTAGGTCTGAGAAATTCTTGTTTGAAACACTGAAGAATCTCTGCCCATCTTTATTAACAGCACTAGATTAAAATGAACCACGCTTCTGACTGGGTATAATGTGGCTCCTTACATTCCTTCAGTAATTTATTCATAACTTGCTGGATTACCACTTTAGTTGTGTAATTCTTTCTCATTTCTCAGAGACAATGATGATAATCTTTTCTCATGATAGTTGAAATTTTGCTGCCATTAATAATGGCATTGAATGCCGAAAAGACCATAGAAGGAGGCTGGTTTTGTTCCATGATATATACAATCTGAATCTGCTGATCATTTTTCATTCTTTTAAACATTCACCATTAATATTTTCATGGGTAATTAATCACCTGACATCATGAAATGCAGAACACTGCTGAGCCCTAAACTGCAAAATTAATATTGCATAGATAGATGGCATTTTATCTGCACTCATCAATGAATGTTGTAACAGGAAGAAACCAAACATTCTTACATAAAGTTCCACCAAAGAAGAAGAAAGAAGGTGACCTTTGTGCACAGAATTGTCTGTCTCCATGCAGGAATGACAATTTTCTGTGAGCTCCATAACACATATCTTCCTCTTTCTCCTGGCACATGCACAATAAAGAGCCAGAAATTAGGACAAAGGAAGGATCCCTCTGTTCCTTACCTTAGTTTCACTTACACAGAACAATGAAATAAGCAGATGCAGATTGCATGCTGAATCAGGCCTTTCCTAATTCAGGGTTGGCTGGAGATGCACATGCCAGTAATGCAGTTGTTCTGTGCTGAAAATGGATGTAGTTCAAGGCCTCCTCAGGGGTTCTTTTGATGCTGAACACTGACACATGTTACAGTTATAAGACAAGCTTTATTGGTGGCAAATGATGCAAGAGATGATACTCCAGAAAGAAGTACTCTAGCCCCAAATTCACTATAGCAGTTAATCTGCTCTAGTTTTTCTTGGAAACCTGAAATAAGCTGTCCAAAGTACTGAATTTATTTGGGGGTATACTTCCTGGAATAAAATCTAGAGCAACTTCACTACCACTCACATGGGAGCCACAACTTACTGCTGACCAGGGCTGGCCCGAGAAAATTTTAAACATTAAGCGGGGTGCGAAAATTGTGCCCCCCCCACGCTGCGGGAGGTGTGGCCATGCCCCGCGGGAGGCGGGGCATGGCCAGACCTGGCCGCGCCTCCCGCGCCCTGACCCCGCCTCCTGCACCCTGGCCCCGCCTCCCATGCTGCTCATCTTGACCCCGCCTCTCGCGCAGCGTGGGAGGCGGGGCCAGGGCGCGCAGGCCGGGAGGTGGGGCTCCGCCCAGATGGGGCCTTGCCTCCCGCCTCATGCGCCCTTGCCTTTTCCAGGTGGCCAGACTGCAGTGGAGGTCCCTCCAGGCCGCGATTGCGGCCTGGAGGAACCTCCGCTGCAGTCTGGCCACCTGGAAAAGGCCAGATGGGCGAGGGTGAGCTGCGCGGGAGGCAGGGCCAGCCCTGGCCCCGCCTCCCATGCTGCTCACCCAGACCCCATCTCTCACGTAGCGTGAGAGGTGGGGCCAGGGCGCGCAGGCTGGGAGGCGGGGCTCCACCCAGATGGGGCCTTGCCTCCCGCCCCGCGCGCCCTTGCCTTTTTTTCCAGGTGGCCAGACTGCAGCAGAGGATCCTCCAGGCTGCGATTGCGGCCTGGAGGAACCTCCGCTGCAGTCTGGCCACCTGGAAAAGGCCAGATGGGCGAGGGTGAGCTGCGCGGGAGGCGGGTCCAACCCTGGCCCCGCCTCCCGCGCTGCTCACCCAGACCCCGCCTCTCACGCAGCGTGAGAGGTGGGGCCAGGGCACGCAGGCCGGGAGGGTTAGGGTTAGCCTATATTGGCTTCCCATCTAAGTCAGAAATAATTAAATAGTTAAATAACTATTTGCCAGTTTAAAAGAATCCAGAAAAAAAGATGATCTGGATAGGCATTCAGATCCAAAATCTGCAACTCCATGCATTCGACGTAAAGAAGCCTGCAGCTGCTTGATGATTTCCATGGCTATATTTGTGTCCTAGCAGAATTGTGTACCAGACAGAAGAAATCATTGTTAAAGCATCCAGGGCCACAAAGGACTCATTCCAACTAGCAACTAGAATGTTGTACAGATTGTTCTTTGTGTTTTGAAAATCCAAGCAATATATTCTCACCACTCTGGTTTATTCATAATTAATTTCCTGGAGAAAGTGGTGCTTTTGAAATCTAGAACAAGAAGTAGGGATTTTGTTTTTTGGGGAGAGGTTTGTAATTTCACAAGATTGTGATATTAGCAAGATCCATTGTCTTTGTTTCTTCTGTTCTTCTGATGATATGGGTGGGGGTGGATGTAAAAGAAGGACTGAAAACCCTAGTATATTTACAGCATGACTGGATGCAGAGATAGGAACAGCTGTAGCCTAATATTTACAGGGATTATTGGCCATTTAGGAGTACCCAAAATTGGCCTAGGCAGGACTGTATAAGAACCGTGTCGTAATTTGAGTCATTTTTCTGGATCTTCCTGTTTCATTCAAGTGGAATTCCTCTGTCAATTTAGGATTTTTAAAGCATTTTATTTTGGGAAAAATACTACAATTTAAGTGAAAAGCATAAGAACAAGGAAAGGTTATAGGGCAAGGGCCTCTACACCCACATGGGGTTTGATCCAAATGTAATCACTCAAATAAATAGAATTTAAGTTGCTTCTCAAAATTATGTTAGTATTACTGAGGTCATTATATACATGATTAAAATGTACAATACAAGGAGAGGATTTACACTACCTATACCAGGACAGACATTTTCAAAATATAAAAACAGAGATCTAAAATATTAGGAACATAAGACAGAAATGGGATATTAAATACAGAAAATATAAGTCCTTGGTATTTCAATACTATGTCTATAATTTTAAAATGTAATTCTGGGTTTTCATCACATTTGTCAAGATGAGCTTGAGTTCCTCTTGCATAGCCCCCCCCCCCCCCCATTGACATATAAATATAATGACTCTTAGCCCACCCTTTACTCCCTTAGAATGACTTTGAGACTGGGCTGGCAATGCTCTAACTGCTTGTAGCTGCATGATAAATCTGCCAGGCCTAGAAAAATGTTCTTAACTAATGAAAGTTTCCTCACAGGCCTCTGCCAAAGAAAGCAATATCAGCATGTTCAAAGCAGGGCAGCATCCACCATCCACTATACCTATGCATAGCTGTATAGGTAATTATATGAGCAAGTACACAAATGAAGAACTGATGGAACTATATACATGATGTGCCACGAGTGAACATGATAGGACTTATGTTCCTGACAAGCAGAGTAGCACTCCATGGAATCTACTTTACAGTCCTCTGTTTGAAAGACTACCCAGTCTAAGCTCTGTTTAATGATAAAGAAACATAGAAAGGAAGGGAAGAGGCCATGAAATTGCCAATCAAAAGTTAGCATCTGGACAGCTGAGCAAACATATAATTCACCTGGCTGCAATCTTCTCTATCATGATGAGAGGATGGGTGTATTATATTTCGAACAAAATTATAAGCATAATTTCTGAGTTTACCTCTAGAGACATAAATTAATATCATTTTATGTAAATAAATAAATGCAAACATCAATAAATCGCTGCCTATAATCTCTTATAATCTTCTCCTTTTGGACACCCTAACACAGGGGGCATATAACAGTAAGTCAGCGAACTAGGAATCAGAGTCATTAACATAACAAAATGACAGATCCTAGAAATCCATAGGATGGAAGCATGAGGGTTGAAGTGGTTATGCAAGTTGCAAAAGGCACCAAACCTTTTTGTTGGATATTCATTGCCACCGCATCATACTTGGTGCCAGAAGTCTGTAAGCTCAATGACAGACAAACCCCATGCTAGCTCAGTCAATGTGCCATCTTGCAATCTACTGGGTGAATCATCCTATGACCTAGAATTGGAATGCCACCAAAAAAGGCTTGACCCATTGTTTATATCTTCTTTTACAAAGTGTTTCTAATGGGCCCATTAGTAAATGTGGAAGCACATATAAGTCAAGAGACAACTTGACAGCGCATGCACACATATAGGTGCATAAAGCAGCTACACACTAGGAAATTATTCAGTTAAGAAATATTGAGTCAGTTACCCCTATTGTGAGCTGAGTCAACTATCTGCTGTAAGATCCCTATACAAGGTAGTTCCTAGCAATTTTCTTGTCTACTAGGAGCAGGGGCGGTTCAACAGTAAGGCAAATTAGGCAGTTGGTGAAGGCGACATCCTCTATGGGGCACAGTTGAGCCTGGAGGATGGCATCTTCAGCAACTGTTGAGGCACCTCCACCCAGGCGTGGCCTTCCTGCCTCTGCGGCCTGGCCTGGTCTCCAACCAGGCCGCCCTGCTGCGCCTTTAAGCACTGGGAAGTGATCCTGGCCTGCGCCTGAGGGCTGTCTCCTCCCCGCCAAAGACACCTTCCCAAGTAGGCCTGGGAATGTGTCTTTGGTGGAGGAGACAGCCCTCAGGTGCAGGCCAGGATCACTTCCCTGTCCTTAAAGGGGCAGCAGGGGGACCTGGTTGGAGGCCAAGTCAGGCCGCGGAGGCAGGAAAGCTTCTTACCTGCTGGGGCCTCTGGCAACCCATCCCGAGACAGGCAGTGGGACCGAGCAGTAAACCGGTGCCAGCCCCACTGAGGGGAGGAGCAGTGAGATGGGTGGCCGCTTGTGCCATGCAGCTGTTTGGCCCTGCCCCGTATCCTTCGAGGATACAGGGTGGGGCCAAGTGGCCACATGGCACATGCGCAGTGGTCAGAGAGGGTGCCCTGCCCATCTCGCCCATCCACCAGAGGTGGTCTGAACAGCAAGATGGGCGGGGTGCCCTCGCCGACCACTGTGCATGCACTATGCGGCCACTTGGCCCCACCCCGTATCCTCGAAGGTTATGAGGTGGGGCCAAGCAGCCGTATGGCGCAAGCGGCCGCCCATCTCACTGTTCCTCCCCTTGATGAGGTCGGCGCCAGTTTACCACTCAGTCCTGCTGCCTGCCTCGGGACAGGTTGCCAGAGGCCCCAGCAGGTAAGAGGCTTTCCTGCCTCTGTGGCCTGGCCTGGCCTTCAACCAGGCCACCCTGCTGCCCTTTTAAGGACAGGGAAGCGATCCTGGCCTGCACCTGAGGGCTGTCTCCTGCCGTTTCACCCACATCTATGGCAGGCATCCTCAGAGGTTCTGAGGTCTGTTGGAAGCTAGGTAAGGGGTTTATATATATGTGGAAAGTCCAGGGTGGGAGAAAGAGCTCTTGTCTGTTTGAGGCTAGTGTGAATGTTGCAATTGGCCAGCTTGATTAGCATTTAATGGCCTTGCATATTGAAAGCCTGGTTGCTTCCTCCCTGGGGGCATCCTTGGTTGGGAGGTGTTAGCTGGCCCTGATTGTTTACTGTCTGTATTTCCCCTGTTTTCAGAGTGTTGTTCTTTATTTAGGCTTTTCCTTAATCCCTCCTTATTATTCAACATTTTCGCTTATCCAACACTTTTATTTTTCAGTGATTGGTTTGGGGGGGGGGGGCAAAATTCTGTTTGCTTACACTTGAAATTTACTTAGGGCCAGCCCTGACTAGGAGCAGATTTTTGGGCAAAGTTAATGGGTCTTTATGGCCTATTCAAGACTAAGCCATCCTAAAACAATTTGCATTACATAAGGGATACCTCACAACATGATGATGTTGCTGAAAAAAAATCAATTTCCTCCCAGGCACTGTGGGGATCATATCATAGGGAGCAAGGGAGTGGAATCTCATTATCTATATATATATAATGATAAAGTTGTTTGCGCAGTGACTATAACAACAAAACTAAACATCCCAGAAATACGAAATTTGGCAACACAATGCAAAAGGCTTGCCTCCAGGTTACAACAAAACAACCACACCACAAAACCACAATCTGGACCCACAAAACTCACAACAACGCATCATGCGATAACAACACAACTAAACACCCCAGAAATACAAAACTTGGCAACACAATGCAAAAGCCTTGCCTCCCAGTTGTAACAACACAACCACACCACAAAACCACACAGGACCCACAAAACTCACAACAACGCATTGTGACTATAACAACACAACTAAATGCCCCAGAAATACGAAACTTGGCAACACAATGCAAAAGCCTTGCCTCCCAGTTGTAACAACACAACCACACCACAAAACCACACTGGACCCACAAAACTCACAACAACACATCATGACTATAACAACACAACTAAATGCCCCAGAAATATGAAACTTGGCAACACAACATAAAAGCATTCCCTCCCGATTGTAACAACACAACCACACCACAAAAGCACAATCCAGACCCACAAAACTCACAACAGTGCATTGTGACTATAACAACACAACTAAATGCCCCAGAAATACAAAACTTGGCACAAAACTAAACGCCCCAGAAATACAAAACTTGACAACACAACACAAAAGCCTTTTCTCCCGGTTGTAACAACACAACTACACCACAAAACCACAATCCGGACCCACTAAACTCACAACAACGCATTGTGACTATAACAAATACAAAATTTGACAACACAACTCATCCACCTCCCCAATCCCTACATTCACACTTGGCCTCCAAAAAAACAATTACAATAATAACAATGACAACAACAACAACAATAAGAATCAACACCATCACAGGCAAGAAACAGCCAGGCACTGAAGCTGAGAGGCCAGTCAGTGCTACACTAGGCCTCCAAAAAACAATACAGTAGCATCTAACTTATCCAACCTTCATGACCACAACAACAACAACAATAATAAACACCTACACAGGCAAAACAAAAAAAAAGGACTATTGTACCACAATAAAAATATAAACCGCACTCAGCAGAATCAGACATTACAACTAACAACAAACCAAAGACAACAGGGATCTCAAGCAATTATCAATCAACACAAAAATTGAAGAAGGTAACAGACTTCAAATACTACTACTAATGTGAGTATAAAGAAGGTGGAGGTCACAGCATAAATACAACCTAATGTAGACTGACCAACAGCACCAGACTAAGCCACAGCAACGCGTGGCCGGGCACAGCTAGTCTCTTATAATTAAAATGTTTCAGAATTCTGATCTTGTGATTCCTGGTTATAGAACATGCATAGAACCTGGTTTAAGACTGAAAACCAGTAAATAACATAGCTGCTGACATTGCATCCATAAAAAACCACCCTTCCTAGCTGTTCCAAGTGTTCAGGGGTCTTTTTCATTTATCCCCACATGGGACAATCTCTGACCACTCGCCTGTGCATTGTGAGTAATTTGTGTGGCACTTTGCGGGTAAAATCTCTCAGAACTGCTCCAATCTGGATGCCAGTTTTAATACAGTAACATAGGATGTGACCCAGGAACCTGTTTGTTCAGTTTTAATGGATTCTTTTCAAATTGGTACAATTGGAGGATGTGGACAGAATCCTTGGGGGAGTTAGAGCCACCATGTGTATCCTAGACTCTTGCCCTTCATGGCTGATAAAAACTTGCCAAAGGTCTGGCAGAGTGGGTCAAAATAGTGGTCAATGCCTCATTGGCCCAAGGTGTTATTCCATCTAACCATAAAGAGGCCATAGTAAGGCCTATCCCTTGACCACTCAATAATGAACAACTTCAGGCCAGCGTCAAACCATCCCTTTTTGGGCAAGGTTCTGGAATGCATGGATTATCTAAATCCATCCCAGTCTGGTTTCAAGCCCGGCCACGGAACTGAGACAGCATTGCTTGCCTTGGTGGATGATCTATGTAAAGAACTGGATGGGGGAGTGTGTCCCTTCTGGTTCTCTTAAACCTCTCAGTGGCTTTTGATACCATCAACTGTGGTATCCTTCCGGACCATCTCATGGGAATGGGACTTGGAGGTACTGTGTTAACAGTGGTTCCATTCCTTCCTAGAGGGTTGGGTCCAGAAGGTAGTGCTGGGGAACTCCTGCTCAACCCCATGGCCTTTGTCCTGTGGGGTCCTACAGGGTTCAATACTGTCACCCATGTTGTTTAACATCTACATGAAACCAATGGGAAAGATCATTCAGAGTTTTGGAATTTCGTGCCATCTCTACACTGTATTACTTCCACCCGATGCCAAGGATGCTGGCTTGACCCTGAACCAGTGCCTGTCAGTTGTGATGGATTGGATGAGGATGAACAAATTGAAACTGAATCCAGACAATACAGAGGTACTATTGGTCTGTTGTAGAGCAGATCAGGGAATTTGGGTTGCAACTTGTACTGGATGGGGGCACACTCTTCCTGAAGGCACAGATTCAAGTCTGGGGGTCCTCCTGGACTCAACGCTGACCCTGGAGTCCCAGGTGTTGGCGATGGCCGGAAGGACCTTCATACAACTAAAACTTGTGTGCCCATACCTTGAAAAGCCCAATCTGGCCATGATACTTCACACCTTATTCACATCTAGATTAAAATACGTATCTCATAAGGATTTAATGAGAAAATACATTCATTAAAATATGTTAAATATGCTGGAATATGTGGAGAATGTTATTATGATAATATGTGCCCACTAATTATACTACAATATTGCACCTTGCTCTTATAGAAATAATAATATCATATCACTGTTGTTAAGAAGGTATGGATCATTATATCTAAGTAGAAGTATTTTTATTGGATATTCATTGCTACATTTTACTAGATGCCAGAAGTTTGTAAGGTCAATGACATACAAATCCCATGCTAGCTCTGTCAATGTGCCATCTTGCCATTTATGTACCATCTACTGGATGAATCTTCTTATGGCTTGGAATTGGAACGCCATAAAAAAGGCTTGACCCATTGTTTATATCTTCTTTTGCAGACAAAGTGTTTCTTGTGGGCCCATTACTAAACATGAAAGCACATATAAGTCAAGAGACATTGCTGATCCTGGAGACCCAGGTGTCGGCGGTGGCCGGGAGGGCCTTCGTACAGTTAAAGCTTGTGTGCTCATACCTTGAAAAGCCTGATCTGGCCATGGTAGTACACACCTTAGTCACATCCAGATTAGATTACTGTAATGCACTCTACATGGGGCTGCCCCAGAACAGTGTTCAGAAACTTCAACTGGTTCAAAGGTCAATGGCTAGACTGCTTATGGGGGCAGGATATATGGAAAGAACTACTCCGCTTCTCAAGCAGCTACACTGGCTCCCAGGTGCTGGCTTTAGCCTGTAAAGCCCTAAACAGCTCAGGCCCAGCCTACTTAAGGGAAAGCATCTCCTTCTACCAGCCCACACGAGCCCTGAGATCATCAGGAGAAGCCCTTCTCTCAATCCCACCACCATCACAAGTACAGTTGGTGAGAACGAGAGAGGGGGCCTTCTTGGTGGTGGCCCCGCAGCTCTGGAACTCGCTCCTCAAAGAGGTGTGATCAACCCCCATCCTACTGGCCTTTCGCACACAGGTAAAAACCTTCCTGTTGAGGTAGACCTTTCCTGATAACCCATAAAAGGAAATCACCAGGCTGCTACGGGTATGACATACAGTAGAGTCTCACTTATCCAAGATAAACGGGCCAGCAGAACTTTGGATAAGCAAAAATTTTGGATAATAAGGAGGGATTAAGAAAAAAGCCTATTAAACATAAAATTACATTATGATTTTATAAATTAAGCACCAAAACATCATGTTTTACAAGAAATTGACAGAAAAAGCAGTTCAATACACAGTAATGTTATGTAGTAATTACTGTATTTACGAATTTAACACCAAAACATTGCAACATTTACTACAAAAACAAGACTACTAAAAAGCAGACTACCTTGGATAATATAGAACCTTGGATAAGTGAAGCTTGAGTAAGTGAGACTCTACTGTATCAATGAAAGATATATCGAATCCAACAGCAAAGCAGAGTGTTAGGATTTTTAGTACAATTTTTTATGTATGACCTTAGTGGCCTGAGGCCCAGGGAATTTTAGTGGTACATGTTGTATTTATTGAGTTTATTGTTTTTTTTTAAAATCATTTTTATTAAAGAATATTTTTTAAAAGATTGACATCTTCTAGATTTGCTAAGGGAAGGTATGGGGGAGGGAAGGGTTTAGGTTAGTCGGGGAGGGTGAATGAGTGATTCTGAGAATACTGAGGGATTGGGTACATATTTTTGGGTTGGTGAGATTTATCTAAATAGATTGACAGATAGATTTGTAAGAGAGTTTGTTTTATATGGCTTATGTAACGTGTTATTTGTTTATTTGTTTTATTTTTGCTTTTGTGTTATGTAATTTCTGTTGTTTTAACCATTGTTCACTACTTTGAGTCCCACCAATGGGAGAAAACTAGGATACAAATAAACAAACAAACAAATAATATTACTTTGGGGAAATAGTTTTTATTTGTTTTTAAGACATATTTTTAAATTTTCCCTCTAGCTTTCCAGAACATCCTTAAGCAAATCATTTACAGTAATATTTTGACTTATGATTTTACTTCGTTCTGTGACCAAGCTCTTAACTCATAACACTCTTATCTCAAAGTGAATTTTCGCATTGAAAGGCATTAATCCATTCTGGCCCCCAAAAGCTTCCCCCCAATTTTTGTTACATGTTTTAAAATAAGAAAATGTACTTTATTAATAACAAATAATGTATAACTGCACATCCACATGGAATAACACAAAAAGAAAGATGAACTTTAAAATGGTAGAAGCTTATAACACAATGGTAAAAGCAAAAGGTGTGGCAAAGAAGCAGAAAGTGAAGAGGCAGAAGCATCATTGTCTTCATTTTGTACTCATTCCATCTTCCCCCGTCTTCATGAAGCTAAACATATCAGGAATAAAAGGCACACAAAATCAACTAACTCAAAGCGGACAAGAGCAAAGCAGACAGCAATCTCCCAAAGTAGACAAGAGCGTGACACACAGCAGCATGAGACATGATTACTGCTCCCTTGAAGCCCTAAAGCCCTGTACTCTGGTGCTGGCATTCCCTCTTGTGCTAGCTCTTAACTGAAAATGTTGCTCTTATGTCAAAGCAAAACCAAGCTGAGCCACAGCTCTTAACTCAAAAAGCTCTTAAATTAGAATGAGCTTAAGTAGAGGTTCCATTGTATTCTGCTTCCATTTTGTTCTGCAAATTGCAGAACAAATATGTATCTCATAAGGATTTTATGAGAAGCTACATTCATTAAAATATGTTAAAGACTTTGAGTCTATTTCTACAAGGATGCTGGAATATGTAGAGGATGTTATTATGATAATACGTGCCCACTAATTAAACTACAGCATTGCACATTGCTATAAAAGGAGTAGAAATAATAATATCATACCAATGTTGCTGAGAAGGTATGAATCAGAATATCAAAACAGGGGTATTTTATTGGATATTCATTGCCACAGCATTATACTTGGTGCCAGAAGTCTGTAAGCTCAGTAACAGACAAACCCCATGCCATCTCAGTCAATATACCATCTTGCCCTTTATGTATCATTTAATGGGTGAATCATCCTATGACTTGGAATTGGAATGCCACCAAAAGAAAACTTTGACCCATTGTTTATATTTTCTTTTGTCCCAGAGAGGCTGCAGAAGGAATGAATCAGTTATAGTAGAGTCTCAGTTATCCAACTTCAGCTCATCTGACACTCTGTATTATCTGATGCCCCGGGGCCACCCTCCCTTGTTTGCTCACTCACCTGCCCTCCTAGCTGGGTCCTGGTTCTGTGCAAGCAAGGGAGGGTGGACGGCAAGGGCATCAGAAGCAGGAGACCCTTCCAGGCCTACCCTTCCTGCCTCCTCCGGGCCCCAGCGTCTTACAATGCTCATCCTGGTGGCAAAAATGGCAGCAGCTGCCACCTCTGCCACCTTCTTCCGTTCACCCGCTCACCCACCCTCCATCACTCACTCACTCACTTACTCACTAGACCGGGTCCTGGTTTTGCCGCCACTGCCACCTTTGCTGCCAGGACCCGGTCCGGTGAGTGAGCAAGCAAGCGAGGGAGGGCAGATGAGTGACTGAGTGATAGAGGGCAGGCGACAGTGGCGGCAGAAGCAGAAGCCTGGAAGAGGTGGCCAGGCTCGTGCTTCTGCCGCCACTGCCACTTTTGCCGTCCTCCCTCGCTCGCTCGCTCGCTCACTCACTCACCGGGCAGGGTCCTGGTCCTGCCACCGCTGCTGCTTCCATCTTTGCTGCCAGAACCCAGCCTGGTGAGTAAGCAAGGGAAGGAGGATGAGTGACTGAGAAACTGAGGGCAAGCAGCAAAGGCAGCGGCAGAAGCAGGAGCCTGGAAGAAGACGCCAGGCTCCTGCTTCTGCTGCAGCTGCAGCCTTTGCCACCCTCTCTCACTCGCTCACTCACTCACTGGGCCAGGCCTTTGCAGCAAAGGCGGCAGCAGCAGGACCAGGAGTGAGCCTGGTGAGTGAGCTAGCGAGTGAGGGAGGGCGGCACGCCTTTGCTGCCAGGACAAGTGGGTAGGGAACCAGGGCCTGGAGGAAGCAAGTAGGGGAGGCCAGGCTCCTGCTTCTGCCTCCACTGCCACCACCGCTTTTTCTTCTTTGTTTTTTTCTTAGTAAACAAACAAACTCACCGCCTGAGTGAGTGAGCGAGCGAGCGAATGATCCTTCCCTATTATCCAACATTTTCTGTTATCCAACATTCTGCCAGCCCGTTTATGTCGGATAACTGAGACTCTACTGTATCTGGAAGTGGTTTTCAGGTCCAGGAGAGAAAACAGGCTACTGCCTACCACAGAGAAAGTACCACACATAAGGAGAGAAACAACCTAGTTGCAGTTTGAACACAACCGGTTTTCACTGGGGTGGATCTCCTCTTGAAATAGCATGTTTGCACAGATGAAGTGTTTCTAGTGGGCCCATTACTAAATGTGGAAAAACAAATCAGAGCCTTTTAAGCTCAGGCTTCTATATCAACTTCAGTCCTATGCCAAAAGTTTATTTGTGTTTATGTGGTATTCCAAAAGATGCCAGAAGAGGGATTTTCCCTATAATAACAATTGCCAAGGCTTAATTCATTATCTGCTGTGGCTTTCAAAGGATCCCCACAAGGTCTACATATTCAATTAGTTCTTCTCTTCCTTCCCTCCCAGTCATTGTGGCATCAGGGCTCACCCTCTGTTCAGTTCTTATTCATCTTCCAATTAGAAGCAAACACACTAGACTGAATTTTTCTCATCTTGTTTTCTCTAAGTGTAAAATAATAAATTCCCATTGATCTCTGAACAGTAAGGTTTCTGTCTTAATTTTCAAATAGGGGCAACTGTTCTCTCAGTGTGTATTTGTTTGATTATGGTTGGTACTTAATTATAACTTTTTATATGTCACTGGAGGCCATCTCTAAGTTTAAAACTTCAGGTTCTGGGACAATCATGAATTGGCAGCTCTAGACCCAGCGGTGAACATTACTGGAAGAATAAGGGTGTGTGGTTCATCTCAAGTGTGCCTCCATATCTGGATCTGGAAGGCAAGTGGAAACCCACTGGGGTGAGTTTTCAGGTGGTGAAAGGTACCAGTACAGAACTGAAACCTCTTCCTTGGAAAGGAGAAGCCTGTCACAGTTAACAGAGATGTGCTCTCTCCTCCCTTATCATTGCTAGTATTGGTTTCCCACAAATGTGGCTAATGCGGTCTTTGTACCATAGGTAGGCATGAAGCCAGATTGAAATCTGGATATCACTTGGAGCTCTGATGCCACTATGTATCTTTCCCAGAAACAGAATGCTGGAAATTGTTAGCTGTTTACCATGATGGGATATTGGGGGGTGGGGGGGAATCAACAGTGGTGTTTAACTGCCTTCTGATACTTGTAGCAAGATGCTGACCAATCCCTCCATATACTTGGTCAGTCCACCCTCTCATACCAATTTGGCAAGGATAAGAAAGTATACTTGCATGTGAAACATAGCAAAAATAAAACAAGATTCTAGCATTACAAAGAGTGAGATGGAAGAAGTTGTTCCATCTTTGCCTACTCATTTTGTTTGAATGCCTAAACTGTATTTTTACATTTTTGCAATGCTAGAAATTTGTAGGATAATTTTATGGGGAAGGGACACAAGTCTTATTTGTAAAAGGCAATGCCCACCATTTTGTTCCTGATGACCTGTTCTTACTCCCTTCTCTTGACCATTAATTTGTTGGGTGCAATTTGAAATACAAAATGGATTTCCTCACTAAACCTTTCTTTGCGTTTCCCTACAGTAAGCTTCCATATGGTGGTGCAAAGATAATGTCTCTGTACTTCAATACTGCCAAGTACAAAGCAGGTGCTTCAGATGGAAGGAGCAGCTTTTGGCCTTCCATTCATCACCTTTTTCCAGAATTAGAACAATTTATAAACCAAGATGAGAAAAGCAAAAATTAAAAGCTTACTCCTCATGTTTTACCTTTTTTCTAGTCCCCAGGCAGGAACAGCGAGCTCATGGTTATTTTAGCATTGAACTTCAGTTGAAGAAATTGCACTCTAACTTTTGTGAAAGGATTTAGAAAGAGGAGGAGGATGTGATTATGGAGAAGAAGAGGTACTGTAATTCCAAGTCTGGGAACCACATGGAAGAATAGATAATAAAATGAAACCCAACATGGAGAATTCAGGATTGGGAAAACCTGTAATCTTCCTCACTATTACTCCCATCATGGGAGTTGTAGTTTGGGTGAGACTGTGTTGGAGCCAATTGCCATCCCATCATGTTTTAATAATGTCCACAGAAAGTCCTCATAGGGTGGCCAGGGGGAAAAGAGGACAGGGATTTTGTAACTTCAATTGTTGTTCAGAACACAACATTTCACTGTAGTTTCAGGAGAATTCAGCAAGTGAATTACCTGTCATGCAGGTTACATCAGCTGGAATTCCCTCTTTTACACAATTGCTGGAAATGCAGCATACCTGTGCTTTTTTTCTTCACACCACCCTAATGCATGGTGATGCAGTACGTTAGCCAAATAAGCATAATTCCTGGCATTTGTAATGGCAATTGAATGAGTTTCCAAAGATATATACAAACTGGGGATTGTATGCTCCAGAAGTTACACTTGCCATATTGTTGTCACACATGCAATCTTCTCTTAAGGGCATGCTAAAAGGAAAGCAGGTTTTGCAACAGGGCTCTTTCTTTATGGCGACGTTTGAATTTACCTTATATTGTTTCACCACTGCTTGCTCAGAATATAACAAGGTTGCCCTTCTGGGACTATAACTCTCAAAATCTTTCAGCCAGTTACAGGATGGATGGTTGAACCTGCATCCCTTAAATTGGAGTCCAACCCAGATTTTTTCCCTAAATGATGGACGAAGAAGGCCTAGAGGAAAGAAGAGAAACTAGATGCCTTCCTGCTTGGAATTCAATAGAACTGCAGTCAGATTTTTTCTCTGGGCAATTTCCTTGGGTCAGTAGACAAAATTATATCCCCAAGCAGGAAGATGGGCTTTAGCATTACAGGCAGGTTCTTGGTTAATCTTTGTTTACAGAAGTAGCCCTGTTAGTCTCTTGCAGCATAAAAATAGGGAGGGTGGGGAGGAGGAAATGTGGTAACACTATTAAAACTAAATGGTTTTTATTTTTGTTTGCAGTTTTGCGGATATAAAGCTACTTTTTCAAATGCAATACCAAACAGAATTAAGGCCTGCATATTTATACAGTTGTTGGAATTGGATAGAATGTAATAGGTTCCAGAGGGAAGGATGCAAATCATGTCCCTTGCCCTAATTTTTTTTACTGGCTGGGCAAGATGATACTAGTATTTCAGGTGTTTACAGTGGTAAGATAGTGTTGATGTGTGAAGGTGCTTACTAAAAGTCAGTCTCCCTGGGTTCAAAACTCTGAGAAGATTCCTTTTGTTATATGAACAATAGGAAGGTCTCTTATATTAAAATATGTAGTATACCATTGCTTTTGTTCTTCTGCTAATGGATTGGACTTGGTAAATGTAATTCTATTTAGCTGTTTAGCTTTCTAGCATTCCTGTGTGATATCCTTGTTCAAGGGACTGCAAATCAGTTCAAATTAATCACAACTGCTGCAGCAGTTTCAGCATTGAGCCAGGACTTTGGAAACTAGGATCTGAGGCCCCTTCTACAGAGCTGTATAAAATCCACATTGGACTGGATTATATTACAACGCCGACTCGGATAATCCATCTCAAAGCAGATATTGTGGATTATCTGCCTTTATATTCTGGGTTATATGGCTGTGTGGAAGGGCCCTGAATCCTTGCTCAGCATAGAGGTGCACTGAGTGGCCTTGGGCAAGTCACACTCTCTCAGCTTCAAAAGAGGTCAAAGACAAACAACTTCCAATTTCCCCCATTTATTTATTTATTTACCTTATTTATACCCCACGTTTCTCTACTCCAAAAGAAACTCAAGGCAGCTTACATATGGCAATTATTCAATGCCTTAAACACATACAAAACATTAAGCTTAAAATAAATTGAATTATAATTAATACATATTAAACATTTAAAAACATTGCGATCAATATTAAAATCATGCCATCCAGAAATCGTAGTCTAAGGCTGTTCCATAGTCATTGCAGATATTCCAAATCTAGTACTGTATTGCACTGTGCTATTCTCCAAAAGCCTGACCCCAGAGCCAGATTTTTACTTTCCTTCTGAAGACTAGGAGGGAGGGGCCTGATTGAATGTCACTAGGGAGGGAGTTTCACAGTCAAGGGGCCACCACTGAGAAGGCTCTGTCTCTCATCCCTGCCAATTGCGCCTGCAAAGAAGGTGGGACTGAGAGCAAGGCCTCCCCAGACCATCTTAGTTTCCAAGGTGGTTTGTAGGGGAAGATACGTTCGGACAGGTAAGCTGGACCGGAACCATTTAGGGCTTTATAGGCTAAAGCCAGCATTTTGAATTGTGCTCAGTAGCAAACTGGTAGCCAGTGGAGCTGGTGCAACAGGGGAGTTGTGTGCTCCCTGTACACTGCTCTGGTGAGCAACCTGGCTGACGCTTGTTGGACTATTTGAAGCTTCCAGACAGTCTTCAAAGACAACCCCACGTAGAGTGTGTGGCAGTAATCTATTTGGGATGTAACAAGAGTGTGGACCACTGCGGCCAAGTTAGGCTTCCCAAGGTACAGGCGCAACTGGCGCACAAGTTTTAATTGTGCAAAATCTCCCCTGGCCATCCCCAAGACCTGGGGTTCCAGACTCAACGATAAATCTAGGATCACTTCCAAGCTGAGAACCTGTGTCTTCAGGGGGAGTGTAATGCCGTCCAGCACAGGCTTTAGCCCTATACCCTGTTCAGCCTTTTGACAGACCTCTGTCTTGTCTGGATTCAGTTTCAATTTGTTCGCCCGCATCCAGTCTGACAAAGCTGCTGTACTCCCCATCTCTGGATTCATAAATATGATAGATTGTATTTTGTAATGAAATGGAATAGAAATGTAATAAAATTAACAACAACAACAACAACAACACCTTCCATTTAAGCTTAGTACAAACTGCCAGTTCTTCTCTCCATCTGTGGCAGCTGAAATAGAGGAAGGGCCTTTCATCTACTTCTGGGTCTGGGCATGTTGGAGCGGCTTCTTCTCTCCCTTTAAGGTCAGGGCAGTGGCAGCTGGAATAGAAGGAGGACCTTTCACCTGCTTCTGAGCCTAGGCATGATGGAGTTGTGCCTGCTTCTTCTCCTTTTCTCCCTCTGAGGCCTGAGTATTCATAATTGGGATGCAGAGAAGGCCTTTTCATCTCTTTTTTCTGAATTCCACCAGCCCTGCACAGTCTTCCCTTCAAGACCAGGGCAGCAGAACTTGGGATGCAAGGAGGACATTTCATCTGTTTCTGTTTCTGGGCCTAGGCATAGTGGAGCAGTCCTTGCCCCTTCTTTCCTCCCACTTGCCATGGCCAGAGCAGTGGCAATTGAGATAGGAGAGTCTTCATCTATTTCTGTATTTGGGCTAAGATATGGTGGAACCATGCCTGCCTCTTCTTTCCCTTCAAGGCTAGGGCAGAAGCCACTGAGATGCAAGAAGAGCTTTTCATCTGCTTTTCCTTCTAGATCTAGGCATGGTGGAACTGTGCTGCCACTTCATCTCTCCCTTGGAGGCCAGGGCCAGGGCAGCTGGGATGCAGAGAAGGCAGTTCATCTGTTTCTGGATCTAAGCATGGTTGAGCTGTAAGTAAAGGTTTCCCCTGATGTTAAGTCCAGTCGTGTCCGACTTTGGGGGTTGGTGCTCATCTCCATTTCTAAGTCGAAGAGCCAGCGTAGTCCGTAGACACCTCCAAGGTCATGTGGCTGGCATGACTGCATGGAGCACCGTTACCTTCCCACCGGAGTGGTACCTATTGATCTACTCACATTTGCATGTTTTCGAACTGCTAGGTTGGTAAAAATGGTGGAGCTGTACCTGCCTCTTATTCTTTTCCTCCAAGGCTAAGGCATTGGCAGTTGGAGTGCCGGGAAGACGCTTTCATCTGTTTATGGCTTGGGCCTCTTCTTTGTTCGCTTCAAACCCAGGGCACTGGCAGTTGGGATTACGAGGGGGCCTTTCATCTCCTTCTGGGCTTAGGTGAGATAGAGATATTTCCAAGTCATAAACAGTGGAATCCATGGATGCAGAATCTGTAGATATGGAAGGCCAGCAATACCACCAAGATCAGCAGTCCTCTCCCCCAGTAAACCACCTTGAATCCTGATGCTGAGAAAAAGAAGGACTATGCAATCTATCTGCTGGACAAGGATCTCTTAACTGATCACCTATTGATACAAAAATATCTAATTTCCCAAAATTAGAGTTATCTTGATGTTTTCATGCCATTTCCATGGCAACTATCCCACAATAGGAACTGTGGCATAAAATAAGAAATCCTAAATTGCATTCAACTCAGTTCTGAATCCCTTTTAATTGTATGGCATATTATAATTTGTTTAATAGTGTGATTACATTTACAACTGTGGGAGATTGCTTTTCTTTGTCCCTACGTTGTTTTTAAGTTTGTTAAAAAGTTCCCCCTTTTTGAGGGAAAGGTGAACTAGAAACGAAACAAATAAACATGCCAAGGGCCAATTTTTTAAAAAACACATTCTAAGTGGTTTATTGCAAGTTTGCTTCCTGGAAATCCTATGGAATTTTAGTTGAAACAGGCATTTACAGTGCACATTTCCCCCCTTGCCTGGTCATTAGCGTATCCAAGGTAGTAAAACTGACAGAGCAACAACTTGAAAAGTCTGCTCTTCTCCATGAGACTTGTTCAACAGGAACGGTGAGATCCACACCCGGTTAAGCCACACTGAATAAATGGGCTGAAAGCTAAGTGATCCTTTTTCAGCGGTTTTCGGGACGGCAACTGTAAGCCGGTGGAAGTTGCACACCTATAAATGAGAAAGTAACATGGCTTCTTACTTCTAAATATGTAAGAGAGGAGCAACACTGGGTGTAAACAAAGGGTACATCTATACATTAGAATAGATGACACCACTTTCAGTGCCATGGCTGAATGCTAGGGAATCATCGGAGTTGTAGTTTAGCATGGTCTTTGCCAAAGAATGCTTGTAGCTCAAAAAACTACAAATCCCAGATTTCCATTGAGCCATTACAGTTAAAGTGGGGTTAAACTGCATTATTTCTATAATGTAAACTCAGCCTCTACCAGAAACTATTAGTGCCCACTAATTGCAGCAGATCAATGTCCTCTTGGAAAGAGACTGGTCCAGAACTTGGGAAGACTACAGTTTCGATCATCATTCCCCAGCACTGTAACAACTCTCAAAACTATTTTTTTTCCTGTCTCCCTGACAAGACCTTTAGCAACCATATTAAAAATTGACTTTGGAGAGAACTTTCAGAGCTATTTAGCCAGCTGCACAGAGGGAAATTTTGAATGCTGTCTACAACACTAGTTGAGTTTATCTAGAAATTCATCTAGCTGGAATTAATGAGATTTGGCAGTGACTCCACGTGAAAAGCAGAGTGCAGGAAGGAGTTCAGTTGCACAGATGAGTGGCACATGGACATTATTGCAACATGCAAAGGGATTTTGTAGCATCTTTGTGATTAATTACGAGTCTACACTGCCATATAATCCAATTCAGTGCAGTTAATGTGCATCCAAAAACTGGATTATATGGCAGTGTGGGTGGGGCCCTAGTCTCAAAAGTGCTGCAAGATCCCTTTGCAGAGGGATATTCCAGACCAATGCAGCCATGGGTGCATATTAGAATTGTGCGTGGAACCATTTTCCTTCGTTTCATCTGTTCATTCATTACTTTCGTTACCTTTGGGAACACATAACAGGAAGACCCTCCTGGTACAGAAATGGGTTCAACACAAAAGCAAGCAGGAGCCAATCCCGGCTCACCTGCTTTTCGTGAGCACGTGGCATTCCATGCCTCCTTGCCTTGGAAAGAGAGTGTATTTGTGTGTGGTGTGCAGGCCCAGAAACTGCACATGCCTGCCTGCAGCTGAGCACCTCCTCTCCAGAAAAAAAAAAGTGAACTTGCCTGTTGCCTCCTTGCCTTTGAAAGAGAGTGCATGTGTGGCGTGCAGGCCTAGAAAGTGTGTGCTTGCCTGCAGCTGAGCACCTCCTCTAGAGAAAGAATGAAAACTGGTACAGAAATGGGTTCAACACAAAAGCAAGCGGGAGCCAATCCCGGCTCACCTGCTTTTCGTGAGCACGTGGCACTCCATGCCTCCTTGCCTTGGAAAGAGAGTGTATTTGTGTGTGGTGTGCAGGCCCAGAAACTGCACATGCCTGCCTGCAGCTGAGCACCTCCTCTCCAGAAAAAAAAAATGTGAACTTGCCTGTTGCCTCCTTCACTTTGAAAGAGAGAGCATGTGTGGTGTGCAGGCCTAGAAAGTGTGTGCTTGCCTGCAGCTGAGCACCTCCTCTAGAGAAAGAATGAAAACTTGCCTCCTTGCCTTAGAAAGAGTGTGTGCATGCGTGTAGGCCCAGAAAGCGTGTACGCCTGCTTGCAACTAAGCGCCTCTTCTAGAGTAAGAATGAGAACATGCCTGTTGCCTCCTTGCCTTGGAAAGAGAGTGCATGTGTGGCATGCAGGCCCAGAAAGCATGCGTGCCTGCCTGCAGCCGAGTGCCTTTCCTCTAGAGCAGTAGTTCTCAACCTGGAGTCCCCAGATGTTTTTGGCCTACAACTCCCAGAACTCCCAGCCAGTTTACCAGCTGTTAGGATTTCTGGGAGTTGAAGGTGAAAAACATCTAGGGACCCCAGGTTGAGAACCACTGCTCTAGAGTAGAAACAGGTAAGAAGCTTCCTTAAAGGGTGCACCTGTCTGCAACTGAGTGCCTCTCCTCTAGAGTAAAACAGCTTTAATGCCTAAAATGATGGGAATGGAAGCCTGGGAAGCCCCCCCCCCTCCAAATAACGGGCAGATAGAAAACAGATCTCTTAACATCTCAGAGCAAAAACAGATATCTGCCCTCCCAATTTTGAGATATTCCCAAAAAAGGGATTGGCCCCCCACTGAAAGCTGGGACATGAAACGGGTCAAGGTTTACCCCAAAAGCACAACTCTATTGCATATACTCTGTGGTGGAATTAACGCAGTATGATACTATTTTAACTTCCAAGGCTCAATGATATGGAATCAAAGGAGTTGTAGATTGACATGGTCTTTCTCTGCCAAAGAGTGTTAGTGCCTCACCAGATTAAACGTCCAATGATTCTATAGTTTTGAGCCATGGTAGTTAAAAGTGGGGTCAAAGGATGTAGCTCAGGCATGGGCAAACTCCGGCCCTCCAGGTGTTTTGGACTCCAACTCCCACCATTCCTAACAGCCTACCGGCTGTTAGGAATGGTGGGAGTTGAAGTCCAAAACTCCTGGAGGGCTAGAGTTTGCCCATCCCTGGTGTAGCTGCATCCATGTCTTTGGATTCTCAGCTATGGTTGCAGATCGGGTGATTCTCAAAAGGGATTCACCAACCGGGATGAAGAGCTGAGCTCCCCTCCTTCCCCCAAGGCATTTCTTTCCACGCACCCGCTTCATTCCCTCCTCTCCTCCCCAACCCACCCCCTCCCCTCCGGCGCCTGACGTCACTTCATTCATACCTCCGTTTTGCAGAACAATCTAGACAATGATTGGCATGCTTGCAAGCCGGGCCCATTCACTTCCACAACCTGTTACCAGAGCTGATCTCTAAGAATGCCCTTTGCTCCAGTAGCATCACAGCATATTTTTTTAAAAAATAAATATGAATCAACTTACAACCGTTTGTGTCCAGCAAGTGCCACGACGTTTCCCTCTTCCAAGTTCTCCCCTTTCCAGACCTCAGTGGTACAGCCCTTTGGGGGCATTCCGCCAGGAAACCTGTCGGCTTCGCTGACTGCGGACCACGAGGGCGGGCGGAGGTCTTAAAGCTCACCAGTTTCAGGCAAGACAGGTTTCTCTTCCTTCTGAAAGAAAGAAGGAAGAGGGGGGAACTCCTGCAGTTTTGGAACAGCGTAAATTCCAATACGTTTTAAAAACAATAGTCGAAAGAAGCACAAGCTTTGATTTTTGCTGAGATCCTGGGTGCATTTACACCTGGCATGGGCAAACTTTGTCCCTCCAGGTGTTTTGGACTACAACTCCCACAATTCCTAACAGCCTACCGGCTGTTAGGAATTGTGGGAGTTGTAGTCCAAAACACCTGGAGGGACAAAGTTTACTCAGGCCTTGTCTACACTGTGGAATCAGTGCAGTTTGGTACCATTTCAAATGCCATGGCTCAGTGCTTTGGAATCCTGGGATTTGTCGTTTGGTAAAATGCCAGCTCCAGCTCCTGCCAACCTAGCAGTTCGAAAACATGCCAATGTGAGTAGATCAATAGGTACCGCTCTGGCGGGAAGGTAACGGCGCTCCATGCAGTCATGCCGGCCACATGACCTTGGAGGTGTCTACGGACAACGCCGGCTCTTCGGCTTAGAAATGGGGATGAGCACCAACCCCCAGAGTCAGACATGACTGGACTTAACCTCAGGGGAAACCTTTACCTTTTTTTAAATGCCAGCACTCTGACAGAGAAGGGCAAAGACCTTGTAAAACTACAACTCCTATGATTCCATAGCATTGAGCCATAGCAGTTAAAGTGGTGTCAAACTGCATTAATTTTACAGTATAGATGCACCCCCTGTTCACAGTGGCAGCGTATCTACAGACATCTATAGTTCTTACGGGCTTGTGTGGATTTTAAGTCATTTCTGATCAATGGCGACTAAGGTCAACCTATCACAGGTCTGCTTGGTAGAATTCGTTTAGAAGATACCGTATTTTTCGCTTTATAGGACGCACCTGATGATAAGACGCAGATTGCCAGGAAGGGAGAATGGGGCGATCTGTGCCGTTCGCACGCGCGGACAGCACAGATCACCCCATTCTCCCTTCCTGGACGCAGATTGCGTTTATAAGATGCACTGACTTTTTCCCTCTATTTTGGAGGGAAAAAAGTGCGTCTTATAAAGCAAAAAATACGGTATTTGCCATCACCTTCTTCTGAGGCCTAGGTCATCCAATGAGTTTCATGGCTGAGTTTGGAAGTCAAACCATGGTTTCCAGAGCCATAAAAGTGCATCTATACCAGTGGTTCTCAACCTGTGGGTCCCCAGATGTTTTGGCCTTCAACTCCCAAAAATCCTAACAGCTGGTAAACTGGCTGGGATTTCTGGGAGTTGTAGGCCAAAACACCTGGGGACCCACAGGTTGAGAACCACTAATCTGCACTCTAAAACGAATGCAGTTTGACATCACTTTAACTTGCGTATCTCAATATTTTGGAATCCTGGGTGTTGTAGTTTTGCAAAATCTTTGACCTCTTCTCTGAAGGTTAAACTATGCATCCCAGGATTTCATAGCATTGATTCCTGGCAATTAAAGTTTGTCAAACTCTATCATTAACAGTGTAGTAAATGCATTCTTACTCCATTATTCAAATAACATCATGCTGGCCACTTACTGCATAGCAAAAATTCATTTATGAATCTGCCTTAATAACAGTGAATAATGTGGACATATAAATCCCAACTCAGTGCAAAACCAGAGTCCCTGGTGGCGCAGTGGATTAAACCCTTGTGCTGTAAGGACTGCTGACGTGAAGGTTGGGTTGCTGACCTGAAAGTTGCCGGTTCGAATCCAATCCGGGGAGAGTGTGGATGAGCTCCCTCTGTCATCTCCAGCTCCATGCAGGGACATGAGAGAAGCCTCCCACAAGGATGGTACAACAGCAAACATCTGGGCGTCCCCTGGGCGACGTCCTTGCAGACAGCCAATTCTCTCACACCAGAAGCAACTTGCAGTTTCTCAAGTCGCTGCTGACATGGAAAAAAGGTGCAAAACCAGTCCTGTTGTCTCCTGTTCTTTTCCTATTTTCCTGAGCTTGCCTGAGAAACACTCATTGGAATCCTTTTTGTTAGTTTCACCTGAGTAAACCCATTGAAATGACTATTGAATTGTGAGTCAACATATATATATATCCAATCAATTCAGTGGCTCTCCTCTAACCAACACCAATAATAGAATTTAGGCCATTAAGTGTCCAATATTTCTTACCTGCCTTTCCTCAAGGCATGAAGCAGAGAACAACAGAGATTAAAATACAATAATACAACTGTGACATATACAGCTATTCAAAACATCCAGATTAAAAATGTCATCATAAGATGAAAATACAAATAATTACACATGAAAAGCATCCATACATAAACTTTAATATTTCAACTTACATTGATAGTTTATCATTGACTGGGTAGTTCTGCTGGAAGAGACAGGTCTTTAATACTTGTTAAAATTCAGACAACACCTTCAGCTGTCAAAGCTCTTCTAGTAGGGCATTCCAAAGTCTAGGGCACTGGTTCTCAACCTGAGTCCCCAGATGTTTTAGCCTTCACCTCCCAGAAATCCTAACAGCTGGTAAACTGGCTGGGGTGTCTGGGAGTTGTAGGCCAAAAATTTATTTATTTTTATTTATTACATCACTTCTACCCCGCCCTTTTCACCAGTCAGAGGACTCAGGGCAGCTTACAATATAAACATACACATCAAAAAACAGTTTTCATTAAATTTAAAAATCCATCGAGATTAAAAATTACTATAAAATTAAGAATATATATTAAAAATATACTCAATTATACATTTAAATATACATATAAGGCGCTTTCCATGTCCAGGTGGGGTCTGTCAGTAGGTCATATATTCATATCTCATGTTTGCTGCTACTCATGCTCAAACGCCTGGTCCCATAACCCACGTTTTTGTTCTCTTTCAGAAAGACAGGAGGGAGGGAGCCTGCCTGACTTCAATGGCGAGGGCGTTCCATAGGCGGGGAGCCACTACTGAAAAGGCCCTGTCTCTCGTCCCCGCCAGCCGCACCTGTGAGGCTGATGGGACCGCAAGCAGGGCCTCACCTGACGATCTTAAGCTTCGAGGTGGGTCATAGTGGGAGACACATTTGGACAGATAAGCTGGGCAGGAACCGTTTAGACCTTTATAGGCTAAAGCCAGCATCTTGAATTGTGCTCGGTAGCTAATCGGCAGCCAGTGGAGCTGGCATAACAGAGGAGTGGTACGCTCCCTGTACGCTGCTCCAGTTATTAACCTGGCAGCCTCCCATTGGACTAATTGAAGCTTCCGAACAGTCTTCAAAGGCAGCCCCACGTAGAGTGCGTTGCAGTAGTCTAAACGGGATGTAACAAGAGCGTGGACCACCGTGGCCAAGTCCAGCTTCCCAAGGTACAGTCACAGCTGGCGCACAAGTTTTAACTGTGCGAAGGCTCCCCTAGCCACCGCTGAGACCTGGGGTTCCAGGCTCAACTATGAGTCTAGGATAACCCCCAGACTGCGAACCTGCGCCTTCAGGGGGAGTGTGACCCCATCCAGCACAGGCTGTAACCCTATACCCTGTTCGGCCTTACGACTGACCAGGAGGACCTCTGTCTTGTCTGGATTCAGTTTCAATTTGTTGGCCCTCATCCAGTCCGACACAGTGGCCAAGCACCGGTTCAGGACCTGAACAGCCTCCTTAGTGACAGGTGGGAAGGAGTGAAAATATCTGGGGACCCCAGGTTGAGAACCACAGGTCTAGGAGCAGCTAATGAAAAAGGTCCTCCACGTAAGTTTCCAATCTAGTTCTGGCTGGTTGAAATAAATGTCCCCCAAAAGGCCTGAATGTACAGGGCAGGAGTGACCCTGCAGGTAACCTGAATCCAGACAATGTAGGACTTAAAAGATAATAAAGAACACTATGAACTTTGTCCAGAAATTAATTGGCAGCTCGTGGAGTGATTTTAATATTGTTCTGGTGTACTCTTCCTTGGTGTACCTTTAACAAACAATTTTTTTTCAGCTGCATATTTTGTCTCCCCACTTCTACCTTGACCTTCCCATGAGTGAGTGTGGTGTAGTGGTTTGAATGGTGGGCTACAACTATACCAGACTAAGGTATAAATTCTCACACTACTGCAGAACCCCATTTAATGACTTTGAGCAACTCACTCTCTCAGCCTCAGAGAAAGGCAATGGCAAAGCCCCTTCTCAACAAATCTTGCCAAGAAACCTCAATGAAAGGTTCATCAAAGGACTTCCAGGAAAGAGAGAAACACTTGGAGGTTCTTTCTGTTGTCCAAAATCTTGAGATCAATATCAGTTTTAATGTTTCCTAACCAAGATATTTCTCCAATTTGCCAAGGAAGGATGTTAAGGGAATGTCAGACAGAAGAAATAGTAAAGTAAAATAACTAATAAAATTATTTTTGTGATTTTTTTTGTGTTCAGGAAAATTGAATAAATATGATAAAAGGCTGTATTCTTACTGAATAATCATAGCAGTTTGATCCCACTTCAACTGCCATGATTCTACCTTTTGGAATGCTCGGATTTGTAATTTGGCAAGCTATTTAGAGTTCTCAAATCCAATTCCCTGAACTGCAGAACTGGACCTCCCTACAAGTGAATGCTAAATTAGAGATTCCAAAGCCTACAGAATGATGTGGATTGTAAGAGAGCAGTGGCTAGAAAACATACACCCCTAATGTGAGCTGCAATGTGCATCCACATGGAAAACACATGTTAAAAATGTCAGTAAAAAGTCAGAAATTTGCAATAAAATGCACTGCAGTTGATCAGTGAATGGACACTACAGAAAAAAAATTCAGCAGGAACTGGAAGATGACTCAATTGCTGATTCTCATCTGATGGGCTGCTGCAGTTCAGCACATTTCTGCAAATGGACTAAGAAAAAATAATATGTCATTCTGTTGGATCAATTCAGGTGCTTTGTTGACACAGCAGGAGCTTTTTCATGATTCCCTGGATGTCTGTGGAGTTTCCAGAGTGGAAATGGATTTCTTTAATCAACTTTCTGATCAAGATTATATGGCTATATAGAAGCAGCCCAAGATTTTGTAGGATGCAGGCATGGAAGTTAAACTGGGATCAAAGTATTGTATGTTAAGTATTTCACAGATGACTCCTACACACATCTGCTTAGAGCTCAGTGAAATACCTTCCCAGGTATGTCAACATGTACACTTAAATTCTGTTTAGAGTCATTAGGAAATATTTAAGTGTTTTTACTAATTTTTGCATATTAAAATCACTGTTTCAAACCCCCTCAGGCTAAGCTAGGGTTCAGATTCAGGCTAACCTTTTCTGGAGGGGTTGATTGTCACTGCAATGACAAAGATGACAAAGACAGCATATACCAAATCTCCAAAACAAACAAAACTGAAGTTAGTTGGGAAATCAGCCAAATGAAATAAGTACTTTGTGAATAATGTGGTTATATTTCATCACAGTAAAGTAATCTAAGCATAAATCCTCTTGAGCTTTGAGGGACTTACTTCTGTATAAGCACATGTAGGGTTGCAATGTTAATCAATTAACTGATTGGATGAACACATCTTTTGATCAAATAAGAAGGTACTTCCTGCTGGGAAGGCAACACATCTGTAATCACACAAGAGTGCTCCTATCCATTCCGATTGGGATATCACATTATATACTATTTCACTGAGGGCCCTTCCACACAGCCATGGTATGCAGAATATCAAGGCAGATAATCCACAATATCTACTTTGAACTGGGTTATCTGAGTACACACTGCCATATAATCCAGTTCAATGTGGATTTTATACAGCTGTGTGGAAGGGGCCTGAGGCCCTTTCTGCACTGCCATGTAAAATCCAGATTATCTGCTTTGAACTGGATTATATGGCAGTGTAGACTCAGATAATCCAGTTCAAATCAGATAATGTGGATTATCTACTTCGATAATCTGGATTATATGACAGTATAGAAGGGGCCTGAGGCATCTGTGGCCCCTTCTACACTGCTATATAAAATTGAGATTATCTGCTTTGAACTGGCTAAAATGGCAGTGTAGAAGGGCCCCGAGTTTTCTCTTGTGATTTTCAATTTGTACATTCAAAAGAAAATTGTTGCAGTGTCTCCTAATTGAATAATTTTCCCACCTTCACCACACTCTGATGTTGCTTGGCCAATGGCCACACATATCCCAGTTTTCATCTGTGAAATGTTGGAAGTACGGAGAGAGTGTGGTATAGTGGTGTGATTCCGGAGACCAGGTCTTGACCAGGAAACTCACTTGGGTAACCTTGGGAAAGTCAAAATCAAAGTCACTCACCCTGAAAGACAATGGGAAAACAATCTCTGAAAAAATCTTGCTAAGAAAATTCTGTGATCACTTTGCTTTAGGGTTGCCACAGGTTGAAAACAACTTTAAAGCACACACCAACAATATGGTAATATGTAATATTACAATATATAGATATAGTACAATATGGTAATTTATTGCCAGTTTTGTGCTATGCTAATCATAGAATCATAGAATCATAGAATAGTAGAGTTGGAAGAGACCACATGGGCCATCTAGTCCAACCCCCTGCTAAGAAGCAGGAAATCGCATTCAAAGCACCCCCGACAGATGGCCATCCAGCCTCTGCTTAAAAGCCTCCAAGGAAGGAGCCTCCACCACGGCCCCGGGGAGAGAGTTCCACTGTCGAACAGCTCTCACAGTGAGGAAGTTCTTCCTGATGTTCAAGTGGAATCTCCTTTCCTGTAGTTTGAAGCCATTGTTCCGTGTCCTAGTCTGCAGGGCAGCAGAAAACAAGCTTGCTCCCTCTTCCCTATGACTTCCCTTCACGTATTTGTACATGGCTATCATGTCTCCTCTCAGCCTTCTCTTCTGCAGGCTAAACATGCCCAGCTCTTTAAGCCGCTCCTCATAGGGCTTGTTCCCCAGACCCTTAATCATTTTAGTCGCCCTCCTCTGGACGCTTTCCAGTTTGTCAACATCTCCCTTCAACTGTGGTGCCCAAAATTGGACACAGTATTCCAGGTGTGGTCTGACCAAGGCAGAATAGAGGGGGAGCATAACTTCCCTGGATCTAGACGCTATTCCCCTATTGATGCAGGCCAGAATCCCATTGGCTTTTTTAGAAGCCGCATCACATTGTTGGCTCATGTTTAACTTGTTGTCCACGAGGACTCCAAGGTCTTTTTCGCACACACTGCTGTCAAGCCAGGCGTCCCCCATTCTGTATCTTTGATTTCCATTTTTTCTGCCGAAGTGAAGTATCTTGCATTTGTCCCTGTTGAACTTCATTTTGTTAGTTTTGGCCCATCTCTCTAGTCTGTCAAGATCGTTTTGAATTCTGCTCCTGTCTTCTGGAGTGTTAGCTATCCCTCCCAGTTTTGTGTCGTCTGCAAACTTGATGATCGTGCCTTCTAACCCTTCGTCTAAGTCGTTAATAAAGATGTTGAACAGAACCGGGCCCAGGACGGAGCCCTGCGGCACTCCACTTGTCACTTCTTTCCATGATGAAGACGACGCATTGGTGAGCACCCTTTGGGTTCGTTCGCTTAGCCAATTACAGATCCACCTAACCGTAGTTTTGTCTAGCCCACATTTTACTAGTTTGTTTGCCAGAAGGTCGTGGGGGACTTTGTCGAAGGCCTTACTGAAATCCAGGTACGCTACATCCACAGCATTCCCTGTATCGACCCAACTCGTAACTCTATCGAAAAAAGAGATCAGATTAGTCTGGCATGACTTGTTTTTGGTAAATCCGTGTTGACTATTAGCAATGACCGCATTTGTTTCTAAGTGTTCGCAGACCACTTCCTTAATGATCTTTTCCAGAATTTTGCCTGGTATTGATGTGAGGCTGACCGGACGGTAATTGTTTGGGTCGTTCTTTTTTCCCTTCTTGAAGATAGGGACCACATTCGCCCTCCTCCAATCTGCTGGGACTTCTCCCGTTCTCCAAGAACTCTCGAAGATAATTGCCAGTGGTTCTGAAATAACTTCCGCTAGTTCCTTCAGTACTCTTGGGTGTAGCTGATCTGGCCCTGGGGACTTGAATTCGTTTAGAGAGGCCAGGTGTTCCTGGACAACGTGTCTCCCTATTTGGGGTTGGATTTCCCCCAATCCTTCGTCCATTCCGTGTTGCTGAGGTTGAAGATGGCTTTCTTTTTCTGAGAAGACCGAGGCAAAGAAGGTATTGAGCAGTTCTGCCTTTTCCCTGTCCCCTGTCGCCATCACCCCATCTTCTCCTTGCAATGGCCCTATCGCCTCCTTTTTCTTCTAATATAATATTGTATGTAAATTTAATTTGTAAGCAGCTCTGAGTCTCCTTCGGGGTGAGAAGGGCGGGATATAAATGTATTAAATAATAAATGAATAAATAAATAAATATGGTAAACAAAGGACCTTATCCCATAGTCATATATCACATTCCTAGTGCCCTTTGGCTACTTGTGCCTATAGGTATTATACCTATATTATACATTACACACTACCCATTTTGTTGGTAACCCATAGGCATGTCTGGGCGAAAGATCTGTCACCAGTCCCTTTTGTAAAACAAGTAGGAATCGTTTTCACTCATCTTTAATTCCCCTGCATGTGTGTGCGTAATTGTATGCAGCTCTTCTGCAGGTTGCCATATGTTTTGGTGACTTGTCTTTTGAGGCAGTCTTTTCCTACTGATTGATTCTCCTTTGCTGGCAGTCAAAAAAAGACCATAAGTAAATACATACTTTCCCTTAATTGTTTATTTATTTATTTATTAAAAATTTGAAATTGCATAGTTCTGTAGGAACAAAATCACTTTAACATTTCTCCATTGGGATGAGAGAATGAAGTCGCAAAAAAACTGTTGTTTTTTTTTTTAAAAAAAATGAGGAGGTAATGGTGATGTAGAGGAACATTGAACAGATTGAGAGGAGTCATTAATGGGCCATATGATAAATCAAAACCAAATTAGTTTATTTGATGTGGAAAGGAGAGAACTGGCGTGTGATGGAGTGGATGGGGATCCAGTCATCACTGAGCCTTGGTAAACCATGGGTTGCCTGCTTAAAAGATTATTTCCACAGTCTGTGTAATTAGGCATAACGATGCCTACTTCTTGAAAAGTATGATTCAAGAACTCTGGGTTGGGTCAATTCCTCACCTGCACTCCCTTTGAAAAACTGAAAGTAAGTCTTTCAGAATTATGGTGTGGCATTCTGTGGACAGAAAAGAAAATAGAAACAATACAAACAAAAACCCTTTTGGCATAAGACTGTATACTTTATATTCAATTGTGTCAAATATTTTGATGGATGAGCTACACCAGTAAAATTATATTTGTATTAGAGCAGTGTCAAAGATTGATAAGGAAAGAAAGAATTAGAGGGTTGACATAAATGGGCCACATTTAGCCCTCACTCAGATAAAGTTTTAAAATTTTGCTTTGAATGACTTCTCAGCCCGTTGTCATTCAACTGTATTTTATGGGATAAAATGATCCATGTCTACAGAGTGTAGATTGAATTCACAATACACAAACGCCAAGATCCAGAAAATTCATATGTATGAGGTATAAAGTATATTTTGAGTAGTTTATAAGACATCCCATGTAATCAGCATAGACATGGTTTTTTCTACTTTTAAAATGTAGCCATCTACAGATGAAAGCACCATAGCCGGCTAGTATAGTACCTAGCTATAAAAATATCATTACATTCAGTACTTTAAAAGTCACTTTCAAAACTCTTTGTGAAGAAAATAATAATATTATTGCCGTACCAGCACACTATCCCTAAGGGCCCTTCCACACAGACATATAATCCAGAATATAAGACAGAAAATCCCGCCATATCTGCTTTGAACTGGAATATATGGCAGTGTGGACTCAGATAACCCAGTTCAAAGCAGATATGGTGGGATTTTCTGCCTTGATATTCTGGGATATATGGCTGTGTTTTCCACACAGCCTTGAGGCTGTGGTCTCGTAGAATGCTGATGGACTAATAGCACATGGTGAAGTTCAGGTTTATGCTGCATTTTGTGTGTTTTAAGATGATGCTAAGATAGGCAGCAGACAGTTTAAATAGTTATAATTTGACCTCTGTATCTACAGGACTGGTAGTTGTCGTTTCGTTTATCCACATCCAACAAAACATACTCTTTCAAGGTCCTCCAGCATGACACGATGGTATTATTAGGTCCAAGGTCTTTATTTGAATAGTATTTACTATTATATACAGTTTTATATATTTATGTAAAGTCTGGGAAAGTATTTCCTCATGGATACAAAAGTTGTACTTTAAACATATTAAGTTATAGTGGTAAATAATTACACATTGTCTTGGAAATATAAAAGTAATTGCTTTATATAACCAGCTGTCCAATACTATTGGTTGGTTGTATTTTATTTATTTCATAAGATATCAAAGACATAAACAATTCCATTCACTCATCTGCATTTTAACATTTCTACTGCACTTATTTGGACTGAAGCAGAGAGGGCTCTTGGGATTCCATAGCACTGAGCCATGTCAGTTCAAGTGGTGGCAAATTGCATTAATTCTACAGTATAGATGCATCCTAATTCCCAGGGGCACTTGTCAGCATCGCTTACAACCCAGTGAGCTGAGGAGCCTTGTATGAGAGAGGGTCAATTTCCTGTGGAATGCTGCAAGTCCCAAACTGTATAGATTCTATAGGGTGTCCCAAAAGTGTCTATACATATGAAAAATTAATAATCAATTAATATTACATAATATTATATTTATTTGCACAATCTACTGGACTACATCTGAAAAAAGATTTTAAAGGGACACTTTTCTTATTTTTGAGCCATCAGTGCCAAGGGGTACATCTACATTTGTCTAACAACAGATATATCGGAACATGTCCATCATGAGTGAGGGGGAAGACCTTGTGTGTTTGTGTATAAAGAGGTGGCCGATACATGGATTTTAGCTGTGAATTTTTAAAATACTGTTTATATTTAATTCTGCATACTTTATATGGTATGCTAATGTTTTTTATGTTAAGCTGCTTTGAGTCTCCTTCGGGAGAGATAAAGCAGAGTATAAATAGTAGTAGTAGTAGTAGTAGTAGTAGTAGTAGTAGTAATAATGAATTGTGCGGTTTTCTGGCATTGTATATTTTTGCCGCTTCTGTGACTGTTCATTTGTATTTTGATTCCATAGCTCACTTGTCGATGGATGTCCAGAATCAGCAGCATCCACCGCAGTCCTTTTTATCCTGGGCAACGACTGAGCCAGTATAGACTTCGTTTTGATTTGATTCTCCATAATGCTAATGGGTTAGGTGCACTTGGTTCCACTCCTCAGCTGAGGCCTCTCTGGCTTGGTTGGACCTGCCAGTAGTTACACTACCGCCAGCACAGCCCTCAGTCATCATTGGAGTAGTTAAGCCCCCCCACCACTTCAAGGTGGCACCTGTGGGGTGATAAGCTGATAAGGAGAAGACCTGGCTCTGGCTCACAAATGGGACCCTGAAGGAGGAGACAGAAGGCCTGATCCTTGCAGCCCAGGAGCAAGCCATCAGAACAAATGCAATTAAGGCCAAGATCGAAAAATCAGCTGATGACCCAAAATGCAGATTGTGCAAGGAAACCGACAAAACCATTGATCATCTCCTCAGCTGCTGTAAGAAAATCACACAGACAGACTACAAACAGAAGCACAACCATGTGGCCCAAATGATCCATTGGAACTTATGCCTCAAGTACCACCTCCCAGCAGTAAAGAACTGGTGGGATCACACACTTGCAGAAGTATTGGAAAATGAGCACGCAAAGATACTGTGGGACTTCCGAATCCAGACTGACAAAGTTCTGGAACACAACACACCAGACATCACAGTTGTGGAAAAGAAAAAGGTTTGGATCATTGATGTCACCATCCCAGGTGACAGTCGCATTGAAGAAAAACAATAGGAAAAACTCAGCTGCTATCAGGACCTCAAGATTGAACTGTAAAGACTCTGGCAGAAACCAGTGCAGGTGGTCCCGATGGTGATGGGCACACTGGGTGCCGTGCCAAAAGATCTCAGCCATCATTTGGAAACAATAGACCAGGGGTCCCCAAACTAAGGCCCGGGGGCCGGATGCGGCCCTCCGAGGTCATTTACCTGGCCCCCGCCCTCAGTTTTATAATATAATATATTGTATATACATATAATATTGATAATAATATTATAATGTAATACAATATAACACTAATAATAATACCATATAATAATATTAATTATATATTCTATATTACATATAATATTACTAATAATATTACAGTATAGTGGTATAGTTCAATAGCTATATATATAAAAGGGTAATGAAATTTCGGCCGAGGACAAAACAACAAAACTACACATCCCAGAAACGCTAAACTTGGCAGCACAACCGCTCATCCATGCCTCTACGTTCATACAACAAAAAGAAAAGAAAAATAAAGTCCTAATTAGAGGGAGAGGAATAATTGTTTTTATCCAATTGCTGCCAGTTAAAAGGCTAAGCTCCGCCCACTTGGTGTCCTAGCAACCCACTCAGTCCAGGGGACAGGCAGAGTTAGACCTCACTTAGGCCTATAAAATACAGATTATCAGATTTGAACTGGATTATATGGCAGTGTAGACTCAAGGCCCTTCCACACAGCTATATAACCCATTTATAATCTTATATTATCAGCTTTGAACTGGATTATCTTGACTCCGCACTGCCATATAATCCACTTCAGTGTGCAGTCGGACACAACTGGACTTAATGTCAGGAGAAAACTTTTACCCTTTACCTTAACTACCACCAATTCAATACTTTATTTCCCATACCACCATACTTCGCCACAGCAACGCGTGGCTGGGCACAGCTAGTAGTAATATATAATGCTAATATTGTGCTATGCTAATAATATAATATATTGTATGTACATATAATTTGTAAGCCACTCTGAGTCCCCTTTGGGGTGAGAAGAGTGTGATACAAATGTAGTAAATAAATGCAGTAAATAATAAATAAATAAATAAATAAATAAATAAATAAATTTTAGACTTAGGCTCACCCAAAGTCTGAAATGACTTGAAGGCACACAACAACAACAACAACAACAACAACTCTAATTAACTTGATTATCCCATTGGCCAGAAGCAGAACCACACTTCCCATTGAAATCCTGATCAATGTATGTTGGTTAAAATTGTTTTTATTTTTAAATATTGTATTGTTCTTTCATTCTTCTTCTTGTTGTTGTTGTTGTTGTTGTTTTTGCACTGCAAATAAGACATATGCAGTGTGCATCGGAATTTGTTTGTATTTTCTTTCAAATGATAATCCGGCCCCTCAACAGTCTGAAGGATTGTGGACCGGCCCTCGGCTTAAAAAGTTTGAGGACCCCTGCAATAGACATTGACAAAATTACGATCTGTCAACTGCAAAAGGCCACCCTACTGGGATTTGCACACATCATCCGAAAATACATCACACAATCCTAGACACTTGGGAAGTGTTCGACTTGTGATTTTGTGATACAAAATCCAGCATATCTATCTTGTTTGCTGTGTCATAATAAAATAATAATAATAATAATAATAATAAAGAATATTTTGTCAAAGGCTTCTATAGCCAGAATCACTGGGTTGCTGTGAGTTTTCTGGTCTTTTCTGGGTTTCACCCACATCTATGGCAGGCATCCTCAGCGGTTGTGAGGATGAAGAGGCAGCATTGTCCATAGACACCTCCAAGGTCATGTGGCCAGCATGACTGCATGAAGTGATGTTACCTTCCTGCCGGAGCAGTACCTATTGATCTACTCACATTTGCATTTTTTCGAACTGCGAGATTGGCAGGAGCTGGGGCTAACAGCGGGAGCTCACCCACGCTCCCCAGATTCGAACCGCTGATCTTTCGGTCAGCAAGTTCAGCAGCTCAGCGGTTTAATCCGCTGCACCACCAGGAACTCATACATGTTATTATAACATTTCATTACATTTTTGGGGGGAGGTGCAAAAAGTAGTAATCCAGAAATATAAGATATTGGAATCTTTCATCCTATTCCGGTTAAACCGGAATAAGATGAAAGATGCCAACATCTTATAATTGTGGATTATGATTATATATGGAGAAGAAGACCCCTGTCTATAGAGAGAGAGAGAGAAAGGGTGCATTCAACTGCCATTTGATGTAAAAATTAATGTTTTGGTGCCTAATTTGTAAAATCATAATGTAATTTGATGTTTAATAGGCTTTTCCTTAGTTTCTTCTTATTATCCAACATTTTCGATTATCCAATGTTCTCCCAGCCCGTTTATGTTGGATAAGCGAGACTCTACTTTATATGTGTGTGTGTATGTGTCTCTCTCTGTGTGTGTATATATATATACAGTATCTATATCTATTTATCTATCTATCTATGGAGAGAAGGCCCCCTGTATATATGTGTATGTATGCATGTATGTATGTATGTATGTATATGTGTGTGTATATATCTATATCTATCCATCTACAGTAGAGTCTCACTTATCCAAGCTAAACGGGCCGGCAGAACCTTGGATAAGCGAATATCTTGGATAATAAGGAGGGATTAAGGAAAAGCCTATTAAACATCAAATTAGGTTATGATTTTACAAATTAAGCACCAAAACATCATGTTATACAAAAAATTTGAAAAAGTAGTTCAATACGCAGTAATGTTATGTTGTAATTACTGTATTTATGAATTTAGCACCAAAATATCACGATATATTGAAAACATTGACTACAAAAATGTGTTGGATAATCCAGAACATTGGATAAGCGAGTGTTGGATAAGTGAGACTCTACTGTATCCCTCTATCTATCTATCTATCTATCTATCTATCTATCTATCTATCTAGAGAGGGGCCCCTGTATATATGTATATATGTATGTATGTATGTGTATGTATGTATATGTGTGTGTATGTATGTATGTATGTATCTATCTATCTATCTATCTATCTATTATCTCTCTCTCTCTCTCTCTCTCTCTCTCTCTCTCTATATATATATATATATATATACACAGTAGAGTCTCACTTATCCAACATAAATGGGCCGGCAGAATGTTGAATAAGTGAATATGTTGGATAATAAGGAGGCATTAAGGAAAAGCCTATTAAACACCAAAATAGGTTATGATTTTACAAATTAAGCACCAAAACATCATGTTATACAACAAATCTGACAGAAAAAGTAGTTCATTACACATTAATGCTATGTAGTAATTACTGTATTTACGAATTTAGCACCAAAATATCACAATGCATTGAAAACATTGACTACAAAAATGTGTTGGATAATCCAGAATGTTGGATAAGCGAGTGTTGGATAAGTGAGACTCTACTGTATATATACACACACACACACACACACATAAACACGCATAACCGGAATAAGATGAAAGATCCCAACATCTTGTAATTGTGGATTATGATTATATATGGAGAAGAAGACCCCTGTCTATAAAGAGAGAGAGAAAGGGTGCATTCAACTGCTTTTTCTGTCGATTTGATGTAAAACTTGTTGTTTTGGTGCCTAATTTGTAAAATCATAACGTAATTTGATGTTTAATAGGCTTTTCCTTAATTTCTTCTTATTATCCAACATTTTCGATTATCCTATATTCTCCTGGCCCGTTTATGTTGAATAAGCGAGACTCTACTGTATATGTGTGTGTGTGTCTCTCTGTGTGTGTATACAGTAGAGTCTCACTTATCCAACATAAATGGGCGGCAGAATGTTGGATAAGCAAATATGTTGGATAATAAGGAGAGATTAAGAAAAAGCCTGTTAAACACCAAAATAGGTTATGATTTTACAAATTAAGCACCAAAAGATCATGTTATACAACAAATTTGACAGAAAAAGTAGTTCAATACGCAGTAATGCTATGTAGTAATTCCTGTATTTACGAATTTAGCATCAAAATATCATGATGTATTGAAAACATTGACTACAAAAATGTGTTGGATAATCCAGAACATTGGATAAGCGAGTGTTGGATAAGTGAGACTCTACTGTATCTCTATCTATCTATCTATCTATCTATCTATCTATGGAGATAGATACATATATGTATATGTATATGTATGTATGTATATGTGTGTATATGTGTGTATATATCTATATCTATCTATCTATCTATCTATATCATATATATATATGTATGTATATATGCATACAGTAGAGTATCACTTATCCAACATAAACGGGCCCGGCAGAATATTGGATAAGCGAATATGTTGGATAATAAGGAGGCATTAAGGAAAAGCCTATTAAACATCAAATTAGGTAATGGTTTTACAAATGAAGCACCAAAACATCATGTTAGACAACAAATTTGGCAGAAAAAGTAGTTCAATACGCAGTAATGCTATGTAGTAATTACGGTATTTATGAATTTAGCACCAAAATATCATGATATATTGAAAACATTGACTACAATGGATAAGCAAGTGTTGGATAAGTGAGACTCTACTGTATCTATATCTATCTATCTATCTATGGAGAAAGGGCCCCCTGTATAAATGTATATGTATGTATGTATGTATGTATGTATATGTGTGTGTATGTGTGTGTATATATTTATGTCTGTCTGTCTGTCTGTCTGTCTGTCTGTCTGTCTGTCTGTCTGTCTGTCTGTCTGTCTATCTATCTATCTATCTATCTATCTATCTATCTATCTATCTATCTATCTATCTATCTATCTATCTATCTATCTATATCCTCTATATATTCTTCAATAAACTATTTTACCTTGGACTGGTGTGGTGTTCAGTAGAGGTGCTCCTCAGCCTCCTCAGTACATTACAAGGTGATAGGAGGGGCACTAGGACCCGAGCGCCGCCCTTTCCCGCCCAGGGTGGATTGCAGAAGCCGAGAGGAGGAGAGATCTCCAGACACGAGAGGAGGTTATAGGAAGAGGAGAGAAAAAGCAATGCCACAACGAGGAGAGAGCTGAGAGAGAGAAAGAGAGAGCAAGAGAGCGCCAGAGCGGAGCAAGGGGGGGAATTACAACCCGAGAAGCCGCTCTCTCCCCCAGAGCCTGATCTTTCCCACCCAGGCGCAGGCGAAGCATTCCCCTCCAAGATCGGTCCAATGAACATGTCAGTGTTGACTTTGCAAGAATACGAATTCGAGAAGCAGTTCAACGAGAATGAAGCCATTCAGTGGATGCAGGAGAACTGGTAAGGGGATGGGGCTGGACTCCTTGGGCGTGTGTGTGCGCATTGGTGCCTTCCCTCGTCCAGGCTCCCTAAGATGGGGAGGGACTGGAGGATGGAGAGGATGAGGGGGGAAGAATAGCATTCTAGAAGGGATCTGTCTTCTCCTTTCGCGCCCCCTTCTTCTTCTAATCCTTCTTCCCCAGTGGATGTGTGTGCGCAGGTTTGCAGACCGCGGATAGGTAGGTGTTTTCTCGCTCTCTCCCCCTCCTCCTTTATGTGAATGAGCCCAGTGTTAGGAGGCCGAACAAGCCCGCCACTGTTTCGGGGGAGGAGAAGAGCAGGAGGAGGCAGATCCGGGCTCCCGTTGTTTATTTCGGTCCAAAATTATATAAGAAGAGAGAAGGCATCACCCCCAATTCAGGAGCCCTAAGGATGTCTCATTCTCTCCAGCCTTCTGGCATCTTTGGGGGCATCTCTACTGTAGAATGGATGCGGTTTGACACCGCTTAAGGCAGGCACGGGCAAACTTGGGCCCTCCAGGTGTTTTGGACTTCAACTCCCACAATTCCTAACAGCCTACCGGCTGTTAGGAATTGTGGGAGTTAAAGTCCAAAACACCTGGAGGGCCCAAGTTTGCCCATGCCTGCCTTAAACCACCAAGTCTCCATACCCTAGGACTCTTTGGGTCCATCTACATTGTAGAATGAATGCGTTTTTGACACCCCTTGAACTGCCAGGGCTCAGTGCTGTCTGATCCTGGCAGTTGTAGTTTGGTAAGACACCAAGGAAGGCGAAAGAAGTTGTGAAACTACAACTCCCAGGGCTCCATGACATTGAGACAGGGCAAACTGCATTTACCCTTTGAGGTCTTCTTGGGAATATCCTTGAGCCCTTCAGGGACACTCCTCTTAAGGTTCATTGTTAGGGGTGTACGCATTACTTTTTTCAAAAAATTAAATAATAATAATAAATAATAACTTTATCTTGTATCATGTCACCATCTCCTCAAAGGGAACCGAGCGACTCGCATGGGGACGACAGTAACATAGGTTAAAACCACAGTTTGAATTATTTCATTCTATTAGGTCTGCATACATTTTATAATAATAATAAAATAATAATAATAATAATAATAATAATAATAATAATAATAATAATAATAATAATAATCCTGGATGTTATTGTAATGTTTCATTACATTTGGGCGTTGATGCAAAAAATAATAATCCAGAAAGATATTATAAGATAAGTAAGATAAAATATTGGAAGAGATTCCGATAAAATATTGGAATCTGTCATCCTATTCAGGGTGTGTGTTTGTGTGTGTGTGTACACACACACATACACACTTAACAGGATGAAAGGTCCCAGTATCTTATAATTATGATTATACATGGAGAAGAAGACCCCTGTCTATATACAGAGAGAGAGAGAGAAAGAGAGAGAGAGAGACAGGTGGGGATGCCCAATATATCCATATATATCTATGGAGAGGGGGATCTCTGTATGTATATGTTTGTGTGTGTGTATATAGATAGATCTATAAATATACAGGGTATCCCACTCTTTATACAAACACACACACATTTATATGTACAGTATATATGTGTGTGTGTATCCATATACATACATTTACAGTGTATCCTCTTCTCTCTCTACACACACACACACACACACAAACATAGAAGTATACAAGGTATTTCCTTCTTTCTCTCTCTCTCTTGTGTGAGTGTGTATATTATATCCACATATATAAATATACAGGGTATCCCCATCTCTCTGTCTGTCTGTCTCTGTCTTGCCATCCATATATATATATATATATATATATATATATACACATATACATACACACACACACACAGTATATATATATACACACATACATTCATATATTCGCACACACATAAATGTCTCTGTGTGTCTATCTATCTATCTATCTATCTATCTATCTATATATACAGGGTATCACCCCCCTCTCTCTACATGCACACATATGTGTGTATACATATATATATCCATATATCCATATATACATACATACATACATACAGGATATCCCCTTCTCTCTGTGTCCATATATATAAATATACAGGATATCCCCTTCTCTCTGTGTCCAGATATATAAATATACAGAGTATCCACTTCTCTGTCTGTCTGTCTGTCTGTCTGTCTCTCTCTCTCTATATATATATACACACACGCACATACATATGTATATGTATGTATAAATATATAGACAGGGCTCTCCTTCTCCACCCTGTATTTATTTCAGCTTGCCAGCAACGGATGGCACAAGGTTGTTTGGCTCCGCCTTATATAGTCTAGAATCGTCAGGTGCCCTTCAACGTATGGCGGCTTCCTCCTTCTCTCCCTCCCTCCCTCCCTCCCTCCCTCCCTCCCCAGTTTAAATCTTGGAATGGCCTTCGGTTTGCAATGCAACCCTGTTTCGTATCTATTGGGGGTCAGTGGAGTTTGGTTAGCATCAGGTGAGCAGGGCCGCCTCCGATGCGTCTGCCTTTGGCCAGGGCGGCGGGGCTGGCTTTCCCCCTTGATGGCGTGATCCGGGGAGGGGGCGGGGGCCTGGTCCCCTCCCCCCCCTCTCTCTCCGCTATGAATGGAGCCAGATCCGGGCGGCGAGACTTTTGTCTTCCCAGCCACCCCACGCCCTTCTGGGCGAATCAATGGCAGGCGGAGAGGCAACATGAGGTGACGCGCCGGCAGCTGCGTGTTGCAGGGCTTAATGCCCGGCCATCAGGGGAGGAGGGGCGGGGGCTCGGCCCCGGAACCTAGGTTTGAATGCCGGGGACCACATGTCAAGGAAGAACTCAGGAGCGGCCCATGCCTCTGCGCATGAGCAGAGCGCGTGCCTGGCTCGCCATCGCCTAGGATCCAGTGGCCCAGGCACAGAAGCTGGTTTTTAGAAAGAGGATTGGGGGGAGGGCCTCTCCTAAGCACCCCCCTCAAACCATCTTCTTGGGGGTGCATTTACACCAGGCATGGGCAAACTTCGGCCCTCGAGGTGTTTTGGACTGCAACTCCCACAGCCAGTAGGCTGTTAGGAATTGTGGGAGTTGCAGTCCAAAACACCTCGAGGGCCCAGGTTGGCCCATGCCTGTTGTAGGTACTAGCTGGCATTGCCTGGGTTATTTTTATTTTACGAAATGCATAAGGTTGTGGACGAACTACAACTCATATCATGCTAGTGTAAACCCCTGACACTCCGGTCAATTGTTAAAATTTATGTTGGGCAAATTTGCACTCTAAGTCCATCATCGGTGGGATCCCTGTGGTCTCTGACTGCAGGGTAAACTACAGCTCCCACCATGGCGGCTCAGTTCCCCTCAAACTTCTCCAGTATGTTCAGTATGTTCACTGGTTCTGTGTGCCAAGTTTGATGCAGGTCCAACATCAGTGGGGGTCACAGTTTCTGTGGTTGTAGGTGAACTACAACTCCCAGAAATCAAGGTCTATCTCTCCCAAACCCCTCCAGTATATTCAAATTTGGGCATATTCGGTGTGTGTGCCAAGTTTGGTCCAGGTTCATTGTTGGTGGGGTCCAGGGTGCTCTTTGATTGCAGGTGAACTATAAATCCCAGTACCTACAACTCCCAAATGTCAAGGCCAATTCCTATCCAAATCCCTCCAGTATATTCTCTTGGTCATTGGGGTTCTGTGTGCCAAATGTGGTCCAGGTCCATTGTCAGTGGGTGTAACAGTGCTGTGTCTTGAAGCAGGGTAAACTACAACTTCCATCATGTGGAGTCAATCCCCCAAACTCCTCCAGTATGTTTAGTTGCTGCTCAGTTCTGCTTTGTTTATCATGCAGACAGGATTGAAAAGAGTAGGAAAGGGTTAAGGGAGAGGCAATGGATGGGATCATGCAAATTTCACACCAATAGAAAGAGCAAGGAACCCTGGGAGGTATCTTTGGTGGATGAAACACATAAAATCTCGGATGGGATGGTCCCTGAATGAAAGCATTCCTTGGGTGGTAGGCCATAGTATTTGTGGAGGACATTGGCAGGGTTTGGACTACATGTTCATGGTGCTCACTATAACCTGAAATGTCATTGGAGAGAGTGCTTTTGGTAGCACTTCCATCACAGCACTTTGGGTTAAAGCTATTTGTGGATCCGGGAGGCATTCTGTGGAAGTGGGCACCCTAGTCACATACATACATACGGATTTTCACGTTTATTATGTGTATAGATATAGAAAATGCAGCTTGACCTGACTTTAAGTGCTGTGGCTCAGTGCTATGGAAACCTGGGAGATGTAGTTTTTCCAGGGTCTTTAGTCTTCTCTGACAAAACGTCCTGGTGCTTTACCAGGATTTCATAGCATTGAGCCACAGCAGTTCAAGTGGTGTCTAACTACATCCCTTCTACAACCCAATAAGATCAGGCACCAATGCTTTTTGCCAGAGAGGGCTAAAGACCATATGGAACTTTTGGTCTATCTATAGTGTAAAATTAATGCAGTTTAACACCTATAACTGCCATGGCTCCATGTTCTGCCATCTTGAGTCTTCTTTGCCAAAGGCTGCTGGTGCCTCACTGAACTCCATCTCGCAGGAGCCATGGCAGTTCAAGTGATGTCAAATTGCATTCCCTCTATGGTCCGGATGTCGCCTTGGCCTTCTTTGGGTAGTTGTGCCAATGTTCTCTGCTGCCTTTCATTCTCAGCCCATGTCCAGCCAGCCAACAGGCCATGCCTTACACACCTGCCACCTGGCTTGTCTCATGTAGACTAGGCCTGCCCAGTGTGGCGACCTTGAGGTTGTCTGACTTCCCCTCCTGGGCACACTCCAAACTTTCAGGCCAGGAGGGAGGGTTTGTGTTTGTATGGATGGATCTGGGCCTTCTGACTGAGGATGGGGCTATGGGATCTGGTCCCCCTGCTCTATGGGTGCTAAGCAGGTGGCCTGGTGGTCAGCACTTGACCCCTTTAGACACTTGGCCTCGTGGACTGAGGCTGGCTGGCAGGCAGCCACTCTCTTTGAGCAGGTTGCCAACTGGGTAAGGAAGGAGGTGTGTAAGGCATGGCCTGCTTGGCTTGCCTCTCTCTCTTCCCTCCCACTTTTTTCCTCTCCCCACTCAGACACCTGACATGATTCCCAGTTCAGGTCAAATGGCTACTAGAGGACAAAAACACGCAGGATGAACTTTATTTTGCTTATTGCTGTGGCTTTTCTTTCAGGCAAGCAATGCACAGCAGACTTATTTTTATCACTGCGATTACATTTTAAGTTTTGACAGAATTGTTACAGCCTGTACAGTATTTATTGCCCTGTATATTGGGGAGGGGGGAATCCCTACCAACCTTACTGCGCACAATTCCCACGCAGCCTAACCTGAAAGCATAGGATAATGTTTCGTGCCTATGGTGAACCACTGAGCTCTGAACAAGCTTGTGCAGTGATTATCTTGTTAATTTTGTTGAAATTGTGATTTGCCCACCTTGCATGATAAACTCCTGAGTATGTGTGGGAAAACTGTACCTGTTTCAAGGGATGCAGTTCTTTTCTGTTGTAGATTGCACCTATGTGTTTACATGCCCAGTGTCTTCCAAATAGCAACCATATTTGTATCTTATTATATCTTATGTTTACTGTTTTAATGATTTTATGTTATATCTTAACAGTTTGTATAATTGAGGCATTGAATGTTTGCCTAAATATATAATGTACACTGCTCAGAGTCCCCTGCGGGGTGAGAAAAGTGACATATAATGAAGTAAATAAATCTTTAAGGTGCTAGAAAATGTTCTTTGTGTGCATTGAATATCATTGCACATAAAGATGTGATGTAGTGGGACTTTTCTTCCCACAGAAACCCAGTATCAGCGACTTTTGCTCCCACTGTTCTTCTCTGTGCAGATTTGACCATACCATTGGGTTGGGCAACCTATGGCTTTCCAGACTGCACCTCCCATCAGCTTAACCTAGTCCCAAGGAAAACGTGAGAACTGCAGTTCATCAACATCTGAAGAATGGCATTTCCCCTCCTCCTTAACCAAGACAAAATGAGACAGAGAAAGGAACCAAACATCTCCGTTGCCTATGTAGTTCTGGTGCTGGGCTGTGTGTTGACATGTATTTGTTTAGAAAAGGAACATCCTTTTTACACAATTAATTTTCAAAAGTTCCCTGGTTGAGATGATGCTCCTATTACTATAAAATATACCCTCTGCAACAAAAAACAAAACAAACCCCACACACAAGAAAGCTACCCAACTAGCATCCAACTAGATTTGCCTTATCTTTCAGAAAAATAGGACAAAAATCCAGAAGAATATACTAATTGACTTTTGTTTCAGCAGTAAAGTGTAGCCTTCAATCACTTGCAGTATATATTACTAAATACATTTGATTAATTGATAAATGCAAGTTACATTTACTTAAAACATTTATGTACCACCTCTATGCAGCTTCACTGTTGTTGTATGTTTCACATGCAAGACTTCTAAGTGGGTACCTCTATTTCCTAATCATAACGCTTGAGACATTGTATTTGTAACGTTGTTGTCGAAGCTTTTAACACATCCATATAATATGGTTGTTACATTCATCTACTCTTCAGTAAGGTTTTCCTTAGGTTTCTAAGTTTTTCCCTAGATGTAATGGTAAAAGTCCATGGGCTCAGGGGAAAACCCTTCAGCGGCATTCTTGATGTGGATCACAGCAAATGTTTTCTACAATTTAGCAATCCTGTTTTGATAGTTCTATTACTCGACAGTACTATGCAATTTTTAAATTATGGAATTACTTTATTGAAAATCAAGTTACTAAATATCATGACAGCAAAAGTTGTGTTTCAGTGAGTGAAATAAATGCTATTAAGTATTGGACAGTACTTGTTATGCTCAATTGAATATAATATGTCAGTAGAGCAGTATTATTCAATATAAAGGTCGAGCGGCAAGTAAATTCAATCAGCTTAGAATGATACTTTATCATTTGTATAAGATATTATTTATATCTCTGTATTTTCAGTTTAAGTATGTTACGCATATTTATTGCATCACCTCGCTATGGCTGCCTCTGTTACTCTGACTATAATATAAAACATAGATTTATCTTAATTTGACTCCTGGCTGTCTTCGTGACCTTTCTCCACTTCTGGTGAGTTTCACATATTAAACACAGTTAAATAATCTTTGCCCTGTTTTAGTAAAAGTTGAGGGATACTTCAGAGTTTGTTTGAAACCCTAGAGTACATGCAGCTTTGGGGCTGTGTGGCTAACTGTATTGGGTGTGATTCAGACTAATCCGCTGACCACCCAGGGCATCACCTTTTCCCTGTACTCATCAACCAAGGAAAAAGGTATAGATTGTACCAGTGCCACTACAGTTGGTGCTCCATGTAATCATTGCTGGCATCAGCAGAGACATCTATATGACCATAAAGAAGGCAAGGAGATCAGCTCCTTCTTTCTTCTAGTCATGAGGGTACCTATCTATGTTGATGTCAGCACAGCATGTACACAGTGGCTAATAGCTAACACAGAACTTCATGGTCAGTTGAGTGCAACAATAGTGACCTGAAAGGTGAGGTTACACTCTGTTGTGAAGTTGAAGTAGTCTCAGTGCAGCTGGACCATATCGACTCCAAGCCGCCACTCCAGTGGGTTCAGGAGTGCATGTGTGGCTCTTCTGGGGCCAGTCTGGAGAATTTCTGCTCCAGACTGGCTCCAGAATTGCCAGCAACAGCAGACGTAGCCTAAGGATTAATTTTTTAAACATTTTTCCAAACCTGTGTGAAGATGTAAGATGTAACACTAAGAATTAGTAGTAGGAAACTCTAATGTTCATTATAAAATCTCTTGTGTACTTCTATTTGTTGCAGATATTTACCTGCTGGGAGCCCAGAAATGTTAAGCTTTTGCTGTTTAGCCTCGTGGGAGAAATTAATGTTTTTGCTTTGTTTGCTTCTGGCTTCACATATTAGACCAGCATCACCATTTTGTCAATTTAGAATTATGTATTTTGATTAAGCAGCTCCTCAGTTTTAATGTTACAGTACAGAACATAATGGAATCAAAGCTCTAAAGATGTTCACTGAATTTCCCTAAAAGTGCTGGAAAGATCTAGGAAAGAGCTCAGGTAGCTTCAGTCCCAGTCCAGTTGTTCATTGGCTTCAGTAATGTCTTTGCTAAAGATCAAGAGCCACTGGCCATGCATTTGTTTTGGACTATAGTTCCCACAATCCTTTGGCATTGGCCAGACTGGCTAGGGTTTCTGGGAGCTGAGGACCATGAAAGAGCTTAAAGATGATAAGTTCGCTGTCTACACTTAAACAGCTCTCCAGAATTTATACAACTGCCCAAAATTACATGAGGCAAGAGAGTCCTTTATCTTGCTTCAGGTAATTAATATCAACTAATTAACAGTATCTATAGAGCTCTTTATGCCATCCATCTGCAATAGGTCTTGAGTGACTTGAGAATCTGTGCCTATTCCCCCTTGCCCGTGTTTCATATACTGACAATGATCTTCTTCCAAGCATAGAGTCTTGACAGTGGGTCTGTTAGTTACTGTAGAGACCTGTTCTGGATCCACATGATCTGTCATAATGAGGACATAGGTTTCCAGGTTAAAGGCAATCACAAGGGTTTGTTTATGCTCCTTCCTCTTGGCACATTTCTCCCTTTACCCTCTATCTGTGTTTCCTCAAAATCCATGGCACTTTTGGTAACAGTTAACTTCCAGTTAGAATGCTTGAGTATTAGGGATTCCCAGTTCTCAGTTTTATGCCACCTTTTTAAAGATAAGCTTTCAGCCCATCTTTAAATCTCTTTTGCTGTCCACTGACATTCATTTTTTGTCCTTGAGCTGAGAATAAAGTAGCTTATTTGGGCATTCTGATAATGTGGCCACTCCAGTGGTTGATGGCGGAGGATCATTGCTTCAGTACTAGTGGTCTAGCTTCTTCCAGAATGCTGATATTTGTCTGTATTTCCCAAGAGATTTGCTGGATTTTTGAAGCCAATGCTGATGGAATCTCTCCAGAAGTCAAAAGTTAAGTTTGTAGATGGTCCATGTTTCACAGGCATATAAGAAAGTTGGAAGGACAATAGCTTTATAAACAAGTGTCTTGGTATTTCTACAAATGTCCCAATCCTCGAACACTCACTGCTTCATTCAAAAAAAAAAGATGCTGTACTCAAAGACTTCAGATGTTGTTGTGGAGAGGAAACTGCCTAGGTAGCAGAAAGGGTCAACGTTTGCTAGCATTACACCATTAAGCTGTACTTCTGGCATTGTAGAGGGCTTGGTTGGTGCCTGTTGGTAGAGCACTTTGGTTTTCTCAATGTAACGTGAGAGACCAAGCTTTTCATATGCATCTGTGGAGGTGTTTAAGGTCTTCCTTTGAATGAGCCATTATCATCAGCATGTTGGAATTTTATCACAAAGGTTGTCATCAACATTAAGGCAATTAAGGTAAACTTGTGTAAAAGAAGTGTCTGTTGTTTTCAAACTTACTTCTGAATCAAGATGGAACACCAAAGGTGTCTGCTGTGACTTCAGAGGAATTGAGGCAGCTTCTGCACACAGTATGGCTAAGTCATCCTTTTGGGATGAATGAGACACAGATTTTGTCTTTATCCAAGTTGGTCTTGATCAGACACATAACACCTGTGAGATTGGAGCTCAGGCAGAATGTGGAGAAATTACCTTTTTGGAGCACCTGAATGAGCATAACCATGGCAAAACTATGTGAGGAATGGTCCACAGAAGTAACTTTTACAACATAAGTATGTCTCAGCTCTAGACAAGATGTGATGGATTTGAGGACCAGCCCCATAAAGAGATGCTGGATTAGCACATTTTTTGAATATTCTAGCTTTGAACTGGAGCTTCTATGTGACTGCATTCATAGAAATGGAAAATAGCTATTTGTACATTCACTTGTCTGTCTTGGATCATAGAGATGGAAAGTGCTTTAACTTTGTAGTGTGAAAAGACTCCAGTTAAAAGACAATGTCTAACTCCAAATTCAAAATGTGTACAAATTATTTCCAAAGGACTGCAATTGGCAGAATGCTTCATTTCGCATATCCAGTGGCCAGGCTAGTGGGGTCATTCTGTGCACTGTTGTCCAATCTCTGTGCCCACTTTTTCAAGATCTGCCCAAATCATGCAGCAAACTTCATAGATGGCTAGAGATTTGCATTTGGCAGTGTTCTATGAGTCTGAAAGAAACGTGTAGAGTTTGCATTTCCTAAGGTTGGCAGTGGGATAGAACAAGTTTTGCCTTGGAAAGTTGCACACAAACAAAACCTGAAATGGGGTGGAGTTATGAATAATGTGCATGACCTAAAATGCATACATTTAAAAATGCTCAAAAATAAACTTTAGTCTGCAGAGCATGCACACAACATGCCTATCTTAGAGGAATGTCTACCAAATGCATACATTATGTGTGTGTGTTTGTGTGTGTGTGTGTGTGTTTGAGAGTGGGGGAAACCACATTGAAAAATCCACACAGTTTTTGTGTGGGGTTGGGAGTGGAGGTTGCAGAACTAGGACTGGAGAAGAATGTTGATAATATTCTGAAACATGGAATAAAGCTGATGTGTTTTCACACCTGTAACATACTAACTCAAGATATGTCTCTTTCTGACCTAACAGTTTGAATGAATGAATGAATGAATGAATATGTGTGTGTGTGTGTGTGTGTTCTTTCAGGTTCTATTAAAATTTTTAATTGAATGTTCTCTTTACATAAATAAATGTTTTTAGCCATCACACTTCAGTTTAGAAGTATGATTTTTACTGTCAAAGTCAGCTACTGACATTAAATGGTATTGTTGGTATTAGTGTTCTTTAAAAGTGTGGGAGCTCTCTGGAGAAAGTAATGGGTGCTGGTGAATTCATAAATATGTTTTGCAATCACTACAATTATTATCTGATAAAGTCTGTGAAACTTTCCCAGCATGTCTGAGAAGCACTCCAGTATGAGCACGCAAGTAGGCAATTTTTGTACTCAACAGCACTTAGCATACTGAAAAGTGTTTGATACATTTTTCAAAAGTTTTGTTGTAACATGCTTTATTGGAGTGAATACAGGTTTTGCTGGGTGAGAGTACAGGAGGCCTGACTATTAAGACATGCAATTCCAGCATTATTTATGTAATATAGTTTTCACATAAACTGAAACCTTATTTTTCTTATCTCAAATGAATGGTGTCTTGGTCTTCCATCCAAAGCATACTATAGAATTGGGCAGGAGGACCGAATTATGCTTACAGAAGTTATTTTTATTACATGATTTTATATAATGGGTCTTGAACATCTATGAATTTTGGTATCTACAGGAATTGTGGAACCAAACTCCAACATATACCAAGGACCCAATGTAATATCGTTCATAACAAAACGACTCTATCTTTCTGACACTGTTTTCTGTTTTTTCTGTTTTCTGTTGAAATGCCATAAAGAGTTAATGTAAAAATTATTTTTAAAATTCAAGTATTTCAGTGCAAGCACTGTTGTTTAATTAAGGATCTGATCCAATTGGTACAGATGTGTGAGTATAGGAATTTTCCAGGGTGGGGTGGGGGGACACAGGAAAGAGAGTGTGGGTGTCACACATTGTGTACACCACAACATACCAGTGCATTTTCCTTCATATATAGTTTTTTTGCTTGGAAGCAAGTTTTTGCCACTCTTGAGTAGAAACTTGACATGAAGAAGAGAGTTGAAAGTCAGACTTCTCAAGAGAGGCATGGTGAAGACCAACACAACTTTATATGGGATGAGAGATGTTAACCCAAACGTATCAGACAAGACATTTCACCCATGGAGTTAACTTTTGTACACATTCTAAACAAAACAAGACAGACAAGGTAAACATGTAATGGCATTTTCCTCTGAAAGTTGTTAACAGTTTCCCTAGATTTCAACAATCTCCTATGGGCAGTTTTGTTTTAACAAATGAAAATCACCCAAGATCACATACATGCATGCATGTTCTCCAAATAAATCTATTGCTTTTAGTCCTTTCCAGCCATTGTAATATATTGCCATTCCTCTAGAAGTCCCTTGTTTGTTCTTTCTGAACTGTGATGCAGTGAAAAAGAAGTTACATCCTCTGCTGATCAATAGTTTGACCCATGGAGAGGGAAGAAAATATAACACTGGAAATCCCATTGGGGTCAGGAAATCAATGAAATATACATTTCTCCATTAATGCAGCCATGTGTATTGAAGTTTATGTTTCAAACCCATGACTTACTCAATGATTAAAAAAAACCCATCTTCATGCATGCATGGCTGTTAAGAAAACCAGACAGAGACGAGAGAATGAAGTAACAGTACATCAGATAAACTGAGTATTTGTTGGCACTTCTCTTCTGGAATTATTGTTGATTATGGAATATTGACAACTTCCCATAACTTGGCAGGAAACAAACCCATCCAAATCAGAGGCAATTATGTAGCTCTCAAGATGTTTATGGCCTGCAATTCCCAGGATTCTTCTATCAATCACTAAGACTACTGGGGCTTGTCGTCCAACAATATTTGGAGGCCACAGATTTCTAACCATACTCATTTTGGAAACTGAGGAACAGCAGTAAAGCCTGCAGGAATTCTTTTGAGTGGGAAAATGGAGATGAGCACCAACCCCCAAAGTTGGACTCAACTCGACTTAGTGTCAAGGGGAAACTTTTACCTTTAGCCTCTTCGCTCTTGATAATATGTTCTTAAGCAAAGCTGTTCATTAACATTATTCATTAGAACCACATTTTACATTGACTAACATCATACGCTGTCTGCCATCCTGCATGGGGAAGTGGGTGAAAAAGTTCCACCAAGGTAGAACTTTGCTCTAGCTCTCTTCTCAAATGTGTCTTATTTCCCACTGGACACAGCTGTCCCTAGAGCTAGATGCACAATGATGATGTCATTCTCATGGACTTCCAGAGGTCCTAGAGCAGTATTTCCTCAAACACTGGACTTCCAAGTGTTTTGGACTTTAGCTTCCAGAATGCCTGATCATAGGCCAAGGAAGCTGAGGTGGTCAAATTTGGAACACACGAAGGCCCAGAGTTCAGGAATCACTGTCCTAGATGATGTCTTTGTCATGCACAACCTTTGTTCCTCCAGTTGTTTTGGACTTTGACTTCCAGAAATCCCAGACAGCTTACCAGCTGTTAGGAATTGCAGGATCTGAAATGCAAAACACTTGGAGGACCAAAAGTTGGGAACTACTGAGCTACAAGAAGACAGGCAGATGATTCTTAGCTGGCCCCTGCTCTGTACCAGCTGGAAGGGGCCACCAGGAAACAGGCGAATATTGAAGGGGTGGTATCTGTATGTGAGAGAGACAGTGAATTTCTCCCTCAACAACAATTGGAAAAATACTATACATAGGTTAGTGCTGACAGTGGCATATTATTAACAGGTTTACTTGGATTTTCAAATGGAGAAATGCACTTCCCCTGTCACCAGTGAACATTGTGTCTAGTTGCACATGTTTTAAAAAAATGTCAGTCTGTTGCCTTATCTGTTCTGGTAGATCTGGCAGCAACATGTTCTGGGCAAAATGATCATAATAGAGCTGGCCTCTGATAACCCTGTGTGCCAGTTCTTGTAGTTGCATACCTTCTGACTAGTTGTTAGTATTAGTATTAATATTTGTGTCTTGCCTTTCTCCCAAAACGCTTAACAATTTGGAAAGAACAACACACCTAAAAACATCACACCTGGCCTGTGAAGAAATTACTTGTCTGTCAAAGCATGCACTAGTCAGAGAGGTCAATTTTAGATAAACACTATAGGGCACCCCCTCCCCATTTCAATCAAACAACTGACAAAAAGACTCTGCTAGAGTAAAATGGCCATTTTTGTTAAGAGTGGAGACTATGGAAACAAAGGCTTCAGTACAGCCATCCCTCCCCATTTGCAAGTTTGACTTTTGCAGGTTTAATTGTTCTTTCTGGGAATCTCTAAATTTTCCAGTACAGTTCTATGTGCAGATCCTATGCCCCAAACTCCAGAAAATGTGGGGAGCTGATTGTATTCCTGTTCAAGTCAGTTAAGCTTTCCTTCAGGATAATCCCCCCCCCCCCCGATGTTTTTATTCACCTCTCCTGCCCCACTTCAACCATTGCTTGCCAATCTCAGACTACTGAGCACATTAGCTCCATATTTACTGTTTACTAGGGGGACAGGGTGTAGTAGTTCCTCTCCCCTTAACTACTTTTTGCACTCCTGCAAATCTTGAAATGACTGATGCATTTTGGCTGTACAGTCCTCCATAGCTCAGCACCTGATTTTGTGATTAAGGAAACTCATTCTTTTGAGTACTGCTCTTAAGTAGCCAAAAACAGCACCATCCACACACATGAAGGAAACTTGAGCAAGATTATATGTGCTTCATTATTTGGCATGCAGAAGTAGACTAGAGGTTGAATATTGAGAAACAAGTGAGTAGGTGTTTATAGAGGCCATCTTACATTGCATACTATGCAATTGTTCGTCCTTTGTCTTTGTAGTTGGCCTGTAATCTGATTACTTTTACTCCATTTTGGGATCATCATTGCAAGAATACAAAACACCTCACCCCTTTAAAACCAAATGCTTTTAATTAAACACTTCTTTGCACAGCATCTTTCCACCAACTGCATTGTTTAGCATTGCATCACTTAGACATGCATTTGACCTGACACTTCCGTCTGTCAAAAGTTAGCTACACATGGTTTGCGTACAGGAAACTTACAATCATTACTAGATGTGACTTTAAAATAAGGTCTTGTTCTGCCGTTCTGACTGGCAACTGCAAATGTTTTTAAAGCTGCAAAGTTAACTTGGTTTTTTAAATTTTTAAACCACTGAAGCAAAAGGCAAAAAAAAATCCCACTTTCTCTTTTCCTTTCATTTGTACAGACTGCTGAGTTTGTGCCATCGGCAGTAAATGACAGTTACTTTACTTGCAAGGGTCCAGCCAATAATACTTATCTTCTGATGTCTGCTGATATAGGGCACACCAATAGGAAACCAGGAGAACTGTGCTGACTGTTAGAGAATGTGAGGTTATGTCATCAAAAGGGTCTGTGTGGTTTGTATGTGTGTGTGTGTGGTGTGTGCATGCACGCCTGAAATGCCACCGAAACTTGACTCGCCTGTTCTTGGAGCCACCATTCAGCATTCAGAATACCCTAAAACCCGTTTCTCTTTGGCTAAGTATATATATTTCTTCCTGTCCTGAAACTGTCCCCCGTTAGCTTATGTGCTTCCTTTTTTCTTCTTTCTTTCCCCCTTTTGCTCATATTTAACATAAGAACAGAGAGTCAGCATGAGGGAAGAAACAGTGTATACATAGGAGAAGAAAACATACTTTAAATGCAATGATTCAAGATACTGTGTTACTATGTATTGCTTTAAATCATATGATTTACAATACATTATTCTTTCTAAGAGACAATATTTATTCCAAAACATTTGTTTCCAAATTTATTCTAGTTTATAAACAAAACTGTGGCTCGAATGTTCTTTGGGAAAAAACACACATATGTGCACACAGTTGCATGCTGCTTTTGCAGTGTTTTTTTCTAAACAATGTGGCCATTAGTTAGGAAGAAATTCAATTTTTTAAAGTGACCATTTTGAACTATTACCACTTTGGAAAAAATAATACAAAAAGGAATGTGCTGCCTCAGAGCACAGTGGATTCTCCTTCTCTGTCGGTTTTTAAGTAAAGGCTTGATAGCCATCTGTCAGGGGTGTTTTGATTTTGCGTTCCTACATGGCAGAGGGTTGGACTGGATGGCCCTCGGGGTTTCTTCAGACTCTATTATTCTATGATTCTAGAAGGTATAAATGTCTAAAAGCAAGTAGTCAAATTGCCTAATATTGAATGCTTAAACAGACGGTATATAAAGCAAGAGATAATACAGTATTAAGTACTTCTTTGCACTGTTTTTCTTATATTTTATTATAATTTAGATTGTTTTGTGTATTTTATGTATTTACTCAGATTTGATCTCATTTTATGATATATGGAGTCAAGGACATCAATGTGACTAATAGAGATTCAAGGCAGTTAATAGCAAACATGACACCAACATAATTCATTTTGTTGTTGTATGCCTTCAAGCCAATTCAGACTTATAAAGACTTAGAAAGATTTTTCTGTCTAGGTTCATTCAGAGGGAATTGTCATTGCCTCCCTCTAAGGCTGAGAGAGTGTGACTTTCCCAAAGCTATCCAGTCAGTGGGGGTGCTTCCAGACAGTGCCAAAATGTGGGATTAATTTGTGGGATAAATAAACCCGCAATAGACCTGCTGGTCCCAGGCTTTCTTCCCCTGTCGTCCTCAGAGCCCTTCTGTGTCTCAAGATAAAATGGAGGGAGGATGGGGAACTTCTGCTGGAAGTTGGATTTTTTTTTTTAAATCAGTTATGTGCTGATGCTTATGTGCACACATAAGCGAGTATCCTAATACAAATATGAAGAGATTCCTTTGTGTGCCTATAAGCATCATAACGGCAGGATTTTTATTAAAAAATGCCACCAGATTTCCCTCTTTCTCCAGTTACTTATTCATGATCTATTTAATATTATAAAGTTTAAAATAAACACTTTCAGAGACTTCTAGTGTCTCTCCACTTCTCTTCTCTTGAAACCAGCTGGAAATCAGCTGTTTGTGGGAGCTTGAACAGCTGATCAGCTGTTTCGGGCTTTTAAAAACCGGCATGGGAGGGAAGCAGTCTCCACAGGGGTAAAGAGGGATATTATACAAAGTCCCAGAATACTTGTAAAGTATCTATACACACAAACGATTGTCTATGTACAAAGAAAATGTGTCCAAATGACATATATTGTTACAGTTCCTCGTACAAAGCTCAATTTGGCCGTACCTGACAAAATGAAAAGGAGCAACAGCTCTAACACAAAAGTTGTTCAAGTCTGGTATTGGTTCCAATACATATAGGCTTCAGGGATACAGTCAATGAAAATACCTTCCAAACAGATGGTTGGTCGTGTTGCTGTATACTGGATTGAAGAAAATAATGATGGAGCACCGCTCTCAAAAAAGTCTTCAAAAGTAAAGTCCAAATAAAGTCCCAAGTCTACAGGGGTCCCGGGTATTTTTGACCCTGTTTCAGGGAAAAACCCCTTCTTCAGGAGTTGTTAAACTCAGCAACAATGAATTTCTATCTAAAACAAAACATAGAGTAACAAGTATTTTACCAGCAGTATTAACAGAAGTAAAGGTAACCCATATAACAGTATTATACTTACATAGTGCTAAATGCTTTCACTGAGTGACTCTGCTTGTGGTGATTTCAACTGCGAGTAATTCTGGAGGTTCATTCAAAGGTTTTTAAAGAGTACTTGAAGGTTTAAAGGAAACAGCTAAAATTAAGTGATTCATTAAGTCCCTGAGGGGAAAAGGTTTTAAACTTAAAGATCCAGTACATTTCCCTTTGGGATAATAGTTTTTCCAAGTCCATGAAAGGTTTTTGAGAGATGCATTCCAGAGCACAAAATTTAAATGAGGTAGATGAATGTTTGTATTGGGTGAAGTGTGAATATAAAAGAGATTCTGTAGATAAATTTTTGATTCTGGATTTATGTTCAGAGATTCTGATTCTCAAGGATCTGGTTGTTTTTCCGATATACCAGAGATCACAGCCACATGTCAAGAGGTAGATTACATTGCTGCTATTACAAGTAGAAAAATGTTTTAGTGTGGTGCCCACTTTGTTCCTATGATTATATATCTCCTTAGTCTTCCAAGATTGAGGACAACACTTACAGTGACCACAAGGATAATGGCCTCTCAGGGTGCTCTTCGGTGTACTAATGGGAGTGATTAAATCTGTATGGATTAAATATTCTCTAATATTTTTAGTACGCCTGTTTCCAAAAATAGGTAATTTATCACAACCTGAAATATCTTGAAGAAGATGCCAGTGCTTTTTTATAATTTGGATTATGTGTTTGGAGTAATGCGATAATTCTTGTGTCCAGATAATTTGATTTTTAGTTGGTTTAGCAGATTCTTTCAGTAGGGTGGTTCTATCAGTTTTTTCAGCTTTAATTAATGCCTTTTTGATGACATGTTTAGGATAGCCTCTACTTCTAAACTCCTGGCTTAAGGTCAGGCTTTCATGAATGAAGTGTTCATTAGAGCTTGAGTTACGCTTTAGTCTAAGTAGTTGTGAAAATGGAAGATTGGTCTTTAAACCAAAGTGGTGGAAGCTGTTATAATGAAGAAAAGAATTTTTATCTGATGGTTTTCTGAAGTTCTTGACCAAAAGTTTGTTATGATATTTATACACAGTAACATCTAAAAAATTGATATGTGACAGGTTGAGATGACTGGTAAACTTAATAGACGTATGTATAGTGTCAATCCAATTAGAGAATCCTACTGCGGCCTCAGTTGTTTTAAATACTATGAATATATCATCAATAAATCGGCCATAGTATATTATATTAGAATAGTACATATTTAAAGATGGATTAAGCAATATAGTGTTTTCTAAATGTGCCATGAATAGATTGGCAATCGATGGGGCTAACGGACTTCCCATAGCGACACCGAAGGTCTGAAAGTAAAATTGGTTTTGAAAACGGAAATAATTTTTCTCCAGTACTATATCTAACAGGTCCATCAAGAAATGTGTAGGTGGTTGCAATTTTGTTCTCCTACGAAGGATATTCTCTATGATGGTACGAGCCTCATCTAGTGGAATGTTAGTATAGAGTGAGGTGACATCAATCGTAACTAAAATGCTGTCGTCCTCAATTTTGAGATTTTCTACGATATTAATGAAGTGCTTTGTGTCTTTAATGTAGGAATCACAGAGAGGGACAAATGGTTGGTAAAAGGAGTCTAGATATTTAGCAACTGGTTCCAATACAGAAGATGAACCAGAAATAATAGGTCGGCCTGGGGGTGGAGTGATGCCTTTATGAATCTTAGGAAGAATATAAAAGATAGGTATCCTGGGGAAGTCATTTTGTAAGTATTTAAATGTAGAAGAAGAAATAAATCCCATGGACAATCCCTCTTGACACACCACCCTAATAAGGGACTGAATGTGTTTAGTGGGGTCTGTTGCAATAGGTTGGTAGAATTTACTATTTGATAACTGGAGGTTGACTTCCTTAATATAATCTCTTTTGTTAAGTAATACTATAGCTCCCCCTTTATCTGCTGGTTTCCAGACTACCTCTTTAAGGTTGCTCAATTTGACCAGAGTGGTTCTTTCTAATTCTGATAAATTTGAGTGGTATGGTTGTCTATGAGTAGTTAGCTTGTTAAAGTCCCTCTCTACAGCTTTTTCAAAGCATTTAATGTAAATGTTATCTGTGGAAGGGCAGAAGGTACTTTTAGGTTTGAAAGGATCTGTGGTTGTGTTGGATATGCTGTCTTTAAACATGTCTCTTAAGCGGATGGTTCTAAATAGCTTGAATAAATCTATTCGTGCTCAAAATGCATTAAATTTAGGGGTGGGAACAAATGATAGACCTTTGTTTACTACTGACCTTTCTACATCAGATAACTTATAGTCGGATATTTATTTCATGTTCTTCCACTTTTGTCCTTTTTCCTGAATTTCCACTTTTTTCTATGCTTCTTTGGATAACTATTTATTAACCATAGAAAAATCTGTGAAGAAAGAAAAGTCTGAATTCCATATTTTATCATATAATAGTCACTTTTACAAAAAAAAAAAAGTGGAGGCGTGACTATTACACAATGAAAAAAATAGCCCACATGCTAACTTCCTTTTCAGCTATAGTGCTTCATGCTGCTGAATCCAAAAGCACGGGATTTAAGAGAGTGGTACTTAACGTCAGGGGAAACTTTTTACTCTCTTCAACTCAGTGCTTTTGGGTGAGCACTGGGTTGTACAGGTGAGTGGAGTGTCATAGCTGAAAGAGGGCGAACAGATGTGCAAAGCTGTTGTTTATTCAGTACAGCTAGATACGTACGTGGAGATGGAAGCCTAGCTAGACCTTTTACAGCTGTCTTCCTCTGCTTCCATATGCTGGTCATCTGCTAGCAGTATGTTTAGCAGATGAATCAAGGCTGCAACTATTATGTGAGGAAAGCAAAAATACCCCTAAAAGGGTGTGTGACTATTATGTGTTAATCAGTATTGCTAGGCGCTGTATGGTTGGAAGCATCCTAAACTGGCATAAGTCTTCACTTGCAAGAAGCATGGCAGAAAGTCAATCGCATAAGAAAGTACAAGATACCTCTTTCTACAGTATACTTGCACAAAACTACACCCTGTATCTATCAACTTTGAACACTGGCATAATTTGGGGGAGGGGGTATCACAGAATATACAGAACCTACTTTAAACACTTGGCTACATGGCAGGCACAGCTGCTTTTTTCAGACTGAAATCTACCAATACTGCCAGCAGAACATAAATCTTCATGTGCATGTTTCCTTTGCATTTGGCTGCATGATATAGTTTGACAGCACTGGTGTGCCTCTTCTCTGGCAGGAGGGGTGAAGCTCTAGGCACCATCCAACTGCAGTAGTTCATCTGGGGTAAAGGAACAGCTAGGAGTATAGTGCCTAAACTGAGGGAAATAATAGTGACACTCTATTTAGCTTTGGCCAGACTTCACCTGGAATCCTGTGTCCAGTTCTGGGCAACACAATTTAAGAAAGGTGTTGACAGGCTGGAATGTGTCCAGAGAAGGGTGACCAAAATGATCAAAGGTCTGGAAGTCAAGCCCTATTAAAAGTGGCATAGAGGTTAGGTATGTTTCAGTAGCATTTTCTATTATCCGTAGTTTTGCATATCCAATCCAAACAGACTGCAGCTAATACTAACTCAGAATCAGAACTCTGAAAGGAAGGGGCCTGAGGCTGTTAGGAATGGTGGGAGTTGAAGTACCTGATTTGTACTACAGCTTTTGTACTACAACCATTTGTCCATGATGGCTGAGGGATTCTGTGGATTCTCTGCCAACTTTTTCAGTCTCTTTTCTGAACCATAGAATGGAAGTTCATGTTACATCCACACCATACTACTTATGGGAAGCAGAAAGACATGATGTAATTTGTAAAAAAGTGATTATTTTAGAAAAAGCACCTGGCCTTTGTTTCATTTCTCTGTATCTTTCTTTATTCTATGAACTGAAATCCTTTGTTTCTTTCTTAATTGTTGGGGCTTCTTTCTCCTTCAACCAGTTAATCTCTTAGTTCCTTTGTGGGAAGGAAGCATCCATGAAATTCCAAACTCAATAAAGACTACTACCTTTCTCCCATATAGGACAGCAAGACTTTAGGGGCTCTTGTAAGCAATATGCCAACTTTTTTATCTTTCTCCTTTCCCATACCAGTATAGATTTCCTGAGACATTAAACATAAGTTTTTCTTTTTACCTTACAAGAACTCCTTGAGGGATTAGACCTGTAAATACTACAAGCTCATTTTGCAGTAGCCTTGCTGAAGTCTTTTTAACATAAATAGTAATACTAACTATTCCTACAGTTTGTACCATTCTGTCTCAATTTGAGATGTTGTGGAAAAATGTGATGATTTTTTTTCTGTTTGCGTATTCTTTTTTTCCTTCAATAAGCTGGTAGTAAGGACTGAAGAAATATTTTATTTTATTTTTTCAATTTTGCTGGTTTAGGCTGTTCTTTAAATTATTGATGAAATATAATAGCTCTTTCAAAATATTTTGAATAAGATCATCCTTCTATCCAGACAGAACAGAATGAATGCCAAAGTGAATGAGCTATTGATCTATCCTGAAAATGTTCACCTTGTGTGAACATTATTTTATGAGATGTGCAATTTTATAAGATGTTCTTATCCATGTGTATGTATATCCCTTCAAGTCACTTATCACCTTATGTGACCTCATGAATTTCATAGGTAGTTTTGCCAGTTTATTTCTCTGATACACCTTACAGAGGTACTTGTTGGTAGTTTCTCATTGAAGTACTAACCAGAGTGTATATACTTAGCTTCTAAGATCAGACAGGATCTGGTACCTGTAGAATACTTACGCCCCTCATCTCCAAGTCTCCAGACATATTTATTAAGGTGAAGCTATAAATAAACCAAAGAGCAGAAGCCACTAACAAGCAGAACCCAATCTTCGTATCATTCACATTTTTACCCCGTGTTGAACAATAACCCAGTGTGAAATTTCCTCTTTGCCTTGACTTCCATCTTGCCTCAGTCCTAACTCTGGTCTTAGGAGCAGCTTTGCCTGATTGGCTACCAACCCATCTAGTTTATATTACTTTTTCCTATAGGACATTTCCAGACATGGGTTTAACCCGCACATTTGTGTGTTTAATTCCACCCCTCCCCCCCAAAAAAGTGGATTTCCTGGTGGGGTGTCCAGATGGAAGTGATGGAGCAGAAAATCCTTTTATGGCTTCATCCTTTGGAAGCAGTGTTAAAACAGCATATAATGAGGAACTGAGAACTTATAAGTATTATCTTTATTGAAGAAAAAGGACAATGAAAACTAAAAGGGAGAGAAGAATTAGGGATAAATAACTGGTTTCATTATCATCAATTACAGGATATATTTAAGAAAGATGGCTGTGGGGACTCATCTTGGGTAATCCCAGAAGTGAGTCCCCACAGGCCCAATACCCCATTAGACCCTGTCCTTTTAAAAAGGCCTGGATCTAATGGGGTAGCTAATTAATTCAGAACAAAGCAGGTAAACTCTGCTTTGTTCTGAATTTATTCGCCTTTTCATAGAATCATAGAATCATAGAATAGTAGAGTTGGAAGAGACCTCATGGGCCATTCAGTCCAATCCCCTGCTAAGAAGCAGGAAATCGCATTCAAAGCACCCCCCAACAGATGGCCATCCAGCCTCTGCTTAAAAGCTTCCAAAGAAGGAGTCTGGGGGAGAGAGTTCCACTGTCGAACAGCTCTCACAGTGAGGAAGTTCTTCCTGATGTTCAGGTGGAATCTCCTTTCCTGTAGTTTGAAGCCATTGTTCCGTGTCCTAGTCTGCAGGGCAGCAGAAAACAAGCTTGCTCCCTCCTGCCTATGACTTCCCTTCACGTATTTGTACATGGCTATCATGTCTCCTCTCAGCCTTCTCTTCTGCAGGCTAAATATGCCCAGCTCTTTACGCCGCTCCTCATAGGGCTTGTTCTCCAGACCCTTGATCATTTTAGTTGCCCTCCTCTGGACGCTTTCCAGCTTGTCAACATCTCCCTTCAACTGTGGTGCCCAGAATTGGACGCAGTATTCCAGGTGTGGTCTGACCAAGGCAGAATAGAGGGGGAGCATGACTTCCCTGGATCTAGACGCTATTCCCCTATTGATGCAGGCCAGAATCCCGTTGGCTTTTTTCACTGCCGCATCACATTGTTGGCTCATGTTTAACTTGTTGTCCACGACGACTCCAAGGTCTTTTTCACACACAGTGCTGTCAAGCCAGGCGTCCCCCATTCTGTATCTTTGATTTCCATTTTTTCTGCCGAAGTGAAGTATCTTGCATTTGTCCCTGTTGAACTTCATTTTGTTAGTTTCGGCCCATCTCTCTAGTCTGTCAAGATCATTTTGAATTCTGCTCCTGTCTTCTGGAGTGTTAGCTATCCCTCCCAGTTTTGTGTCGTCTGCAAACTTTATGATTGTGCCTTCTAACCCTTCGTCTAAGTTGTTAATAAAGATGTTGAATAGAACCGGGCCCAGGACGGAGCCCTGCGGCACTCCACTTGTCACTTCTTTCCAGGATGAAGACGACGCATTGGTGAGCGTAATTTGGATGCCTCAGATAAAAGACCGACAGGTCCCACATTTTTGAGCCTGTCTGGAAGAGCCCATAGTGTTTAGTCTGGTCCCCACTGGATAGAGTAGAAGAACCACATTTTGAGTCCTCCCCTCCTTTTCAGGTTGTTTATTTCTGGAATCTGATATTCATAAACATAATTCTGATCCATATGGAGGCTTTATTTAAGTTTTCATTGATAACTACTGCTAATAGACCTACTATCCAAGGATTTGCAAAGCTTTGAAAAGTTCCCTTTGGATTTCCCACATTACCTTCTGGGATCTTTCATGCAAAAAATTTGTTTTTATACTCTGTGAATCTGTAACATTTTAAAAAGCCACTGAAGTTGGTGGCTGTCACATTTTCTTGAATTGCCAATGAATTCCAGAAAATAATTTTGTTGTTTGTAAAGAAATGTCCTTTTCTTTTTCTGTGTCCTAGATCTTTTGCCAGTCAGCCTTTGAATGCTTGTAACTGTCAGATATACTTTTGTTACAGAGATCATGCTTAGAGGTGACAGTCCTGATCTCTCTGCAGTGGGATTCCCATCTTGTCACAGCTTGTTAAGCCTCTTCCTTCTAGACATTACTGAAATGACCAGGTAGCTATAGCTTCTGTTTCTTTTGAGACATAGGACTATCATCTTTTCATGAAGACTATAATAAGTCTGGGGTTGGCATGAGCTTATGACGCAATACCCCCAATATTTGTCTTACTTTCTTGCTAATTGTACTCCATCACAGCAAACTCCAGTTAAAATTCAACTGCTTGTCTCAACGCAGACATGTTGGATTTATTGCTGAATGACAAGTGAACACAGATTCAGTACAGATTTCTGAATGGTACATTTCACATATTCCACAGGTCTTCAACAACTCAACAATTTGGAGTTGACCTATGCACAACATGTGTTGCCATTGTTATATTCATTCATGCCCTGATTTTCCCCAGGATTAGAACCAAAGGGCCTAATCAGTTAAAAAGTGATACAACATTAACCTGTTAAATTTGGCATACAATTGTTTAAGGCACTGGTGCCCTCCTTTAAAATGATAATGACCTTACCATTAGAAGTACAGCATTGAGAAAGACGTCAGGATCAATCCTGAAATTTGGCCCTGCATAATATCCTCACTTAATTGTATCATGACATGCAATCAAGCTTTTTCAACATACAACCATATCTACACTGAAACTTGCCCTGCTTATTTTTTAGTTTGATTCCCGTTCAGATTTATCTTCCCTACCAGTTGTATCTATTTGATGTATGTCCTATTTGTAATAGACACTCCCTAAATCAGTTTTGATTATCGCCCAGATGTTATCTTATATTGTACCTTTAATGCCTGGATGATTGTTTAACATTTTAACTATGTCGATTTTAACTATGACTTGTTTTAATTGTTTTTAAATTGTGTTTTCTGATGTCTAAATTGTTATTTTATTATTTTATGTGATTATATTGGGCTTGTTCTCTGTGTGAGCCACCCCGAGTCCCCAGCTGGGGAGATGGAGGCGGCATACAAAGAATAAATTTATTACTATTGCCCAAGCATTCTTAGAAAGGTTTTACAAATTTGCAACTATTAATGAAGCAACTAATTGGTACCTATATTGCTCAGGTACTTGAGGATGACATGATGTTACCAGAACACACATTCCAGTGTTAGCAGAATTTTAGATGTAGGATTAACTCTTTAAGATGAAGGGACTTTTTCCTTTTCAGGTAGTAAAAAAAAACACAGATGCCTATCTGGTTGATGATCTTCTTTTATGACTTGCCCTTTGAAGAATGATACAGAGCATCTACACAACTTTTGTTTGCTCTTCTGAGTCTATAGTGGGAGAACCTGTATGTGAACTGTTGTCATATATGAAACTTAAACTTTTGAGGGATGGCTGTAGCTCAGTGACATTCACACAATGAATAGGTTTTCAATGAATCCCTCCCAAAAAAATTAGGCAGCTGTTTTCACCGTCATTTAGCTTCTCTGGAAGCTACCTTGGGTTCCACTTTGGAAGAAAAGTAGCATATAAATGCAATAAATAAATAAATAAAATAATACAAATTCTGAGTTGAAGACAATCAGGAAGATCTTTAAATCATGGTTGGTTAGCATAGTATGGAAACTGAATAGGACATCTGAAATATCTCCTATGTCAGAGTTGTTGTGTGTTTTCTGGCCTTTGACAACACATCTCCTATGTCAGTTTGACTAGATGCTCCTAAAAGTAAAAGGCTCCTAGAATGCACATAGTTTCTTATTTGTACTTTTAAAAAGATTCAGGTAGATGAGAGCTGCACTGTGTTGAGCAATCAGATCACCACTGTGCATAGTCCCCCTGCTTCTGAAAGGTTCAAGGGACAGTTAGTAAATACAAATCTGGTTTCTGGTATAAAACAGAAGCACAAGTCTACAAAGCTTATTGTAGTGGAGAAGACTAAACAGGACCACCCAAAACTGGAATGAAAGTACACTTCCAAAGCTGGCTAATCACAGACGTTTTATCTGTATGCACCATAAGCATTCAGCTGTGTCTAGAATATTTGTAAATGTTGACTTGATTTTCGACCATTATCTCTAAGAAGCTACCAAAAAAAAAAACGACCATCCAGTCATACAGAAAAAAATGGAAACTAATAGATCATCCTGAAGAAAAGGAAATGAGATGTTGATGTATTTCCAATTTAGCAGCATGAAATGGAGATCTGATTGCACATATTGATTTTAATAGTCAGAAACACTTGTCAATCTAACATTGCCTTAATCAGCTGAATCACCATTGCCCCCACCCCAACCCCCACACACACTGATTTGATTTTTATCTCTACTTCGATGGTGGTGTTCAGACTCTTAAGTACTGCTTCTGTGACTATTTCACAATATAATTGGCTCTGACAGTGCACTAGGCACAAAATCCTAAGATGCTCCCATTTGGCCTGCATGCTGGTCAGAGTTGTCAAGATGTGTTTTTAGCTTTCTCTGCAAGCTGCTCAGAGCCAGGCACAAGGAGCCCTCTCCCTGTGTGTGTACTAAACACTTCCATAACAGCAAATGCTTTTTGGAAGGACTTGACCCAGTTATCACTATCAATTTCTTGTACCAATCTTCTTATTTTTCACCCCCTGGTGTTATTAATTGCAGATAACATGTTTTATATAAATGAATGCACTAAAGCTCCTTGTTCAAACCATTCCTACTCTAAACTGCAAGTAGACAACATGTAATTCTCTCTGACATGCAAAAACTAAGATATAATTATCAGGAATTGTGAATTTCCCCTGCTTGGAAACCTGCAGAAAAAGAAAAAACCTCTTTCCTCCTTTGTCTCCAAACAGCATTGCTATGAAACCTGAAATAGAATTCCAGCCATTTCTAGATTTAGAATTACGAGTGATGGGGTCTGTAGTGAGTTTAGGGAAAATTAGTCCAGACTTGGCCTACTTGCCCTGAACTAACAAAGGAACGTTGGTTTGAAGGGCAGTTAATGTAAATCATACAAAGCTGACTTTTACCAGTTCAAACCATTGGTCCATTTAGGTGTGTGTTCTCTGTACCGACCCACAGTATATCTGCAGAGGTTTCAGGCAAGAGTGTAGTCCAGCCCTACCTGGAAATGCTGGGATGAATGAGCTCTGCCACTGAACTATGTCTATCTTCTTGCATAGAGGGAGAATTAGAGGTTACACTTTCAACCCCCAACTGCCACTTTGTGACAGACTTCCATTGCACATCCTGTGTTCCACCAATATACAAGTTGCTCAGTAGTACTCTAACATCGGACTCCTGCTGCTGTTGTTTAGTCATCTCCGACTCTTCGTGGCCTCATGGACCAGCCCATGCCAGAGCTCCCTGTCGGCCGTCACCACCCCCAGTTCCTTCAAGGTCAACCCAGTCACTTCAAGGATACCATCCATCCATCTTGCCCTTGGTCGGCCTCTCTTCCTTTTTCCTTCCATTTTCCCCAGCATCGTGATCTTTTCCAATCTTTCCTGTCTCCTCATGATGTGGCCAAAATACTTCAGCTTTGCCTCTAATATCCTTCCCTCCAGTGAGCAGCTGGGCATTATTTCCTGGAGGATGGACTGGTTGGATCTTCTTGCGGTCCAAGGCACTCTCAGGATTTTCCTCCAGCACCAGAGTTCAAAAGCATCTATCTTCCTTTGCTCAGCCTTCCTTGTGGTCCAGCTCTCGCATCCATAGGTTACTATGGGGAATACCATTGCTTTGACTATGCGGACCTTTGTTGCCAGTGTGATGTCTCTGCTCTTCACTATTTTGTCAACGTTGGCCATTGCTCTCCTCCCAAGAAGTAAACGTCTTCTGATTTCCTGGCTGGAGTCTGCATCTGCAGTGATCTTCGCGCCTAGAAATATAAAGTCTGTCACTGCCTCCACGCTTTCTCCCTCTATTTGCCAGTTATCAATAGGTGTAGTTGCCATGATCTTGGTTTTCTTGACGTTTAACTGCAACCCAGCTTTTGCACTTTCTTCTTTCACCTTGGTGATAAGGCTCTTCAACTCCTCCTCGCTTTCGGCCATCAGAGTGGTGTCATCTGCCTACCTAAGGTTGTTAATATTTCTTCCAGCAATTTTAACTCCGGCTTTGGATTCCTCAAGCCCCGCATGTCGCATGATGTGTTCTGCGTACAAGTTGAATAGGGAGGGTGAAAGTAACATCAGGTGTTTAAAATCATGAGTATGCTGGGAAGATAAACGTAGATGCATTTTTTTAAATTATATTCCTGTGGTTTTCTCTGTCATAGTTGGTTTAATATGTAAACTAGAAATTCTCGCAGTTATGGTGAAGATTTGGAGATTTTTGCACTTCTCGAATCTATTTCTATTTTGTATCAGTCTGTGCTTCAGTGAAGATGGAAGAAATTTTGTCACTTTAAAAACTACTAAGAAATGTATTAAGGTGTAAACTTTAATAGACTGAAATCCAATAGCATCTGATCAAATGGACTCAAGTTCCAGAAAACTTCTGTCATGATAAATTTCATCATCCTAATTCTGGATTGAATCTTGGCCTCAGCCAGTTAAATTGCCACCACAAGACTTTTTGTTGTTTTGTTCTTTCAGCTAGCTCATGTGTGAGGGGCCTTTGATGCGCCTGAAGTGAGAAATGAAATCACCAAAGAAAAGCAAAGAAAGACTTGCTTCCAGCACAGGCTGAATGAGTTCCGATGCCTCAGGAGGTAGATTATCAAAAAGAAGTCATGCCTAGGAAGGGCACACAAGGGAGGAACTGCATCCTTCATGGGATGAACAAGATCCATTTTCCTTGGCTACACTCTCTTGCTTCAGAGGAACTCAAAGGGACTGTACCCAAATGACAAAGTTAATGAAGTTTAGTGATGAGATTAAGAAATTCTATCTTAATAACCTTGGCACCACATGAGCATCACATCTTTTTGGTCCATGCAAACAGAATGTGTGCTGTTGAAGTAATGCTTTGAAGGCTGCTTTGAGAGCATCATCGAGCTATAAAGTTGTGATGTGAGCATTTCGAGTAAATGAAATGTCAAAGTTCTGAGGTACATCTCTGTTGTGATGTTAGGAAGGATACAACATGTTAACAAGGTGTGGTGTTCTTCTTGCTTATCCTTCACTATGGTAGTGTTTTGAATAAATATCAAACCTCTAGGCTCTGGGGTGAGGAAAACCTGTCAACATTAACAGAAATAGTAGGCTTGAGGGCATTCTGGGGTGGGGAATACTTCTGTTGTTTGCCTTTTTTGATCTAGATACAATAGGTAAGTGCTTGGTTTAGTTGTTAAGGATCAAGTGTTGATGCCATTTCTGAGGGTCCCAAGACAGACAGGCACATTGATCTATTTGGAAGAGAAAGAAACTCCAAGTGATACAGGTTCTTTCTTGAGCTGTTTCAGTAAAACATTTGCAGACTGCAGCACCTGAACTTACTGTAAGTTACAGTATAATGATGCATTTTCTGTTTGTAGATAACTTAATCTTTCCTCCTCATTGCTATTCTGCAGACAATCATCTTGCACTACATTGGCAAGATTGTGGGTGGCCTTTCTGCAGAAAAATCTATTCTGCTGAAATAGACAGAGTTGTCACTGATATATGAAAGAAGCAATTTCTCATTTTTAATAGTCTTTTTCCTCTTTACCTTTCTGGGCTCTGAGATGACGATAATAACACACAGCTCTCATTCTGGTAGGTGAAGTTGAATTCACAGCTAAGGAAGAGACTTCTAGCTTGCACAGAAATAGTGTTTTTCAGTTCCCAGTCCATGTAAATTGATAGGGCACAGGATCAGAGAGTTAAATCAGAGACCTACTACTTATTCCAGGCTTTGCCAAGAAATGATAGGGCTACAGGTTTTCATGGGATAGGAACACTTGATACTTATACTTTGGGGATTATTATATATATATTTAGAATCAGAATACAGTGGAGACAGATTCCATTTGCATTCAGAAGACTACCATATATAAGATGTCGACTTCATGTATAAATCAAGGACATATTTTGTGGCCAAAATTACAAAATTTGATATGACCCATGGATAAGTCGAGTGTCATTTCACAGAGAGGGAAAAGCACTAATCCCAATTCAGGGAGCCAGATGACCCTGGTCATCACTGCCATTTCCCACGGAGGTATTTGAAAAGATCGGAAGGCAGACCCCATTTCCTCCCAAAAACTTATTTGAGTGGCATGCCAGCAGAGCAGGCCACTTTGGAGAGTTCTCATGACGTGAGAAAATGATGCGTCAGGAGATTTGGGAGGGGAGAGGAGGGATTTCCTGGGGGGACGAACCAGGAGGGCACATTGCCACCCCTGAGGGAAAATGTGGGGTTGTGGGAGGCTATTATATCCCAGTTCCTCCTGGGATTTAGTTAAGTGTAGAAGGCCCAGAGTGTTACAATATTTAATCTTGGTCCGAAATCCATCTACCCTGGAGCTCCATCCTGGATAGCTGGTTGGGAATGATGGAGGTTGTAGTCTAGCAATGCTGGAGAGTGTCTGGTTGAAGAATGCTGAAGTAGGCATTTTCACTCAAATTACAATAAATACGTTTCCTCCACATGTTAATTCTCAGACCTGCTGCACAGGATAGCGAGTTGGGAGTAGTAGTTGACCAGCAGGTTCCCCACCCTTTGCAGTAAAATATCATTCCATTGTGTTCCAGGTTTCCTGGGCTGTATGAAGTTCACAGCAGCTTTTGCAGCGTTAAATTTCATTGGAGGAAAGTTCACTGGAGGTTTATGGTTTCTTTGAAGTAATCTCTTTATTGGCCTGTAGGCAGTGTGAACAAGCATCTGCTGACTGCAGAAGGAAGCACAGGTGTAGAGCTAGCAGTATTAGAACACCTCCAAATCCAATAATCTCAGAAGTTATCGGATCCAACCAATTTTAATTTTCTCATTGTATTCTCAGAATAGCAAAAGTAGTTTTAATCCTCAATCCCACCATTGCACCCTTTGTTAGTTCAGGACAGTTAAAGGTAAAAGTAAAGATTTTCCTCTGACATTGTCTAGTCGTGTCTGACTCTGGGGATTGGTGCTCATCTCCATTTCTAAGCCAAAGAACTGGCATTGTCCGTAGACAACTCCAAAGTCATGTGGCCGGCATAACTGCATGGAGTGTGGTTACCTTCCTGCCGGAGTGGTACCTATTGATCTGCTCACATTTGCATGTTTTCGAACTGCTAGGTTGGCAGAAGCTGGAGCTAACAGTCGGAGCTCACCCCACTTCCCAGATTTCAGTCAGCAAGTTAAGCAGCTCCGTGGTTTAGTCCACTGCACCACCAGGGGTTAGTTCTGCATTAATTACTAGCAAGCACTATTTTCTCTCCCCTTAAAAATTGTTTTCTTCGTTTTCTGTTTATAAAGCTATAGGGCTTCCAATAGTATTCTTTTTAAAATGTGTTCTGTATTTTAATCGTTTGTGCAGAAAAATTAAAACAGTCTTGCTGAAAAAAGAGATAATGCTAAAATGAATATGTAGACCCTGTGGATTTCTGTTAGACAATGTTTCCATACAAGGACTATTGAAAATGAATGCTGTAGCAAAACTGCTGTATTGTTCAGTAAGCATCTTGTAAACGGTTCCATAAAAGTTTTGTCCAATGTGTTTCTATAGAAATTTAGAATTTCGGAATCAGCGCTACAGCAATGGCTTGCAGAGAGTGTCACACTCAGAAATGGTGGGAGGAATCAGCCCCATTGGTTATCCCAAGATTTTCCCAATGCATGTTTTATTATTTTCTTTATTTGTTGAATTGATACCCTTCATTCTTCCCGAGATGGCATCCAACACAGCTATCAACACTATAAAGCAATATTGCATTAAAATCCCTATTCTACAAAAGTTACAAATAATTAACTACCAGTATTCCTAAACCACAATTAAACAATTAAGTATATTTAAAATATAAATGATTTATGGTTTAAAAAAACAGTAGACACTTCACACATCTGCTGCTAACACAATCCACATCTCAAAGGCCTTCACCAAAAAAGGGTCTTCATTTGCCGGGAGAAAGAGAACAAGTGTTCCTTGGGTGGAGGAGATTGATTAAAAGCACCAAAGGAACCAAGTGGTTCCTATGAAGTTGTTTTATACTTGGCTAGAGCCTATTTTTTCAATTTTGACCAAAGTCTACATTCCAAAGAGGTTTTTCCTGTCACCAGCTTTGATTTTTAAGAGAGGAAGCCATGGGTTGAGCCAGGGACCTTCTGCAGGCAAAGCATTTACTCTCTTATTGAGTTAGGGTCTCTCTCAATATGAAAAGATTGGTACAGATAGAACTTGGAAAAAATGATACAGAAAAGTGAAAAAACTAACTTGACTGTTCTGGTCTGGGAGAATTCTGGGAGTTGTAGTCCCAACAATTTTGAAGCATCCTTTCAATAATATCTTTGGGCTGTGAGATTGTTGGAGCAGAGCTCCAAAATTAAAATTTAAAGTTGTGGATATAGGGCTTTATCTGAACAGTGCCCAGTTTACCAGAGGACCTGTTGTCAGCACATCATCATGCTTGTCTCTACAGTGTCTCTCCTCCTCCTCCTCCTTGCCAGTTCCATTTGCCTCAGATGCAAAGCATGGCATGATTAGCCATTGAAAATGCAAAGATGTATCCTTTCTGTGAAATAAATGTTTCCCTAGCCTCCCTCTTGTATTTGGATTTTCCTATGACAAATACAAATTGTATTGCCACTTCTTTGAAAGGAATGGAGTAAGTAGTAAATATTGCATTTTTCCAAACCCATATTAATTCAGAAACTAAAAATATCACAAAATAAGAATTTAGCATTTTAAAACAGGTTTGGGAAACTATTTTCGCCATGCAGTTTAAAAACATGGTGGAAATATCCTTGTTCCTGATATTTAGCTATCACTGCCTAATGAGGAAGACAAGGTTCTGAGCATCTCCTTTCTCCTTATATTTTGTGCCACCTGTTTGTGTGTCTGTCTGTGCATCTCCTTTGCTGGTGCTGTTTAATGATTTATTCATAATACAGTTGTTTGGCTCAGTGCAAATCTTAAAAATCTCAGCAGCATTTAAATTGCAAATACAGTAGAGTGTCACTTATCCGAGCTAGATGGGCTGGCAGAACCTTGGATAAGCGAATATCTTGGATAATAAGGAGGGACTAAGGAAAAGCCTATTAAACATCAAATTAGGTTATGATTTTACAAATTAAGCACTAAAACATCATGTTATACAACAAATTTGACAGAAAAAGTAGTTCAATACGCAATAATATCGTGATATATTGAAAACATTGGCTACAAAAATGCCTTGGATAATCCAGAACCTTGGATAAGTGAGTCTTGGATAAGTGAGAGACTACTGTACATGCATTTACATTTGCAGTTAACTTGGTATGCTTTGAGGCCCCTTCTGCACTGCCAAATAAAATCCAGATTATGTGGTTTGAACTTGATTGAAGTGGATTATATGGCAGTGTAGTCTCATATATTCCAGTTCAAATCAGATTATATGGATTATCTGCTTTGATAACCTGGATTATATGGCACTGTAGAACAAGAATGAAAGAGAAAACTGCCTTTCTCCAATTATGGCGGCTTGTGCTTCATAAGATGTACTTGTTTGGATAAATGTTTTTCAACCCAGGAGGCTCATGTTTATGCTTGTTAAGCTGCTCTTGAATCAGGATGGTTGGTGCAATAATAGATACACATTGTCAATCAACTAAAGTGCTGTAAACTATTATATTGACTGATTAGGGGCAACCTCAGAGGCAAGGACTCAGTGGAATTATTATCTTATGAACAAATGTAGATGAATTGGTCTGTGACTGTTAGCCATGAAAGCCATTCAGACTGTCTTCATCCAACAGGAGTATTGTATAATAGTAGAATTAGATGTAAATTCTAGAAAGTTTTGCCTTTTCGTGGTCAGAGTCAGTTCTCCCTCCCTCCCACAAATATCAACCAAGGAGATACTGTTTGATAGTGCACTCTAGGAGAAGGGAAAGGCTGTATCTCTCTTTCTTGCATCTGTGTGTGTGTGAAAAGCTCAAATACAGTCAGCCTCTTTTGCCACAGATTCTGCACCAATGGATTTCACTATCCATGGCTTGAAAATATTCAGAACAAAAATTCCAGACACAAACCATATTCTTGCCATTTTATATTGTCTCCATTTAATTATACCATTTCATATAACAGGACATGAGCATCCATGGATTTTGATATCCACAATCCCTCCTGTAACTAAACCACACCAGATATCAGGGATTGGCTGTAAACAACCTTTTCTGAAGCTCTAGTGCTCTCCCTTCCTATCCTCACTGAAGGTTATTTGGAAGAAGAACAGGGCTGGGGAGAGTCATAGGCCTTATGATGCATTTGAAGGACCAAAACATAACCTTCTGTCTCATGAGTTAATGCCTTCTAGCTGCCACAGAATTATCCAGAGACCTTTGAGGATGTCACAACATTATGGCTTGAAAAGTCTTTCCAAGCTTCCCCTCCAGGTTATGACAAGAATACATCTCAGGAGGTCCTGTCTGGTTTCTCTTGCTTCTCAGTAGGGAACATCAAAGGGGTACATTAGTGCCCTGTGGCAGGGCAGAGTCCCATGATGACTGTCTATGTAACTTCCTGCTGGTGTTGGGATGAGGGGGGCTTGAATGTAAAAGGGACTGAAGGGACTGAAGACACAATAGTTTGCAAAAGCAGCAATGATTCAAGAATTAGTGCTCCAGTCATGAAACACCTTCAATCAGTATATGAATGATGAGTAACTCAGGAGGTTTATGAGTTGATTTTTTGAGAAGGGGGAGACGGGATATACCATAAGGCATTTTGTTTGCTCACTGAAACAGAAGATAGGCAGGAAAAATTCTGTTTTCATGTTCAGCACTTCCAAAAGGAAAGGAAAAGTTCATCACAGACATAGCTGAGAGCCAGGCTAGAAGCAGGCAAGAGCTCCCGTTCCTCCTTTACACACATGTATTTTCACAGCAGTACTAGATGTATCTTTTCCCAAAGAGTCTGCCACAGGCAAAGGCCATGTAAGGTTGGAAGGTTAGTCAATTGTTTGGTAACCAAATTATGATTCTAGGGTACATACAATAATTATGAACTGAAAGGAGGAAGAGGAGGCAGATAAGGCCAGTAAGTTCATTGGTGATGGATGTTGTTGATTATTATATTGTTAATATGAGATATATATACCGGTAATTGCTTTCAAACATGGGGGCAAAGTCATCAGCTCTGATGCTCTGGGTGGTACTTATACCAGGAATTTGTTTCCTTTGCTTGAACAGGAGGCCAGCAGGCTGGTAACTGGCTTGTTTGGTTTTTACTTTGGGTTCTTCTATTATATAATTATATTCTGGTCCCAAAGAGGCAGGCCAAATTTGATGCCCAGGAGCAGGGATAGCAATAGTTCCCCACTTTGCTCACAGGCAGAGAGGAACAGAAAGAGGCTGGCTGGGGTAACAGATCAGATAATTTGTGTTTGCTTGTTTATTAAATTATTAACAGAAGTGTAATTATTCTGTTCCTAAAGTGGAATGCAAACCTGTGTGCCTGGAAACTACACCAGCAGCTAGTCAGCTCAGCAATGGGCAACATAATGTAGAATAAATATAGTTTATATTTACAGTACATAAATTATAGGAGAAATCTTAGAATGGAATCAAAGAATCATAATTATAATACGTAGTGTGGGATAGATGTAATCATAGCTGACCCTTAGTGTTTGTGAGGTTTAGGGGTACAAATCCCATTGAAAGTGGAAAAGCTACAAGTATCATGAATCCCCTTCCAAAAATGCATTCCTTTCCTGCCAACAGTACAAGTCATACCTCTCTTTCCTGCCCTTACACTTCATGATGCCGGTGCCAGATTTGTAAAGCCCCTCTTCTTCCCTCCAAACCAAAACCAGTGTTAACAGAAACCTTCCATGTGCACAATAACTTTTTTGGACAGTGTTTTGTGATCATGCCATCTACGGGGAACAGAGCTATTGGCTTACATGGAAGCACTGTCCCAAAAAAAGCTTTTGCACATGGAATGTAGTAGCAGAGGGATCGCGAAGCACTATCCCAAAGTGCATGTGGATTTGTAGTGCTTCTGCTAACATCGACTTCAATATGAAGGGAAGCAGAGGAACTTCATAAACCTTCATTTCTGGAGATGAAGTTATTTCCTTCAATAGGTTTAAGCATCTTTTTGAACAATGTTTCCATGGAAATCAATAGCTCTGTTCCTTAGAATTGAGGGAATCACGAAGCATTGCCTACAAAGAGGAATGTCCATGTGGAAGGCTTCTCCTTCTGACATCATCTTAAGTGTAGAATAAGGTGGAAAGGCTTTGCAAAATATGGCAGGGGTGTTGTGTTGTGTTCCCAAGGTGAGAAAGAGAGTTGTGGGTGGTGCTGTTGCCAGGACAGAAGATGGAGGAGGACGAGTTTGAGATAGCTGGACAACAGCTACAAACTTGCAAACAACCAAAATCATGAATGTGAAATCCATGAAAGTTGAGGGTAAACAGTATTCTGATCCCAAAGGCAAAGGCAAAAGAAGTAGCAATATACTGAGAGGAAGGGTTTGTTTGGGAAGAAATAGGTTATTTCACATGAGTGACCTATGTTCAGGTTGTTTCTGTCAGCAGTATAACATACCATGCTGACATTTGCAGCATACCAAGTACCAGGAAGGGACGCTAACAGCATTGTTTACAAGTAAGTAGGTGTAAGAACTGGAATGTGGAAAATTGCTGACTGCCCACAGGAACTCTAGCCTTACAAATAACCTAGGGTTTATGAGATAGATTAAGAAGGTTGGGCTCTGCCACATTAGTTTCTTATGGTTAGAGAACCCACACATAGATGCAGTCAGGTGGTGAGATGTGGAAAGGAATTCCAGTGGAAGACTTGATCATGTTCACTGATTATGGTTGTTGAGGTTGTGTGTAGGTGGCCAGCAGGATCAACTGGGAGAGAGACAAAATTAAGCAAAGTGGAATGGAGACAGGAAGGCACAGCAGTTCATTGCGTACTGCTGGCATCGCAAGTGCTCAAGTACACTACTTTCCTTATTGATTCAGGCCCTCTAATATGGCTGTCACCATGGCAGATTAATCCCTAAACTCCACAGTGGTCCAGTTCTAATTGCTAATTCTCCTTGTTGAACTCTATGAATCTCAGTGGATGGATATATAATACATTATGAGATATTATCATCAGAACATGATGATGTTGATGACTATTGTTGGTATCCTAGATCAGCTACTTCATTTTGTAAGCATGTCATATAGCCCACTTCATATAGAAGCAAAACCAAATTAATTTTAAAAAATATGCAGGGGGTAAAAATTGAAAATTCACTAGTACAAAACTATTTATTCACAACCTCTGAGGATGCCTGCCATAGATGTGGGCGAAACGTCAGGAGAGAATACTTCTGGAACATGGCCACACAGCCCAAAAGACATACAACAACCCTGTGATCCCGGCCATGAAAGCCTTCGACAACACATATTCACAAATGTTTTTAAAAGATGACTAAATGTACAAACCTGTGTCCATGTGAAATTCATGTGTATGTGTGATACAGTGAAATGTTGAATGTGTCTGGGGTTCACCATGCAGTGATTAATAGAAGGTAGACTTTCATCTTTCTAATGCTGAAGCAAGTAGCATTTTTGTGGCTTTATAGAAAATCTCAAGTAAGATCTTATACCGCAGTTTCTCTTATAGTTGCCTGGTTTTCATATTTCTAAATCAATGATAATGTATATATAATTTGGTGTAACATTAGAAAACACTCAGGTGACACATACCTTGACTGATTGGCACTTAGGGACGCCTACTATTATCCAGTGTTGAAACCTCTTAGTCTGACTTGGCACTATCTGGATTAAACCATGAATTAATTTGGCCCAATCTGTTTTATGTGTCCTGGATAAATATATAAAACTTTTCAGAGGAAAATGTCTGAGGGTTTCAAAGCTCTTTGCTACTGTAGGGCTCTTCAAGTAGGCAACAGTTTTTCCAACGATACTTCAGTTTTCATATGCAATGTATTTTTGAAATATTTTTGCCTTTGTTTATTTGGAAGACTGGTTTAAAAAAAGTGTACTCAGAAGGGAAGCTTGAAAATCATTAAAAGTTGGCAGTAGCAGCAGGAAATGTCCCATTCTTGGGAAGCCAACTTGGAACAAGTCAGTGCCATTTGCAGATCACTACTACTGTAGTGGGACCCATGCCAGTACCACTCCATTGTAGTTCCAACCTTGTATAATTATTTCTCAGAAACACCCAGGGGTTTGGCCAGCTCCCTGGGATAGAGAGAGACTGTTGCTACAAATCCTCAGACGGTATCTATGTACTCAGTATGTATGTCAAAGGCAAAGATACCAGGGTAAGTACTGAATAGTATATCAGACTTTGACCAGCGAGGCCTAGCTTCATATCACCACTCTGTAATGAGTACAACCTTCCAACCTTCGTTATTTCATATGAAGCTGCCTTGTACCAAGTTATGCTTGTTCTCTTCACTCCTTTCTAAGAATAATGGTTGACTAAAGGACAAAATGGTTGACTAAAGGACAAATGTGACCATATGATTTTCAATTTCTCTAGAATCTTCACTTTCTACTCATAGTCACTTCTGCTTTCTTCCTTTCCTTCCAAAACACTTTGTAATCACACTGGCACTTACTGGGGTGAAGAGTTACTAGAGATGACACCAAGAAGATTCCTAGAGGTGGAGACAAATACAATTAGTCGTTTATCCAACCTCTTCCTTTGCATGATCTTAAGCATTCTTTTTCAGTTCATTCAGTCCCCGTTCAAAAAGGTCTCACATTTAGTTCTCTTTTGGGGAAGACCTATTCAGTTATGTATCCCAATTCTTAAAGAATTTTGACCTAAATGAAGGTCACCTTCAAAAGTGTTGTGAGCAACAAAAAGAACAAGTGTATTTGGAACACATTACTTGGATCTGTCCTGGCAGGATAGGTGGGTGTCCTGTACCACCTGTACAACTGCCATAGTTTTCCAGCCAAGAACTTCCTTCCACCATCTCACCCTCCTGCTCTGGCTGTTTCATCCTCCACTCCTCTGCCCCACTCCCTGAATCTGCTCCGGAGACCTACTTGCTTTCCCTCCTCCTGATCCCTATATTATCTCCTCCCACCTCCCACCCAAGTGAATGGAAGAGTGGGAGGCGGAAAGAGAACACAGGGAGCAGGAGGAAGGCAGGCAGGTGGTGTAAGGGTCTCCATTCATCCTGCTCCTCCATCCCTTTCATCTTCCCACCTGAGTCAGTGCCCTCCCTTCTCCCCCTCCCCCTCCAATCTCCTTCTCCACCACATGCAAATGATCAAATCCATACAAAGGTTCATCTTCAAATGTAGATGGATGGCTGTGCTTGCATACATGTTTATACATGTATATTTATAAGTGATTAAAGAAACAAACAGCAGTTATATATTTATATATATAATTATAGTGAGATCTCGTTATCCACTACATTTGGTTCTAGGACACCATCCCACCTCTCATGAATACCCAAATCCATTGGTGATCAAACTGGATTATGTAGATGTATTAAAATGATGTATATTGGTGGTTCTCAACCTGTGGATCCCCAGGTGTTTTGATCTACAACTCCCAGAAATCTCAGCCACTGCATATGCCAAAATCCTTAATTTTTCAAGAGAGGAAACAATGAATAATACTACTCAGAATTGGTTCAGTGTGGCATGATGGGGTGACAGATCTTCCAGGTAGAGACAGAAATTCCAACTCTTAAGAGAATAGAATTTGTATATGAGTGTGGTCTGGTTCATATAAAGACGGATCATCAAGAAAGGTTTCTAAAGGATGGCCTAAATCAGTTGTTCTCCACCTGTGGGTCGCCAGGTGTTTTGACCTACAACTCTCAGAAATCTCAGCCAGTTCACCAGCTGTTAGAATTTTTGGGAGTTGAAGGCCAAAACATCTGGGGACCCACAGGTGGAGAATCACTGGTGTATAATGTAGGTGTATATATACCTAGATATATGTAGGTGTATATAAAATGGCAAAATCAAAGTTTTCCTTTTGTAAAAATTTTTTTTCAAAGCACAGTATATTGGATATCTAGATGCAGAAACCATGGATTGGGGGGGGGGGTATTCTATACATAAGAATAAGCCCCAACTGAACTTCTGAACATTTGTTGTCACATGTAATCAAGTTAAATACATAGTTAGCAACTCTATGAATGAGAGACCTCTGACAGCTATGTTCATCAATAATCCATCTCAGTCTTGCATATTCAAGGTCTTGTCCTCCTTAATTGAACAATCCATGTGTAATGTAATGTAATGTAACTTCTGCATAAACATGCAAAGAATTGCACTCTAAAGCAGTCTTTTGCATCAAAATTAGACCGGGTTGTGCAAGGCAACTACTGCAATGTATTTTGAAGAAGAGGTTGTGTGAATTTGTATTGAGTACTGCAGGAGTTATATATACATGGTCTGTAAGAACTATCCAGGGTGCTGAAATTGGTTTCCAAAAAAAAGGTCATACATAGAAGAAATACAGCACATTAATATGTACTATAATAAACAATGTCTGGAAATAAGCTGAATTCTCCCCAAATGCCTGCACCATGAGCATGTCATTAAAGATTGCTCTTTAGATAAAGGTCAGTGTTTTTCACTTCTCTGGAACACTGACAGGCCAGCCTCTAAAAGAGGAGATGAAGAAAAAACATCCAGCTAAATGGGGGTGTGCATTGGAGGAAACAAAGTTCAAGGAATGCCTGCAGCTGTGTGTATATCAACAACGCTTATTTTAGTTATCTTAAAAATCCCATGAGCATTAGATTACCATTATGAGGAGAGGGAGGGAGGAATCCCTTCTGGGCAGCAACTATGCAAAATCGTTTTGAATTCAGCCAATTGGTTCCAGGTTATGCTCATAGGGTTTTTTGGTGGAGAGATACTACACAGTACTATAGCAAAGAGCAGCCTCCTCACTGCATGTGGATGTGATTCAAGGGCCTGCTGGAGTTCATTGGGATTCGACCTCTATTTGTCGATCCCTATCTTCCCACACTTTGTGCTTAGTTCTCCTTTTAAAAGAAATTATAATTAAGTGTATAATGTGGAACCCCGGTGGTGAAGTGTGTTAAAGCACTGAGCTGCTAAACTTGTAGACCGAAAGGTCCCAGGTTCAAACCCTGGGAGCGGCGGGAGCGACCGCTGTTAGCTTCAGCTTCTGCCAACCTAGCAGTTCAAAAACATGCCAATGTGAGTAGATCAATAGGTAACGGCGCCCCATGCAGTCATGCTGGCCACATGACCTTGGAGGTGTCTACGGACAACGCTGGCTCTTCGGCTTACAAATGGAGATGAGCACCAACCCCCAGAGTCAGACATGACTGGACTTAACGTCAGGGGAAATCTTTACCTTTACCTTAGTATAATGTGTACCTCCCAATTAGGTTACAAAGCAAAATCCCCCTTTCACATAATTAAGACAGATGTTTTGCATTTAGAGAACAATCTGATACATGTTTTACTAAACCTCGTGGAGGAAAGTAATGAGTTCCAATTTTCATTTTTAAAATTCTGCGAATAGTCCCAAAGATACTACATACGATGGAAAGCATAGCAATTCCATTGGATAGATTGTGTTCCTGCATAGTTCTATGGGGAGGGAAGAAACACTTCTGTTCTTGTGTGCTTGTGTTCCCAATTTATGGCCACTCTATTGCAAACGCCTCATAAGGTTTTCTTGACCACATTTGTTCAGAGGGAACTTACCTCTTCCATGCTCTGAGACTCAGAAAATGTGACTTAGCCAAGATCACTCAGTGGATTCTTATCGCAAAGCAGGAATTTGAACCCTGGTCTTCACAGTCATAGTCTAATACTCAAGCCACTACACCACAGTGACCATCAACACTGTATTTATAAAACCTGATAATTAAAATGCTTCTAGTTATCCAGACCTCTCATTATCTGTATGCTTTGGATCTTTCCCAAGCTGTTCAAATGAATTTGAGTGTTATATGTTAGTAATATGGGTGTGGAATTCAAGAGATTTGTTTACATTATCAATGGTAGATTTTTTTTCACAGACTCAAGAACTGCAACTACTTGTTCTAGTCTCCCTTCAGCCAATATCTGCCACTATGTTCTTATAAAAAAAAATGCCAGGATGACCCCCTTTTGACAAAATTCTTCAAACTGGCGAGTCAGAGTGGATTTGCAATACTGTGTTATGCTTCAGGCCTTGTAGAACCATATGTACTGTGCTCATGCATATGCATAGTAGTGCTAGGAATCCTCTAATTGATTTGAGAAATTGGTATTTTTGGATTATAAACCCCGCAATTCCTAGCTAACATAATATAGCGGGGAGGTAGCCCAAAAAGTGTATTTCTCACCACCTGTATGATCCATAGGTGTGCACATGCACACTTACATACTCACAAGGACACAAAAATACTCTTCATGGCACTTGAAAATATAATCATATGCCTTGTTGACAGGTTTTTTTTAATGTGTCAGGAGCAACTTGAGAAACTGCAAGTCGCTTCTAGTGTGAGAGAACTGGCTATCTGCAAGGATGTTGCCCAGGGGACGCCCAGATGTTTGATGTTTTACCATCCTTGTGGGAAGTTTCTCTCATGTCCCCGCATGGGGAACTGAAGCTGACAGAGGGAGCTCACCCTCTCTCCCCAGATTTGAACCTGCAACCTATCAGTCATGACTCCTGCTGGCACAAGTGTTTAACCCACTGCACCACAGAGGGCTCCTGTTGACAGGGTGAACCCAAGACATTTTGCTTTCTGAGCAAAAAGAGCAAAAAGCTTGGGTTGCAAAGATGGTTCCCTGTGATGAATTTCACATATGTACATAAATAAACTATATCTGCAATAGAATCTTAACTGTGCACTCGCGATAGATGAATGTATTCTAAGATAGATTATGGGCGCAAGACATATGGTGCACACATGTATGTGGTGTAACCAGGAGGGGTTAAAATGGTTGTGGAGTTGCCACTACTGTCCCCAAGATCTGCCAATTGAAGCAGTTGCCTGACTCTGCCTAATGCTAGGACTGGCCCTGCCTGTGGATAAAACTAATCCAAAAAATGTCATCTGGCAAGCACTAGCTCACTAAACTCACAACATTTTCCTTCTGAACAGTGCACAGGATGTCAAAACGTTGCTCTGTTTTGATTTCAAATACACCCACAGTGGGATTGCTCTGTTCAGCCGATGACCTTGTGCTCTCCATGCAGGCTGTGTTCTTCTGTTACAGGTTGATCCTATGAAAACACAGCAGTGCTGATTGCCTCATTCTGATGCACTGCCAGCCGCCCGGAAATTGGATGCTGTGTCTGCGCCTGATGGTTTTTCATCAAAAGGCATGCAAAATACAAAACAGTTGTAAGCAGAATGCCAGTACCCAACCGGCCAACATGCCTTGCAGCTTCGTTGGAATGCTGCTTTGCTTTTACGTATGAAAGGGAGGCACACCTATATTAAATAAAGGTGTGGCTAAAAATGATATGAGGTGGCAAAACATATACACATCTTTCCTCCCCCAGAGAAAATTTGTATGGAACTACAGTATATTGTCCTGGGGAAAATAGTTCGGGGTAGCTTGTCATAGAAGGAAAATATGCAGTTAGGTAAGCAGAGATGAGCTAAGCCTCGTAAAGCTGCTTACCTTGTATTAAGAGAAGCTATAAAGTAAAGAGAAGAGTCATTATTCCCTCTCCACAGTTATTTCAGGAATGTCATTGGAAGGTACTCTGTGAGCACTGCCTTCTTATTGTGTTTCATGCAGAACATTCAGAAGAAAATTGTAGATGTTAAAAAGCTAGAACATCTCCAGGTGAACATCTCTGCCCTTTTGACAATTAATAAAATAGATTAAAATGCCCAGGGGCAAAGTGCAAAATCCAGAAAGGATGCAATTAGCAGCAATCTCAGCCCTTCCTCCATATTTTTCATTTTTTTCCCATCCCTATTGAGTAAGATTCCAAGATGGGTGAGAAATTATACAGTAGATTTATAATCCAATGCTCTACATAATTATTCAAAAAGCAAGTCTCTTCTTGTGCAAGTTACACAATTGCAGTTTCAGTGTTGTAAAGGGCTGTCATTGTGCTTTAAATTACAACAGTTACAGTTGATGCAAGTTGCTATACATTTTTATATTTCTATTGTCTCTTAAGAGTTTGTTTGAACACATAGTATTTTTTCATGCTTTGCTTAGAACCAGAGCGGTATTGTTTGCTTCAGTTTGAACAGGTGCATAAACATGACAACTACAGTTTCACCAGATACATTTTTCAAGTTTGAATGTTGGTAAACACAGTCTCCTTGCAACCGATGGCCTTCTTGGGCACAGTGCATATAAACTATGAAAAATAACAATCAAATGTACATTTATTGCTCAGTAAAGTCAGTTGGAAAGGTCACATGTACATATGCTATTCTGTGATTGGTTGCAGATAAAAATCCTAGGAAATGCTCTAGCATCATGCATACTTACAAGCACACCTCAGTTAATAAACATATAAGAAATAAGTTCCTTCTTGCAATGTTTCTTATTCTACCTAACTCTAGTCTTCCTTTTGGTCTCTCTAAATTAAAGGTTCCCAAACTTATTTGGCCTGCTACCCCCTTTTCAGAAAAAAAAAATCAGCGCTCCCCTGGAAATCTACCTTCTTTAAGCAAACAAACATAAAGATTCAGTGATAAATTTGCCTTCTTTTATGTATCTATATTTCTACCTATATTGCCTATTTATAGTATCATATTGTTAAACAGTCATTACAATAATATATTCCTGCCAGTGCATGCTGGACTTACCAACAATGCTCAGTACACTAACCTGGCAATGCTTGCTTGTTGAGACCTGTCTGTGGGCTTGACTACTGAATGGTTATAATTTACGTTTTGTGTGTTCATTTGGAAAATAAAGTAATCACTATAACTTTAACTCTGTGTTGCACATCAGATGAAGCATGTATGAATGGATTTTTAAAATGTTATAATCTTCTTATGTTTCTACCACCGCTTTGTTTTTATTATATGGCCCCCAACTGTAACTCAGGCTATTACTGCCCCTCTGGATCATTCCAGCTCCCCCAGAGGGCAAGATCACTCAGTCTGGGAAGCACTGGTCTAAATAGATGGGTTTTTTGTTTTTTTTTTAGCAACATCAGATTTTGAAAAGCTAACTGGAGAAATGGGCACACTTTTTGTTTCAGCAGTTACAAGAATCTTCCATGAAGTGATTGAATGTGCAGTGGGCCTGAGAGTAGATCTTGAAGGGGAGACACTCATAGCCAAAATCATGATTTTGGTTTATGATTCTTTAAAAATTAAGCTTAACTATAATGATGATGATGGTACTTATTATGGAATGAGGTAAAGGAACAGCAGCAAACATAACACATAAGATAGGTTAGGTAAAGGTAAACATTAAGTCTAGTCGTGTCTGACTCTGGGAGTTGGTGCTCATCTCCATTTCTAAGCCGAAGAGCTGACGTTGTCCATAGACACCTCCAAGGTAATATGGCTGACATGACTTCATGGAGCGCCATTACCTTCCCGCCGAAGCGGTACCTATTAATCTAGTCACATTTACATGTTTTCAAATTGCTACGTTGGCAGAAGCTGGGGCTGAAAGCGGGAGCTCCCCCTGCTCCCCGGATTCAAACCGCTGACCTTTCAGTCAGCAAGTTCAGAAGCTCAGCGGTTTAACCCACTGGTTAAGAAAGCATAATATAACCAATACATATTAAAAACCATGAGTAGATACTATAAGAACCATTATTTCAAAGTAATCTGTCCCACACAAGAGACTGGTCATTTTGCTGATTTAAATACTGACCACATCTCAAGCTGATGAATCTCTTCTGACAGGGCATTCCATAGTCTTAAGGCAACTGATGAAAGTGTCCTTTGGTTAACAGTCAGCCTAATTTGAAGGCTGAAGTAGATATCTTCCAAAGGATCTGAATATGCAGGGTGTAACTGAATGCAAACCATGCAGGACTTTAAAGTTAATAACCAACAGTTTGTACTTTGCCTGGAAACTAATTGGTAGTCAGTGAAATGATTTTAATAGTAGGTAGACAACAGTAGCTAGATGTGCAGTTTAAATATCTTTCAATGTCCTTCAGACAAAAGGGATCCATGGTCACTCTAGATAGCAAACAGATTTGAACTAATGAACCAGTGATAAATGTATCTAGATCCCATTACAAAGCCATCATCCTGTATTTCTCATTAACATTTGAGTGGTAGAAGCTCAAATGGTTTATTTCATTAATAGTCATGAAACTAATTACAGTTAATAGCAAAAGCCGCTGACTTTTTGTCTTGCAAAATAAATACTGTATTTGTTGGTCATATGTTACTGTTAGAAAGGAGGAGATAGGTTAGTGTCTAATCATTAACTGTAACAATGCTTTAGACACAATGAGTTACAATGCGTTACAATGCGTCTGTTCAGAGGCACAAGATTCTATTTTTCTCTCCAATAGACTGGGTTGCCATGCCTCTAGGAATTACTGATGGTTACAAAACATTGGGCTGATTTTTTGTGTCAGGAGTGACTTGAGAAACTATGTTACCTGTGGAAACCCTGAGTCCCTTTGGGAAGATAGAGCGGTATATAAATAATAATAATTATTATTATTATTAAACTGCAAGTCAGTTCTGTTGTGAGAGAATTGGCCATCTGCAAGGACATTGCCCAGGGGATGCTTGGATGTTTTACCATCCTGTGGGAAGCTTCTCTCATGTCCCCACATGGGAAGCTGGAGCTGACAGATGGAAGCTCACCCCGCTCTCCGAATTCCAACCACCAACCTTTCGGCTGGCACAAGGGTTTAACCTATTGTGCCACCGGGGGCTTCACTGATCTGATGATACATCCTAAATACAGTAGCCCAATGCTTTATGTGAGGGATCCATTCCAGAATCCTTCACATAATACATTTTTCATATAATCTGAAATCTTATTTTTCTTATTTCAAATTAACAGTGTCTTGGGCTTCTGACTGAAGCATAATATAGAATCATTCTGGAGGTCCTAGAAAATGTTTAGGGAAGTGTTCTCTGTGTGCCTCCAGCAGAATCACATAGAATCATACTGGAGGCCTAGAGAGAACACTTTGCTAAGCATTTCTAGGTCCTCCAAAGTGATTATTTGATATTCAAAGCTCTTCGCATATAAATGAAACGTCATTCAGTGAGCTCGCATGACAAGGTGGCCTGCTGTTGAGATTGTTTTGAATGTAATCATTTAGTGAAATAGCAAGTGTCAAATTAACAAAGTTGATTAACAATACTTTGCATGATATGCTCATATCATTTCATTATCTTCCAGCAACTCTGGAACAAAGATAGGTCCTACATAGATAACAGGCAAGGGAAAGTACATGTGGTTTTTTTATTCATGCTGGTTGTGCAATGTATCAAGAGGTGATGAAAATGTCTATTTATACATGCCTTTATTTCATCATCCATAAGCCACCCTTTGTGATTTCACCTTCTGGGCATCTTACAACATGATTGTGGTTATGGCAACCCTATTGCAAAGCCTATCACACAGTTTTCTTGACAAGTTTTATTCTGAGGGGTTTTACTTTTGCCTTTCTCTGAGGCTGAGAAAATGTGACTTGCTCAGAATCACCCAATATATTTCTATGGCCAAGCAGGGATTTGAACCTTGGTCTCCAGAGCCAAAGTCCATGCTCAAACCACAACATCACATTGGCAAAATGCTGAAGCACATAACTTTAAAACCATATTATAAAGCGTAACACATTGAAATACTCTGTCTTATACATTTTGGACCTCAGGCATCTATCAAAATGGCAGTTGTGCTAGCCTAGAGTTCAATTAAGCAACATTTGAACATGTCATGCAACAATCCATGCCAGTAATCATAAATTAAGCTATGCTGGAAAAAACATATGCAGGATAAAATAAGAAAACCATGACTCCTGGGGAACCACTCTTGTCTAACATGTGTCATGGGTAAATCAGTCCTGATGCAGGTTATCTAGCCTGACAATAAAATCACTGAAGCTTCATGATTGAAATGTCAGTACAAAACCTTTTTACATCCTCTCAGTTTCAAAAAATGTTTGTGTGTGGGAGGAAGCAAGGGGGGAGGAATACATAAAAACAAAGGAAATCCCTTCCTGGTGTTGTTTTCAAGATGCCAGTGTAGAAGGGAACTCAACAATATCTGGTTTAGAACTAGACAGTGACACAATCCTGGCAGGTGGCCTACCGGTCATAGGAGCCAGATTAGTGTGATTTCTCAAGGAACACAATGAACATCTGTCTCCTTAGAGAGGAAACTAAATACTTTGGAGGTATCCCTTTCCAGTACTTAGACAGCAGCATCATACTTGTTGCATGCTTTAGGCAGAACTGCATCAGAGATATACAGCTTGCTATTTTGGCGACTAGAGGATTCTGAGTCATCAAACTTGCCATGCTTGTAATGCAATATCCTAGGAGACATAGATCTCAGAGTGCTGCAGGCAGTGTGTGAAATATATTCACAAAAGGGATAGGGAGAAAGTAAGGCAGTTTTCCATCCCACTTGAACTTTCCAAATAGATGACTACTTCTGATTGCAAATCTTGATAGTGATAAATGTATTCAGACTGGGGCTGTCACTTGATTAAAGAAATGTTGTTTGAGCAATCACTTTACTTTTAGTCTAAATGCATTGCATTTTGAATCTGTACCATACCAAGACTGGAGTTTTCATGCTATTTATCTTATTTATTATTTGTTTACAGTATTTATATTCTGCCTTTCTCACACCAAAGGGGACTCAGGGTAGATCACAGGACATACATATGTGGCAAACATTCAGTGCTGCTTATATGCAGACAAGACAGACAATTGTACAATTTCACTGTAGCTGTCTCACTTTCTAGCCATCATTCTAACATAGCAAACCAAACCCAGGTTGGTAATTCACATTTGAAGATGGAGGCATTGCATTTACAAGCAATAAATTCAAATAAAATGTGTTCACATTTGATTCTTTCTTGGTTCTTTCTGACATATTTTTTCACTACTTTCTATTTGGACAAGAAGGCAGGGCATACTACATACTTCACAGTTTCAGTGCTTTGATACCACATTAACTGCCATGACTCTGTCCTGCACTTTCTTCCCAACCTCCTTTGCAGCTCCACCTAGTACAGACTTCTTCTCCCTATATGACATAGACAGTGTTTTGTTATGTGATTTTAGCTTACGCAAGAACTGCAGGTTCGGGGCCCAGTGTGCCAAGCTTCCAGAAGGTCAGATGGGACACAGACAAGTTGAAGGCAAAATCAGAGGCTTTATTCTCAGTGGACAAAGAGGATGTCAGTTGAGACAACACTCCACAGAACTGACATACTGGAATTGCAAACATACTGATTTATTTATAGTACTTTGACAGCTATCTGCCCAGGAGTTGGGTACAACTTTTTCTTTTCTTTTCTTGGAAACCTGGCTCTTCCAGAAGGCCTTTGATGATTGATCCTTGTAGGATCGAATTACTTGCCTACTAAGCAATAGACCCTCAGGTATGCTTTCTCAGGATTACACTTAGCACTTTAAGTACTACACCTGCTGTGTAATTACCCCTTCCTGATGACTTGATATTTTTCTGCACCTTGGTCCAGATCTTTTGATCCAACTCATGATTTTAACATTATTTTGTATATTGACCTTTTATGACTGTTTTTATCCATGTTGATGTTTTATTGTTGGTTGATTTGTTTATTGTTTTTTGTTTTGATTTTGTGCTGTTGTGTCCGGGCATAGCCCCATGTAAGCCGCCCCGAGTCCCTTTGGGGAGATGGGGCAGGGTATAAGAATAAAGTTATTATATTATTATTACAATCGGAAAGGAATGTGGTGGGGCAAGCAATAATGGGCTGAAATAGGTTTTGATATTCCAGTGCTGATTAACACAATGAGTGGCAGTCAGATACACAGAAAGGTTGCTCAGAATGTTGACAACTTCAGTGGAAGTCCCAGGGAGTATGTCCGACTTGGTGGCAGAGATGAGGAAACATGAACTCAGAGGCTTTTGTGTAATCCCATTGTATGTCCCATATATCTTCCCAGGGATTATGTTAACTAAAGTGTTGCCATCCACTGAGGTATGAGGTGTGCACAATGTCTGTGCGGCATTCTGGGGGAGTTAATGAAAATAAATCTAAACTGGGGAATGAAGTCCACACTGCGGACTATGAAAATGAAATGAAACTTTATTTATATCCCGCCCTGTCTCCCCAAAGAGACTCAGGGTGGCTTACAACAAAATAGACAATGACAAACATTTGATGCAAACAATAATAAATAAACAAATCAAAAACAACTCATTACATTATAAAACAACTTAAATAAACAAGATATAATTCAATACACATAATTACAAACATATTAAGTCATTAAGAAAACTATGGGATTCATGATTTTGGGCTCTGGTTTTTTGACAACAGCTCTGTACACAATCCTCCTTCCATTCTGTTGTGGTAGCTCAGACTGGTTGAGGGCATTTCATTCCAAGGCAGGGCATATTGAATATCAAGGGTGTAAAGAAAGGAGAATGGAAACTCAAATGTTTAGCCCCAAGTGGTTTCCTGAAAGGGAAAGGTGCAGAACTAGCATGTTGAACTTCAACTTACAAGTAGCACTTCATCCTTTGGGACTGCTGTGCATAATAATAAATGGTAGTTTGCGGTGGTAAGAGCTGGGAGGGAGAAAAGTGGCTGGTTAATTGGAGCTCTAATTTTAACTGAGTCACAGATGTCCGACTTTTCAGTTCAAGTTACAGCTTTAGTCTTGGTCCCTTGTTTCTGACCTTGAAAGCCCATGGGGCATGATTGGACTAAACAGTCCAGTACTGGCAGCACCATATAAAACCCCAAACTTTATATGTACCCTTCAAGTCCAGACGGCCCATGTTTCACCTCTTTTTTTGAGTGGAAGGCTTTAAATAAATCAAGATTAATCTAGCTTGATAGTTAACCCTCTTCCTTATCTCTGAGGGAGTACCAATAGTTCATATGGTGAAAAAAGCAGAGACTGTAAACTTCATGCTGTCTTTTAAAACCATTCCTTCAGCCTCCAGAGTGCCCTGGACATCCCATAAAACTGCCGGGCAAGATACGAAATCATAGGATTGTGATCCTGGCTTGAAGCAAGGCATGCTCCTCCAACAATGTTTTAGCTTCAGAAACTTTAATCAAGAAGCTGAAAATGACCTTGCATCATTTCTGGCTTTATTATTATTATTTCTCAAATAATTTTTATTAAACATTTACTAGGAGAGTGGGGATTGAGGGAAGGAAAAGGAAAAATCCAGGGATAACAGATTAGTTATTGGTTGGTTGTCCAATAATATGTCTAATATGTCACAAGGAAGAAACAAAGAGGATGAGAGTTGTTGAGTTATGGGGAGTTCTTTTACAAAATTATCATTGTCACAACTAAGTCTTTATCTCTATGTCTTTAACACATATTTCATAAAATATTGAGGATTCTAACCATTTTCATTTTAAGTCCATTGGTTGTATCTTCTTATGTTTTCTCACTTTGTCTTCTGTTCTTCATATATTCTTTTTCAGTTCTTCTTCAATGAAAATTTATCTTAATTTTTCATAACATATTATGTCATTATTTTTTCTTAAATTATTTATTATTAATATCTACAAAGATAGTTCTACAATTTTCATTTGGATTGTTAGCAGGTTAATATTTATATCATTTTATCATTATTATGCTGTCTCTCTTTCTGTGTTACATCAAATATATTTTCCATCTACAGTACATCTCTTGGGTTCAAAAACTCTTTTGATTTAACCAAAATCATTCAGTATTATAATATTCCTATAGTCCATTTTAAGTACTTTCCCTGATAGCTCCTGATGGCCAGATCTCTCAAACTTCTCTTTTTCAAGGTTTTGTTCCCACTAGCCCATTCTGCATTTGTATCCAGTATCTTGCTCAGTTGTTTCTCCACCTCTGCTTCCTGTTTTTCTTGTTCTGCAATCTCAATTTACATCTTTCTCAGATTGTGGACATTTCTGGTGTGATTAGAATTAATTCTGTGAACATAATCCAGATGTTTCCCAATTCCCTAGGGCTGTGTGGTAAGGAATTCTGCAAATGCTTCTACTACGGCTGAAAACCATAATTGTGCACCACAATGGTCCAGAGCGAGGACATGGGGGACAATATCTATCCCAACTCTATTATTTTGCTTGCCTATGGAACTGAGATGGGAGATATGGATTTTGATGTGGAGGAGGGAATGGATCTAAGGATATGGATTTCAGTGGGTCCATGGACTGAGGCTCCAATTTGCAAAGACCAGGCTCAAATTCAGTCATAATATCAGGGTCTGGGTTAGTTTCCAATATCTAACTTTCTAGACTGCTGTCCTCTCATTACAATTGTGTCATGTATCATAACCCAGCTATACATCATCTATATCACTCCTGTGCACCAGCAAACACTTCATCTTACATTCTAGGATATGAGTCACAAATAACTTTAAAGATCAAAAGTTTCATATTGTTTGTTGGAGTTTAACTGCTAGTGTTCTGTACCATGGGCCTTACATTTCTTCACCTGATTCAGGTGCATGTTAAATTTTTCCAGCTGTGGGAACAGAAAAATTGTGTATCCTTCCCAAGAAATGGATGACGAAAGTGGAGCCTTGCCCTAAGGAATCAACTACACCTGAAAATTAGGAAATTAATCTTCAGATCATGTGGCATATTAAAGACTAACTGAAAGAATTAAGTAGGTAGCATAAGCTTTTTCTAGACTCAGTGCATTTACACTGTAGAATTAATGCAGTTTGACACCACTTTAACTGCCATGGTTTAATGCTAATGGGAGCTGTAGTTTTATAAGGTCTTTAGCCATCTCTACTAAAATGTACTGATGCCCCACAAAGCTACAAATCCTAATATTCTATGGCAGTTAAAGTTGTGTCAACCTACATTAATTGTACAGTGTAGATGCACCCTATGCCTGCTTCCTAAGAGATTTATTTCTCTTACAAAGCAGCTCTTGTATTATCTCAGTGGTTCCAGTCAACAGAAATGAAATGCCAATATGAATGGAGGGGACCTTTTTTTATCATCGCCAATTATAAATCCATCCCAACTCTCCAGACCCATACCAGTAGTGAGCTGACTTCTATGCTGCTTCATTGGTGACTGAGCTTTCATCTGCTTCAACAGTCCCATTGCACATGTGCAACTGTAGTCACTGTGCATTTTCAACTATATGTGCATAGTTGAATGCACCCCTCTCCTTCGTTCCTCCTTTCCCTTCTTCTCCTGGCAAACTTCACTTTTGGCTTGATTTATTTCCCAAGATTTTTCAGGATTAACACATGTTACTTGAAATATGTTGCATTCACAGAAGAAGAACACAACCAGTAACTTTTGGGATGTTGTTTTTAAAGAAGCTTTGCACCTGCATGGAACTGGCAACAGAAATGTCTTGACTCCAACCTGAAATCATGTTTCCCTTCCATTTTCCCCCTCTTCCCAAGCAGTGCCAGAGCCCAAGGCTCATATCCACACCTTTCCCTACCTCTGTAGCATGTCTGGGCTAATGCTTTTGATGTTTGTCTGTTTTATTTGCATCCCAGTGTCTGCCTTATCAAAGACAGCTGAGCTAACTGCAGCCTCATTGAGCCATAACTAGGTGGGCATCTGTTGTCTCCAAAGTGTGATGTCTTTAAGGTGGCTGGGAGAGAGGTGTTTTCCAGGTTGGATGTGCCCTAGATTTTGATTGTCGCTTGAGAAGGAGGAGGAGGGAGAAAAAAGAGATGACATAACGAATACATCTTGAAAAGAATGTATCTTTTCTGCTGCTATGTAGATTTCTCTCTCCTGCTTAAAATAGTTCATCTTGGTTTCCTATTTCAGAGCAATGTGGACCATTGCTGGGGCAAAAATATGCAATTCCAAAGAGGTGCTTTAGAATGGCTGTGTGACTTGCTCCACTCATTACTTTGTATTCAGGATCATGTAGTGTGCCTTCCTTTCTCTGATCTAGGTTGCTTACTGATCTACCCATCACGGCTTCTTGTTGCCACTTCTAGTGATCTTGTCCTACATGCCACCAGTAGTGGCTACCAGCCACCACTGTATTCCAGGTATATTGTCTGAAGATTCCTTGTAATATTATCAAAAAAATCTCATAGAATTTACAATTTGTGGCCACAAATGGAGGGAACGTTGATTTTCTTACTCCCCTTTTCCCCACAGCCCCTACAATCCTCAAATTTATTTTGGAGAGTCAAGGAATCATCCAAAATATTGTGGGGTGGCAATGGGATGATAAAGTAATTATATGAATTGCCTTCCTACTTTTCCACGAGGGTGAGCGTTTTGAGTAGAATTGAGAGAGGCACACACTATCCAAGTCCTTTCAGAAGAAGGACTAACATTTCCATTACCTTTGCCATACCATCACATCTCATTTTCACGTGATCATCTTTTTTTTTTTTAAACCTATTTTACTTTAGACTGCTTATGCCTCTGGCATTTTTTTTTTGAAATGTTGGTCCACATCTGTGTTTAGCAGAGCCCATTATCAAGTTGATCCTGTAATTAATTGACAACTTCAGGAAAGATACTGCAGTGGTACCCAGGCTGTTCTTTGAACTTTTTGTTCCCTTTTTTAGTTTAGCATGATTAATTGATAAACCAAGAGTGGAACATAAGTATATCCAAGTTCAGGAAAGAGGTGAATGTATTTGCAGAATGTCTTTTTCTTGGAGGAAGCCAACGTATTTTACAAGCTGCTTTTATTCACTAGAGTTCTGAAAGTAGAAGCTAAAAAATCTCATTTTTATATGCCCTAAAATACTGGGTACAACTAGAAGAACATACAATGTTCATCACTTTTACAAGGTAGTTAGTTCACTTGTACAAGACACTTAGGTTTGTATGGCTCTTCAAATGCTGTTAGTCTGCAGCTTTCAAGCATTTCTTGCCATCATCTGTGCTGGTCATAGCTTATGGGACTTCAGTCCAACAGCATTTGGAGGGCCATATTTTTCCACCATGACCTAGATGCATTGCCTGCATTGTACTCAAATCATACTATGCTGAGCTTTTGTGTGGACAGAGGATTTTATGGAAGATTTTTATCCATTCTTTGAGGCTATTCAATGTTTTCTTTATAAAGCTGTACTTGAACTTTTTCCTTGAGAATTCAGGGTGAAGATCCATCTCAGCCATCTTTGGGGAACCAAATGATATGGCCATTTTAAGTTGAATCTTGACATTTATTATTATTTATTCTATTATATTTCAAACCATTCTTCATCTTCATGGATACTTTAAAAATATTTTATTAATATTATATTTCATTATACGAGTAAATTTTGTACATTTAATCCATACACGTCATTTATCAATAACACAGTTTCTCTGTCCTCTTCCTATTCCTCACTCTTCCTCCATTCTATATTATCCACTCATTTATCTAATACATCTTAGTTCTGTTCACTTTTTTTCCTCCCCCCTCCACCTTCCACTACCCTATACCCCTACCACAATTTCCATTAGAATTTTAACTTCATCCATGAGCTCAGTTTTCCTCATCTCCATACAATATTTACATTGGCTTCACCACTATTTATCCATTCTGTATATATCAACCATTTCTCTTTAATTTTTTTCATTTTATCTTCCTTCTTTTCCCCCCAGAATACGCTTGCTATAATATCTTATTGGACCTGACCAAACAAGTAATTGTTCCATTCATCTTCATGGATACTAAGATAGTGCTGAATTATAATTAAAACAGGGGGAGTGGGGGGGAAAGGGTACCTATTAAAGTTTGGGGAAATCTGTTAATAGTTCCACAAATACAACATACGATTTGCCTGATTAAGATCCCAGATTCAAACCATGGGGATTGAATACCATGATTCAAATCATGGTAAGTATGGGGGAGATTCCTCTTTGCACTCTTGGGGAGCTTCTGCCAGTTGCAAATAATGAACAAATGGTTTGACAATCACACTGTAGTCCCTAAGACACTCAGTTCTACCCATATGACTCGACCATGCTATAAATACACCATGAATCCCATATATGGTTTTGCACATCTATCTATATAAAAGAGTGATGGAATCCTGGCAACCGACAAAACAACAAAACTAAACACTCCACAACCTCAAAAATTGACAGCACAACCCCTCATCCATGCCTCTAGGTTGATACAACAAAAAGAAAAGAAAAATAAAGTCCTAATAGGAGGGAGAGGAATAATTGTTTTTATCCAATTGCTACCAGTTAGAAGGCTAAGCTCTGCCCACTTGGTCTCCTAGCAACCCACTCAGCCCAGGTAACAGGCAAAGTTAGGCCTCGCTTAGGCCTCTTCCACACTGCCTATAAAATACAGACACCACCAGACAATGCCACAGCAATGCGTGGCCGGGCACAGCTAGTACTGTATATGTGTGTATGCATATGCATGTACGCACATTGGATTTACTTCCCAGAAGTTTTGAAATTTTTGGAAAAAATGATTAAATCACTCACTTTCTGTTATTAAAAAGGCCTGTCCTGGATCTAAAATGCTCTGGGGACTCCCTATAACACATGTCGTGTGAATGGAAAAAAAATTGTATGAGAGGTGCAGCACCTACAAGGTCTCCTGGTGAGCTAATATAGCCCTAAACCTCACACAGCGGTCCACAACTGATGTGGGAAATGGTGCCAGCATATGTGTTCTCATGTCCCAACCACGCTTGCATTTGTATGGCACTTGTTTAGAAACCTTGTGTATCATCTAAGCATGGTTGACTTCAATTTATGAGACATAGCTCTAAATCTTATCGGTAGTCACAACTAGAATGCATTCATTACATCAATGGGACTTACTTTAGTGCTGGCTCAATTTTCAACAGTTGATTCAATCTACTCTGTCCAGAGTATTTGGGTTATACAATCATAGAGTTGGAAGAGACCTCACGGGCCATCCAGTCCAACCTCCTGCCAAGAAGCAGGAAAATCACATTCGAAGAACCCCTGAAAGATGACCATCCAACCTCTGCTTAAAAGCCTCCAAAGAAGGAGCTTCCACCACACTCTGAAGCAGAGTTCCAGTGCCGAACAGCTCTCACAGTGAGGAAGTTCTTCCTAATGTTCAGGTGGAAACTTCTTTCCTGTGGTTTAAAGCCATTGTTCCGCGTCCTAGTCTCCAGGGCAGCAGAAAACAAGCTTGCTTCCTCCTCCCTATGACTTCCTCTCACATATTTATACATGGCTACCATGTCTCCTCTCAACCTTCACTTCTGCAGGCTAAACATATCCAGCTCTTTAAGATGCTCCTCATAGGGCTTGTTCTCCTGACCCTTGATCATTTTAGTCACGCTCCTCTGGACACTTTCTAGATTTAGTTTTAGTTTTTACTTTTATGTTTTTATAATAATAACTGTATGTGTGCTGATTTTTTTAAAAAAAGGATTCCAAATAATGTCAACTACAATATTGCTTACAAAGTAAGTAAGTTATAATAAGTTTACAAATTGTAGAACTGTATAAAACAAACTTGTGGCAATAACTCACCCAGATCATAGGTCTAAACCCAGTTATCATTCCCAGCTACACTAAACCCATTGAATTAAATGTTGACTAGTAAACCAACAATTACATAATTGTCAGTGATTCGATGGATGTGTTCTAATTAGGACTTAGAAACTGAATTTAGGCCAAAGAAGATGATGGCTTTGTGTTACTGTCCGAATTGTGTTTTGTGTATTACAAAATAATGATTCACCTAAGTTCCCACACTTCCAGTCTACATTTTAAACACAAATAGTGTCTCTAAAGCCGGCTTTATTCGCTTCTGTTCTGAATGTAAGGTACCACATTCAATAATAATAATAATAATAATAATAATAATAATAATAATAATAATAACAACAACAACAACAACAACAACAACAACAACAACAACTTTATTCTTATACCCCGCCACCATCTCCCAACAGGGACTCGGGAGACATAGTAAATCTATAGAGACATAGTAAATCTATGGAGTTCAGCAATGATCAGTCAGAAGTTTGACACTGATAGGAAATTGTGGACCATGCTTCCATGCACCATTACAACATTGCTCAACTAATTGTCTGACAAAATATTTGTTTGGGTTTTCAGACAACTTGACAGAACCTTGTCAGCTTCAATAGCCAATTAAAAATCTTCAAGACTAGCAATTAAAAAAGGCAATTGAAAAGTGAAAGGCAGTTCACATTTTACCATTGGATTTGCATCTAAGCAGATTACTTGAGTCATATAAAAGGTGTTGCAAATGCTAGATTAATGTGTGCTCCCGAATCTTGTTACCCAATATGTTGCATCTTTACTTCACCAAGATACAGGTCACATTGATATATGTTTTTGCTTCTGTGTAGATTGGAACCCAAATCACTTCTAAAATGTAACTCTAGGTAACATCTTTTTCATTTCATTGTTCTAAATTGCCATATAATGCCATTTTAGATATGGTCAGTGTAGACCCACGTAATGCAGTTTAACTGCATTGAACTACATTATATGGGTCTATGCTGATTATATAATGCAAATTCAAACTGCATTATATGGCAGCATAGATCCAGCCTAAATGCAGCTTGAAGCAATATTAAAAATGACAAAAAAATGAAATAGAACCAAAGAAGACAAAATACAATAATACAATGTAGGTCCCTCTGAAAATATTCCTTATTTCCATTGCTGGAGCTAATCCAATTTTGATTATGATTGCTTTTGTAGTGCAGGTCATATATTTCACCCTTTGTAGAAATGCCGTCACATTTTCCTAAAAGTAACGCATTTTGGTGAGTCTATCTCAGACATAGGCAATCTTGAGCCTTCCAGGTGTTTTGGACTTCAACTCCCATAATTCCTAACAGCTGGTAGGCTGTTAGGAATTGTGGGAGTTGAAGTCCAAAATACCTGGAGGACCCAAGTTTGCCTATGCTTGGTCTATCCTATGATCACTAATGAATTATTTTTGCCCTTCTCTCTTCCAGTCATCACATTTTAGGTCATGTTACCTTCTCTCTCTCTTTTGAAATGTTCTTTCTCACAGCTGCTGTGAAAGTTACACTTTAACCATATACCCTAAGGATTTCTTTCATGTCCGATAACATTACTGACTTAATTCCATTACTTGAGGTTATTGTCAATTTTCTGTCTTGACTCCAGGCTTTTACAACTTGGGTGAAACACCAAACATGGTCCATCAAAATGTATCTTGGCCTAATCAGTTTTGAAAAGCTCCCCTGAGGATTTGTACAGAATTTTGTCCCACAGTAAGGCAACAAAAATAGATATTTATCAAGGACTTGTTGGGTGCCATATCCAGTTTGGTGAGTCACAAGCCATGTAGGCTTGTTCAAAAGCTTGGAAAAGTTACATCTCCCTGAAGCCCCAAGTCATCATTACCAGGTGACATATTAGCTAAAGGGTTCTGAGGAATCCCTATTTTTACCTTCCTTTATTTATTATTTGATATCAGAAAGTAACTGTTATGCAGACAGCATCTGAGAATCATTGCCAGTTCAGTATTTTCTCCTGGAACAGTGGTTCCCAACTATTTTTTGACCAGGGCCCACTTGAACAGGAACCACTTTGACCCGGAACCACTTTGATCAGGGACCACTCTCCAACATTAGTACCAAAAGGGTTACGAAACAGTTTTTGGTCAACTTTAGAATCGGTTTGGTTATTTGGGGTGCTGATTCAGAAAACTGCATTGGATAGACCACATCAGCTCTAGTTTCTGATACAGAACATATACCATGCAGTAGTTGCCATCTGCTCTCCCACTATAGTAATCTACATCTGATGTAGTCTATCCGATGCAATTAAAAATAGTGGAAATAAAATTAATAAAATAAATAAAGAGGAAGGAAGTTCGCGGACTGGATTTTTGTTCTTGTGGCCCACTGCTAGGCCACAGCAGTTGAGAACTACTGTCTTAGAATATCAGTCCTTCTGTCCAAGACAAATGAATGGTTTCAATAAAGATACGTTGAGAAGGTTGGAGTGGATGGCTCTTATGCTCTCTTCCAAGTCTATGATTCTTATGAATGCTTAATTTTACCGTCGTCCAGAAGTAAAAGCTTTATGACCCTCCAGTTCTTGCTGAATGTTGTTGTTTATCCTAGCATCCCTCACCATTATTTATGCTGAGTATGGCTGCTGAGAGCAGAAGTCCAGCAATGAACAACTTTCCACCCCTGCCCTAATCCATAATGATATTTCCTGAGCAATATGCAAAAGATGAAAATCCTTGCAGATATAATTCGCTTTATCTTGGAAAGTATTAGCTGGATATAAAGATCTGCAAAGTGTACTTTATCCATTGCCTTGCTAATTCCTAGCTAGCAGTGAGTTAATGGAGTTCTCTGTTGCATTGAAAGCCCTTACATTTATAGAACCGCAGTTATTGTCATGTTCGTGGAGTTAACGTTAACTCTGGCAGCTTAGCTTGCATTTGTTGAACCGGCAGTGATACAACCCTCAGCATAGCTTGCGTTTGCTGAAAGGATGTCAGTGATACATGAAGCAGAAATGTTTACTAAAATGTATTATTTCTGGAACAGGAACTGAAAGACAAAAAGAAAAAGGAAAAAGTTAACTTGTTAAACTATCATTTGGTTTTATTGGTCTGGAGGAGGATGAGGCTAGCATTTAGTTGCAGGTAATGTGGTCTGGTAGATATTGAAGCTGATGGACCTATAGAAAAAAGAACTTCCCTTTACACCAGGAGTGGGTAAAGTGGGCACCCAGGACATTTTTGGGCTTCCAGCCCCCAAAGTTAAAGAATTGCTCCAAATTTTCCCCAAGTGATTTCTAGAGAACACAGAGGGCATTCATATTACATTTTAAGGCACCAGACATCCCTAAAAGTGAAAAAAATGCAAAGTTTTGCAAAATAAATTAAACTTGTTGGCCCCAAAATGCTGTCCAGAGAGTGTGGGAGTATGTCCATTATTTTTGGGGTGCCCTTGGGCCTTTTTTTTTTTGGAAACAGAAGAGGCCTATTTTGAAACATGAAATGACTCCTACTCTATTTTTGCTGTTACAAATGACCTTTCCTGTGCCTAAAATGCCCCAGGAAGGTCCGAAAATATGATGAGAATTCCCCCATGTTCTCTATAAGTGTTTGAGGGCAAAAACATTTACATTTTTGTTGGAGTAGGTGCAGTCAGCAGCTGCTGCTTTTCAGGGTCTCCTTGGGGGTTTCATGCAACATCCTATAGTTACGTGCACCCCTGCTTTTAACTGTATCCTTATATTACATCCATTCATTTTTCTTCCTACTATTGAGGGTAAAGCAGAGAGGGGCTTTTTGTTTGCAGCATCCAAGATATGGAACAACCTAGGTTCTATTACTTCACAGTTGTATAGAAGCAGAAAGACTAGTTTAATGTTGTTGACAATTTTAAGCTGACATTACATTGATGTACCACAATGAAAGGAAGAAAGGAAGCACTGATTTGATTGCCATTTTGCTTCTCCATTCACACACAAGAAGAGATATTTTTGTTTGTTTGGACAGGTCACATCTCCTTCTATAGCTGCTGTTTTACATAGTGTATGTTTTACAACTCATTCCTAAGGGCAGAGCTTTGAGAAGTTGCTCTCATGCTGGTTAGTGTGAGTGGTAATCCCAAAAATGACATTTTTCCAGGCTCTGTCCAAGGAATTTCCAGTTTCTTCCAATGGCATATTTTCAGTGCTGTAAATTATCACCATGTAGAAACTGAAGCAAGAGGAAGGAACCTGGCAGAACACTCCTTCATTCAGAATGAGCCCTATTAACAAGTCTGTCTTACCAGGAAAAGCTGTACAGCTGGCCCTTAGTATCTACTGTGGTTTGTTTCCAGGACCATCATGGGTATCAAAATCTGTGGATGCTCAGGTCCTATTATATACATTGGTGCGGAAACACAGTGTGCATTAAATGAAATGGCAAATCAAAATTTGCTTTTTGGAATGTTTAAATAATAACAGGTTGAAATGCAAAGATACAGAATGGAGGACGGCTGGCACAACCGCAGTAGGTGTGAAAAAGATCTTGGAGTCCTCGTGGACAACAAGTTAAACATGAGCCAACAATGTGATGCAGAAACAAACAAACAAAAAACCAATAAGATATTGGCCTGCATTAATAGGAGTCTAGTGTCTAGATCCAGGGAAGTCATGCTACCCCTCTTTTCTGCCTTGGTCAGACCACACCTGGAGTACTGTGTTCAATTCTGGGCACCATAATTTAAGGGAGATGTTGAGAAGTTGGAATGTGTCCAGAAGAGGGTGACTAAAATGATCAAGGGTCTGCAGAACAAGCCGTATGAGGAGCATCATAAAGAGCTGGATATGTTTAGTCTTCAGAAATGAAGGTTGAGAGGAGATGTGGTAGCCATGTATAAATATGTGAGGGCAAGTCATTTATTTATTTATTTCTCACATTTATATCCCGCCCTTCTCACCCGAAGGGACTCAGGGCAGCTTACAATAACGGCAACAATTCGATGCCCATACAAATCAATATAAAACAGTGCATAAAACAGTTAAAACTATTAAAATACATTATAAATGACAAAATATAAATTTCAAACATAAAATCAAATCTGTTCATCCTCATGCTTTATCCGTAGTTCAGTCCTAGGGTGGAAGGAGGAAGATTGTTTTCTGCTACTCTGGAGACTAGGACATGGAACAATGGCTTCAAACTACTGGAAAGGATATTCCACTTGAACATTAGGAAAAACTTCCTCACTCTGAGAGCTGTTCAGCAGTGTGTTCAGGAGTGTGGTGGAGGCTCCTTCTTTGGAGGCTTTTAAGCAGAGGCTGAATGGCCATCTGTCGGGGGTGCTTTGAATGCAATTTTTCTGCTTCTTGGCACGGGGTTGGACTGGTTGGCCTATGAGGTCTCTTCCAACTCTATGATTCTATGATTCTAGGTTGTGGATGACTGAATACAGAATCCGTGGTTATGGATGACTGACTGTATTCATTTCCTGAATCAGACAATGCAATCACATTTCTAAAAGGACTCAATTTAGTAACAGATCTCAGAGGACAAATGATATCTGCCTGAGGATATATTTGATCAATTTATGTTTTATTTCCCAATTTCCCTTCATCCAGGCATCTCATTGCAAACCAATTTGTAGCCCATCCCATTTTGACTGCTTTATTGATCTACTGTAACCTCTCTTCATTTGATTCAGGTGTTTATTTGTTGCCAGGAAGATTCATGTATCTAGCAACAACCTTTACTTTCCCATTATTAGCATACATTCCACTCACTGGTTCTTTGCTTGGAATGTATCTTGTTTCTCAATTTCTGAATCATATGTATTTAGGTAGTCACCAGTGGATGATAGCGGTTGCAAAGTGAACCAGAAAGCAGGGAAGATTATCCCAAGAACATTAATTCTATTCCATCCACAGAAGAGAACTGGGATCCTAGCCACTATCTTTTAATTGCATTTAGGATTTTAAAAATATCCCTGCATGATTCATACTGAGGTCATGACCAGTGAGCCTGGGGCCAGTTCTTTGATAGCTAGAGTTTAATCCTAAGCAACATCTCTAAACGTACCCATGTCCCATTCTTTCTGTCCAATTTTTTTTTTAAAAAAAGAACAGTTAATGTTATATCCATGTTTTCTCTATGGACAATCATTAACAGTAATATTTTGGTGAGTTGCCTCAAAGTTGTGCATGTTTGTCTGTGCAATTAAAACATACACTTTGTTCTAGCATGTTGAAAAATGTACTAATGGGAACACTTACCATGAGTGCGCACATCACTCATGTTCTAAATATAAATGTCAAAAGGATGTTCATTTATAGAAGGAAACCAGCTTGCTTCTGTTCACACATATTAAATCAATGTTTCCCTTGCCCTCTTCTCTTTTTTTCATCTCTTACTATTCTTAAATTAGTTGTCAAACAGATGCTTCTAATATGCTGTGTCATTGTTGGCTTATATATTTCTAGAGCTGTCTAAACCACAGACATGAAATCTCCTTTGGGTAATTTTGCTTTCTTTGTAGAAGAAGAAAAATGATTTTTCTTTACAATGGCTTGGGCTGGATGATGCTATACTCCCCTTCCCCAGTGTGCAAATCTAGTTCATCATGTGGATGGGAGCCTGAGCATTTCTGCTTTACTTGCTGCTTTGCTTCACTGCGTGTAGGGGGAGATCTTCCAAATATCTCTGAAGGAGAAATGGAGGAACCTCTCTCCATCCCATCCAACAATCCTGATTTCTGTTATAAGAGCAGGTAATAGCTAATACTCCAGAGGACAGGGTCAGAATTCAAAGCGACCTCAACAGATTAGAGAGCTGGGCCAAAACTAATAAAAAGAATTTCAAGGACAAATCTAAGATACTACAGTTAGAAAAAAATGAAATGCAAAGATACAGAATGGGGAATGCCTGGTTTGACAACAGTCCACATGAGGAAGATCTTGGAGTCTTTGTGGACAATAAGTTGAACATGAGGCAACAGTGTGATGCAGCAGCTTAAAAAACCAATGGGATTTTGGGCTGCATCAAAAGTATAGTGCCTAGATTGAGGGAGGTCATGGTGCTTCTCTATTCTGCTTCAGGTAGACCTCACCTGGAATACTGTTTCCAATTCTGGGCACCACAGTTTAGAAGAGATATTGACAAGCTGGAAGGTGTCCAGAGGAGGGCAACTAAAATGATCAAAGATCTGGAGACTATGTGCTTTGAGGAGCATCTTAAAGAGCTGGGTATGTTTACCCTGCAGAAGAGAAGGCTGAGAGGAGACGTGATAGCCATATATAAATATGTGACAGGATGTCATAAGGAAAAGGGAGCGGGCCTGTTTTCTGCTGCCCTGGAAACTAGGACTCAGAGCAGTGGGTTCAAATTACAGGAAAGGAGATTCCACCTGAAGATTAGGAAGAACTTCCTGATTGTAAGAGCTGTTCAGCATTGGAACTCTCTGCCTGAGAGTGTGGTGGAAGCTCCTACCTTGGAGGCTTTTAAACAGAGGCCGGATGGCCATCTATCAGTAGTACTTTGATTGTGCTTTCCTGCGTGGTAGGTGTTGGACTACATGGTCCATGTGGTTCTTTCAACTCTATGATTCTCTGAGTCTAGGACATCAATGTCTGCAAAACTGGTGAATACTATAACTCACCAAATACAATGTTTGGATGCATAGTTTTTCTCAGTACTTTACCCAAAAGCAGAAATAAGCCATTAAGTGGCATCCTGTTAGGGACATAGGTACCTTCCCTTAAACGTGTTTTTCAGTTTTGGTGGTTTTTCAGGTGTTTCAGCAGTTGCTATTTGCTTCCTCTCTTCACAATCTCCACCTTGACATACTTGTGATATCTTGAAGATGGAATCAAAGTCTAAATGCGAAAATATATATAGATACCTTGTACCTTATTATATAGCCTGAAAGTCACTTTATACACAATACTTTTAATACTTTTGTGCATGAAACAAACATTGCATACATTGAACCATCCAAAAACACGTGTCTCACTATTTTAGGACCCTTCCACACAGCTATATAATTCAGAATATCAAGGCAGATAATCCACAGATAACTCAGTTCTGTTTTGAACTGAGTTATCTGAGTCTATACTGCCATAAAATCCATTTCAATGTGGATTTTATACAACTGTGTGGAAGGGAAGGGGCCTAAAATGTCTTGGAGGTGAAGTGAGAATTCCTGCACAGATTATGTCAGGCCAATATGGCAGTAACATGAGATTATTTCAAGTTTTTGGAAATATCGTATGGAGATAATATAGATAATTTGTGACCTTTAAAAGTCAGAAACAAGGAGCTAATTAAAAAGCAGTGAAGTGACCTAATATATATAAATATAGTTTCTGACCTACTTAAAGTAGCTTGAATATAAATGTCATGTCAGGAATAACAGATGCATTTTTCTGAAATAAATGTATTTTGGTTATGATGAATTAGAGAATGGGATTTTGGATTTATTCCTTCTTTTATCTGAAACCTTTGCATATCTGGCAGTTTTGTTTGGGGTTTTTAAAGTTTTGATAATCTTTTGAATTTAATATACAGAGATGAATATACAGATAGTTACACAAGCATTTTAAATATTTGGGGTTGTTGTATGTCTTTCGGGCTGTGTGGCCATGTTCCAGAAGCATTCTCTCCTGACGTTTCGCCCACATCTATGGCAGGCATCCTCAGAGGTTGTGAGGTTGTGAGGTTACCTCACAACCTCTGAGGATGCCTGCCATTGATGTGGGCGAAACGTCAGGAGAGAATGCTTCTGGAACATGGCCACACAGCCCGAAAGACATACAACAACCCTGTGATCCTGGCCATGAAAGCCTTCGACAACACATTTTAAATATTTGTTTTTGTTGTGTTCCTCCAAGTCATTTCCAATTTACAGGGCTCATCTGCAAGACCGAAAGTCCCAGACTTTGTTCCTATTCTTTCTGATTTTAATTTAGAGATCCATATATGTTTTGTTTATCTCAAGATATTTTCTGTCAGCTCCTGGGGTTGGCTAAAATAAACCAACCCCAGGAGCTGGTATTATTTTAACTCAGTATACAATCAGAAAAAAACAGGAGTAAAATCTGAAATGTATTAATCAATATGAGTGTGAGGTTCTTTTTGGCTATTTGGGGCCAATAATTCTACATGGACGCTGATAAAAATTAATGGTTTACCTTGGGCAAGTCATACATTCTCAGCTTCAGAGGAATGCAAGGACAATCCCTGAACAAATATTGCCAAGAAATCACCTTGTAAGTTCACCATAAGTTGGAAATGACTTAAAGGCACACAACAACAAATAATAGAAATTAATGTGGATATATTTTGTCTCTGTGAGCTCGGGTTAAACACACTGTAATACAGCAGAATGTTGTGGCCTTATTTTGAATACATTTATTGCATTTCTCTTGTTCATACAACAATGAGCACAATTGTGGATTTCAGAATTTAGGCACTGTGGTGTGACCTAATTTCTGAAGTTATGCCCAATCTTTTGGAAGCTATCTATCCATACATTGCATATAAAATACATTTTTAAAAATCAAAATAAGCTGTAGGACTTCACATGCTTAATGTAAGAGGGAAAAACGAGATAGAAAATGAAGCTTCAGAACTCATCAAGACTTATACTGGATCCATTTGACATTTTGACTAACTGGATTATATTGTTCAGACCTATTTTCTTCTATCTCCATTTCTGGTCTTGGCCTTTGTCATGAATCTGTATTAAATGTGCCTTTTTTTTTTTTTTTTGGAAACATGTAATTTGAATTTTGTGCTGTGTTAACTATAAGATGAATTTCTATGTGATTCCAGTTAAGATCTAATCTGAAAGCAGAGTGAACTAGAAATATTTTTATTCTTGTATCTAAATCACAATGACATTCTCTTTAAGTTATGACATATCCTTGTGGATTAATTTTTACAGTTTTGTCTTCTATGCGAAAACCTATAAAGTTTTTTTCTGTCCGGAGCCAGAAGTCCGGAGCCAGAAGTCCAGTGTCAGAAGTCCAGTGTTAGAAGTAATAACTGTATAATATTTTGAGCTGTATCTGGATAGGATTGAAATGTACCATTTAGATTAGGACAAAATCCTAATTATTGCTGACTGAATTATTTGCCTGAAAGATATTGGAGTGTATAAAAAGAAAGGGTATGGCCCTTTTTCTAATTCAGTTAGACGATTCAGTGTCAAAATGGATAAAGACAAAGTGGGCTTGTATCGCTACATTGGAGTTCATTTGTAATGACATCAACTATTCATAACTGATTACTCCACACACATTGTTATATTGCATTGTTGTTGCTGCTGCTGCTGTTGCTATTCTATCAGAGTATTTGGATTGCAGTCTTCATAACCAGTGTAACAATACTGTAGTAGAAGCAGCAGAAGTAACCAGGGTTAAAATGGTTGCAGGCACCATGGTGATGAAGGAGAGGATGGAAATACTATAGGATGACTTCTATGTCAAGAGACTGCAAACCTGGAGTGCGCAGTGAAAATACACTGCAGGGGTGGTACTTCTGTGATGGCCTCCATGGCCAAAGATCAGAAGGCTTTGCATGAGCACTAAGCGTTAGAATACTGCATCTGACTGGAGAAGGTCTATGGGCTATTTAAGGCCAGAAACCCCCATCACATGCCTTAATTCCTACAGTGTGACCCACCCTCAGTGCAGTGTAAAAATATCTGGCCACTACAGGGTATGGTATTTTCTGTCGTTTACCTGGGTTTTCTACCTGAATCATACTGTGTCTGAGCTCCCATTTATACTACCACTAGCTGTGCCTGGCCACGCGTTGCTGTGGCGAAGTATGGTGGTATGGGAAATAAAGTATTGAGGAATTGGTGGTAATTAAGGTAAAGGGTAAAGGCTTTACCTTACATTAAGTCCATTATAAATGGGTTATATAGCTGTGTGGAAGGGCCTTGCGTCTACACTGCCATATAATACAGTTAAAATCTGATAATCTGTATTTTATAGGCAGTGTGGAAGAGGCCTAAATGAGGCCTAACTTTGCCTGTCCCCTGGGCTGAGTGGGTTGCTAGGAGACCAAGTGGGCGGAGCTTAGCCTTCTAACTGGCAGCAATTGGATAAAAACAATTCTTCCTCTCCCTCTAATTAGGACTTTATTTTTCTTTTCTTTTTGTTGTATGAGCGTAGAGGCATGGATGAGGGGTTGTGCTGCCAAGTTTAGTGTTTCTGGGATGTGTAGTTTTGTTGTTTTGTCCTAGGCCGAAATTTCATTACCCTTTTATATATATAGATATATGGTCAGTGTAGACTCATATAATGCAGTTTAACTGCGCTGAACTGGATTATGAGTCTACAGTGTCCATATAATGCCATTTCAAACTGCATTGTATGGCAGTGTAGATGGGACCTAAGGGACTTGGATGATTTGTCTGGGATGGTGTTTGTAAACAGGATTCCATTTGGCATGCAACCAGAGGAAGATTTGAGACTTGGATGTTCAGCTTGGCGCCCTTTTGGTGTAGAGTACAATTCTGAAATGGCCTTCATACGTCCTGGGGTTGAGATCTACTCTTGAGGCAGACCTGGGAGTATAACTCTCACTATCCTAGGTTTACCTTTCAGTAAGTGGCCAGACAGAAAGCCACTTTGATATTGGACTGCTCTTGGGGCTCAGGTGTTTGACCAAGGGAAGGCTCCTTTTGGCTCCAAATAACTTAAATAAGACATAGGTTAAATAAAGTGGCCCTTATTCAAGCCAGTCAGTGCAGTTGTTCCTAATTTATATAAGCAGTTTTGTGTACTTATCGAGCACATGCATACAAAAAAGGGATGAAGGAATTTTTTTCAGCATAAAGGATGCCTGCATATCATTTGTTTGTTTTGCTTTTTTTTACAGGAAAAAATCTTTCCTGTTTTCTGCTTTATATGCTGCCTTTATATTTGGTGGTCGGCATCTAATGAACAAACGAGCAAAATTTGAACTAAGGAAACCACTAGTTCTTTGGTCTCTGAGCCTTGCTGTCTTCAGGTAAGCTGTTTTTTTTCCAATGAAATTATTGTTGTGTGGGTTTTTTTAATTGATTACCAGACTTCAGTAAAAATGGTCCTTTTCTTATATTGTCCTTTAAGAACTTGAGATTTATCATCTGAATTATGTCATTCTTATTGGCTTTTTCTACCTTACAGTTAGAATCATAACTGGAAGTAAAGCAGCTCTCTTAAAGGCTAAGTAGAATATGAAGTAGAAAATTCATTGCACAGGTTGAGTATTCCCTTATCCAAAATTCTTGAGATCAGAAGTGTTTTGGTTCTTGTCGATTCTGCTGTCAACTGGGATTGCAACAATGATGATCCATATTTTGTTTTTTAACACGATTCTGAGGTCAGGAGTATTGTGCTCCAAAACTCTGTCAGTCTTAATTTGGAAGTGCCAGAGTAATTTAGCATTCATTTTCAGTAACTTTTCAGACTTCTGATCCCACCAGTTCTTTATTACAGCCAGATGGTATTTGTGGCACAAGTTCCAATGGATATTATTATTATTATTATTATTATTATTATTATTATTATTATTATCTTCATCTCCAAGTGTCACGACCCAGGCTACAGAGCACCAATAACCATACGCAGAGGCCAGATTCTATCTAATATCTTTATTAAGGAAATATATAAAGTTAATAAAAGCAAATGTAAAAGTTAGTCCAGAAGCAGACCTTTCAGGAAAGGTCAAAATTAGTCCAAAGAAACAATGTCCAATATGAAATATTAAGGTCCAAAGTTGTAATCCAATAACCGAAACACTCACTTTGCCAGGCAAAGTGAGGGGAGATGACAAGGTCCTTTAGTCCATGAACTTGAGCAAGGCTAGGAAATAACTTAATACTTGAAACAAGGCTTGAATCGTGGAACAAGGTAACGAGGAACAAGAACAAGGTCCGTGGAATAACTTGGTAAAATCCGTGAAACAAGGCAAGGTTTAGTCCTGGGAAACAAGGCAAGGTCCGTAGGTAAACAAAGGCTGGGAAACAGGAGCGAAGGCTGGAAACAAGGACAAGGCTTGAGCAGGAACGAGGCTTGAAACGGAGCGCGCTGTCCAGACACAACTCGCTCCGGAGGCTGACGAATTGACTCCGCGAAGTTACTTCGCGGGTAAAACACCTATATAGAGTCTAACTTTCCCGCCGAAGCAGTTCTCTGGGAACCAGAAACGAAAGCTAAACTCTGAGACCAGATGTTTGACTCCTTAAAGATTCTCACGAAAAGCAGGCTTAATTGGCTACATTCTTAGCTGCTATTCTAGCACTCCTGCGCGAAGCTGCTTCCAAACCCCTCTGTTGTTTACAAAACTCATGGCGAGAGAACACGGGAGATGTAGGCTCAGGGTTTGTTTGACATACTTCTGGGACACAACTTTCTTGCAGGTGCAAGGTTCCCAGATCTGCCTGGGAAAGATCTGGCTGAGAAGATTCCAGTTCTGACTGGGAAGGTAAAAAACCCAAGTTTTCTTCTTCATCAGGTATTACAATGTCATGAGCAGGACTACAAGGCCCATGAGTCATCACACTATCCCCCTCCTCAAGGCCCCTCCCAAACTGGGACTCTCTCCCCGAGGCGCGAGGTCGCGGCTTGGCGGGATAGGTCTGATGAAAGCGACGGGTTAGATCAGGAGCATGGACTGTGGAGGCGTCTTCCCAAGAGCGTTCCTCAGGGCCAAAACCCACCCAGTCAATGAGATATTGCAGGCGGCGGCGGTGAAAGCGAGAATCCAAAATGTCCTGAACCTCGAACTCGTCCTCCCCATCCACCAAAATAGGGACGGGGGCCGGCCGGTCTACATCTGGCCACACACCATCCGCCGGAAGGAGCAGGGAGCGGTGAAACACTGGGTGAATGCGCATTGAACGCGGAAGTTGGAGTTTGAAAGTCACGGGGTTTAATTGTGCCACCACTGGATAGGGACCAATGAAACGGGCATCTAACTTCCGGCAAGGGCGATGGGAGGGCAAAAAGCGAGTGGACAGAAAAACCCGATCTCCTACCTTGATTTCGGGGCCCGGCTGGCGATGTTTGTCCGCGTGACGTTTATAGTCCTCCTTGGCTTGTTCCAGTTGCTGGAGCAAAAGTTGTTGTACCGCTGTGAGTTCCTGCAGCCATTCTTCTGCTGCGGGAACTTCTGAAGTTTCAATGACAGGGGGAAAGAAACGTGGATGGAAGCCGTAGTTTGCAAAGAACGGCGTTTCTTTTGTAGAAGCCTGGACCCCATTGTTGTAGGCAAACTCCGACAGTGGTAACAGAGAAGCCCAATTGTCCTGTTGGTAGTTTACATAACAGCGAAGGTACTGTTCCAAAGTGGCATTGGTGCGCTCCGTTTGCCCATCCGTTTGAGGATGATGAGCTGAAGATAAACGAGAGTCTATGCCCAATAGTTTTTGTAGTGCCTTCCAGAAACGAGAGGTGAATTGGGATCCACGGTCTGTGACCAAACTCTTGGGCAATCCATGTAGTCTGAAAACATGTTGGAGGAATAAATCTGCAGTCTCTTGGGCCGTGGGAAGGCCTTCACAGGGAATGAAATGGGCTAACTTGGTGAAAAGGTCCACCACCACTAGGATCGTGGTGAATCCACAGGAAGGTGGTAAGTCAGTGATAAAATCCGCAGAAATTATTTCCCATGGGCGAGATGGGGTAGGAAGGGGGTGTAGAAGCCCTGAGGGCTTCTCCCTTCTTATCTTGGAGCGCTGGCATACTGGGCAGGTGTTGACATATTTTTCCACATCTTTGCGGATCTTGGGCCACCAGAAATCTCTTAGGATCAAATGCATGGTTTTAAATAGTCCGAAATGCCCTGCTGGTTTGCAGTCATGACACAGACGAAGTGCTTTTTCCCTGCCCGGTCCGGGTGGGATATAAACATGATTTCTATAGCAAAGCAGTCCATCTTTAAGCGAAAAGGGAAAATGCAGACCTTGACGAAGTTGGTCCTGCGCCCAGGCATCTGCTTGCTGACTAGCCCTGATTTCTTGAGCACAGATGGGTCCTGGAGTAGAGGGAGTTGAATCAATGGGAGTGGATTTGGTGTTCCCCACTGTGAGCGTGGCAAAGTTCTCGGGTTGTAGTAGTTGGGATTCAAAGGTCTCCTTGCGTCCTGCAGCGTATTCCGGTTTACGTGACAGGGCGTCTGCTTGCTTGGTTTGGGCTGGGGTCACATAATGAATCTGGAAGTTGAAACGTTCAAAGAATAAAGCCCAACGTTGCTGCCTCTGATTTAGCTTGCGGGCAGTTCTTAGATGTTCTAGATTCCGATGATCAGTGTGGACTTCAATGGGAAATTTGGCCCCTTCTAGCCAATGTCTCCAAGTTTCAAAAGCTGCCTTTATGGCTAATAGTTCTTTTTCCCAAATGGTATAGTTCCTCTCTGGTGCGGTAAGTTGACGAGAATAATAGGCACAAGGATGAAGGTGATCTCCCACCGGTTGTAGGAGCACAGCCCCAATTGCCACATCAGAGGCGTCCGCTTGCACCACAAAAAGGGTTTCAGGATCTGGATGCTGAAGGATTGGCTGGGATGTGAATAATTTCTTTAGTTGCTGGAACCCTTTCTCTGCTTGATCAGTCCAGCGGAAGGGCTGTTTCCCACGGATGCAGCTGGTGATTGGGTCAGACCAGCGGGCAAAATCTGGAATGAACTTGCGGTAGTAGTTCGCGAACCCCAAGAATCGCTGCACCTCTTTCTTGTTGGTTGGCGCCCGCCATTCCAATACTGCTGAAACTTTTGCCGGGTCCATGGAGAGCCCTAGAGGCGAGATGCGGTACCCCAGGAAATCTACCTCTTGTAGATCAAAAGCGCATTTTTCCAGCTTGGCATAAAGTCCATGATCCCGCAATCGTTGTAACACCATTTTAACGTGGTTCTCATGTTCTGATTGTGATCTAGAAAACACCAAAAAATTGTCCAGGTAGATGATCAAGAACTGATCTAGATAGTCCTGAAAAATGTCATTGACAAAATGCTGAAACGTTGCGGGAGCTCCGCATAATCCAAAATTCATAACTCGGGACTCGAATAATCCGAATTTAGTCTGGAAGGCGGTCTTCCACTCGTCCCCTTCTCTGATGCGAACTAGATTATAAGCCCCCCGTAGGTCCAGCTTGGTGTAGACCGTGGCTCCTCGAAGTCGGTCTAATAGATCCGAGATTAAGGGCAGGGGATAGCTGTTCCGCTTGGTGATATTGTTCAATGCTCTGTAGTCCACCACCAAGCGTAATTCCCCTGACTTCTTCTTCACAAACATCACTGGGGAGGCGGCTGGGGATTGAGAGGGTCTGATGAATCCCTTGCGAAGGTTTGTCTCTATGAATTCCCTGAGAGCTTCTTGCTCTGGTTCAGTCAGGGAGTAGAGATGCCCTCGCGGGATCGGGGCCCCCTCCACCAAGTCAATGGCACAGTCATAAGGCCTATGTGGGGGTAATTTTTCGGCTTCTTTTTCATTGAATACATCCCAATACTCGGAGTACTTCTTTGGCAAGGTGATAATGGGCTCGGTGTCTGTGGCATGGCAGACCTTGGCTACGAGGCAATGGTTTTGGCAGTACTTTGAAGCAAACTGCAGTTCTCTGTTGGACCAGGAGATGCTTGGGTTGTGAAGTGTCAGCCATGGAATCCCCAAAATCACAGGGAAATGGGGAACCTCAGTAACAAAGAAGGAAATCTCTTCCATATGTTCCCTTATCCACATCCTGGTGGGTTCCGACCACTGGCTTACGGGGCCCGTCTTGAGAGGACGGCCATCGATGGCTTGCACCACACGGGCATTCTTGAAGTCGTGATATTGTAATCCCAGAGAGTCGGCATACTCTCTATCAATGAAATTGTTGGTAGCTCCTGAGTCTATCATGGCGTGGATCATGACGGGTCCCTTTTTTGCTGACCATAAGGTGACCACTAGAAGGAACAGGACCCCGGTTGGCGGCTCTTGAATGGGTTTCTTGACCGGGTTGGCGAGCCTCTCTACGCCCGGTCGTTGGCTTCCCCCGCCGGCTGTGTGCCAGCCGCCTCAGACGCCTTCGTCTCCGTGGAGGACGCCGCCGCAAGACGGGCGGCGGGCTTCCCTTTGGCTGGGCACTCTCTGGCGAAGTGGCCCCCATTCCCGCAATACCAACAGAGATTTAGGCGTTGGCGGCGGGCCTTCTCGGCGGCATCTAATCTGGGACGCACATTGCCCAACTGCATCGGCACCTCCTCGCTCCCTCTGGGGTATGGGGATGGTGGTGGGGGTCTCCACACTGGGCGCGGCTGAACGCTGGCGGGAGCGGGGGGTTTTGCCCCAGCTCTCCCGCTCTGGCCTCGTACCCACTGTTTCCTGTTGGCAATCATGACTTCAGCCCGTAAACATTGATCGATGAGTGCTTCAAGCGTTTGGGGAGGATCCACCTTGGAGATTTCCTCCAGCATTTCAATGTTGAGACCCTCCCGAAATTGTCCTCTGAGGGCAACATCGTTCCAGCCGGTGTTGTGGGCCAGCACTCGGAACTCGGCTATGTACTGGGACATGGGTCTGTCTCCTTGGAAGAGGCGGCGGAGTTTGTGCCCGGCTGCCTCCAAATTGTCCTCGATTCCCCAGGTCGCCTTAAGGTGGTCCAAGAAATGTTGCGCTGACCTTAGATGTGGGGAGGCTTGGTCGAACAGAGCCGTCGCCCAGTTAGCCGCTGGCCCGTCTAGGAGACTGTAAATCCACGCCACCTTGATGTCTTCCTGGGGAAATTCGGCATCACGGGCCTCTAGATAAGCTTGACATTGGCGACGGAAAACATGAACCTTAGAAGCTTCTCCAGTAAACTTGGTTGGCAACGCCATGGCCGGAAGACGGATTCCGCGTTCCTTCAAACCCTTTATTTCCCCATCCTGTGCATTGAGCTTATCACGGATCCGGTCCACCTCATCCTTGTCGATGGTGTAGGTAATCGGCTGGCCGCCCGGCACGGTTCCGGTAGACATTCTGGCCTTGGTTAATTGGTGCTTATGGGTGGCGGAGTCAAACTGTCACGACCCAGGCTACAGAGCACCAATAACCATACGCAGAGGCCAGATTCTATCTAATATCTTTATTAAGGAAATATATAAAGTTAATAAAAGCAAATGTAAAAGTTAGTCCAGAAGCAGACCTTTCAGGAAAGGTCAAAATTAGTCCAAAGAAACAATGTCCAATATGAAATATTAAGGTCCAAAGTTGTAATCCAATAACCGAAACACTCACTTTGCCAGGCAAAGTGAGGGGAGATGACAAGGTCCTTTAGTCCATGAACTTGAGCAAGGCTAGGAAATAACTTAATACTTGAAACAAGGCTTGAATCGTGGAACAAGGTAACGAGGAACAAGAACAAGGTCCGTGGAATAACTTGGTAAAATCCGTGAAACAAGGCAAGGTTTAGTCCTGGGAAACAAGGCAAGGTCCGTAGGTAAACAAAGGCTGGGAAACAGGAGCGAAGGCTGGAAACAAGGACAAGGCTTGAGCAGGAACGAGGCTTGAAACGGAGCGCGCTGTCCAGACACAACTCGCTCCGGAGGCTGACGAATTGACTCCGCGAAGTTACTTCGCGGGTAAAACACCTATATAGAGTCTAACTTTCCCGCCGAAGCAGTTCTCTGGGAACCAGAAACGAAAGCTAAACTCTGAGACCAGATGTTTGACTCCTTAAAGATTCTCACGAAAAGCAGGCTTAATTGGCTACATTCTTAGCTGCTATTCTAGCACTCCTGCGCGAAGCTGCTTCCAAACCCCTCTGTTGTTTACAAAACTCATGGCGAGAGAACACGGGAGATGTAGGCTCAGGGTTTGTTTGACATACTTCTGGGACACAACTTTCTTGCAGGTGCAAGGTTCCCAGATCTGCCTGGGAAAGATCTGGCTGAGAAGATTCCAGTTCTGACTGGGAAGGTAAAAAACCCAAGTTTTCTTCTTCATCAGGTATTACAATGTCATGAGCAGGACTACAAGGCCCATGAGTCATCACACCAAGGTTGAAAACAACAGCATATTAAAATGCTACATGTATAATTAGTTTGAAAAAAACATTATATTCAGTACATTAAAACAACCAGTACAAAATTTTCAAATCATGTTTCAAATACTTACGTTATGCAATGTCCTGGAGGATCCAAGTACAGTAGAAACGCAAAATTCATGTATGTTTTGTATACATGTAGCCTGAAGGTCATTTTATAGGCAATATTGTTACTGCTTTTGTGTATGAAGCAAAGGTTGTGTACATTGAACTATCAGAAAGAAAGGGTGTCACTATCACTGGCATCCATGTGGACACTTTTGGGTCTGGAAGTATTTCAGATTTGGGAATTCTGAATAAGGCATGCTCATCCTGTGCTTAATTTCCTTAAGACTGCAGACTTCACTATAGTGAGAAAGTTATACTGGGAACATGTTTGAAAGCTCACGTTAAATGGGTAAGAAAATGCAAGCCCATCTCCTACATAAGGGAAAGTACCAGAAAAACGTTCGAGATAGTCAGGTTCCCAAAAAACTTACAGTGTTGGCTCTTTTTTGTGCCAAATCTAATGACTATTGCAATGAAATGGAATGAGTAATTGAATTTTCATTTGCCATCATGAGTACCATCATATTGTAGCAACCATGATCCTTAAGGTTGGAGCCCATCAGGGTACATAGTTTTTATTTTGTTTGCTCCCCTCTCCCATTAAGAGTCCAGATGTCACAATTTTCCTACAATCCATAGAAATCTCACCTCATAGGCATTATGGTAAATATAAATGGCAGTTGCAGTCCATCCAATGTTGGATAGACTTCACTGCTGCCAACTGTTAGAGAAGACTATGAAGTGTGGAAGTGGTGCATTAGAGGACACTACTAAAAGCAGGATGGATCCATGACATTTTGCTCCCTGAAACGGAGCAGGAAAGTCATAGTACATTTCATAGAATCATAGAGTTGGAAGAGACCTTGTGGGCCAGCCAGTCCAATCCCTTACCAAGAAGCAGGAAAATCGCATTCAAAGCACTCCCGAAAGATGGACATCTGGCCTCTGTTTAAAAGCCTCCAAAGAAGGAGCCTCCGCCACACTACGAGGCAGAGAGTTCCATTGCTGAACAGCTCTCACCGTTAGGAAATTCAAGGTTGTTCAAGGTCAACCAGAGCTTAGAATAGTTACTTTTATTTAGTCATTAATGTTTATGAGTGATGTAACATACTATTTATTTTTACAAAAAAACACTGAAAATGTTCCAAAGTCTCCTGCACAATAGTGAACCATACTTCTTACACAAAAGCACCTAATGTTTGCTTTGTTGTCATAAGTAATAGCACTGCCAGTTCTTAAAAAAAAACAGTAACATTTAGCAAGTTATTTCTTGAGTTTAAAGGTGAACCAATTTATTTTGGCATCTGGAATATAAAATCCCCCACAAGCATCTTTTTTGGCAGCAATAAATGGGATACTTTTTTTAAAAAAAGATCTCTTTTCCCGAGGCCCAAATCTGGCTGCCTGATGCAGCTGCTTCACTGCTGCCTAATAATAGGATTGACCTTAGATTCTATGCAGGGAGAAAAGTGGGAATATTAATTGATTAATTAATTATGTGGTTAAGACCCTTAGTGACAAACCTCCCACAAACCCCAAGCTGGCACTTTATTTTATATTTTTCTGTCTCACTTGAATACTTGTTAGATTTTAGGTTTGTTTACAGATTGGTTGGGTGTCAGGTCGGTTCTTCATATTTTCCCTCATGCTAAACTATTGCTCACACTCATTTTGCTCTTTTTTTACTGTTTGTTTTAGAGGGAATGTCTTTGATGTTTTGATACCGCTTTCGTAATTCATAATACATTCATTGGCCTGAATCTAACCGCCAGTACCAAGCACAGTGGACCAATTGAGGTCTGTTTTAGTTGGGATTATTTAGCCCATTGTAATTGTGTTGTGAACTTTCTTAGGAGTTCACCTCAAGGCCATTAGGTATTCAGTCATTTATGTCAGTTTGAATATTTTAAAATAAATACATGAATAAAATCAATGAGTTACTGGGGACCATAATAGTGAAAGAGGACATTTAAATGCATATTAGCTGCAGTATTTTTAATTGGTGGGAATCATGGTTGGGGAGGGGCAGAGAATTTCCAACTCATAGCAGTTTAGATCAAGAGCTCATCCACACCACAGAATTATAATGATATTACCATCATCCCTCCACATTTGCCGTTTTGATTTCTTCAAATTTGATTATTCATGGATTTGATCTACATAGTTCTCTCTAAGACTCCCTGGGTCCAGTGTTTTTCTGTAGTCATCTTCATCCAGTAATGCTGGAGAACCTAGAGGTTTCTAGAGAAAATACCTCTATAGGAATCTCTAGGTCCATCAATGAGATTTTGGGGTCAACATCCAATGGTCCTATTCCCCTAACCGCAGTGAATGTAAATGACTGACTATATTCTAGTGTAACTGGGTTGGTTCTGTCCCATGGAATCCCAAAGCTTCCAGTTTAGGGAGGGAGTTTAGGGAGAACTACTTAGAATTTCCTACCAAGTAGCAATAATTCCTCATCAAATTACAAACTCAAAGATTCCATAGAACAGGACAACACCAGCCGGTAAAGTGTAATAATAGCACTATCGTTCTGTGTGAATGGGCATCAGAAGATGTTACATCCATGGCTTGAAAATATTTAACCCCCACCCCTTCCAAAAAAAATCTAAAAATCTAAAAAATTAAGCCTTGGTTTTGCCATTTTGGATAAGGGACAAAATTTTACTACACTGTTGTATATAATGGCACTTGAGCATCATTGGATTTGGGTATCCGTGGAGAGTCCTAGAACCCAGTCCTAGCAGATACAGTAAAGTCTCACTTATCCAACATAAAGGGGCCAGCAGAATGTTGGATAAGCGAATATGTTGGATAATAAGGAGGGATTAAGGAAAAGCCTATTAAACATCATCAAATTAGGTTATGATTTCACAAATTAAGCACCAAAACATCATGTTATACAACAAATTTGATAGAAAAAGTAGTTCAATGTGCAGTAATGCTATGTAGTAATTACTGTATTTATGAATTTAGCACCAAAATATCACGATGTATTGAAAACATTGACTACAAAAATGTGTTGGATAATCCAGAATGTTGGATAAGTGAGTGTTGGATAAGTGAGACTCTGCTGTACCAAGAACCCATTGTAATACATATTAATAGTTATCTTAGAACCCTCAAGCCTCCCTCTAGTATTTTTTTTGTCGCTTATAATCTACTAAACTATTTTCTGAGTTAAAGAAAATAATTTTAGGCTTACTGGGTTAATTGATTTGACTTACTGCTTTCTTTTCACATGATTTGCCAAGGATAATTTCCATATCTGAATAGATATATACCTTTCAGTACTAAGTCTTCTAGTTGCTATAACAACTGGATACCTTTGATCTTGTAAGAACCTTAAGAGTATCCTTGAGAAACAAGCATTCTGCCTGTTTGGATTACTCTTCAAATCCCCAGATTACTTCAGTTAGTCTGGCAATACTAACTCACCATTATATCACAGGACTGTGTCCCCAGATAATTCATTAAGGGCTATTTAAATGTTACACTATGCTTATTAATTCCTCTAGGGCCAAGTTAAAGATCCATGAGTGTTCCCTTAAATCCCAGGAGATTTATTGCCAAATATAGACTTTAAACTGAAAATTGAATATTCCCTTTATGTATAAAATCTGGACGGTGTCCAGTTTTCTGGACAGGACATGGTGGAAGCAAGACATCTGTTAATTAAATCAGTTGTTTCTCATTCCTAAATTGCACCATGGCTGTCTATAGATTTTGGCATAAGTAGAAGCTTTGATATATTTATTTGTAAGTGTTGGATATATGCACCCAAGTGTAACAGACCAGATAAGCAATTTCAACAGATAGGAATGATGCAAAGTAAGTATGCTCTGTCTTATATAACAAGACAAAGTGAAGCTCAGTATCTATTAATTCTTATGAATTGTAAAGATTATGGTGCTGCATTTTTATTTTGGAGTTCTGTTATTCAGCGTCTTCTGAGGGCCCTTCCACACAGACATATAACCCAGAATATAAAGGCAGAAAATGCTACACTATCTGCTTTGAACTGGATTATTTGAGGCCACACTGCTATATATTCCAGTTCAAGGCAGATAATGTGGGATTTTATTCAACTGTGTGGAAGGGGCCTAAGACGCATATGTCAAACTCAAAGCCCGTGTGCCGAATCCAGCCCACTATGTCATTTTATTTGGCCCTCCAGATGCTAGACTACATCTTCTGTATTCTTTATTAGGCATCACGACTAGAATGGATGGGAGTTGTGATAAACGAACATCTGGAAGGCTGCAGTTTGTTCTATTCAGTCAAGATAATGGGTTTTGAATTTAGGTACAAGATTTATTGATATGTCTGACTTTGAAATGTCCTTTAATCTTTCCCTAACCTCAGAGCCAAAAGTGTTGTTGGGTTGCAATTCCCATTATACCCAGTCTGCATGGCAGATAATCAAAAGTGATGAGAGTTGTCATTCAGTAACATCTGGGGACCCAAATTGGGTAAAAACTAAAGAGCAATTACCACTACGTAAAACAATTATAGTTGGCCCTCTGTATTCATGGATTCTCTGTCCCTGGATTCAATGACCCTTTATAGGCAACCCTAAGGCTGATGTGGCCCTTGATGAAAATAAGTTTGACACCCTTGCTCTAAGACAGTGTTTCTCAAACTCTGCTCATCCAGGTGTTTCGGACCTCAACTCACAGAAATCCCAGGCAGCTTAACAGCTGTTAGGAATTGTGGGAGCTGAAATCCAAAACATCTGGAGGAGCACAGTTTGAGAAACTCTACTCTGCTCCTATATATCCCAGTATTGGACTACTGTTTTTGTTGTGTGCCTTCAAGTCATTTCTGACATATGACAGCCCTAACATGAACCTATCACAGGATTTTCTTGGTTGTTTGATTATTGCATTTTTATCCCATCTTTCTCCCAGAATGGGATTCAAGGCAGCTAATAATAGTGAACTCTTTGGAAATGAATGACTTCTGCTGATGTTGACCATAGAATTCTGCTAGAGGACCTAGAAAATGCCTAGAGATTCCAGCTATCTAGCTTTTAGTGCAGTGAAATTCTATGGTCAACTTCTAGTATAAGATACTATAGAATCATGCTGGAAGACCTAGAAAATGCCTAGAGATAACATATTTTTGAATGTCAGTAGGTAGAATCACTCTTGGTCCCATGGATACAAGGATCATACAGTACTACTAGATGATGTGAGAAAAAACTAGGTAGCAAATGCATAGAGCTTCCATATATTGTAGTGGGAAGAAGAAATATGGGCACACTCAAGATGGCAAGGCACACCACATTCCTCTTATAGAAGCTAACTGGTATAACTGGTATCATCAGTTATAACACTGATGATATGACAATAGTGTCTGCTATGTCTAAGGGGAACAGATATGCTTCAAAGGTACAAAAATGCTCACAGCAGTCTTTCCTCCAACAAAAGAGAATGGCTACTTCTTCTGCCTCCTTTGATTACTACCTAGGGTAGGACTGACCCTGGATCTATTTGTTGGTAAATCAGTTGAATCAAGTGTTTTGTTCTGAGTAGAAGAGAGAGAGAAAAGTCCCGATCAAGGTATTTTTGTAAGTTCACTAGGGCACATGTGGAGGTCTCAACTAAGGATAACATTTCCAGCAATTTCACAGCTAAAGGTTCCTTACCAGTTCTTCTTCCCATTTTCTTATTTGTTTGGTTTGATAATAAATTCATTACAAAACTTTTTGTGTCCAAAAGTGAATTGAGATGAGTCGTATGACTAGCATCAGATACAACCAGAAAGATGGTCCTATCACAAATGAATGTTTTTGGATTCTGGAATGAGGAAAGACGCAAACATTGTCTTCATTCTATTTTTAATCTGGTGCTTAAAGAAGTTAAGGGCCTTGTAGTGGTTTGTTGTGGCATAAATTAGTTAATAAGGACAGCTTGATCACACTTAATTCTATTGGCATTCCTTAGGTAAACATAAATCATGATAATTCCTGTGGTTCTATAACATTAAGTACCTACACTGTATTTATAGTGTAATTCTGTAATTGTATGTCTGCGTTGAAAGGAGCAGTTCAGAATAAAACCTTGTACAAAGTTTGTCTCTGAAAAACAATTAAGCTTCTTTCTGTGAAATAAGTAGAATAAATATTAGTAGACACGATTCAGGATAACCAGCATTAATCCCATAAAACGAATTAATCCGAATATCTGATCTTTTTATGTTGCAAAGGACTGGTAAGGAAACCTGAGCTCCTAACAAGAAGCTGTTGTCAAAATTAGGAATGCAAGTCTTCGTTTATTTCATCCTTGCATGCAAGAAAAAGGAATTGGAAAGGCTTCTCTGTCAGGCAAGATTACAGGAGTTTTTGAGCATTTTATGATCATTTTTCTTGTTTTTTGGTACTTTCTGTGAAGCTTTCCATTTCTGCAAAACCCAGTGCTTTTTAATAAGTGAAGATTTACATTATGCTTATGAGTGAAACCACCTTCTCTCTGCTGCCCAAACCTGCATAGGTGGTCCAGTAAAATATAATGAACAGTAGTAGAAAAACCTCCTAGGAGAAGAAGAGTGATGTTCCCCATCTTTCTCACAACAGAAGTAATCCATCAGGGAACGAAAGATATCTCACTGTGAAACCAGACACTAGAGCTGGATTGAAATGGGTTAAGATTTCATTTCATTTAAAATTGATTGGAATTCAATTGCCAGTTCTTTGACTCAAAGGAGATATTTATGACAGGATAACATTTGTTATAAACTGTTTAAGGTTACCTAAGATGACCTCTTATAAAGAGATTTCAAGAGATAATACCTGTATATACACAAAAGCCAAAAATTACATTTTTACATGCAAGTTGTATGTAATATTTAAGTAATTCTGCTCCTTTTGCTTCATTGTTAAACTTCATATGGCCTAATTTTAATGTTCTTCAGTAATTTAGAAATGCTTTAATTTATTGGGCAAAAGACTTCCAAGAAATCTGAAAACATCTTTTGCAAATGATGAATAAAATATGGAGTCCCTAAATTTCTCCCTATTTCACACCTGAACTAGTTGTTCATGGGAAATGATAATGACTCTCAACTGCACTATGCATAATAATCCATTCATATTAGCTTTTCACCTTTCCTAGAAACAATAGATGCATGGAAGAATGAATCCTTTAAAAGGAAGACATGAATTAACTAGCAACAAAAAATATCTTATACTGCATTAGATGACATTTGGCATTATCAGACAGCTGTAAAGAAAAGGCTGTTTTGCATTTTCCCTTTTATTTCAATTTGCTTTTTAAATGCAATTATGCTTTAAATAAATAAGATTCACTTCACTGGTTTCCTTCTCAGTGAGAAACTGCCTCTTTCTCCATATTCCTTTTTTTAAAGGAAAACATATGTTCAATAGTTTCATATTGCAAAAGCATTGTGATATCATTTTGTTTTGAATTGAATCAATGTAGAAGACAACAGTATCATTGTCTCTTTTTTTGCATATAACTCCAAATACATGACTGAGCCACTTATGTGGCCTTCCTCCTGGGCATAGAGCACTTTTACCATCTAAGGCTAAGATCTTGGACATGGTTATCCATGCCATGGTAAGATTAAAACTAGATTACTGATAGCAAGGTCACCTGGATGGAAAAAGGACACAGAGGGATCTTGTTGCACCTTTGCAATTAAGAAAGAAGTTGGTAGCATAAGCTTTCACAAACCTAAGCCTACTTCATCAGTTCCGTGAAGTGCCTAGGACCACACCTTTGTAGTTACGTGTGAATGGCAACAGAAATGCAAAACTTGTGGGTATGGTGATGAGATGACAAGTTTAGTTTTAATTATGGTTGTTGGGAGACAAAGGCCTAAAGCCAAGGTGAGTAGATATACATCTGAATTTGGGGGCAGAGGGATTAGAATGTAGTATGATGCTGCCTGGGAACTAGAAAGATGATGATGATGATGATGATGATGATGATGATGATGATTGATTGATTGATTGATTACACTATATAACAAAAAAAAATCTGGTTCCTGTTGAAAGCATTATTTCCTGTTTAGTTGTGGAGTACTTACTTTGAAGGTAGTTGTTATACTTCAAAAACTTGGTTTTTGTGACTGTCACAAACTATGTTAAATTGGTAGAGATTGTTTGGGATATTCATTGAAAAATTATAGCAAAATGTGCTGCAGGATTTCCAGTAAAAATATTTTTTTTGCAATTTTTCCATTTTTTTATGATAGAACCAATTAGGAATGACATTTATAATCCAGGAACAAAAATCGTGTTACATAGTGTTATTACCCACTTCTCCTCTCAAGGCTAGAAACAACATAGTTAAAACACATAAGTGAAAACATTATAACACATAGATTAAAAGACATAGAAATAAAGTTGAAACATGTTAAAATCAGGCATATCAGTAAAACGCCAGTTTAAATTCATAGTTTAAAATTGACTGGGTAGACCTGCCAAGAAAGCCATAATGTTAGGGTGTTAATATGTGTAGTGTCTCTGTTTAACACACTGTGAACGGACTGGTGTTTGTGGATACATATGAATGCTTCTGATTTTCTTTCCAGTCTTTCATTCTAGCATTTTAGCTGTTGTTTCAGGACTTCTGTTCACAGGTCCAAGATGGGATGCCCAGGAAGTTTTAGCTGTTCTGCAATAGATTTTTGTGTATTTCCATTCCCGATGTCTGATTTATGTCCATTTATCCTCTAGTACAAAGACTGACCTGTTTGCCCAATGTAGAGTGGCAGGGGGCACTGTTGACAGAGGATGTCACATTAGAAAATGAGCCAATGAAAATACCTCTAGTTTTGTGGGTAATGTGATTAGATCTTGTGATGGCATTTTTTGAATCGATATGTGGGTAGATTTGGCATGTAGGAATGTGGCAAGGTCTTGTACCAACATCACTATCTGTGTTGTGTGTCCTTCTGTAGTGAATAACTGTCAGGCTCACTTCAAAGGACCAGTCTGAACGCAGATCAAAGATAGCTGCTCTCAAATCCAATCTTTATTGAAGAATACATGACTTTGGAAAAGTCGAGAATGACCTAATGTTTACATACATCTAATTTTATCACTTCTGATGCAACGTAATACCACACGCAAATATCATCATCAAATCCCACCCCCTGGATCACATTACTACCATTCCCACACACTATATCAATTATAATTGTTTATACTTTCAACCCTGAGTTCCCAGGCACATTTTATCTTCTCCCGCCAGGTGCTTGCAGGATTGTTTATGTTATGAAGTCAGATTCAGGGCTTGGAAATTCAGCCCTGGGATCTGGCTCCATGACATGGCGCCCTCGTTTTCTTCGTCCTCCTCTTCGGTTCTTCTTTCATCATAGTTCTGAAACAAATCAAACAATAACTCTATGTGTCCATTTTGTCCAAAGTCCCCATATACTTTTTCAGTAAGCTGCGATGGAATACTGGGTGTATTTTCCCTAAACTTTTTGGCAATGCCAACTGGAAAGTTACTTCATTGATAACACCCTGTATTCTGAATGGTCCAATATATTTGGGGCTCAGTTTTCTTGAAGGTAGCCCCAATTTGATGTTTTGGGTACTTAACCACACTAGATCTCCTTTATCTAATTTATCGCCTTCCACCCTCTTTCTGTCTGCGAACGCTTTATACTTTTTGTGTGCTTCCTTTAAGGATGCAGTCACTTGACTCCAGCATTCTAGCATTTGCGTCTTCCATTTCCCTGCCTCTGTTTCCTCATTTTCTGTCCATCTTGGCAACTGGGGTAAAGGCTGTATTTCATATCCGTAAACTACTTCAAAGGGGGTTTTATTTGTTGCTGAATGTATAGTCGAATTAAAAGCTAGTTCCGCAAAAGCCAACCACCTAGACCAGTCATTTTGTCTCATGTTAGAGTACATTCGAAGGAACTGCCCAAGCGTCTGCTGAGTACGTTCTACCGCCCCGTTTGTCATGGGGTGAAAAGCAGAACTTAGACTCCTTTCTGCTCCTAGCATTTCCAAGAATTTTTCCCAAAATTTTGCTGTGAATTGTACTCCTCTGTCACTGACCACTCTACTGGGACATCCATGCAGTTTGTAAATATGATTTATGTACAGTTCAGCTAGTTTCTCGGCCGATGGTAGTTTCGTCAGCGCTATAAAGTGGGCCTGTTTAGAAAACAGGTCTAATACTGTCCAAATATAACGATGTCCTTTGCTAACCGGCAGTTCCCCCACAAAGTCCATAGCTACACATTCCCAAGGTCTGGTAGGTTCCGCTACCGTTTGTAATAATCCCATAGGCTTCCCTCCTCTCGATTTATTTCTGGCACAATCATCACATTGAACAACATGATTCTTTATGTCCTTCCTCATTCCTGGCCACCAACAATGTTTCGTTATTGCCTTTGTTGTTTTTGTAATTCCTGTATGACCAGCGCTCTGGTTGTTGTGAAAACGATGCAAAATCTTAATCCTTAATATTTCTGGGATATACAGTTTCTTGTTTACAAACCAAAATCCCCCCTTCTGCTCCCCCTTTTCTGCGTTGGATGCGATCCATTGATCTCCTTCATAAGACTGTTTCAGTTCATTTCCCCAATTATCTTCCCCGCCGAGTTCAACAAAAGCCGTGTTCTCCTTTTGGGTTTGTGCTCTTGTCCTGACAGCTAAGCCCCATTGTTTGTCAGAGAATATTGTCCCCTCTTTTGCTGTGGTTGTGCCTTCGTGTTGAGGCATGCGTGAAAGAGCATCTGCCAAGACATTCTGCTTCCCTTGAAAAAACTTTAATTGGAAATCGAATCTGCTGAAGTATTGCGCCCATCTAATTTGTTTGGGAGATAATTTTCTAGGAGATTTTAAATACTGGAGGTTCTTATGGTCAGACCAAATTTCAAATGGGATTCCGCTTCCTTCGAGGAAGTGTCGCCAGCATTCTAAGGCTTTTAATATGGCTAATGCCTCTTTTTCCCATATTGGCCAACTTTTTTCAGTTTCGCTGAACTTCCGGGACAAATATCCACAGGGTTTTAAGTTCCCATTTTGATCTTTTTGCAATAGTACTGCCCCGTACGCACAGTCTGAGGCATCGCAATGGATTATGAAAGGGCTCCTGATATCGGGGTGTTTTAGGATGGGTCCTTCTGTGAAGCATTCTTTTAGGGTTTCGAATGCCTTTTGGCATTCTGGCGTCCAACTCAGTTTGGCGCCAGGGGCTTTCACTTTTGCTGTCTCCCCTTTCCCTTTTGTTTTTAAAAGTTCAGTAAGGGGTGCGGTTATTTGCGCGAAGCCTTTTATGAAGGGTCTGTAAAAATTTGCAAACCCCAGAAATGATTGCAATTGCCTCCTTGTTTGAGGCACTCCCCATTCTTTCACATCTGATACTTTAGCTGGATCCATAGCTAACCCTTCTGGAGATATCCGATACCCCAGAAAGTCAATTTGAGTTTTATTAAATTCACATTTGGACAGTTTTGCGTACAGCTTTGCTTCCCTTAGTCTCTGCAAAACTTCCCGGACCAATTTTACGTGCTTTTCCTTATCTTCATTCACAATCAAGATATCATCAAGGAATATGAATACCCCTCTGTACAACAATGGGTGTAGTATTTCATTTATAAGCTGCATAAAGCAACTGCCTCCATTTTTTAAACCGAAAGGCAAAATTTTATATTCAAAATGGCCGAATGCGCAGGAAAATGCAGTTTTCCAAGTATCCTCCGGTTTGATTCTTAATTTATGATACGCTTCAATTAAATCCAGTTTAGTAAATATGCTCCCTTTCTTCAATACGGTAATTAAATCCTTTACTAAGGGCATAGGGTATTTATTGTCCTTAGTAATTGCGTTTAAATTTCGATAATCAATGCACAGTCGTAGGGAGTTGTCTTTCTTTCTCCTAAATAACACTGGGGCCCCGAGAGGAGAATTGGATGGCTTAATGAAGCCTCGCGCCAGGTTTTTATCAATATATTTCCTCAATTCCTCCTTCTCCTGCACAGACATGGGATATACTTTTGGTTTTGGTAGGCTTGCTCCTGGGGTTATTTCAATTTCTACTTCTATATTCCTTTTGGGAGGCAATTTACTGGCCTCTTTCTGATTGAAAACATCCACAAAGTCTCTGTATTCAGGTGGCAATAGCTGTGGGTCTATTTCACCTGCTTCATCTTCCTCGTCCACCTCTTCTGCAATTTTGCTTATCTCCCATTGCGTCTGCTGTTCTTTGAATGCTAGGCTCTTTCCTCTCCAATCTACTTCAGGATTTGCTTGTTCGAGCCATGGTATCCCTAATATTACGTGGTATGTGGCAATAGGGGCTATCACAAAGGATATTCTTCCTTCCCATTTGCCTATTTTACATGGGACCCCCCTTATTTCCTTTGTTGATACTTCCCCAGCAGCGACTGATCCATCTAGCTGCGAAAATGCAATTGGGGAGTCAAGCGCCATCTGCTGACATTTCAGCGCTCCTGCTAATTCCGGAGTTATAATATTTCTAGAACAACCACAATCCACAAATGCCTTGCATGTGGCCCGATTTTCTAGCCCCGAGAGGCAGATTGGCACTACTATCATGCGTTTGTCCCGACTCACCAATTTTTCTGAAGATTCTGGGGCCTGCACCTCCTCTTCCGCGCGCCTCCCGGTTGCTGGCTTGGGCTTTGGGGGTTTTGGCGGCTCCCCCTTCCGGGCCCAGCATTCCGCTGCCCGATGGCCCGTCTTCCCACATACAAAGCATCCCGGTTTAGGTTTGTTGTCGTCTCCTCTGGAGGGAATCCCCGGCCTCCCTCCGGGTCTTTCCTGCTTCCTCGTTTCTCCTCGACCTCTCGCCACTGGTCTTTGCTGGCCGCTGCTGCTCCTGAAGCGCTTTACTTGGGCCAGGGTGGATTCGACGCGCCCCGCTAGTTGAATCCATCCCTGGAGCGTTTCGGGGTCATCTCTGTGCGCTGCCCAGCTGAAAATCTCGGGGCGTAGTCCCTCTTTAAATAACTCCACTTTGGTCACTTCAGACCACTCTGGTACCCTTTCCGCGAGGTGGAGGAATTCCTCTGCGTACTCGGGCACTGTTTTGTCCCTCTGCTTTATTCCTTTCAGCTGGTCTCGAGCCCTCAATTGCTCTAGCCGGTCTCTGAACCGGTTTTCCAGTGCGGCGAGGAAGCGGGGCACTGACCTCAGGCATGGGTCGCGTCTGGCATGCAGTTGCACATACCAGCTGGCTGCTCCTCGCTTCAGTGTGTTGCCGATGGCTCGAACCCTGCTTGCTTCGGAGGGGAATGTGTGTGCATTGTCTTCCATGTATCCTCTGATGCTAATTAGAAAAAAGTTCAGTTCATCTGATTCCCCTCCGTATTCTAGTTTGAGATCTTCCCTTCTTGGCATCCATTCTGCGGCCCGTTGATGCTGTCTGGGAGGCATGGGGAAGGGTTGCATCAGGTTTCCTCGGGCGGCTCCTTGGAACACGCCGCGCCCCACTCCGGTGGTCATTCTGCGCGGCTCCCGAAAGTCTGCCGCCGCTGTCGGCCCTTCCGCCCATCCGCATACTGGCCTCGCTGTAGCCCCCTCATCTCGCCTTTCCTCGTCGTACGGCACATCCTCCTCCTCTTCCTGGATCCCCCGCTCCTCTCCATCTTCGTCTGCAAATCCACTGGACCCGATCCCTGGCCCCAGTGGCCTTTCCACCCCGACGCCCATTCGGGGGGTTGGGAGCTCTGTTGGGGATGGCGGCCTCAGAGTTCCCAGAGCTCGCTGGCGCTCCACTTCGCGCGCCATTCTGTCTCGGACCTCCAGCTCCTGCCAGTATTCCTCATCTCCCTCGTCCCTTGCCGCCACGGGACTCTGCGTTGACGCTCGCTGGCCCCTCTGGCTCCAATCTCCTTCTTTACTTGGCTCTCTCTCGGCGCCATATCGGATGGGCTCCTTTTGGAGATTCTCTTCCAATAGTGGCACCAACCTCCCCACGGTTTCCGACAGCCTGGATAAATTAGTTTCCAGGATGGATAACCGCAGGGCCACGGTCTCCGGCATACTTCCTCCAGATCCCCAACTGGTTTCTGCAGCCGCAGAGACGCCTCTTCCTCCCCTGGGAATCCTCTGGGTCACGCCGTTCGGCCTGGGGTACCCCGTAGAGGAAGCTATGGCTTGCAGCGTCTCTTCTCTCTTCGGCCGGGCCCCTTGCAAAGGCCTCCCTGCCCCATTTGGGCTTTGATCTCCTTCTTCACTCATTATCACTTCACTGCGAATTCCGCAGGAGGGTGAGAACTGGATTCTCGACTTAAATGTCAGGCTCACTTCAAAGGACCAGTCTGAACGCAGATCAAAGATAGCTGCTCTCAAATCCAATCTTTATTGAAGAATACATGACTTTGGAAAAGTCGAGAATGACCTAATGTTTACATACATCTAATTTTATCACTTCTGATGCAACGTAATACCACACGCAAATATCATCATCAAATCCCACCCCCTGGATCACATTACTACCATTCCCACACACTATATCAATTATAATTGTTTATACTTTCAACCCTGAGTTCCCAGGCACATTTTATCTTCTCCCGCCAGGTGCTTGCAGGATTGTTTATGTTATGAAGTCAGATTCAGGGCTTGGAAATTCAGCCCTGGGATCTGGCTCCATGACATTTGAGATTGGAAGGCAAATAAAAATTTGCCACCAAGAGCTTCTGTGATTGCACCATTGTTGTAGTGGTCTCAGCTGGAAGCTATATGGGGCCACTGGTGGAGTCCTGTCATTTCTTGTTTTTAATCTGTTCTGTAATATATAAGCCCTGGGTACAAATACTGCCCTGCTTCTTTTGTTTTTGTTTCTTTAACTTCATATGATAGGTACTTTAGCTTCTCAAATGGTTGTAATTCTATGAGTTTGACATCAATTTATGAGTTTGGCTGAGAAAGCTACTGAATACTGAATCAATATCTTGCAATTTAAATGCAGAGTTTGAAAAAGTTACTTTTTGGACTTAAACTCCCAGAATACTTTGGCCATGTGGGTTTGGGTTTTCTGGGAATTATAGGTCAAAAATAACTGTTCCAAGCTCTGATTAAATGCAGCAAATAGGATATATATTGACAATGTTGAAACATTTTCATGTAAACAGAAGCCTAATTATCCAGCTCACATTTCCACAGTCTGTGTTCATTCAGACTCACTAAAAGCTTTAGGATTGAGCATTAAGGCTTTTAAACAGAGGCTGGATGACCATCTGTCGGGGGTGCTTGGAATGCAATTTTCCTGATTCTTGGCAGGAGGTTGGACTGGATGGCCCACAAAGTCTTATCCAACTCTATGATTCTATAATTCCAGCAGATGTTGAACCTGTATATGATGCACTTTCTGTCCTGGTTTGTTCCTGATGAATTTTCAGGACTAGCCATGGCTTTTTAAACCTAGAGCTAAACCTAAGGCAAGGCATGGTGGTTGTTTCATCTGGAAGGTTTCCAATACAGAGCTAAATTCCCATGTCTCAGGCCCCTTCCACACAGCTGAATACAATCCCACATTATCTGCTTTGAATTGGAATATATGGCAGTGTGGACTCAGATAACCCAGTTCAAAGCAGATAATGGTGGATTTTTCTGCCTTGATATACTGGGTTATATGGCTGTGTGGAAGGGCCCTCAGTTGCATTGACTTGGTTCCTTTTGTGCTTTTAAATATTCCAAACAGATTCCCTTTCTCTTAAGTTAAAATCTAATCTCACCTAGCAAAAGGAAGTCATTAAGAACTTCTGAGTCATTCATTTATCTTGGTAGGGTTTGTATTTGCTACTAAACTGATAATAGCATAACTTCCCAGAGGGAAACTTGGAGAATTGTAACTCTGTAAGGCAGTTAGATCTTGAACAAAGAACTGTAATGACTAGCATTGAGGTGTGGCAAAATAACTAAGGCAAGGTTTAGTTGGAGTTTTAATGAGATAGATAGGATTTGAGCTATGGTGCAATACTCACTTTTGCTTTCTTGTAGTATTTAAAGTATAGTCCTATATATACTTATCTGCATATCGGATGCTTTGCCATTAAAGGAAATTAACTTTGTGTTATTAGTCATTTTAACTGGAAGATGGGAATTACAATCCTCCTGATGTTGATGAACTATTGCTCTCATCATTCCTCAGAATCAACTGTGCTGGCTAGGACTTCTGGAGAGTACAGTCCAACAGCAACTCGATTGTCTCCTGACACTCACCTCGATTTTACTTGGACAAAGGTGGCATTGGAACTAATTTTGTACCTTCCCAAATGACGATGCCAATTTTCATTACAATTGTATGTCCTGGTGGACATGTATAGATTAGGCTGGGCAAAGTAAGACTGTTTTTGTGGTATTTGACCCCCTCTCCAGGCTTGATGGGGGGGAAAGAGAATGATTTTCTTCCCCTGGAAGCCTCATTAAGTAGCAACTCATCTTTTCTTTCCCTGGGTTAATTAACTTTTTATATAAAAAAAATATCTTTGTCAGTGCCAGAAGTGTACTACTGATCACTTTAGGCTTGTTTTCAGTTTTTAGCATTCACACAGTTTGTAGGTGGTTCAGAAGATTTCATCTCATTTTCTATCCCTATGATCATTAAATTTTGAAAAAAAAAATGGCTTGTTGTGGAAACACTGATTGGTGAGAAAACTTCACCTTTTCCCCATGATAACTCTTTCAGGAGTGAATTTCCCTTCCAAGGGTAGATTTCTCTCACTTCCTTTTGTCTAACCCCCATTCTTAACTATGAGTCCCTTGTAAGTCGGAAGTTTTATGACTCAGGGGCTGCCTGTAATTGATACAGCTGAGAATACATACCTGTTCAGTCATCCCTCCACATATGCAGTTTTTACTTTTACAGATTTGATTATTTGGGAATTTGATCAATGTTATCTCTAGGAATTTCTGGGTTTTCCAGTGATAATGTATGGTCAGCTTCCTCTGGTCATGCTAAAGGACCTAGAGACTTCTACAGAGAACACCTCTTAGAAATCTCTAGATCTTTCTGTGCAAGTCTATCAGCTTCCAGCAAAAGTCAACCATAGAATCATGCTGAAAGACCTAGAAATTCCTAAAAAGGTATTCTCTCAATTTAAAAAGTAGCAGTTTCTTTATTTGTGTTCAGAAGATTTCACCTCACTATCTGACCTTGTGATAATTGGATTTTGAAAAAAAATGACTTGTTGTGGAAACAAGGATTGGTGAGAAAGTTTCAGAGGAGTCACTTTTTCCCCCATGATAACTCTTTCAGGAGTGAAAAAAATAGCAATTTCTTCATTCGTGGTTTTTTCCCTATCATGGGTTCCCTTTATGCCAGTGAATGTGGAGGAGTGACAGTACACACCTTTGTCTATTTGTCCTTCTTTCCATCCTGTGTTAGTAACATGTTAGATAATTCACAGAATATATAGATAACAATAAGTGTTCTTTTTTTCTCCTTCACTTATATATGTAAAGTTTAAAATAAACTATGAGCAAAACATCCTGACCACCTGTGTAAATATCCATATCCATAGCCTCAATGGGTGTTATCTTTCTCCTTTTTAATGACAACTGTCTGTTCTCTCTCTGTTTTTTTCTCTCTTCATGAAGTATATTTGGTGCTGTTCGAACGGGTGCTTATATGGTGTACATTTTGATGACCAAAGGACTAAAGCAGTCAGTTTGCGACCAGAGTTTTTACAATGGGCCTGTCAGCAAATTCTGGGCTTATGCATTTGTGCTAAGCAAAGCACCAGAACTAGGTGAGTACCTTCTCTTCCTTTTTTTTTCATTCCATGGGGTACATTTGGAGCAAAAGAGCAAGGTCGGGAAAAGCTTTCTGCTTAGCAATTGAAAAATGCTTTCTAAATGTTGCAGTCAGTCAGTACATTAATCATCCAACCATTCTTCTCATATTTGCAATCCCAAAGGATTTTTCTCAGCTGAACAAAGTGGTAAAACATCAAAAATCACAATGACAACCAAAATCCTTTGGGAAATATTTATCCTTAACCAATGCTGTTTTGTTTAGAGTATTCAGATATTCATCAACAACACAGGAACATATTCATCAGTCCAGTCAGTGCTCAAAACAAGCATCAGTTTTGAATCAGTGGTGCTCCACTAACAATCTACTGCAGCTATTGTTATTTATTCTGGAGTAGTTTCATGAAAATTGCATAGATGATGATGAAATACAGCCTTCCCAGTGAAATCTTACTGTAGGACAAATATAAAATAACTATTCGGGATATAAACTATATCAAATTCCTTTCACATAATTCAGCTAGCCTTTTATCATAGTGTAAGTGAATGTTCTGAACATCTTGACTTCTAAAAATACACATAGGCATTGAATACAGACAGTATAATGTCTGGCAGCTTTATTGTAGAATGAACCGGTTGCTGAATATCAGGTGCAAGAACCTGAGGAATTCTGGGATTTGCAGTTTTAAGGAGGAGTTTTTTTTAGAATTCTTAGCCTCAGATCTCTAGTGCCCCACCAAGCCCCAGGATTTCATAAGGCATTGCCACAGTAGCTAAGTGTATAGATGTGTGCTACAATTCTCACTGCTGAATCTAGACCAGTGGTTCTCAACCTGTGGGTCCCCAGATGTTTTGGTCTTCAACCCCCAGAAATCCTGACATCTGGTAAAGTGGCTGTGATTTCTGGGAGTGGTAGGCCAAAGCACCTGGGGACCCACAGATTGAGAACCACTGGTCTAGACCATTCCAAAATCACATGTGTTGCTAATAGTCATGTGCACACTGTGCTACATTACTACCTGGTGAATGGCCATCTGCATTCACCTATAGAGGCCAAACATGTAGAGTTGTGAGAAGTCACTGAAAAACATGATACAGTGCTCCCCCCCCCCCCCGACAAGTCCATATAAATTTAATTGGAATTCATGAGGTCACTTGGGACCTCATCACATTGTTGAGGGGCAGTGGGGGGATTCGCCACTCAGTGTGGCAAATCTGTGGGGCAGCGGGGAAAACTGTTGTCCCATTCCCCACATTGCCTGCTGCCCCCTTATATCATCCCATGGGGGGAAGTGTTGTCATACGGCTTCCCCCTGTTCTTATTTATGGAACACAGGAAGTCTTCTGTGTTCCCAGGGAAGCCTCCTTCACGTGATAGAGTCATAGGAAAGCATCTTGTCATTTGTAGCACTTATTCTTTCCATTAAGTGTTACATAAATGTTCATTTACCGTATATACTTCTAAATCAAGGACAGGTTTTTGGCCAAAATTTTGGTTTTTAATCTGACACATAGATAAAGCAAAGGTTATGCTGTGCAGAGAGGAAAGCTCTTGCACTGCTTCAGGTGGGCAGCTCCCCCTGGCGGTCACCATTTTTATATCTAAGGATTCAAAAAGGCAAGAAGCAGCATCATGGCAGAGATCATACAGAGGGTTGCAGCAACTTTTAGATCGTCCCAGCACAGACTGTGGGCCCTTCCACACAGCCCTATATCCCAGAATATCAAGGCAGGAAATCCCACAATATCTGCTTTGAACTGGGTTATTTGAGTCCATACTCAGATAATGTGGGATTTTCTGCCTTGATATACAGTGTTCCCTCACTTATCGTGGGGGTTACGTTCCAGGACCATCCGTGATAAGTGAAAATCTTTGAAGTAAGGATGCCAGGCTTCTCCTTAGGAAGGAAGTAGAAAGAGGGAGGGAGGGAGAGAAGAAAGGGAAACATAGTGCTGCCTCCTTCTCCTCCCGCTGCCATTTGGGCTACTTCTCCACCCATCCGCCCATACCCAACTGAGACCACCTCCACTGTAAATCATAGGTTAAAAGGTAAAGGTTTCCCCTGACATTAAGTCCAGTCATGTCTGACTCTGGGGGTTGGTGCTCATCTCCATTTCTAAGCCAAAGAGCCGGCATTGTCCATAGACACCTCCAAGGTCATGTGGCCAGCATGACTGCATGGAGCGCCGTTACCTTCCCGCTGGAGCGGTCCCTATTGATCTACTCACATTTGGCATGTTTTCGAACTGCTAGGTCGGCAGAAGCTGGAGCAACAGCAGGCGCTCACTCCGCTCCCGGGATTTGAACCTGGGACCTGGGAACCTGGGATTTGAACCTGAACCTGCAAGTTCAGCAGCTCAGTGCTTTAACACACTTCGCATAAGTTTTTAGAATTCATAATATTATTTTAGTGTTTATTAAAAAAACTGCGAAACAGCAAGGGTGTGAAAAGTGAACCGCAAAGTAGCGAAGGAACTCTGAACTGAGATATAGGGCTGTGGAAGGGCTCTAAACTCCAGCTTTTGCCACTCTACTCAGGGCCCTTCCACACAGCCATATAACCCAGAATAACAAGGCAGACAATCCACAATATCTGCTTTGAACTGGATTATCTGAGTCCACACTGCCATATAATCCAGTTCAGTGTGGATTTTATATAGCTGTGTAGAAGGAGCCTCTGAGAAAGGGATAGTTCTGTTTGTTTGTTTTTTAACAAGAGTTGAAATACTATATTCATATTGACCTGTAGATAAATCAACCCATGTTATTTGAGTCAATTTTGTGATTAACATTTCTAGACTTGTACATGAGTATATACAGTAACTGAGTTCTTTAAAAAAATTACCTGACCATTCATAAACCTGCAGAAGGGGAAAATCTACTCTATATTTCCAAGAAGCTCCAAACCTGGAAGTAACCTGGAACCTGTTCACTTTCTAGAACCCTGCTAATTGGTCTTAAAATTGTGGTCTAAATCTTGATATTAAACCCAACTAGAACCATGGGATCATTTGAATTTATCCATTTGTTAACCGTTATTCAACTATTGATCAAATGGGTCCATTTTAGTTGGAACTGTTCAACAGGAAGCCATCCTGTGTATTATATTATTGTTTAAACCACACATATGCTTTGAATCTAACTCTGTTCTTCTCATTTGTTTATCTTTGCCAGGAGATACAATATTTATTATTCTTAGGAAACAGAAGCTCATCTTTCTCCATTGGTACCACCACATTACTGTACTGCTGTATTCCTGGTACTCTTATAAGGACATGGTGGCTGGTGGTGGCTGGTTTATGACCATGAACTATGGTGTGCATGCGGTCATGTACACATACTACGCCTTGCGGGCTGCTGGCTTCAGAGTGTCACGCAAGTTTGCCATGTTTATCACTTTGTCGCAGATCACCCAGATGTTCGTGGGATGCATTATCAACTACCTAGTCTTTGCCTGGATGCAACAAGGCCAATGCCACTCTCATGTTTCAAACATTGTCTGGTGTTCCCTCATGTACCTCAGCTACTTTGTGCTCTTCTGCCATTTCTTTTTTGAGGCATACATTGGCAAAGCCAGAAAAGCAAGGAAGGCCGAGTAAAGCTAGAAAACAAGACAGAAGCTGCGTCTCAGGTCATCCACAAAACCAACGAACACAAAGGAAAAAAAATGGCACAAGGAAACATTTTGTGTATGGTGCAACTAAAACCCAGCAGCCAAGGAACAGCTAGGCTTGTTCAAACCAGTAAGTTTATGATCCTGTCATGGTGAGGGCTCACTGAGTGATCTCAAAAGGCTGCTGTAAGATATTTTCCTTCTTGCATCTGTCTGCTCTTAAAACACACACATTTTTTTTAAAAAAAGAAAGCAAAAGCAAATGAAGATAGGGATTTTGCAAAATAAAAGATTAAAACATCTTGTTTCCCTGAGCATAGATGACTTTTATTAAAAAGAAGTAATTATTTATATATCCTTTCTAACTTTCATTTTTCTAAATTTAGAACGTGAACCAATTTTAAGCAGGAGGAACATGACCATTTGGAGCTGCCTTGTTTCCCTGTCAGAGGATCTGGCCCCTTACCTTTTACTCTGACTAGCAGCAATTCTCCAAAATCTCAGACAGTTGCCCTGCAACTTGAGATCTCATGGTTAAAGAACAGAGAGCCCAGAGGTGAAACCTGAAATCTTCTGCATTCTCCTTTAGGTGAGCTTTGCCCTCTCCAATAACCACCAGTGTTTTTTGCAGTCCAAAAGAGCAACAAGCAAAATCCTTTCTCCTGAGAAGAGTTGTCCACTAAAAAGCTCCAATGTATAACTGAAAGGTTAATCCTGGGTGTCTGTTTTAGATAGCCATTATTCCACTGAAATAATAAATGGAGAAGAATTGGAGGATATCTTGTGTGCATGTTCTGTATACTATCCTGGAAAAGATCTGATATGCCAACTAAAGATGTGATGTGAGATACTGATCTAGGATTCGCTATTGTTGAGATGCATATCAGACAATTCGTTCAAGTGCATTTTCATGTTTAAAAGCAAAACACCGAAGAGTTTAAGATGCACACAACACATCTTGCTTGGGGTTAAAAATACGTGAGAGCAAGGGGGAGAAATGAAGGGGCTAAGTTATAGGCGGTATATCAGAGCAGGCTGGCTCTCAAAGTGCTCTAAGACTCTTCCCAAAGGGCACCATTGTTCCCAAGACCAGTTCTAGCATATTGTTTTAAAGGCAAAAAATACGGTTGCTGTGGGTTTGTTGTGTTATAATGCATTGTCAACAACACCAGTCTAAAGTCAGTTGCTTGGGCTAGGTAGGTGCTGTTCATGCACTGACATGCTGGACATATTCTGAGTGTATATCTACAGCACTCAGTCCAAAGCCATCTCTTGAAATGCAAATATTGCAGTGGGGGCTGAATTTTGAAACAAACATAAGTGCACAAGAGCTCTGTGCTTGGGGTGGCTTCCCTTTTTCTTCTGGCTCTTGACCCCTGCCATAATTCCCAATTCAAGATCAAGAAATTGTTGTCACTAAGAGAACCTGTGGTGTGTCTGTGTGGACATGCGTGCCTGCACGTCTACCATATAACCCAAACCGTCTACAAGGAAAGGTGTATGGAAAACATCAGTTTCTGTTCCTAACAAATGAATGCAAGCAAGACTCCAATAGCCATGAGTCAAGGAGCCATCACAGACAGAAGAAAGCACTAGCTGCCCTAAGCACAACACAGCCCTGGCGTCACAGCATTAAGTGCAATTTGAGTGAAAGGTGCAAAGATTAAATGGAAAATCTAAATATCTTTAGACAGGTTTTAGTGTTGGGTAGAAACTTCAGGGAAGACAACCCTGTGGAGTGGAAGATGTTTTATATTTTTATGAACTTAAAAGAATAGATATTTGCAACCTTAATAGCATTCTGCAGGACTTTATGTGACTTTAGGTAACACTGTGCTTCTGCGTTTGCCTCGCAAGCAATGCAAAGATGTTCAAAGTGCCCTCCTCTGGTCACTTGGAGATATTACAAAGGAAGACATAACTGGCATCGTCCTACTCAAGAGTTTTAAATGGGGGAAAGCTTGACTGGAGTAATTGTGCTGCAACAAATTAACTCTAATGTCCAGAGAGAACTATTCATAGTTTAGAAACTGAATCTGTAGAAAGAAAAATATACTGTAGCATTCTTGATCACTCAAAGAGACACCTGGTTCTTTGGTCAGCTGCAGAAGACAAAATATTTCACTCTTAACCTCAGAGAATTAGCTGAAAAGAGCCATATTTTCTACAAGGAAAAAGTAGATTGTATTATCTGTAAGATTTCAGTCCTTACAAAGCCAAATAAAATGTGTTAACGTTCCTAGTACTTCAAAGAAACAAGTATGTAAACTTGATGTTATAACTGTGTTAACATAGTACTCTCAATTGTATCAGTTTGGTAGTTTAAACATAAACAGTTAGAAGAGGAACCAATTAAGAGCCGCTGTTCTACATAGAAAGTCATACATGGCTATAAGCTACACCCCATTAACTACTTGTTTTTGTGAATTGTCCAAAATTTAAGCCGAGGGGCAGAATCACTCTTTTTTGTTCCGGCTATTGCAAAATGTCAGCTTTCTTACTTTAATCCAAGACTGTACAATACAACGTATTCCCCCCCCCCCCCCCCAACTTTAGCTTCACCTCTGTTGTCCGTCATTCATAGCACAGAGCTGATGTAATATCCTGTTAGACATAACAAGGGCTTAAATGTCTCATGATGTGCAGTAAGACTGCTACATTCTGTATTATGTGAGTAGTGTTTTTAAGGGAGGGGGGACCAATGAAAAAGCTCTCTGGGGTTTAAGTCATGACTGGAAAAAAACAAAGAGTTAATCCCTGTCTTGTTTAAGTTGCAGATGTTCTGCCAGTGTTATACATCACCAAAAGAACAGCAAACTGTTACATTCAGTAGAACATATGACATAATCTTAATTTATAGAACTCCTGTATGAATGGAAATGTCAATTAAAATGTAAACTATGTCATTTTTACAGTTTGGGGAGTAGATTATATCCTACAATATAAGCCTTTAACAAAAAACATCTCCCTCTTTCTTCCAATCTGCAGTATTTGAAGCAAGCCAAAATATGTTATTATGGACATGCAAAATTATTTGGGAGCAATAGTAAGCAATTCTCTGTTGTGCCATTTATTTTATGTCTCTCATTTGTTTTTGTGCAAGCTGATCTCATGGATCTTTCTCAGATCAGTTTTCTCTCTTCTCCCATCTCTCTGTTTGGAAATAAACGGAAAAGGCATTATAGAAGGGAACTGAAGAACTGTGTTATAATTTTTTCTCTCTCTGAAACCTAATGTTGGCCATACATTGGGGTTGCAGCCCATTCCATACTTATTTAGAACAGTAGGCCCTCCACATATTCTGAGATTAGAGGCACAGGACCCACAGAAAAGTTGAAAAAACACATTTTTTTGTATCTCTGTAGGTCCCCCAGGTGTTTTGGCCTACAACTCCCAGAAATCCCAGCCAGTTTACCAGATGTTAGGATTTCTGGGAGTTAAAGGCCAAAACATCTCGGGACCCACAGGTTGAGAATTACTGCTCTAGTGCAACATTATGGTAAACTTTCACCAGATGTTGACCACGGAGCCACACTGCAGGATCCAGAGATTCCTATAAAAAATATATTAATCAAATACATGAATAATTAGAACCTGCAAATATGGAGGGCCAACTGTATTCCTGTTTGGTGTACTAGGTCTTGGTTTTCAATAAACGTAATAAAAACACTAGATATTTGTAGATATTTCCCCTCCAATGTTACTCTTGAATGAATAACTGACAAGTGACACTTTAGAGCAGGGGTCCTCAAACCTTTTAAGCAGAGGGCTGGTTCACTCTCCCTCAGACTGTTGGGGGGTGGACTATAGTTTGAAAAAAACATGAACAGATTCCTATGTGCACTGCACATATGTGCAAAAATAAATAAAAGAACTATACAATGTTTAAAATGAAGAAAATTTTAACCAACATAAACTTACTAGTATTTCAATGGGAAGTGTGGGCCTGCTTTTGGCTGATCAGATAATCAAGTTATTTAAGATTGTTGTTGTGTGCCTTTAAGTCATTTCAGACTTAGGACGACACTTAGTCTAAAGTTTAGGGCAGGGGCTAGGTAAATGACTTTGAAGGGCCACATCCTTAATTTGGGGACCCCTTCTTTAGAGATTCAAACAGAACCATTACTGTAACTGGGAGCCGGGGTGGTACAATGGGTTAAACCAGTGATTCCCAAAGTGGGCGCTACCGCCCCCTGGTGGGCACTGGAGCAATCCAGGGAGGTGGTAATGGCATTTATTAGGACACGGGGGCGGGGCCAGGGGAGGGGCGGGGCCTCTTCCCAAGTGCCAGAGACAGGGCTGAGCACCTGAGGTGCCTGTTAGGACACACAGGGGGTGGAGCTAGAGGAGTGGGCGGGGCTTCTTCCCAAGAGCCCGAAATAGGGCTGAGAATCTATACCTCTCCTGAGGCGCGTGTTGGGACACAGGGCAGAGCTAGGGAAGGGGGCGGGGCCTCCTTCTAAGAGCCTGAGACAGGGCTGAGCCTCTACACCTCTCCTGAGAGGCCTTTTAGGACTAAAGGACAGGGCTAGGGGTGGGGCGGGGTCTCTTCCCAAGAGCACGAGACAATGCTGAGCTTCTGTATATCTCCTCTGAGGCGCTTGTTAGAACACGGGGCTGGGGTATAGAGGTCCAGCCCTGGCAGGCATTTTGGGAAGAGGCCCTGCCCCCTCCTCTAGCCCTGCCCCTGTGTCCTGGCAGGCACTGCAGCACAAGGATAGAAGCTTAGCCCTACCTCAGAACTCAGAACTCCGCCCATCCCAGTCCTGGCCTCCCATTTGTGGCCCCGCCCCCCTCCCCCTCCCAGCCCTGCATCTTGTACTGGGGAGAGGCTCAGCCCCACCCACTTGAGCAGGAACCACGCCCACCCCTCTAAGCCACACCCCCTTTCCAGGGGGCGCTGAGTAATATTTTTTCTGGAAAGGGGACGATAGGTCAAATAAGTTTGGGAACCACTGGGTTAAACCCTTGTGCTGGCTGGACTGATGACCTAAAGGTTGGGTTGCTGACCTGAAGATTGCCAGTTCGAATCTGCGAGATGGGGTGAGCTCCCATCTGTCAGCTCTAGCTTGCAGGGTTATAAGAAAAGCCTCCCAGTAGGAAGGCAACACATCCGGGCGTCCCCTGGGCAAGATTTCTGTAGACAGCCAATTCTCTCACACCAGAAGCGAATTGCAGTATGTTCTCAAGTCACTTCTGATACGATTTTTAAAAAATTACTGTAACCTGTGAAAATGCTCTTATCCAAGTTCACTTTGAAGCAAAGCCCTGGTGAGTTCAATGGTTTCGAATATATTCCAGGAACATGACATAGGAATACAGCTTCATTTTTTCCCCTGGAGATGATTTTTGGGAAAATGTGACATTGCAAAATTAGTAGAAAGATCCACCCAGATGGATAGATTTTTGGTAATTTAAGCAAGAAAGCGTTAACACTAAGTGAAACTGCACTGAAATTAAAGTATCTCAAAATACTTGATTCTCATTAGAATATATCCAATTTTTCTATATGTGTAATATCTTCAGGTAAAAGGGCATTTCACACCACTGTCATTCCCTTCTCAAATATGTGAAACAACACTTGTTCTTTCCATGCTTGTTGGTGAAAATTATACTGTGGAGCCACTTATTGCTAAATGAATTTGTGTTGTGACAATACAAAACATTCCAAACGTTAGCTTACAAAAAACATTGCAATGGTGCTGCCTAAATGATGGATTTTGTTCACCCCGTAGCTTTCTGCACCACCCATGAACTGATTTGCAAAAGCGGGAGGAGTCCCATTCCTATGGAATAAAATTTAACAGAAAAGGTCACAAGAGAGGGGGCTCATCTCCAGATTTTACTAAATGAAACACTCCCATCAGCCCCTTAGAAACTATGATATTTCAGTGGTAGAAGCTCCATGAATCATAGAATCACAGAGTGGAAGAGACCTCATGGGCCATCATCAAACCCCCTACCAAGAAGCAGGAAAATCACATTCAAAGCACCCCCAACAGATGGCCATGAAGGTCTTTGCCTATGAGGCATAGGTTTTGGTAAGGTTTTCCTCTGACGTTAAGTCCAGTTGTGACCGACTCTTGGGGTTGATGCTCATCTCCATTTCTATGCCGAAGTGCCGGCGTTGTCTGTAGACACCTATGAGGCATACTTATAAGCAAATACAGGTTGAGCATCCCTTGTGCAAAATATGGAATACTCCAAAATTGTCCAGAGAGTCAGCGGAGATAAGCTCATAGTTTTCTGATAGTTCCATGTACACATACTTGTATTTGTGCAAACAATTGTTAAAATTATTGTATAAAATTCAGATTACTTGTAACTATGAAAACCAGGTTTAGACTTGGGTATCATCTCCAAAATAGCTCATTATACACAAATATGCAGATGTAGCTATTCCAAAGTCTGAAATCCAAAAGACATTCCGCTCCCAAGCACAATTTTAGAGTTATATAATTCACCGCATAATTGTCGCATTCTGAGGGGTTTTTTGTCCCCAGAATGGGTTTTAGCCTTTCATTGTGTAATTGTCACATGGGCAATTCTGTTTGTCCCGGCCCCTTGATGTGATGCTTTGCTTGAATGGGAGGGAGAAGGAGAGGAGAAAGCCTAGGAGGCAGGCTGAGAGCAAGAGCTAAAGTTGGCTGCCCTCTTTTTATTTTCTCTTTTTAAAAAAAACTTCTCAAAAAATCTGCGACAATAATACAGTGGAATATGTTTAATGATATTCATTATCATTTTCTCTAATGCAAGACAGGAAGCACACAACCCTCCAAATCATGGACTACAGCTCACAGCATTCATCATCACTGACTATGCTGATTGGAACTGATTAAGTCTCAGCTGAGTAGCATCTTAAGGACTCTTCATTACGTATTTGTTGCATTTATATAGCACCTTTGTCCTACTGTAACAATAAAATAAAATCAGCTAAAATATAGTAATATCATTAAAATGCTATTACCATATTGTCACTTTAAAAAAATGCATTAAACAATATCATCATTAAATGAGAGTACCCTGCCCTCATAAGAAGGCTCTTTGCAAACAATGAATCACTGAAAGCTAACATAAACAAAAACACATTTGCCTGTTACCAAAAGAAAAGCAAGATGGCACACCATTGAAGAGAATCCCTAAAGGTAACACAGCCACTGAGAAGGCTCTGTCCCAGGTCCTGACTAGACAGAACTGTGATGGAGTTGGAAACATGGCTGTCTCTATAGCAGATTTAATACAGTTGGACACCACTTTAACTGTCATGGTGTAATATTATGGAATCCTAGGATTTGAAGTTTGTTGAGTCACCAGTACACTTCGGGAGAGAAGGCTAAAGACCCTATTCGCCTTCAAACTGCATTAATTTTACACTGTAGATGCGCCCCAAAACAAGGTCTTTCTTCAAGGATCTTAAGCTTCTGGGAGGTTCATATAGGGAGACATGGTCATTCAAGTAGTCTGGACCTAAGCCATATAGAGCTTCATAAGGTATGGCCAGAACTTTGAACCACTAACCAGTAAAGTTTTTTAATAAGGGAGTCACATCTGGTCAGCATTCTGACCACAGCACTTTGGATCTTGTGAAGTTTCGAACAGTTTCAAAGGCAGCCCCACGAGCAGTACATTGCAATAGCCATAGCAGGATGCAATATTATGTTTTCCCATAACCAGATCTAATTTTTCAAGGAACGGATGCAACAATTGATCCTCACCCTAACTCTTCTGACATCAAGACATTAATGGTAAGTGACATGTGTTCATCTCTTCATTGAGAGAGATACTGGAAATATGAATGAGATAACACCTAAAAACCCACTTTCCAAATATTGTTTCTCTATAAACACAACAGAGCCAGCCAATACTACCACATTTCAAAGAAAACATAGTAACAGCATATGCTGTTATGTAATCACATAATATATTCATCTGTGTGAGGGTTTTTAAAATATTGTGCATCATACTAAGTAATGCAGGAAGTGGTGATGAGTTTTTCCCCTGGCAGAAAATGTCATTTTGTACAAGCAGTGGATCTCAGGCTAAGTAGCAACAGCTTGGGGGCTGGTGGCGGGGGGGCTAAAAATCTCAACAGAAAGGTATATGTGTGTTTTGATTTCTGTGCCCCCAAATGCTTCTAGACGCTAAATAGTGCAAGTCAGTAAGAAAAATTAGATCCATCTAATGTTTTACAGGGAGCCAATTCATTTTTAATGCTTTGGTTTGGCAGACCTATCTATTTTACCCACATAAGCTCTGTGGTCTTGGAGACTAAGTAAGGTCAGCTCTGGTTAGTACTTGAATGAGAAGCCACCAGTGACCACCAGATACTATAGTCTCTATTTCAGAGGAAAGAATTGTCATGGGATAGGTTATCGTTTTCCAATCATGACCTCCCTGGAATCGCTGCATCCTGGACAAGAAAGTGCCACAGAGGCAAGCAAGTCCATTTACAGCAAAAGTCCATTTACAGCAAAAATGTTTTAGTTAATCAGCTTGTCAGTAGAATACAACTGCAACGTCTGACCTTCTCCACATACTGTTTAGTAAACTCAGAGATTCAGTTTTTCATCCAAAAATATCAGGAGGCTTTAATCTTCACCATTGAACTTTTTACAGCTGTACAATCAGGATACACAGATCCACAATCAGATTTGTACCTACAAATGATTCTCAGAGACAGAGAGATATTCATGACAAGATTCACACAGGAAGAGAGATCGAGCATTTAATCTCCCTTTTATAACCACCTGCTGACTTGTCATCAGTAAGAGACAAATGACTGAGGCAACCCTTTTTCACATGATTATGACTCAGCCATTTATTTTTACATCCCCCTTAAATATTTCATCATGACTTTCTCAGTAATTCCCCAGGTGTTATTGCATGTCCATCAAAACTGTATTTTCACATAGATTCATTGGGGAGGCATTTCTATCTAACAAGAAGTAGCAATACCACCTCGAGATACTCTTTGCCTAAAACCCCCTATGACATAACATGGTTTTGCCATTAGTTATGTGAAGGCACATACACACAAAGATTGTCAAAGCACGAATATGCTGCATCTTTACTGCAATTAATACATCTTAGAAGTTTTATATTCCTCACAGAACAACATAAAAATGTCAATATTTTGGATCAGTTTTAGCAACTGACGCACAAAAATGTTTGTACCAAAGCAGCTACAAGATGTATTTTCATGGCCAATCTCCTGTTGTCTTCTCCCCTTTGCTATCTCCCAGGATTGCTCAGCACAAGCTTGTGATTGTGTCTGTTAAATTGTGTATACGCTGTTTTAGGAAAATTTAGGGGGGAAATCCTACTCAGAATTCTGTAATCAGAACCATGATGGCTGAGGGGATGCTGTGCATATAGTATTCTAAAAAGTAGAATCTAAGAATCCTGGTTCCACACATTGTGCTCTTAATCTATTCCCCACTCCAATAAATCAATACATTCTGAAGTATCTACTTTCTACCAAGTATTAAAGATGGAACCATTGCCATCATTTCACTCTTGCATTGTCCTAGAATCATAGAATCATAGAATCATAGAATAGTAGAGTTGAAAGAGACCACATGGGCCATCTAGTCCAACCCCCTGCTAAGAAGCAGGAAATCGCATTCAAAGCACCCCCGACAGATGGCCATCCAGCCTCTGCTTAAAAGCCTCCAAGGAAGGAGCCTCCTAGAATAGTAGAGTTGGAAGAGACCACATGGGCCATCTAGTCCAACCCACTTGGACCATCCTACTTCTTAGAAGTATAGAATATCAACACACAGGCCTTCTTGTCCTCAGTTATCTACTTTCTCCAGAGTCATTTGGTGCTTTAGGCTCTTCAGTGTCTTCAAGGTTAAGCTAGATATTAATTCAGACTGAAATAGTTCTGCAAAATATCAATGAGGAAACGTCTGGACTAGTTTTATTTTACCGCTTTGAAATATCGATATGTCACTACTAAAAATAAATAAATTTATTTTTGGTATATAGATATTCTAAATAAAATGTCATTTTTTGGTTTTAAAATAGCATGACATTCTGTGTCTTCTTCATCCTAGAGTGGAACCATTATTTTTTATTATTGTTGTCCATGAAACTAATGTATGCACATATGTGGTTCTGATAAGCCCAGGGCCTTTTTGATTGATTGAGTTTATATCCTGACTTTGTTCTAGAATGGGATTCAAAATTGCCTTTCACGTGACACAATTACAGCAATGTGTTTCTAACTACCATGGAATCATGTGATTTGCAGTTTAGGTAGGAATATTTTAGAATCTCCTCCAGGGCCTCACCAAACTCATACCCTAGGATTCTATAGGATGGAGCCATGGCAACTAAAGGGGTATCATACAATGAATATGTATTCTGAAAGGGCTTCCAGAGTAGGAAATGTGTACCACTCCAAATACTGTTGGGCTTCATCTTCTAAGATAAGGGTGGGGAGAGAACATTTTTGTGGTCTAGTTTCCAGAAAACAGGCTTGCCCCATCTTCTCCACAACATCCCTTCAATGATATGATTTCCTTTTCTTGTTGTTATGTTCCCTATAATCAATACCAATGTATGACAATGTGATGCCTCATGGGCCTTGTAGTCCTGTTCCTAGTACTATTGTGGCAGATGAAGATGAAAACATGGGGTTTTCGCCGGTTCAACAAGAACTGGAGTCTCTTCACCTGCCGGATGTTGATGTTTGCCCTCAAGAATTCAGTAAACCAGGCCTTGGGCAGTACTCCCCTCTGTTTCCCAGGAAGGAATCTTATTCTAAAGACAGGGGAGTCAGAGAAGCTAATCGGAGAAGTCTAAGAATCGCTGCCAAACAAATGGCTGATTAGATCTGCTTCCCTTGGGAAATTCTAAGGAATCTTGCATCTGGACAGAGTTGGGTTTCGCTTCTCGTTCTCTAGGGAAAGAGTTCTGTTGACGGGAAAACGAGACGAAAAGCGCGAGGGATTCTTTGCGGAGTCAATTGATCACCTTCAGGAGAGAGATCGTGTGTGGACTTCGTAACCCCAGTTCCTTGTTTCCCGGATCAAGCTTCAAGCCTTGCCCTGCCTCGCGGTTTTACCACGGACCCTGCTTCATGCTTCATGTTTTGCCTTGTCTCCAGTCACGGACCTAGTCAAGAATCAAGTTTATTTCCAGCCTTGTTGTCAAGCTTCATTGGACTCTAAGACTCTGTTAATTCCCCACACTATTGCTTGGCAAAGTGTGTGTTTCGGCCAAGTGGATTAAAACTTTGAACTCTAATATCATTTATTGGACAATACATTTTTGGACTATATTTGACCTCATTTGAAAGGTCTGCTTCTGAACTATATTCTTCACTTGTTTTTATTGATTTTATATATTTCTTTAATAAAGATATTAGATAGAGACTGGCCTCTGTGTAAGGTTATTGGTGCCCAGCTGCCAGGGTTCTGACAGACAACCCTATCAGTTTTCTTGGCAAGATTCATTCAGAAGAGGTTTGCCATTGCCTTGTGGCATCCCTAGGTTTGGTATCACCCAGTGTCACTACCAGAGACATCCTCCTGTACCAGACCAACAATATTATAGCTAAAATAGCAGAACATTTAACAAAATCAGTAGCTATTCAAGAAACAACATCAACAAAAACAACAATGCATATTTGTAGCACAAACGGATGAAAGTATCATTGAGTAATAATGACAGCTCTGACCGGTAAGCATGCATAGTAGAAGATGCAAAAAGTAAATTAGCATAGAGTTTTAGCCTTCTATGTATATTGATACAGTACATGTAAACCACACTTATGAAAAATGTATTTGTGGTGATATATAATTACAGGGATTTTTAAAAATACAAAATAATAAATGTCTTCTGAAAGACCACTATTTTTATAGTGAATCATTTTGGTATTCCCCCCCCCCACCCCCCAATGGTATCACCCAGTGCGATTCACTCACCCCACAGCTTCCAAGTGGTGCTACTGTCATTGCCTTCATCTAAGGCGGAAGGAATGTGACTTCCTCAGGGCTATCCAGTGGATTTCTATAGCTGAATAAAGATTCAAACCTTGATCCCCTGAGTCCTAGTTCAATCATTTCCCCATGCCAACTCTCTATGGAAGCCACAGCATTCCCATTTCCATGACCAACCTTTGGAATTAAATGAAATGTGTGCCAACTTTGGAGGTCCTGAAATCAGCAAAGCTACAAGTGCCTTTACAGGTTATAATAATAATAATAATAATAATAATAATAATAATAATAATAATAATAATAGTTCTATCTGCCTAGAAGATCAGGGGGCAGAGGACTCTTACAAGTAAAACAAGCAGTCGAAGAAGAACATGCCCTGGCAGAATATGTAAAGCAAAGTGAAGAACCTGCTTTGATTGAAGTCAAAAATCAGAAACTCCTCAAAACACAACAGACAAAAAAACAGTACAAGAAAACTGCACTAGAAACTAGAGCTGACAGCTGGCACAACAAAACACTGAATGGAAAGTTCCTTGACAAAATTGAAGGAAAAGCTGATAAGGAGAAGACCTGGCTCTGGCTCACGAATGGGACCCTGAAGAAGGAGACAGAAGGCCTGATCCTTGCAGCCCAGGAGCAAGCCATCAGAACAAATGCAATTAAGGCCAAGATCGAAAAATCAGCTGATGACCCAAAATGCAGACTGTGCAAGGAAGCTGACGAAACCATTGATCATATCCTCAGCTGCTGTAAGAAAATTGCACAGACAGACTACAAACAGAGGCACAACTGTGTGGCCCAAATGATCCATTGGAACTTATGCTTCAAGTACCACCTGCCAGCAGCAAAGAACTGGTAGGATCACAAACCAGCAAAGATCGTGGAAAATGAACACGCAAAGATACTGTGGGACTTCCGAATCCAGACTGACAAAGTTCTGGAACACAACACACCAGACATCACAGTTGTGGAAAAGAACAAGATTTGGATGATTGATGTTGCCATCCCAGGTGACAGTCGCATTGACGAAAAACAACAGGAAAAACTCAGCCGCTATCAGGACCTCAAGATGGAACTTCAAAGACTCTGGCAGAAACCAGTGCAGGTGGTCCCGGTGGTGATGGGCACACTGGGTGCCATGCCAAAAGATCTCAGCCGGCATTTGGAAACAATAGACATTGACAAAATCACGATCTGCCAACTGCAAAAGGCCACCCTACTGGGATCTGCACGCATCATCCGAAAATACATCACACAGTCCTAGACACTTGGGAAGTGTTCGACTTGTGATTTTGTGAAATGAAATCCAGCATGTCTATCTTGTTTGCTGTGTCATACAACGTCGTTGTGTCAATAATAATAATAACTTTATTCTTATACCCCACCCCATCTCCCCGAAGGGACTCGGGGCGGCTTACATGGGGCCAAGCCCGGATACAACAATATAAAAGCAAAACAATAAAACAGGTTATCTCTGAAATGGAGAACATGTGACCATTGAGATGCTACTGGAATGAAACTGCCGTGATCTCTTACTCTTGACTATAACATCTATGATTGATCGACCCTAAGATGCAGCATCAGTAGAATCACACTTGCGTTTCTCATCCTTGGTCTACCTCATCATGATTGACTCATTTCTGCCTTTTCCCCAACATTTGGACCAAAGACAGCTTACAACAATTAAAGCCAATAAAACACAGCAAATCATAAATATTGAACCACACATTATTTAAAATGTCCATTACAACATTCAGGAGGGTACATGAAAAATAATGTTATGTAATTCTGGATGTTCCACAGAGCATTCAAGGGCTGAAGAACAGTTTGGATTGAGTATTCAGGGGCTCTTTTAATGACATTTAATATGTGCAGATTTTGCCACATATTTGTGTTTCATAGAATGGCAATTAATGGTGTTTCCAGCATCAGACATGAAGGACAAAATACAGTAAACCGTTTAGTGAACAAAATAAAGGGGACACTGAAATTTCTTCATTGCGTGGTGCTTCCTCAGTAGTTTCCATCCATCACATTTTTGATGAACTGGGATCACCAGTAAAATAATGTATTTGCCTCCATTAATTGAGGAAACTGAACTACATGCTAGAGCTGGGCAGCTTAGTTTGGTAAATAAATACAAACTAGTTGCACTGCTGCCCTCTGTTGAAAGATTTTCTTTTTGGAAGTTCAGAGAATACTGGGCATTAGCTCCCTTCATTGTTTAAACCAGGAAACTAAATGTGTTCATTGCAAAACCAAAAGACATACAACACACATCTCTCTGTCATTTGATGATACACTGCTGCTTTAACTGATTGCACATGTAGTATATACATTGGTCAAAACAGAATAAACTTTATTATAGCACTCAAAGTAAATGAAAGATTTCTGCAACAGCTTACTTGGTATGCTTGTATATGTGTACACAACACACAGCAAGCACATGGATGTATGTACACTGGATGGAAAGAGGTTTGTGTAAGTCACAGAGTCCTGAGTTGAACTCATATTGATCCTGCACCTCAACAACAAGAAAAGGAACCAGAGTGACGGTGGTCAATTTCTGGAGTATGGATGTTCATGATGACATGGAGCAAGCCCTCCAATTGTTCTGATCTAGCAAGGACTGTCCTATTAATTGTCTATTATCCCATTTTAGCAGCTTTTGAAATGTTCCAGCTTTCTCTCTCTTTCTCCCAATTTTCCCTTTGGCCCCAGCGTATTTCAACTTGTTGCATCTAAAGTATAAAATCTATTCATATTCACCTAACTCAGCAAGACAGAAAAAATAGGAGGGGACATAATCCTGCCTTCCCCTGTAGGCTTGGGAAAAAGCAAACTGCTGCAAAATTTCCTAAATTGTGTCTCCTTCCTCATTAATAACGGTTCTCATTTTGACTACAGTCCCAATTTTTATCTGTGAAGTATGGAGGATAGTATACCCCAATGACCAGAAACACTTTCAGATGTGTTGATGCAATTCGTCATCTCCAACATTAACACCACTAACAGCTCTTTGGTAAAGTAATAGGTCTTAATATATTTATTGTCCATTTTGAAACAAAGAGCACTACTCTTAATCTCAGAATGAATTACAGGGATGAGATTGATGCATCAATGTTGAATAATTAATCATAAACAAAATGTAATGGCAGATTGGATAAGCATTCTGGGATCAAACATTTTGAAAAGATTTTTTTTTAAAAAAATGTTTAATTGCTCTGCAATCCATTTGTCTATTTTTTTTTATTCTTAACCTATTAGATCTCATGAATCAAAAGATACTTTTCCTGTCAGCCTATGGACAGCCAGCGCCATATTTGTTCTTTCTTTCCTAGAGAGACCAGCAGCCAAACTTTAATGGACTGGTAACCATCCACAGACCACCTCTTCATCAATCTATTCCCCGAGGTTCTCTTTTTCCCTGTATAGAGACCCTTGTTGGTTTGTGTCTTTTAAAAATGATGCAACTGCAGAACTGAGGTACAGGCATGTCCTACCTACTAAAATTGGAGTGTTTGAAGTGAACGATCCCCAAAATCATATCAAATGCCTCGCAGCCTCAGTTCCAGGGTCATTGTAGGAGATACAGAATGTCTCCACCAAGATATGCCTTTCTGTAATATTTGCCATGAATTTTATCCAAAATGACAGTCCTCCTGAGGGTGGATGGCACACTCTTACTCAGTTCACTGCTTCATTTGTTGCTTACATTTCTACCATGAGAAACAAAGTCATCTTGTACAAATGCTACAGATACAAATCACATTTCTATCTAGAGCTTTCTCTTGATATTTTTAATCAGCTATCTTAAGAAAGAGAATAAATGCTGTACTGGTGAGGAACAATGTAGTTTGGTTGTTGGTTCGATGCTGATTTACCACACTAATCAAATCCTGTTGGTTAGTCTCAGCCGAAGTAGACTTATTCTTTCAAAGGTTGAATGTTGAGTCAACATATAGGCAAATCATACTGATTCAATGGGCCTCAGGTCAGGATTAACAACAGGACTTAGCCAATATTATGATTATCATTCAATGCTCTTATTAGGTGACAGATGAGCCTTGCTTCAGGTGCATCTACAAGTAAAATTAATGTAGTCTTATTCCACTTCCACTGCCATGGCTCAATGCTACAGAATCCTAGGATTTCTAGTTTGGTGAGGCACCAGTGCTATTTGGCAGAGATAATGAAAGACCCTGTAAAACTACAACTCCCATGATTACATAGCATTGAGCCATGGAAATTAAAGTGTGGCCAAACTATATTTATTCTACAATCTAGATCAGAGCTTTATAGACATTTCACAACACAGTAATTCAGTTTTGCCAGCAAACCAGAAATTAAACCAACCCCTCATAAGAGATACGGATACATACATAAATTGTATGTATAGGGACACAATGTATCTCATGAAAACCGCTCATATAAATATTTAAAAATAGATGATATATTGCTTATTTCACCGAGACACAGAGGTTTCCCATTACATTTCTGTGACACATCTACACACTGCAGTGGTCACATTAATATGTCATAACACAGTTTGAAAAGCTCTGGTGATGAATTCTTCCACATTGCTAATGGAATACCGTCCTCCAACACCCATATTTAGGTTTAACCATGCAAATGTGATAATTGGGACTCAATAGCTGGTAGATGTGGTTTAAACTCAGTGGCTATTGGTGGCTCCCATAGTGGTGCAGTAGTAAATCAATTATGTTTTTTAGTTCAAACTGTAAAGAATTTATCTATGATGCCAAATACATTTGTGGAAAGGATTCAGCACCTTGGATACATATTTCAAATTTCAAATGTATAACCCTGCCTTCACTGACAGGGAAGCCAATAGCTGCCACTGCTAGGCTATTTTGTATTATATCCCTTAGAATCCTCCCTCTGTGAGTTATAGTCTGAAAAAGCACTTTCCTAAGCTTTGTCTTAGGGCAGAGTTTCTCAAACTGTGCTCTTCCAGCTGTTTTAGACTTCAATTCCCAGAATTCCTATCAGCTGGTAAGCTGGCTGGGATTTCTGGAAGCTAAAATCCAAAACATCTGGAGGAACACAGTTTGAGAAACACTGGATTAGGGGAATCAGGGTGGACTGCACAAACAGTTCTGTCTTCCATCACCCTACCATTGCTTTTTCCTTCAGATATCTTCCACTGTGCACACTGTGAGGCCTCTATCATTATGCAGATGTGACCATGAAATATCCATATCAATTATGTTTACTTTAGATAAGTCCTTCAGACAGGAGTCTTTCATTATAAGGTTTGAACAGTGACAGAATAGCTGCATCTCGTGCTCCTTATAATTTCTGTTAAAAAGGATCCTCATTATTATTATTATTATTATTATTATTATTATTATTATTATTATTATTATTTGATACAGAACAAGATTAGTACACAGCAAACAAGATCACTATGCTGGCTTTTGTATTGGATCACACATCGGACACTTCCCAAGTGTCTAGGACTGTGTGATGTATCAGCAAACAATGCATGTAGATTCAAGTTGCAGCCGACAAGTGGTAATTTTGTCAGCGCCGATTGTTTTTAAGTATAGGCCAAGGTTTTTAGGTACTGCACCCATCACATGGACCATCTTTACTGGCTTGTGCCAGATCTGTTGCAGTTTGATCTTTAAATCCTCGTAATGTGTCAGCTTTTCCCATTGCTTCTTGTCAATTCTGCTGTCATCTAGAGTTGTTGTTGTTGTTGTCATTATGTTTATTATATCCCACATATTCTCTCCATAAAGGGGGCACAAAGCAGCTTACATTAAAGGCATTTCAATAAGATTTTACAAATATACCAATATTGAAACAGAATTAAATATCATTAAAATTAAAAATAATTCAGTTAAAAACCATAAAAACATTTTCAAAACTAAAAACCACAATGAGCCTAACTTTGGATCCACATCAAAACAGGAATTGCTCCACCAGTGGGAATATTTGGATTCGCAAACAATTCCTTCCTACAATGTCTCTGAAAAGGTCTTATGAAATGTGTTCTTTTACTACTGCCCTTCTTTTCAAAGGTGCATAAAGGAAAACTGGTTTCTCTAGGATCAAAAGACCACTTTGGGTAATTGAGCACACACTTGCTTTTCCAGCCATTGCAATGCCACCGTTGCTTCAAAGAAATCCCTCCCAGGTTGTTAAAGTACTGCAGGTGTCAGGAATGAAGAAGCCTTCTAGCCACCAGGGAGGTATTTCCCCAGAGGGAGGGAGCTGAAATGCCCTTTGTTTCAGGCCCCAGGGAATCTGCATGTAATCCTGAGATTGCCAAGAGGACTCTCTCTACTCTTCATTTAATTTGTTGATATTATTTCATTTCATTTTAAAATATCCCTTTACAGAGCCTAGAAACACAACTTTTTGGACTGCATCTTCCAGCATTCCCCAACAGCATGGCTATGCAAATGTCCAAACTTGGCCTCACACCTCAATGTTTCAATTCTGAGGCTAGTTGTTGCTTAAGCCCTTTTCCTGCCATCCCTATCATCTCAGAAGGTTGGGCCTCTATTTCCTTTTATATTAGACTGGGTGGCTCTTTTTAGAATTAAAACAAAACTGAAAGAGACCATAAGAGTCTCTTACGGTTTCTTTCAGGTTTTTTTAATTCTAAAAAGACAAAGTCATAAGACTTGAGGGCCACTAAGGACAACAAACTCCAATTGAACTCAACATCCTTTTAGTAAATGCATAGGATTACCATATTAACCTTTAAGGTGTTTTGGCTTCTGTTTCTCATTCCCTACAGAGGGTCAATTTAGCTAATTGATGGAAAATTTTGTTGCTGCTGTCAACTGCCATCAAGTCAGCTTTTTGGGAAATGCTACAGTCCTCTTAGAAATTTGCATTCTTGGAGATGGGGGTGAAGGGAAGAACTGCTAAAAACCTTCTGGCCTTAAGATCTTCTGATATTTGATTGCAGTTGAAGTGACAACAAAGGAGCCTTGAGGCACCTCAATAATTAACAAGTACCATACTAAATCTTTTAGTCTCTAAGTTAACACACTACTAATTTTGCTGGCTTGGGTCACTCATTGATCAATATATAAGACAACCTGCAATCATGTGCTGCAGCTATACGTAGTATGTTCTAAAAGGAAAGCATGTGCTCCCTCTGGTGGTTCAGTTTAGGCAGAAAGAGAAAGACCACCCCTTCTCTACAAATCTCCCTTTTCCCTTCCTTTCCTTTCGTTCTATTTTTAAAGGAGCATCGTTCCTATTGTTGTTGTATGGCAGAGAGTCATTTCTGATTAATGATCAGAACCATATCATGGGTTTTCTTAGCAAGATTTGTTCAGAGAAGGATTTGGCACTGACTTCAAATGTGGCCAAGAGAGTTTGACTTGCCCACGGTCACCCAATGGGTTTCCATGGCTGGACAAGAATTTGAGCCAGGGTCTCAAGAGCAACATAGTCTAATGGTCTGAGCATTGAATAGACCAGACCAGACCATTTGACTATGCTGATCTAGAGCATTGAATAGGAGCCTCCAATGGCCTAGGGGATAAAAGCCTTGTGACTTGAAGGTTGGGTTGCTGACCTGAAAGCTGCCAGGTTCGAATCCCACCAGGGGAGAGCGCGGATGAGCTCCCTCTATCAGCTCCAGCTCCATGCGGGGACATGAGAGAAGCCTCCCACAAGGATGGTAAAACATCAAAACATCTGGGCATCCCCTGGGCAACGTCCTTGCAGACAGCGAATTCTCTCACTCCAGAAGCAACTCAGGTTTCTCCTGACACAAAAAAAGAAGAAGCATTGAATAAAAGTTCTAGAGCAAAGCTAGACAGAAATTCCCTGCAAATAATCAATATCCGTTTTGGAAGTAAAATCTGGATTAAATAAATGTAAAAATTCTGGCTGGGTATAGTCTGTCTGCATATATTTGGATTTTTGTTGTTTATTCATTCAGTCGCTTCCGACTCTTCATGACCCCATGGACCAGCCCAAACCATAGCTCCTTATCAGCCATCACCATCTCCAGCTCCTTCAAGGTCAAGCCAGTCCCTTCAAGGATACCATCCATCTATCTTGCCCTTGGCTGCTCCCTCTTCCTTTTTCCTTCAGTTTTCCCCAGCATCATTATCTTCTCCAAGCTTTCTTGTCTTCTCATGATGTGGCCAAAATACTTCATCTTTGCCTCTAATATCCTTCCCTCCAGTAAGCAGTCGGCATTATTGTTGAAGTGGGAATGATTGTACATAGGTTTGTTTAAATGTAATTGAGTTATAGTGATGCAATGTGAGCTGGGGATTGCATCATGCACTGTCTGCTGTCCACTATGCAAGTGTGTAAAGAGTTAACTGAGTGTTGCATCATACAGCAGAGGTGTTTATATATATAGCCTTCTGCTTCCTGTTTTTTCTCTCTGGTTATCTGCTCTCTGCACTCTGTCTGTATGTATATCGTCTTGTGAGAGATTTCCGTTTGTAAGTAAACCTGTTTATAGATAGCTGAAGTCTCAAGCCTCGTTACTGGTACCAGTGCTTCGACGTGGGTCTTCTGCTGCGTGTATGCTTATCCAAACCGCGCTCTGACAGTGGTTATGGGCCCAGTTTGCCCAGTTTAACCAGTCCCAGAAGGACCAGGCAGAACCCAGAAGAATCCAGAAGGACCAGTGTCTGCAGCTGAACCAGCACCAGAGTTTACTCCAGAATCTGTGACTGTGCCAGAGACAGTTTCCAGTGTACCCAGTATACTGTCCAGTCTGTGTGGTGCCAGAAGTCCGGGTGAGCTGAGTGGTGAGCTGAGCTGTGAGCTGTGTGAAGGAAGCCGTTCCGGTGAGCCGTGTTTAAGCTGCTTGAGGGGGAGAGTTTTGTCTTTGGAGGAAGCAAACTTTGTCTGTAGCAGCAGAAAAGCCGTGATTTGCAGCGGAGCGTGCTGAGCTTCAGAGAGATTTACGAGGCGAAGGTGCAAAGGAAAAGCCATAAAAGCCATAAATTCCTGTGAAGGTGAGGACTGCCGGGCTGTGCTGAGCGTGTGTTTCGTCAGCTGCTAAAGGCTTTATCTCGGGGAATCGAGGGTCCTCCAGGAAGGCAGAATGGCAAGTTCAAATCCTTTGACTGTTTTTGCTAAATTAAATGACGGAAATTATAAGGAGTGGAGTATTTATGTAAAGCATCTGTTAGTCAGGGAAGGACTACAAAATACTATATTAGGAACGGAACAAGACGCAGTTAAAAATGAGAGAGGACTGGCAACATTGGTTTTGAGTTTAATGCCAAGTCAGTTAGTTCATGTGCAGAATTTGCAAACTGCACAGGAGGTATGGAATGTGTTGAAGCAAGTGCATCAGAGCCAGAGCACTCTGGGTAAAATGATTTGGACTAAACGCCTTTATAGAACTACATTGGAAGAAGGGGCAGATGTGAGGCAACATGTGAGGTGGATGAAAGATTTGTTTATTGAATGCCAAAACAGAGGTGTTCAGATTGCCAAAGAGCAACAGGCTTATATTATGATGTCCAGCTTAACTGCTGATTGGGATCATTTGTTGCATTCCTTGCAAAGTGTGCCAGAAGGAGATCTGAGTCTGGATTTAGTGTGTTCCAGGATCTTGAAAGAAGCTGAGCGTCTGGAGTTTGAGAGAGGAGCCTCGTGTGGGAGAAGTTACCAGAGCGAGGGGGAGTCAACTCCAGAGATGCCGAGCCAGACAGCTGTTTGTGCGAGTGTGAGAGCTGTAAGGAGATGTTTTATTTGCAACAGGCCAGACCATTTAGCAAAAGATTGCCAGAGCCGAGGAAGACATCAAAGAAGAGGACGCCAAACCAGAGGTGATCACAGGAGAAGTGTGCTGAACAACAATCCTGAGCCGAGAGTTTTGATGGCTGCAAATGAAGTTGGAGACAGCGAAAGAAGTAACAAATGGGTTTTGGACTCAGGTGCCACTCATCATGTTACTAATGATATTTCTCTGTTGAGAGATGTACAAGATTTGGAAGCAGCAAATGTAACTTTGGCTGATGGGTCATTCAAATTGTTTTCTAAATTCGGAACCTGTTACATTCCATGTTTGAAATTGCATTGGGAGAAAGTCTTGTATGTGCCTGAAATGAAGACAAATTTGTTAAGTGTAGCCACATTGACTGATCAACAATTTAAAGTGTTCTTTAAAGGAATTTATTGCTACATTCGTGATAGGGAAGGAAAATTGGTTGGCAAAGGAGTAAAAAGAAACAGAATGTATGAAATGTTTGAAAAAGTGAACAACATTGATGGAGAAAATGTAGAAATTATGTATGTAGGAGGTCAAATTCAACATGATCATTGTCTGCATTTATTCCACCGAGTGATGGGTCATGCTAGTATGGAGACATTAAAGAAGACACTCAATTTGTGCCCTAATTACAAAATGGAGTCATGTAACTATGATTTAGATTGTGCCACATGTAATGAAGTGAAGGAAGAGCCTGTAAAATTTTACAAGAGATCTAAAATAAGTGTGGATGCCATGTTTGAGAAGGCACATGTTCATACTGAGGGACCTTTTGACAAAAGTACTGGTGGATCTAAATATATGATGCTTATTGTTGAAAGAATGAGCAGATTTGGTTATGCATATTTCCTTGCTAACTTATCAGAAGCGACTAGAAAATTGAGTGATTGGCTAAATTTGGTAGAAAATGTGTATGAAAAGAAATTGGACACTTTAATAGTTGACAAAGGTGCAGAAGTCTGTGGCAGTGAATTTAAAGCATTGTTAAAGTCAAAGAATATTAATTGGATTGAAATTGGACAAATGAAAGATGAAGAAGGTGTTGCTGAAAAAAGAGCACAACTTTTAAATGTGATGAAATTTTGTATGTTTAAAGACAGTCATATAGCTAACAACTATTGGCCAGAAGTGTTACACACGTGTAATTATTTGACAAACAGGCTATGGGATGAGTGTGTGCAAGATATTCCTTTTCGTAAAATGTATGGTCATGTACCAAATTACAAGTTTTTGAGAATATTTGGCCAGAGAGCAAATATAGTCATCCCAGCCAGTGAGAGAGCAAATAAGAAACAAAAATACAAAGAAATGACATTCATTGGGTATAGTAAAAAGTCTTACAAATTCTTAGAGGCACCTACAAAAGTGAAATTGTCGAAGCTTGCTTATTTTGAGAGACCTAGTGATTGGAAACAGATTCATTCGAATGCAGAACAGCTACATGGTTTCCAGAAAGCGAAAGTCAGTGTAGAAAGTGAAGAAACATCTAAGAAAGTAAATGAGTCATTGAAGTCAGAATACATAACACCAAAGAAAGTAAATCAAGGTACACCTAAGAAACAGGGAACAAGAAGATCAAGTAACAAAGGTGTAGACACACAGGTGAAACAAGAAGTTAAAGAAGAGGTAAATTTGAGTAGTGTTAGTGTTGAGAAGAAAGAGAAGAAGAGATATGCTTTAGTACCAACTTTATCTGATCCAACAAAGTTTCACAAAACACCTGTGGCAAAAGATTTTATTAGTAGAGGTAGATTTGTAATTGTTGAAGAATGAGTCTATAGTTGTTGGTGATTGTGTGTAATGAATTGTAAACTTGTGAAAGTGTTCCCCATGTATGTAAGAAGAAGTTTTGTATATGTTTGCTTAGCTCCAGTTACAAAGTTAGACATTCAGAGTGTAATAATGTAATGAATGTAAAAGAAGTTGATTGAAATGCATTTAAGCAATGTATATAACTATAGTAACTAAATTACATTTAAAGAGGGGGAATTGTTGAAGTGGGAATGATTGTACATAGGTTTGTTTAAATGTAATTGAGTTATAGTGATGCAATGTGAGCTGGGGATTGCATCATGCACTGTCTGCTGTCCACTATGCAAGTGTGTAAAGAGTTAACTGAGTGTTGCATCATACAGCAGAGGTGTTTATATATATAGCCTTCTGCTTCCTGTTTTCTCTCTCTGGTTATCTGCTCTCTGCACTCTGTCTGTATGTATATCGTCTTGTGAGAGATTTCCGTTTGTAAGTAAACCTGTTTATAGATAGCTGAAGTCTCAAGCCTCTTTACTGGTACCAGTGCTTCGACGTGGGTCTTCTGCTGCGTGTATGCTTATCCAAACCGCGCTCTGACAATTATTTCCTGGAGGATGGGCTGGTTGGATCTTCTTGTGGTTGAAAGCACTCTCAGAATTTCCCTCCAACACCACAGTTCAAATGCATCTATCTTCCTTCTCTCAGCCTTCCTTATGGTCCAGCTCTCACATCTACAGGTTACTACGGGGAATATCATTCCTTTAACTATGTGGACCTTCGTTGCCAGTGTGATGTCTCTACTCGTCACTATTTTATCGAGATTGCTTATTTCTCTCCTCCCAAAAACTAAATGTCTTCGGCTTTCCTGGCTGCAGTCTGTGTCTGCAGTATTTTTTGCTCCTATAAATTCAAAGTCTGTCACTGCCTCCATGTTTGCTCCCTCTATTTACCAGTTATCAATCAGCCTGATTGCCATAATCTTGGGGGGTTTGGTGTTTAATTGCAACCCAGCTTTATACCTTCTTCTTTCACCTTGGTATATTTGGATATTGGATTCAAAAGTTTATATAGTTTTCCTGCATTTTTTTGGTGTCTCTTATGGTCTTATTTCCTTTGGAATAAAACGACGCAGGTGTTTAATGCCTTCTTTTTGTAACCAAAGAGAAACAGTCATAAAATTTGTAGCCTACTGTGCCCATTTTAAAGTTTTAAAAGGAACTGCCTTATAAATTAAACAGATTTCTCACAGTAAGAGTGCTTTGGGAATGGGACTCCAAGGAAAGTTATGCTTCTTACTGAATCATCAAAATGATCTGGGAAGATCATATGGTGAGGCCTTTCCTGTGAAAAAGTAAGAAACAGTGAGCCTTGCCCACTTTGAACTGTTTCTCGGTCAGTTCTTAGCAACATAAAGTGGAAAAGCCTAATGGATTCGAGTTTATCCATGCCCTGAGAGGAAAAGAGTAATGCATAATGCAGTGGTTCAAATGCTAACGGACTCTTGCAAGAATGTTTACATTTATTTTTATGACCTTGAGAAACTGATCTGTAGAGCATCCTGCACGGAGTTGCATCTGGACCCCAAACAGCATCCTAAGAAAGCGGCCTGCATTCCTTCCATCACATCTGGTATGTATTTACAGATTACAAAGAGAACAGGGATTCACACTTAGCTGGCTTCTTACAAGCAAAACAAAAAATCCCTCCTGATAGTTCAACCTTCAGATCACAGGCAGTAAAACAGCTTTCCAAAGTGTTCTTTACAATTCCTATAAGACACCTCTGTGAAACAAAACATGAATGTAGAAATAAAAATCCGATGCACTATCATTACCCAAGTATTTTGTTTTCAGCTAGATTCTGCAAAATACTTAATTCTCTTCTGTTGTATTTTCAACTCAGTGCCCACTCAGCAGGAACAAGGAAGAGGAAATATGTTTATAAGCACTCCCCAATGCCTTGCATAGAGCCACATTTTAGAGTGTTTCTCCATTTTTCCCATTAATGTAATTGGGAACCCACTTGAGTGAGATAACTGGGCTTTCACCTGATAACAGCCCATTCACAGATCAATCGTAATGGGGCAAGTGGGTTTAAACTGGTTTTGTTCAGTCAACTTTACCAAGATTTTCCTGATACTTAGCCAATAAGGTCCACTTGGGTGGATCACATTGCCTTTTCTCCCAACATAAAATAATAAAATCCTACAGTTGAAAGAGACCACAAGGGCCATCCAGTCCAACCCGCTGCCATGCAGGAAAAGCTCAATCAAAACACCCCTGACATGGATGAACAAAAAGCTGCCTGCTACTAACAAACATGTATTTATTTTTTTATACCCCACATTTTCCCCAGCACAGGATGCAAGGCAGCAAAGAGAACAAATGCTATAGCTGTGACCCAACAGGTCTTACCTGACTTGGAATGATAAATCCTTGTAGAGTTTTTAGGAGTTATCTCCGTGTTTAAATCTGCCCACCCCTGTTAAAAATGTGCCTATATTTTGGCATATCTTTGGATTCTACAAAACTTACTAATGCCTCCAGCAGCTGTGCATATCTGCAATCTTAGCCAAGTGAGGATCAGAATGGGTTTCCTATAGGTGACAACTTTGTTAGTCAATATGTATGTAAGTTCTATGGATTTGGTAAGTTCATCCAAGTGAACTTAAGTCTGTTTATTCTACTGTACCTTCCAATGCAAAGATCACACAGGTTCCAATGCCATTTAAAGGGATTGTATACTGAAACTTAGATTTTAGAACTGTAGTGAATGGTTTTGCTTTACAGAAATTCTCCTGACTTAAGCTGAGTGCATATTGAAGAATAAGTGATATCATAGTAAGTAGCAAAATCAACACTAAGAGGTGTGGATGCAGAGCCTTTTAACTGAGAACATTGAAACTTGAAACATATCAATTTACTGTACATACATGTGGAAAGAATAAAGTTGCAGATTTTAAATCTGCCCCTTGTTGCTTTACATTTCAAGGAGTGATCTTCCGACTGTAACCTTTTCTGCTGGAAAGTTACTCCACTGTTACATATATAAATTTTTGGAAAGCAATATTTTGTTAGAAGTAAGTGTTTAAAGAGCTTATCCAAATGCAAGGGCTTTCTTACAACTTTCTTTCAGCTAGCTGGGTGGCACATAACAACCCACTCTGATGCAGATTTTGACACAGCAGGTTGCAGATGGCTGGTGAGGAATGAGGAAGGAATGTCTTTATCAATGTCACTCAAACACTTCTTCTGTTGCAAATGCTTATTTTAGTTGGGGGAGAGAGAGAATAAGTACGGTGTTAGGAGTATTTTCAAAATGCATTCCTCCCAATTCATTCTTAAAAGTCTAATGGCAAGTGCAATGGGAGGCCAAATAGATAGCTGGACAGTCACTGCATGAAGACTTGCACCCAATTTTAATACTGTAGGTAATTGTATAATTCAGCATTGCTTAACCTGGGGGTCAGGACCCCTGGGGGGGGGGGCAGGGGGTGACAGAGGAGTCACCAAAGACCATCAGAAAGCACATATTTCTGATGGTCTTAAAAACCCCTTTGGCAGAGCAGGCTAAATATTTATTTGCCTTTATTTCTCTTCCCTTTTGGAAACAGATGTCGAATCCTCCCATCAAAAAGCCCAATTTGCCCAATTCGATCATTGGTGGGGTTCAAGGGGCACTTTGATTGTAGGTGAACTATAAATCTTAGCAGTTATAACTCTCAAATGTCAAGGTCTATTTTCCCCAAGCTCCACCAGTGTTCACATTTGGGCATATTGAATATTTATGCCAGCTTTGGTCCAGATCCATAATTGTTTGGGTCCACAGTGCTCTCTGGATGCAGGTGAACTACAACTCCAAAACTCAACTCCATGCTCACCAAACCCTTCCAGTATTTTCTTTTGGTCATGGGAGTTCTGTGTGCCAAGTCTGGTTCAGTTCCATCATTGGTGGATTTCAGAATGCTCTTTGATTGTAGGTGAACTATAAATCCCAGCAACAACTACTCCCAAATGACAATATCAATCCCCCCAACCCCACCAGTATTCAAACTTGGGTGTACCAGGTATTTGTGCCAAATTTGGTCCAGTGAATGAAAATACATCCTGCATATCAGAAATTTACATTATGATTCATAACAGTAACAAAATTACAGTTATGATGTAGCCAATATGTTATGGTTAGAGGTCACCACAACACGAGCAACTATATTTAGGGGTCGCAGCATTAGGAAGGTTGAGAACCAATGGTCTAATTGGTCTTAATATCAAGATATTTCTCCTAACTAGCATTGGGGTTCTTTTGATTTGGAACATACTATAACCTCCTTATCTGTGGAATCAATTACCTACGCTCCAAAGAATATCTCCTAGAAGTGTTTTTGAGCCTCTCTAGATCTTCCAGTGCTATTTTGTGGAATGCTTCTGACTCAAGTATAATCAAAGTATAAGGTTATCCACAGTTTCAGGTATTCACAGGGGATCTCATAATGTATCACCCATGGATAAATAGTTATAAAACAATATTGAATTACAACTGGAAAACAAAAAAAGTTTTAAATTGAATTTTTCAAAGAACAAAACAAGCCCACAAATTTTCATGGAGACATATTCTAAGAGTATAGAGAAAAAAGTGAAAAAGGATGCAGCTGAGCCAAGCAAGAGAAAACTCTTAGCTGGATGAGAAGTTATGGCGATGCTGAGGCAACCCTATCATGGATATTCTTAGCTAGAAAAACTGATCTGGTAAGAAGAAGAACATGACTAAAAGTTTCAGGGAACTAGGTTTTATATGGCTTAGAACAGTGGTTCTCAACTTGTGGGTCCCCAGATGTTTTGGCCTTCAACTCCCAGAAATCCTAACAGCTGGTAAACTGGCTGGGATTTCTGGGAGTTGTAGGCCAAAACACCTGGAAACCCACAGGTTGAGAACCACTGGCTTAGAAAGTTAAAACAAGAAACCTGTACTGAATCCTAGAACAGATAAATAACCAATAAAGAGATATAAAAAGTGGGGAAGCAATAAAAACAGCACGCCAAAAAAGTGATAATCTTTGGAGTAGAATAAATTTAAATTTCCATGTAAATGGAAACCCAAGGACTAACTGTGAAAGACCAGTCAAAAGAAGATTACAGAAACCAAAGTGGAAAATAAGTATGGTGAACACTAAGGTCTCAGCAGAAGAAACAGAAATAAAAGGTCAATGATTGGAAAATTAACTTTTTGACTGCAATTATCAATTGACCGCTGGGTAGTATGGTCTAAACCAGGTATCCCCAAACTGTGGCCCTCCAGCTGTTTTTGGCCTCCAATTTCCAGAAGTCCTAGCCAGCTTGTCCAATGGTCAAGAATTCTGGAAGTTAGAGACCCAAGCAGCTGGAGGGCCACAGTTTTGGGGTACCTGGTCTAAACATTACTTTTTTAAGCTCTGTTTTTTTTTAAAAAAAATGCTTTGTTGGTTATCTTGGAGTACGCATGTGATTGGCTTTTAGTAAAACCAATCTGCCCTGTCTCCATTCAAACGCACTGGCTGCAAACACATAACAGAGTTATACACTGGAAAGTTCCTTTGAACTTGAAGCATTTGGAATAGTAGCTGACTGCCCTCTGTTGTTCATGGGCCACTGAACTAAGAGAATTTTAGCTACTACTGTTTAAATATTTATTGCAGATTTGTGTATTACTGAACAGAGTTCATGGTTAGTTTGTTTTTATTAATTATTGATTTTAGGTTTATTGTTGTGTTATTGTGACTTGTGAGAAGGTTTATCCCATGAAGGGAATTTACAACTACAGTAGAGTCTCACTTATCCAAGCCTCGCTTATCCAAGCCTCTGGATTATCCAAGCCATTTTTGTAGTCAATGTTTTCAATATATCGTGATATTTTGGTGCTAAATCCGTAAATACAGTAATTAAAACATAACATTACTGCGTATTGAACTACTTTTTCTGTCAAATTTGTTGTATAACATGATGTTTTGGTGCTTAATTTGTAAAATCATAACCTAATTTTATGTTTCCTTAATCCCTCCTTATTATCCAAGATATTCGCTTATCCAAGCTTCTGCCGGCCCGTTTAGCTTGGATAAGTGAGACGCTACCTGTATATAAATATTGTTTCAAATTGAAACAGTCATTTACTTTCACTTTGTAACAAATTACATCAAATTGAATGATGTTACGGATTAAATTTTAAAACTTAGACTGAGATGGACTTCTTGGTATTTGCATCCAGATGGTTGAATGTCTTCCTTCATGCAATTAATTTAAATCCTGGTCTTTTTGTCTCTTTTCTCTTAGGGAAGACTCTTCTATTTGAGTTGAGGGAATGCTTGGCCATGCCAAGCAAAGCATCCAAATAGGATCTTTCTGTAGCACAACCCAGACCAATCTGGAACTGAACGAAATGCCAAAAAATCTACATATTTTGATATGGGCCTTCATAAAACCAGAAATGTGTACATCATACAATTTGTTCATGTAAACAATGTGTTAATTTTACAGAAAAATACATGTCTAAATGAACTGAAATAAATACTTTCATTCGGTATTTCAGTGGAATCCAATCTTCATAGCTTCTTCCTTATTGGCAATTGTGCATGGAATGAATTTTAACCGTCCCTGATTGCTATTTTGAAAATGTGGCCAAACTACTCCTTATAAATGCTCATTAATAGTAAAAAAGAAAAAGCAGCCTATGTGGCCGTGACCTGCACCAGCATAAATCCACACAGTTCTGGCCATTGCTTTTTATTCAGAAAACACTGTGAGTCAATTACCACTTTTATACACACAAAATCCCTTCAGGAAGCAAAATGAAAATGTTTACATTTTACTCAAGAATAAATAGTCCCATGGTAGTTAGCATTTGAAAGTGGTGACTTGATGTGTCAAGCCCTTTCTCTTTGAGCATAAGAAACCATTGCAGATATATTTTTTACATCCTTAGTGTGGCCATGTCCTGGTGGAATGGAGAACAGCGTACAGACAGTGTCCAAATTACGAACAAGTTAGGTTCTATAGGTTAGTTCTTAAGTTGAATTTATAAGTCAGAACAGGTACATTTTTAAAAGTTTCACCTCACTTTCTGTCCCTGTGATAATTGAAAAAACAAGGCTTGTGGAAACAAGGATTAGCGGTAAAGTTTCAGTAGAGACACCTTTTCCCCAGGATAGCTCTTCCAGGAGTGAATTTCCCTTTCGAAGGGTGGATTATTCTCACTACCTGTTGTCTCATGAAGCTTCCTACTAAATAATCACATTTACATCTACCAGGTAAATATATTAGTTTTACTAATATGCTAAATTAGAATCTGGATTTTTAATATATATTTTCCTTTAAAAATAATTCACTTTCATTTCTATATAGTCAGCATTATAGATTTTGTAGAGTCAATTCTGTAAAGGCAAACAAATCCTATTTTTTTTTTAAAAAAAATCAATTGAAAAATCTATTTTCAGTTAGTATTTAAAATAAGCATTTCTCATAGGCATTAGTGGAAACTCTATTTTATTCAAGAGTTCCCCATGGACTTTTTCTGCATTTGAATTCTGCCAGCAGTATGCATTATAAATGTACAAGATCACAATTACTACTGCTACCCTCAGCAAAGTAGTTCATATAGTTCGTAGTTAAAAAAAAAAAAAAAACCCTCTCAATTTCAATCCCAAATATTCTTGATTGGGATGGCAAACTTTAGCCTCAGTCAATACCATACGATTGGATATGTGGGATAGATAATAAAGGGGGAAAGCAAGGGGGCAATGTGTGCAATGCACTTTTGAAGACCTTTTGGTCATGTTTATTTCTTTCCTCTTTTAAACAATTACTTCTTTCAAGAAAAAGTGCAAACCATGTCTGCAAAATGGACTGTATTTCTGTATGTGTGTCATGTTTTCAGTGCATATTTAGTTATTTCATTTCCAGAGTCCATCAGTTTGGTAGAAGGCCAACTCATTTCGGTTCATCAAATGTCCAACAAAAATTGTGATCATTGGTAAACACAGGCCTGTCAGATGTTATTTATTGCTAAGGCTGCCAAATTGGAATCAGCTGGCCAATGGCAAGGCTCCCATACTGAACCATTTGCAAAACCACCAGCTGGGATGATTTACAGTACAAAACCTTGCCGTGAATACAGATATAATTATTGTTGAAGATTTGCTAGCCCTTGTTTCCTGATAAATCACTTGAGCATAGTTAAGAGCCTTTAGTAGGCACTATTTCACTCAGGATTCCACAGGGTTTTTTTTTTAGAGCTGCAACATGCTGTACATGAATCTGTCTTGCCTGTACACATTATCCTTAGTAATTATTTCTCTTTGTATGTCTGCATTATTATTTTCATTGCAAAGAAAAGACTACTCTGAACATTAGTAATACTGGCAAATGCAATACAGAGAAATACTTTTTTTCTGAAAAGGGAACTATGTAACTTACAGCGCTATTACTTTGTGGGGTCAGGGCAGTAGTTGAGTCTGGTCGGTCCATCTTTATGGCAAATTGCCAGATCCTTCCTCCCAGGGGCCAACGTGACCCTAGGCAGAATCTGGAACACTAGTCAACATTTTTAAACCACAGTTTGAACCCCATTGGCTGACCAAAGTGTCCTAGATGTGGTTTTCACTGCATTTTAGGGAGAACAGTAAATGGCCTGCTCTTGTGCATGGTCAACACACCTTGTTTCTATAGTGACAACTCAGTAGGGAGCTACTTAAGAGTTTTATATAGGGGTCTGTTTTGGATTACTTGTCTTTTGTCACAACATTTGGGGAGAGTTAACATGGGTCTTGGATCCAAAACATCGATTGCTGGGTATTTTTAGGCACTGCTAATGGAAGGGGTCTCCTTGGGGTATTTGAGATGTGCAGCAATATTTTGCTATGGTCCATTTTGAGCTAGTGCCTTTCTTGAACCTCTTCATGGAAAGGGAACATGCAGGGAGCACCCACTTGGGTTGTTCCTTCCTGCCATTCCAGTGGGCCAGAGCATCGGGCTCATTGGTCAACAGATAACTAGCCAATAAAAGTTGTCACCAGTCTCTTCCAATCTTATATTGAGCGTAGAGCATTATTAAGGCAAAGTGTTTCTCACCCCTGACAATGCAACCTGGAGAAATTAATTGCAATAAAATAATCCTGACCATGATTTAAATGAGTCACAAGCACCAATACAGCACCAATTCTCTTCCTGGTGTTCATTTACTCGTTAACACATGGCAAGGGGGTGGATTGGGTGGCTCTTATGTTCTTTTCCGACTCTATGATGCTATGATTCTACAACTCACTTTTGAAGCATATTATCAAAGATGTGTTAGCCTATGTCGTCTGTAGAGTGGACATATCCACTCCCCTTCTGTGAACACAGGCATTTGCAGTATGAATGGGCAGCACATCATTCATTTCATAGAATTATAGAATCGTAGAGTTGGAAGAGACCTCATGGGCCATCCAGTCCAACCCCCTGCCAAGAAGCAAGAAATCGCATTCAAAGCACCCCGACAGATGGCCATCCAGCCTCTGCTTAAAAGCCTCCAAAGAAGGAGCCTCCACCACACTCTGAGGGAGAGAGTTCCACTGCCGAACAGCTCTCACAGTGAGGATGTTTTCTCTCACATTTGGATGTTTTCAAAATCCTTATTAAAATTGCTTCCAATGAACATACTTTGTGGTTACTTGTGAGCCTCAGCATCCTATGTTCAGCTTAGTTGAGAGGGTCTTTAATCTGCCTGTATTAAGCTGACTGCATGAGACAGAGTTGAGAGGGAGCCACTTCCTAGAGTGTTTTGGGACACATTAACATCGTCGTTCTCTGATACAAAAACTTCAGGTTTCTGGGTAGCTGGAGACGGAGACCTGATCGCTTACTTCCTCTGCAACCCATTTCTGTCCAAGTTTCCATTGCTCATGCTGAAGAAAAACAGGAGAAGCAGAGAGAATAAGAAAGAACAGTTACTCAAACCGATTGTACCCACAGGTGTGCAATGTTCAAAGACAGACAAATCCACAAGTATGTAGATGCACAGAAAATCGGATGAAAATATATCCAGACTATTTTAATAAATCACTGAGGTAAGCAAGCCTTATTTAATTCATTTATTGTATAAACCAGTATTTGGCACTTTCATTCAAGATATACAAGAGAGGAAATTCCCTTCCCCCCCCCCACTTTTGTTTTTAAATATTTCACAATAACCCAGTAACTTAGATTGGGGAACATCTGGCCTTCCAAATGTTTTAGATATACAAATGTTTAGTCCTTCCCAAAGTGGACAGTGGTAAGGAAGGTGGTACATTGAGTGGTGCAGGATAAGGTGGATAACCCCTGGCCCTCCAGATTTTGACTAAACTACAATTCCTATCATGTCCCACATTGGCCAAACTGGCTAGACCTGATGAGAACTAGATTCCAGCAACATCTGGTGCAGGGGACACTGTTGAATAAACAATGTTTGGGTTCAAGTAACTATTTGGCCTTGAACTCTTATTGCAGGGAACCTTTGTCCTTCTGGATAGTTTAGACCTCAACACTCATGATACCTGACCACTGTCTATGTGGTGTGGGACTGTTGATGTACACCATCTTTGGAAAACCAAAGATTCCTCATTATATAAGAGCAAGGGGAGTTGGGGTCATCAACTCTTTCATTACAAGTGGTAGAAGAAAGACAGGAACCATACCTTGTCACTTCTCCCACACCAAGAGACATATCATTTAAAGTTATCCATGAGCTACATTTGCTGTATATTTGACAGAAGAGGGGAATTATTGTTATCTTGAATGGTATCAGAAAGGAGGATGTCTGCAAATTATTTAAATTCTTAAGTAAGCCAAGAAATGTCAGTTATAAGAAGTACCTAAGACCTACCATTGCCTCAATGAGAAATCAAATTGAACTGGACCGGAGCACACATATTAGTCTCATTTTACCTGGATTTGCAGAAATATATGCCCACTCCAGCATGGAGAAAACAATATTGTCTTATATGACATATGTTTCATACTATTGTCTGCACTGTAGTTCAGTTGACAATAGAAGTTTCAATCTTGGAAGCAACCAAACCACTCAAACCAGGGGTTCCCAAACTAAGGCCAGATGTGGCCCTCCAAGGCCATTTACCTGGTCCCCACCCTAAATTTTAGACTGAAACAACTAGAAGGCACACAACACAACAATAACAATCCTAATTAACTTGACTATCTCATCAGTCAAAAGCAGGCCCACACTTCCTATTAAAATATTGGTAATAATAATAATTATAATAATTTTATCCACCTCTCCTCATGGCTCCAAGCAGGTTTCAACGTTGTTAAAACACATAATCAATGCTAAGTTTATGATGGTTAAAATTCTTCTTCATTTTAAATATTGTATTGTTCTTTCGTAACTATATGTGCAGTGCGCATAACAATTCGTTCATGTGTTTTTCAAATTATAGTCTGGCACCCAAACAGTCGGAGGAACCATAAACTGGCCCTCTGTTTAAAAGGTTTCAGGGCCTGTGACTCAAGACTATCTGATAACATGAAATCAGACTTGAACGGTGTCAATTTGTTCTTTTTCTTGCTAAATTTTGAAGGCAAATATATTCTACAAAAATATAGAAAAAGTGGTGCTTACAGGCTTCAGAGAGGCAAAAATAATGAAGTTCTTCCGTACTGCAATCTGTTTCATCACTTGATCTGTCTTTGTTGTTGTCATCACATTCCATCATAACAATTAACTGCAAAAACAAACAGCCCAATTAGGATTGCCAGATTGAAAACTGGAGGGTAAGGCTGTCTACACTTTAAGGGCCTTATCACATTGAGAAATTTCCCAGTCATAGGACACTTCAGCCTCTTCTCAAGCATGGAGAGATACTGAGGTCATCACATGAGTCTCTTGTATCCTATGGGGTTTGGGGCAGCACAATATTATTCCATGTAAAGAAGTGGTTTTAAACTGGTTTCAGTCTCCTTTAATGTATGGGGCTTTGGGCAGGAAAGGGGTTCTCTTGGCTTTCGGATATTGTTGTTTCTCCTGATTTTTTTAAAAGTAATATAGTCCATGTGATTAATGAAAGATTAATGTATTGCTAACTCTTAGGTTTCCTTCCTTTGTTTATACAAGGCAATAGGTAAAAGATGTAATACACATGTAATACATATGAGTGTGATGGGGAGAGAGAATTCAAAACAGGACTGCTGACGATATAAGAGGGGCGATTCTTTACCCTATGATTCTCTATGGTCACCCATGCTTTCCCATCTCAATGTGATGAGGTCATTAATAGTTGTGTATGTAGTAGTATTTTAATGATGTATTTTTATAGTTTTAATTGATTATATGTACTGTTTTTGTTTTATTATTATGTTATTGGAATTAAATGTTGCCAACTGTTGTAAGCCGCCCTGAGTCCCTCCAGGTGAGAAGGGCGGGGTATAAATGCTGGAAATAAATAAAAATAAATAAATTTTCCAGATAACTAGAAACACTTACTGAAATTCCCTCATCTACACATCCATTAAAGGACCTGCTCTAGTTTTCACTCTGGCAACCCTACAACATGTGTGTGCTAAGGTTGTCCAAAATTTCGTTATGATTCTCGTTTCGTTATTATTTCGGATTGTTCTTGCTTTTTGAACCGAGTATTGAAACGTTGTCCCTGGGCGCAACTGGCAATGTAATTTGAACCATCGTTGGCCCATTCTCTAATTGTGTCTTAAATGTTTTGTTAAATTTTTTCCTCCCAAATTTTTTTTAATTTTTTTTTTAAAAAAAATATTTTTTTTATTTCTGCAACCTAACTTGAATGGGAGCCTAGCGCAGCCTAAAATGGCTACCGCTCCCTGGCCAATCAGAGACTTCCACGATGGCTGAAAAAGGTGGGGGCTAGCATCCTCGGCGTCCACGTGTAGGATCTCTATAAAAATCCCCTCCCCAACCGAGCCAAGCCATTCTGGGCTAGGAGAGGGTGGTTCGCACTGCGCTGGGAATCAAGCTGCTTGCTTGCTTGGGGGAGAGAGGGCTAAGTGACTGTTCTGGCAATATCTGGTTCGATATTGTGTTTTTTTGGGGGGGAAATTGGCTTGGGGCTTGTGGCAGAGTCCTTGCTGTGGCTTTAGGGAATTTTTATTTTCAAAAGGACGTGGGCGCCAAGGCATTGCTTTCCTGGCGCTCCATTTCTAAACCTCTGCCCCTTTTTTTTGGAATTTAGCAATCACTACATCAGCCCTTCTTTGCAATCCTGAAAGGGGGGGGAACTTGAAAATTATAGTTTCCAAAGGACGTCTGCGTTCCTGCAAGTGCAGTGCTTGGGGTCCTTTACTTTTCTACTCCAGAGGGAGACCCTCTGCCTTTTTGGGTTTGTTTTTTTTTGGAATTTAGCAATCACTACATCAGCCCTTCTTTGCAATCCTGAAAGGGGGGGAACTTGAAAATTATAGTTTCCAAAGGACGTCTGCATTCCTGCAAGTGCAGTGCAAGGGGTCCTCTACTTTTCTACTCCAGAGAGAGACCCTCTGCCTTTTTGGGGTTTTTTTGGAATTTAGCAATCACTACATCAGCCCTTCTTTGCAATCCTGAAAGGGGGGAAACTTGAAAATTATAGTTTCCAAAGGACGTCTGCGTTCCTGCAAGTGCACTGCAAGGGGTCCTCTACTTTTCTACTCCAGAGAGAGACCCTCTGCCTTTTTGGGGTTTTTTTGGAATTTAGCAATCACTACATCAGCCCTTCTTTGCAATCCTGAAAGGGGGGGAACTTGAAAGTTATAGTTTCTAAAGGACGTCTGAGTTCCTGAAAGTGCATTGCTTCCCTCCCGCTCCGTTTGTAATCCCAAGCCCCCGGGCTGAGTGTTATTGCAGCAATCACAAAGACACACATTGTTTTCAAACCTAAAAGGGTACATTGGAAGAAATAGTTTCCAAAGGACGTGGGGCACCCGCCAAGGCATTGCTTCCCTCACGCTCCATTTCTATTCCCAAGCCTTGGGCTGAGTTTTATTTCTGCAATCACAAAGTCAGACATTGATTTGATTCAATAGAGGGTCCACAGCAATTTATAGTTTCCAAAGGACAGTGGCACTCCTGCCAAGGCATTGCTTGGCGTGTGCTGCGTTTCTAATCCAAAGTCTACACAAGTAGAAGAGGGACTTTTACAGTGATAAGAACCCAATTGAACAGGAAATAAGACTTTCAAACCAGGAACAGGTTTCTTAAAATATTGAAAAATAGTGTATTATAAAAAGTTATGAAAATTCGCCAAAAGTCATAGGAGACAGGAAACGTTCTGCAATTTGTTGAGCAAAGAGTGTTGAATGTGATCTCCCACTGTACCAAATTTGATGAGGATAGCTCAAGAAATGAGGGTGGGAGCGCCCTGTAAAATTCCCCCACGGTTTCCTTTTTTTTTTTCTTGGCAATTGCGCATGCGTTTCCGCCATTTTAGAAACATTAAGAATCATTACGAATTTTCGGAAATAGCCGAAATTTTTGGGTGAAAAATTCGGAAATAATTTCTATATCAAAGCGCCGGCACCCCCTACTTTAGAAACGAGAATTGAAACATTTTTTCCATCGATCGGACAAGCCTAGACTGTGTGCATACAGTGAGACATGAACTATACCACATGTACTGTTATCACACATAAGCATGACAAGAAATGCACAATTTGTCTTTACTCAAAAAGGCTTTGACTACCTGAACTCTACTAGCTGAGTATTTAAGTTCAGAGAATCACAGAATACCAGCTAACATTTCTGGTTCATATATATGTATTATACTGCTATTGATAATATGGCTCCAAAAATAAAATAGATATATAACAATATATATTTATCATGAATTACTCCTAAGCATATTTTTCATTTTTCCATCCAGTTTCTGACATAATTAATGGTCTTTCTGATAATCGAAGGTGAGGCAGACTAAAAAAAATGGATTTTGTTAACTGCAATTGATAACTTCATGAAACAGACCCATAAAACATCAACCAAAGCAATATAGAGGAGCGAAAAATCAACAATGAGAAGTATGTCACAGCAGATTAAGCTAGATTTTATTTTATTGACTCACTCCACTGTTTAGACATTTAATTAACCGTCATACTGAATGAAAATTATATTAGTAGCTGGGATTAACTGTAGCAACAACTGCTGCTATGGGTAGCTTGCTGTCATGGACAGTTTGAAATGAACAAGATGACTTCAATTCTGATGCATCCTTCTGGTTTTATAAGTCCTCAATAAACTTGTGTAGTACATCTTTTAACTCTTGCCTTGTATAAACAAAAGGAAAGAAAGTAAAGACAGGAAGTATAATTTGCTTGGCTCCAAAATTTAGTATTAAAATAATTTTGTTCTGTCTGGGTGGTACAGAACTAGTAAAAAAGTAACATTGGAAGATATCATCAGGCCATTTCTTCATCTTTTTGTTTCACTTCTCTGCTGCCCAAATGAATTCAATACTGTTGCTGATGCAAAGGCATTTCATCTTTTTCAAGTAAATCATCCCTAGTAGGTAGCATATAAAACACTTGGATTGTGATTTTGCACCAAGTTAAGTGGGGATAGCCTCTCCCACCCCAATACTTTGCCAACTTGAGTTGGGGGCACACACCGAAATGATTTGAAAATTACAGCCTTTGTCTCTAAGAAATAAAGTGCATTTTTATGTCTGCTGTGAAAATCAGTCATGTCATCATGTTGGTATTCCTTAATTTAGAACACGTCCCTCCAACTGGTGTATGTGGAGCTAACAATAACACTGTCTCCTGCCTGCCATGTGTTCAGGCAGCTGTGAACTTTGAGGGATAATATAACAATGAGGTAAGAGGAACTGGGGGAGGGGGCTCATAGCAAAGCCCCCAATGATCCCAGCAGTTATTTAATATATTTAAGATATGAATTATTTGATGATTAATCTTGAGTGGATCCCTAATGCTTTTCTATCCTTCCTCCTTCTCTCACTATTCCATGCTAATATAGAATTACCAGAGGCTTCTCGGTTTGAAGATTTGTATTTTCGCTGTCAGTGCTTTTGCTGCTACCACCGGCACTGCTGCTAGTATCTCTGATTGGTTCTCCGCAGGGTTTCTTCCCGTATAACCTCTTTTGTCTACTGTAAAATAAAAAGGACAAGGAAATAAAATGCCCCGGCATGAAATGGGTTCTGAGCAAGCATACACCTAATTTGTTTCGGCAGCTTTCATCATGACTGAGAATCAAAATGATATCACAAAAAGAGGAAGGAGAAGTTTCAGCCCACAAGTCACCCTAAACTGAAGAGGTGATTTGTGCCCGTGCCATCTGAGTCCTGAAATAGGCTTCCTTGTCCGCATCGTCCCCCATAGAGAGAAAAAGCAAGCCAAGAGAAGTTTCCCAGGCCTAAGCTCTTGCTATGAGAATGTTCTCCAGTAGTTTAAACTCACATTTTCCTACCCCCCCCCCCCCCAATACAAATGTGGCAAGGAAGAGGCAAAATTTGGTCAACCACAGCTGCACAACCCAACCAGTGCTACAGCCAGGAAAGCCTGTGAAATCATGGGCATGGCATCATTTGGTCCTGGCATCATCCACATCATATAAACGCAGTAATGGCTGATGATCTCATGTCAGTGAGGTTTTGACTCCATTCTGGACTTTAATACAGGCTTTAAAGAAGCTAAGGCTCTGAACCCTGTTCCTAGATAGATTTACCACTTTGGTAGTTCATTTAAACCAGGAATAGATTTGCCATCCTGTTAGCATGTGACCACCATCCATCACTGGTTGGAAGGTAGAAATCTAGCCCCCTACTCAATCCCCATCCTGTTTGAACAGGTTATCCAGGAGTCTGGTGTGAGCTAAAATAGACTGCAAATAAACAGGACTACCATGACAAGTGCAAGTTTCCTTTAAAGGTGGATCTAGGAAATGAAACATTTAAAGTTATAGTGGTTCTAGTGGTGCTAGACTGGGAATCAGGAAATTGGATTTCAAATGCCCATGCAGCCATGAAATTCAACAAGTGAACCTGGATCATTCACCATTTTGCAACCTGATGCCTATTGCCCAGTTAAACCATACAACAATTAAGACAAAATGCATAAAATGTTAAGAACCTCTTAGCATCCTGTGAGGATATGCTGGACACAAAAGTAATTAATACATTAGAAATCATGGAAATATATACACACACACACACATATATATATATACACACACACACACACACACACACACACACACATATGCATTTAAATCACTTCTTATTCCTATGTAGGAGCCCCTGGTGATACAATGGGTTAAACCCTTGTGCCAGCAGGACTGCTGACCAACAGGTCGGCAGTTCGAATACAGATAGAGAGGGTGAGCTCCCTCTGTCAGCTCCAGCTCCCCGTGCAGGGACATGAGAGAAATCTCCCACAAGGATGGTAAAACATCAAAACAAATCTGGGCAAGCCCTGGGCAATGTCCTTGCAGACAGATGATTTTTCTCACACCAGAAGCGATTTGCAGTTTCTCAATTTGTTCCTGACACGATAAAAACCCTATGTAAACCAGAGTAATTAACAACTATAATCAATTAAGAAACCAAAAACACATAATTATAATAGTTATAAGATAGCAAATAAAATAAAACAGATGGAATCAGCCAACTGAAATGTTTGAGACAATCAAAACTAAATCAAAGTAGCCCCAATCCATTACTGTCTCTGCAGAATGAGCCTCAGAATATCTATGGCTAATATCAAAATCCATCTTTCTGGCTTACAAACCTGTCCTCAACTTATACATGAGGTTGACATATACACAAGTAATACAGTGATTTCTACTGAATCCAGTTGGTTACTTTAATACTTATTAATACCCTGTTTCCTCAAAATAAGACCTATCCTGAAAATAAGACCTATCATGATTTTTCAGCATTTCTAAGGATGCTCGAAATATAAGCCCTATTTCAAAAATAAGCCCTAGGTGTAATTCATTTAAAAAGTCAAATTTGGAAAAATAAGACTGCCCCTGAAAACAAGCCCAAACGCATCTTTTGGAGCAAAAATTAATATAAGACCCTGTCTTATTTTGGGGAAAACAGGGTAGTAGCTCCAGTGACTTATATGGGTTATAGGTAAAGATAATGGTTTCCCCCTGACATTAAGTCTAGTCTTGTCTGACTCTGGGGGTTGGTGCTCATCTCCATTTCTAAGCCGAAGAGCCAGCATTGTCCATAGACGTCTCCAAGGTTGTGTGGCCGGCATAATTTCATGGAGTGCCGTATATGGCTTATACTGAAAGGCTTTCTTTGAATTGAGACCATTTTGTTTTCATTTATACTAGTTAGCTTCTTCCAGCTTATAAAAAATTACCAAGAAAAAGTCAATGAAATGCTTTGGACACTAAAAATGCACTGTATTGTTATTGGATATATACAGATATATACACCACGTAGATATGAATGGAATATCCTGGAAGAGGGCATGTTTGCCTGGAACTCTGAATGGTAACATACTATGCTGTAACACCTTGTTACATTTCTAAATGTCCTAAAGGGAAAAGCATAATTGAAAAAGCGTGTCTCCATAGTTGTGTGAGTGCACGTGTGAGGTCTTTAAAAAGCCTTGTCGCAGCAGCACCTTTCCCCCCTGCATGCCTCACATTAATGGGCAATCTGAGTTTATGTTTTATGGATGAAGGGAAGGACTTCAACAGTCCCACTTGCAAAAGTTAATCAATATGACTTAAAATACAGCAGAGTATGAGTAAAAATGAAATAGCAATCCCAATCCAAATATTGGTTTCTGGACTCCAGTTAAAGGGGGATTTAGATCAGTGGTTTCATTTTGATCTAGTTAGGCTACTAATAGCTGTAGTACAAACCCAGTCAAGCATGTAATTGAAAACTTGCTTTCAAGATAAACAGCTATATTGATCAAAACCAGTTGGCAAAAGAGGAAAGTAAATCGTGGCTAAACAATGGCTTCTTCTTTTTGTTTTTAAGTGGGAACAGGTTGTAGAAAAGGTAGATGGAAGAGAGACCGCATGAATCAAGATACCCAAATTACAAAAATTACTATATTTTCAGTAATATTAAAATGAAAATTCTACAGTAAACAGATGAATCCATTAAGGAGGCTCTGTCTCATATACCTGATCCACACACAGGACTCAGCTTCCTCGAAAAGAATAGGACTATGACATACAATTTGGGAGGGATCCAGCAGTCATTCCCTTCTTTCTAGCTGGAGGGTATGGCAACATACTCATTTTACATTAGAAATAATATTTATTTGTAATGTTAACCATCATAAAGTCAACTTCAACTTATGATTCAGCTTATGACAAGAGATCTCCAAGTCACCCCATTATCAAGTTTTGCTCAGGTCTTGCAAATTCAGGATTATTGCATAGATATATATGTATTTTTTCAGTTATATTCCTACAACTTGGTATTTAACTGACTCTCAGAGCAGATAGATCCTGCACAATTTTGCTTTAGCTAGAAGATTCATAATACAAGATTGGCAAAATGAATGTTCCCCAGCCAAAGATCTTTGATTGGACATGAATGTGAATTTTACTGATGTCAACTGCATGTCAACATGTTTTTGCATGTCATCAGCTTTTATAAATTATATGGTTAACCCATATTAATATCCTGTATTCCTCCCATTTCCCCATTCTGTATTCCTCCCATTTCTGTATTCCTCCCATTTCCCCATTCTCTTCCTGTTTTCTTTTTAAAAATCCTCTCTTTGTATTCAATTAAAATATAGATTTTAAAAAAGAGAACAGAACTAATAACAACAACAACAACAACAACAACTTTATTCTTATACCCCGCCCCATCTCCCCAAAGGGACTCGGGGCGGCTTACATGGGGCCTTGCCCAACACAACAATGTAACAACAACCACAAGACAATAAAACAAATATCCCAACAATAAAACATCAGCATCAGTAAAACAAATTACAATATGTTCAGAGCTTTCAAAAATTGCCTGAGAATCTGAGAATCCTCCACCCATCATGGGCCATTAAGGAGTCATATTCCAATAAAAGTAACTTTGCCATGCTCAAAATCAACTCTTACCATAAAGTTGACTACAGGACAAAATCAGCATTTCCAGGGACAATGTAACATTTGCATATATTATACATTGGGGTGTGATAGTGGACAACTCGGTATGATACTCCATGGGTCTCTAAGGTAACATCTGGTTCCAAAATCTTTTTCCATAGGCCAGTGGTTCTCAACCTGTCGATCCCCAGGTGTTTTGGCCTACAACTCCCAGAAATCCCAGCCAATTTACCAGCTGATTTCTGGGAGTTGAAGGCCAAAACATCTGGAGACCCACAGACTGAGAAACACTGCATTAGAGCATAAAATGGTTCTAAGCCATATAAAACCTAGTTCCCTGAAACTTTTAGTCATGTTCTTCTTCTTACCAGATCAGTTTTTCTAGCTAAGAAAACCCATGATAGGGTTGCCTGTCATAAGCAGAGGATTGTTTCTATGAGTTTCTAGCCAATACCTTGGTGGATGTATTTTTTTTAATGGATGTTTCCATCTAAGAACGTTTGGCAGCACTTAAAAGAAAAGACATAGATATCTGGTGCCCAGACAGGGTCTGGAAATGGATCCTGAGATACTTTTGCATGATTTGTGAATGAGCAAGTTCAGGCAGTGGAGTTTCTGTTGAATCTTCAGAAAAAGCTCACCTAAGATGCACTACTGTTTTGTTTTGCTTTGTTTTGAAAATTTTAACTAGGGAAAGGGAACAGCTTTGCCATCAAAGTCTCTACAAGGCTTTATGTTAAAATCCTTGGGCAATGCTATCTGGATAAGCAGTTTTATGTCTTGTTGACAAATATCTTGACTGTTTAAGACCAGTCAGGATATTCTTCAATAAGAGATAAAACTGATTAAAAACAAATATATCCTTCAGCCCCGGAATGTCTGTAGTCCTGCTTCTGGGAAAGAATGAAAAGAAGTTAGCTACGTTGACTGGTGGTAAAAGTTTATAAACAAACTATGGCCCTTCTACACAGCTGAATAAAATCCCACTTTTTCTGCTTTGAACTGGAATATATGGCAGTGTGGACTCAGATAACCCAGTTCAAAGCAGATATTGTGGGATTTTCTGCCTTGATATTCTGGGTTATATGGCTGTATGGAAGGGCACCTAGAGAGAAGAGGGTCCAAGAAAATAAAATCCAAAGAACAGTGGAACGAAAAACAGAATAATGGGATAAAACTCTTTTTATTCAGCAACTCTGCTTCATTCTCCCTTTTTTCTTTCTGTTTCTTGTCCTTCAGATTCCCTGTCAAGGTTATGCCAAGATATCCTAAGCAACAACTGTTCAGATTCACCATTACAAAGTAAATCATTTAAATTCCTGGAATGTTTTGTTAAGACACTTTAAAGAGGCCAAATGGTTTGGTTGCACTAACCTATAAAAATCTTCTTCATAAACATGGCACTACTCAATGTACATGCCATTTTAAAAGTGTTAGAGCTGAGGTCCCCATCCCACATAGTCTAAAATACAGAAAATCTTGGACTAAATGTGTGAATTACTTTAAAGTCCACCTGTTCATCTGTTTTTAGTTTGCTTTTAAACACTTATTGTGAATATTTTAAATTGTTTTGGATGCCACTTTGGGATAAAGGTGGCATACAAATGTAATAAATACCTAACCGATATGCAGTATGTTAGCAACATGAAATAAATAGAAAACAATTGATTGCACTTTACCTTTTTCTTCCTAACTGCAGAAACAAAAAGTTTCAGCCATGTTCAAACACTCATAATACTTTAGTACCTTGTAGGGATAAATTCATTTGTATAACAACACACAAAGTTTTGTTGCACAGACAATTCATTTTGTACAAAATACACTAATTACTATGAAAAAATATTGGTTTAAGAACAAAAATACTTGCAGGGAAACAGCATGCATTTTTTCTATATAGTACATTGTTTGCATTAGTTGGGTGAATGTAGCACAGTTTGTATATATATGTGTGTGTGTGTGTGTGTGTGTATGTGTGTGTGTGTGTGTGTGTGTGTGTGTGTGTGTGTGTGTGTATATATATATATATCCATGTGACTTCCTATGCAATTATTGCTATATTGTTTTCCCAAATATGTTATCTGGGCCAAAAAAAACCCCATACTTTTGTGCAGAAATCAGTACTTTTTACAAAACATATGGGTCGTTTTTTGCCCTCAGATGTGTTTTCTGAGGGAGAAACTTCACATATCTTTGGGAAAATGATTGTTCCCAAGTGAAGCCCAGAAGTGGATAGCTTTTCCTCGGCAAGATATCTGAAATCTTGAGGCATTGTTTTTTTTTTGTTGTTGTTGTTGTTGTTGTTTTTTGTTTTTTGTTTTTTGAGAATCCACATATTAATGAGTTCATGCTTATTTATTTTTTCATGTCAGGAGTGACTTGAGAAACTGCAAGTCGTTTGTGGTGTGAGAGAATTGGCTATCTGCAAGGATGTTGCCAAGGGGACACCCAGATGTTTTTTCACATCTATATTCCAGAAGTTGTTCATCTGTAAGTCTGTGCAGCCCTAGTCAACACAGCTAGTGGAAGATGCAGTCCAACAGCATCTCAAGTGTTGTATGATTTCCACCAGTGCTGTAAAGCAACACTCTCCTGATTGCCATACCTGTAGCAGTAGAAAGTTACAATTCCAATGAGGAGAAGCATAAACAACACAGCCAGGCAAGCCGCGGTGGCAATGTTCTGTTTCTTTGCTTGCATCACATGCTGCTGTGTCCACCACTCCAGGTCACTGAACTGGCAACGCTCTCCCAGATATCCTTTCTCACACCTGTCCAATTGGCAAAAAAATAATAACCAATAAAGAAGGCAACAAGTATCATAACCAGCATTTTGATTTTACAGTGATCTAATTTCATCAAACAGTGGAAAGGTTGTATCTGGACACCTTAAATTCGTGAAAATCTTCAAGTATCACTGTTGCTGCTGATGGAGGAACGAATAATCCTGCACATAAGAAAACATGTACAGTAGACTCTCGGTTAACTGGCACCCATGGGAGCAGGTGCTGACTAAATGTAATTTCTGGTTGCTTGAGAGTTACTATTAAAAATAGGCCTAATACTATAGTCCATATATACCATACCATAAACTCTGTTTTGACTTGATATTAATATTCAAATAGTGTAATTAAAATCAAATAAAGTTAAACCTAACTTGATGTAACATTCCTGCTAAAAATGATTTTATTTAAATTTTTATTTTAAATATTTCTTCTATTTATTTATTTTTTGCTTGAGGTCCCGTTAACTGTGAGTTGACTGTATTGTGGCAGTTAAACAGTTATGTATTCTAATCTGTGATGCTGACACAACATAACACAAACCGTATTAACATTATTCTAAATGGGAAGCTTATTTTTCAAAGCTGTAAAATATGCAGCTATGTCCAACAGAGGGAAGGCAAAAATATTTTCACTAATTTTGTTTTGGAATTTAGCATCCACACATTGAGAATGAATGGAGAAACACTGCCACCTAGCGTAGAATTGCGATACCAATTACTGCATCTGACACAACACCTGATATCAGTACTATATAACCAGCGACTGGCCATGTTGTACGAATACCCAAAGCAGTTGCTATACTCCCAACTCAAGAATGGGAAACGTAATGTTGGTGGACAGGAAAAGAGATTTAAAGATGGGTTCAAAGTCAATCTTAAAAACTGTAGCATAGATACTGAGAACTGGAAAGCCCTGGCCCTTGAGCACTCTAGCTGGAGGTCAGCTGTGACCAGCAGTGCTGCAGAATTGGAAGAAGCATGAATGGGGGCTTAAAAGAGAAATGTGCCAAGAGGAAGGCATATCAAGCCAACCCCAACCAGGACCACCTTTCACCAGGAAACCAGTGTCCTCACTGCAAAAGAACATGCGGGTCAAGAATAGGTCTCCACAGACACCTACACATCCACTACCAAGACACTACACTTGGAGGGCCAATATCCTTGGGCTATGAGGGACTGCCTAAAGCAAAAAGCATGCTATATATAACATGCAAGAACAGGGAGCCAGTGGTTTGACTGTTGAGCCACAACATTTGAGACCAGGGTTGAAATTCTCATTTGGCCATGGAAAACCACGCAGTGAACTTAGACAAGTTTCATATCTCGCCCACCAAGGCAGGCAAAGACAAATTCTCTTTGAACAAATCTTGTCAAAAAATCCCATGTGGTAGGGTTATCTTAGGGTCACTAAAAGTTAAAAAGAGGGTTGAAGACCAACAACAACAAATGCAGGAACAGTATATTGTTGGGTATGATTATGAACACATTTTGAAAATATGTGAGCTGCATGCTATTTCATTGGGCCACAATCAAAATATTTTGAGTCAATGCAAAGAAGTGTTCACTACACTGCATGGAAAAGTGAAAGAGTTCTGTACTTACTTGCACGCAAAAGCTTGAAGTGCTGAAAAATAAACACAAACTCCTTCATTGAGACAATACGATGGTGGGCACTCAATAGGATTGTCCTGTTCAGATGATGTGGTCTTATCTCTGCTCACAGTGGTAGCAGGTATGGCAGATTCTGAAACACAGTATTGGAGACAAAGATGACTTATTATTATTAATGTTATATAGTAATTACTGTATTTATGAATTTAGTACCAAAACATTGTAACATTTACTACAAAAACAATGACTACTAAAAGACAGACTGCCTTGGATAATACAGAACATTGGATAAGTGAAGCTTGGATAAGTGAGACTCTACTGTATTCCCAAATTTTTGTCCTCTAGATGTATGAGAAAAATGTCAGGTCAACCTTTTTAACTAAAGATGGGGACAAAATTCTACTGTTTGTTTTCTGACTTTGAAGAGAGTTATTAAAAATAGAAGGGTAGTTATATAAAGATATTTTAAAGAAAGAGAATGAGATTCATCAATTAGTTTTTGGTGTTCTATGTGTAGGATGTGTTTAGTAGGGTGATCTGGGATGGTAGTGGTTAGAATTAGTTGTAGATTGAGTTAGCTGTTTTAGGGCTCTGTTTTATATTATGAAAAATGTCTGTTGTATTTTTATTAACGGAATATGGTCCTTCTGCTTTGTGAAATCCAACTTTCTATATAGTTCCATCTTTGTGTCTGTCTTTGAATGTTTGCCTTTTTGTGATAGGAATCTCCCAGAGTCCCTTCAGGGAAATAGGGTGGAATATAAATAAAGTTTTGTAATTATATGTGAATGTAGATTTGCTTCTTTGAATAAAAATAGTTACTAAAAAAGTGACTTGAGCATAAAGACCATGACAAAAATTTGGTAATCACTGCTTTAGTGATTGCTTCAAAGTCATTAAGTGACCTGAGCATGGTAATGTATAATAGAGAGGTGTGTTGTCTTGGACAAGTCTTGAGCTGAGAAGAGCCTTAGAGATATAAATAAAAAAAGAGGAATTTGAGCTTAGCTGATAGCTAACTGGCAGCAAAAAAGTTTTCCACAGCAGTTATGGATAATGGAATAGTCCATTAAGAAGCCTGGTTGCCATATTCTGCACTAAGGTTAAAGGTAAAGGTTTTCCCTTGACATTAAGTCTAGTTGTGTCCAACTCTGGAGGTTGGTGCTCATCTCCATTTCTAAGCCAAAGAGCCAGCGGTGTCCGTAGACACCCCCAAGGTCATTTGGCCAGCATGAGTGCATGGAGCACTGTTACCTTCCCGCCAGAATGGTACCTATTTATCTACTCACATTTGCATGTTTTTGAACTGCTAGATTGACAGAAGCTGGGGCTAAAGTGGGAGCTCACCTCACTCTGCAGATTCGAACTTCCCACCTTTCAGTCAGCATGTTCAGCAGCTCAACGGTTTAATCTGCAGCACCATCAGGACCTCCTACATTCAAGCACTACAGCTTAAAAATAATTGGCTTCAAGCATATAATTTCTTGTGATTTGTTCCTCCTTACTTAAGTGAGAAAATCGTGATTTGATTATAACTTGACAAAGTTTGGCTTCACTCCTTTTTCAGCACAATTGTATCTCTTTCAAATCTACTCTTGTGGCTTAAAGGTCTGTGACTTTATCAAATAGGTAAAATAAATATCCCATGCTTCAAATGTTGTCTCAACCTACTGCTGCTTGTTTGAAGGTGCTGAGATGCCAATGTGGCCAGGAACTTGAAAAGCAAGGAAATTAAAGCAACTGCTTTAGCTCCTTGGATTTTTTAAAGTGTACTACATATCCTTCAACTCATCTGGTAGGAACAGTTTGGATCAATCCTCTGTTTTCCCAACTTTTAAAGTATTTTTAAAAGGCTCCAGTTTCTTTCTCTTCCTCCCCCCCTCTTTACCCCCTTTCTCCTCAGTTTATTTCAGTTGCTGCAAACTGTATTCAACGTGCAAAAGTAATTTGCCCTCAATTCAGGGGTTGGAGAGAGGAAAGAAGAAAACAACAGAGAGAGGGTATCCTTGCTCTTCCCAGTAGGCTCAGGCAAAAGTAAACTGCTGTTGCCTCTTCTAGATTGTGTATTTTGCCTCAGTAACTTTTGCCATCTTGTCACACTCTGATCGGCCGAGGCAACACGTGTCCTGGTTTTCATCTCTGAAATGTTGACAGGCATGTAACTACCATGACATGTCTCTATGTAACTAATTACTTTTGAAAATAATTTTCCAGGTTCTAGTTTTCAATAGTTGTAGACTGAAAGCTCCATGTGAAGTGTATTGCAATAGCCCAATCCTGTATGAATTACCCAAAGAGGGGCAGGATGACAAACTGCTAAAACTACCAATCCTTATATCTATTATTTATTGCAATGTTCAACTTAGGTATAATGTTCTCAGACACTATACTGATGATTTAATGCCAGACCTCTAGCTATGGGGATCAGTGAATCTGATTAGGAACACAGATTTAAATGTACTCAGACTTTAAATGTCAGCTGTCTGACTCTCATGACTATTAAACTAACATAAAATTATTTGATGAGTATTATGGCAGACTCAATGCTGCTTTCATTTAAATACATGGTACAGCTTTCCAATAAATCTCTACTGGATCATCTATTCATTTCTCTCTGATATACACATACCCATTAGCATTGCCAAACGAAAGGAGAAGAAAACATCTACTGACAACTGGAGGCTTTGCATATTGATGAATTGTTGGTGTTGCAAATTACATGGCATAGGAAGTGGCTAAAATAAGAGGATAATAAATGGCAATTGACTTTCAGAACTTGCAAGTTTTACAGTGGCTTATGACGACTCATAGGCTAATTTAGAAAATAATAATTAACATGTTAATTCAAATTTCTTGAATCTTCATTTTGACCTGTGTTTCTTTGGGGAAGGAATATTTTAAATTACTTACTTCTTGCCTTCCTCCAAGACCTTTCATCGTGCTATAGATTTGCATAGCACTGCAGTTTAAAAATTCAATAATTCTTCATGTTTAAGACAGGGTGGGAAATGCTTGGCTACAACTTCTACTAGGCATTCTCTGCATGGCCATTGATAAGGGACTCAAGAGCTGTATTATTATTATTATTATTATTATTATTATTATTATTATTATTATTATTATTATTACAGTAGAGTCTCACTTATCCAAGCTAAACGGGCCGGCAGAAGCTTGGATAAGCGAATATCTTGGATAATAAGGAGGGATTAAGGAAAAGCCTATTAAACATTAAATTAGGTTATGATTTTACAAGTTAAGCACCAAAACATCATGTTTTACAACAAATTTGACAGAAAAAGTAGTTCAATACGCAGTAATGCTATGTTGTAATTACTGTATTTATGAATTTAGCTCCAAAATATCACGATATATTGAAAACATTGACTACAAAAATGGCTTGGATTATCCAGAGGCTTGGATAAGTGAGGCTTGGATTAGTGAGACTCTACTGTATATGTATACCCCACTTTATCTCCCCCGAAGGAGACTCGAAGCAGCTTAACATAAAAGCATTAACATAATCATGTAAAATATACAGACATTAAAACAGGGTTAAATATAAACAGTATTTTAAAATTCCCAGTTAAAATCCTTTAAACAAATTCAGTTAAAAACTACAGCACCCCCTGTAGGCTCAAGCACCAAACAGTCTTCACCTTTGATATAAAAATATAATAAACATCCCCCTTATTCTCTACAATTGCCACCACTGTTAACCAAGCCTAAGACTGTAAATTGGCAATGTGAATATAAGCTGCATATCATGGTCTAAGAGCACATAATGTAGAACCATGCTGAGGTCAATCAGTTGCAATTAGCTAATGGGTGGACAGTAGGGATGTGCATTCGGGGGAAACCTTATCCTGTTTCGTGTCCCGAGTTTCATTGGGGCCCCAATCTTTTTTGTAAGCCTCTTAAAATTGGGAGGGTTGTTTTCAATTCTTTTGCTTCGGGGCCTGAAAATTAGACCATTATGGGGGGGGGGGAGACTTCTCACCCCCTGGCTCTCTTTCCCAGAATGTGTTCTTCTTTCCTGCACCTGCTGTTTCTAATCTAGAGTAATAGGTGCTTGGCTGCAGGCACTGACAGGTGTTCACGCTTTCCAGGACTGCATGTATGCCCCGCCACACATGCAGGCAGGTCCAGAAAGCGTGCATACCTGCCAATGCCTGCAGCCAAGTGCCTCTTACTCTAGAGTAAGAGGCGCTCAGCTGCAGGTATGCTCCAGGCCTGCCTGCACGCTCAACACACACACCCCACCTCACACTCTGAGATTGAGTGTGTGGTGGGGCGTGCAGGCAGGCAGGTCTGGAACCTGCCTGCAGCCAAGCTTGCCTGCCACATACCCTGCCACACATGCATTCTCTTTCCAAGGCAAGGAGGCAAGTTCGGATGCTCGGATGCACACGAAAGCAGGGGAGGGGGCTTCCCATTTCATGCTTCCAAAGAAATGAAAGACACGAAAGAAATTGTAGAAACAATAGGAACAAATTTCACGCACATGCCAGTGGACAGTTTTGCCATTAGATAGGACCATTTTCACACACACTTTCTGGCAAATGGCATGAACAAGTAATCCCAAATGCAAGTGTTTAGAAGTCAGAAACTGCCCTCAGACAGTGATTCTCACCAGAACAATGAAGGCCATCTTCTGTATATCCCACAAGACATTCACAAAAGTAGCCACCTTCAGTATTGATGCATATTGATAAGCTCCGGTTGCACTGGTCCAAACTGGAAGCACACTCATCCAGATCTACAAGACAAACAGTATCAAAAATGGGAGAAGAGACAAAGATGACAGGAAACAAAAGAACAATTTGGCACTGCAATTTTTAAGTGACATTTTGTAAGTATATTCATAATGAACAAGGGCAATTTGGCTTCCGAAGAAGACATAAAACTTTGCAGTAGAAGCACATTTCAGGATTCTCAAAATAGATTCAATTAATTGGTAATGTCTCTGGTCAATCTGATGGTGTGTTATGTGTTGGAAGCAACAAACAAGATCTTATATCCCAGCCAGAACAGTCAGTGAGTACTGGTTTGACTACTAACTGGTTTGGCTTACCCTGCTGCATGTGAACTCTTAGTGTCTTATTTCAGAAACGATTAGATTCTTACAAGAAGATAAATATTAGTTGGAATGCCATCTACATTTGGACTAATAACTGTGGTTTGAGCAGTACAGCAGGTGGGTGCCATGTTAGTGGAGAGGTTCCAGCTTTATTAGTCCAAACTGTAAAGGAACAATCCAAAATGTTACATTTGTCATAAGACTGGATGCCTTATTTACAGTTTAGATTAACATCTCTGACACATTAACTTACATGGAAACGACCAACCACCAGTGGAAGTTTAAGTGGAAATTTGGAATTCAAAGAATTTAAATTCAATGATGTTGGACTGCAACATTAAAATTACCATAGCACAATTGGCCTTTTGTGACGAACCCCTTCTGGCATTGACAAGTAGCACCACCTTCATTTGAAATACATTGGGCATTGATGTCACATCCCAACCATGTACAATGGTCCCGGTCTGTGGTAAAAGATGACAACAAAAATTTCAACTCAATTTTTTTCAGGGTTCAGGTTTGAATTCAGAATAGCTAGTTGTTTTGAGCCATTTTGTTAGATCCAGCCTTTCACTATTAGACTTGATGTCAACTAGGATATATCCCCATACTACATCCAGCCTGGTTCATCTTTAGCTCCATATCGTCTACACTGACATAGACAAAGTATACCCTGCAAACCATTTTTGCAGTTCCCAAGAAAAAAAACTTTTTTAAAAAATCAGCAAAAATCATGTCAAAAGTCTCCTCAATTTTCCATTTTTAGGGGATAGGCTTGCGTTAGGTTTATGAGGCTCTTTCAAAAGATGAGGAAACACACAAAGAACTACTACTTTGAGCAAAGAAATGTGGGTATTTATGTACTGACAAAGGAGAAATCTTTGACTTCTCCTCTCTTTTCTGCTGTTTTAATAAAGTACAAACTCATTTTGCACTTTGGACTCAGTTTACAGCAATTGCAATGAGCAGAAGATAAAATGAGAATATGGTAAGAAAAGTGAGCAACTAGGACTTTTTAAAAACTAGCTGAGAAAGTGGGACAACAAATGATTAATGTGGACTGTCCCTGCTAAACTAGGACAGGTAGAAGGTGCATACTCTGCCCAACCCCAGATTCTTCGCTCTCCCACTTCTTGTGCCAGTAGGAAATAGAAAACAACAATCTTTACTGGACACCATGATTTCTGCAGTCAGCTCCTGTTTCGTCTGTAGATCTTGTTTTATGCTATCTCTGGATGCACTGTTATCCAGGGGATACTGAGGGAATGTATCCGGCACAAGCATCTTGTTAGCTGAGACACCATCTTTCGACATAAACATATGGCCTGTAACAATAAAGAATGATTGAGCAAGATAGGCTGCTGAACTCATAACTAGCCACTGTTCCATAATTTACAATTACAGAGTGTACCTCATTTAACAAAATTATTCCATCAGATTCCATTTTGTTTATAATTTCTATTTTGGTGGCCAAATTTCATTAATGTATCAGTGATAGCTGGGGTGGCAGGTTTATTTGTGTTCCCTTCTGTCTCCATTTTGTTATTCATGCATGCTGAGTAAGGTATTTTGAAGGCAACTGATATTCACCTTGCCTGTTTTAGGCAGGTACAGACAGCAACGGTTAGATCAGATAGAGCAGAACTCATTTTTGCCCATCTCAAACTTTATTGCATCATTTACTACAAACACTCTGCTGCAACCAAGCACTGAAACAGTGTGCTTCTGCAGCCCTCCTTCATCATCCTTCCTTGTATTGATGCTGCTAAAAAAAACCTTAGAATCATAGAATCATAGAGTTGGAAGAGACCTCATGGGCCATCCAGTCCAACCCCCTGCCAAGAAGAAGGAAAATTGCATTCAAATCACCCCCGACAGATGGCCATCCAGCCTCTGCTTAAAAGCCTCCAAAGAAGGAGCCTCCACCACAGTCCGGGGGAGAGAGTTCCACTGCCGAACAGCTCTCACAGTGAGGAAGTTCTTCCTGATGTTCAGGTGGAATCTCCTTTCCTGTAGTTTGAAGCCATTGTTCCGCGTCCTAGTCTGCAGGGCAGCAGAAAACAAGCTTGCTCCCTCCTCCCTATGACGTCCCCTCACATATTTATAAATGACTATCATGTCTCCTAGTTAGGCAGATGACAAGGAGGAAAAGGGGGGTATAGGAAGCACAAAAAGACTTTGTAAAAGAGAGCATCTTTATCAGAAGCTTTATTAGCTGAGGTGTACCTTCTTTTCGGGTGCAGGGTAATATCCCGAAAAATAATTTTTTGAACCTCTGACTAGCACTGAACAAATACCAGAGTAACATATGCAGTTCCTAATTTGAAGCAGAAAGCAAATGGAAAAATGCCTATTTCTGAAATAAACTGGGCAAATAAGAATAGTCTAGAGAGAGGGGGGGGGGGGGAGACAGAGCAGAGAGAGAGAGAGCGCTACACATATTTGGATCACTCTCTTAGTCATGATTTTCAGATTTGAGTATCCAACCTAATCCTTTGCTATGTCAGTTGTTTTCATTATTTTGAACAGATGTAAGAAATCTTCAGTTCCCTGTTTTAAGTTTTTTTCACTTAAATAAAACAACTTCCACAAGTGCTTCAAAATATATCGAGCAGTGGTTCTCAACCTGTGGGTCCCCAGGTGTTTTGGCCTACAACTCCCAGAAATCTAAGCCAGTTTACCATCTGTTAGGATTTTGGGGAGTTGAAGGCCAAAACATCTGGGGACTCAAAGGTTGAGAACCACTGATCTAGAGGGCCAACATTTTCTCACCGTTGAACTAAAGACAACTCATCTGCAACTGACATTTTGATCCAATCTACCTAGCAGGTAATGAATATCATGGGGAAAGAACTGCAGTGTTTAACCCTTGAAATATACCTGGTTTTGCAAAAGGATGGATAATAATCAGTGAGGAGGGTCTCAGCATGCTGCCTCCAAGGCGCACTCTGTCAAGGCCAGTCTTCTTGTCCATTCTCAATAATGAAGGCTTTGACCAGTCAGAGAGCCAAATATAATCCTCAAACACTGCTATGCCAAATGGATGACCTAAAAATACAACATATCATTCTTTTGTCAGTCTGCTTTTTCATTTTCTTGTATAGTACTATATACAATGATGGAATAATAATAATAATAATAATAATAACAACCCCCCCCCCCCACAGGTGCCACCTTGACGTGGTGAGGGTGCCATGCCAAAAGATCTCAGCCGGCATTTGGAAACAATAGACATTGACAAAATCACAATCTGCCAACTGCAAAAGGCCACTCTACTGGGATCTGCATGCATCATCCGAAAATACATCACACAGTCCTAGACACTTGGGAAGTGTTCGACTTGTGATTTTGTGATATGAAATCCAGCATATCTATCTTGTTTGCTGTGTCATAATAATAATAATAATAATAATAATAATAATAATAATAATAATAATAATAATAATAATAATAGAAAAATAATAGAAAAATAATAGAAAAATAATAGAAAAAGGCCGGGTTGTGGCGCAAGCTGGTGAGCAGCCAGCTGCAGCCAGCAGAGACCAATCACTCTGACCAAGAGGTCATGAGTTCGAGGCCAGCTTGGAGCCTGCGTTTGTCTTTGTCTTTATTCTATGTCAAGGCATTGAATGTTTGCCTTATATGTGTAATGTGATCTGCCCTGAGTCCCCTTTGGGGTGAGAAGGGTGGAATATAAATACTGCAAATAAATAATAAATAAATAAAAATGTCTAGTTATTCCATGTAACATAGATCACTTTTCTTTGAGGTGTCTCATTCTTCAGATATGCAAACAGATCTTGGAGCATCTTTGGGTCTAACTAAGAGAAAAAGGCGTTGTAGCATAAATGTTCATAGACTGCATACACTAGAAATAGAGCCAGTTTAAATAAGCTTATGCTACAAACATCTTTCCCTTGGCCAGTTAGTCTTAAAGGTGCTACTAGATCCCTTTGCATTCTGACTCAGACAGGTTATGTTTAGAGTGCTCCCATTATTCACTGGCTGTCACTAGAAGAAATGACAGTAGATGGCAGTAGTACTGTGATAACAATTTTCATTTAAATGATATGCTTTTGAGCAGTGCTGAGCTAAAATTGAGGTGAAAGGGTGTTTCACTGGTATTTTAGTTGACCCCAAAGCAAGTCCTCTTTTCAGTTCTCTTCCTTCCTCTTTACAAAGTTTAGAAGTGTTACCTTATTCTAATCCCTGTCACCTGCCTTGCTTCAAAAAGCATTATGTCTTTTGGCAAAAAGACAGAGCTTAGTAAATTTGCTTGGAGACAGGGGCATCACTTCCAGAATACCCCAACCTGTCAGTATAGCAAGTGAACATGGCAAGGGCTTTCTTTGAGTTTTGTTGTTGTTGCCCTGCATTTTCCCTGGATTGGGGCCCAAAATGGCTCAGTGTTCAGCAGAGTGACTAAGTGGATTGATATCAATGAAAGTTCAACCCTCCCCCTGTCCAAAGTGAGTTAGTATTAAAGGTGCTTTTGTATTTCCCTTCTCTCTCCCCTTTCATCCTTTATATCAATTAGTATACAATATCAAAAATCACTGAAAAACACTCAGCACTTTTTAATGAATTCATAGCACAGCCTTCAATTCCATATTAATATTATGTGGGGAAAGTAATGGCAGTAGCGTTACAATTACACAGTCCTCTGGGTCAGACAACCACACAGTACCCAAAGAGGATCCAGATACTTTATGCACCAATCCATGTCTTGACAGCAATATAATGACATTTGGCTGATAAACAGATGTGTTTTTACCCAGAAAGGGCTTTGGGCTCCTATAACCTGTTATGTGCCATATAATTATAACAGTATATTTGGCGTCCAGGGATGCTGCTTGATATAAAGCTTTCCAAAAAGTGAACTACGAATCTCTTTTAATCTTGCACAATGGTTGATAGATTTCACAAGGCATTTAATAACCCTGTAACTGATCTTCATTCATACTTAAAATTGTTAGAAAAATATCAATCCCAAAGCCTCACCTACATCATTCTGTGTGAGTATTTGCCGTTTAGAACCATCCAGGTTTGAGGTTTCAATCACAGACTTTCTTGCATCACACCAATACAACTTGTCAGCAAAATAATCAATCGTTATTCCACTGGGCCAAAGCAAATTTGAGTTTGCTATAATACGTCGGTTGGAGCCTTGTAAGGAAGAACTTTCAATCCTTGGGTTGATGCCTAGGTCAGTCCAAAATATTTTCCTCAATTGAAGAAAAAAAACAGAAATAAATCATTGTGTAGATTTAAACTATTTTTAAAAAAATCATTTTCACCTTGTAATAAAAAAGAGACTGTATATAAACCATTGGTAAACACGACAAGGCTTAGCTCATAAGTTAGGAAAGTTAGAATTTTTAAAGTTACTTTTTTGAACAGCTCTCAGAATCTCCCATTCATCACAGACAATGCCAACCCCACACTGTTCTGTTTTTGTTTGTTTGCTTTTTTGTAGTTTTGGGGGGGGGGGGGTTCCACTGTATTCTTTTACTAGAGGGTCCAAAGCACAGAAAACTGTCCCCTGGAACTCTCACAGTTACCCATCCCTGCACTATATAGCAGATACTCCAAAACATAAATCCGAGCAATAATTTAGTATTCATTTTCCCTTGGAGTCTCTGCACCAGCAATTATTAGCCTGAGAGTTGTAGTTCAAGGCATATGGCAGGTACTAGTTTGGATTGGGTTCTTCCGCCCCACCTACTGTTTCAAGACAGGCTGGATATCTTACTCAGTGAAAGGATGAACAGCAATTCCTCGAGGGTGAGACATCTCCTCCTGAATAATTATTTTCCTCTGCTTCCCATTGAGGTTACTGCTTTCAATACAGAACTTCCTGAAATATGTACACACATTTAGATTGTTGTTACGATAAATGTATTCCGTCGAAAGCCAAATTTAGGCTATAACTACAATTAGTACAGTAATTGTAGTCCTGAAAAATGCATGCATAGGCTGCAGCTACAGACAACTTACTTTACCTACTCTATTTTCATCTATATCAAACTCAGTTCCTGACCTTACCTTCTCAGTCTTGTCCCGCTAATATGGACAAGTATGGAATTTAAGGCTCAGCACTTCTTTTTTAATGTGTTTTTAATGTGTTTTAATCTGTTTATTGTATTTATATGTCTTAACTGTTGTAGTTGAGTTATATTTTATTGTGTGCGTTATGAGGCATTGGATTTTTGCCATGATTTGTGAGCCACTCTGAGTCCCTTTAGTGGTGAGAAGGGTGGGGTATAAATATAGTAAATAAATAAATAATACAGCTTGGAAACTAAGCATTACTGTTTTGCTGTGGCCCAAGCATTTTGTTAGTTGTATAGATGATGAACAATATCACTTATACCTCCTTTTACCTCCACTTATAGCCAACCTCTGCACTTTACTACTGGCCCATCTTATTAGTGATCTTGCAATATATTGCACATGTATAATTTATTGCCTTGCCTCCAATTTGTGAACATGCTCATTACACCTGGCTATTGGTTATTGGTTATCGGTTGTTGAGTTTATGCTTTTATGATTTTTATATGTTTTGTGTATTAACTCATTGTAATTGAATGTATTTTATGTTGTTGTATTTTATTGTTACATTACTGGGCTGGGTCCCCATGTAAGCCGCTCCGAGTCCCATTGGGGAGATGAGACAGGTTATAAGAATAAAGTTATTATATTATTATGACAACAGCAGTTATAATAAAATATCTTAGAGGTCTTTCACATTATGCAATTAGTAAAGGTAAAGGTTTTCCCCCGAACGTTAAGTCCAGTCGTGTCCGACTCTGGGGGATGGTGCTCATTTCCATTTCTAAGCCGAAGAGCCGGTGTTGTCCGTAGACACCTCCAAGGTCATGCAGCCAGCATGACTGCATGGAGTGCTGTTACCTTCCCGCCGGAGCAGTACATATTGATCTACTCACATTTGCATGTTTTTGAACTGCTAGGTTGGCAGGAGCTCGAGCTAACAGCGGGTGCTCATTCCGCTCCCGGGATTTGAATCTGGGACCTTTTGGTCTGCAAGTTCAGCAGCTCAGCGCTTTAACACACTGCGCCACCACCAGGGGCCCAATTATATTATAATTTTATTCATTATAATTATATTATGCAATTATAGTGCTATTATTCCACTTTAACTACCATGGAGTCCTAGGATTTCCAATTTAGAGAAAGGCCATCAAGAGTTACCTTGCAAGATCACTTCAGTGCCTCCCAAACTACAAAGTAATCCCGAAACTATAGTAATAGCACTATCACTCAGGCCTGTAGCGAGGGGGGGGGGGGTTTAGGGGTTCAACCCCCCCCCCCCGAAATTTTTCAAGTTATAAAAAAAATCTCGTTTACTCATGAATTTTAACTGGTTAACCAAATCCCCATGCTAAGTCTATGAGATGCAAAACATTAAGAGTCCCTCCAGGCACTATCTCAAGCAGATATTGACAGGTTTGTAGCGGGGAGGGGTATGTGCTAGGGGTTCAACCCCCCCCCCCCGAAATTTTCAAAACCCCTCCCGAATTTTTTTTCTGGCTACGGCCCTGCTATCACTCCTCTTTAATTGCCATGAAACCAAAAACAAGGAAATCATATGAAACTTCTTATGATGCCTTCTTTTCCTCCCAAAACTTTCAGCTCTAGTGTTAAGTGCAATCACTGACTTACATGTGGTATAAATGATTGGAGTGCTGGGCTACAACTGTGGAGACCATGGTTCAAACCCCCCTGGCCATGGAAGGAAACGGCAAATCCCCTCTAAAAAAAATCTTGCCAAGAAAACCCTATGCTAAGTTCATCTCAAGTCAGAAATGATTTGAAGGCACACAACAAAAACAAGACTCAACTATGTCTATCTAGCATAGCATTCAGCCATTTTTCTGTCTGACCCTTCAGCACTGGAGAATTGTTTTTTCTGGTGCTGAATCCTCATATTATGACGTGCCTTAAGCCCACAAAAGCATATGGACATTTCAGAACAGCATTTCAGTTAGGCCTTCTTTATTGCCATGCCTTATGCTGACATTAAATGTCCCATAATATTGGAGATGAAGGCATACCCGGGGTCAGTCCAATACAATTTGCGGTTAATCCAGTCCACAGTAAGTCCTTCGGGTCTCTGGGTTGCTTCGTGGATAACTTTTTTACGATCTGTGCCATCCAGATTAGTTCTCTCTATCCACTTCAAAGCCGTGTGTGCAAAATAAATCTGTAATGAGAAAATAAAGGTTTATACCTAATTATTGTTATTTCTGGTTCAGTGTTTTTTTTTATCTCATGTCCTTAGCAATGACATTTCTTTCTTTTGGGGGGGGGGATATATGTTATTTACAAAAACGTAGTCCATGATTATGGATCAAATAAGCAGGCACTTATCCTTCAACCAGAATGACTCTTGCAACCTGAGCATGCTTAGCACATAAATCCAAGCTGCCCTATATACGGTATCCTCAATATCCTTCATTTTGCTTTCAGGCTACCTGGGAGGCTTCTCTCATGTCTCCGCATGGGAAGCTAGGGCAGATTCAAACTGCCAACCTTCAGGTCTGCAATTCAGCCAGCACAAGGGTTTAACCCCTTGTGCCACTGCGACCTGTCTACCCTAAGCGAGGATACAGTCACTTAATACACCAACTGCATTTTTGACACAACCAAGGACAGGACATGATCTTTTTCAGCATCCATAGCCAGTCACTGTACCCAAAGTTATTTTGGCCGAAATGCAGAGAAAAAAGTGAAGATTGTCCAAACATTTGTAGGACAAATTAGCAAATAATCAATTAATGAACACTTTCCTGTCTTTTCACTGCCTCCTAGTATCTATTGTTAGAGGTAGCTATACTTCCTAAAGGCCAATACTAAAGCTCTTATTTGGGGTCCATGGCTTTTTTGAACGTATGAAAATGGGAAGCACCATATTTATAAAGATGTCAAAGCATAAATAAATAAATAAATAAAGCATTTATTTATTTGAGAGCTTGAAAAAATTAGTTTTGGCCATTATACAAATAAGAGAAAAAGGCATTTTGCGTCACAACTCAATGGTTTCGAATATTCTTTTTTCTCTCATTTTAAATAATTATTAAAAAGGCTGAGTATCCCTTAGCCAAAAGGGTTAGAACCAGAAGTATTTTGAATTTTGATTATTATTATTTTAGAATTTGATATATTTGTGCATTCATAATGAGATATCTTGGATCTTAAATGAAATTTAAGTTCTAGAAACAAAACCCTAGCTATCTGCATAACCCTCAGAAAAGCATTGCAGCTTGCCCTTATTACAGTACACCAGCAACTAAGGGGTTAAATGCAAAGAAGCAGAAGCCATGTGTTCTTGTGATACTTCAAAATCCTCTCTTTTTAAAAAACACCTCACCTTATTTTCAACAGGGTCATAGTCCAGAGCTAAGACTGCTCCCATCTGCCAGCTGAGAATACTTGAGTAATCTGTTCCATCAAAACCAATGCGGCGGATGTCTCGGCTGTTTGCAAACAACAGAAATGGCTTGGATCCTGTTTGGGATAAATTTCAGAGCATGTTAACTCTTCTGGTCCCATTATATGTAGGCAGAAATCTTTGAATTAAAGCTCAGGCCAACATGTGCAGCATCCATTATTTCCCGTTTCAGATTTTTAAATACCAGTTATGCCAACCAAAGTAGATGCAACAAGATAATAAATAAAACTAAAGATTAAATTTCGTATTCTATTAATACATGTGACATGCTCAACATTGTAACCATCATATGAATCTATCTGTTATCTTTCATCTATGTAGCTATCTCATAGTAAATATTTATGTATACACATAAGGTTTCCCTAGTGGTAATAAATTTCAGAGGGTTGAATACTTCTTTCAGAGAAAACAGCACTTTAGATTTATGGCAGTTTGATGATATTTTATTTTCATCTGGATGGGCAACTTGAAACAAACCCCAGCAGATACCAAGGGTCTACTGCATTATCATGCCCTAATGACAATTATGCCCTCTGAAATCAGACAGCAATGAACTCAGGAATTGCTATAAAACTGGGGAAAAATTGAGAAAAACGCTTGGGATGGGATCTGTCAGATTTGTCCACATTGATTCAAATTGGTGACATGGGGGAATTGGTGTTTCTATCGGCTGTGTCCTAGGAAGCAGTGATGCCCCAGTAGTCCAGCTGCCTGATCCTTGCTTTGCACTTTTTTTTTCATTTTATGTATTCATTAGAAATTTTGCTACTTCAGGAGGTCACTACTTTGTTTTCACTTGATTCTGACCTTTCGAAATTGCGCTTTTTCTGCCTTTCCTTTCACGCTTTCAAAGTTCACAAAGGTTTTTTATTTTAAAAACTTTTTGTGAACATTGAAATTGTGAAAAGAAAGTAATGACCTCCTGAGGTAGCAAAATTATCCATTTTCATATTTATCACATGAGCGGGAACTGTACATGCTCATGTAATAAATCTCACAAAGGATATTTTCAGAACACAGAGCCAGAAACAGCAACGTGTGATGAAAAATGTGAAATTATACAATTTGCTATCTAACGCAACCAGACATAACATGACGGTGATGTGACCCTTCCCGGCAGTCATGGGATAAAGTCCATAGAGTCAGTCTTACAGAGCTATGGCCAAAGTCCAATTGCTAGTGTCCATTAGACTAAGCCCACTGACTCAATGAAAATGTGGTAAGTGAATATTTCCAGAAGTTCCATTTTAATAGGCAATTCTAGCTAGAAATTCCAACTAGATTTAGGTCTGCATATCCACCCAGCATATTTGAGAAAGTGATAGAGAAGGAAGCCATGCTGCACAGGTGAGAATAAGGAAGATTCTACTTTTAAATAAATCAACCTGAGAGAAAATTTCTCCATGCTGCAGACTTTTACTTTTTGTAAACAGTCACACATACATGAAAACAGATTATTTTTCCCATGTTTGAGTCAACAAACTCAACTTAAGCAATTTAGGAATTGCATCCAAGACAAGGAGGATTAAGAAATTGTGACAATGCAGTTGTCCACCCCAGATTTGACCTTGTGTTTCCATAACTTTTAACATAATGTATATTTCTATTACAGCCAGACATCATGGCACTTCCTGTTGCAGTGCAATTTTTCTTGTCTTCCACGAGGATATCACCAGGAAAGCAAACACATCTGATGTTGTTGGACTCAGAGAGGTACAGATCTGGCTGCCATTATCAGATGTGCAACCTTCAAAAAAATGTTTTCCTTTTTATAAAAAAAATGGATTCTAAAACTAAATATAAATTAAAAGACTGGCATTGAATAGAACCCAGAAATGTTACTTTGTTGAGCTATAACTCCCAGAATCCCTCCCCACCATGGCTACTTCCCATCCTGGGAGGTGGATGCTGAGAACTGCAGTCTAACAAAGTAACTTGTGCCGGCTCTGAGGCCCCTTACACGCAGCTGAATAAAATCCCACATTTTCTGCTTTGAACTGGAATATATGGCAGTGTGGATTGAGATAATGCAGTTCAGAGCAGATATTGTGGGATTTCTCCCTAGATTTTCTGGATTATATGGCTGTGTGGAAAGGCCCTGAATTAGATTTACAATTGGCCATTAAGCAAATAGTATATGCTAAGAATTTTTTATTGTTGTTTATTTGTTCAGTCGCTTCCGACTTTTTGTGACCTCATGGACCAGCCCACGCCAGAGCTCCCTGTCAGCCGTTGCCACCCCCAGCTCCTTCAAGGTCAAGCCAGTCCCTTCAAAGATACCATCCATCCATCTTGCCCTTGGTCAGCCCCTCTTCCTTTTTCCTTCCATTTTCCCCAGCATCATTGTCTTCTCCAACCTTTCCTGTCTTCTCATGATGTGGCCAAAGTATTTCATCTTGGTCTCTAATATCCTTCCCTCCAGTGAGCAGCCGGGCATTATTTCCTGGAGGATGGACTTGTGGTCCAAGGCACTCTCAGAATTTTCCTCCAACACCACAGTTCAAATGTGTCTGTCAAAAGCACTTTGTATTGGAACTTAAAGAAGTTTGCTATATGTATGATATATTGCCCAGTTAAACAGATTTTATCTACATTCTAGGCATGTGACCCAATGGTCATATGGTACATCATTTAGCCTCTGTTCTGTACATTCATTATTTAAATTAAGAAGCTAGTTCTCTAGCCCCTGTAGAAGCTGAGATGTGGAGGTCAAATAGTTCTGCAGGAAACAAAGCCACCCTTGAATTTCTGACATAAGGGGCATAAGAGCAGTAGTGCAGGAAGAACTTCCTTTCCTTGTAAACGTCTTACCAATGTTTCAAGAAGAGGAAGATCTTCCAAATCCTACAAAAGTTAATCTGTTCCTCAAAATGATTAACTTTGTCAATTGACAAGGGCCAATCCAGGATATATGAGAGTAAAACCAACTCAGTCCCAACTCGAGTAGGCTTATTGGATCAATGAGAATTTGCCAAGTCAGCCCTTATCTGTAATTGATTCAATTGGCCTACTCCAGTAGGGAATAACAATTGGGTTTAGCCTACAGCACAATGTTTAAAATACATCAAATGCATTTGAAATCAGACAGTTGTTGCTCCCCAGACTCTATGTGAGACAAAAAGAATCCATGATTCATATAATCCCTTTATTAGATTCAACAACACATTTGCAAATGTGTACTTCATCAACCTAACCCCCTCTCGGTCTTTTTGAAATTTACCACTGTTGCATCTGAATTGTTCCTTTCCCTCCTCTCCCACAACATTACTGATAATCTATTAATTTAAACTCTGGTTATCAACCATACTTTATTTATATTATGTAGTTATTGTTAACTTGGATTATAGCCAACCCTAATATTCTGGAACAAAAGGATAACAGGGATTATGTAGCCATCATAGAAAACATCCATATAGACCAGTGGTTACCAAACATTGGTTCTCCAGGTGTTTTGAATTTCAGCTCCCAGAAATCCCAACCAGTTTACCAGCTGTTAGGAATTGTGGGAGCTCAAGTTCAAAACACCTGGAGAATCAAAGGTTGGGAAGCACTGATATAGACTATCCACACTGCAGAATTATGGCAGTTAGGCACCATGTTAATTGTCATAGCTCCATTCTATGAAATCCTAAGATTTGTAGTTTGTTGTGACACCAGCAAAGAGCTCTGACAGCAAAGAGCAAATGTCTCACAAAACTACAGCAATTTGGAAGAAAGAGCTTTAGCCCCAAAAATGGTTGAAAGGGGTTCACATATGCAAAACACACATAGACACACCAGGAAGAACATAGTACTTTAAAAAAAAGGGGGGGGCACAGTAGAATCTATGTATAAAAATAATGAATTCCAGTAGATATTAAACAACTGAATCTCTTTTAATGACATATCAAATAAAAGTGATTTTCACACTGCAATATGAAATGGCTTTGGATAATGAAGCGGTGAAACCCAATGATCCTGAAACTTGTCGAGAGAATGCTTTCGGTTTTATTGCAACCTCTCTTTTTAAAGCTGTTTCACATGATTAAAACAGGGATGTTTTTATCACTTCTCTAGCCACTCATTGCTTCCTGCCCCCAGTGCAATCTGTCTCCAAAAAGAACTGAAGTATAACAATAATGAATCCTGAAATTGTTTGGATTCGCCAGATATCTGAGGGTGCAGAAGCAATGCAGTTTGTCACCACTGTAACTGCCATGGTTCAATGTTCTAGAATCATGGGAGTTATAGTTTTACAGGGTTATTAGCCTTCTTTGTCAAATAGTGCTGGTGCTTCACCAAACATTTTGAGATACAGCCCTGGAATTTAAATATTGTTACTCACCCAAACATGTTCTTCCATCTGCTTGGAGAACTGATTCCTCAGGACAAAAACAAACAGGCCCTTCAGGTGTCTGCCCACAACCATGACTGCACTGAATGTAATTGCTTGCACAGGGAATTAATTCTATAATAAATTAAAAATAAAGGGAAAGCTCTGTATGGAACAGATAACAGATACAAGGAATCCCAAAAGCAGAGCTAAATGTGCAGCAGTCCAACTCATCCAACTGCTTAACATGTGACCAGAATGCCCCTGAGAGTATGAAAAGTGGCCTTTTTTCTTTTATGATTGTGCACACATATGACACAGAAAGCCTGAAAGTACAGCTTCAAGGCAAGCATAACACACAAAACCATCACCTTTAGAAATCAATCTGTTTATCATTTACATAGGGATTACATAGAGGACCGGACTGTGGCGCAGGCTGGAAAGCAAGCCAGCTGCAACAAATCAACAAATCACTCTGACCAAGAGGTCATGAGTTCGAGGCCAGCCCGGTGCCTGTGTCTTGTCTCTATCTCTGTTCTATGTCATGGCATTGAATGTTTGCCTTTATGTGTGCAATGTGATCCGTCCTGAGTCCCCTTCGGGGTGAGAAGGGCGGAATATAAATGCTGTAAATATAAATATAGTCAAAAAAATAACTCCATTATACTCTGGACCTCATAAGAGCGCACGTGAATCTGCTTGTGGTTATATTAAGATATTCGCATGTGTGCATATGAGGTCCAGCGCATAATGGAATGATTAAAAAAAAAATTCCACCAGCTGTCCCCATTCCGCCCTCCATCTTTATCCGCTACAAAGGAAGGCTGTGAGGACAGCGAGGGACCATTTCCTGGGACTGACAGGTCTATGTGTGAACCTGCTGTCAGGTCCCGGGATATTCTGCCTCATTTATAAAACACAGATTTTGGTCTAGAAGTGCTCTCAGAACCCCCTGTTAGAACTGACAATGAATATGTTGGCTGGAGAATTCACATAGTTAAAAAAACCTAACTTTTCCAGGCTCCTTTTATGTTGTATGGCATGCTCTTCTGCTGTTTGTTTTCTTCTACTGAAACTGCCATATGGCGACAGCTGCTGAAATGGGCAGTAAGACTGGAACAAATGTGGGGTTGCCACACATTCCCAGAATCTATGGAAAGTGTTGGCTTTACTAATACATAGCAACAAATAGGGAATGTTCCACATCTAAATCGACAGCCTTGATTATGCAACACCTTACTCAGAATTACATTCCATTTAGTTAAGTACTTTTTATTTTCAAATAGTGTTTAAAGGATCGAAACCTAAACTTTCTAATAGCACTAAATCCAGTTTGTTTTCACAGCCGCCAAAGGAAAATCAACACAACTGGGGGAAAAAACTAAATTACTCTCATGTTGTTCTGTGCATCATGTCCAGTTCATTCATGTCAGGTGTGCATTGCTCATTGCTTGGAACAGGGAAGCCATTATATTACAGCGAAACATACTTTTTTGATGTTAGAGAAACTGCTTTACCGCAGCATTTAAGAGGTTTGGAAAGTTCATGATGATCTTTTAATCTATGGGCCTGCATGAAAGTGTGTTTACTCACAAGTAAACCCTGGGGAACATGATGTAGATTGTATTCACTGTACTTCTAGTTTAGCATCAGCCCAAATCAAAAACGTAAGGCAGAAATCACTTTCAACCGAACCCCCCTCTTACAATAGGAAATACTATGATTTGTGGCCTAGACTGAGCAATGCATTACAACTCTGGGAGACCAGCATCCAAATCCCCATTTGGCCATGGAAACCCAATGGGTGGCTTTGGACAAATCATATTTTCTCAGCCTAAAAGGAAGAAAAAGGCAACAAATATAAAGAAATCGTGACAAGAAAACCCCAAAGTAGGTTTGCCTTAAGGTCCCTATAAGACAGAAATTATTTGAAAGCATACACCAACAAGAAAATTGGGGAGAGAAATCAGCAAAGTTGCCATGATATGAAATTTCATGAAAAAGGTGGCAGGGGGTGGGAAGAGAATTCTACATATTTTAACTCAATAGTCAGATTAGGTCTCTGATTCAACCTTATTACCTGATGAACAAACTACATCATATTGATAAGATTTCAGCAGTTCAAAAAAGTAGTAACCTCCAGGGGCCCCAGCACTATTATTAAAATGGAAGGAGCTTAACATTGGCAGGACAAGGCATTATTAATATTGGCTACGTACAAAAATGTTTCTGCAATACAATGAAAACACAGAATATATTGCATTAAAACATCATTGCTATCATCATTCTACTAAAGCTGATAACAATATGAGCACTATATAGCAGCAACAAAATAATGATCATTTAGTATAATTCTGATTGAGAATTCCCGAGTGGCTTCAATTACATAAGTGTAATGATAGTCCAGTTTTGCCTAATTATGTCAGATGATCTCAACCTAAGGTGTTTGAGGTGTTGAGCCCTTGCACGCCCCTGTTCCAATGTCCTTGACAAATTCTGCCATCGAAATGACAGTTGTGTGAAATATCCTTGAGAAAGTGATCAACAGCGTGAGAAATTGCAATACAACTTCTATACACATAGACGAGGATTGAAGGAGGTGGGACAAAGTTTTTGTTGGGTTTTTTAAAATTGTCTGGCTGTTACCTACCATAACAAGTTTTCTTATCAGACAGCAGAATAAAATTTCTTGGACAAGTACAATAATAGGATCCTGGAATATTGACGCAGCCTAAAGTACAACCATGGTTCCATAATGCACATTCATTGACATCTGACAAAGAGAAGAAACAGTTTTGACATATTTAGAATTCTTGCCAAAAACAAGACCTCCAGAAAAAATACTTATCAATTGTTACTTCATTACATTATAATCATGCCAGGGCATCTTCATTGAGGGGAAAAGAATTGTATTATTGGCTATTACAAAACATCTTGTAATATGGAAAATCAGAAATATATGCAGATTTATTTCTTTATCAGCACTAAACTTTATGATTATAGGGTACCAAATGTATGCCTAGTAACACATTTACTTGCAGATTTTGGTAAATGCAAAAGACAGTTTTGCACGTTTTCAAAATCCCAAGTCAAAATCAAATGATCATCAGCATGTATGCCTCTAAAAACTATCATAATGCACTACAATAATGGGGTAAAATATTATTGGACTACAAGGTCAAGATGCTACCAGGTAGAATGTTCTTCCAATTGGGCTGGTGAAGAGATTCTGGAAGTTGCAGTAAAACTTTTTCATGTTGAATGAACTACAGCTCACTGTAATCAATTCAAGCACATACCGTAAAACACCACAAAATGTTTTGTTGATTTAGGCCTTTACATTTATCAGTTTGTGCATTTTGCTCATGGTTTTCTTAACGAGTAAGAAGGAATTATTTGTTTAATTCATCTTATATATATTTATTCTCCCAGAATAGTATACATTTGTGCAGTCAACAAACAAGCATGCATTATTTTCACAAACAATGTAATTATATTAAAACTAATCATCCTGCTTTACCTTCACATGATTTTCTCTTTTTGCTTAAAGTGAACCCACTCATACATTCGCATTGACTGGTCTTGGGGTCTTGCTTACAGGTGCTTCTCTTGCAGTTCCTTCTGTTTGAAAGACAAGGCCTTTCAACTGGAAAAAGATGATTTCAGATTAAAGAATAACTTCAAATGTGCTCAGTTCTCATCTATGCTTGCAAAATGCATTTCTTAATCTGCTTCTATACAAGTTTGCCAACATCAACTGCATTCTGGTGTGTCTTGCTGATTTTTTTCCGCCACAACCTCTATGGTAGCCTTAATTGAATTGAGTCCACTCTACTTGCAGTTTTGGAACATGATTTAGTAACAATCACACATTTTGCAAGGCAGTATTTGTTGTTGTTTTTTGTGCCTTCAAGCTGTTTCTAACTTATGTTAACCTAAGTCTGTCATTGGGGGGGGGGGGGGGGGTTGGCAAGATTTGTTCAAAGGGTGTTTCCTTTGCCTTCCTCTGAAGCTAGGAGACTGTGATTTGCCCAAGATCACCAAGTAGGTTGGCTGAAGCAGGGATTCAAACCCTGGTGTCCAGCATCATAATCCAATGCTCAATTCACTAAACTATATTGAATCTATAGTATAATCAACAAGAAACAGTATCCCAACCCAGTGAAGGTGAAGCACTTCATTTAGATTCAACCTACGGAGAAAACTGCTATGAGCACTTGTCACCTACTAGCAGCTTAGGGTCAGGGCAAACCCTACCATTATTGATTTACAGAATCACTAAAATTGGAGTCAACATTTATGCAAATATACAGTGGGCCCTCAAACACACATTGGTTGATATGGAGGGACAACTGTAGTTGTAAGTGATGTCCAGTTATGTGATTTTCAGTCATGTTTACATCCAGTGATGTAATAGACCCTACTCAACTGGAGCACTAGACTCTTTTCATTACCAGGGAGGACATCTGCCACCCCCTTAGACTTGCCTAAATGTCGCTGCAATCCTTATATTTAGGAGAAGGAAGAAAATGAATTGCCAGCGACAGTATATTATTGTAATCATTCATTTCGAATTCAAAATATTTTGTGGTCCTCAAAAAGCAAGCAAGTAAGATCAATTAGATTTACAGAAGACCCGTGCTTACCAGCAGTCTTACTGGTTTCTTGGGGTGGACTGACAAGATGACTACCAGAATCCACCCACTGTACTACCACTGACAGCCTTTCAGAGAAGTCTCATTTTGCAATGACCATGTATGTAATACAACAGTTTCTATGCAATTCTAATTCCCCCTTTATCTCACAGCTGGCTGCATATATGGACTCTCCTTATCTGTAGCATCTATCAATTGTGCCAGGCCTGCAATTAGCACTATGCAACAGATTATATCACAGAGTTGCGCAATTCATATACTGGCATTGCAAAAGTACATTGTATTGGCTATCTGACCAATACCACGCATTGCATTGCTGTGAAACTATCTGGGCAGAGCTAAGCAAGCGTACAGAGGGGAGGGCAGGTAAAACAGTGGGAGGCATCCTGGTTTGACCTGCTGCAAACATAGCACTAATCTACTGCAAAGAAAAGGGCACGTAACTAATCGCCCAAACATGACCCTTGCAAGCAGAGAACAGTTAAAACAGTTTCTGTGTTGTATGTGCAAAGCACATGAGTACTCATTGCCTTTCTTAAACAACATTAGATTGTGCATTTTAACCTCCAGTACCTACGTTGGCTTGGCCTCGGCAAGGCATCTAATTAAAGCCTACATGATTTCATTCCCAGGTTTCCCTTGTGGCAAGATCCCTTTATAAATCTCATTTGTACTTTAGGCTAATTAGCCTTCCCTCAATCCAGGTTCTTGGGCTGGATAAGCTAGGCGATGCACATACAAAGTCCAGAGAGTTCATCTGGATTGGGCAACCTAAGCTCCTTTCCACCTCCTCAATGTTTTATAAGAACCCATTCCAGAAAAAGAGGGACAGGGAGACCTATATTGCGAGAGCTCCGTATTCCTGTGCCTCAGTTTAGTTATCCTGCTGCAGAATGAAACCTGTAGAGTCAATGAATCCTGTATCCTGTATGAACGAATAGCACGTCTACACTGTAGAATGAATGCAGTTTGACACCAATTCTATTACCATGACTCAGTGCATGGAATCCTGGGTTTCACAAGGTCTTTAGCCTTCTCTGGCTCTGTTTGACAGAGAAGGCTAAAGACCTTTTAAGGTAGAGTCTCGCTTATCCAACGTTCTGTATTATCCTGCCTTTTAGTAGTCAATGTTTTTGTAGTCAATGTTTTCAATACATTGCAATGTTTTGGTGCTAAATTCATAAATATAGTAATTACTACATAACGTTACTGTGTATTGAACTGCTTTTTCTGTCAATTTGTTGAAAAACATGATGTTTTGGTGCTTCATTTGTAAAATCATAATGTAATTTGATGTTTAATAGGCTTTTCCTTAATCCTTCCTTATTATCCAACATTTTCGCTTATCCAATGTTCAGTCAGCTGGTTTATGTTGGATAAACAAGACTCTACTGTACAACTACAGTGTTCCCTCACTACTTCGTGGTTCACTTTTCGCGTATTCGCATTTTCGCGCTTTTTCAATAAACTCTAAAAGAATATTATAAATCATAAATAATTACAATTTACAGCCTAAGGAAGGGAGGTAAGAGAAACTGAAGGGAGAGAAAAGGCGCCCAAGCGGCAATGGGAGAAGAAGGAGGCAATTTATCAACACATGATTGTTTGATAAAGACTTAAAATAGTGTATCACTGCTAAAATAAGGTATAAGTTTGGAAATAAATATAGTGTCGCTACTTCGTGGAATTTCACTTATTGCGAATGGTCCTAGAATGTAACCCCCGCAATAAGTGAAGGAACACTGTATCGAAATTCCATAGGATTAGGCCCTGGCAGTTAAAAGTGGTGTCAAAATGCAGTAATTATATAGTATAAATGCATTCCTGCTCTTAAACTTACAGGAAGACAAAGGCAAACTCATTCTGAACAAATCCTGGTAAGAAAACCTCAGTATAGGTCTGCCTTAGAGTTGCACCAAGTCAAAAACAACAAAGTAGCCTGAGTAGTCTAAGCCACCTGGCTTTCTATTGCTAGATTTGATTATGATCCATATTATTTTCATTATTGACTGCATGCCCCTCCACACTGATATGTAAGCTAAATTTTCTCCTCTTCTGAAGCACTAACTAAAATGATATTATGCAATGATTTTCATGGTTAGGTTGGCTGATTAGTGAGAAATACATATTTCCAACTGCAACAGAGCAATGATACTCCAAGCATGTGGGTGTCCAGTCTCGTATATTTCTCCACAAATATCATTATCATGTTAGCTATCTATAAACTCACTAGCTGTGCCCGGCCACGCGTTGCTGTGGTGTCTGGTGGTGTTGGTGAGAAATTGTTGAGGTAGTGGTGGTATTGAATTGAGAGGCTGAGTGGCCATCTGTTGGGCGTGCTTGGATTGTGTTCTCCATGGCAGAATTGGGTTGGACTGGATTACCACAGTAATTATTTCATATTACAGTAGAATCTCACTTATCCAATATTCGCTTATTCTGGATTATCCAACGCAGTCTGCCTTTTAATAGTCAATGTTTTTGTAGTCATTGTTTTAAATTCATTGTGATATTTTGGTGCTAAATTTGTAAATATAGTAATTACAACATAGCATTACTGAGTATTGAACTACTTTTTCTGTCAAATTTGTTGTATAACATGATGTTTGGTGCTTAATTTGTATAATCATTACGTAATTTGATGTTTAATAGGTTTTTCCTGAATCTCTTCTTATTATCCAACATATTCACTTATCCAACATTCTGCCGGCCTGTTTATGTTGGATAAGTGAGACTCTACTGTATATTTATAATCTTATATTATCTGTTTAGAACTGGATTATATGAGGCCCCTTCTACACAGCTGTATAAAATGCACACTGAAGTGAATTATCTGGCAGTGTGGACTCAAGATAATCCAGTTCAAAGCAGATAATATAAGATTATAAATGGAAGGGCCTTGAGTCTACACTGCCATATAATCCAGTTAAAATCAGATAATCTGTGGAAAATGCCTAAGTGAGGCCTAACTGTGCCTGTCCCCTGGGCTGAGTAGGTTGCTAGGAGACCAAGTGGGCAGAGCTTAGCCCTCTAACTGGCAGCAATTGGATAAAAACAATTATTCCTGTCCCTCTAATTAGGACTTTGTTTTTCTTTTGTTTTTGTTTTATCAACCTAGAGCCATGGATGATGGGTTGTGTTGTCACATTTCGAGGTTGGGGGGCTTGTAGTTTTGTTGTTTTGTCTGGTGCCCTGATTCCATCACTCTTTTATATATATAGATTGGGAATATCAGTGCATTAGAGTCCAAAGCAAACTATGGGATAGGATGTCCACAGGGAAATGCAGTCTATGGGTATAATTACACTTTAAAAAAAATAAGTAACAGCCAAGATGCATGTGCGATATCAAAAAAAACTAGCAGCATGAGGTAATGTACAAAATGTAAGTAGCATCTGAAAGATAGGAGTTAATACTTCAGGAAGCAAATAATTTAACATGACTTATGAACAAAGTGCAGGCCACGGGTGGCATACAAAAATCACATCTCACAGCATGATCAAAATAGACTACATTATTTCTAGATATCACTTCTCAGTGATTCTGGAATATATTCAAAGAACAACAAAATCAGCAATCCTATTTATTCATGTATATCTGAGAATAAGGGCGCACCTAGACAGTAAAATACAAAATAATAAACTGAAATAACTACAGTAGAGTCTCACTTATCCAAGCTAAATGGGCCGGCAGAAGCTTGGATAAGTGAATATCTTGGATAATAAGGAGGGATTAAGGAAAAGCTTATTAAACATCAAATTAAGTTATGATTTTACAAATTAAACATCAAAACATCATGTTATACAACAAATTTGACAGAAAAAGTAGTTCAATACGCAGTAATGTTATGTTGTAATTACTGTATTTACGAATTTAGCACCAAAATATCATGATATATTGAAAACATTGACTACAAAAATGGCTTGGATTATCCAGAAGCTTGGATAAGCGAGGCTTGGATAAGTGAGACTCTACTGTATCATGTAGGGCAAAATGAGGTTTTAAATACCAGAACAAGAACTAAATCCAAAGGTTTATTCATAATTGCCATAGAATTATCTTATATTAGCACTGTAGGCTTCCATATCAACCAAAAATTAGGCTGAGAGGCTTACTGGCCTTCCAAAACCAATAGGAAGCCAAATGCATTGATGGGAGGGCTGCGTGGAATTGCCTGGAATTTTCCATTCCATCAAAAGTTCTGTATTTAATACTGTCCCATTCAGAAGAAAGTGGATACTGGAAATGTGAGACTGATAGCATGGACTTCAGATCTGGTGAGCATATTGAGCCAATATATTTCGTAATGACAATGACATTAAAATGTCAAGAAATAAAATAAAATAAATAAATCAGCTATAGCATCCTAAAGGTATTTGAAAAAGGTTCATTGAAAAATGTCATCAGGAATTAGAAGGAGCAGCATAGACTGGGACAGGAAAATATGAGATGGCTAAACTGAAAATGATCCAAATTATATGAAGTTTAATTTTTTCGAAATATTTATTATCAATGTAACTGCATCACGAATTACCAAGTGTTTTAGAATCCATCCCCATGCTGATCTTCTTTAATGGATGTACAACCAGTATTTCAGCAGGTTGAGAACTTGCAGGCTGCAGGTTCATTGCAACTACATCTTTCCCTGTGTATTTATTGGCCCGTCGGATAGCACCAGTTGAGTCAGAATAATATATATGGTCAGCAAAGATAAAGATGTCATAGACTTGGTTTCTATAGGGAATAAAACGATAGCATTGATTTATTAAACTTCATGCTCTAGGAGGAAAAAAAGTTAAAGATCGGCTTTAATCCAGAGCTCTATGAACATTCAGTTGAAGAAGTTACATCAGGGTGAGAATCATGCAGTCCTGCAAGCATAAGTCCAGGCAACCTATTTGCAAATTTAACATTGGCATGTTTAACTTTTTAAGTTTTGATTATTCTATGATTAATATATTCTTTATAGAAATGTCTAGGTTCTCCAGAATGATCCTATGGTCAATTGTCTGACAGAAACTAACCACAAAGTCATGCTGGAAGACCCAGATGTTCCTAAAGGTATTCACTGCCCTAATAATATGGAAATAAGGAAGAAATGTGACTTTAAAAATAGAAAAATGTTTGAAAACGTATTTTTCAAGTAGCAAGAATCTTAGGCTGATGAAAATCTTCGCAGTTTATTCTGCATAAAAATTACACTTGGATATTTTACACAGAAAAGAGCATTTTCTGCATAGAAAACAGAATTTTATGCTGCATTCAGATATTATTTACTGTGCATAAAAAGCTGTTTTCTTGGAAGAAAAAAATCTGTAATGGAACATTCTGTAATTCTATAATTGAAAAACATAGATTTACACATAAAACATAATTTTCAGGCCAGAAAATAGCATTCCCTGTGCAGGAAATAATATCTCTGCATGATATTTTCTTTGCAGAAAGTGCTGTTTTCTATCCAAATCTATTGTGTACACATTTCCCAAATTATTACTAGCTTTCAAAAATGGTGTGGCTTTCAAAGGCAAAAGTGGTAAAATATTTGCAGAAACTATTTGTTGCTGCATTTGAGAAGAAAGTTAGTTAAGAATTACATTCCTGTATGGAAGCCACCAACTGCTACCCTACTGTAGTTTAGTTTAATAGTACAGTAGAGTCTCACTTATCCAACACTCACTTATCCAACATTCTGGATTATCCAACACATTTTTGTAGTCAATGTTTTTAATACATCGTGATATTTTGGTGCTAAATTCGTAAATACAGTAATTTCTACATAGCATTACTGCGTATCGAACTACTTTTTCTGTCAAATTTGTTGTATAACATGATGTTTTGGTGCTTAATTTGTAAAATCATAACCTATTTGATGTTTAATAGGCTTTTCCTTAATCCCTCCTTATTATCCAACATATTCAGTTATCCAACGTTCTGCCAGCCCGTTTATGTTGGATAAGTGAGACTCTACTGTAGTACTATATGTTAGAGATGACTATATAGATGCCTAAGTTCAAACACTTATAGTTTCTAGTTGGATTGGGACAATTTTCTTGCCAATTTGATAATTTATACACATTCACATACCGTATGATCTGTTTGTGCAAATGAACAGAACTACCATCATAGCTACAGGATCTGATATGTGTAATTTCATCATTGCCATCATTGTACTGCATCCAAAAAAGCTTCTGATTAAGAAAATCCAGTGAGACGCTTCGGATTTTTCCAGTGCTCCTTAAAACTCTCCAAACTTCTTTTCTATCCAGAACAGCTCCGTAGATGCTGCTAAAAGCTCCTTCAGAAGACCAAAATAGAATCCTGGTGATAAAATTGGGTACATCTTCACTGATACTGAAAATTCTCTCAAGAGCAATAAAGCAGTATAATTTCTCATATTCAATACTTTTCCTTGTTTGCTTAAATCTCTGTACTTGTAGTACTACTTGGAGAAAAAATCGTTTTTGATCTTGGTTTCAACTTTCAACCATAGTTTCTTTGTTTAAAGGAAAGAAGACATTAAGGTGTGAATTGTGTAACCCTTCATATGTGATTGAATTCTGACATGACTGGCACACTGTTGGGCTTCTACAAGTGGCAGCCAACAACATCTGAATGGCAACCTAACTCCAATCTTGAATAAGAAAGGTGTCTTAATATCATCTAAGGCAGCGAGCCTTCATAAATTTTCAAATCAGTGAATATTGTCTAAATCAGTGCTTCAAAGACTATCTGATGTGAGGAACCATCAACCACTCCCTCATACACACACACTGTCCTAAGCACAGGTATCATACTGATTCCCATTGGCTTTAACTGTTCCTTTCTTTCCTGGAAATGTTCTATAGACCAACAACCAGTAGCTCACAGGCCCATAGATCACCACTTGGAGTAGCACTACTCTAAACCAAATTATATTTAAGATCTATTATGATTCCCATAATCTTAGTAGATATATTCTTAAACTTACCACAGAACTAGGACACTGTGGATAAGAAAAAAAAGTTGAGTGTATTAATTTCACTGGAAGTTACCATAGAGTCATACTGCAGAACCTAACAAATGCCCAGACCTGAGTAGGTAAAACTGCAGATACTGATCCCACAGGTATGGAATCATAGTATACTGATCTTTTCACTGCAATTTTGTTACTGTAAGCCTTAAAGTCAACCTTGACTTACCTTCTGCTTGCATCAACAGCAATACTTGTAGGATGATGATCATCTTTTGCAAGGATTTGAGAGTAGTTTCCATCCAGGCTGATTGCCTCAATTGTGGCTTCTTGATAATGAGCCAAATAAATATTTTGGTTTATCCAGTTTACTGCAAATCCAGATATATCTTTTCCAGTATAGCAAATTGTCTGTATCCAAAGCAAACAATAGGAAAACGAGAAAAGAAGGAGAAGAAATTGTTATTACTTTAAAACCTGCACTGATAGTGTTTGGATTCTTTCACACCATCTAAAATTTAGAGTTAAAAAGATTAAATTCTTCTGAGCCTATCTTTGGCCACTTCTACACTGCATTATATCCCAGGATCTGATCCCAGATTATCTGCTTTAAACCAGATTATATGAGTCTCTAATGTCAGATAATCTGGGATGAGAATATAATCTGGGATCAGCTCTTGGGATATAGGGGCAGCGTAGAAGGTACCTGAATGGGATCCATCCTTATGCAATAACAGAGGGCTCAGCAATACAAAAATTGGGCCTGTTAATTATAGAACCACTGACAACCTCATCAGATGGGGTAAAAATCAGCAGCACATGCCATTTCCTCTTCAGTTTTGCGACAGAGCCCAATGGCTCCCATCCCACGACTTACATCTACGTCTGGCAGGCCTCTATCACAAAACTGAAGAGGAACTGGCATATGTCGCTGCATGGTAGGCTGCGCATGTTGCATTGGGATCAACAGAGGGAGACAGTGGGATGGGGTGTAGGGTAAATTAGACAATGTTGGGCATGGGGTGTTGACTTCAATATGAGGCATGGGGTGTCAGTTTCAATATGAGGCATGGGACAGTCTGTGGCAATTCCAGGGGCACATATGATGAGGTCCTGTGTCTTCAAGCACTAAGCTGAATGTCTGGTGCATTTTCACCACATTTTTCCATGTGCTGGGAGGGTGAAGAAGAATAAGAGGCAAAGGAACTATATAATCCCAAGATTCATGCAGAATTCATATCAAAGGATAGAGGGTGTTGGAAAAGAGATTGGCATATGTAACAATGGAGGAGAATAGATATGTCGACATATTGCCAGGTGGGCTTGGACATTTGTTTTGCAAAAAAATGGCTTGAATAAAGAAATGTTCCATTACCTCTGGATTTGAGCCATTCAAGGATATTCGCTGGAGAAGACCTTTTTCTGTGTCCAACCAATAGATATGTTCTTCACCATAATGGTAATCTAGTAATACTGATAAGCCAGTATCAGTCACCATTTTTTGGTGATGAGTTCCATCTGCCTCAATTCCAAAGATAGCATTGCCTTGGCTGAAAACTAGAAATGGAGTGGAAACTAAACAAGAAATAAATAGGAGTGAAAAATGTGTGTCTTCATAGATAAAAATATTATCAGATTAAGATCTTTTCAGCATTAGGTATTCTTCTTTATTTTTATGTAATTTCCAGACTTTCTCCCAACATGAGACATTTTGCTGAGGTTTGGACTTCAAGTTCCTTTGATACTGCAGTTTTCCTCAATTAATGAAAATGTTGTATACATTAATGAAAAAATGACAAGTAATTTCTGATTTTACAACTTCTCCAGCTCAAAACTCCATATGTAACAAGTTTCATCATGCTTTCAACTTCACACTTGCACATCTTTCCAATGGAACTCAGTTAACATTTTCAGAGACAGTTGAATGATTACACTATTAGACACAGAGCCTATACGCCAGCTGTCCCCAACCTGGCACACTTTAACTATATTGGACTACATTTACAATCATCCTCACCCTTTCTATATTATAGAAGCAGAATGAACTGGGACAATGTCCTTTATTTTACTTGAGCACAGTTGATCATCAATTTAGGATTACAGGATAGGTCATGGATGGTCAGTTAAACTGCTGTAAACATCTTTTGCACAAATAAATGAAATTTATGGCAACAAAGTAGGTTTTGTCTTAGAAATCTGACCTTGGCATTGCTTGCATTTTCTTCCTGGTCCCTGCCTTGATCAAACATTTACATAAATTTTGTAACCAAGTTGTCCAGACATGGAATTTCTCACTATCTTAACACACACTAACAGAACTTCAGAGGAATGAATAGCTGCAACATGAAAGATAGTTTGCTTTTGGAGGAATTAATGAGCACCCAGATTTTTTAAAAAAAATCTCAATGGCTCTTTTAATGAAATTAATTTTAACAAGCAAAATGAGTGATGGACAATTGTTGAATTCTGTTACCACAGGCAATTTCAAAACATGTATGGCTATATGCAGATCTGTCTCTTTTCACCACATGCATGGCTATCAATGTGTATGAATGTTGCCTTGTGAAAGGTTACTGTACAACAAGTTAACCAAAGCTGTAGTTTTAAAAAGTAGTGGGGAAAGTGCAGTGCATATGGTATATATGACTCTCCATGCCATTGTTAAAGCAAAAGGCATCCCAGTTTTTTTTAATAAATGTTCCAATTACTTCACTCAGTTTAAGACATTAGAATATGAGAGGCCTCAGGGGGGGACAATAACAGAATCAAGTAGAATAATACATTCTGGGGGTAATGTTCTCTGCATAACTGTAGAGGCCTCAGCATGGATGAATACAGTCTTGCAATAGGAGATGGTATCAGTTGGTATGATCTTGCTCCACTCCCACATGCATGGTGATTGAGTATATGGGGATTTTTCTTTATTACTTTAAGGGCGGGAATTCTGTGGTACTCCAGGTTCTCTTGGATTGTAGCTCCCATCAATCCCAGACATCATACCCTTGTTGCAGTAAGTATGCTTTTGAATAGACCCTTCACTAAATGAAGACTCAAATTGATATAAAAAATAATAAGTAAAAACTATAGAGCACTAAGGAAGGCTATCTGTAAAAGATACAAAACAAGGAAATCAGAAGTAAATGTCATTAACTATTAAACTATTAAAGGTTCAACAGAACAGCAATGTTTCCTCTAGCCTTCTACGAACCAATAAAAAGGAGGCTAACTCAATCTCCTTGTGGGTGGAGGTCAACAACTGGAGTAGTTAGATCAAAGGTCTTGTCTGGAGTTTCATGCCCCCACTCCCACAAATTGAATCTCACTAGTAAGTGAGACAAGTATCAAAATGACTGGTGCTAAACACAAATTTAAGGCAGTCTCAGGGCACTTCCAGACAGCTACAAAATGTGTGCCAAAGCGGGTTTACCGAGGTTATTCTGAATTAATTATTTTTTACCAGGGACACCTATGGTAAAAACCCAGACAGGTCCCACTTTTTGCTCCTGTCTGGATAGGCCCTCAGGCTGGATCTATACTTCCCAATATCCCAGGATCTGATCCCAGATTGTTTGCTTTGAACTGTATTATATGAGCCTACACTAGCAGATAATCTGGGATCAGACCCTGGGATAAAGGACAGCGTAGATTCAGCCTCACATGGGAGGAGGTGGTCCCTGGCTTGCATCTTAACATCTTTTATGATGAAGAAATATCTTTTAAAAAGAACAAAGGGATCTTACCACTTATATGACAAGACTTCTTGTCATTAGCCAATGTATAGCCTGGCATACAAGAGCACATATAGGATCCTGGAGTATTGATACAATTTTGACCACAGATGCCAACTCCACCTTCTAAACATTCATCAATATCTGAAAAACAATGGCTTATAGATCAGAGCACAGCAGGAGATCAAAGTCCAGAAATGTCTCCACACAGATCCAGTTTTGACATTGATGTCTTAACTATTTATTGCTTCCTTATCTTAATTCCTATAATTAAAATAGCATTAATCCTTGTGTAACATTTGGTCATCCACAGCACCCTGTATGGAATGGAAGTCACGAAAACTGATATTCAGTTTAAATAAAACAATTTACAGAAACCCAGCAACTACCCCTTCAGCATAATCTTGGATATGGTTGTTAGAGCAGAAACAGGAAAGAGTGCAAAACATTGTAGTTGGTAATTTCATAGTTGCAGAAGATGGAATTTCAGCAGGTGGTGCTTGTTACCTGATTGTGTGGCAAGCAACACCAACTGAAATTTAGTATTCTTTCAGTTAAATCTGTAATGTAAATAACCAACTACAATGTTATTCACTCTAGTTTGGGAGTAAACCCTATCTACTCAACATACTGAATGAAAGGTAGGCATTTTCAATAAAGCTAAACTATGTTGCAATGAATCTGTTGCACTTGTCTATTCATTGGTGTCATCTTAGAGGTTAGCTTTTTTGCTGAGTGCAATAGTACACAGTCTATTTATTGCATTTACAGATAGCCCTAGTCTTACAGGACTTGCTCATCGCCTGCTTACTTTTATGCCAAGTGTAAAGCAGCTGCCATCTTGCTGCAGCTGCTCTGGATATCCTGGCAACAACTTCTCTGCAGTGAGAACTTTCCCTATGTTAAATAAATCCTCTTAGGGAACACAAAGGCTGCCCACAGTGCTCTGACAGGCAAGGCTGAAAGGAAGAATGAGGTCTCAAAGACTTCTTTATACCATCCCAGCAGAGACAATCTTGAGAATGAGCAAAAACGATGAATCATCTCATTGAAATGCTAGCAGAAATGCCCAGTTCCCGTGTACACACACAAGCAACCTCATTTACCAGAGATCCCAAAAATGCCTCAATTATAGAAGGTAAAGCATTAGTATGCAAGGCAGGCAGACAGGCAGGACAACACTCTTGTATTGTGAACTGAAGCAAAGTCTGCCCTAATATATTTCCTCTTTTCCTTGCACTGTGAACTTTCTTGAATGCCCTCTAGGTCTAGTAGAGTGTGTTTAGGCATGTAGGGGTCTAATAATCTTGTTGTGTGCCTCCAAATTATTTCAAACTTAGGGAAAGCCTAAGGCTTTTGCCTTCCTCTGAGGCTGAGAGAGAGTGATTTGCCCAAGATCACCCAATGGGTTTTCATGGCTGACCAGGGATTCAAATCCTGGTCTCCAGAGTGAAGCACTACACCGTCTCTTATAACATCAGTGCACATTGTTTATATCTTTTGTGCCAGTGAGGTGTAATGGTTTGAATGTTAGATGAAAACTTTGGAAGACTGTGGTTGAAATTCCCCCCAGAAAAAGAGGAAAGCTTTTATCCATCGTTTCACTGGGGGGATGTTTGAATGTATCCCCATCTGAACAAATCCTGTCAGGATAGCCGTATGATAAGGGTGTTTTAGGGTTACCATAAATTACTTGAAGGCACACAACTACTGGAGAACTGGTGCAATAAATAGATATGGAATTATGTGCAATGACTATTGGAATGGCCCGGACTATGTTTGTGGATCATGTGATTAATTGTGAAGGTATTGTTTTAATTGTATTTTATAATTCCATTTTAAATGTTTATTTTATTGTACATTGTTTTTAAAGATATCAAATAGTTTCCTATGCGTAAAGCCGCCTTGAGTCCTCTTTGGGGTTGAGAAAAGCGGGGTAGAAGTGTCATCAATAAATAAATAATACTAATGCAAACCACCTTAGATGTAATACACAGTACTACTTAAGGTGATGGCTCATGCAAACATTGAGTCCAAAGTCCTAAATTATTTATCTGTGAAGCTCTAGTGGTTTGAGCCCTAAGTTACAAATCAGACATTAAACCTACTGGGTTATCTTGGGCATGTCACTCTCTCTCAGTCTTAGAGGAGAGCAATGGCAAATCTCTTCTGAACACATCTTACCAAGAAAACCCTGTGATCAATTCCCCTTATGGTCACTAGAAGTCAGAAACTACCTGAAGCACACAACAACGTCCACTGCAAAAAAAGGGTCATAAGAGACAGTAAACAGTGAAACAAAACTGTTTACATAGAATATGTTTCAAATGAATAAAATTTAAAAACCCTTTCCAATTCCAAAGTCATTTGCACACCTTTAGCTGTGAGGCTTCTGATAATGGAGGCCTTTAAAATGACAGATAAATATCATATGGCTTTATTGGTTGTCACTGGTTTCATTATACTTGCCAATTAAGACATTTTATCCATTCTGTTGGGTAGATGGGATTTGTTCCAGAACAAGAGTGCATAACACTGCAGCTGGGATCTATTATTACATCACTGATTGAGTTGATTTTCCATCTTATCAAAGGTGTCTACAAATTTTCCTTCTACTAAAGAGAGGACTTGGTACTTTTAATAATTACCCTTTCAAAACTACAGTTCCCAGAACCTTTTGGGAGAAGTAAGGACATTGAAATCGATAGCTACTAAAGTGTAATTATCACTAGGTGTTAATTCAGGTCATGAGACACAAGACACCTTCCATTAAATATTTCATTTTTAGTCAGAATTGAATTGTTATAAAGACCTCATTCAAATATTCTCATGCTTATATTTATTTATCCTTTCTATATATAAACATCAATATTGCCAATTTTCTTACCTGATCAGAAATCTAAAAAGAAATTCACCCACCTTTGCAAGATAAATTTTCTTTCCGGTATCCAATAGGACATGTTGTCCAGTGTTCTTGAGCTGACAGACTGATCAAACTTATTGTACCGACGACATGCCAAATAAATGTGAGAAAGAGAAACATTGTCTCAAGTAAATCCCCATGCACTGTTTTCTTCAACTGATTTCAGTCATCTTCAAGATAAGACCAAACAAACAAGTGGATCTGCAAGGTGCGCCTACCTAAAAAACAGCCGGCTGAGAAACATCTCCCTAGCTTTGCTCTCCTTGAGGTTCTCACTGTCAACAGCTTGTACCCTTGAATAAATCCTAGGGTGATCAATTCTGTATGCATGCACACACTCCTTGTCCTTTCTTTCTTTCTTTTTTTCTTTCTTTTTGAAGCCAAGTATGAAATGCCTGACCCTCTTGTTACAAATTTAACATGGCTTAACCCAAAGATCACATGCGCTGCTGCAGATTCCAAAGCTGAAACAAAATTGTAGAAGAAATGTGATGCTGTTGTTGTTGTTGAAAGGTATTAGTTGAAAAAGAAAAATGATCTTCTGTGAAATGTTTGAGAATTGTATGTTTAGCATAGGCAGGTAAGGCTGGAAAATATACTGGTAGGTCTCTTTTGAAGCACACTTTAGACAGACTCTCTCCTTTTCTTTCTATAGCTTGTTTCCCCCACCCACCCTTTCTTCCCTTTTTAGTGCCACTCCAGTGCAGCTACTCTTTGCACACAGAAAGTGAAGGACGCCAGCCAAAGTACAGCTAGGCACTCACACATTCATGCACACACATACTGAAAGACAAAAGAAACAATGATATAATTTAGAGTTTCCAAATTATCATTAGAATATAAACATCAGGCAAATAAGCCACTTTGATTACACTTTGATTGCTATTCTTTTTTAAGTAAGAGAAAACCATTCAAAATTTGCATCTCCATATATTACAGATTTTATGCAAAAGTCTTTTGAAGATGGATGTGCTGTTTTTTGTTGTTGTTATTGATATGTGATGAGGTTAGCCTGGGCTTCAATAGAATCATCACTTGTTTCTATAAGGCATTAGGGGGAGTACTGGATGGCCAATGATTCCATGTCAAGGAAAAAAAATGTCTGAATTAACAGTGAGAGGAGAGCATCATGGGGTTAGAATAGTTTCTGGAAGAAGCTTCTTAGGGTGCACCGACGCTGTTGAATTAATGCACTAACATCACTTTAAGTGCCATGGATCAATGCTCTTTAATCATGGGAATTTTCCAAGGTCTTTAGCCTTCTCTGCAAAAGAGTGCTGCTGCTTCACCAAGTTGCAAATTCCAGGATTCCATAGCATTGAGCCATGGTAGCTAAACTGATGTTAAACTGCATTAATTCTACAGTATAGATGCACCCTTAGTCTATAAAAGTCACCTTTAAAATGTCAAATCCCTCAGGTCATTAGCATCCTTCCACAAGTAGAAACTCCATTGATGCTTGACTAGTGTTCCAACCTAAAATGAAATTGCAGTGGAACAGAAATTACTCCTTATGGTCTCCTTGACTTTCAGATCTCAACATTGCAGAACTGAAAGGAAAGGCGAGTTATCTACTGGATTGAGTTCACACCTAAAAAGGTAGCTCTATAAACCGCTTCATCTGGGAGTGTTAAAGCAAATGCTTGTACAATGTCAGGTTGGCTATCCCAACATTCAGAATTAGACTAGAATGGCTCAATGTAACAGCTGATAATCTTGGCAGCACCAAAGAGATGTTCCAGCTGTAAGCATTGGAACCATTTCTAGAAATGTTGGATCAGTTCAGCATACAGTGACAAAACCTGATGGGCTCTTGGAAAATGAGGAGCATGAAATACTGATTAGAAGCTGCGTCACTCTCTCCTGTCCAGAGAACAAATGCATGAAATGATTTCCTTGGTATTTGTGTAGCTGTCCATAGCAATGTCTTATTTCTTCTATTACTGTATAGATTACAAGAGAAGCAAATTTTATCATTTCTGACAAGGTAATGCCCTTATTCCTTATATAAATAGCTCTAGCTGAAGAATGTGTCTTTGTGACGTAAAATGCCCAAATTTATTTTTGATGGATGCTATTGCATCACTAAATTACCCAATGAATGAAAAACCTGAGCTTCTGGTGCCACTTCTTATTAACAATTATTTTATTATTGTTCTCAGTTATTAATCTTTTAAGAAAATAAGTTGCAAGTTTAGTGTCCATCAGCTCAGATTAGATTGATTGCATTCATGGCTTGGACACAGATGTACCTCCCTTGATCCATACATGTAGATTCCACATTAATTCATGAGTAAACACAAATAATTAGAATTCCAAACACTCATGGATGATCCCTTGTTTTCCCTTTAACCTTCTGGCCATGGCTTTTGCCAAAGGCCTTCTTTGTTGCAGAACATTAATGTGAAGCGTCAGTCTGCCATATTTCTTGCTTAGAAGTCTCCGTTGGAATATATCAATACTTGCATTAATACTGCTATGCAGAGATGACTCTCATCACTCTGTACATGTGAGAAATGCAGAGTTGTCACTTGACATTTTTTAATAAATAGGCCAGACTATATTCTATGATTATGTTATATATTGGGGAATTGTATATAATAGATCAGTGGTTCTCAACCTGTGGGTCCCCAGGTGTTTTGGCCTACAACTCCCAGAAATCCTCACCAGTTTACCAGCTGTTAGGATTTCTGGGAGTTGAAGGCCAAAACATCTGGGGACCCACAGGTTGAAAACCACAGTAATAGATGAATGCAATGCATTCCAGGGCAAGTGAGTCCCACTTTTTTCAGTGGCTATTGCTACTCCAGGGACAATGGGCACACGATAGCAGTGTTTGGAGAGAAGTTTCCTAAGCCCTATAGTCAAAAAAATCTAAGTGGTGAATAAACCTTTTACGCTGTCTAAGCAATATTAAAGGCCTTTTCTTCATTGTACCCCACATTTTTGAAACCCATATAAATAGAAGAGAGGAAGAATGGGAGGGAGGGAAGGAGTGAGAAGAAACACCAACAACTAGCTACACCTTGTAGTTTGTCTTTCCAGATTTCTAATCATAACAGATGTATAGGCAGATAAGTATTTTCCAAAAGTCAAGAGTTTATAAGGAAGAAGACCAATACATAATCAGAAGACTCTCAGTTGTATGTGACATGATTTGATCTCCAAGAAAACTTTGAGGCAGCAGTGCTACATACCAGATAACGAAATATCACTGTGAAGAAAAGCAACCCAAAAGGCTCACCAGCATGGGACAAATGAGATGGGGCAGGTGTAAATGAACTTCATTGCATTCTCATGATGCATGAGGCCAAATCTTCCAAATAGGGACACTTGGAGGGCATGTTTATTTAGTTTGAAATACAACATTAACATATTATAAAATTAAGCATGTTAATATTTTTATAAAATTCGTAATGATGATAATGTGTCTTCAAAACATATTCATTGCATTCTGTTTAGGAATTTTCCCCACAAGGAAAAATTAAGTTGCCATTAATTTGGGGTAATTGGACTGAGTTCAAGAAATTTGTTCAAGCCTTAATCCATTTAGCTAAATTCCACCAATTTCAGTGAAACTAAATTGTGACCAGATTAGTCTAGCACCATCCCTTCATTTCAGTACTTATTGACTGCATATGACAACTTTGCATTGTACGATGTTTAATAGCATTCCACAATCTGATCCATGTTTGTATCATCTAACATCTTGGCCATAATCCAAAATAGTATTAAGTCATTAATCCTACACTCATTTAAGTAGATTGTTCCATGACAGATTGCACCTTTTCTTTCTCCCCAAATATTCAAGCATGGCTGTCTAGCATTTTGATTTCAAATGGGGAAAACATAAATACGGAATTTAAAAATCTATTCTCCTATATTTAGGATATATAAAAACCAACAATGAATAGCAATCAATAAGAATGAGGAACATGCTTTACACAAAATATTTTGCTTAAACAACAAACAGGAAATTAATAAAAAAAGACAATATAAATGAGTCAGATGCTTCAAAAATAATAAAAGTCACAAAAGGTTAGATGGTTAAGAGGCATCTTTCCTCCCTTCATGTGTTCTACCACAGACTTCTGATAGAAATGTTCTGTGTGTTGATACTCATGTTTCATAACTGGCAGCAGACTATTAGACGCAAGTCTATCATCACTCTTCTGAGTCCTCCCACTCATCATCTTCGGCTGATTCACTGAATATCCATAGTCAGCAGAAATATTCCGACCTTGAACCTTCACTCTTGAAGGTCATCTGAGAATCCATACTCGACCTAGAGCAAAGAAGCAGTCTTTCCGATTCTTCGGTATTCCTTCGAGCCCAGAGCTCTCCAGCTGCCCCTACCGAACGTGGTTTAAGGGAAAGTGTTTCAAATTTGACATACGTCTCTTTCTCCAGGTCAGCTTCCCGGGTAGATTTTGGTTTCCTGTGAAGCATTAAGACTTTATACAGTAAAAAAAATATGAGGGGTAGAACAACTGCACAGGCTATGCCACTGGCCACAAGCAAAAAGGAAATCTGAGAATCCTCTTCCATAGTTATTCCATCCGTAGAGAAAATGATGCATTGGTCTTTTGTGGGAGGAATTCCTTTGGGACAGACACAGGCCATGTATTGGGTACCAGGTTCCAAACCATCTATTGTGACTTTATTTTTAGTTGGATCTGTGCTCAGAGGCAGCATGTCTTTCTCCCCATACTTTGAGTACAACACAGTCAGAGCAGGACTTGTGGCATTGACTGTTTTCCACATTAAGGTCACTCTTTCTTGGGTTTCAGGAATTACTCGAAGGTTTTTTACTGGAAGGTTTGGCTCTCCCCCGGTTGCTGTGCTGATTGATGTGTCCCCATCTTTCTTACTAATATCACCTGGCTGCTTTTTGTTTCCATTGGAAATTGCCTTAGAATTCTTCTTTCCTTCAGGCACGGTCTTGGGTTGCTTTTTCCCATCAGTCCTTTCGGTGGTCGAGCTTTCAGTGGTATTGCTTTCAGTGGCAGCCAATGTTGTTAAAAAAGTGGTGGTTGTGGTCACAGTTGTAGGAGAAAAAGTGGTTGTATTCCAGGACTCTTGTTTGATATCTTCTTGTGTGGTGGTGTTCTGCTGGTCACCTCCAGTTTTCTTCCCATATTTTTGAGGAGACACAGTTGTGGTGATAACCCCAACAACGGTGACACTAACATAAGCTTCCGACATTCCAGCCAGGTTTTTGGCCTTACACCGGTAGTCACCTGCATCCTTGTAGGAAATGCCTGTCAAACTGAGGATAGACCATCTTACACCATCTCCTGGACTTTCTTGGATCACTAGAAAAGAATTAAATGCATGTAAGGATGGTTATCGCAGCTCAGAGGAGCAGTGATCATACTCCATTTCTCATAATTTGAACAAACAGTTCAGACCAAAAGTATCTTTTTAGTAGTGCTCCAACATTTAGTCAGCCAATGGTTAGATTGATCGATTACAGTTATAATAAAGTAGATTTTAATTTTAATGTAATTTTTCAGAGAGACAAAAATATTAGGTATACATATTAAGTATTCTCATTTATTTTAAACACCTGTCTAATATACAATACTATCAAAAATATTTGACCAACAGTAAGAAGAAAACCAAGAAGTTGAGCATTAAAAAATAGATTGGAGAATATTCCTTTTAAACATAAAACCCAGTACTAGAGGCACATATGACATGGTAAGAATATGGGAAGTTTTGCTACACCACAAAAAAGAACAGCAGTTCAGCAAACAGGGGAAATCATTGCCTTTATGTCAATTGCATCATTCCATTATCAATTTTAACTATTTATTCATCAAATGTAACTCCTGCAGGTCTTTCAAGGCTGAATTGGACCTCTCTTTATCCTCCCCCATCTGACTCCTTTTCATCATGTGATGTAGATTATGCTGAGCTGCACCAACTGGCCCAAGGTTACCTCGAAATCCTTACGGCTGAGTTCAAATTTGGGCCTGAATCTTCCTAGCTCTAGGAATCCAAAGATCAGTCTACTAGTAGTACTTGTCAATATTCATGTGTTCAAACGATCTATCCATTCTAGCTCCTTTTCTGCAGAGGTAGGATACATGTACATTTCACAAATTTCCTTTTTTATGCACTTAGGGTTGAGTGCAAAATTCAATGAACTATAACTTCCACATTATTTGGTACAGAGAGAGATTGCCCCCCTCAAATATAAGACACACGATGTTATACCACTGGACACTACGGTAGCATCACATTTTCCTTAAACTTTAATCCAGTCTCTGCAAAAGGCTGCCCTGGATATGCTTCCTGCAGTGCTGCCCAGTTTAGTCCACCCCATATCCTTCATCACCAGTGCTTCCTCAGATAGAGCTAAATGCTGCCCTCTGAGAGCTGCCGCTTTCATTCATATCACTATATTTTCCTAGATTTTTCCCAAAACTAAAGTAAAAGTGCAACTAAACTTTCATACAAGAAATCTTTGCATGACATGAGCAGGAGAGGAACTCATTAATAGATTTTTTTTTCAGATAGAAAAAATAATTGCTTTTAAAATCATCTCCCCCCGCCCCCCGAAAAAAAACCCACTGCAGAGTGATAATGTCATGCAGTAAGCCACCAGTGGCGAAGTGCGTTAAAGTGCTGAGCTGCTGAACTTTCAGCTCCCGGGATTTGAACAGGTTCAAATCCCGGGAGCGGCTTGAACGCCCGCTGTTAACTCCAGCTCCTGCTAACCTAGCAGTTCGAAAACATGCAAATGTGAGTAGATCAATAGGTACCGCTCTGGCGGGAAGATAACGGCCCTCCATGCAGTCATGCTGGCCACATGACCTTGGAGTTGTCTACGGACAACGCCGGCTCTTCGGCTTAGAAATGAAGATGAGCACCAACCTCTAAAGTCAGACATGACTGGACTTAACGTCAGGGGAAACCTTTACCTTTAAGCCACCACTGAAGGCAATATTACCCTGATGCAGTTCTGCTTTACCTGCATCATGCAATAAGGCCTCTAGTATTGGTCCACTACTATATTCAGTAGATTGCACTTGGTCTCTGCATTTGGCCATCATCTGTTACAAAGCAGAGGATCAATGTGGTCTACTAGTTATTATGAAAATAATGATAATAATAATCATCATCATCATCCCACTTTTATCACAACTGAGCAGCAAACTGGTTACAACAGTAGACGTGGGTTGCCTCTTTTCAGATTGACACCACTTAAACTGCTCAATGCTATGGAATCATATGAGTTGTAGCTTTACAAGATCTATCACCTTCGCTACCAAAGTACTGGTGATTCACCAAACTAAAGCTCCCAGGATTCCATAGCATTGAGCCATCACAGTTTAAAGCGGCATCAAATTGCATTAATTCTATAGTGTAGATGCAGCTGAAGCCAGGCAGTAATCTCAAGAGCTTTTGAGAATAGAGAAATAAAAAGAAATACCTGTATAGTTTACTGGAAGGTTGTCTGACCTAATCCAGGTGAGTTGTGGGGTGGGATAGCCTGTGGCATCACAGCGTAGGAGAACGTTGCTCCCCAGGGGTGAGGTGATTTTTGTGGCCGATGTCATGACCGATGGTTTCAAACACTGTTCCAGCTCTGCTCTTTGAAATAGGATCCCAGCCAGGCTCTCAGGCCCACTGCAAACCACAAAGGGGTCCAGAAGTATAACAGAGGTATCCACAATTTTGGAAAATTCAATAAGCTTTGAAATTCGACAGTCACAATACCATGGATTGTCCTGCAAACCTTCAAACAAAAAAAAATTAGTGAACTCACAGTCTTGATAGCAATGTAATTATGCAATTAGATCAGGATAGCACAATTTGCCCGTATATGTTTCAGCATCCACAGTCATCTTCAGGTTGCAGAAGGCCATTTGTCAGAATATTTAACAAGTCGGACAATATTAGTTTGCCAATGACTAATTATGTTGCAAAGATCGTTTTCCCAACAGTCCACTGATTTATATTTGTTAGCAATTAGCCAGCCAGCTGCTAATTGCTTTCTTCTGCTTTTATTTCATGACTTGTCATAACTGTGAGGAGGGTAGATTGAAAATTCTACAAAAATCTCATTTACGACATGTCTACCTTTTTAGCAGAGCATGGAAAAAATACCTTTAACAAACAATGATCTTTATTAAGTGTATGCCTTCAAGTTTCTTGATGACTTACGGTGACCCTGTGAATTTTATAATTTTTTAGACATGGAATATTCAGATATGGCTTTGCCTGTTCTTTCCTCTAAAATATAGCCTATAGTGCCTGATATTCACTGGCAGTCTCCCATCCAAGTAGTAACCAGAGCTGATCCTGCTTAGTTTCCAAGATCAGGCGGAATCTAGTGGCTTCAGGGTATTTAGGCCCTATAAGCTGTTATTTAAGTGAAACATGTGCATGACAAAAATGGGAAATATAAGAGAAATTTTAAAAATGCATTGTTCATGTAGTCATTTTGATTTGGGAAATAAATAAAATTGCCTATTTAGAGTTTGAGGCAATGTTTTACTCTGCTTGTGTTTATGGTGATAACAACATGGTACTAACATTATTATTATTATTTTATTATGACACAGCAAACAAGATAGATATGCTGGATTTCGTATCACAAAATCACAAGTCGAACACTTTCCAAGTGTCTAAGACTGTGTGATGTATTTTCGGATGATGTGCGCAGATCCCAGTAGGGTAGCCTTTTGCAGTCGGCAAATCGTAATTTTGTCAATGTCTATTGTTTCCAAATGCCAGCTGAGATCTTTTGGCACGGCACCCAGTGTACCCATCACCACCGGGACCACCTGCACTGGTTTCTGCCAGAGTCTTTGAAGTTATTATTATTATTATTATTATTATTATTATTATTATTATGATAATAAGACATGGCTTAGAATGAGGTGTTACCATCAATCCCTCGGTGTAATTTCCCATGTGCCCTCTCTCCTTCCCCCATCACCTAGGGGCATCAGGATAAGGCGCATTAGTGCCCTTTCCCCACCCCCATCAGACAGAGGGAAAGGGCCAAAAATACAGGTAGCTTCATCAGAGCTACCCAAAAGACACCTTACCTCCTGTTGTTGCTGAGGAAGCATCTTGCAATGCTTCCTCGCTACTTTGGTGATCTATGGAGTGGGGCCACGGCCAGTGTCATGTGATGCCACTCGGCAGGCCCCGTTGCCAAAGAGGAGCATAGAAGCCAAAAAAACCCAGTGTGATGAAGTGATGAGTCCCCTAGGTGATTCTATGGTAAGTTTCTGCAGGAAGTTATCACAGGCGATCCAGCAAATTCATAGAAATGATACCTCTCAAGGAATTTTCTAGGTCATGCTGTGAGGTTCTATGGCAGTGGTTCTCAAGCTAAGGTCTCCAGATGTTTTTGGCCTACAACTTATTTGGAACACAGATATCTATAACTAAGATACACGAGGTATTATTGTTATTGTTATTTTTGAAACATCAATTATGTTATCACACGACAGGTCTATTGTTTATATACAAAATATACAGGTACAACTTATCTCTATGCTGAACAAATGTCTGTACTCATATAGATTTTAAATGTGAGATATTTGGTGTCACTTATGATCCATCAAGATACTTTTAACTTTTTAAATCATCAGACATATTCTGTCAATGTATTGGATTGTTGTGTTTATTTAAATGAGATTAATGTCTCACATTTAAAATCTATATAAATACAGAAATTTGTTCAGGATAGAAATAAGTTGTACCTGTATATTTTGTATATAAACAATAGACCTGTCATGTGATAACATAATTGATGTTTCAAAAATAACAATAACATAATATCTCGTGTATCTTAGTTTGGCCTACAACTCCCAGAAATCCCAGCCAGTTTACCAGCTGTTAAGATTTCTGGGAGTAGCATCCAGTAGAAGTGGTTCATTTCATTAGCATTTGCTATTATCCATGGTTTCCTATTTCTGCAGTAAATTCTGGAACTTATCTCCCACGGATATGGGGGTTGTGCTGTACAAAAATAGTTCGTACTCAGCAAAAGGGAGAAGATAAGCTCAAAGCAAACTGCTACAGCCTCTCCTAACTTGTCTGTTCTTCCTCTTTAAGAACTTTTGCTATCTTGGCCCCATTATAACATTGCTTAACCACATCTGTCCCAGTTTTCATCTGTGAATATTGCACACAGTAACAACAAACATGATTGCTAAAGTTGACACAGGATCATAGGAAAGGATTCTGTACCACTCTTCATCAACTAGCCATGGTGAAGGACATCTGAAGAGGTGGCATAACATCCAAGGTAATTGTGAAATGTAGATTGATAGGGTCTGTTACTATTTCAAGAAAGCCCCCAGCCAGAATGACAGGAGGAGGATGCTATAGCCAGGAAAGTTACCTGGCCTTGAATCTCCAGATTTCATGGGTCATCCACATGTGAGAGATGATGGTACAAATTTCTCCAGTTTTGATTAGCTGGGCACCAGTCAAGAGAAGGGGGCTATGGGAACATTTCCAGCTCTGCTAGGAGAACAGCAGCTTGCTAAAGCATGCACGTCTTGGTTGATTTGTTGCTGCAGGCTTGCAAAAACTATGTAAGTAATTTATATATTTAATTAGTTAGCTTCCAAAAATCACCCTTGTTCTACCTTCTGCCTAGGAGCAAGTAAGTGATTTAAATACTAATCTTGTCTCTCCAGGTAATTGAGAACAAAGAATTACCTTATTTCACTTTGATCTGGGAACAGTTTTTTTAATTAAGATTTTTATCTTAATTTCCAAAGTGAGAAAATATGTTCCCTGTGTTTCTTAATTAGCAGCAGTGAGCAATTGAAGGTAGTACTTAATAGATAACACTTTAAAATATCATCAGAGGTTGTTTCTTCATCTCAGGTTTTGTTCCAGAAACCTAATGTACTCAGAACAATCCAGAATGTTGATAATTCAATAAAATTAGTCTCTAATTTCTGCGGCCATTGCATACCAGTTTAGTAGTGCAGAAATAGTGCAAATAACTGTACCTGTTGAAAAAGTCTATGTTCCATAAAAGCTGGTGCCAAATAAAATTAATTAGTCTTTATTGCACCACAACACTTTAGGTGTGTGTGTGTGTGTGCACGCAAAAAGCACATTTTAATATGCTCAAGTTTACAGTTATACACAATCACAGTCCTGGGTTTGCAAGACCAGAGCAATAACAAGGTGAGGTCTTTTATTCTTAACATCTCCATAAGGCAAAGTCAACTTGGCAACAGATAACAACAAACGTGTAAAAACATTATTGCTGAGAAGAAACCTAATATTGAAGATTAGAATATTATTAAATATTATGAAGATTGGGAGCAGTTGCTTGTGAGAAGCCATGATTAAAAAAAAAGAAGAAGAATCATGCCCTAGGAGAAATCAGAAGTACATGCAGGAGTCTTATGGAACATCTTCTGCTAAAAGTATCTTTAAAACACGGGTCTCCAAACCCAGCCCCCGCCCTAAACTTTAGACTTACGGTCACCCTAAGTCTGAAATGACTTGAAGGCACACAACAACAAGAATTTTAATTAATTTGACTAACTCATCAGCCAAAAGCTGGCCCACACTTCCCATTGAAATGCTGGGAGGTTGCTGCACACAGTAACATCCTATGGAAACGTACTGGCAGCACATGGGGTACAGACCCAAAATGAGTAAGAATGTCAGCTCTGGCCTTGTCTTACTCAACTGCTGAGTACACCTGTCCTGTCTGGCACAAGTATATCCATGCAAAGCAGGTGAACATAACACTGAATGAAACATGCAGAATAATCACAGGATGCCTTAAACCTACACCTGTTAATAAACTCTACAAGCTAGCTGGTATTGCCCCCCCCCCCCATGTGCGACGGGAAGTTGCTGCTAGCTGTGAGAGAAATAAGGTTTAACACTGTGAAAGCCATCCACTGCATGACTATCAGCCTCCTCCCAGTAGAATCAAATCAAGGAAAAGCTTCATGAGAACTACCACTCCTCTCAATGTTCCTCCAGCAACAGCAAGAGTATCCTTCTGGGCAGCTAAACCAGGCAATCCCAACTGGATGACCCCCATGAGGGCCTGACCTAATCCAAGAATAGGCAACTTAGAAGTCCCTGAACAGACTCAGAAGCAGAGTGGGTAGATCAAAAGACAACCTGGCAAGATGGCCCTACGTGGAGGAATCCTCCACCTTGTGTGACTGTGGAGCAGAACAAACAACTCCACGTATGTATGCTTGCCCACAATGTCCTGCCTCATGTACGAAGGAAGAGTTGTTTAAAGCTACAGACAATGTGGTTGCTGTTGCCCACATTTGGTCTAAAACTATTTAGCTGTTTGTGATTCCTTTCTTTTATCACTTTTAAACTTATTTATTGTGCAGTGCTTTTGAAACAAAATAAAAAATAAAAACTGGGAAGTTTATGTTGGTTAAAATTGTACTTCATTTTAACTATTATATTATTCTTTCATGGTTTTTTACACTACAAATAAGATATGTGCATTGCGCATAGGAATGAGTTCATGTTTTTTCAAGCTGAGGGAGATGAACCGGCCCTCTACTTAAAAAGTGGAGGACCCCTGCCTTAAAGGGTTTGCAGTTATGTGATGCTTAAGAAAGAGCACCCTCTAGTGAGCTTTTATTGGTACTACCTAGGACCTCTGTGAAGAGTTAACCCACTTTCAAAACCTGGCAGTTTTGTCCAAGTACTTGATCTTGGTTTTAGTGTTAAGGTAACCAAAAAGCATAGTTTTGACACATAAGAGAGGAATGAGGGAACACCAGGGTTTACATTTTTATAAAACCTCTAAAGGGGTGAAGTGGGTGACTCAGTTTTCTCTGTGTAAATAATGTTGACTTTTGCAAGTGAGGGAATGGAAAACCAGAACGAATATCCTGGAAAAGAATGTGACTGATTTACTTAGTGGGTGAAGCTACCAATAAGCATGCTCTACACACCATTCATACCTTCCAAAATTTCACAGATGAAAATTGGGACATGGTTAGTTAAGCAACATTAAAGCATGGCTACAATGGAAAACATTAATAAGGAAGAACAGATAAGCTAGGAGAGGCTGCAGCAACTGGATTTTACCTAAGTCTTCTAGCAACGGCAAGAAGATTTAGATAAATCCCCCCCTTTCTTTCTTCTCCATGTAAAGTTTACAAAGTACAAACTATTCAGAACTCAGTTTGCAGTAATAGAAATAAACTGAGGACAAAGGAGGAATGTGGGAGGAGGAGGGAAAAAAAAGACATTTTAAAAGCAGCCAAAAATGCATTAAGCAGGACTGTGCCTGTCAAATCAGGACAGTTGGAAAGTAGGTTGTTGCATGTTACACTTAAGCATTTAAAGTCCAAAGTCCATAGCTTTGTGCCAGTTTTCTCCCTCATTCTGAACAATGGCCTGGGTTCTAGTCTCCAAAGAGCCATGAAAAGTTAATGGGTCATTCAATCATTCCCACCTTGATCTACCTTGCAGGGTGGTTGCAAGGATAACGTTGAAAGCAAGAGTGGCCACATATGTAGCATTGAGCTCGGGAGCAAAGGAAAGATAGCAGTGAAACTACTAATAAGTGAATAAATAAATCACCGAAACGTGTACCAGCTCATGTAACAAGTAAGCTGCTTAGTGGTAACATGTGAGTGTAAGACACGTCTCCAGCAGGATCCTAGTCAGGACTTGGGTATACGAGAAGTCAGCCTATCAAGCCATACTGGAATGGCACATGCCCACCTATCCAGGGATCACTAGATCAGCATGGGCACTACAGTCCATCTAGAGAAGCACTGACTAAAACCATCCTAATAGATTTTAAGATATAGCGTCTCACACTTTCCTGTTTAGTTTTTAAATTCCCAGAGTATGGGAAAGCTACTTCATGAGGTTTCAAGTTCCACAATCCCCAATAGAATAGATATGCAGTAGTCAAAAAAGGCACTTTTTTCTCAAAGGAGGACTTGTCTGCACTGATCAAAACAAGGTACTTAAAATGTTTTCTGTCTTACTTGATTGATCAAAACAAGGCACTTAAAATGTCTTCTGCCTTACCTAATATGACCCTCTGGGTTACAGATTCTGTATTTCTGTTCCGTGCTGTTTCTGAAAAAGGAAGCCAGATGTCCATGAGGTCTGAGGGCAAGGAAGTTAGCTTGTTGCTAGAAACATCCAGGTAAGTGAGATTCCTCAAGTATTTGCCAGCCTCAGCTGGAATGCTGGTCACTTTATTGTTATGCAAGTCAAGAGTTCGAAGGTTTGGCATCTCAGCCAAAGATTCCCAGGGAAAACTCGAAAGCAAATTGCCATCCAGGCGCAGTTCATGTAGCTGCTTTAAATTATAAAAGCTGCTGGTGTCGATGGTTGCTACAGAGTTATAGGTGAGCCATAGATATCTCAGATCCACCAAGTAGTAAAAGGCTTCTGTTGGGATCTTTCGTATAACAGTCTTTTCTATCCGGAGTTTGACGGTGTCCACTGGAACATTTACAGGGATTTCAAACATGTCTGGATCATTACACAGCACAGACCTAAACCACAAAGAAAGTGAGATAGTTGATCATAAAGAGGCTTTTTGATAGTGCATACTAAATGTTTGTTAAGTTTTACTAATGTCAAAATCATTAAGTGCCAAAACATCCAGATAGTGTTAATGGTTTCATGCACAGCAAACAAAGCTACAAGAGTTTGAACAGATTCTTTGCACATACATAAAAGCTCACTTAATAGTGTTGAATCTTCTTATGAGCTGCTTTGAGTCTCTTTATAGAGAGAAAAAGCTGGCTATAATAATAATAATAATAATAATAATAATAATAATAATAATAATAATAATAGAGTGGTGCACTTGGGTTTTGCAATAATTATGCATAATCCCATTTTTTAAACTACCATCACAAACAGTACATGGTTAAAATGCTACTACAATCTGTAGTGGTGGCTGCCAATTTGGACAGTTTTAAATGGGGATTAGACAAATTCATGAAGGATAAGACTAGCAGTGGCTACTGGTCCTAATGGCCATATATCATCTCTGGTATCAGGGGCACTTCTCAGTACAGCTTTATTTTATTTATTTATTTATAGCATTTATATTCTACCCTTCTCACCCCACAGGGGACTTAGGGCGGAGCACAACATATATGGCAGTACTCCATGCCGGGACATAAAACAATTTTATTTATTTATTTATTTATTTATTTATTTATTTATTTATTTCCATCATTTCTATGCCGCCCTTCTCACCCGAAGGGACTCAGGGCGGCTCACAATCTGGCAAAATTCAATGCCGGTACACAGTACAAAAATAAAACATAAGCAATTATAGATATACACAATTATATACACAAACATTAAAATCACTTATATCTACAAATCAGTTTTTTAAACCAACTCAGGACACCATACTGGCTCTGGTCAGAGGAGTAGGTTTCCTGCTTTTGCCTCATTGCACTGAAGTGGTGTTGTCCTACTTCAGGATTAACAGTAGTACAATATGGTATGAAATAGTCACAGGAGATAAAACAACCCAGAGCTGACAGATTTCAAGGCCTAGCCTTGAGTCTTCAGTTTCTGTATGTGATCTCTGTTCTGCTCTGCTTTGCACCCACTTGACTACAAACAAATAGGCTAGATTAAATGTCAGAAGAAATCATCTCTTCATTTCACCCTGATCTGGCATAGACACTTTAGCATACAGGAAAATACTACGTGACCTGTGTGTGTGTTGAGTGTGCACATGCATATGTGCACACATTTGAATAACAAACCATGAGCTACTGTGATTGAAGCTCAATGCTTAATGGCCTTAGCTTAGGAGGTATTATTGAGTCTCAGGTTTTGGCCCAGAAACATCAGGGCCTTGCAGAATCCTGAACTGGCAATCCTGATCTCAGCACTATTTCAGAAGCTTGGACTAGATGGCCCACATAGTCTCTTCTAACTATATGATTCTATGATTTACTTGGACAGACATCTCAAATAACTAAGAAAACATCTTGTTATCAAAGGTAGAAAGTTAATATTTTAAGGAGGAGGCCTAGATATCCATAATTAGGAAATTAAGCTTGCATGGAAAAGACATGGATAATATATTTCTATCTTACAGATGAATACACCTCTCGCTGTATTGTTTTAAATAAGGCATCTGCTTCCACAGACACAGGGAGCTTGGAAGGATCAAGAGCAAGATAATCCAGCCTCTTGCTCAAAGAGAAAAAACATCTGTTTGTCAGCCCTCTCAATGAAACTTTAATTGTGAGGAATTATGTAATGCCAGCAATGCATCTATACAAACAGAAAGATTTTGATTCAATTTACTGTAAAGGGTAAAAACAAATTCCTGTGTATCAATCCCATGTATACCCTCCCCAAAGTTAAGGAATAAAATACACTTCGTGGTTGTACATTTTCCAGGCTGTATGGCCATGTTCCAGAATTATTCTCTCCTGACGTTTCACCCACACCTGTGGCAGGCATCCTCAGAGGTTGTGAGGTATGGAGAAACTAAACAAGGAAGGTTTATATATCTGTGGAAAGTCCAGGGTGAGAGAAGAACTCTTATCAGTTGGAGGCCAGTGTGAATGTTGTAATTAATCACCTTAATTAGCATTGAATAGCTTCATCTCCTGGCTTCTTCCTGCCTGGGGGCATCCTTTGTTCAGAGTCATTAGTTGCCCCTGATTGATTCATGTCTGGAACTCCTCTGTTTTCAGAGTGTTGCTTCTTATTTAAGCCTTCGACAACAAAACACACTTCTATAGACATTTTCCCTTGGCAAGACGTGTGTGGAAACAGGGGTTGCCATAATGGTTGAATGGGCAAAAAAAAAATTCCAGTGTAATAAAACATTCTTCCTCACCATTAAGTGGATTGCTATCATATGGAAGTAAAACTAAGACCAGTGTACATTTCACATGTTTTTACACAAATGTTGGCCTATGCCTAAAGCTAGACTGAACAACTTCCAGATTTTAGCGCCATTCATGGAACCTTGGAGGGATGCGCTGTCACCACCCATCATGCCTACACAGCACATTTAATATTTTCTTTTCCAAAGCCTTTTTATGATCCCCAAATGGTTCCCTATGCTGGGGTGCATCTATGTTATATAATTAATGCAGTTTGATACCACTTCCATAATACAATGCCTTCAACACTACTACCATAACTCAACTCAGTGCTATGGAATTATAGGAGTTTTACAAGGTCTTTAACCTTCTCTGCCAAGGAATATGGGTATCTTACCTAACTGTAACTCTCATGATTCCATAGTGTTGAGCCACATGGTATGAAACTGCAATAATTCTATAGTATAGGTGCACCTCTGCTTACTGGGTGCCCCAAAATGGCTTTGAGGCACAGGGACCTTTGAGGAACAAGGTCCACACTTTTCTCACTTCTAGTCAACGGACTTTTATTTATTATCTGCACTGATAATGTTAAGTTCATTTTTATCTCATAGCATAATTACCTTAGTCTCAAACTGGTAAAATCCAAAGATATAGTCATATTAGTCTGGAATATCAGAATGTTCTTTTGCCTGGTAGACAAGATTCTGCCCCATCCTCTCCCATTCCCACTGAGTATGTAGCTTTGGGAAAGATGCATATGAAGTAGTGAGAAGAAAAGAGGACAGCTGCCTAGCTAGCCAGTTCAATCAACTCAGGCAATCAATGATGATTGTTTGGATTCTGAAAAACCAGGTTTAAATCCCTACTTAACCATAGAAACCTACTGGGTGACCTTAGTAAAGTCACACTGTGTCAGACTCAGAGGAAGCCCATTACATCTGAAAAACTTTAGTTTTTTCAAAAGAAACATTTTAAAACATTTGTATCCAACTGAGTTGGTTTGGTATTTTATATCCTCAGCCCAGCTAGAGCATTTGAAAAGATCACACAGAGACTTAGGACATTGTTGCATGTGGCCTGTAGCATGGCTTTGATGCTCCCCAGGCATGAACAGAAGAACTTCACATAATGTTGTTGTGAAATCACTCCCAACCTATCTTCAACTTATGCTCCAGCAGTTTGAAAATAAGCAGTTGCAAATTTCTTTCAGCCTGTGCAAACTTCCTTCTTGAGCAGTGGTTCTCAACCTGGGGTTCCCAGATGTTTTTGGCCTACAACTCCCAGAAATCCCGGACAGTTTACCAGCTGCTAGGATTTCTGGGAGTTGAAGGCCAAAAACATCTGGGGACCCCAGGTTGTGAACCACTGCTCTTGGGGAATATAGAAAACAGAGAAATGCTTGTACAGTAGAGTCTCACTTATCCAACATAAATGGGCCAGCAGAACGTTGGATAAGCGAATATGTTAGATAATAAGGAGGAATTAAGGAAAAACCTATTAAACATCAAATTAGGTTATAATTTTACAAATTAAGTACCAAAACATCATGTTATACAACAAATTTGACAGAAAAAGTAGTTCAATACGCGGTAATGCTATGTAGTAATTACTGTATTTATGAATTTATCACCAAAATATCACAATGTATTGAAAACATTGACTACAAAAATGCGTTGGATAATCCAGAACATTGGATAAGTGAGACTCTACTGTAATTTCAAAATATATCTTTCCTTTTTATTATTATTTTGCATTATTGGTTTTGCAAAACAGCCAGATGCTGCAAAGTCCCACTCTAAGCAATGTTGCAAAACCACAATCTCATGCAATTTTGAAAAATAATTTGAAAGGGGGGATGGATGAAGAGGGGCAATGCATGGATTGGGAAGAGACAGGCGCCGGCAGCTCTGGAAACCTAAAGGTCTTCAAGCACTTGGGGAAAGGATTGGTGCGATAAGAAGAGCGGCTATCCTGACATGCTCCAGCTCAAAGCAAGACACCGTCTGCAACTCCACGACCCATTTTTAGAGCCCTGTGAGGTAAGGTCCTTATTAATCAATCCTCTGCTCTGAAATAAGTTCTATGTTGAGTGTTGCTTAATGTCAGCTATGTATGTGTTCAAGGAACTGCACTCTACTTTTGCAATAGGGAATCTGTTCTCAAATTAGATACAGAGTTTGTGCCCGATTATGGACTCATAACAATAATGGGAGGAGGAAGTTATTGATTCAGTCTCTCTCTCCCCCCCCCCAAATTATTGGGGGAAATCAGATGAAGATGACTATATAGGAAAAGAATCAATGCAGTAAACTATCCAAATGTGGTATTTGTTCAAGGCATTTCTTCTTCCTCGAGAATGGGACAGATTCTGTCTGTGCAATAAAGCAGATTGGGTCTTTCCATGCCTTCTCTCTGATCTTTCCAGCAATAAGCCATACCCTTTCTCACTCTATACATCCAACCTCTTGGCTTCTCCAACACATGTGATGTGAATATATGTGCATGTGTGCCTTTAGGTCACCTGCTGACTTATGGTGACTCCATGAATTTCATAGGGTTTTGTAAGACAAGAAATACCCAGAAAGTTATTTTGCCAGTTCCTTCTCATTCCATTTAATCTACATTAAATGGACAATGACTTCCACGGCCTAAAATAGGCCTAAAGCTTGGGTTTTAAATAACACAATATGTACTAAGGCAGAATGCATATACCAGATCTTCATTTTGACTTCAAACAAAGAAGTAAATTTCATTAACCAATCCAGCCTAAGCATTGTTCATGGTTGTGCTGTGGTGATTGGACAAAGGGATGCCCAAATACGTAAGAAAACCAAAGGACTCAGAAATTCTCCTCTAAATTCCTCCAATTCTCTCCTCTAATTCTCCAGGGCCCTTTCACATATTTTACGGTTATAGAAAGATTGTACAATCATGCAATGATTCTACCTAAACTGTTATGGCTGCATTGTGTGGCATCCAGGGGTTAGCACTTTAGGGACGCACTAGAGCTCTCCGGCACTGGATCACTTTTGATCTTGGAAGCTAAGCAAAGGGAGACTGCCAGGGAATGCTGGCTACTGTAGGCTTCAATCAGAGGACGACAATGGCAAACTAGCTTTCAATTCTCATTTCCTAAATAAACCCTACGAAATTCAGTCAACAAGCAACTTGGAAAAAAGATTCTTTACTTTAAAATTGCAAATCCTGCTATTCCATGGAGTGGATTAAGGTGGAATCATAATGCTATATCTGCATAATGTAAAAGGCTCCTCAGTTTATACTTGCTTTCAGTCAATTAGTTGATCAAAAGGAAGAGATGGCTAATAAAAATTATGGGTAGAAGCAACTTAACTTTTTGGGACACTATTCCTTAAGCAGCAAAAATGACAGCTCACATACTACATATGCACATCTATCTGCAAGCATGAAGGAATCCTAATATTTCAGAGGAAGAAATTAGATTCATAAGGGGAAGCTAATGGGATCAAAACATCTTCCACCTCAGAACAGCCAAATAAGAATAGGCATGATCACTGGGCACAGACTGTTGGTGGACTGTTATGGGAGTGGGTTTGCTTAAAGACCTGGTAAAAGAACTTGATTCAGAATGGAGCGTCTCATTAAAAAGCATGGTGTGCCAACATACTGTTGCCAGTTCCACTTGCCTTTTCTTGTTGTCTAGTTACACTTTTCTGCAGAATCATTAAATGTAAGTAAATGGCACCTCCGCAGCTAAGTGCTTTTAAAAAGCTCTTTCCAAAATATGTGTGTGCACATGCTTTCAAATCACCTGTTAACTCATAGGGACCGTAATGGGTTTCATGGGGTTTTCTTAGGCAAGGATTACTCAGAGGTGGTCTTGTCAGTTCCTTTCTCTGAAATAGTGCTGACAATACCTGGTATTACTTTAGTGGTTTCTCATCCAAGTACTAACCAGAGCTGAATTGGATGAAAATGCCAGGAATATTTCTTCAGGGAAGTATCTAGCTTCTACCTCCTAATTGCCACATGCAATCCAATTAGATCAGATTTCATGGCCACCTACCTCGTCTGTTCATGTACTTCATTATAAGAGTGCTGCGAACTACCGTATTCAAATTCTTCCACTTATATTGCAATGCAGCAAGAAATGAATAAAATGCCATAGATTCCCCCCCTCCCCATGTTGGCATTGGAGGTTATTTTAAATTTAATCAGTTGTTTTCCTATGAATCTATGAGATCTGAAAGAAAATATAAACCTACCTTGTTCCACTGCCATCGCTTCTGCCATGGTAAATGCAAGTGCATTGAGAAGGACAAAAACTCTCCACTTCTTCAAAAAAGCTCATCACGATGCAGATGGCAGCAATCAGATACATGACTTTCTTGCAAGACAATTGATACATCTAAAATCTATGACTTTATTTCCATGCACTTACCCTCTGTGCTATGGTTGTGAATGTAGGTACCCCTTAGTAAAAGAAGATTACGCTGGATTAGCTAAGATCTGCATTTACTTAACCTTCAAATGTATTCCGCAAAGGATCAGTTGAAACAGCTTGCTCTTTATTGTGTCAAAGAAGGAATGCATTGCCTTTAAACTACATCCATCTTGAAATAAGACTGTTTACATGAAAAATTAAACACTGAAATAAAAAAAACCTTGCCACCAAGTGTAATCTACTGTTTAAACTAAACAATATGAGTAAAACATTTTGCCTTTTTACAGAGGACACATTTTATGCAGCAAAAATTCAGTACAATAGCTTGGGTCCAAGAATATTTTTCTGCCTTATTCAAAATATTTTAAAAAACACAAATAACAGTTGGATTAATCTACTTTACAGATACAGAGACTGAAACGAGCAGAAAGAACTTAAACAGACTGGTAAGTGTTTAATGAAATGTCATAATTAAGAGCAGATGGCACCAATAATCAACAAACAGCTATTAGTCTTGAGAAATGGCCCCCTATTAATTGGAAACCCAGACTTTACCCTTTGCTCTTCCTTTAAAAACAATCAGATAGGTGCTTTTTAGCATAGTCTGTTTTTCAGAACTAATTATGTTATCTCAAAGGATTGTTTTTAATTAAGGCTAATCTGGACAGTTAAGAATTACTCTGTAACAAACAAAATAACCAAGAAAGGCTGTATTAAATTGCATTATTTGTGCATGTGTTCATGACTGTAATTTCTTACTTTTTATTTTAGCTTTTATTTAAGTGTTATTGTTTTGCTTAACTTTTAGTGCTCGGGCCAATAAAAACACAATTATTAACTGTTCAACTATGTTTCTTGCCTTTTGTTTTATTATGGACACTAATGGCACAATCAGTAATACAATTAGTCTGGCACTTAAGGATGAAATTCAGGGATCTGCTCCCAAAGAAGCAGTGGAGGCCATTAGGAAAGGAGGGCAATGGCAAACAGGGCTGGCATTAGCATTCGGGGCATCATGGCTATAGGAAAGCACAATAGCTTTCCTTTTTTTCAAAAACAATTTTAATCGGGGGGTATCTGTGCCTTGAAGTCATTTCTGATTTATAGTAATCTCAGTATGAACTTATTTGTTGCCAGGATTTATTTGGAGGGGGTTTTCCTTTGCCTTCCTCTGAGGCTGGGAAAGTGTGACCTGCCCAAGGTCATCCAGTGGGTTCCCATGTCTGAGCAGAGATTTGAACCCTGATCTCTAGAGCTATAGTCCAACACTCAGACTTTTATCTCACACCAGTTACTGGTTAGACATATACATATTACAGATGTATTCGCATATTACAAATTCCCATTCTATTATTTTTACTTTTAAATATATTATCTGTTTCTACAACAGTTTGGTGCCTATTCCCAAGGAAATCTGTTTAGCATCTGGCCAGCAGAAGCAAACTCCATTTTATTCCTGTAATCACAACAGTGCTATGATTTGAATTTGAGACAGGAGTGTGCATATCGATAAACTTCTTTTTTTCATCAGTGTTGGAAAAATTCTTTGGGATTTTGCTCTAATGCAACAAACAGTAATGTACAAACAATAAGAAAACATGAAATATATTGGGGGGCAAGGAAGAAAGCAGCAGTAAGTATGCTTGCCAAAGTTGATAGGCAAGCCATGTGAGTTTTTGAATTAGTCGTGCAGCTTCCAACAAATTGTCTTAGATAGAATGGGGCATACAAGTTCCTTTGTCCCATCAGATGGCACGGTAAATAAGACTAAACCAAGAGTTGGCACCTGTCACAAAAACAAGATAATCCATTCTACCTTTGCTTTCTCAATAAAGCATTATTTTACAACACATAGCTATTTGTGAAAAAGATGTGACATTCTTTCCAGGGTGTCTTCATACAAAAGATATAATGAGCAAGTAAACATAGTGGCAGAACTTTTTCCATCAGCATCCTCAAGCAATCGTGCTTTGAGAGACACTCATTGGCAAGACATTATTAATTGTTATCTCCTGACGTGTTTGACATCGGATCATTGCAAGGATGGCCCTTCGAAACCTGCAAAAGAGAGGTATTGTTTTAGTATCAACATTTGGAAGCCAATGGTGGTTTCAGAAAACTTTTGGCATAGTGCCTCGCCTTTTACAGTTTCCCTTCTCAGAGGCATTATCTCCTCTTCCTGGTCATCACTTTTCCTTGCCTTTCCCTTTAGGCCTTGTTCATAAATCACTTCCCAGAGGGAGAAGATGATGTATACATTTAAAGAATGGAATCTGATCGCTTAACCACCACACCTCTATTTACTGGATGTACAACAATCATTGACTGTCTATAAACTTCTCTTTGCTCACTTGCTTAAAGAGAGCAAGTGAGCAAGAAGCAACAGCAAGGAGAAGGAGGATAATCATCTGCAAAAGGGAAGCTCCAAGGATTGTGGCCAGAACTCCCAAGCAAGCAATGATTTGGGCAGAAATTGCCAACCCCTTCTGGTAGACCCTGACAAACAATAACGATACATTTTATCTTCCCTTCAGTATCTGATCATTTAAAAACCAAAACATATTCATCTAATTGTGATGGACTACTTGCATGGGTCTGTGAATCTAAGCATCCAGGCATGATCACTTTTTTTCCTCCTTCTACCTTTATGCATTAAATTTCCCTTAAAGAAACCTAACAATCCTGCATGGACATGAGGGATTCCTTAACCAAGAAATGATAAAATCATACTAGAGTTGCTTGTCCTTATCATGTGAACACAGAAAAGTATTAAAAAATTCTCAACTTCTACATCAAAACGTAAGGGTGAAATAGCATGTGATATTACTCAAATGTGTAAGAAGCAAGCTTAAGATGCAACTTTTATTTTGAATAAGTAAAATAACTGTGTATCTACAATCCAGAACAGCCCGGAAAACACACAACAACCCTGCAATCCAGAACAATGTTTCCCCAACTGTGGTCCTTCAGCTGACTTTGACATCAACTCCCAGAAGCCCTAGCCAGCTTAGTTAAGAGTCGAGATTTCTAGGAACTGAAATCTAAAACATCTGGAAGACCAAAATTTGGGAAACACTGACCTAGAACTTGCAGCTGTGGTCCAGACTGGGAGCCCTTCTGAAAATCCCTCCTTCTTAGATGCATTTTGCTCCCCAAAGAGCATGGTTTCAGCAATAAATTGTCTTCTCCCCACAGAACAGTCAAGGATATACATTATGAAAAAGGTAAAGGATCTATTGTATTCCTCAGACCCCACTCCATCCATCAACAGAATAACTTACCTTTTGTTTGCAATGACATAAATACAGGGATTATAGAATGTAGATGATTTTGCAAATAATGGAGCTACGATCGCCATGGCAGGAGAAATTTTCTTGGGGTCTCCAAAGGATGACCATAAACACACAATAGAATATGGAGACCAAGCCAATAGAAACATTATAATCATGACAACAGACATCTGTAAAAGAGAACAGACATATGGTAATCTTACAAAAGAATTGTGGTTTTATAACATCATGTCTTTGTCCCATTCTCAATATCTTCAAACTACCTCATCTTTCGTTTTTGCTCATACTTGTCTTTTATTACCATTGATTCATTTCTATGTAGATTATTTAAGATTTAAGGTAAAGGTTTTCCCCTGACATTAAATCTAGTCATGCCCTACTCTGGGGTTGGTCTCATCTCCATTTCTAAGCTGAAGAGCCGGCATTGTCCATAAATGCCTCCAAGGTTATGTGGCCAGCATGACTGCATGGAGCGCCATTACCTTCCCACTGGAGCGGTACCTATTGATCTACTCACATTTACATGTTTTCAAACTGCTAGGTTGGCAGAAGCTGGGACTAACAGTGGCAGCTCACCCCACTCCCTGGATTCAAACCACCGACATTTCAGTCAGCAAGTTCAGCAACTCAACAATTTAACCCAAAACCAAAAATATTTAGAGGGCATGTGTATCACTACTACTTAGGTCAAATTCACAGGGGATAAACACTACATGATAGATGGAAAAAAGAAACTGAGTGGACCAAGGAATGTACAGTATTGCGCAAAGCACATATCAGATTTAAATGCAGATAGAAATGCAGGTAAAGTCAGTGAGGTTAAATACAACTCTAAACAGGAACTGCTTAACCACTCATCTAGGTCAACTAGAGACTATTTATATTGCAGGGACAGGGAGAGTTTGGCCTTCCAGATGTTTTGGACTTCAGTTCAAGGAAGTCCCAAATAATATGGCCAATGTTATGGAACGGTCAGAGCTGTGGTTGAAAACACATGTAAAACTTCTGGTCTTCAACCCTGTTTTATTGCTCCACCTCCCATAAGCTCCTGAGAAGAAGAGAGAAATAGAGAGAGAGAAACATCACACCATGAACTCCTTTGTTTGCCCTGTTCCATATTACAGCATGTCAGAGCATCCCTGCAAAAATCACCATACCTTTGTTACATCAACTTGATCAGACCAGTCTATGTTGATGTTTTCGAGACAACTGTTTCTCATGTAGTATTTCATCGTTTTTGAAACGTTGTAGTAACAGTAGAACATGACCGATAAGGGAATAACAAAATTAACAGCAATTACAGACATAGTGTAAGAAACAAAGGATCTGAAAGTGAAAAATACAGAAATTACTAGAAAATTGTCTGCATTCTGGATTCATCTTCAGTTTAGACTCAAACATTTTAAAATGTTCTAAAAATATTTTGAATTTAAGATGCAACACTCCATAACAGCAGCAACATTTCAGCCTCATGTAAACACACACCTGGCAATCTTTTACCTGTTTAAGGAATTAATTCCATTGAATTCTATGGGGCACATACTGGTTCTTGACCCAAGTACAAGACTATGAAGCACAAGTACAAGACTATGAACACACACAACTGAAAACATACGTGTCGTTTTTCCTCCAGTTTACAGTACAGGTGGCTCCAGTTGGATCTGGGGCATAGCTTGCCCACCCCACAACAGGCATGGAAGCCCAAAAAAGTGCATTGATCCAGGCAGCAAGAATCAGGGTTGTGTAGTTGGTTGCAGTAAGTCTACTACCTATTGACAAATATACAATATTACTTTTACTTATACTTTTCAATCACTTCAGAAATTGAAGCAGTCACACAAAGATTTTTAAAGAGAACAAGATGCATAAAATCTATAAACAGAATTAAAAACTTTCCAGAAAAGTTTTCATATATGCTAATATCCATGGGATTGAAGTCTAACAGACTTGGCTGGTGTGGCATCATTTTAAGTCATAATATTACCCCTATGCCAGCTTTTGTTAAAATGTTCTGCCTTACAGCCTTCTTTTTTCCATGGAGTGCACACTACCATACCAGTCTAAACAATTTTGGTATTTGTACCATTGAAGAATTTTAATAAAATTGACAGATCAGAGAGAACTGGCTGAAATCTCTGGAAATTGCTATTCTTACTTGGATTTCTCAACAGAAAGGCAAATCTCAGGGTGAACGATGTTGGAGAAAGTTCATTTCTTTGTGTTTTAGGTGACATTAAAGCCTCAAAATCTATTTTCAAGCATTCCCAGATGACACAAAAACTTACCAGATCAGTATAGAGATGTTTATGTGTATGCCATTTGTGATTCTATATGCAAAATAAGAATTTACAGAATACAAATTTATCCAGTAAGAAATATTCCAACATTTAAATTGGATTCCTAATTACAAATTATTATGGATTTTCTAAATGTGAAATATTTTTAAAACATACCTATATGCGGCTTGCAGATTGTCAGATAACGATCAATAGCAACAACAGTAAGCAAACCAATACTTGCCATTCCAAAGAAGATATTTAAAGCAGCATAGATCTGAAATTTTAAAGGGGGGAAATACATCATTTTAATCTTCATTTTTTCTTACCATGCATTGTTGCATATTGTATTCAGCAGTGGATACAACCATTTAATAGTCTCTCGATATCATAAGCCATTAAGCAATCCAAATCTAACATCAATGAGATTTCAAGAATGAAATATTAGGTACCACTAATACTTGTGCAACGTTTGTTCTTAACACATTTGCCAAACTAAGCAATGGCAATATTTTTGGTGGTAGCACCCAACTGAAGCAGATTCTTCTAAGAGGGGCTTCCAATGCTTTCTTTTTTATTTTCCCAAACCTTTTTAGCTTTGAAAAACTTTTAAGTATTTATACGATCACTTACATCACAGTTACCTCCATCACTGATTTTACTTAGCTTTTATCCTACCATTTTTAAAATTCTGGTTTAGGTTGTTCTGTTTCATATGTTTAATTAAAAAAATTATAGAACCTCTATTGAAAAAAGAAAAGGAAGGATACATAGAATATGAGTATAGATTAAGCATATGCATTGGAATAAACTGACCATATTTCCAGAAACAGGTTTTCTTGAAGCTGACCTTCATGCATAACTAAAGCAGTTAAGATCTACTAACCACTGCACAATAGCTGAAAGATGGAGATACAACAAGGCAGGGATAAGAGGAATCTTGCTAAGGCAGCCACCTAGTGGCAACCTGTTACCAGTTTTATCTTTATTTTCCATCATTTCTGGCTTCCATGCAGCAGTCAGCCTCCTCATATCTCTTGAAAGACTAACCGATTTACTGTGATATAACCTTTAATGGAGTTGAGCTTATTTCACCAATCAAGTACTTGCTAAAATCCAAGTACCTGGCAACCTGTGTAGCCAAACTTCCAGCTTCCATGCAGATCTGAAGCTGCAGACATGGGGTAACCAATACCACTCACGCCAATGTCAGTGAAAGCCAGGTTGATAATAATAGCATTGGTTGCTGTCCGAAGTTCCTTGTACTTAACAAAGATGCCTAGCACAACTATGTTACTGAGAAGGCTTATGACCCCTGTCAAAAGACAAACAAAGTATTAGTACAGAATTGGTATACATTATCTCACCCACCCACCCACCCCCCCCCCAAAAAAAATCACAGTCTAGATCTCTATTTTGAAATGATTCATTAGATGTTCTGCCCTGGATTTTAAATTGATTGTTAAAGGGGCTATCCAAGGTACCAAGCTTTAGATATTCAGCACCTTGGATAGATCCTTGGATCCACTACCTGACCAATGTGGGAGCCACCATACCATTCCTATGCAAATTATCCATACATACATAATGCTAAACAATATTTGCCTGTGCCTAATTCATTTAACTGTATTGCTACAACACTTTCCATGTGAAACCACCTTTTAAAACTGTTTAGACTCTTTCACATTGTCATGAGCACAGTCAAAATTGCACTTGTCCACTTACCTTTGAATGTATACATTTAAAGAATGGAATCTGATAACTTAATAACCTCACCACCACACCTCTATTTACTGGGGTAACAATCAACAAAACATCACTAACACCGCACAGTAGAAGATAGTCAAGGTAAATAAATAACCTAGAAGTCATATGGCAGTGAAAGTGTCCATTTATATACACAAGAATTTGAAAGCCAGATGGTTAGTGGAAAAACAGCATACTATCTATTTTTTTTTGTTTCCAAGAGGAAATATAACGCATAAAACCCCCCTCAGTTTTCCGTATGTCTTAATCTTTTTCAATAGCCATTCAGACTATCAACAGATGGTCACCTGTATATTCTCTGTACAATAGAGAATTATACAAAACACCAGGAAGCATCTCCCTTGCAAGCTGAAACTCAAAAATTGATGTAGTTAGGAAATGAAATAATCAGATGTTGTTGTGTTGAAAAATGAAAGCAATAATAACTTGAAATGAAGCAAAACACCCAGCAATAAGCCTCCAAGGAATCTTAACTGCTCCTAGACAATTTCAGGTCTTTATTATTATTATTATTATTATTATTATTATTATTAGTAGTAGTAGTAGTAGTAGTAGTAGTAGTAGTAGTAGTAAACTTTATTTATACCCTGCCCCATCTCCAAAGGGGATTCAGGGCAGCTCACAGTATGAATAATACAACAAAATGCATAAAAACACAATAAACAATTAATGACACACCCAACAAGATAAACCACAACACAATTAGCAAATTAATAATAAGATTATAAAACATTAAATTAAATTAAAACATTCAATTAAAAACACAATCATTGCTATGAGCTACATTCCTATGAGCTAGACTTGTATGTTTTGTCTCGTTGCCAACACTGGTTAGTGGTCCTGCATCCAGGAAGAGAATTGCTTCTCAGACAATTATTGTTGCTTGTGCTGGACTGACAAAGGGGAATATCCTCACACATTTTCAATCAGTTATGGACCTGGACCACCAAGGACAGGTACTAGCAATATCTAGTATCATTCATACAGAACTAAAACTGAAATGTTTTCTTATATGGGAAGTGACACCTTTTAAAAATGTAATTGAGAGACATTAATCTAATATAGCAAGAACGAAGAACATGTAATAAGAGTGTGTGACTTGTCTAGGATCAACCAGTGGGTTTAAAAGGCCCTTTCAACCCTGGTTGTAGTCCAACACTTAAATCACTATGTCCATGCTGGTTCTCCAACAACATAATGATGTTGCTTTTGTTGCCCTGATACTGACCATGTGTGCTTGGGAATGAGTTATATTTTGTTACAAAATAAAAATGTTTAAATAATAACATGAAAATCTTCAGTCACCTGTCTGGCCAACTGCCCCAGATGAAAACACCTGTGGGAAGCAATGTAAACCCTTCAAGATCAAAACAAACCCACATCAGTCTAGGTCAGTGGTTCTCAACCTGTGGGTCTCCAGGTGTTTTGACCTACAACTCCCAGAAATCCCAGCCAGTTTACCAGCTGTTAGGATTTCTGGGAGTTGAAGGCCAAAACATCTGGGGACCCACAGGTTCAGAACCATTGGTCAAGGTAATAATAATAATAATAATAATAATAATAATAATAATAATAATAATAATAATAATAATATTTTTGTACTCCGCCACCATCTCCCCAGAGGGACTCGGGGCGGCTTACAGATATAAAACCAGCATACAGTATATGGTTTTACAAAAACACACAAGTAAATTTAAAAGGCATTAAAAATCACGGTCATTATAAAACACATGAAAAACACAGCAATAAAAACATAAAATGAGCTGGACAAAGTGCACTGAGTGGAACTTGTAAACAAGTTGGAAGATTAAGGTGATACAACGTCATGGGAAGAGCCTTAAACTGGGGTGAACTCTGAGGCTATGTCAAGGAGTTAACCAACAACTGGTCAGAAGAACCCGCTAGTACCAGGGTTTAGCAAACAGTGGGCGGTACTTCTTCAAAGGCCTGTTTGAAGAGCCAGGTTTTCAGGCTCTTTCTGAACACATCCAAGGTGGCAGCTTGCCTAATTTCCCTGGGGAGCGGGTTCCAGAGCCAGAGGGGCCCTCTCCCTCGTCCCCACCAACCAAGCTTGTGACGGAGGCGGAAGCGAGAGGAGGGCCTCCTCCGACGGACGAAGAGATCGTGCGGGTTCATAGGGGGAGATGCGGTCAGAAAGGTAAGTGGGTCCCAAACCGTTCAGGGCTTTGTAGGTCAACACCTGCACCTTGAATTGGGTCCGGAAGGTGAACGGCAGCCAGTGGAGCTCCTTGAACAGGGGAGTAGACCGCTCCCTGTAATTTGCTCCTGTTAGGAACCTGGCTGCCGCCCGCTGAACTAGTTGGAGTTTCCGGGCCGTCTTCAAAGGCAGCCCCACGTAGAGTGTGTTGCAATAATCCAATCTAGAGGTAACTAAGGCATGGACCACCGTAGCCAGATCAGACTTCACGAGGTATGGTCGCAGCTGGCGCACAAGTTTTAGTTGTGCAAAGGCCCTCCCGGCCACCGCCGGCACCTGAGCCTCAAGTGTCAGTGATGAGTCCAGGAGGACCCCCAAGCTGCGGACCTGCGCCTTCAGGGGGAGTGCGACCCCGTCAAGCACAGGTTGCCACCCAATACCCCGATCAGACATGCGACTGACCTGGAGGACCTCTGTCTTGTCAGGATTAAGCTTCAGCTTGTTCGCCCTCATCCAGCCCATCACAGCCGCCAAGCACTGGTCCAGTATCTGAGGGGCTTCCTTGGAGGTACTGACTGAAGCCCTGTATGTCACAAGCCTATCATGTATTACTCCCTGGATGACCTTTTTTCACATCCTGGCCATCATTATGTGTATGGATGAGTACAACCAATCATTTTCCAAACTTATACAACTTATCAAATCCTTTGCAAGTGAAGCATACAGCTGAAACAAGACTCAAAGTCTTACCACCCAGTCCCCGTTCCCCCCCCCCCCCGTGACAGTTGTACCATTTCCCATAAAATACACACAAGGAAACATGAGGCGGAGCTAAAGTTATCAGGATCTCAGGATGACAAGCCACACCTGCTGAAATGCCGTTCAACACAACTAGTAAAAGGACAGCAGTCCTATGCATTATGTTACCCTGTATTCCTAACCATGGCACTAGCCATTCACTATTGCAAACAATTACAAATAAAGTAATAAAAATTATAAGTGCTACAATACAACACAATAGGAAGTAACAAATACATGCTTTATTGTTATTGTGTGCCTTCAAGCCATTTCCAACTTATAGGGACCTTACGAAGAACTTATCATGGGCTTCTCTTGGCAGAATTTGCCTTCCTCTGAGGTTGACAGAGTGTGACATGCCCAATAGGTTTCCATAACTGAGTGGAGATTCAAATCCTGTCTCCAGAGTCATAGTCAGTCAAACTACTATGTTGACTCCCAAATAAATACCCTCCACCACTCCCACCACCCCAAACAAAGTGATTTGGGGATCCGTCAATGATTTTCCTGAAAATATGGTAAATGGATAATGGAATATTTCCCTTTAGAAGGATAAGATGTTTGAGGCAAGGTATTCATATGGTTATTTCACTGCCAAAAACCTTAAAAATTATGTAACAGCTATGGAAGACTTTTATGTAAGACATAAGCAGTTCCTGTTCTTTGTTTCTTTTGCCAGTCCTTTTTATGGAAATTGGTGCTTTATGTTTGATGCTATAGCAGACTAGAAATACAAAATAATTTTCTTTCTTTAATTGAATGCTTTCTGCCAGCTCCTCATAAAACTGGAAACACAATAGCGATTCCTTACAGTTCGGCTATTCTCCATGTTATGAAAAAAATTAAGAAGCAAATTCAATTAGTAATTATTTGAATAAACTCCACTTATAATATATTAAACATATCAAACCAAGTTATGTATATGTAATACTTTTTACATGTCTAAAGTAACAAAGTGGCTTTCAGTCTTTAAAGGAAGCCAAAATCACATTCAAACTTCTCCAAAAATGTATTTTTTCCCTAAAAAAAGAACCAGCAAAATTATTCTTTCCCTACAAACTTCAACAATTCTGGAAATTTTGCAACTCCGTTAAGCAATTCTATCAATATTCATACCTGCTGTTATCAAATAAGCTGCAACTATGTTGTGTTCAGCCTGGGAAAAAGCAGAATGAGGTTCATCGTCACTTTCCGAAGAGTTAGCAGAATCATTCAAAAACATTGCAGGGGAAAGAAAATTGGAAAATAAGTTTCCAGAGCTAACAAGCAAAAGGCCATTCACTAGAAGAAATTGAAAAACAACACCACAGCAAGTCTATTTGGGCCAATTCTTGCGCTACAAAACAGTGTATAGTTCTCCCCGGCTGAAAACTTCCCAACAAGATTTTAAGAAAAGAGCCAAGGGGTTTACATTCCCAGCCTTTGGAAGGGGGAGAGGCTTTGTGAATTCAACAAAGAACAGCACTGAGCTTGAGGGCATTTCCAACAAAATGCTTACGCTTCGTGGCCTTATTAGTGAAGAGATTAGCGATCACATAAACCCCACACTTTGTACTTCCAGCTTTTATTCCCCCTCCCCACCGTTTCCATTCTTTCATGTAATGTTGCAAAAAGTTTGCCTACATTTGATAACTTTTTCAACTTGGTTCAGAAATTTGAACAGCTAGGATAGCCATAGTCAGTACTCCAGCAAAAGTATACTGCTCTCAGCATCACCTCCGTCAAACAGGACAAATCCACTCTAGTTTACACAAAACTAAGTTGTGTGTATATATATATATATATATACGAAAAAGATTTGAAATGTTGAAACTTGCCATTTCCTCTTAAACTTCAATGTCACTGAATTTATTTTTCATATCAGAAGTGAACTGAGGGTACAGTTGTAATGTATTTAAAAACACAAGCAAAGTTAAAAACTTGGCATTACACTAAATGTCCTTTGACCAGTAGCTGGCCATTTGGGAGTGCCTCTGGTGTTGTAAGGTCCTCCATTGTGCATATGGCAGGGCTCAGACTGCATTGTAGTAGGTGGTCTGTGGTTTGCTCTTCTCCACACTCATATGTTGTGGACTCCACTTTGTGGCCCCATTTCTTAAGGTTGGCTCTGCATCTTGTGGAGCCAGAGCAAAGTCTGTTCAGCGCCTTCCAAGTCACCCAATTTTCTGTGTGCCCAAGAGGGAGACTCTCATTCAGCGTCAGCCACTGATTGAGGATCCGGGTTTTAGCCTGCCACTTTTGGACTCACTTGCTGAGGTGTGCCTGCGAGTATCTCTGTAGATCTTAGAAAACTGTTGGCGCGCTGGCTGATATCCGAACAGGGGAATGGGCTGGAAATGTCATTGCCTTGGTCCTTTAAGTATTGGATGGTACTTCCTGGTGGATGTCAGGTGATTCAATATTGGCTAAATAGTATAATTTCTCCAGTGTTGTAGGATGTAGACATCCTGTGATAATGCGACATGTCTCTGTTTTAACGTGGTGAGATTTGTTCCACATTGGGCATGCGTACTCAGCAGCAGAGTAGCAAAGCACAATGGCAGATGTCTTCACATGGAGGACATGAGAGAAGCCTCCCCGTAGAATCGTAACACATCCAGGCTTCCCCTGGGCAACATCTTTGTAGACAGTTGATTCTTTCACACCAGTCGTGAATTTCAGCATGCAACCAAACAAACATAATGTCACTGATACAAATACTCTACATTGAATTCTTCATTTCTCCTGGGTTGAATTTTAGATTATAGTTTGCTTGGAATCTAAGAAACCATTTAACCAAATGAAATATGGCCAATGCAAAACCTTAATTTTCAGATGCATCTGCATTGAAAAATTAATACAGCTTGACGCCAGCTTAACTGCCATGGCTCAGTGCTATGGAATCAGGGAAGTTGTCCTTTTAGAAAGCCTTTAGCCATCTCTGCCAGAGTGCTAATGTCTCAGCAAGCTACAAATCCCAGGACCTTGTAACATTGAGCCCTGGCAATTAAACTGATGTCAAACTGTTCCACGACCCCTTTAGTCTTGTCACTTTTCTTTATCACTTCTTTCTGGTTTCCATTCCATATTTTCTGTTGTTTTCTCCTCTCCTTTCATTGCTCTTTCCACTTAACTCTTCATGTGCCCCTCATGTCTGCCTGACCCCATTACTTGTCTCCTGATAAGGTTTTTGTTCTCTTTGCTTTTTCATCCTCTCCTCCTCTTCTACCAAAGTAGAGCCAACTGGCAATCAAACAGTTTTCAAAGGTGTACACTCCCTGATCAGGATGACATATAACATTTATCAGGCAAATCTCCCATGCATTGTCCAACTAAAAGGAGCTTGTTTAAGGCTAGTGAAGAAAAAAAATCCTCCTTTCTTGAAGACACACTGGTACACTCATTTTCTATGGAAGGGGCCCTGACTTGGCTTCAATCCTATACGAAAGGGCTAATAAAAGTTTGTTTTCAGGCAGTCAAGCAAGGAAGGAATGTGGGAACCAGCAATATAAGGACAAATGTAATAGAAGCATATTTCTTGTGTTATCACATCCTTTTAAATCACTGTCAAGTTGGTCCATATATTTCATATTGAGACATTAGTGCTTTCTGAAGAAGTAAAACAATGGGATAGCTGCAAATTTGTTTTCTATGATTTTTTTGTTAGGATTCTTAAGATACTCAGAGGAATTTATGATGTATCTATGCAAGTTAAACACATCCCTGCTTGTATAGCAAGAAATATGAACGGAAATGTAGTGGACAACAAAGCACTATGGAATATACATCAGGTAGAAAAAATATAGTACTTGCAATAGAAAAATACGTGGCAAATTATGATATCAGCAATCCTGGGAAAATATGTAGCAAATTATGGTATCGGCAATCCTAGAACTAAATCCTAGTTGTATAAAAACTTGAAGTTATTTTTCATTCCTACTGAAATGGAAAGACTGGCTACAGTGAACTTCTTCAAAATCTTCCAGTCTTTTGTAGATTAATGGACTGCACTCAAACTAAGTTATGAAACCAAGTTCAATGTAGACCAACTATAACTAACTTCTTACGTGATTTAATTAATACCTAAATTCAACTTAATATGTACATAAGCCATTTTAACAGTTTCAAAGCAGATTGTTTTAAGTTTATGGGCACTCCAAATATCTGGGTTTTTTTCTGAAAGAGCCCTTCTATACTATAGATTTGCCTCATTCATACAGTAAGCAGTACAGAAATTCATTTTTAAGAATTCAAAACTTAGGTCCGACACACAAAAAAAAATTGTTTACACAGATTTCCACTAATATTTCCTAACATCATTGAGGAGGGAACAGCCTAGCTGCCATATAGAACTTTGCACAATGCTTTAACGATTGCATATATAAGTTTTAACATATTGGTGTGCTTTTTAACTTTAGGATATCACCAATCAGAACTCTGGTTTATGTTGTTGTTGTCATAGCTGATACTATGATACTGCTGAAGACACCGGAACTGTTCTTCATATTCAATCATTTTTTGGCTCTTTGATTGTCTTCCAAAGGTAAAGTCTTGGCAGTGGGTCCGTAAGTGACTGTAGAGGCGCCGTCTCAATCTGCATGGTTGTTCACGATGAGGACATAGATTTCCAGATGGAAGACAGTCACGACAAGGATTTACTTGATGCACCTTCCTCTTGGCATGTTTTTCCCTTTCACACTTTATTCATGCCTCTTCAAAATCTACAGCACAAGTCTATGTACAGGGCCGGCCCAAGGAAATTTTCAAGTGTAAGCGAAACAGGATTTTGGTGCCCCCCTCAAAAAAAACCCCAATCACCGAGAAATAAAAGGCAGAAGTGAATAGAATGGATAAAAGAGTTTACCTTACAACCAGAAGTTTATTAACAACATTATGTTCATATAGTAACATTACATAGAATTAACACCAATCTGGCATTTTAATAATTAAATATTTTAATAAACTTTGCAACAATTTTAATTTTTTTGTTATTTCTAGTCTACAAGTACTACACAAAGGTTTCCTGGTCATGATATCTCTTCAGAAGATTTTTCAGACTTCAGACTAGCTTCAGATCAGTTTTGTTTTGGGAGAACGCAGCCCCAGGAGAATAGACACTTCCTTTCTCAGGAAGTGAACTCTTGTCCTTCAGAAGTGCCACGCCAGTGTGGACCATTGTAATGGGAGTGGCAACATAGCCAGCCTATGGCCCCTTCACTTGAGTGGATATTTTAACATCCAGTTTTCCTTAACACAAATCCACATCTTCAGTGTCAGTCCCAGTAATGCCAATACAGGAAGGTGGAAATGGTATTGCTGAAGTCGCAGTGACAAGGTCTTGACTGGTTGATGGTCCTGGTAGAGGCTCTGAGATTGGTATCTTTCCATCATCAGCATGATCTGATTCAGTCAATTTTGTTGTCTCTGGCTTTCCTGTCTGACATGATGGTGAAGTCGTGAAAAACCTTTGCAATGCTTTAGCTTGACTCTTATCTTCTTGGCTATGCTGCAACCTCCTTTTACGATGAAATGCTCCCGATGGCTTCTTCTTGCTTGACATTTTCTGCTAAAAAACCCAACTCGTCATATAAGGAAGGGGAATGACGCAGAACAACTTTCAGCTTATGACAACACAGCAGAAATACAGCCTGCAGCTCCATCCAAGTACAGTAGAGTCTCATTTATCCCACATAAATGGGCCAGCAGAGCATTGGATAATCAAAAAATGGTGATTAGCATTGAATAGCCTTGCTAGACATGGTTATGGACCAAGCATTTGAGCATTATTCCTAGCAGTGCTATACTTGAGGACTTTTTAAGTACAGCAGAGACTCTACAGTAGAGTCTCTACTGTAGAGTCTCACTTATCCAACATAAATGGGCCAGCAGAACGTTGGATAAGCGAATACGTTGTATAATAAGGAGAGATTAAGAAAAAGCCTATTAAACATCAAAATAGGTTATGAGTTTACAAATTAAGCACCACAGCATCATGTTAGACAACAAATTTGACAGAAAAAGTAGTTCCATGCGTAGTAATGCTATGTAGTAATTACAGTAGAGTCTTACTTATCCAACACTCCCTTATCCAATGTTCAGGATTATCCAACGCATTTTTGTAGTCAATGTTTTCAATATATCGTGAGAGGGCCAGCTAACACCTCCCAACAAAGTATTCCCATCATCAAAGTCTGGTAAATCCTCTGTTTTCTCACGGCCACAGACGGTAGAAGCACATACCATATCGCAAAGAACACCACTCTGAAAACAGGGGAATTCCAGACAGGAAACAATCAGGGCCAGCTAACACCTCCCAACAAAAAATTCACTTAGAGAGGAAACAGCCAGGCTGTAAAGCTGCAAGGCCATTACATCCTTATCATTTTTCCTAATTGCAGCATTCATACTTGCCTCTAACAGACAAAAAAAAACAATTGGAAATATTGTATATTCACAACCTTTAAGAAATAATATCCCCTGATGGCACAGCATGTGAAAGCACTGAGCTGCTGAAATTCTGGACCAAAAGGCCGCAGCAGGTTTGAATTGGGGGACCAGAGTGAGCCCTCACTGTTAGCCCCAGCTTCTGCCAACCCAGACGTTCAAAAACATGCAAATTTGAGTGCATCAATAGGTACTGCTCCAGCGGGAAGGTAACGCCGCTCCATGCAGTCATCTCACATGACCTTGGAGGAGTCTACGGACAACGCTGGCTCTTTGGCTTAGAAATGGAGATGAGCACCAAACCCCAGAATCAGACATGACTGGACTTAATGTCAGGGGAAAACGTTTACCCTTTAGGGTTGTTGTATGTCTTTCGGGCTGTGTGGCCATGTTCCAGAAGTATTCTCTCCTGACGTTTCGCCCACATCTATGGCAGGCATCCTCAGAGGTTGTGAGATATCCATACCATGTCGCCCTAAATGGCTGGGCGCATGTGCGGATCGGCCGGCCGATCTGCGCCTGCGTCCAGCAACTTCAGAGCTTTGCAGTTTGGCACGGTGGCAGCGGCGGCGCTACGGGGCGCTGTCGAGGCGTCAACAGCGCCCCCTAGCGGCGTGCACCCGAGGTGGCAGGTTAACCAGCCTCATAAGGTAAACCGGCCCTGGCAGTGAACATACCACGTTCACTGGATTGATATCCAGGAAAGCTTAGTCTCAAGGGTGTTTGTTACTGAATTCCTTTATGACTTTTCATAAAGGAATCTCTCACCTTTGACAACTCTTTCTCTGGAGGTTTTTAAGCAGAGGCTGGGTTTTTTCCATGTCAGGATCGACTTGAGAAAGTTGCTTCTGGTGTGAAAGAATGGACGGTCTGCAAGGTTGTTGCCCAGGGGATGCCCGGATGTTTTGATGTTTTTACCATCCTTGTGGGAGGCTACTCTCAAGTCCCCACATGGGGAGCTGGAGCTGACAGAGGGAGCTCAACCACTCTCCTTGGCTTTGAACTGTCGACCTGTCAGTCAGAGGCTGGGTGACTATCTGTCATGTGTGCTTTGATTGTATTTTTCTGCATAGCAGGGAGTGTGACTGGTTGGTCCTCGTGGTTTCTTCCAAATCTAGGATTCAGTGATTCCATATTTGTATGATGAAGCTTGCTTCAAAGCAACCTGGAAGATACTACATGGTACTGTATTGAGGAAATCTTGAAATAGCTTAAAACAGCACCACTTTTTGAATGCCTTCAGCCACTAAAAAACCCCTCAAAACAAACAGGGCAGAGCTGGGCCTATCTTTTCCTGCAGTCTCACAAGACTTCAAGAAAGATACAAACCAGATCCTAACATAATTGGGACCACGTGCACAGCCCAGTCCAGCCTGAAAACAACAAGGACAAAGCGAGGGTTGTGAACGTCTGGTGGCCCTGGCCTCACGCCGATTCTTTCTCCCTCTTTCCAGACGCGGAGCTGTTAAAATGCTAGAATTCCGCAAGAGCCTTGAAAAGAGGGAGAGAGGCAACTGAGTACATGAAGAATAAATGGAGCCCAGAATGAACTTTAGGCTTTGGTTAAAATAAGTAGCTGTAGGTGTAATAGTTAAACTAGAAATACATGTTGATATTATAAATGTTTCTTTTTATATAACTGTAGCAGAGAAAGTATCTTTTGGCCAGTTGGAAGTGACACAATCCGTTTTTTTGGTTTCATTTAGTGAACTTAGTGAGGGCAGGCTTTGGCACCCAAATTATGAATTTTGATATCACCTGTTGATAAGTCAAGGGTTCTTCTGTGGAGAAGGGAAAACTCCTGCTACCCCATTTTTCCAGGGAAGTATTCAGAAGCGGTGGCATGTGCAGAGATTCGAGGGGCTGGTGCATCTTTGAGGTTATCTTGGGATGGACTAGGCTTTCACTTTTTGTCACTCCATTCAAAGTTGATGGCTCCTTATTTCGTAAGAATTAAGATACAGGACATATTGATCTGTGGATAAGTCAACCCAAGTTTTTGGGATGTATTTTTCTTACTAAAAGTACTAGACTTATACATAAGTATATAGGGTAGTTATTGTACAGTAGATCCTCAGTTAACCAGCACCCGTGCGAATTAGCTGTTGAATGAATGTAGTTTCTGGCTGCTTGAGAGTAACTCTTTAAAACAGGCCTAACACTATACCTCGTACTGTACCAAACCCAAAACTCTGTATTCACTTGGTATTACTATGGAAATACAGTAATTAAACACAAATGAAGACAAATAAAGACAAACTTTAAAGATAAAGGTTTCCCCTTGAAATTAAGTCTAGTCATGACCAAATCTAGGGGTTGGTGCTAATTTTCATTTTTAAGCTGAAAAGCCCGTGTTGTACATAGATGCCTCCAAGGTCATGTGGTCGTCATGACTGCATGGAGTGGTACCTATTGATCTACTCACATTTGCATGTTTTCAAACTGCTAGGTTGGCAGAAGCTAACAGTGGGAGCTCACCCTGCTCCCTGAATTTGAACCGCCAACCTTTCGGTCAGCAAGTTCAGCAGCTCAGCTGTCAATACAGTATTATTTCTTCCAATTTTTTGCCAGTTCCTTGAGGGTTCTGGTTAACTAGGAATCTACTCTCCATACCTCTTATAAGGGTTAACCTCTGGTTTGCTTTTTTTTTTTCATGTCAGGAGCAACTTGAGTCGCTTCTGGAGTGAGAGAATTGGCCGTCTGCAAGGACGTTGCCCAGGGGACGCTTGGATGTTTTTGATGTTTTTACCATCCTTGTGGGAGGCTTCTCTCATGTCCCTGCATGGGGCTGGAGCTGATAGAGGGAGCTCATTCGCACTCTCCCCGGGTGGGATTCGAACCTGTCAGCTTTCAGGTCAGCAAGCCAACCTTTAGTCAACTACACCATCTGGGGCTCCTAACTGGTTTGCTAATAAAACTGTGAAAAAAGTGAAATCCTGTACAGTAGAGTCTCACTTATCCAACATAAACGGGCTGGCAGAACATTGGATAAGTGAATATGTTGGATAATAAGGAGGGATTAAGGAAAAGCCTATTAAAAATCAAATTAGATTAGGATTTTACAAATTAAGCACCAAAACATCATGTTATACAACAAATTTGACAGAAAAAGTAGTTCAATATACAGTAATGCTACTGTATTTAAGAATTTAGCACCAAAATATCACAATGTACTGAAAAACATTGACTACAAAAATGCGTTGGATAATCCAGAACATTGGATAAGCGAGTGTTGGATAAGTGAGACTACTTATTTGGAAAGCTCTGGTCTACTGCCTATGTATGCAGTGTTTGTAGATGTGGCATTTGTTATACACCTTGAATGTTTGAAGGTTTTATTGTGGTTCCACTTTAGGTGGAAAGAGCATGACAGGGGACCCTTGGGGGAGGGGAGTCTCCTGGGGGTCTCCTCCTCGCAGACCTTCTTTGGAAGGCGGGCTTTTCCTCCTCGCCCCTTCAGGCACCCCTCCCCCAAGTCCCCCTCCCCTCGCTTTCTTCGTCTCTTTGGGAGCGCGCGGGGTTTTTGTTTTGCCCGGCCGAGCCCTGAGCCTTCCTTCTCTTCGCCTCTCTTTGCGGAGCTGCAGGGAGGAGGCGCCGGCCCTCCACTGGCGGGGAGACCAAGAGGGAGAGGGAACGAAAGAGGCAGAGTTGGGCTGAGGCGGCGCTGAGGAGGAAGGAAGCGCCCCAGGCTTGGCGTGTCTCTCCCCCCCTTCAGCCTCTCCTTTTCTTCAGCCTCAGCGGGGAAGCCTCTTTCCGGAGCTGGAAGGTGGGGGAAGCGCCTGGGAGCCTCGCAACCTCCCAAAGTGAGAGGCAGGGAAGAGGAGAAGGACGGAGGCAGGCGCGCTTCTGGCTCCACTCCCCACGTTTTCTATCTGTCTTTTCTTCCCTCATTTTCCGCCGCTGTGCAAGTGGTGCCAGACTCCTGAGGGAAGGAGGAGGAGGATCTCGGGAGGGTTTCTTCCAGGTCCCATCTATCTCCTTCCCGGCTTTGTTTTGGAGCTGGGCCCCCGCCTTGAAGATCCTCTCGTTCTCAAAGCCCTCTTCTCCCGCCAACCCAAAGGGGAGATTTTGGGGGGCTCAGAGCCCCTTCAAGCCGCTCCTCGGGTTTGTAAAGTGGGTGGAAAGGCGCTCCCGAGGGTCTGGTTGGGCGCGTTTCCTCCTGCTCTGGTGGATCCCAGCCACTTCAGAGCTTTGTAGTTTGGCGCGGCGGCAGCGGCGGCGCTACGGGACGCTGTCGAGGCGTCGACAGCGCCCCCTAGCGGCGGCGCCCGAGGCGGCAGCTTAACTGGCCTCGTAAGGTAAACCGGCCCTGTCTATGTATACTATATAAAACCAAACCTCAAATGTGCCTTAATGCTAAGTGCCCATCCTTCTGAAAGCTGAAGAACAAAATCAGATACCTCAACAATCTCCCAAAATAGACGGCCGCTGAATTACAGCAAATCAATCAACATTGTTCTTCGTTTCCTTAATAAAGCTGCTTCAGGTTTTTTTCCTAAATTTAAAAAACAATGTATTGACAGAGCATTATTCAGGGGAGAGGATCAGATGCAAAGCAAAACACACACAGCTTGCCAATCAGTATTATGTGTATCTTTGCACTATGGCACAATAAATGTAGTTTCAGCTCCACATTACACTATTGATTTAAGACATCTGAGCTTTCATTTATCATTCATTGTAGGGTTTAAATTATAATTTATTTCAAATTAGCAGTCCTGAAATCATATTCAGGTTATTTGGATATACATGTTTTCATGGTGCACATCAAAACTGACAATAACTAAAACACAAAGACCAAAAAAAATTAATCTGAAACATTTGTATTTTATGACGTAAATGTTTAAACTGTTTTTATAAGTTAACTGATTTCCCAAAACCAAGAAGAGATTTTTGATATAAAAATAAATTGATAAAAAAGTTGTAAAATATCATTGCATCTAAATCCAGCTGCCCAAGGTAAGATCCAAGTAGTTTCAAAATAAGCAGCTGCACTTCTTAATCTGTTCCATCTTAATAGAAATCCATGAAGTATAGTTGCAATAGTTCAAATTACTGTATGCTTCAAATTGTCCATTCAAGTTCGTAAGAAATCCTCTCATTGTATTTTGAAGATGCAGCCATAATGTAGTTTTATTTTAACGTCCTCTGCCTGATTTGAAAGAAAATAAGAAAAAAACTTAGATTCTTCAGATCTAATCTGGAAAATTTGCAAAATATCTTATAATTAACAGCTAGTTCCTTCAAAAATAGTGTGTAGTATTTCTGCATCATTAGTGACAATTTAGCAAAGGACAGTGATGGGTATGACCTGCAAAAAATGTCTGAGGCCCTTTATCCCAGGATCTGATCCCAGGTTTTCTGCTTTAAACTGGATTATATGAATCCACACTGCCAGATAATCTGGGATAAACAGAAAACCTGGGATCAGATCCTGGGATAAAGGGCTTGTCTGAAAGGGTCCTCAGTTTCTCATTATTTGGCCCACCACATTAACTGGAATTTGGGGCACAAGGTCATTCTGCAACACACTTTGCTTTGACATAATCAAGAAGGCATTACAGATACAACCAATTTCCTTCTGTGGTTGCATGTTGAATGGGGAGAAAATTGGCAGACACGGCATCTATGAACAGAAATTTACCTTCGACAACTGATAAGAATACCATGATAAACTTACAAAGAATTCCTGGAATATTCCCTTAATTGAACCATATTGATAAGCAAAAGAATACAGTACTAAACATTCCTCAGAACAAAAACAATACTACAGGTTATCAATTTCAAAAATCAATATTGCTAAATTAATATGAAAATGCTTACCTCTGAATCCTCGGCCACCACCTCCACCACCTCGTCCTCCTCTGAACCCTCCACCGCCTCTGCCACCCCTAAATCCACCTAGAAATAAGAGAACGCAGGAAGGCAAGTTAAGATTTTTTGGTAATAAATAAAAATATTGGTAGAAACCATGTTTTTTACATCAACTCCTACAATTCCTAACAGCCTACTAGAGGGCCGAGGTTTGCCCATGCCTGATTTAGAAAACCCTTCCAGGGGCACCTGATGACAACTCAACAATCCCCCAAGCTGATTGCAAGAGTTATAGTCCAACGCATTCAGAAAACATCAGATTGGCAAAGGCTGCTCTGGACACATGCAAGAATGAAGGCTGCCTACCTCCGCCTCTACCACCTCCTCCTCGGCCTCCTCCTCTTCCTCCGCGGCCTCCTCTCCCGCCTCGAGGAGGTCCTTTCTCTCCAGGAGGCCGTGGCAAAAATCTCTGCAGAGGGAGCAATTTCATTGGATCGATGTAAAACTGAAACAGAAAGCTTGTATTAGGATTTGTCAACTCTTTCAATATCATTTGCAAAACCCATAGTCATGTTGCACCTTTAGACTGTCAAATTAAATTAGCCTTGTTTTATTGAAGTAAATCTTGGATGAAAGCATGCTTATCAAATTTACAGATGACACCACATCAGAAGGGATAGCTAATAGGACCAGATCAAAATGACCTTTACAGATTAGAGAGCTGGGCCAAAACAAATAAACTGTATTTCAATACTTTGGCTATAAAAATGAAATGCACAGCTATCGGATGGGTGACATCTGGCTTGAAAACAGTACATGTGAAAGGGATCTAGGAGTTTTAGTAGATCACAAGCTGAATATAAGTCAACAGTGTGATGCAGCAGCTAAAAAGCCAATGCAATTCTAGATTTCATTAATAGGAGTATAGTATCAAAACCGAGGGAAGTCATAGTCCAACTCTATTCTGCTATCACTTGGAATACTGTGTCCAGTTCAAGAAGGATATTGACAACTTGAACATATCCAGAGAACAACCATAATGATCAAAAGTTTGGAAACTAAACCCAATGAGGGATGACTTAGGAAACTGGGTAGGCTGAAAAAAAAAGGCTGAGAGAAAGGGATAGATATATTTAAATATTTAAAAGGATGTTACACTGAGGAGGGGGAAGGGCTTGTTTTCTGCTGCTCTGGGAACTAGGAAATGGAGCAATTGATTTAAATTGCTGGAAAAGAGATTCCACTTAAACATTAGGAAGAATAGTCTGGCAGTAAGAGCTATTCAGCTGTGGAATATGCTGCCTCAGTGTGTGATGGAGTTTCCTTCTCTGGAGATTTTTTAAGCAGAGGCTGGATAGCCATCTGTCAGGGGTGCTTTGATTGTGTCTTCTTGCTTTGCAGGGGGTTGGACTGGATTGGCCCTTGTGGACTCTTTCAACTCTATGATTCTATAACTATTTTCTTTCTATTACTGTAGCCTGAGTTTTGTGGACTACAAATCAATTGATCAACATGTTACTACGTATTTGTAATTCAGTTAAGTATGACTAAACATTGTTTAACAAATGTGATAAGTTAGCCAAAGGTTTACAAATTTCCACTATTTTCCATAAGATGCTTGGGGAAATCCTAAGCAAGTATAATTCCAATGAACATAACAGAATTACTGTTTTATTTATGACTTAATTTTAGCTGAAATAGGACCAGTAACGCATATTAATGAACAAAGTATCAATGAACAGTTCATTGGATGCTACAATTTTTATTAAATAAACATGTCTCACATTGGAGTACTGCTATCATTAGAGAAATTGCATATTTTTAAAGTAGCAATATTTAAATACCCTATTTGCTACATATGCATTCAAGAAGCCACTGGGTATGCTTAAATTACGTTCTGTGTATAAGAATTTCATGCACATGATTAAAACTTGTTGACAAAAGCATTGTAAGTAAAGCTATGTACTTTATTTACTGAAGATAAATTTAATCTTACCTTTTGTAGTTTTTTGAAGGAAGACGCTTTCATATTGTCTGACAGTTTGACGGAAAAATACTATTAGATTTGCTTAAGGAAATCATTTGAAAAAGCATTTTATATCTCCTCCATAAGCATAAGTTAACTTTTACAGAAAGCCCAAGTCACACTCATTACTCATGACTGGCCACAGTCTCATTGACTTCAGTGTGTCTGTTCTAAGGCCCCCTTCTACACTGCCATATAATCCAGATTATCAAAGCAGACAATCCACATTATCTGCTTTGAACTGGATTATACAGTCTACACTACCATATAATCCACTTCAAACCAGATAACCTGGATTCTTGACTTATTTAGTAATCACTTGACAGTAATGACTCACACACACAGTGGACTTAATAGTTCAAGTTCATTCACTTTGCTCTTTCCACTGCAGCCAATTCTCGGCTTTTTGCATGTCTGGGTGGGAAAATGGCAGTGGTAGAAAAAGCATAATTGGCTCTTTGAAGCTCAAAGAGTAGAAGGAGCTCATGCTTTACTTAGATTTTCCCAAGGATTGATTAAGCTCTTGGCTTTTGCCTTTTTAATAAAAAGTATGGTTCCTTTTTTTTTGGATAAGAATAAATAATTTTTCTGAGTAGAATTGGGAAAGGACTTTTTGAGCTGTAACTACCCAAGCAGAGCACCTGTACTATATCTAAATAATTTATTTAGTAATCACTTGACAGAATCTTTCCCCTCTCCTTGAAATGACTCACAGGTCATATCAAAGTCCATGATTTTGGCCCCAAAACCTGTCTTGAACTTATACATGAAATTGACTTATATATGAATATATATAGTAACTTATTTCAAGTATACATGCAAATAGATTTAAACTGCAGTTTTTACAATGGTTTTAAACTATTTCTTTAATATGTTTTTATTTTGTATAAATTATTAACATTTTAATCCAAAAATGTTTTAAACTACTTACATTATACGTCATCCTGAGAGCCCATGATATAGGACGGAATACAAGTGTTTAATAAATCAAAGGATACAAAGTCTCTGATCTGTCCGAATATTTCATCCACTTTCCCAATCTGCTCTTTATTTTCTAAATAGACTGGTGCATTGAAATAAGGCACTTTGCTTTCTTGAGTGATACATTTGCAAACTATATCATCTTCACAAGGGTGCATAAATTCTCCCAGAACTGCAAGAGAGACAGCATGAAGTCAGTCAACATGGAACAATATTTTCTTCCAATTCGATTAGGAGTGAATACCACTTACTGACTACACTTTCGGGGGGTCCCTGATCATATCCACCCCTGTTGAAGCCTCCTCGTCCTCCTCCACGTCCAAAGCCACCTCTTCCACCACCACGACTGAATCCGCCTCTATTGAAACCGCCTCCACCTCGGTTGAATCCACCTCCACGATTGAATCCGCCACCACGATTGCCCCCTCCTCTTCCTCGGAATGACATCCCTCCCTTCTGTTTAACAGAGAAATAACAACAACAACAACACATTTTTAGCAAATATTTAATATTGTCTGTGCCGGGCACATTAGCTGGTGTTATGGGTAACACAGAACAGTCCACAAAACAGTCCAGCAGACAGCACATTGTAAGCCTTTCCAAAAGCTCAGTGATCACTGAAATTATATTTTAGAGTTTTACTACGAGAAACAGCAAAAATGTATACACTGCAAAATAATAGCACATTTTTTAATGTTGTGAGCCACTTTGTGTCTCAATCAAGATAAAAAGGTAATAACAATTATTTACTCATGTAAAATCTACCAGTGTAAACTTTATCATGTTGCTTTGTAACAAAAACAAATAGGTAACACTCCACTATTCCCAGCATCTTGGAATTAAATTAAAACATACATATGTAGATATGGCAATGTCAATCTAGCTCTTGCTAGGTATCGAGATGGGTGTACAATGGAATTTGTTGTATTGAAATACCAAAATGTTAGAAAGAGGAGTGCCTTCACTTCATTTCCGAATTACCTGATCTATCTATCTATCACAATGGGCAAGATTTGTTTGCCTTCCTCTATGGTTTCTACGGCTAAGTGGGAATTTGTAAATCTGATTCAATCATTGTAACATTCACTCTTCAAGATAAATGTGTTCACTTAGTCTTTACATCATTACCATGGCTACTGTAAGCTGTTAAAGGGATATACTATTTTGGGATGCCCTGTGTGTTTGCATATATATTTGGAGTTTGTTTCCACAAGGTATTAAACCCATTGTTGACTAGGCTTGGAATATTATGTACATATGAAAACAATCAAATCAACTCAGTACAGGATTTGTGAAATTGCATTTTATAACAAAAGAATGCACATTCTCGGCATGATTCCTAGGAAATGTGTTCAGAAGGATTTGGTACCTTTTGGAAATGAACTCCACATATATATGTGTATACACTATATATAAACATAGACAGATGGTGTTATTGTTGTGTGCCTTCAAGTCATGTTTGGCTTAAGGCAGCCCTAAGGGGGTAGACAAGCAGGGTAGACCAGGCATAGGCAAACTTCGGCCCTCCAGGTGTTTTGGACTTCAACTCTCACAATTCCTGACAACTGGCCCTGACTGATTCATGTCTGGAATTCCTCTGTTTTCTGAGTAGTGTTGCTAAACCATTTTGTGTGATTGAAAAATGCAATCTAAGTCTTCAATAGACACCAAAAAACAGAGTACAGTACCATCAGAACAACTTGAGCTTGGCTGAAATTTTATTGCTAATTCATAGTGGAAAACATCTTGATGTAACCCGTCATCATGATAAAGGTAATAAGAAGAAAACAGAAAGAAACTTCTGGAAACTATTGTCCTTTGTGGTCTATAACAATTGACTTAAAGAGGGAGCGATGATTCAGGACCTATTACCTGTGAAGAACATTTGCACAATGATGGTAATTTCAGGGCCTTGTTAATCAGAAGACACTGACCTGAAAAGTTATGGGATAGGGGGAATTAAAACCCTCCCAATTTTTTTTCTGGCTATGGACCTGACTCAAACCCTGGTCTCCTGAGTCTAAGAGCACGTCTACACTGTAGAATTAATTCTGTTTGGCACCACTTTGGCCCCTTCCACACAACTGAATAAAATCCCACATTATCTGCTTTGAACTGGAATATATGGCAGATAACCCAGTTCAAAGCAGATATTGTGAGATTTTCTGTCTTGATATTCTGAGTTATATGGCAGTGTAGAAGGGCCCTTAAATTCCCATGGCTCAATACTATGGAATCACGGGAGTTGTAGTTTTACAAGGTCCTTAGCCTTCTCTTCCAAAAAGTGCAGGCACCTCACTTAGGGCTCTTCCACACAGCCATATAAACCAGAATATCAAGGCAGATAGTCCACAATATCTGGTTTGAACTGGATTATCTGAGTCCATATTGCCATATAACCCAGTTCAATGTGTGTTTTATATAGCTGTGTAGAAGGGGCCTAAATTGCAAGCCTCCACACACTGACTCATGGCAGTTAAAGTAGTACCAAACTGCACTGATTCAACAGTGTGGATGCAATTCTGTTCTGGATTCAGAAACACCTGGATGGTTTAAAGTAGGTAAAGGTTTTCCCCTTGATGTTAAGTCCAGTCGTGACCGACTCTGGGGGTTGGTGCTCATCTTCATTTCTAAGCCGAAGAGCCGGCGTTGTCCGTAGACACCTCCAAGGTCATGTGGCCGGCATGACTGCATGGAGCGCCGTTACCTTTCCGCCGGAGCAGTACCTATTGATCTACTCACATTGGCATGTTTTCGAACTGCTAGGTTGGCAGGAGGGTTTAAAGTAAGGAGTGGCAAAACCCTGCCAGACAACGCAGAAATGAATGAATATATGACACGTCCCCCCAAAACACCCCTTCCTGGTACCTTGAGCACACCGATCCCCTTTGGCTTCCCACGTGGCCCCCAAAACTCGCGCGCCGGCCGCCTCTGATGACGTCAACGAATAACGTCCCTTTGCAGCTGCCCAGCCAATCCCAATCTGTTTCCGTTTGACAGTGACTCCTCTTTCCCTTTGCGAATCTATTGGCTAGAATGATCAAAGAGGTACGGGCATTTGAGAAGAACTGTAACTTCCGGTGCTAGTTCGACTTTCAGCCAGGATTCTCTTCATTCCCAGGGTTTTGCAGACTTGCACAAGCAAGCGCCTTCTGAGTAAATGTCTCCCCCCCCCCCCGCCCCCCCCAAAAAAACCCCAAAAACCCTGATAGGGTTGAAATAAATCAGAAATGAGTTTGTTGTCGAAGGCTTTAATGGCCGGAATCATTGGGTTACTGTGAGTTTTCCAGGCTATGGGGAAGCATTTTTTTCTGACGTTTCGCCTGCATCCATGGCAGGCATCCTCAGAAGTTGTGAGATCTGTTGGAAACTAGGCAAGTGGGGTTTCTACTGTATATCTGTGGAAGGTCCAGGGTGAGAGAAAGAACTTGTCTGCTGGAGGAAAGTGTGACTGTTGCAATTGATCACCTTGATTAGCATTTGATGGCCTCGCAGCTTTAAAGCCTTTCTGCTTCCTGCCTGGGGGGATCCTTTGTTGGGAGGTGTTAACTGGCCCTGATTGTTTTATGCTTGGAATTCCCCTGTTTTCTGAGAGTTATTCTTTATTTACTGTTTTGAATTTAAAGTTTTTTAATACCGGTAGCCAGATTTTGTTCATTTTCATGGTTTTCTCCTTTCGGTTGAAATTGTCCGCAAGCTTGTGGATTTCAGTGGCATCTCTGTGTAGTCTGAAATGGTGGTTGTTAGAGTGGTCCAGCATTTCTCTGTCCTCAAATAATAGGCTGTGTCCAGGTTGGTTCATCAAGTGCTCTGCCATGGCTGACTTCTCCAATTGAGTTAGCCTGCAGTGACTTTCATGCTCCTTGATTCATGTTTGGATACTGAGTTTGGTGGACAATTTCAACAGAAAGGAGGAAACCATGAAAATGAACAAAACCAGGCTCCCAATATTTAAAAAACTCTAAAATCAGGACAGTAAATAAAGATCAACAATCTGAAAACAGGGGAATTCCAGGAATGAAACAATCAGGGCCGGTTAACACCTCCCAACAAAGGATTCCCCCAGGAAGGAAGCAGCCAGGCTTTCAATACTAATCAAGGTCATTACCTGCAACATTCACACTTGCCTCAAACAGACAAGAGTTCTTTCTCCCAACCTGAACTTTCCACAGATATATAAACCCTACTTGACTAGTTTCCAACAGACCTCACAACCTCTGAGGATGCCTGCCCTAGATGTAGGTGAAACGTCAGGAGAGAATGCTTCTGGAACATGGCCATAGAGCTCGGAAAACTCACAGCAAACCAATCAAATGTGTTGTTGACACTAAACTATATCCCACTTTTTAAAGGCAAATCCTCAAAAGCATCAAGTACAAATATTGCTTCATTTAGCATCAGAGGGTTAGAATGCAAGAGCTGTAGAAGATTTAACTCATTCCAGGCTAGTTTCAGATTGTCCAACAAGACGAGCCAAGACTGTGATGCAGCAGCTAAAAAAGCCAGTGCAATTCTAAGCTGCATCAATAGCACTATAGTGTCTAGATCAGTCATGGGCAAACTTCGGCCATCCCTCCAGGTATTTTGGACTTCAACTCCCACACTGCCTAACAGCAGTAGGCTGTTAGGAATTGTGGGAGTTGAAATCCAAATCACCTGGAGGAAGGGCTGAAGTTTGCCCATGCCAGGACAGTGACAGTGATCCTTTGGGCCTTCTCCAACACTATGTTTCTCAGGGCAAAATAAGTGGGTGACATCAGCCAGACCAAGAGTTGATATTACAAGTTAGCCATCCAGATAGAAGCCAACAAGCAGTAAACAAAAGTTGTCAAAAATATAGCCAGTCCAAGGTTAAGAAAACACAAATGCCAGGAGAGTACTATCAATCACATAGATAAGATAGTTGCGAACAACAAAAATGTGGGAGCGTTTCTGGTAGATTTATGGCCAACTATCTCCAAAACAGCAGGTGCCTAATTAATCAATGTCTCCTATTTAACAGCTGCCAGGATCAACACAATCTGTACCTCATCTTTGTTCAAAAAAGGATGGTGGCATGTCTTCAATGTCCTCAGTCTCCTGCAAAGCTCCCCACTGTCTTGGACAGATCCCTATCATCAGGAGGTGCACATTCCTGGACGTCTGACTCCAGAAGGTGAGTTATGACAGTTTCCAACCTGCAATGACTCTAAAATTGGGTTTTCTTGGCAAGGTTGGTTCAGATGGGGTTTGCCTTTGCCCACATTCACTCTGTCAGTTCCCACAGTTGAGTGGGGATTCAAACCCTGGTCTCCAGAGTCATTCCACATTAATGTGTTATAACTTTCCAACTTTCTCTTCCAATGTATAGGGTGGTAGGAATTGGAATGTGGGGAGTGGACTGTGCATCCCATTTCCTGTTCACATTGATTTTGTGAGTGTGTCCAGCCAAACTTAGTCACAGAGCCCTCTTCGGCCCTGAATGCTCCAAGGTCTTTCTTCCATGTAGATGTTTGGGGACATCTGACCGGAGGGAGAAAAAAAAGAGTGAGCCTAATGTAAACACTCACATCCGGCCTCCTGTTTTAACACTGCACATTTTTCAGGCAATTGTCAAAACAAGTGATTCAAGATCTAACCTTGACCTCAACATCTATATTTGTAATGGATACCATTCAATTTTCATATTCCACAAGTCCTACCAAGATAATAACAATAACAACAACAACAAAAACAATAATAAATCTATATATGCTGCTTTTCTCAAACAATGGGGACCCAAAGCGGCTTCCAACATTTTAGCATAAGATCCCTATGGAGGTGAAGCCTACCAAGTTTGTCTTGGAATTCCTCTCTTTCTATAAAACCACTGGGCCATATAGAAAGCGGTGTAAAATATATCCCTAGTTCAGTCTCACCATATGGGATTATTTCTGGCTAGTCTGCAGTGTGCAATTCATGAGCAAGGTGTTGAAACATATGGCTATATTCAGCTCCATTGGTGTCTGGGTAAGTAGATTATCTAGGATTATTTAGTCTGCCTTCAGACCTGCAAGCACACAACAAATTTGGTGGTCTCCCATCCAAATAATAACCAGTGCTGCACCTGCTTAGTTTTTAAGATCAGAGAGGACCTTTTTCTTCCATATGAACTCATTTGTTAGGCTTTCTTTTTCTGAAATGCATGAAGGGTGGAAAAAACAAACTTTCCCCTTTCTGAGAGATAGCAGCTTTGCATTTCTTCTTCCATTTGTGATTTCACCTGCCCTGCACTGTTCCACAAAAGAACACAGAAGAATTTCCATGAATCAATACAGAAATCCCTATGGGATCTATTGTCCAAACCCTTTCTGAACCATCATTCAAAAAATGAAATCATGTTACCATTTTCCCTGCTGCTATTCTTAATTAAAAGTGTGCTAGGAAAGACCCATTATTTGTTGATCAGATAACATATGTTATGCTTTCCTGTGTTGACCTGTTGATCCCGGAAATTGGCACTCCCATTATTGAACAGCACACAATACTCCTTTTCAGTCAGTTTGCTAAAGAATTGAGCAACTAACTAAGCACAGTTTGAAATGTCTATCCTGTACTCAGAGAAATATGCAAATCATGCTTCCTTTGTGCTTTGCAGCTGTTCCAAAGAAGTATATATCAGGAAGTAACTCCTTAATAATATGAAAGTGTAGAGACTAGTACATGAGAGATAAACACAGATCAGTAAACTCCTACTGAGATCTTGCAGTCCTTGATCTTCTTGCTTCTTTCCCCATTTTTTGGAGCTAGAAACAAACAAACAGGAGAATCTTTCAGAAGAGTTTGGAGCCATGAATGCAAGCGGGATTTCCCACACTTGATTTCAAAACTGTCTTTTTTCAAATATTTGTTAGTGGTTGATCATTAAACACAAACCTGAAACTGGGAAGAATTCTAGAGGAAAAACGTTCTCTAATATACAGATAACTCTTCACCATGAAACTGTTGTCCCCTCTGATTCTCATTTTATCCTTTTCACTTTGTACTTTTGGACAAGAGGTAAGATTTTGTTTTAAATAAAATCTCTGGTTTAGTGGCAAGACAGCTTTTATTTGCAGTACTTTATAATTTTTATTTATGTCTTTGAACATATCTGTCATGGATCTGCAGTACACAGAAATGTTACATAAAAGGGTTTCTTTATTCTAGCAAGAGACAGACCTGATAGAAGAATGTGTGAACAAGAGCTATACTCATAATTCTTGCGAGAAGGTTTTCTGCCATCCATGGCAGAGGTGTGTAAAGGGGACCTGTCTCTGTAAGCTGCCTTATCAATGCCCCAAAAACGGGACATCCGTTTGTACAACCGACAAGACAACTTTCCGAACTTACTGTCAACAGAAAAGCTATGAATGTCAACGTAAAAAGGGCAAGTTTATGCACAGAGGAAGCTGCAACCTTCAAGGTAAAAAAAATCTTTCCCTTTTTGAGTTTTGTATCAATGATTGGCATGGAGAGGGACAAGCTTTTAGGATGGAGAATGAAAGCAGATTAGAATCCTCAATGTTTCACTAAATGTGGTGTCAAACAACTTTTAAATTTGTTATATAGGTCAAATTTATACAATTGTTGACATTCCTTTGCAAAAGAACTGGCATTGGGGCAGAGGAAGATGGATTGTGAATGCGTTCTTGATTTGAATGGCAGAGTAAGGGGCACATGCATTATTTGTAATAGAAAAAATATCTCATTGGGACCATTTATCTTTACTTAGAAGTAGATTCTTATGTTAATTTAACAATATATGTAAATTACATTTAGTTCAGCAACTATTCTGTTGGGAGTGCTTTGGTTATGTGTTCCTGCATGGCAAGGGGTTAAACTGGATGGCCCTTGTGGTCTCTTCCAATCTTGTGATTCATGGTCATTTACTACATTTTCCAGTTCTTTTCTTGGGTACATCTACCTTAGTCGGCTACTTGTGGATTTTAACCATTCTTCATATATTGAATGGGTATAAACTATAATTATGTTTTTTAAATAGAGACTTTTAAAGTTCTTTTGGAGCCTAAAAATACATCTTCAGAAGGAATTGTTCAAGTCGAATTGAAAGACTCTGAGAAGGCATTTATATGTGGAGAAGGATGGAGTATACAAGAGGCCAACGTAGCCTGCAAGGAGCTTAATTTTCCAGAGTAAGAAATTCTTGCACAAAGTGGAATGGAGGAATCTTGAAGCTGATGACTGTGATCTTTAAAGGATAGCACCACTAATTAGTAAAGTATCAGAATCCTCTGGGTTGGGTTGGCTATAGAAAAAAGCAACCTTCCCTAACTCTGTGCCCTCCAGGTTTTTATGATAGCTCCCATCATGGTGAACCCTCATTTAACAAATCTGGGTTACCTGGCACTTGTGAAACTATATTATTACATTGTTACACTGCAATATTATCAGTGAAAATAACCAGGATTGGGAATGATTGGGCTGTGAACCTTTCTAACAGCATGCTGGTGTGCATGAAACAAACAAATAACTTCTCAGGTTATCCGATATAAAGACTTAACTTTCCCCCCCTAAATGGGCTAAGGATTTGGTATAATAGTTGGACATTTACCACAGATCAGCAGATTTGGCGACTGGCACTAGTCCATAAAACACTGCTTCCAGTTGTTTGGAGATTTTTAACTGCATATACTGTACTTGAATGTAGATATGCCTCCTCCTTAGACCTTCACTAACATGGGAAGATCAGAAGTGAAAGGGAGAAGACAAGAGTGTCTACGCACATAAAGGAATGAATGCCCAAATAGGATTGCTGTCATAACTATGCCTGATTGTCCTTAGTATGGAATCAATATCCAAAGTCAGTGATAGAAACTAAATCCTCTGACCTCTTCCTTCCCCTCCATAGCTGGCTTGGCTCTATATAATCTGGGATGTTTCCAAGACTCTTGCAAGAACATGCTTTTTCCTCTTTGTCCACTGAGGAAGTTAAAGTCAGAAACAGATGGTGCATGTTGTCCTTCAGACAGTGAAAATATTTAATGTATATATTTCTTTGCACAGAGGGGCTGATCGTATAGAACTCATTGATCCAGATGAAGCCTCACAGCCGCAGGAATGCCTTAAGGCAACATGCAGAGGGATAGAGACCAGTTTGGCTGAATGTGCTGTAAGTCGGTTGAGTCAAAGTAATGTGAAGTTGGCAAAGGTGTTGTGCCACACACGACATAAAGGTTGGTATATCAAGTTGAGGGGAAGTACAATCAGACAAATTTGATGTTATAGTGACACTTGCAATAACATGTTACATGCAATACTCCGGCTAGCCATGTCATGCCTTAGAATATATCAAGTTTTCTGAGTTACTACAATAAGACATGCAATATTCTATCATTGCTAAACATTGTCAGTTCTCATTGGGGTGTTTTGAGAGTTAAGATTGCATTCCTAGGATTCTAAAATTTTCTGCTTTGGTAAATCTTAGAAACCTCCTGAATAAAATCTTCTTTTTCTCCTCAGTACCTCAAATTTGATACCATAAACCACTATATAATATTAGAGGTCGGAAAGTTGTTAGAGAAAAGTGGACAATTTTAATGCCTGAACTCTCCATAACATTCTGTGACAGGTCATTTGCAAAATAAAATCTAATCTGGAAGCAACAATAGACATTTAATTTCTTATAGAAAATACTCTTATTTCATTTTACAGAATGTTCCCGCAGTGAATTCCGTTGCGTCAATAACAAATGCATCCCTTTAGAAAAAACATGTGATGGAATCAATGATTGCGGTGACTTAAGCGATGAACTATGTTGCAAAGGTATACTATATGTCTCCTCATATATACCTTTTCATTGTTTATAATTTGTTGGCCAGTAAATGAAATGCTTCAAAGATACTTCAAAGTTGTATCAGACAAATACATAAAAATTCAGTCTATAGACCGATTGATTATTAACCAAGACATTAGAAGACACCTTGTGTTTCTCAATTGGTTCAGAAAGTAATTAGATTATTATGCTGTCTTTAAACCAAATTTAAATTAAGGATTTAATCCACATTATGGAATTCCCTTCCAGAGCTCCCTTTCTGTTCTCCCTCAGTGAGCAGTCTAATACCTTTTTATTCAGACAGGTTTTTCAGTCTCTCCTGAAATTTTTTTACATAATACTATCCTAATTAACCACCTGTTGTCCCTTTTTTAACTACATGTTACATTTTCCCACTTTGTCTTCAGTTTACTATATTTGTTGCAAACTGAATACAAAGTGCAACAGTGTTAGGGATTCCTCTTCAGAAGAGGAAGGGGAGCAGGAAAATGTTCATGAATCTGAGGGGGAGTTGGAATCGGAGGAGAAGATTTTGCAAGTACCCACATTTCAGGAGAGGTGAAAGGAAACAGAGCAGAGACATCGCTCAGCTAGAATAGCTGCCAGAAATGCAGCTGAGTAATTGGGAACTGCCCTAGCAGATGTGAGGGAACTCAGGGCTATAAAGCAGAAGCAGGTGCAGTCAGCTTTTGCTGGCAACAAACTGACTCTAATGCCTAAGCCTTGGCTCCCCTTTTGCCTTCTTCGAGTCTGCATCTGGGAAACTGCTCCTAAGGATTTATTGCTGTTTCTTTGTCTGAAGTAAGACTGCTACTTGGTTTGTGAATTTCTCAGAGGCTTAAGAACTGTGTTTGCTCTAAGACTACTTTGCTTTCTTTTGCATTATACCACTGAGTGTGCTGTTCTTTATGTTTTGCTGAAGTAAAGCAGTTTTCAACTACTTACCATATTGTTTTAAGGCTGTTCTTGAAAGACAAAACAGGACAAACAGTAGTTTGCATTCAGTTAATTCAATAGAGACGGGAAAATCATGCTTTTCCCAGTAGACTCAGGCAAAAGCTATCTGCTGCCATATTATATCATTATCATTATCATCACACTTTTCTCCCACGGGTGGGATTCTTTTCTAATTTTGTGTGTTTTTCCTCTTTAATTACCTTTACTATGACCACACTTTGATGTTCCTTGGACACATGTTACTGTTTTTACCTGTGAAAACTTATAGGGTTTGTTTTTCATAGCACATTTCTTGGAATTTTTAAAAATTCCTTTGAACTGTTTACCAAGTATATCTTGAAATGCATTGATCTGATGTGTAAATAGCTTAGTATAATCTTTTGGATATTTATGAGTTTTACCCTTTTATAAGATGGATAATATCGTTCCAATAGCATGCAAAGGAGACAGCTTCTACTGCAATTCAGGTGTGTGCATTCCAAACAAACTCCGCTGTAACAACGAAAGGGATTGCCTAACAGGAGAAGATGAAAGTCATCAATTGTGTAAGCCTAGTCTTTTCAATTACCTCTTTTTAGAATTGTAAACACAGGTAAAATAATGTCAGTTCCAGTAACCATTTCATAGTACAAACACTATTATTCATTTAAGTTTCTTGACATTGCCGATTCCACATTTACCTCCCACATGTGTCTGACAATATTATTCCCCTCTCCCCCCCCCCCCCTCCCACCCTCTGGGAACAGTACTTTCTTTCGTTCAAATATTTTAATTTATCTATCATGGAGAGTGTATGGTTCAGTTCTCTGTATTTTCCTTTTCCTTTAACTCTATCAATCTTCCCCATTTCAGATCCCACTTCTTCTTGATTCGGCCTGATGTATATTTGGCTCTCCTTTCAATTCTTCCATTTCCTTCTTTACCTTGTTAAAAGTTTTTTGAACTTTATCGCAGTCTCACCACATATACATATAGGATCCAATTCCTCCACATCTGTGCGAACATAATTTTGTGGTTGTTTTAGTTATGTGAGCTAATTTAATTGGGGTTCTATACCATTTGGTCAGTATTTTCCTTTCTGTTTCTTTGGTTGTTAAGTGTTTAATTTTTTATTGAATTAATCCAGTGTTCAATGTATAACTCATTACTGGTCAGGTCCTCTTTCCATATCTCAGCCAATGTTTCATTATCTATGGTTAGATTCAGATAGTAATTTTTCCCTGGTGTAAGTGGGTTTTGAGAAATTGCAGCTTTTTAGTTAATTAAAATTGCTGAGTTCATCAGAGTGTAGCTTTTCACACAGCCAAATTAAATTCCCAGTCCTGTGTAAAAGGATGTTTTGCCAGAGACATTATTGGTTCTTCTCAGTACAAGGGATACGCTGCTACCGCCCCTTGCCCATTAGTGTCCATTTGTGCAACAGGAAAACCAAAAGGGAGTGTCATGTTACAATTGGAAGAGGAGACAGTGAATGTAACACAATCTTCAGTTTAAATTGTAGATTTATATGACTCCCATTCCTGCAAAACTAGTCTGCGGTTTCACCTGTTTGCATTGTTTAAAATACATCCCTTTTCCCTACATATTGTATATCTTTGAAAAGCACAAGATGCTTCCAGACTTCACAACAAGCAGATGAATATATTCTTGAGGAAATGTGTGCTTTGTCCCACAACAAGTGTCGAGGCATTCAGAATGGATGCTTTCATTTTGAATCTCTATTCTACCAAAATTATTTTCCATTCCAGGATTGTGCCCTGGACATTTTAAATCCAAAGATCTGATTATCATTGCAGAATGTCATTAAACAAATCTGTGTTTAAAGTTCCCATTTGTCTCTGTGCATGATAAGCCTTTTCTTCACCTATCAGTCTGTTTAAAGGTAGCTTTTGCTCTATTAGACATGATCTGGAAGGTATTACTGTATCTCAAATCAAATGCTTACAAAGAAAGCCAGTCTACAGAATTATCCTAGTATGTCTTGGTCATTTTGAATGCTCTTGGTTTCTATATCTTTGATTTTATATAGATGTGTTTGTTTCAAACAGGTAATGGAAGACTTGAGGAAAATGAAAAAGGTGATATTTTGTGCATTGTTATTATTTTGTTCTATTTACCATCTCATGTTTAAAGGGTAGTAGGAACCATATTGAATGGTTCCTTCTCAGTTGTGCAAAGTAAACAGTAAAGTTGTAAGATCTGGAAAAATACTCTATACGATGTTTAATTAATATGGCAACTAGTCTCCTTACCACCAGAACTTGTAAAAGTTACCTTTTAGGATTCCCAGGTCTGCATTACCATTGAATGTGCTTATTGGGGTATTCTGAGAGAAGTACTATAGAAAGTTACTTCTTCAAGCTCCATTCTGTGGAAACTTGGGATTTGTAGTATTTTCTGCTGTAGAGTTCCAAAGCCTCACCAGACGTCCATTCTCAAAATCCCATAGGATACAGCGATGACATTTACTAAATGGCTATACAGTAGAGTCTCGCTTATCCAACATAAACGGGCCAGCAGAATGTTGGATAAGCGAATATGTTAGATAATAAGGAGGCATTAAGGAAAAGCCTATTAAACATCAAATTAGTTTATGATTTTACAAATTAAGCACGAAAACGTCATGCTATACAACAAATTTGACAGAAAAAGTAGTTTAATACGCAGTAATGCTATGTAGTAATTACTGTATTTATGAATTTAGCACCAAAATATCATGATATATTGAAAACATTGACTACAAAAATGCACTGGATAATCCAGAATGTTGGATAAGCAAGTGTTGGATAAATGAGACTCTACTGTAATTGCATTTAGGAACTTGTTTTGCTCTTGAGCCCATACTAACAGATTTCACATGCAAGTGTTTTCCGCTTTTTCAGCATTATCCTGTGCTAATGCTAACAAAATCAAAGAACTGCTAAAGGCCAACTGGAACCAATAGTGAAAAGTTGACAACTTTATAACAAACATTGACATATCATTGAAGGGGATGACACTACGCAGCTTGAGCCACTATTTTAGTAACAATAGTTTAATTATTTGTAAAATTTTGTTTTGCTGCAGAAGAAACAGAACAAGCAGAAGACTCAATGGATGAAGGTAAATCTGCTGTATAATTTCATTTAAGGCTACAGAGTTTGTAGTTTTAGGTTTTTGTTTTTGTTTTTGTTTTTCCATGTCAGAAGCAAACTGAGTTGCTTCTGGAGTGAGAGAATTGGCTGTCTGCAAGGACGTTGCCCAGGGGACGCCCGGATGTTTTGATGTTTTACCATCCTTGTGGGAGGCTTCTCTCATGTCCCCGCATGGAGCTGGAGCTGATAGAGGGAGCTCATCCGCACTCTCCCCGGGGGGGATTCGAACCTGGCAGCCTTCAGGTCAGCAACCCAACCTTCAAGTCACAAGGCTTTTATCCCCTAGGCCACCGGAGGCTTCTTTTAGGTTAGAAAATGGGAGTTAAAGGGGACATGATGATAGATGTCTAGAAAATTGGGCATGATATGGAAAAAGTTAATGGGATCTCAGATGATCTTTTGCAACTGTGCAGTTATGAATAACTGTTTCCCCATATATATTTACTGAATTTATTTACTGAAATATATAAAAATTGTATGTCCACCCATGTCAAGTTGGATGCTCACAGGGTAGTGAACAGATGGTGCACCTTGAAAACAAACCTCACAGCTTCTTTTGAATCTGTCAAGAACTGGCTGAAATATTAAACATTCAATGGTCTGACAGATCAGACATAAAAGCAATGAAATCCTAACATTTAGTAAAGTTAGAGCAGAGCAAGTCTGTCTCAGGAGGGCATTTCAAAGCTGCAGGACAGAAGGTCAAAGGCAGTATGCCAAAGATGGAGAACATCTGGTGGGCAGACCTCAGGCAGTTTGCCAGTGCCTCCTCCATCCCAGCCTTCTCCTTCCCCAAGGGCGATTCCCTCCTCCAGCACAAAATGTGTTCCGCTGCATATCAAAATAATGCATAGATTTTGGACTGTAACCTAGCAGGGTGCAAAAAGGTGACAGAAAAAAAAGTAGACAAAGAATAAGAGAGAAAATGTTTGCCATAGAAATGCAAGAAAAAAGCTGAACTTGCTATTTTTGGGTTATTCCTCTGGAAGTTGCTTTCTTTAGGAATATGATACCTGTTGGAAGTTGTGCACTTCTTTTGAAAATCTATTTACTCTCATGTGGTCAATTTTGTAAATAACTTGATAAATCCTAAACCTTTCATTGTGCTTTCTTCCACTTGCATAATAAGGTGTACTAGTGACCTCCTATAACTTATTACCCCTTAGAGGAACTTTAAAAAAAGTAATAGGAAGCAAATTATAAGCAAATTATAAACCAAGTGAATGTTCTACAAAAATAACACTGTTTCCCTCTTTGATTAAAGAAAGAAGAAAGATAAAAACTTTTTTACCACAACTGCACTGTGGCATTGCAAACCGCACCATTACTCGCTGGAAACGAATCTTAGGAGGAAATACGGCACAAAAGGTAAAGGAAGAACAATAATCTTCTTTTACAACATATGTAAACATTTGACAATAATAGGCTAATGTTTACATATGTTGTTTTAGCATTGTTTTAAATTGTTGCTGGATTTTTTAAATTGTTGTTTGGGCATGAAATAATGCCACTCATGTAAGCTGCCCTGAGTCCCCTTCAAAGTGAAAAGGGCAAGATATAAATGTTGTAAATAAATAATTAAATAAATAGGAAGGTGAACCGCTGGCAAAAAAAACTGCTACAGTTAACCCTCCACATCCACTGGGGTTAGAGGAGCAGGAGAGCACAAACGTGGAAAAATGTGAATTAAAAATGCTGGGGTTTATTAGTTGAGCGAATACAACTGTAGGAGACTCTATGGTATTTTAACACAGCTTTATAGTCCAACTGGAGAAACTAGCTATTTTCAGACAGAATACATCAATGAAATCTGTGATTAATCTAATCTACAAAAGTTCAACCTGAAATGTGGAGAGCTAATAATGGCAGGACTAAATTAGTCATACATATAGTGGCAGATAGACATAATGGATAGTGAAAACTCATGACATGCAGGCATGATATTCAGGAAGTAGCTAATAACTAGTTCTACCTAAGTACCAAATGAAAGTATTCATTCTGTAAAATTAACTTATTGTTTGCATCAGCAATGTACATAACGCATATATTTCTATCCTTAAAAAATTTAAGGTTTTGGCAACTTATGTTGTCTGTATAAAAGGAAAAGCTTGCTAATTCCTATTTGTTCATTCATCATCATTGTTGTATTTATTTATATCTCACTCCCCCTCCAAAAAAAATTGGAATCAATAAGGCTCACAATTTAAAAGTATAATACAATTAAAACATAAAAAGTGAACATAGCAATAGAAGTAAACTATTTAAAGTATTAAAACAAATCAAAGTTCAAGTTAAAAGAATCAAATGAAGTAAAAAGATGAAAAACTCTTTAAAATAGTTTAGTTAAAACAATGTAGCATCCTATTGTATTTTTAAAACCTTCCTGTTCTAAAAGCCTGTCTGAACAATAAAAAAGGTTGCAGATAGAAATACAAGGAGGCAGCCATTCTGGCCTCCTTGGGAAGAGAACTGAGAAGTCTAAGAACAGCCACCAGGAAGGTGCTCTGACATTCCCAGGAATTGTGTTTGCGATGGTGGCAGGACTTAGGTCCCATCAACACTGCCATATAATGCAGTTTGAAACTGCATTTTATGGCCACACTGCAGATTCATATCGTACAGTTGAACTGCTTTCTGTGAGTCTACACTAACTATATGGCACAGTTAGAAACTGCATTGTCAGAGCCCAGGCCATCTCATCTAGGGAGACATGATCTGGCAAATAGCTTAGACCTGAGCCATACATGGATTTATGAGTTATAGTCAGTACTCCAAATTGTTCATTAGTTATACAATTGGCAAGAACAACTCTTAACAAATACTACAAGCCATGCATATTGACAAGTAATACTGATAGTAAGACAGTTTTTATTTGTTTCTATGGTCAACAAAAACATGGAATGATTCAATCCCTCTTTTTGTACAGGATGAATTTCCATGGCAAGTGGCAATTAGAGGTGAAAGAGAAAGAGTGAGTTGTGGAGGGGTTTATATTGGAGGTTGCTGGGTTTTGACTGCAGCACATTGTGTGAGGTAAGTGGCTTGAATGGTTTGAGAAAAACCTTTGTAATAAAATTATTTTAAAAATCAACACTGACTCTATGTCATAGAGGAAAAAAGAAGAAAAGGAGAATTCAAGGTAAATCATCATGCCTAAACTATAATTCTAACGAATCAAAATAAATAGTGTGGTTGAAGAAAAAGATGATAAACCATCTTAACTAAATTTTCATTCAAACCACTCAAAACAGAGAATTTGGTTGAATATCGCCTTAAAACCTAACTTTCCAAAGTATTTTATGCTCTGGTATAATCACAATACATTCCAAGTTGATGTCCAATACAGTTCAAATTATCATAATAACAAAATATGCATATACTGTAATCAAAATCCTGACCTCATATATGATGAAATAATGTGTATTTCCTCTTAAATTTAGAAGATGGTTTCAGAAATAAGTGGGAATAGTTAAAGGCATATTGTGCTTGTAAAGTCTATGCAGCGAAGTTCTATCTCACATTTGTACCTAGCTTTCACCTGCCCTTCGCACAAAACCTTTATCCCTTGTTTTTAAAGTTAGATGCTTATCCACTGTGTAAATACTTTAATATCAAATAAATTTAATGTTTACAGGATATGGTTAAATTGCATTCTCATGGTGCATCTCAGCTGTAGGAGTAATGCAGTTTGATACCACCTTAACGGTTATGGCTCAATGTTAATGGGATCGTGGGAGTTGTACTTCTACAAGGTCTTTAGCCTTCTCTTTCAGAGAGTACCTGGGCTTCACAAAATGATAACTTTCAGGATTCCATAGCATTGAGCCTGGCAGTTAAAGTGGTGTCAAATTACATTAATTCTACAGTGTAGATGTGCCTTCAATGGCTGACAGTTGCCTAAAAGATAGACCTCAGAATTTTTAAAAAAAAATAATTAAAAGAAGGTGGCTCACCAGCAATAAACAAGAAGACATGAAATGCAGCACATGACTTTCCTGCTAGTATATATAGGGGGAAAAATGAACAGCTCACATTAAAAAAATTGAAAATGTGCAAGTATTAACTTTTTTTTTTTTTGCAAAAAGTAAAATATTAATGTGTCACAGAAATTCTTGAAGATTGAGAAAGTAATAAGCCCAAAATGGAGATTACATATTAAAAATGGTTATTTAGGGCCTTATTGCATGAGGCAAGTAAAGTGAAATTGTATCTGCATAATAGTGTCTTCTGCTAAAGCTTCCTACGAGACATGTTGCTCTTCATACTGACGTATTTCTTTAGCCTAGATGTTTAGTTATTTATTTTAACTGTCTGAGTGGTTTATTGTGTTTGAGTATTTTTAAGTGTTTGTTTTAATGTTTTATTTTGTTATTCCCATGGCATTGAATGTTTGGGATTTTTGCCTTTTTTGTCTTTGGAAGCCGTCCTGAGTCCCCTCAGGGAGAGAGGGTGGGTTAAAAATAAAGTTGTTTATTATTATTATTATTATTATTATTATTATTATTATTATTATTATTGATTTTGTCCAGTAGAAGACCATTTTACTATTGATTCATTTTACTAACACACACACACACACACACACACACACACACACACACACACATGCTATTGATCTGCTTTCCCACTTCTTTCACATTATGGTGCCCTGTGCAAAAGTTCAGCTGTTCTCTTATGTTGATTTTGGATGGTCAAGGAATGGTCAGTAGTTGTGTGCTTTGGGTGGGAGATCTAGCCCCTTTCTGAAATCTCAGTTGTTCCAATGCTACCATGCCAAGGTAGCATCTCATTTTCTCTCTTACACACACACACACACACACACACACACACACACACACACATATCCATGATGCTATAGAACCAGAATATGTAGAATCGAAGTAGAAAGGAAACACAAGTTAAAGGAATGCAGTTCTTGACTTTGACTTTCTACTTGTTGCCTTATTTATTTTATTTTATTTACAACATTTCTACCCCGCCTTTCTCACCCAAGACCTTCCATGCATGAGTAATGCCCAAGGTACCTTCCACAACAACATGAACGCAAACGTGGTAGAAGGAGGGTAAAGAAACAATTAGAAGGGGCTGAGATAAAGTTGGAAGAGTTAGTCTCTGTATGATAAGGTTTGGGCACTAATGGACACAGTAATCCCAGAATGATTTTGAAGGTGCACAAGGAAGACAGTAATCTTGATTGCATAGCATTTTTATGGCCACACAACACAATTGTAATAAGGCTCTTAGGTCAAAAGGGAATTAGATACCCAAGGCCACCAAGGCTATTGATCAACTGGTTACTTGTTACAGGATTGAGGCTTCTTAACTTCTAACAAACATATAGGTTGATGCTGACAATTTTTACCAATTGGACATCCACAAGAATCATAAAGTCTCCTGGATATGATTTGTGATAACCTGATTAAAACAAAGTACTATACATATATTTGTAGAACTTTACTGATCAAGATAACATCACTGAAGAATCCCTGAAGAAAACAAAAGTGATTTTGAAAACCAGAAGGTTTTTATGTTAAACATAAGCTGTCTGCCAAATTCAATAATTGGAAATTTATTCCAGGGTAATATTTACACCTTTTCTCGGCTGAACTTGAAGTTGATATTGCTTTTTTTTTCTTTCTGCAGAGCAAGCCGTACACATGTGTATAGGATATTTACTGGAATGTTAAACTCAATAAGAACAAATGATGGAATAGACACATTTAATTTAAAAAGAGTGATAATCCATGAAAACTATGATTCCAAAACATATAAAAATGACATTGCTTTGCTGGAGTTGAAACCTAAGGACCTGGGGAGATGTCAACCACCCAATTCTGTGCCAGTATGCATCCCTTGGTCACGATATATGTTCAGAAGCGGTCATCAGTGCAAAGTTTCTGGCTGGGGATTTGATGAAGGTAATCTTTTGTCTAGCTATAGGCAATCACTTGTGGCCAAGTGTGATTGTGTTCTAAGGGTAGAGTCTTGGTGGTGGGAACCTGTTCTGGATCCACATGTTCTTTCACAATGAGGACATCGATTTCTAGATGGAAGAGTGTCATGAGAAAGGTTTGTTTGACATGCTTTCCTCTTGGCATGCTTCCCCTTTTTGCCCTGCCTCCTCATATGCTGGCAGACCAAAGTGACCGCTTTCTAAATCTTTCCTCCTAAAACTCCTGAGACATTTCCCTCTCTTGGTGAAAGACACTCACATGTTGCCAATGTTAAAATGAGAGCTAGCTGCCAGTCAGTTCCTATACCGAGAATGACTGGGAGGGGCACCTTTCCTTGCTTCTGACAGCAAAATACCTAAGTTATCATGTCAAACTAGTTTTAATTGAGAGCCACATTAGCCTTATAGTTGTCTTCAAGGGACCATTGAATCCATGGAAAGAGAATCTGGATACAGAGCACCAACTATAATTTTTTTACATAGCGATCAGTGCTGTTCAGTTTTTACCCAGTTTGGGCACTCCGATGTTATTGAATGACAACTTCCATCATTTTTTATTATCTACCATGTAGACTGGGAATAACGAGAATTGTAACCCAACTGCACTTGTGGATTTAAGGTTGAGAAAAGTATAAAGGACATTTTAACGTCAGACATCATATCCTCAAGCCATGTATCTAAAACCAATCCCCACTATCCTGACTAAACAGAACAAACTGCAGCCTTCCAGATGTTCATGTATCACAACTCCCATCGGCTCTAATCATGACACCTAATGATGAGGAATACCGGAGTTGTAGTCCAGCATCTGGAGGGCCACATAAAATGACATGGTGGGCCGGATTCATCCTTGGCATTTGACACATGTGCTTTAAGCAACCTGGGTAGGCCCTTTTCTCACATCCAGTTGCTTTTCTTGCTAAGCTTCAAAGAGTCTTCTTTCACAAGCACTCCTTCCATTATAATGACTGTGCCCATTCGTTTCTTGTTTCTGCTTACTGCAAGCTGGATTGCTTACATTTCTGGGAGTTCTTAACTGCTGCTCCATGTAGTTGATATGTCAGCTAAATGACTTAGAAAGGGTAAAGCTGGATCACTCCAGCCACTGGTGAATGGGGTAGATTTGGGGTCATTTGATGTATCAGGGAGAGATGGCAGTCTATAGGGAATTTGTTCGTGTAGTACAGCAAATCACAATTTCAAAAATATATCATGTGTTGATTTTCACTCTATTTTTTTATCTCTAGCTTTTACAAGACAATATGCCCTTAAGTGGGGGTACGTTTATTTAATGGAAAACTGTTCAGCCATCTACAAACATCGATATTTTGAAGGAATGGAATGTGCAGGTAAGCATGTACTTGGCTCATGAGTTTGTATGAACATATAAGTCCAATACCAAACAGGCCAAGAGTCTTGAATTATCTTTAGCTTGAATTCAAGTTTTTTGAGGACTGTATTTCAGTGGCAAAAATGCTTCTGAGTTAATTTCCAGGTCACCCCCTGAAATAGCCAGATGGGGCCAAAAATATTGAAAAAAATCTCCAACATTCTCTAAAGCATTTTGGAGAAGGAAAAAAAACCAGGAGGGGCCCTTGGGGCCACAAAAGTGACCCTGACAATACATTCCCCTCTGTCCCCCCTGCCCTGGAAGCTTCTGGAGATAGCATTTGTCATTGGCATGATGGTTAGAAAGGACTGAGGGCTTCATGAGACTCATGGACCACTCTTTTTCCACCCTTGCTCTAAGCCAGACACAAGGGTGTTAGAACAACCAATTCAATGAAAATAGAAGCCCACAATTCATTTAAATTATGTCAAAAGTGGAAAAATATACATCTGATAATTGTTTCCCACCTCTTTTCAGGTACACATGATGGCTCTGTAGATTCGTGTAAAGGTGACTCAGGTGGACCTTTGGTTTGTTTTGATTCTGACAATGTGGGATATCTTTGGGGTATTGTGAGCTGGGGTGAGAATTGTGGTATAAAGGGATACCCTGGTGTTTATACAAAAGTGGCTGATTATTTTGATTGGATTGGCTTTCATACTGGAATGTCTCTCATTACTCGATATAACGTGTGATTTTGGAAATGAAAATAAATCCTACAGACAACAAGAAAACATAAAAGATTGTATACAACATTAAACCTTAATCTAATAACAGTTAAGTATTTTCAGCCCCATTAATTCCAATGAGAGACATATATAGCATAATCTTATATGTTTATTCAGGAGTAAGTTGTGATAGATTTAGCAAGGCTTACTTCTAAATAAGGGCATATAGAATTGTGGGTTTATACCTACCAAAATAATATGATGTAAGTGGTTAATTCTACCTGGATTGTGCCACAGAATATTACCAGTTACGACTCAGTACATTTTTCATTTGACCCACTGTTAAATTCTGATGACCTTCTATAAAGGTCCATATTGTTGTACGTAGATGTTATATTTGAATAAAAGCAATGCATACACCAAAGAAAAGTTTAAGTGGGGTTTGTATTGTAATATCCTTGATATGTTACACTGTTGCCAAAAGAACACAACTATGAACAGAGAATGTTAAGGCTACCTTGCCATACAAACCTAGAATCCCCATACTTATATGTTCTGGAAACTTTATACTCCAAAGGGGTAAAAATACTAAAGTTCCCATTTACATTCTTTAGAAAGAAGGGATTCATCATGGTGTTGGTATTACTGTGTTGTTTTAGTTACAGTTTAGTCCCATGCTTCCCCCCTTCCCACTTTATGCCCAGGAAAATATTGTTAAACACGTCAGAATGAGAGAACACGAACGGCCAAAGTCATCTGGTGAATTTCATGGCTGATTGGGGGCACAGCGTGGATCTACACTGTATTTATTTATTTACAATATTTATATTCCGCCCTTCTCACCCCGAAGGGAACTTAGGACGGATTACAATGTACTCATACATGGCAAACATTTAATGCCATAGACATACAACACACAGAGACAGAGACACAGAAGCTATTTAACATTTCCAGCTTCTGGCTTTATGAGGTTATGTTCGATTCCGGCCCAAGGGGGAGCTGCTGCTTCATCATCCACTGTGACGCCGAATCCTTGATGTAGTACTTCCTCATCTTCGGCCACGCACGCTGCTGGACATTTTTATAGTGACGTAAATTAGTTAAATTCACCTCCATGCATAAGTGGTCCCTAAATGTTCCTACTTGACAGATGCAACTGTCTTTCGGGTTGCTTAGGCAAACAATGAGCTGGGGCTATTTAATGGTTGGTCACTCAATCAGACCCGGGCTTCGAACCCATGACCTCTCGGTCAGTAGTGATTTATTGCAGCTGGCTACTAACCAGCTGTACCACAGCCCGGCCTCACTGTAGAATTAATGCAGTTTGACACCAGTTTAAGTGCCATTGCTCAATGCTATGGACTCAAGGGAATTATAGCTTTGCAAGGGCTAGTGCCTCACCGAACTACAAATCCCAGAATTCCATAGCATTGAGCCATGGCCGTTAAAATGGCTCCAAGCTGCATTAATTCTGCAGCATAGATCCACTGTAGGTCTCCTATAGTTTCTTGCAACCCCTATACAGGCTCACAGTGTTACACGTAGCCTCTATGTTATAGACATCCCTGCAGTGAGGCTGAAGCCCCACCCACACTGCCATATAATCCAGTTTCAACCTGCATGATATGGCAGTTTAGATAGGGCCTGAATTTGGTTGCACTTTTGTCAATCTGCACTGAAGCCTGTTTTACAGTTTGATAGAATTCAGGGCCATAGGACTGATCCAAAATTTCACTCTTCCTTTGATCAGGGGTATAAAAATGCTGAGGGAATATGTAGCACCCTACAATGTCTGTGCCATCCCCGAAATTTGGTGGCAGAGAAAAATGCACCAACCAATGGCTTTTAGTGTCTTCTGAAATCTCCAGGAGGTGCCATTGGCTGTTCCAATGTAATAGAGAGAACATTAAAAACCTAATCATCATCATCATCACCACCACCACCACCATCATCAATCTGGGACTATCCAGGATTAATTAGGACTACATCTGCCAAATTGGGACATCTGAAGAAAATGCATACTAGAGTGTCCAAATTCATTCTCACATCTGTTGGTATTGCAATATATTTGCTAAAAATGTTGCACATCCAATCCTACTGTATATGACATTTGCAACTAGTTGTAGTTGGAGGATCCAAAGTTCAGAAGCAACTTTTTAGATGTGACTTTTCAAGCTCTAGTAGGAACCAAGAAGATCATGGAGGACAATCTGGAAGTGTTCAATTGCAAAAGAAGAAGAGGAAGAAGTCCTATAGAGATGGTGAATTGGTGAACATTGTTGGACAAGGAATATTAGAGACTAAACTCAGCAGGTTTAATGTTCACAGAGAAAATAAGGTGGGATACCAGCATCAGGCTTGGAGAACTAGGCCTAAGTTTAAAAGCTGCTCCTGAAACAGTTATACTGTAGTCTGATTTTTTGCATATTGATCTAGAAGTAAGCTTTCCTGATTTAAGAAGGCCTTGCTTTTGAATAAACACACACAATATGGAAATTCTAGAAATATTTTCTGTTCCAAAAAAACAACATAATTATCACAGAGGGATTCCTTTCTAGATGGCAGCTGCTAAAACATCTAGGATCTCAAAAGGAAGAATCTCTTTTAGCCAGAGAAGCAAATTCAATTTCAGAAAAGTATTCAGGGGCCACATTTCAGTTGTGGTGGAGGAGAAAAAAACCAGTATAATTTAGGTTGAAGCTATTATTGCCAATAGCTGGTAGTCTAGAAACCACTTAATGCTTTTCAAACAGAAAAAAATATGCCATGGCTATCAGATGGAATCACAAGAGGCCAGGATTTTTCTCTATAGCCTGAGTTTTGCACCTCTTAATAGTTGACATCTTAGTATGTCAGTCAGGAGGAGGTTAAAAGCCTGGTGGCAAATCAATGAAAAGTGGGCCAGTTTAGGACTTTATGGAGAAAAGCCCACAATACCTTTAATCCTAATGAAAATACTATTTAGTCTGAAGAGAAGCATACAGACCCATTTCTTTTCAAGTATTTGAAAGAGCTCTATGTTCTTTTTGTAGCTTCTGCAAGCAGCTTGTCACTAATCATCTACACTGACAGAAAATTAATTTATACTTGAAAGGAAGAGTAAATATTGAAATGCAAATGAATCAAATTTAACTTTTGATACATTTAATCTTTTACATTTTCTACTGGCATTTTTCTATTATCTGCAAGAAATGAACTACTTGTATAAACAATAAGCTATTTTTCTTTCTTTGCCTGTGTTGAGCATATTTTACCTCTGTAACATGAAAGACCCCAACCCCACCCCTAAGAAAAAGAACACATAGGTTGATCTGCAGGAATTGTAATTTGCCAAGGATGAAAGGCCAGATGAATTGAAAATGGCCTTTGCCCCCATGACCTCCCTCGAGCCTCCCAAGGACCAGCAGCAGCCCACGCTCCATAGCCCCCCGAGCCCCTGCACATGGGCACACACTCTTGCTCAGCTGTTTGACTCGAGCTGGTCCGCTCCAGCGAATCTCCACAGCCTTAATGGAGATCGCCCAGCTGATCCTCTCCTTCCCTCCCAGCTAAGAAACAAGCCAGATGGCTACAATATATCTAAAACACCCCTATTACCCAAACCGCTGCTACTATGTATCTTTTCATATTTCTTTTAATCTTCTTTCTTTTCTTTTCTTCCTTTTTATTTTTTTATTTTTTATTTTTATTTGCTGTGAATGTACACATGAGCAGAGGGGATAAAATCTAAGCAAATATAGCAAATGACGTTTCCTCTCTCTGGTTCAGCCATGGTGAGACCCTCACTGTCATAGAATCATAGAATCATAGAATAGTAGAGTTGGAAGAGACCTCATGGGCCATCCAGTCCAACCCCCTGCCAAGAAGCAGGAAATTGCATTCAGAGCACCCCCGACAGATGGCCATCCAGCCTCTGTTTAAAAGCCTCCAAAGAAGGAGCCTCCACCACAGTCCGGGGGAGAGAGTTCCACTGTCGAACAGCTCTCACAGTGAGGAAGTTCTTCCTGATGTTCAGGTGGAATCTCCTTTCCTGTAGTTTGAAGCCATTGTTCCGTGTCCTAGTCTGCAGGGCAGCAGAAAACAAGCTTGCTCCCTCCTCCCTATGACTTCCCCTCACATATTTGTACATGGCTATCATGTCTCCTCTCAGCCTTCTCTTCTGCAGGCTAAACATGCCCAGTTCTGTTCAGCCTCTTCTTTTATCTCTATGAGTCTATACCAAGCACCACATGAACTCTCTTTTATAGTTTTATCTATTGTTGTTGTTATTATTTATTAAACTCTATAAAATGAAGGCAAATGCACATGAACCTATGTATTTCAGTAACCTTTCTTGAGCAATTCCAGATGCTCCTTCCATGCCTTGTGTGAGAAGCAGAGATGGGACACAATCTGTGAGACAAAGGACCTTCCTGGAGCTCGGCAGAGATCCAGCTGCCAGCTGCCCAGCAGATCCCCATCTACATCACCAGCACCTCCACCAATCAAGGTGAGCACCAGCTTACACCTGCTCCCAACCAATCAGACAAAGCCAGCTGGCTTATCCAGGAATACCATGCAAAGTATGAACCTGTGTTTTGAGGGAGAGTGTGATCCCATCTAACCCAGGCTAATACCTTTTCCCATATTTTCTCCCTCTACTGTCCATGAACACCTCTGGTGGTGAATTTGGTTTTAGTTTGCACTTTAAAGGAACTATCCAAAGAGCTGGATTGAAACAGATTCAATATCTTGCATAGTTCCTTTAAGTAGGGATCCTCAAACCTGTTGAACAGAGGGTCGGTTCATGGTCCATCAGACTGTTGGGAGGCAGGACTATAGTTTGAAAAAAAATGAACAAATTTCTATGCATAGTGCACATATTTTATGTGTAGTGCAAAAAATGAAAGAACAATACAATATTTAAAATGAAGAACAATTTTAACCAACATATATTTGCTAGTATTTCACTGCGAAGCGTGGTGCTGCTTTTAGCTGATGAGATAGTCAAGTTAATTAGGATTGTTGTTATTGCATGCCTTCAAGTCATTAGAGCAGCCCTAAGTCTAAAGCTTAGGGAGAGAGGTAGGTACATTACCTTGGAGGGTCACATCCGGCCCGTGGGCCCTACTTTGGGGACCCCAGTCTCAAAGTCTATAGTAAACCACAAAATGGAGTCACTGCCCCATGACAAGGAATCCACCAAACTCTACTGTTGTTTTCCCTCTTGTCAGGAAATCCGTACTACCTTTTACCTGCAGTTATACAAGATAGCAGTCATGTGATACCATTATTTGTTGATTTTAAAAAATCTCAGTTTTGTTGCCCTGATCTGTTGAACCAGGAAATTAGCATTTTCCATTTCTGGTCCGCACACAATACTGTTACTATCAATGTGCCAAGAAACTTGGACAACTGATTAAACAGAATTTTGGCATGTCATTCACCTGTCAGGTAAATACACAAATAGTAACCAATCATCATTTGAACTTTCTGACTGTTCCAGAAATGTAAGTGCCGGGAAGTTAGGGAGGACAGCTGAGGGGAGAAATTGCTCCAAGTACCAAAAGTGGAGGAAGATTAGCAGGTCCTTCAGCCTATAATTGCTCTCAGAAAAGACTTGAAGGTACACAACAGTAGTACCAATTTTCTCAAGTCTTTTCTGACTTATGGCAACCATATCATAGAGTTTCTTGGAAAGATTTGTTTAGAAAAGATTTGCTATTGTGTGACTTTAAACCTAAAGGAGAGTGACTTGACCAAGGTCATCCTGTTAGTTTTATGGCTGAGTGAGGATACCAATCCTGGTTTCCAGAGTCCAAGTCCAATGCTCAACCATTACACCATGTACTACTATCATAATATTAAAATACAACAAAATCCATAAAACAATGTATTTTTATCACAAGTTTTTGTGCAATAAAATGGAACCTAAATTTACAAGTGCAATTGCCAGGAAAGAGTTAAAAGAGCAGAGTAAGCTCCATTTGTGATCTTTCTGTTCTTCAAATGTTTATTTTTCTTATCTTTTGTTTCAATTAAAATTTATCCAGACAAGGCATACATTGAGCAAGCACAAAACTTCACAAAATGCTTTTTGGTCAAATCCCAGGTGACCACATACTGGATGCCTTTCCGTATTTTCAGGCTGCTGCTTTGGGTGTTTTTCTTTCTTTTTCACCCCCCCCCCCCCAATTGCAACATATTCTACTAAAAGAGAGGGTGCGAAATTACTGCACATTTTGCTTGGTAATATCAGCAACACTCTGTCTTGGAACTCCTATTTAGCAAAATTAATTTGAAAAAAGACATTTTGAAAGAGTTCCAAAATATCAGTGCTCACAGACATCCTTAAACTTTCAAAATAGTGTTTTCAGGTGATTACAAATTTATAAAGCAAGTTGGAGAGAAGAAAAAGGAATTTTGAAGAGAAGACAATCTTCTTTGCTCACAGCCATGAAACCAGTATCAGTTCTTGCCTTCAGTTTATGCTTATCCCTCTGTATTTTGGGACAAAAGGTAAAGCTCTTTTTGGGGTGGGGAGGGGGGGGAGAGATAAAGCCAGGCTTTTTTACTGTCTACTGAAGAAAGTCTTTTAATTTGAATGTTCTTATAATCATTGCTCTTAATTGTAAAGTGTCTTTGAAATGGATTTAAATTAATGATTTTAATATGAATGTTTATTTAATTGCTTTTATTTTATTTTTGCTAGTTTTAACTGTGCTTTGTTATAAACCTATATTGTGAGCTATTTGCTATCCCATATTGGGAGAAAGACAAGGGCTCAAATAAATCAACGCAGGTTTGTTTAGAGGATTCCTTTTGCTGTTTTTACAGGCATATTTTTCATGGCTATAAGCATGAAAATGTCAGTGATTTCTCGTATGTTGATTAAGGTGATTTCTTGTTCTAGCAGGAGGCATACCTGATAGAAGAATGTGTAAGCAAAAGCTATAGTCAAAATTCTTGTGAGAAAGTTTTCTGCCAGCCATGGCAAAAGTGTGTGCATGGCTCCTGTATCTGTAAGATACCCTACCAGTGCCCCAAAAATGGCACCGTGGTTTGTACAGCTAATAGAAAAACCTTCCGGACCTATTGTCAACTGAAAAGCTATGAATGCAAACATGAAATGAGCAAATTTCTGCACAGAGGGAACTGCAACCTTCAAGGTAAAATATCAAAAGTTGGGCATGTGCTTTAATCTTGCTATTGCTTTGCTGTTCCTTTGCTTGCTGCAAATGATGGATCAAGTATCAAGTATAGTGAGAAAAAGCATAATAATAATAATAATAATAATAATAATAATAATAATAATAATAATTCTACTTAGAAGTCAACCCTATTTAGGATTGCTGCTCAATCGCAATAAGGTACCTTTTTGCTGTTCTGCAATGTCTTTTTACTTTATTTGGGCTCCTTTTTACAACAGTCCCACATTATATCTCTACAGTGAGTGATATACAGGGCTTCTCTCTTTTTTGTCTTCTTGCAAATTGTATGGACCTTAATGTCAATAGATTTAGTTTTCTTTTCAGGCACTTTTCAGATTTTCTTCGGCCCAAACAGTACAAGCTCCGAGGGAACTCTACAAGTTGAAATGACTCCCCATCAGAAGATGTTCATATGTGGGTCTGGGTGGGGTATGAATGAAGCCAACGTGGCCTGCAGACACCTCGGTTTTCCTATGTAAGTCTGTGGCATGGAATTTAAAGCTTATTATTCTCTCGTATTGAAAGTATGGTAACATGAACTAGCATTTTTAATTATTTATTTCATTGGTGGCACCAAGGTTGAGGAGCACATTTCCAAAGTGCTATCTGGATCTGCAACAATCAGAAGCAGGACCTCAATCACAATTTCTGGCCACTGCCTCAGTTGCTGGAGGGAAGATTTCATCCTGCACCCCAATTGCCAGCTGGAGAGACCTCTATCTTTCATTGTGGCTGCTGCCTAGGTTTTTTTTTTTAAATCGTGTCAGAAGCAACTTGAGAACATGCTGCAAGTTGCTTCTAGTGTGAGAGAATTGGCCATCTACAGAGATGTTGCCCAGGGGACATCTGGGTGTGTTACCATCCTACTGGGAGGCTTCTCTCGTGTCCCTGCAAACTAGAGCTGACAGATGGGAGCTCACCCAGCTTGTGGATTTGAACTGGCAACCTTCAGGTCAGCGATTCAGCTGGCACACCACAATACATATACCTATTTTGTGGAGTGCCATTTATTATCATGGAGCATTTTGGCTTCCTTGACCATGGTCTACTCTTCCAAGAGGATGGACTACTGGCAAGCGATGGGGTGCATCTCACACAAGTAGGAAAACATCTTTTTGCACACAGACTCATAAACCTCATCAGGCGCACTTTAAACTAGATCCACTGGGGGAGGGGAACAACAGCCTGGCGAACACTATATTACCCACGACCACAGGGAACTGCCGAAAGGCTAAACGGAGGGCTGCACAAACACAGCAAGGACCAAGTACAGAGAGCACAATAATCCCAAATAAACAGTTCGAGGGGAGGTCACAGGGGCTTACATGTCTTTACACTAATGCTCAGAGCATGGGAAATAAGCAAGACGAACTCCAACTCCTAGCACAGCACCACACATACGATGTCATAGGCATCACTGAAACCTGGTGGGATGACTCCCATCACTGGAATTTAACCATTGAGGGCTATAACCTCTTTCACAGAAATAGAACAAAGGGGAGAGGAGGGGGAGTAGCTTTATATGTCAAAAACAGTTACGTTGCAGAAGAAATGCAAGACTGTAATCCGGGAAACCAGCTTGAAAGCATCTGGATAAGAATCAAGGGAACCGGGGCTCAAAAAGATCTTGTCGTGGGTGTCTACTACAGACCTCCGAGTCAGGATGAAGGACTTGATGAAGCCTTCTGTCAACAGCTGACCAAACAGGCACAAAGAAGAGATATAGTAGTCATGGGCGATTTCAATTATCCCGATATCTGCTGGAAAACAAACTCAGCCAAGAGTACAAAGTCCAACAAATTCCTCACTTGCCTTGCAGATAATTTTATGGTCCAGAAGGTAGAAGAGGCAACAAGGGGATCAGCAACTCTTGATCTAATCTTAACAAATGTGGAAGACCTGATCAATACAGTTGAAGTGGTTGGATCCTTAGGGGCAAGTGACCATGTGCTCCTGCAGTTTACAATACAAAGGAATGCTGAAACTAAGACAAGTCAAACACGCATTCTGGACTTTAAGAGAGCTGACTTCCAAAAAATGAAGGAATTACTGAGCGGCATTCCATGGACGCCGATATTAAAAAACAAGGGAGTTAAGGATGGATGGGAGTTTTTCAAAAGGGAAATACTCAAGGCGCAAACGCAAACAGTGCCAACAAAGAAGAAAAATAAGACAAGTGCAAAGAAGCCAGAATGGATGTCCAAAGAACTTCTAACTGAGCTAAAGCTCAAAAGTGACATGCACAAGAAGTGGAAAAGGGGAGAAATCACCAAAGAAGAATTCAAACGTATAGCCAACACCTGTAGGGAAAAGGTTCGCAAGGCTAAAGCGCAAAAGGAGCTCAGGCTTGCCAGGGACATAAAAAACAACAAAAAAGGCTTTTTTGCTTATGTTGGTAGAAAAAGGAAGAAAAAGGAGGCGATAGGGCCATTGCAAGGAGAAGATGGGGTGATGGCGACAGGGGACAGGGAAAAGGCAGAACTACTTAATGCCTTCTTTGCCTCGGTCTTCTCACAAAAAGAAAGCCATCTTCAACCTCAGCAACATGGAATGGACGAAGGATTGGGGGAAATCCAACCCCAAATAGGGAAACAAGTTGTCCAGGAACACCTGGACACTCTAAACGAATTCAAGTCCCCAGGGCCAGATCAGCTACATCCAAGAGTACTGAAGGAACTAGCGGAAGTTATTTCAGAACCACTGGCAATCATCTTCGAGAGTTCTTGGAGAACGGGAGAAGTCCCAGCAGATTGTAGGAGGGCGAATGTGGTCCCTATCTTCAAGAAGGGAAAAAAGAACGACCCAAACAATTACCGTCCGGTCAGCCTCACATCAATACCAGGCAAAATTCTGGAAAAGATCATTAAGGAAGTGGTCTGCGAACACTTAGAAACAAATGCGGTCATTGCTAATAGTCAACACGGATTTACCAAAAACAAGTCATGCCAGACTAATCTGATCTCTTTTTTCGATAGAGTTACGAGTTGGGTCGATACAGGGAATGCTGTGGATGTAGCCTACCTGGATTTCAGTAAGGCCTTCGACAAAGTCCCCCACAACCTTCTGGCAAATAAACTAGTAAAATGTGGGCTAGACAAAACTACGGTTAGGTGGATCTGTAATTGGCTAAGCGAACGAACCCAAAGGGTGCTCACCAATGTGTCGTCTTCATCATGGAAAGAAGTGACAAGTGGAGTGCCGCAGGGCTCCGTCCTGGGCCCGGTTCTGTTCAGCATCTTTATTAACGACTTAGACAAAGGGTTAGAAGGCACGATCATCAAGTTTGCAGATGACACCAAACTGGGAGGGATAGCTAACTCTCCAGAAGACAGGAGCAGAATTCAAAACGATCTTGACAGACTAGAGAGATGGGCCGAAACTAACAAAATGAAGTTCAACAGGGACAAATGCAAGATACTTCACTTCGGCAGAAAAAATGGAAATCAAAGATACAGAATGGGGGACGCCTGGCTTGACAGCAGTGTGTGCGAAAAAGACCTTGGAGTCCTTGTGGACAACAAGTTAAACATGAGCCAACAATGTGATGCGGCTGCTAAAAAAGCCAACGGGATTCTGGCCTGCATCAATAGGGGAATAGCGTCTAGATCCAGGGAAGTTATGCTCCCCCTCTATTCTGCCTTGGTCAGACCACACCTGGAATACTGTGTCCAATTTTGGGCACCACAGTTGAAGGGAGATGTTGACAAGCTGGAAAGCGTCCAGAGGAGGGCGACTAAAATGATTAAGGGTCTGGAGAACAAGCCCTATGAGGAGCGGCTTAAAGAGCTGGGCATGTTTAGCCTGCAAAAGAGAAGGCTGAGAGGAGACATGATAGCCATGTACAAATACGTGAAGGGAAGTCATAGGGAGGAGGGAGCAAGCTTGTTTTCTGCTGCCCTGCAGACTAGGACAAGGAACAATGGCTTCAAACTACAGGAAAGGAGATTCCACCTGAACATCAGGAAGAACTTCCTCACTGTGAGAGCTGTTCGACAGTGGAACTCTCTCCCCGGGGCCGTGGTGGAGGCTCCTTCTTTGGAGGCTTTTAAGCAGAGGCTGGATGGCCATCTGTCAGGGGTGCTTTGAATGCGATTTCCTGCTTCTTAGCAGGGGGTTGGACTGGATGGCCCATGTGGTCTCTTCCAACTCTACTATTCTATGATTCTATGATTCTATGATGGCAATAGTGCCATAATTATGACTATGTGGTGTTAGTAAATATAGAGTAGTTATGGTGTGCCATGTTGATTTGAGCGTTGGACTAGGACTTTGGGGTCCAGGGTTCTAAGTCACACACACACTCAGCTTCAGAAGAAAACAATGGCAAACCTCATCTGAAAGCCATAGGTTGGAAATAACTCGAACACACACAATAGCAACAATAGTGCCATGGGATCCTGGGAGTTGTAGTTTGACAAGAACTTTAGCCTTCTTTTCCAAAGAGTGCTAGTGCCCTGCCAAACTAAAACTCTGATAAAACTCACAGCATTGAGCAAAGGTAGTTAAAGTGGCGTTAAACTGCTTTAATTCTACAGTATAGATGCAACCTCTCTCCCCTTCTTTTCTGTGACTCCAGCTTACATGCTGAGTTGCTTCAAAGGTATTTGCTAAGACCAATGCTTTTCTTCTTTTATTCAGTGGGGAAATAAAACCTGGATATCAAAAATGTATGTATTTCTTGGAACAGTGGTAATCTCTGTTTACTGGATTTTGATTCCATTGAATAGTGGAGCTGATCTCACAGAGCTAGTGGATCCTGATGCTGCCTCTCACCCATCGGAATGTCTTAAAGCAACTTGCAGAGGAATAGAGACAAGCCTTGCTGAATGTACCTTGTCTAGACAGAACTGGAATAGTCAGAAATTGGCAAAAGTGGTGTGCCATACTCAGCCTAAAGGTGGGCAAAGTAATTTTATCAATCTGTAGCTGATCATTTTAAACTGTGCATGTAATTGCGCAAGCCTATTTAGTGCAGCAGCATTCTGTTATTGGGCTGCAGTTATTGGCTACTTTAAATCTAGCCTTGTATTTACTCTGATAGAATCCTGCCAGTTTTGTGATTATTTGATCTGATTAATTTTTATAGGTGACTTTTGGTTTGCTATTGCTATAAAAGGAGCATTAAAATATTTCAAATAAAAACTACAATAGAGATAAATAACTAAGCTGAATACAATCTCTTGGAACTAAACCTCCATTATCCATTGGGGCCCAGTTCCAAGACGCAGATGCTTGTAGATACCAAAAGCCATGCATTCTCAAGTCCTATTATGTACAATGACATAGTAAAATAGTGTTCCTTGTATAAAATGGCAAAATCAAGGTTTGTTTTTTAGATATTGTTTTTTGTTAGGGAGGGGGAATATTTTCAAGGTGTAGATGGTAGAATTTGTGGGTGCAGAATCCATGGTTACAGAGGGTCAGTTGTACAAGTTTGCCTTAGGACGATTGTTGCTACTGTAGGTGCATCCTACTAGGAAGTTATTCCTGTGCATATGGACACAAATTGTGCTTTCTTACTTTTGCAAAATTCAGAGCTCTAAAAATTCTTTTTCATCCAACTTGACAGATTGTTCTTCTGGAGAATTCCGTTGTGTCAATGGAAAATGTATGCCTTCAGATAAAGCATGTGATGGAATTAATGACTGTGGAGATTTAAGCGATGAATTGTGCTGTAACGGTAGGCTATTTATAATATTTATAAAATTTTAATATTTGCCATTTTATATATTCATAATTATAATATTTATAATGGTGCTGATTTTTTTATTATACCCAGTGATTAATATAATTTAGAAAGTATGAATGGAATTAGAACCAAATGGTACCCATTCTCTCTTTCTGGGGATGTGGAATATGTAACCTTCTGATTTTTGTCAGTCTGTAACTCAGCTCTTGCTGGAAAAGCCTGTGGTGGAGAATGATAAGAATGATAAGCCTAACCCAGCAACTTTTTCCTTCTCTCTAGTATCTTTTAGAGCAACTTTTTGAAGTCCAGCAAAACCTGTTTGACCTAAGACTACCTCACAACAAAAAAAAAATCATGCAGCATATGCAATAGTGGTTCATGTATTGGACTATGGAGACCAGGTTTTAAATCCTTACTAGTCTTAGATTTTGAAATACTTACATTTTCATATGCATACATAAAGTTATCTTGAGATGGCACCCAAATCTAAACATGAAATTCATTTGTTTCATGTACATCTTATATATATCATCAAAAGACAATTTTATACACAATATATTTGTTTTGTGCAAAAAAATCCCAATTAGATTATTTTCTCACTAAGAATGTACAGAAATGTCAAAGTATATGCTACATTGCACATTTTAAAATCCCTTGATGTGAGGTACTTTTGTAAAATCTTTTCCTCTTTTCCTCTTAATGACTTTTATAAACCTGGTGATATGTTTCCAATAGCATGCAGAGGAGAAAGCTTCCACTGCAAGTCAGATGTTTGCATTCCAAACAAGTACCTCTGTAACAACGAAATGGATTGCCTGACTGGAGAAGACGAAAGTCAGCAATTATGTAAGCCTCTACATTTTAATTATCTATGGCTAGTTTCAGACCAGTCATATTGTAACTATGGTGTGAAAGGATTTGGGAAGTGTTCCACGTTTTACTAAGCTAAAATTATGATGTTAGTGGTGTCTGCCAGACCACTGCTTTGCAACCTTGGTTCAAATGTTGAATTACATTTCCTAGAATCCACAGCCATCATGGCTAGTCTTACATTATTACATTATTCAGGGAGACAGATTTGGGAGCCACTGCCTCAAACAATAGAGCTCTTTACATAACCTTGTAGAGCTCCTACCTTTTAGTTAATGGGTGTGATGTAAGGTATTGCAGAGACTCTTCATACCCTGATTATTATGGTATTATTGTTGTTGTTGTTGTTGGATGGCTATCTGTCACGGATGCTTTGATTATGTTTTGGTGCACAAAGTCAGAAGGGGGTTGGACTAGATGGCCCAAGGTGTCTCTTCCAACCCTCTTTATTATTTTTATGATGATGATGATTATCATCATCATTATTAACATTGAGGCTGTATTTGTTCCCATTTTGTTTTTTTTACTTCAAAATAAGATATGTGCATAGGAATTTGTTCATAGTTTTTTTTAAAAAAAACACAAAAACAAACAAGCTATAGTCCAGCCTTAGGAGCCCCGGTGGCGAAGTGTGTTAAAGCACTGAGCTGCTGAACTTGCAGACCAAAAGGTTCCAGGTTCAAATCCTGGGAGCAGAGTGAGCGCCCACTGTAGCCCCAGCTCCTGCCAACATAGCAGTTCGAAAACATGCAAATGTGAGTAGATCAATAGGTACCCCTCTGGCAGGAAGGTAATGGCGCTCCATGCAGTCATGCCGGCCACATGATCTTGGAGGTGTCTACAGACAATGCTGGCTCTTCGGCTTAGAAATGGAGATGAGCACCAACCCCCAGAGTCAGACATGACTGGATTTAATGTCAGGGGAAACCTTTACCTTTACTATAGTCCAGCCGTCCAACGGTCTGAAGGACCATGAACGGGCCCTCTGTTTAAAAAGTTTGGTGACCCATGTTCTACAAGCAGAAGTGAACCATGCAAGAAAACCAACATCATGCAAGGATATATCCAAAGTGGTTTGTATTTAGGTATTCATTCTCTCAGTGCAATGGTCAGTGCAATTTATGTATCTTTCAATATGCAATTGTGCAATATTAGTCTAATACTAAGATAAGAACATGCATGTGCCTTCTCAGTATGTAGAAAAACATGTTGGTTAGCAGTTTTATGTGTGTCAAATGTACTTTTGTATTTCTTTATACATACTTTATTTTTGCATCCCTGTGTATTCAATAGGTGCTAACAGAGGTGGTGAAAACCAAAGAGGTAATATTGTGTTTGAAATTAGTTTGTTTTTCTTTGTATTTTGAAGTGTTAATCTTTTCATTTGTATGGTTGAGTCTCAGTAATGCCCTGATTACTAAAAGGAATGGAGGAGAGCCACTGTAAATCTCCCATTTATTGAACAACACTAAATAGAACATGTTGAACCTCTCCTCACTCCCCATTAATTTTCATAAAGAAAATCCCTGGTGAAAATAAATAGCTGATCAACTTGGGAATTTGGGAGGAGAAGCAATGTCTGTTACAACTATATCAACAAATGTTTTGTATCTGTCAAAACCACAAAGGTCTTGTGGATCTTTGGATTGCAAAGCTATTTCATCAAACAGAGAAAATATACTTGTGATATGTGAGTCAGTGTGTAATATTGCACTATGCATCAGCAGGTTTATGTGTGCTTACGTATATATTTATTACAATAGTCCATTATACACACCATCTCAGTTCACTGAGCAATTCAAAACAACTGGTCAGGACAAAAAATGTTTGGTTGTTACTTTTTTCTTCTTTAGAAGACTGAAATGAAGGAATTGAGAGGAGGTTTTCATAAACCCCTGGTACTGTGAAAGAACTGCAATAGGTCCAACAATAGTTCAAAAAATTTAACAAAGTATCACAAAGAGTCATAGTTTGAACCTACCCTTCAGGTAAAAGAATTTGTAAATTGTACATCCCTGCCTTTTTTTAATTCTAGAAGAAGGAGAAGTTGAAGAGTCCATGGATGAAGGTAAATGCACTACAATAAGATTGCTTTCAAAACAGCTATGACTTTAGTTCTCTCCCTATTTGTCCCACAGTCTCCTTTCCTTAATGGAATGCATTTCCAAGTAGGTGTGCATGGGATTATAACCCAAAGCATACCTCATGTATGCAGTTACTACCTCAAGAAAATCTCTGTCGATCCTCACATACAACTTTCATAAAGTTGCTACATTCTCTCTTTTCTGACAGAGAATTGAACTCCATCAATGAACAGCTTCCCCTGTAGTGATTATGACACTGATTCATATTTATAAATCAGATCTAAATCCAACATTGATAGATTCACATGAAAACAGTTGGCTGTGCTTATCACTGAAACCATTGCATTATGTTACTCGCCATAAAACATATTGTATATGATATGAATCAAACGCTAAAGCAAATTACTTGAAGTGGAGGTAGAGCTTGGATCCACTTTAAATTCATTTTAAAACCACTTTAGGGCTTTAATATCTCAGCATATCATTATCTCTAATCCAATCTACCTACCTTAAAATTGAATATGGATTGGCTGTCTTAATTCCCGCACTTGCTGTCATTTTGTATGATAAATTTGTGTTTCTTGAAAGTAACTGTGATGAAGATAGTCTTGGTGGGCTGTTAGGCAATAATCAAATAGATACACAAACAAATAAATAAAAATCAAATAATCATAGAAAACATCCTGCAGAAAAACTTTCAAGAGGAAAAGCTAGATATGTAAAGTAAAGGTAAAGGTTTTCCCCTGACATTAAGTCTAGTCGTGTCCTACTCTAGGGGTTGGTGCTCACCTCCATTTCTAAGCTGAAGAGCTGGCATTGCCCGTAGTCACCTCCAAGGTCATGTGGCCGGCATGACTGCATGGAGTGCTGCTACCTTCCTGCAGAAGCGGTACCTATTGATCTACTTACATTTGTATATTTTCAAACTGCTAGGTTAGCAGAACCTGGGGCTAACAGCGGTAGTGCACCTCGCTGCTCAAGTTCAGCAGCTCTGCAGTTTAACCTGCTGTGCCACCGGGGGCTCCATAGATATGTAGTTGCATCAAAAATAACAAAAACTCTTTTGGCACTTTATGGAATACCAAGTTCTGTTTGAGATAAACATTTGTGCAATAGCATACAGTTTACCAAAGTTAATGTTCAAAGAAAGAAAGAAACCATTTTTAACCTTCTGTCTTTTATTCCAGAAAGAAAGAAGACCAAAATGTATTTACCCCAGCTACACTGTGGCATTGCAAAGCACACACAGTCTCGTCAGAAGCGAATTGCAGGCGGGATTACTGCACAAAAGGTAAATTTAGTGATAAAGCTGGAAAATGTGAAATGGCAAGAAATGAATATTTAATTTCTTATCATTGTATTTTTAATGATAGGAAAAAGCAAAACTCTGTGATATTCTGCCTCAAGTGCCAAAATAATTTGCATGTTTTTGAATACCATGCACCTTGATGTGACTGGCAAGAATGCAAGGAGAGAGAGGGGAAAGTATGGTGTCTGACTTCAGGCAGCAAAATATCTGGGACTGCTCTCCAGAATAAAAAATGGGAATGCGAACTGGAGCCAGTTGAGCCCATTCATGGCATCCTAGCTCCAAATTCCAGATAACCTCTTCCATTAATTTCACATATATATTGTATTTCATCCTATCTAATAAGATGGAATCTTAAAAGACTCCATGATGCAACAGGGGCCAAAATGAAAGCTGGAGACATCACCTGTAAAGCATGAATGGCTGCAGAAAATTACATCAGTCTTGTTTGTCATGCAACCAAGTAATAAACAAGAGCTGTTGAAATTCCTTTTCATAAATAGTAATCAAAGGTACAGGAATGATCTCCAGTTTCCAGTCTGGCAATCCTACCCAACACCTAACAATAGAGCAGCAGTCTCCCAGTATTACTTCCCAAAACACAGTGAGAACATACATTGTTCATGCAGAAGACCTCAGCTTCAAACCCTAGGGTCTGTAAGTAGAACTGGGGAAATCTGGAAAGTTATTACTACTCAGTATTGGATATTGTGCAACCTCTTTATTAATTCAGTAGCCACAGTTTTACTTACCGGTACTCTCTGAAAAATATTCCCTCCCAGAAATGTTTGTGGACTTCTGTAGGTCTTCCAGTGCTGTTCTATGGTTGTGTCTCCAGCATACGTGTGGTCAAACTGTAGGGTTTACTATTATGTGCAGTGCCAGGGTCTTGGAGCATGTCCCCAGCAAATGTGGAGTAAACTAAACCTCAATAAAAAGTAGCTTCCTGTCCATTTGATCAAAATATTACTTTTCAATGGAGAGAGTTGGTGATATATAAAGACATTCAGACTGTATCTACGCTGCCACCTAAACCAGTATCTGATTCTAGATTATCTGCTTTGAACTGGATTTTATGAGTCTACACTGCTATGTAATCCAGTTCAAAGCAGATTATCTGGGTTCAGAAACTGTAATACAGTAGATGGCAGTGTAAATGAGGCCTGAGAAATTGTGGAGAATTCCTGGATTCCACGCCTGCTATCCATGGGCAACACTATTTCAGAGCCAAAACTCAGACCCCAAAACCCAGATTGAGTGGTTCTAAAATAATTTCAGCTCCTTTAATTTACCCAAATAGGGAAAAATTGAAATACTTCCAGGAATCTGAAAGAACATTGCTCTTATTTTGCCTATCTGTGTCTTACAGTCTGGAGGGTTTACTCTTAATAGGAAAAGACACTTCAGATATGGTTTATTAAATGGATGGGCAACTTGTAGCCAATGGGCTATATACAATCCTTGAGTGTTTTACTTGTAGCACCATGAGAAATAAGCTACCAAATTTGCAGCCACCACAAGAGCATTAATCTACAGGCGCATCTACGCTGTAGAATTAATGCAGTTTGATACCACTTTGACTGCCACGGCTCAATGCTTATAATCATCAGAGTTGCAATTTTCGAAGCTTTTAGCCTTCTCTGCCAAAGTGTGCTGCTGCCTCACCAAATTATAAGCCCCAGGATTCCATGGCATTGAGCCATGGCGATTAAAGTGGTGCTGAACTGAATTAATGCTACAGTGTAAATGCACACTTACTCAGTTCTCTTATGTCTGACAGAAACTTTATTATTGCCCAACAGAGAGTGAACAGTGAAGTTTCTGTTAGAGAACTGAAGTTGGCAACCACAGACACAGGCGGAAACGTCAGTAGAAAATGCTGCTAGAATACGGCCATACATCATGGAAACCACACAACACCCCAGTGATTCTGGCTGTGAAAGCCTTCGACAATACAATGCTCTATTACTCTTCTGCACACAATTGTGCTGCACATTTCAGCAGCACAATAGAGCATCTGCAGTTGCAGCCAAATTTTGGTGGCTCAGTGAAGACAGGACAAGGTTTCTAGGAATGCAACCCACCCCCAGACATTCCTCCACTTTTTAAACATACATCTAGCATAAACTTGGTGATCTATCCTGCCCCAACTTAAAACCTGTTTTGTTTTTTTGTGGCATTTTAAACTGGAAGACTTATTGTATTTGCTGTTTTTCAGTTGTTTCGTTGAGTGTGCTTTGTTGGGTTTGCAATATATTCCAACTGAAATCACTGTTTGTAGTCATACATAAATACTATGAAGATGAAAATTAGGGTTTTTAAATATATAATTATCTATTGAAAAAAGGAACATAAAACCCAATATGTAAAACAAAGTCTAGAAATAAACTAACACCATTGCAAAGCATTAATACTATGTCCACTACATAATCTGGTCTCCAGAGTTAATTTCACCAAGTGCATCATTTCATGTAAAAGCACAATGAAAGTTAGTTGATACAGTACTTCTAATAGGTAATTATTGCAAGAAAAATACATTCGTGCGGGTAACATTTATAAATAACATTTAAATTATTCACAGCAAGTATTCCTGCCTCCTTTTTGTACAGGATGAATTTCCATGGCACATGTCAATTATAAATGAATATGGCAGAATGCACTGTGGTGCGGTTTATATTGGGGGATGCTGGGCTTTGACAGCAGCAAACTGTATTGGGTAAGTGACTAAATGTAAGAGAAAGAGGGGGGAAGGAAACAATGCCATAGTTTTTGTAAGTCACATTTGTAAAATCAAGTCTACAGAGAAACCGATTTCCAAATTTCATTCAATAGGGAAAAGGATACAATATGTGTCTAATCCCACCACTCCAGCCCTCGTTTGATACCCCCATCCCCATCAGCACCCTTGATAATCTGAACTTGATGTGTATTGACAGCCACATATTCCCTTTGCTTGAGGTAACATCAGGGTAAAATACGTGTCCTACCATATCTAGGTGTTCACTACATCAGATTGTTTTTGGTTACATGACAGCCAGTGGCTGCTGGTTTTTCCAAAGAATCAGCCAATAAACTTTCTTATTTTCCTGTCAATCCTAACAGCAACCTTGAACAATGAATGTTTCCCATCCTATCCGTTACAGATCAGGAGTAAATGTACTCTCCCTTCACCAGCCGATCTCCTGGCAGTAGTAAAATATCTCAAAGTGTAGCAGTTATAATTGTTGTAATGTATAATCTGAATTGCAAAGCAAATATGTTATCCATAAATACAGTGACCACAAGAAAGTTATCCTTTCAGGGTGAATGCTTTGAGTATACGGGTGTAATGTGTCTGATTTGGTTCTCTAACATCACTTTGAGAAGCATATCCCAGATATTTTGTGTCCTTTTTAAAAAAACCAGATTTTTCTATATTTTTCAAAGTCATTTTCAACCATATATGTTTTGTCACTATTTCTTTACATTGTCCTGCAGTGTGATTGTCATATAACTAAAAGTCAAAATCCATTTCATGTTGTTTGTAGGTCTTTTGTTACATTTCTTTTTCAGACCAGAGTACCTAGCTTATAGAATTTGGTCGGGATTATTGAATTCTGTACGTGGAAATGAAGGAATTGACTCACATTTTCTAAAGAGAGTGATATTTCATGAGAAGTACAATTTCCAAACACGTGAAAACAACATTGCGTTGTTGGAGATGGGGAGATGTCGGTTATCCAATTCCATACCAGCATGCATCCCTTGGTCACAATATATGTTCAAAAGCGGTCACCAGTGCAAAGTCTCTGGCTTAGGATCTGTTGAATGTAAGTAGAATGCACTCATCAGTTGCTTTCTTTATCGTGAGATTTTCCGGAGAGACCAAGGTGGGTTCTTACTTTAGCCAGTCCCTTAACTCGTCCCCCCCCCCCCAAATTTCCTGGAGCACTTTCCCCTCTGCTGGAGGATGCTCAGATGCTTACAGTGTAAAAATAAGATTTGATACTAGTTGAATTCTGGTTCTGGGAATGAATGGTAGCATGTTTCATTGCCTCATGTGCAACAAAATGCTTTGGCATGTTTAGAGGAAGGTGGATCACTTCAAATTACATGGATTCAAATTTCAGGAAAGAGGTTTCATCTAACCATTAGGAAGAACATACCCTGGCAGTAAGACCTGTTGGAGAGTGGAATATGCTGCCTCAGAGTGTGCTGGAGTCTCCCCAGGAAGATTTTAATCAGAGGCTGGATGGCCTCTCTGGGGGTTGGACTAGATAACCCTTGAGTGTCTTCCAACCATGATTCTATCACTCTACTTCTATGTTGGTATCAGCTATTGTTTCTAAAGAGTTACCATCTCTGGCTCAGTGAAAAGGAGCCAAGGTACTTTCAAAAGACAGAGCTTGAAAAATTACTTATAAGAAGTAATTATTATAGTGGCTTCGGGGCAATAGAACAACTTTCTTGTTGATGCATTGCTCAAATATAGCCAAGCCAGCAGGAAGAGTTCATCCAACTACAAATCCCAGGATTTTATAGTATTGAGGCATGACAGTGAAAGTGATGTGGAACTGCATTAATTCTACCATGGAGATGCATTATGGTATCTTTTTTATACCTTGATTTGGATTAGTGCCCTCACAGTCATTTCCCCTTAAATTCAATAAACATCACTTGAACACAAAAAAACCTTTATCTCATAATGAGTCTTGGAAGCTATGAAATAGATACTTTCTGTCATGCCCCATGAATTCCCTCACTGTTTACCCCTAAGTTCTTTTAAGTTAGAGGGATTAATATTTTATGTACTGTTTCTTGGGGGGGGGGGTCAGTCTAAACAGCCTCTTTGTATTTGAAGCTTCTGTCGCCCTGCCCCTTTAAGAATCCCCTCTTGGGCAAATCCTCAGGCAAGGCACTTCTGGTTTTTGGAAGAGTCAGCCTTTTTGTGACTGGAAGGTGAAGAGAGGGGAAAGCAAGAAAGTCTATAAATAGCATGTGTAGTATGAGCTGTATTCAAGTCTAGTCAGATCTGTATTCAGTTGAAGTTAAATTTTGAGACCATTTTAGAAACAGTTGAACACCATACAAGAAAGAGACAATAAGAAGAAATAAAGATTCAAGAGTCTCAGTTCAGACAGAAGTGTGTCTGTCTCTCAAAGACTTTACCTCTCCTCATGAAGATTTTGTAGTGAGACTCAGGAGGAGAGAAAGCCTAAATTTCCTGTCAATTAATAAATTCTTGTTTAACACAATTATATAGTCTCTGATCTGTTCCCTGTGCAGCCAGTTCACCCTCCAAGTAGTTAAGATAGCGTGGGGGCAGAACACTTTCAATGAGAAAAATTACCCCCTCCCCCTTCTATATCTTTATGAAGCTGTGTTTTTTTTTTAAAAAATCAACTTTTTCTTTGTGTTTTGCGATTCTGGGAGGTGCTTCACCAGATGGGAAGAGTATAACTCATGCACATTTATGCTGGTTTGCATTTCTGAACATTAACTATTGGGAGTGTGTAGCTAGCGAGGGGTATCACAGCTGCAAGGATATTTGTTTGCAGTGTTTACATTTAAAAATGTATTACTTTTACAGATATGAGAAAACAATATCAACTTAGGTGGGGCTATGTTTATTTAATGGAAAACTGTTCTGAAATCTACAGAGAGAATTTTCTTAATGGAATGGAATGTGCAGGTGAGTGGAACAGCATCATTCCTAGTTTTCCTGGGAGTGGGGGCAAAATGGGCCAATTATGTTGGGAAAGAGAAAATAGAAATTTTTTTGGTATACATTATTATTAGAATTGAATTCGAGTCATAGAATAATAGAGTTGGAAGAGACCACATGGGCTATCTAGTCCAACCCCCTGCCATGCAGGAAAAACATAATCAAAATCAATTAATGTAGCCATCTAGAGTGAGCATTCATTTAGCAAAATAACCCAATATTTCCCATTTTGTCAGGACGTACACTGACATATCAATCCAAAATAGCCATTATACTGATTGTGTGGACACAGAGTGCATAAAAAATAGTCTATGGGAGTGTGGAAGGCATTTGCCCCCTTCTGAATTTGGAATCAAAATGGAATTTTTACATTTTTAAAAGCTAGGAAATACAAGAACATGCCCCTATGTTCCTTAGAGCAGTGTTTTCCAAACTGGTTTGCAGATTCTTAGGGTTCTACAAAAGTATCATGGGGCTTTCATGAATTTTAAAATAAAACCACGAGAGGTGAACTATTTGATTTACAAGTTTCCCTAATAGCTATTTTGTCCTACAACGACTGCAGTCATTTGGCTTCACATTTCAATATTTCATTGGCTATCTGAACATGTAATTAATTGATTTTTCTCATTTTTCAAACAAAATGTAAAATTTTCCAGAATATATATATTGTTTAAACAAATCCAGGATAGAATTAGGGTTCTGCAGTAAATAAATGTCTTCTGAAGGATTCCATGACCAACATAGTTTGGGAACCTCTGTCCTAGAGGGGAAAATAAATGGCATTGTTTAAGTACTAGTCTTTAGTCAGGATCAGATATGTTACATAGTTTGACAGTGAAACAGGATACAATGCCTATATATAGTATCTGCCTTGCCTATGATAACTCATCTAACAATATCCTTTAATTTTTCTCTTTTAGGCACAGCTGATGGCTCTGTAGACACCTGTACAAATGATGCAGGTGGACCCTTAGTTTGCTTTGACACTAATAATGTAGGATATGTTTGGGGTATTGCGAGCAGCCAAAATTGCGGTGCGCAAGGGAACCCTGGTATTTACACAAAAGTGGCTAATTATTTTGACTGGATTGGCTATCATACTGGACTGTCTCTGGTTTCGAGATATAACGTGTAACTACAGTGATTTAAATTCTGCATTTAACACACTGAGATAATCATAAGTAAAGATGACTGAAGTAAAGGAGCTACGGAGATAATCATAAGTAAAGGAAGACTGAACGTCCAATCCAGTCTTGCTTCACTAATTTTAAGTCACACTGATTCTGGCAAATTTGATTCTGACTTGGTGAATTATTGGGGTATTTTATTTGTCCCTGGATATATAAAATGTTATAGCAGCGTAAATAAATAAAAAATCAATAAGCACATATTCTTGATACCACCATTATTGGAAGCATTTTTTCCCATAACCCCAGGAGCACCAGCAGAGCTTAGACATCAATTAAGCAATTCAAATGTTGAACAGATTTTCCTCCAACCAAACCATGAATTGAAACCAACACTTTAAATTAAACTCAGAAAGGAAATAGGCAACCCATTACAATGGTGCCAGAACACAAAATATATCCTGGTGAATGGGGAATGCATGAAAAATAGATTATACAATTACGCTCTTCTGAAGGCTCCTCACCCTGTGACACAATACTGCAGAAGCCATGCTGGCCAGTGGTGTGTAGTAGCTTTTCTGAGCTGTACAGGAAACAACAGACTATCTCAACATATGAGCACAGAATCACAGAATCAGCTCTATATTCTTTCTGCTTATTTTCACTACACTGCTGGATATGTCCTTCACTTGATAGACTGATGACAGAATCCCTCTAAAATATGAGAAGGGAGCATTTTCCCCAATGCAGGCATAAGAATGGCTCTATGATCTTGTTGCACCCCTGTTAAACAGTAGGCCAGCTGTCGTATCCTGGTATCGACAACCATCCATGATTGCAAGAGACCTCCCACATTACAAGGCAAATGTTTGAGAGAATAGGCTTTCCATAAAGCTTTAGTATACCCAGTTTTGAAATTAAATGAAAGATTTTCCTACGTCCATCACACTTAATCCTTTAAGATTTATCCGTTTAATTTTTCATCACACAGTACACAGTAGTTTCCCCCACTGTTCCTCCCTGTTTTCTTTTTTTTAAAACTTCTCTCTCTTTGTATTTAAGGAGTTCAACTTACAGCCCAAAAACTATTTTTGTGTTAAGGAAAACTACCCAAAAATACAGTAAAGCATCCAAAATATGCAAAAACAAGATACTTATAGTTGAGCATTCAGCTCACAACAAGCAGAGCGTGAAGTGTCATGTGGCTGTAAAAGAATTTAGAGCTTAGGAGGCAAACATGTACAGCTCTCTTTTTAAAATCACAAAAGGTTTATTTACAAAAATAATAACATTTCTTAATAGTAAATAACTGGGTCTGGGCTACACTAACTAACTCCATCTCTTCTAAGGTTTAAAAGAGAGGAAAAATCTCCAAGCACACATCTCTCCTGACACACAAGCAGAAAGAGAACTCAACACACACAACACACACAAGGATGTAAAAGTAGAAGTCAAAGACAAAAGGCATACACATGCAAGGTATACATTCAATACAATCAATTAGAGTGAGAGCAGAAACAGAGAGGAGAGAAGAAATATATAGTGTATATACTCGAGTATAAGCCTAGTTTTTCAGCCCTTTTTTAGGGCTGAAAAAGCTCCCCTGGCTTATACTCGAGTGAGGGTCCTGGCCGGCTTCTGTTCAGGTCAGCTTATACTTGAGTATTTAGGTATTCAGAGTTGGACAGTCTTATCTTATTAAAGTTTATTATTATCTTAAATTACAGTTTTATATAAATATTCAAAAACATTTAACCTACAGATGCCTCAAATAATGCAATTTTATTAATATCTATTTTATTTTTGAAATTGACCCATAGGTGCTGCATTTCCCACCCTCGTCTTATACTCGAGTCAATAAGTTTTCCCAGCTTTTGTGGTAAAATTAGGTGCCTCGGTTTATATTCGGGTTGGCTTATACTCGAGTATATACGGTACTTTCCAACTGTCATTCAGGAGAGGGGGGAAGGCATTTCCCTCTGCCTATTCTAAGCTAACTAACTACTCCTCATTGAGGACTGCAGACTTGGGCAGGTATGGAGTTGAATTCCAACAAAAACAACATGTATAAGGGGGGTTGTTCTTGCATTCTTACAAGAGGGAAGGGAGAAATGAAGCTTTAGCTATCTTAAATCTCTCTCTGCTCCTTTTGATAGGCAAAAGCAGCAGAGCAGGAGTTTCAGGCAAGAGTTTCAAAAGGACTTTTGTGACCTGACACAGGAAGAGGGAGCTTAAAGGGAGAGCTTGCTAAGGTTACAGACACACAAAGCGCAGAATTTTAAAAAGGTAAAGGTTCTCCCCTAATGTTAAGTCCAGTCATGTCTGACTCTGGGCGTTGGTGCTCATCTCCATTTCTAAGCCCAAGAGCCGGCGTTGTCCGTAGACACCTCCAAGGTCATGTGACCAGCCTGACTGCATGGAGCGCCGTTACCTTCCCGCCGGAGCGGTACCTATTGATCTACTCACATTGGCATGTTTTCGAACTGCTAGGTTGGCAGAAGCTGGAGCTAACAGCGGGTGCTCACTCTGCTCCCGGGATTTGAACCTGCGATCTTTCGGTCTGCAAGTTCAGCAGCTCAGTGCTTTAACACACTTTGCTACCGGGGCTCCAGAATTTACATGCTTGCTATTTTCTCCTGAATGTTTTGAATATGTTGTTTGCTCTACCTCCTCAGTCCCAAAACGATAATGGCAGAAAAAAGGAATCGATTCTGCCCATCTCGGCTCCTCCCTCCATGACGATGTCATCATTTTATTTGCAAACAGGGCAAGGGGGGAGGGGGTTCCAATCACATTAAATTGGGCACTTTTACATGTTTCTACATGGGGAACTGAGGAAGAAGTCACTTGCCAATCGACTCATTGGGAAAATCATGGGGAAAACCCCACACTTTAGAAATTATTATTATTATTATTAAACTTTATTTGTACCCTGCTAGCATCTCCCGAAGGACTCGATGCGGCTTACAAAGGCCAAGGCCTCAACACACAATATAACAATACAAAACAAAAGGCAAATTAAAAACAATTAAACAGTATAAACAACAAGCAATAAACAATATGCTAAAACACAATAAAACTGGGCCGGGCCAGAGTAATGGGTACAAGATTAAAAGTGCTGACGTGACAGGTGATATATAAGGCTTCTAGGGCAAGTGCAGAGTGCGATATACAATCTTAGTTCTAATAAAGTGCTTATGGGACTTGGTGTTGGAGATTTCCTATTAATCTGGGAAGGCACATTGGAACAGCCAGGTCTTCAAGTTCTTTCTGAAGACTGCCAATGTAGGGGCCTGTCTGAGATCCTTGGGGAGGGTGTTCCAGAGTCGGGGGGCCACCACGGAGAAGGCCCTGTCTCGTGTCCCCACCAACCGCGCAAGATACCTCTGCCCCACATTTGAAGCTTGTGTCATGTGAAGGGCATTGGTGGCAGTTTCTTAAGTGTTTAAAAATGATTATTTAATTGTGTGTAATTAAATTGTGGGGCCCCTGGTGGCACAGTGTGTTAAAGCACTGAGCTGCTGAACTTGTGGACTGAAAGGTGCCAGGTTCAAATCCCGGGAGCGGAATGAGCACCTGCTGTTAGCCCCAGCTCCTGCCAACTTAGCAGTTCGAAAACATGCCAATGTGAGTAGATCAATAGGTACCGCTCCGGTGGGAAGGTAACGGTGCTCCATGCAGTCATGCCGGCCACATGACCTTGGAGGTGTCTATGGACAACGCCGGCACTTCGGCTTAGAAATGGAGATGAGCACCAACCTCCAGAGTCGGTCACGACTGGACTTAACGTCAGGGGAAATCTTGACCTTACTAACACCTCTGAACAAAGAATTCCTCCCCCCACCGGGCAGGAAGAAGCCAGGCCATGAAGCTAGCAAGGCCATTAATGCTAATCAATTACAGTAGAGTCTCGCTTATCCAACATAAACAGGCCGGCAGAACATTGGATAAGCGAATATGTTGGATAATAAGGAGAGATTAAGGAAAAGCCTATTAAACATCAAATTAGGTTATGATTTTACAAATTAAACACCAAAACATCATGCTACACAACAAATTTGACAGAAAAAGTAGTTCAATATGCAGTAATGCTATGTAGTAATTACTTTATTTACAAATTTAGCACCAAAATGTCACGATGTATTGAAAACATTGACTACAAAAATGTGTTGGATAATCCAGCACGTTGGATAAGCGAGGCTTGGATAGGTGAGACTCTACTGTATAACATTCACACTTGCCTCCAACAGACATGAGTTCTTTCTCCCATCCTGGACCTTCCACACACATATAAACCTCCCTTGCTTAGTGTTCCAATATATTTCACAACCTCTGAGGATGCCTGCCATAGCATTGAACCATGACAGTTAAAAGTAGTGCCAAACTGCATTCATTCTTCTACCTGACTCACAACCCAGTTCAAAACAGATATTGTGGATGATCTGCCTTCATATTCTGGATTATATGGCTGTTTGGAAGGCAAAGTTGAAGTATTTTGGCCACATCATGAGAAGACAGGAAAGCTTGGAGAAGATCACGATGCTGGGGAAAATGGAAGGAAAAAGGAAGAGTGGCCGACCAAGGGCGAGATGGATGGACGGTATCCTTGAAGTGACTGGCTCGACCTTGAAGGAACTGGGGGAGGTGACGGCCGACAGGGAGCTCTGGCGTGGACTGGTCCATGAGGTCATGAAGAGTCGGAAACGACTGAACGTGTGAGACGACGACGACGTGGAAGGCCCCTAGTTACTGGGACATTCCACAGATATATAAACCCCACTTGCCTAGTTTCCAACAGACCTCACAACCTCTGAGGCTGCCTGCCATAGATGTGGGCGAAACATCAGGAGGGAATGCCTCTGGAACATGGCCATACAGCCCGGAAAACTTACAACGACTCAATGATTCTGGCCATTATTTAAAACAAAAAAAAAACTGCCACGCTCATGATTCCATAGCCGTTGAATCAGAATACATTACTTCTACAGTAGAGATGCGCCCGCAACCGGGACACACATTATAATAAAACCTCAGGTGCCCATAGAAGTGGGGAAAGAATCCTCTTTGCTGTTCCTTTAAGGTCCAAGAGTGGGAGGGGAACCTGAGCTGAAAGCTCACCTTTCACCCCTGGCCGATCTGCCTCCCTCTTTCCGCCACGATCCTGTTCTGGCTTTGGTGCTTAAGACACTTTGCTCCTCCTCCCGAAGGAGGATGGACAGGGCAGGAGAGGCACTCCGCTGGAGCCGTCCCCTTTGACGCAGGGCGCGTCGTTGAGGCGCTGAAGGAGTGAGTCAGGGCTCGCTTTGCCGGAGGGAGGCTGGGCATGGCTCCGGAGGAGAGCGGATGGTGCCCGAGAGGCCGGTGAGTCCGCCGGGGAGGATGGGGTGCCCGGCGCCCCTGCCCGCCCTGCTCTTAGCCTGGGGTCTGCTGCTGGGGGGCACCCCACGGGCCCGCTGCCACGAAGCCCAGACCCCCGACTGGAGGATGACGCTCAAGACCATCCGGAACGGCGTCCACAAGATCGACACTTACCTGAACGCCGCCTTGGACCTCCTGGGAGGAGAGGATGGGCTTTGCCGGTACAAGTGCAGCGATGGTAATACTAATCAGACCCCAATAGATGTTGATCTGTGTCCTTGCGCCTCGGAAGGGGCCCACTCTCTCAGAGGCCGAGGCCCCTTCCATACAGTTGAAGAGGAAAGGTTTCCCCCTGACATCAACTCTGGGGGTTGATGCGCATCTCCATTTCTAAGCCCAAGAGCCCGCATTGTCCATAAGGTAAAGGTAAAGGTTTCCCCGGACGTTAAGTCCAGTCATGTCTGACTGGGGGTTGGTGCTCATCTCCATTTCTAAGCCCAAGAGCCGGCGTTGTCCGTAGACACCTCTGAGGTCATATAGACCAGATGTGTCTATAGCAGGCATGGACAAACTTCGGCCCTCCATGTGTTTTGGGCTTCAACTCCCACAATTCCTAATTGACAGAGGGCCAAAGTTTGCCCGTGCCCATGCTCCCTATGGCTCTGGAGATACTAAGGCTTGTCTACAATGCAAAAGTAATGCAGTTTGTGTGTTGTTGAAGGCTTTCATGGCCAGAATCACTGGGTTGCTGTCAGTTTTCTGGGCTGTATGGCCATGTTCCAGAAGCATTCTTTCCTGACGTTTCGCCCACATCTATGGCAGGCAGCCTCAGAGGTTGTGAGGTCTGTTGGAAACTAGGCAAGTGGGGTTTATATATCTATGGAATGTCCCAGTAACTAGGGGCCCTTCCACACAGCCATATAATCCAGAATATCAAGGCAGATAATCCACAATATCCGCTTTGAACTGGGTTATGAGTCCACACTGCCATATAACCCAGTTCAAAGCAAATAATGTGGGATTTTATACAGCTGGATAGAAGGAACCTAGGATTCGAATCCCCACTCAGCCCTGAGTCACAAGGTAGAAGAATGAATGCAGTTTGGCGTTACTTTTAACTGCCATGGTTCAGTGCTTTGGAATCCTAGGAGGTGAGGCACCAACACTCTTGGGTAGAGAAGGCTTTATAAAACTACCAATTTTTTATCATGTCAGAAGCGACTTGAGAACATATTGCAAGTCGCTTTTGGTATGAAAGAATTGGCTGTTTACAGAGATGTTGCTCAGGGGATGCCCAGATGTGTTACCATCCTGCTGGGCAGCTTTTATCGTGTCCCCACAAGGTAGAGCTGACACACGGGAGCTCACCCCATCTCATGGGTTTGAACCGGTGACTTTCAGGTCAGCAACCCAAACTTGTCTGCAGTTCAGCTGGCACAAAGGTTTTATGCATTGCACCACCGCAGCTCCTACAACTTCCATAATTCCATAATACTGAGCCATGGCAAACCCCTCATGAACAAATCTTACCAAAGAAATCCTGCAATAGAGTCAGTCACCAAGCGTGCATCTACTGTCATTGCTCAATGCTATGGAATCCTGGGATATATAGTTTCACACAGTCTTTAGCCTCTTCTGCCTAAGAGTGCCAGTGCTTCTCCAAGCTACAAATCCCAGGATTCCATAGCATTGAACCACAGCAACTAAAGTGAAGTCAAACTGCATTAATTCCACAGTGTAGATGCATTTTGGAAGCTGGAAATTACCTGAAGGTGCACAGTACTTTGCTTTTCAATTACAATGGGCCCTTGGTATCCACTGGGCTCTGGATCCTGGACAGCTTCCCCCCAATACCAAAAACTGGATGTTCAAGTTCCATTATATACAATGCCATTATATAAAATGGAAAATCAAGGTTTGATTTTTGGATTAAAAAATATTTTCGAACTCTGGATTGTTGAGTCTGTGGATACAGAATTCATGAATAAAGAGGATCAATTGTATTGTGTTACGGAAGGAGCAGGTACTTTATCAATAGGTTCTGTGTATAGGCATCAGCTTTTGTTATTGTGGATTAAAATGTTTGGAAATGAATGTGAAAGGTAATCCATTTTTCCTGCATCCGGATTATGTTAACCAATTAGTTCCCAGTTTTACAAACTTTTCTAATATTAATTCTCTACATTTTATGGAAGATGTTTTTGTCAGGGAGCTGAGACAATGACTGACTAGGGAAACATACACATACATACATATATTGTGTATATTGTTGCTTAAATTTTATTTCATCATTTTAGTTGTACACATTTGTTTCTTTAGTTCAAAAGATGATCACATGAATGTACTTATTATTAACACATCAAACCTAGGAGGCATCCAGTATTATTATCTTCTGCTTGGGAGAGCGTCTACATATTACACACATTATGATAAATTGCATTGAAAATGGGTGACATGCTTAAAGCACCTGTATTAATATGTGAAATATGAATACAGATTTTAAAAAAGAAAGTTTGTGAACCCTATAATTGGTGCCCAGAGTGACACTTTTACCAATAGAGAAAAGGTAAATAGATAAAGGTTCCATAAACATCAGTAAGACTGTTATATACTTTTGAGAAATGCAGTTATATATCTACTTAACCTTAAAACGAGTCCTATTAAATTCAGTGGGCATTACTTCTGCTAAAATTTTATAGGGTCAACCTCAGGCCTGTAGCCAGAAAAAATATTAGGGAGGGACTAAAACTTTTTTCCCCAATATGACTTTTTAGGTCTCCTAATCTGGCCTGAGATCTCAACAAGGCCCTGAAATTGGCATCATTGCGCAAAGGTTCTTCACAAGTAATAGATCCTGAATCACTGTTCCCACTTTACGTCAGTTCTTGTCAGCCACAAAGAACAATAGTTTCCACAATTGGCAGAAGTTTCTGTTTTCTTCTGCTTTCTTCTTATTTCCTTTATTGTGATGACAGGTTTCATCAGGATGTTTTCCACTGTGAATTAGCAAGAAGTTTTCAGCCAAGCAGAAGTTGTTCTGATTGTGTGTTTTGGTGTCTATTGAAGACTTCTATTGCATCTTTCCATCGCACAAATTGTTTAGAGACCAATGCACCAAACTTCTGATGACCACCTTTATCCCCAACTTCTCCAAACACCACACAGTACTTACAGAGTGCATCTTGTAGACGAGATGAGTAGTTAACCAGAGAAATCTGCTGAACCATTTGGGTTGAAAACTTAGATGCCTCTTCTTATCCAAAGGAAATACATATTCTTGCAATGGAATCTTTTGCACAAATTGAGCTTTCACTTGGTCATCAGAAACAGTCTTGTCCATATAAGTTCAAGGTCTAACAATGACACAGTTTCTTCTCTGTGCTTCTGTTCCATTCATTTTTGGCAGGGCTTGGATTAGATGAACCAGTGGTAGACACCTCTGTTTCCACAGTTTTCTCAGCTTTCACTTGCAATCCAGGTCAAATCCTTCCCCCCTCCCCACCCCCCACCCCACATCTTAGGCTTTGCCTGCTGGCTGTGGGAAGGCCAACGTGGTCACTTCCACTATGTCAGCTGCTATTGCAATGTAAATTTGGTTGAGATAGTTCTTGCAGTTCTGGAGGAACTTTAATTTTTGTTTCTTATATATTGGCATGGGGCTTGGTAAACCTATTAGTGTAATATAGTTGTATGAAAACCTTGATAAGATTAGTGAGACTATTGCTAAGCTACATTCTGTAACCATAAAAATGATGTGTTGATGCATTAGTATAACACTTAATTGAAAACCAATGAAATATAGTGGTTTGGGCATTGGATGATAAATCTGAAGACCATGGAAAGCTACTTGGTGACTTTGGTGAAGTCACACAGTCTCAGCCCCAAAGGAAAGCAAAGGCATATCCCTCTGAAGAAATCTTGCCAAGAAGTGTGCCATATGTCAGAAACCACTTGAACGCACACAGCAACAATACACTGGACTCCTCTATTGATTCTGTTGGAATGAAGACAATTAGCATACAATTATACTAGCTATTGGTTATGGACTCTTGTTTTGAGTACTCACAAATCTTCATATTTTATAGGATATAAGCCCATGCCCCGTTATGGCTATAAACCTCAACCACCAAATGGATGTGGGTCTCCCCTCTTTGGAGTTCATGTAAGTAATTTCTTAGTCAATTATTATTTATGTGTCAAAGGAAGAAAATATATTAAAATGGAAATGAATCTGGATTAACTTTAACATCAAAATATGTTTTTGGAAAACGTTCACACTCATGTTCATATGGAGAAGGGTCACTTTTGTTTGGAGACAATGCTAACGCATTTATTATAGCCTGAGATTTTGTAGACTAAAGCCCATTTCATCAGATGTGTGATGAGTTTAAGATTCTCTGTGTTATTAAAATCTCAGGTATATGTACAGTATTTGTGGTTGGGCATAGAACTGTACACTGTGGGAAACAAAATGTAGATATTATTAACAATAATAGTCAAAGTAATAGACAACTTAAAAGTGTACACAGGTAGTCCAATGGTGCTAGCAAATCTGATTATCAATAATAGTGTAAGGTCATACTGTTAGTCCTCCATATTCGCTACAGTGAGTGGCACAGAACCCCTGGGAAAGTGAAAAACTGCGAATAAAAGAAATGCTCTTATATTTATCTATGAGAATCACTAGGTCCTTCAATATAAGTCTTATAATCTAGAGATTATTTCGAGCTTTTAATCACACCTGCAAATAATCAAACCTGCAAAAATCTAACCTCCAAATGTGGAGGGCCAACAACAGTCAAAATGAAAAATGTAATTGTCACTTTTATTTTCATTTGACCTGTCTACGGGTCAGTCCAATACCATGTCTATTGTATGTGTAAGTGAATAGGTGTGCTTACAAAACTTCCCCAAATAAGTTTTTTCTTTGAACTACAACTCAACCTGATGAAGTGAGATAAATCCCAGACAAGAAACAATCAGGGCCAGCCAATCACCTCCCAACAAAGGATTCCCCCAGGCAGGAAGCAGCCAGGCTTTGAAGCTGCAAGGCTATTCAATGCTAATCAAGGTGATCAATTGCAACATTCACATTTCAAACAAGAGTTCTTTTCCCCACCCTGGACATTCCACAGATATATAAACCCCACTCACCTAGTTTCCAAAAGACCTCACAACCTCTGAAGATGCCTGCCATCAATATGGATGGAATGTCAGGAGAGAATGCTTCTGGAACATGGCCATACAGCCCAGAAAACTCACAGCTACCCAGTGATTCTGATATGAAAGCTTCGACAACACGATAGTTAGATAATTCATATTAAAATATTTTAAAGAGTTATCATAGCATGCATGGTGGATCTGATTATAGTATGTTTGGTCCATTTCTCCCTTATCCCTAAAATTGGTATGTCTCTTACTAAGCTAATTTCAGTTTCCAAATCCTTGTGATAATACTCTTATCATTCCAAAACACCAAAGTCCCATATTTAAGTTGCCTTGTTATTCCATGGATTTTTTTTAAAGACACAACTGAAAAATCAGAGGCTAATTTGCTTTGCCATATGGTAAATTTGCCTAGTTCTTTGAAAAGCTATCTTAACATATCCTTAAATTATGTAGCAAAATAGGTCATTCTGAAGCATCCTTTTTCTCTTTTTATGAGTGTTTGAGGAAAACATTTATATCATTTAAAACTTCTGATGGCTTAAAGCACCCTATTCAGATTTTTACCCTAAATGTGTGTGTGTATGTGTGTGTGTGTGTGTGTGTGTTTTGTATTTCAACTCCCACAATTACTAACAGCTGGTAGGCTGTTCGGAATTGAGGGAGTTGAAGTACAAAACACCTGGAGGGCCCAAGTTTGCCCATGCCCGATTTATACTATGGTTAATAAAATGGGAAATTTTAGTAACTCATTAAATTATTTGTAACTTTTTGTGTAATTGTAACATGTTGCCATCATGAAATATACTGCTTTGAAATTAGGTCCATCATTTTGAAATATCTGTGCTTTTCCAGCTCTTTATGCATTTCTTTCAGGGGGCATTGTTTCTTCTCTTCTATGCTGGCACACATTAATGCTCTGTATTGGTATGTCTCACAGACTGTTCTCACAAAATGCTACGAAATTGCTTCCCAGTTTGACATAGGCATTCCCTCCATGACAAAATGCTGCAATCAACACGACAGGTGCTATGATACCTGTGGCAACAAAAAACATGACTGTGACGAGGAATTTCAATACTGCCTTTCAAAGATCTGTAGAGATGTACAGAAGACACTAGGAATTCCAGAGAGTGTACGAGGTAAGCTAGTCCAGAGAAATGCACCTATGATAGATATTGAAGAGTTTTTATAACTTCACAATAATTTAATGAAAATTTAACTTACATGACTCTACTCTCTGCCGTGCATTCAAGTTTTGAGGTTTTTATTTATGTGCAATTAATACATAAAAAGGAGCCTCCGGTGGTGCCGCAGGCTAAAATCAGGGGAGTGGAGCCCCAGTTTCTGCCAACCTAGCAGTTTGAAAAAATGCAAAAGTGAGTAGATCAATAGGTACCGCTCCGGCAGCAAGGTAACACCGCTCTATGCAGTCATGTTGGCCACATGAACTTGGAGGTGTCTAAGGACAACTCTGGCTCTCTTTGGCTTAGAAATGGAGATGAGCACAGACACACACACACACCCACACCCGAGTCTGACACGACTAGACTTAATGTCAGGGGAAAACCTTTATCTAATACATGAAAGCCATGTTCTAACAGATAACATGCTGCTGTTGTATCCAAGTTTTGAAAAAGATGACCATGTTAATCATCTCCAGCTATTAGAAGGGAAAGGAGTTTGGAGAAATCTAGCACCACTTTTTAGACTAATTTTTTTAAAGGAATGAATTCATTACTCCTATTTATTTTCAAGTAGGTTACATAATTACTATGTGTGTTCTAAGCCAGACATCTTCCAAAACCATTTCCCCAAACAATAATTGTAGAATAATTGTTTGAAAACATTAATCATCTGTGACTGAATATTGTGTGTTCAAAAGATAAGAGGGAGACCAAGGGTGCATCGACACTGTAAAATTAATGCAGTTTGAACTACTTTAACTATTGTGGCTCAATACTATGGAATCCTGGGATTTGTAGTTTGCTGTGGCATGAGCACTCTTTGGCAGAAAAGGCTAAAGGCCTTAAAATTCAGCCATGCCATTTTTTTTCCCGTGTCAGGAGGGACTTGAGAAACTGCAAGTTGCTTTAGGTGTGCGAGAATTGGCCTTCTGCAAGGACGTTGCCCAGGGGATGCCAGGATGTTTTACCATCCTGTGGGAGGCTTCTCTCTTGTCCCCGCATGGGAAGCTGGAGCTGACAGATGGGAGCTCACCTTTTGGTTAGCAGTTCTCTTCCCATTGTGCCACCGAGGGCTCCAGCCATGCCATTATACTGCTATATAATGCAGTTTGGGTCAGTGATATCATGACTGAAAATGTGAATAGGAAGAAATAATGAGGTTGTAACTCTGACTTACAAAATTGCAGTCAGCAGATTGCCAGATGATTTTAACTAAAACATTTTTTATACTGCTATGCGATTTTGGAAGCAGTACTCCGAAAAAATAACTTTTACAAGCTTTGTGACAATTGTATTTTACTATATTATTGAAGTATAAATTGATTTTCTTCTCTCGGTACCCTTGTTTACTATTGAAATATAAATTGATACTCTTCCCTCTGCACTTTCCTTTTCAGCTTGTGAATCAACGGTGCAACTAGTGTTTGATGCTGTCATACATTTAGGATGCAAACCATACCTTGACAGCCAGAGAGCTGCATGTATGTGTCGGTATGAAGACAAGAGAGAACTTTAAAGACAATAATGACTTTCTACAGTTTATACCAATGTATTTGGATTATGAGAGCCATTTTTGTTACAATTCTGTTCAAAATACGGTGGATTTGAAGATGGTCTACTACTGCAAAAGATACTTTTTTAAAAAAATGCTTTGAATAGCACTTGCTCTTTCGATCAACTTTGCAATCACCTTTTTCAAACATCTTTTAAAGGTGACCGTGATGTAAAAGATAACTAGAGATATGAAAATGAATAAGTGGTGCATTAAATCTATGCCCATATCATAGAGGTAAAAGTAGGTCAAACTTTGCTCATACAAGCAATTGACATTTCTGCTGTGCCAAGTTGTATGGTAGAAATTCTTTGAATAATCTCTGTTAAATGCTGTGATATTTGATTACAAATAATTGCTAATGTGTCTAGTGGGACCATTTCCTGTGTAAGTTTGTATGGGACTGCAGCCTTCTGTGGCAATCCTATACAGCAGTGGTTTCACTGCTATACAGGCTTACCTGGGAGTAGACCCCATTAAATGAACCAAGTTTACTGGGAACATACTGGGAACTATCCTACTTGTTTCTCAACAGTCTTATAGACTTGGCTTGATATATAGGCCTAACCCTTATGTCCCAATTAAAGTAAGTCCATATAATGAATAGAATTTGCATAAGCATTGACTTACTTAGCTCCCATTGATTTAAAAAGTGTATAGTTGGAACTAGTAGTTAGTTTTAAGGCTCAGGAATTACCTAAATCATATTTTTCATCCATTTTTATAGAAGTCTATTTTCTTAAATGCCTATGAAATTTAAAACATAAATTTGAAATACAGCTGGCCTTCTACTTTCTGGGGGTTAGAAAACACTATTTACTTGAGAGAACACCTCTCTGAATCTCTACTATCTCCAGTGCGGCTTTATGGTTAACTTCTGCCAGTAGTTGATCCAGAGAGTAACACTGTAGGACCTAGAAATGCCTAGATAAGTGTTCTCCCCAGAAATCTCTAGGCCCATGGATTTTACTGTCAGAAAAATTGTAGTCCAGGTAGTACTACAATCTAAATACCACTTATTCAAACTCTGTAAATATGTATTGAGTAGCACAACTGAGTTTACACTACTGCAGTAATACTTTTACATAGGCCTATTTTTTCATGTTGCCATTCTAGGATGAATCAGGTCCTGTCTGGGAACTTAGTAAAACACAGTGGTTGTTATTTTGAAATTGCCAAAAACAATGCAATCCTTTTAAAAAAATCAAATGTAAGTTCGGTCAAATGTGTTTACACAGTTATCTTTTATGAAAAAGTGCCTTAATGTGTATTACATATTTAGAATCTAGTTGTCCTGACCAAAACATTTGCTTAATTCATGTAAAAACACTTGACTAACCATTTGTGTCTTTTCAAATGAAATTATAACAAGATGTTAATTGCTTTGTTTATTAGAGTTATTAATCAGATGAATATTTTCTCATGTGTTTAATCATTTATGTCCCTGCTTTTTCTCATCTGAACAGAAAATTCTCTTAATTTTACATATATTTCTGCTGCTTATCAGTGAAGTAATTTATACAAAGTTATGTTCCTAATTATAACTCCTAATTAATTAAAGTAGTCTCGTGTTAATAGATACAAGTTACAACTATTCTAGATTGTATTAAAACGTATTTGTTGTTTATTTTCTTTAGGTACTAGGTTTTACTGAACCTGTTTTTCCCAAATACATTCAAAACTGTGATTTTTTTTTTCCTAATGCTCAATCCAGCCCTATGTTGAGCATCTGAACATACTACTACTCAAGGCTATTCAGTGATATTACTTGAAAAGTCATCTATGATAGTTTTATTATGGGGCCTTTACGGATGAAGCCTAAGGGATTTTTTTTAAAAGTTAGTATGTGTACTGTGTAAAAAAGAGCTGTATCTGTTTGGGATGAGGATTAAAGAGCCAAACCTATATGTGTGTCATTTCCTCTACTGTTAACTGAGAATCTTTGCTGAAAAGAAAAATTGAAAGATCTATTTGACAAGCTTTGTTTCAGTTGCACTTGACACAGTTAAAACATTATATAAATGAGCTTAGGTGATACTTATACCTTCCCATTACATTTTGCTTTTGACTACATAAAGTTTAGCCATAGTTTATTGCAAGGAGGCTGGTGGACCGGAGAGCCTTTAGTCCTCCAAAGACCCAAATGCCCTATGCAGCATGGCCAATGACAGTAGGGTGTTGCAGTCCAAAACTTCAAGAAGACCAAATACTACTTATTAAAATGAGCCAACTTCAATCCACATGAAGCTACATTGGCACCTTTTTATTGAGATTGAATGTGAGGACCTCTGAGTGCTAATAACATGCTTTGTGGAGGCTCAATAGGGAAAATCAAGATGGAAATGAAACCTAATTCACCTCTGCTTAGGTAAACCAAAATGCGCATAATGTGCAGATATTTTGATGTTTTTACCATCCTATTGGGAGGCTTCTTTTGTGTCCCTGCATGGAGCTGGAGCTCATAGAGGGAGCTCATCTGCGCTTTCCTCTGGTTGGATTCAAACCAGCAACCTTCAGGTCATCAGCCCAACCTTCAAGTCATCAGTCCCGCCAGCACAAGGGTTTTACCCACTGTGCCACCAAGGGCTCAGTGTATTGAACTAATCAGAGTTCAATTTTGTTTTTCCATTTAGAAGTCAGCTTGCCTCTTCCAGCGCAGAGAGCATCTTAGCAATCATAGTGCACAAATAGTCTCTCATCCAAGTATTAACTAAGGTTGACTCCTGCTTAATTTGCCAGATGGGACCTGGTGCCTTTGGGGTATTAGTTGAACTGCCTGTAATTGTGATTCAGGATTTCTTACAACTTTATAATGCTTGATTACAGCAAATTATCAACTTGAGATATGAACAACTATTAAAATTAAAATGAGCCATGTCTTTCATCTTACAAAACTTTTCATTACATCCTGTTCTTCTTGTTTGGTAAGTGAACTATCAGGATGACATCTCACCAAATGATCATTTTATTCCCTGAAACTTAAATTATTTTTGCATAACGACATTCAGTCTGTGTAACCCACTTAACAGGATTTATCTGTTCATGTTATTTTTGGAACTCTACCCAAAATATATTTATACTGCAATTTCTAGCTGGAAAGAGCCTGGTAGCCAGTGAAGTTCCAGCTAGTGTTTTAGCTTTTCCATCATCAGCTGTGCTTTTGATTGTGCTTTTCCTGCAGGCAGGGGGTTGGACTGGATGGCACAAGTGGTCTCTTCCAACTCTATTATCCTATGATTCTAAGCATTTCATCACTTTGAGCTCCCTGGTAAACCAATATGTTGTAAGACACTTTGGGTCCCATGAGGGAGAAAAGGCTATAAATAAAGATTTATTTATTTATTTATTTATTATAACTGATCACTGGTTAGGAACCTTGCTCCTTTCTTCACAAAGGACAACCAGGGTTTAAATAGGATCACCTGCCAAGACAATAGAGCCCGCTCTCTGTCCTAATGAATGTAAACCACAATAGATGTCAATCAATGTCAACGGAACTATGGAAAGTTCTTCCACATCCAGATTAGCATCATTCTGCCCAATGTAGGGAAGTAAATCTAGAATTTAGTCTATAGCATATGATCGTCCCATGGCCATAATGAAGGGCATACAATCCTCAACTTCTAACAGCAGTCTAATCATGGGTATTTAAATTCTCTGGCACGACAGGATAAGGGACTTTAGTATCATTACTGAGACCAGGTCAACCACCTAGGGAACTGACACTTTTGAGCAATGAGGTTGGCAATATACCAACAACCACCTATTCTATCCTGGTTAGGAGACTTCAAAGAGGAGTGGCAGGAAGAGGAAGGTTCACTAAATACAGTGGTAACAGAGAAAAACTAATGGAGAAATGTAGTGTGTCTTAGGGTAGCGTTGGACATTTTGTAACACTCAGGAATTTCTATAATGATATTCTCAAATCACTTGGAATTATCAAAAAAGTTCTATTTATATTTGGAAGTACAGTGTGTCCTCCACATCTGCAATTTCCACCAACCATGGATTACCATGTCCCATATTATTAAATCATGGCAGTGTGAACCTGGACATACTGAAGTGTGCATGTTCACATCACTGCACAAACATCCACCTTTTTTGTATCCATGCAAGGGCCAGGAATCAACCCCTCTGGATTTAGTGGGCTCAATGTACTCCTGCAGTTGAATACAATGTATTATTTAAATGGTAAAAATGGTTAAAATAGGAGAGAATAATCTTTTGGAGGACATACTGAGAATATTCTCAACTCACATCACTATCTCCTACTTCCCATCTCTCTCACTTCCTTAAGGAGGTAATTCAGTATTCTGTGATGACATGTACAATTAAGTTTATAGAGACAGACTGTTCTGGAAATGTATCTGAAAATAAACCTATAGCTAATATTGTGTTTGATAAGATAGCCTATGAGAGTATGGCAAAGGTGGGTTGCCAAAGTGAAAACTGAAGGAAACACCTGTACCTTTAATGATTGTGCAGAAGAGAATATTTCAGCAGGGAGTGCTTATTATCTGGTTGCATGATAAACATCAGTTGCTGAAATTCATTTTCCTACACAAACATTAAAGGTTCATAAATTCTCTCAAACTTTCAATCTGGCAAAATCTTGGATGCAGTAATACAAGGCTAACCAGCAGCGAACTATATAAAATACAACAGAGTAATATTCTTGGCTGAGTCGGGTAAAATTAGTACTAAGGAAAAAAATGCATATTTTGAAAAGATAGGCACATTTCAGAAAAATGAGAACTTGAGCGTTTCAGCAATTGTTTTCCTAGCCACTTATGTACACTATTGCAGTGAAGGATGAAACTATTCAAATGTTGAGATTGTGTATTGCTTTGGTCTGTTACCAGCATGCCTAACAAAGTGAGTCAAAGCCAAGAGTTTATAAAGGTACAAAGTTCAGCAGAAACAATCTGTGGCACAGAAACCAAAAGCATAGAAGGAAGAGTAAGATGTACTTTTTTTAAACGTTTCATTAGAAACAATTGCAAGTCAGAGAAGAAAGATAGATCTTCAATTAATCAAAGTTAAAGTGCAAACTTAAATTGTGGATCTATATTGAAATCTCAAGTTGCTGCTGTTTCCCCATATATATAAAAACGGTGCTGTATTTCAAAAAGATTTATTTATGTTCCTTCCTCAATGTAGAGCCAGTGCATCATAAAAAAGTTGTTCTGAAGCACAGAGAAGTCCTCTTGGCCCAGTTCTCAGGCAGGATATAAGGCTGGAAGGGATGTGTAGCAAAGCTAGCAATATCAGTTACTAACATTAAACTGTTAGTAACTAAATGATATTTTGCAATCTTTCCTAATACCAGTATTTAAAACATGTCAGATTTGTTTCATAATTTCAAATATCCATGGCTTGAGAATACACACACACACACACACACAGTTCTGGTTATCTGACGTCCACTTATCCAACCCACCATATTATCCAACGAGCCAGTGTCTTGCTCCTCCCGGCGGTGCCACAGACTTTTCCCTCCGGGCAAGTACCCAATGCTTGGAGAGGCCCGCCGTGTGTTGCTGCCTAGAAAATCAGCTGTTTTTCTAGGCATCAGGGAGCCTTCTCAAGCCGGTTACTTGCCGGGAAGGAGGAGACTTTTCCCTCCCAGCAAACACCCGGCTTGCCAGGGGGACTAATAGAGCCTACCTATTATCCAGCAGTTTCAGTTATCCAACATTTGGCCAGCCCGTTTATGTCGGATAACGGAACTCTTCTCTACTCTCTCTCTCAATCTCAATCTCTCTCTCTCTCTCTCTCTCTCTCTCTCTCTATATATATATATATATATATATATATAGAGAGAGAGAGAGAGAGAGAGAGAGAGAATCTTAATTTTGCTATTTTCTAATTTTGTTATTACAACATTGTGCATAACAGGACTCGAGTATCTACAAATGTTGGTATCCATGTGAGAGTTCTGAAACCAAATTCCAGCAGATACCAAGAAGCCCGATGTACTCTTAGAATTCTATAGTAGATGTAGTATTCAGAGGTCTGACAACCAAAACCTTTGTATAAAAATTATACCTAGTGATTTTAGACTTAGCAATTCAGGGGGGGGGAATCAAGCATTAGTTGAGTCTTTAGGTGTTTACACTCTGCATAGTTATCTTTTCTTTCTATGAAGGTGCACAGCACTGCAAAATGAAGAAAATACACAATAATATATATCTGGTTCAGAAGTCAGGTTACCTTGACCCTGTGGAGTTTATTTAAGAGCAGAGCTGACTCAGCAGTGACTAATAGATATAAGATCTCGGATAACATGGCCAAGATTTAAAATTTTGAACCGGAAAAGGTGCTCATCATGAATTAAACTGTAATGTAAACTGTCAGGCTACTCTTCTGGAAGGTAGCACACAATTCGGCACTTGAGATATCATTCTCTTGCCTTTCTGAGAGTTGTCAACATTTAAACAGTTATATAAGGGTGGGTCAAAAGGTTTTGCCTCTTGTATCATAAAAAGTTATGAATGAACATGTAACAGCAGAAGTTGCTACAGATCATAATCTGAACTATCCTTTACACGAAATTACCGTTCAACACAGTCACCATCAATTTGTACACATTTGTGCCATCGTTTAACCCAGGCATCAAAGCCATTTTGGAAAAATTCATGGTTTTGTTTCATGAACCATGATTTTAAAGCTGTTTTAACGTGATTAAGTTATTGAATCTGAAACCACATAGGTTGACTTTCAGAATGCCATGGGCATTCCCCCAGCTGGTTATTCAATATTACTGTCATCTCACTGCTTGGTACTTGTTCTGTTTGTCGAATTCTCTCTTTAGCCTTTGGGCTGTTTCATCTGGGCCTTGATACAGTACTGCCCACAAGAATATTGGCACCCTCCCCCACAAAACTCGATTTAAAGTCCACCTGATCAGGTTTGCGAGTCTCTCAGCAAAAACATTCCTTCCAACTTCTGTGAGGCACAATCCATCCTGTGCCAGAAGCCCATCTTCCTAGAAAAACAGAACATGGTCCAAGAAGCCAAATCATTCCTGACACCATTTTGCATAAAATTGCCATTAACCCAAAGAAGGAAAATCAACATGTTTTTGTACTATTTACATAGTACGTGAAAGAAATCCTTGATTTAAACTGTGTCAGTATCAAGCTAGTGTAGGAAAATCCAAGCAAAATCCAGTACTCTTATCAGAATCACTTTGTTATGCAATACAATCAGCTCTCCCCATTTGTGGTTTTCATTTTTGGAACATTTGTGGATTTAGTTATATGTTTTTTGTAGTCATCATTAAGTCCTTCAGAACAATTCTGTGGTCAGATTCAAACAGTTGTTGTTCATAAAGTTGTGTTGGAAGACTAAAGATTCCTAGAGCAAACACTTCTCTCTGCTGCAATATGATTCTACAGCCAACTTCTTCATAGAGTCACACTGGAGAAGTAGCAGTCAACAATGAAAGGACCAAGGCAGTGACATCTCCAGCCTATCGCCTATTTGGATATCAGCCAGCACTCTAACGCCTTAAATCAAGAAATAGTTTTCTAAGATCTACAGAGATACTTGCAAGAATACCTTAGCAAGCGAGAATCCAAAAGTGGCAGGCTAAAACCCAGAACGTTAAGCCATGGCTGATACGGAATGAGACACTCCCTCCTGAGCATGTAGAACAATGGACGACTTGGAAGGCGCTGAACAGACTGCGTTCTGGCACTACAAGATGCAGAGCCAACCTTAAGAAATGGGGTCACAAAATGGAGTCCACAACATGTGAGTGTGGAGAAGAGCAAACCACAGACCACCTATTACAACCTGAGCCCTGCCATATGGACCATGGAGGACCTTCTTATAGCAACACCAGGGGCACTCCAAGTGGCCAAGTGACGTTTTGTATAATGCCATGTTTTGTTTAACTTTGTGTTTTTAAATCCATTACAACTGTACGCTCGGTTGGCTTCTGACATGATAAATAAAATAACCGGAGAACCCAGAGATCCCTAGAAAGGTGTTTTATCAGATAAAGTAGTTTTTTTTAATTTGCAGTTTTCCTACTTTGGTAGGGATCATACATCCCTAATCCCTGTGAATGTGAAAGATTAACTGTATATAACTATTGTTTAGTTGAATATTCATGGAATCTTGTAATTACTCAAGAATATTATCAATAACAGACATTTGTTCTCAGACTAATTGGGGGGGGGGGACCAGACACTCTGGAGGGTATTAATAAAAGCTGAAGCAGAACTTCTTTGTATGTCATTCTTTAATTTCTCATGACTGCAAGATATCGTTTGAATGGCAGCTGCTTATTTGTGGTTACATAGGGAGATTAGTTTATATCCTGAGAAAACAACTCCACCCTACTTTTAAGATTTTGAAAATACAGGGCTCTTCTACCTTTAACAGTGATACATTAATTTCAGCAGTGGCATTTGTCACACAAGTTTCACCTGCTGAAATCTCCTTTTCTTTGCAAAGATTAAAGTTAGGTTTCCCCCCCTGTCTCGGGTATCCAAATAATAGTGTGGTGTAGTTGTTTATAAAAGCATTGGAAACACCTTATTTAGTACCAGGTGACTTTGGGCAAGTCACTTGCTCAGACTCAGAGGAAGGCAAGAACATGTTAAAAAACCAAACCAGAAAATTGGATATTACTTATATTTGAATGCACAGGGCTCAACCATGTTTTGAATTATTTTTTAAATAATTGGGCAGCAAAACCTCAAACAGATGCCACAGACGAAAAGTAAAGTTTAGATATCATATACAGTAGAGTCTCACTTATCCAACATAAATGGGCCGGCAGAATGTTGGTTAAGCGAATATATTGGATAATAAGGAGGGATTAAGGAAAAGCCTATTACACATCAAATTAGGTTATGATTTTACAAATTAAGCACCAAAACATCATGTTTAACAAAAAATTTGACAGAAAAAGTAGTTCAATACTCAGTAATGCTGCCGTGTTTCCCCGAAAATAAGACAGTGTCTTATATTATTTTTTGTTCCCAAAGATATGCTAGGTCTTATTTTCAGGGGATGTCTTATTTTTCCATGAAGAAGAATTCACATTTATTGTTGAACAAAAAAATGAACATTTATTATATACTGTACAGTAGTTGTTATCACAAACCAACATAACCAAACCAAACAAACTGTGACTCCTGTCAAGAATTTATTGTTACTACTGTACCTTTATTTTCATGTACAACTGGTATGTACATTTGCCAATCCTGCATGCTCTGGTGTTTGTTTGGCAGGCGCTGGGCATGCTTCCAAACAAAAACTTTGCTAGGTCTTACTTTCAGGGGAGGCCTTATATTTAGCAATTCAGCAAACCCTCTACTAGGTCTTATTTTTTGGGGATGTCTTATTTTCAGGGAAACAGGGTATGTATTAATTACTGTATTTACGAATTTAGCACCAAAATATCACGATGTACTGAAAACATTGACTACAAAAATGCACTGGATAATCCAGAACATTGGATAAGCGAGACTCTACTGTAATGGAAACAAAGAAGAAAGGGAAGGGTTGTTCTTATAGCTTGTGGTTTTTTTAAAAAAAAAATTGTTATAAAACTCACATCTCAGTCATTGGTGGATCTTTTTACAAAGGACTATTTTGTTTCATGATACTAATGGTTCAATGGTAATATTTTATATTGATATATTTTGTAATGAATTTACAAATCTTGACAAGAAAACATGGCGCTGTAGTCACCTTAGGTTGGAAAGGACATGAGGGTGCACAACAGCAACTTTATGCACTATGATACTTTGCTGCTGCTCAGTCGTTTAGTCGTCTCCGACTCTTCGTGACCTCCTGGACCAGTCAACACCAGAGCTCCCTGTCGGCCGTCACCGCCCCCAGTTCCTTCAAGGTCAACCCGGTCACTTCAAGGATACTGTCCATCCATCTTGCCCTTGGTTGGCCTCTCTTCCTTTTTCCTTCCATTTTCCCCAGCATCGTGATCTTTTCCAAGCTTTCCTGTCTCCTCATGATGTGGCCAAAATACTTCATCTTTGCCTCTAATATCCTTCCCTCCAGTGAGCAGCTGGGCATTATTTCCTGGAGGACGTACTGGTTGGATCTTCTTGCGGTCCGAGGCACTCTCAGGATTTTCCTCCAGCACCAGAGTTCAAAAGCATCTATCTTCCTTCGCTCAGCCTTCCTTATGGTCCAGCTCTCGCATCCATAGGTTACTATGGGGAATACCATTGTTTTGTCTATACGGAACTTCGTTGCCAGTGTGATGTCTCTGCTCTTCACTATTTTGTCAAAGTTGGCCATTGCTTTCCTCCCAAGAAGTAAACGTCTTCTGATTTCCTGGCTGCAGTCTGCATCTGCAGTGATCTTCTCACCTAGAAATATAAAGTCTGTCATTGCCTTCACGTTTTCTCCCTCTATTTGCCAGTTATCAATAGGTGTAGTTCCCAAGATCTTGGTTTTCTTTAGAATGTGCTTTTCTGCTTGGGGCAATATCTGGGCAGTGGGAACAGCTCTGCCTTTAAGGCTAAGGCGGCGGGGGCAAGCCCAGTCTAGCCTTCCCCTTCCGTACTGTACTTATCCTGGGGTTCCTTCCTAATTTGGAGGGCAGCCCGAGCAACGCCCACGTTGCCAGAGGAGCCTTATCAAGACCTGCCTCAATAAGGGAGCTGGCCTCGACCTTGTAACTGGAGAGAGAGAAATGAGGAGTGGGTGGAGGGTTTCGAAGAGGAGGAAGAGGAGGAGAGAAGGGCGGGAAGGTGGGAGGGAGGTCGGTCGGTGGCTCCCTTCCAGGAAGTCAAAGAAAGAAAGAGACCAACTCCAGGCGCAGCAGCAGCCTCGCCAAGGGCTCTCTTTGTTGCGCCTCGCGGTGCGCCATGGCCAGCTCCAAGCGGCAGAGGAACGCCAACCACTCCTCAGGTAGGAAAGCCATCGCGCTGGAAAAGGGCTGAACAAAAGGACAGCTCTGGAAAGAGGGCTCGCCCCGTCTCCGCCCTTCCCTTGCTCGGCTTGGCCCTCTGCACATGCACAGAGAGCATTTGCACTCCTGCTCCAGACTGGGTCTGCTGGAGATGCTCCCCCAATTCCGCCTCTCCCGACTTTGCAAAAAGGGATTCTGGATTTATGCACAAATATGCCCCTCCTTCAGTGAAAGGGGCCGAGAAGATCAGGCTCAACCCTCTAAGCCAGGCATGGGCAAACTTCGGCCCTCCAGGTGTTTTGGACTTCCAACTCTCACAATTCCTAACAGCCGGTAGGCTGTTAGGAATTGTGAGAGTTGAAGTCCAAAACACCTGGAGGGCCGAAGTTTGCCCATGCCTGCTCTAAGCAAATGCAACTGGTGCTGCTGTAAAGATGTACTATCTACACACTGTAAAATTAATGCAGTTTGGTCTCCACTTGAACTGCCACGCCTCATTGCTATGGCATCGAGAGAACTGTAGTTACACAAGCCCTTTAGCCTTCCCTGCCTCTCCAAACTGCATTCAAGTCTACAATATAGAGATAGATACAGTCCCTGTCTCCAGCACGTTGTCTCCCATCCTCCCAAGACAGCATTCATGCATGATGGGGTTTGTAGCCCCCTATATTTGCAGGGCATCAGGTCACCTTATTTTGGGGAGCATCACTGTTTAACAAGGGGCTGATCTCTCAGCGGAGGCGTGAACAATGCTCTGCTTCCCTTCCTTTCTATTGTTCTTCTTGCTGGGCGTTTGCACCTCTTCTTCCTTTGTTGCAGACTGTTATCCTTGCTTTGTCCTTTCTCTCCTTCCTGGAGCCTTTCCTTCCGGGGAGGCTGTGGTGTCTGCCTCCAGGGCCATTTGCATTTCCTTGTCGCTGCTGGGCTGGTTGGTACCTGGTCTCCCCTGAGGGCAGGGAGAGGTTGGCTAGTGGAGACCAGTGGTTTCTTTCAGCCGGATGCAAAACAAGTCCGCCTGGGGCTAAAGCTCCTTTGATGGTGACTGGAGGGAACACATCTCTGCAAAGACAGCTCATGTGGCAGGGCACCCAAAGCCCAACCTTAAACACCAGTGGATGATTGCTGGGGATTGTGCCTACACAGTTCTGTTTATGGCACCTGCCTTTTTCTTTTCTGTCCAAAGTGCAGGCAGTAATGAGAATGTGCACCTGAGCCCTGGGTGAAATGAGTGGCGCCTGGAAACCCCACCCGTCCCCACAGTGTCTGTGCCATTTGCCTTCCACCGAAAGAGGTTACAGATTTCCCACCATCTTTCGCATGCCAGATTTCCCAGACATGCAAGCTCTGTTTTATTATTATTATTATTATTATTATTATTATTATTATTATTATTATTATTGAGTCTCACTTATCCAACATAAACGGGCCAGCTGAATGTTGGATAAGCAAAACTTTTAAATAATAAGGAGGGATTAAGGAAAAGCCTATTCAACATCAAATTACATTATGATTTTACAAATTAAGCACCAAAATATGTTTTACAACAAGTCAGCCACTTGTTTGGGAGCATGGCTGCACTTGTGTTGGGCATGTTGGCCAGCTGCACGTTGCTGCCTAGAAAAACAGCTGTGGATCTGGGCGGGAGGCAGACTGCATTGGATAATACAGAACGTTAGATAAGTGAAGGTTGGATAAGCAAGACATTACTGTATTATTACTATTACTCTGGCCAAAGCAGCTCACAACCTTAAAAAGAAGGTATTAAGTAAATAAACATTAAAATAGAATTAAATGTACAATTGTTAAAATAAGCAATGGGTTCAAGCTGCAGGAAAGGCGATTCCATCTAAACATTAGGAAGAACTTGCTGACAGTTAGACCTGTTTGACAGTAGGATATGCTGCCTTAGAGGGTGGTGGAGTTTCTCCCCCTGGAGGTTTTTAAACAGATAATAGATGAATAAATAAATCTGTAAATAAAGAACAACACTCTGAAAACAGGGGAATTCCAGACATGAAACATCAGGGCCAGCTAACACCTCCCAACATAGGATTTCTTCAGGCAGGAATCAGCCAGGCATTGAAACTGAAAGGCTTTTCAATGCTAATCAAGGTGATCAATTGCAACATTCACACCTGCCTTCAATAGACAAGAGTTCTTTCTCTCACCCTGGACCTTCCACAGATATATAAACCCCACTTGCCTAGTTTCTAATAGACCTCACAACCTCTGAGGATGCTTGCCATAGATGTGGGCGAAACATCAGGAGAGAATGCTTCTGGAACATAGCCATAAGCCCAGAAAACCCACACCAACCCATGATTCCAGCCATGAAAGCCTTCAACAACACAGATGACCATCTGTTGGGAGTGGTTTGATTGTCTATTCCTGCATGAAAGGGTTGGACTGAATGGCCCTTGGGTATCTTCCACCTCTATCATTCTATGTCAGTTAAAATCACATTTAACAAGTACAAAATGATAAAATAATTGAAACACCACACATCACTTCCTGACTTATTAAAACTTCCTTCTTTAAAAGCCTGCTGGAAGAAAAAGGTTTTGGCTTGTTTTTAGAAAGACAACAGGGAAATGGCCATTCTAGTTTCCCTGGGAATGGAGCTTGAGATCTGGGGGCAGTCAGTCACGCAGAAGACCTTCTCTTGTGTCCTCCACAAACCTGGACGGTGGAATGATGGTGTAACTCAGTGGTTCTCAACCTGTGGGTCTGTAGATGTTTTGGCCTTCAACTCCCAGAAACCCTAACAGCTGGTAAACTGGCTGGGATTTCTGGGACTTGTAGGCCAAAACGCCTGGGGACCATAAGTTTGAGAACCACTGGTGTAACTGAAATAAGGCTTTCAGAACCTGGACAGAGATATGATCTGCAAAAGCCTGGTCCTGAGGCATAGAGGGCTTTATAGGGGTTATAAACATACAAAGAACATACAGAAATATTGGGGGTGAGGCTCATATGCATAGCAACATCTCACCACCTATTTGGTCCCCTATGTGTTCAGACAAATGCCCAGGTGGGTGTTTGCACTAGTCTTCAGCAGACTTAAGAAACACTTTTCTAAAACTGCAGAAAGATATTGTAATAATCAGACTTGGGTTTAAAATCTAAAGTTTAATCTAACATAGATTAATTTCTCAGCTCAGCATCACATCAAATACTTGCTCCCTTTCACATGCTAGAAAAGTTTCAACAGAGGGCTCATTTGAATTGAAACAGAAAGAAGAATCAAGTGGGACAGGGGAGAAAAGGGTAATGAGTCCTACTGGGAGCGGTTGGAATTCAGCCCCACACTGCTCAAGTCTGCAGTCCTCAATGTGGAAGTTAGTTAGCTTTAGAATAGTCTGAAGGAATTCCTTCCCTTCTGGCTCATGAAGGGAAATGCATCTATTTGTCCTCTTCTCTCTGTTTCTGCTCTCATTCTGATTGGTTATGTGGAATGAATACTTTTCAGATGCATGTCTTTGTTCCAGACTTCTGCTTTTTACATCTTGGTATTGAGACCTCTCTCTGCTTGTGTGTGTCAGAAGAGATGTAGTGCTTGGAGATTTTTCCCTCTTTTTGAACCCTAGAGAGTTATAGAGGAGCTCAAATCCAGTTCTTTACTATTAAGAAATGTAGATATTATTTATGTAAATAAACCTTTTGTAATTTTAAAGACTGAACTCTGCATCTTTGCCTCCTAAGCTCTAAATTCTTTTCGGGCCACAACACTTCACACTCTGCTTGCTGTGAGCTGAATGCTCAACTACAGTAGAGTCTCACTTATCCAACATAAACGGGCCAGCAGAATGTTGGATAAGTGAATATGTTGGATAATAAGGAGAGATTAAGAAAAAGCCTATTAAACATCAAAATAGGTTATGATTGTACAAATTAAGCACCAAAACATGTTATACAACAAATTTGACAGACAAAGTAGTTCATTACACATTAATGCTATGTAGTAATTACTGTATTTACAAATTTAGCACCAAAATATCACAATGCATTGAAAACATTGACTACAAAAATGCATTGGATAATCCAGAACATTGGATAAGTGAATGTTGGATAAGTGAGACTCTACTGTATATGTATTCTGTTTGTATTTTTGGATGTTCTGCTATATTTTTGGGAGTTTTCCCTAACAGGAACTTCTTTTTTTTTAAAAAAAATATCCCACTTTTCTTCCAAAATGAGACTCGGGGCAGTTCACAATTCAGTACAATGGAACAGAGTTAGGAAATAACCCTTTGAGATATCCCTGTTGCCATTTTCTATGTCTGGGTGGTGCAGACTACATTCAGTGCACACTTGGCTCCACTTGTCCACATAGATGGCAATAAAGATTACCAGAACAAAGTCCACCTGTAAAGTCTTGTTGCTTTAGATAAACAGAAAGCAGCACATATATCAAGATGTATACTATCCAAGTTCAGGCAAGCAATCAGGTTACTGACATTGGGAGTTTCACCCTAAGAGGAAAAATTGTCTTCCTTTTCAGGCACGCTTCTTTAAGGTTTGGCACATACTGAAATACAAGGGATATTACTGACCACATTTAAACCCTTAAAATAATCTGCAAAGACTCCCACTCACTCAGTAGTAATGCCACACATTTTTAAAGTTTGCCACACAGTTGTTCGTAGCAGGCCACATAGCATGTTGACACTAACTTTGTGGATAGTCTTTCTACTAATACTATTCATGCCGGGACAAGTATAATTCAGTGAAATGAAGTGAGCGAGAACCATTACTGGACAGAAAACAAAAGAGAAAATAAATTGTTCAATCTAGACTAACTACACTTTTTTTTTTTTACAACTGAACTCAAATATATATTTCAATGGAAAACAATAAACATATGGCTTTTTATCATAGGAGAAATCCATGTGGATAGCAAGGATGTGTTGCAACTCAAAGGTAAGTTCCTGGCATTTGTTGACAATATAATTGGAAGTTAATGTTTTAGTGGGAACAGAACAAAGGAATGGATGGGAGAAGGAAATTGTCATAAAAAATAATGTGGAAGAGCAAAGAGCCATAAACAGTTTTGATTTTTAGATAGGTTGAATCTTGGTTGCTCACTATGATTACTAACTCAGTCCAGAGATACACACATAATGCTGCATACATTAAACTGCATATGAAAATCTGTGGATGTTCACTTACGGAATGGAATTGATGCAACAGAAAGAATGTTGCATGTTAAAAGATGGAGTAACTCTACAAAGTAATCACTGGTGGACTGGTTTCCATGTCTAGATATGTGTGACAATCATTTGCTGGTTTTAGTCCAAATATTGAAAGAACCGCCTAAGGGATTGAACTAATTATGAGGGTTCAGTTCAGCCCATTGAAAAGCTCTTTTAAAGTTCAGACTAAAACTTGAAACAGTTTCACTGACTCACTGACAAGGAAGCCAACTACCAGTAGCTTTAGTTATGGTTTCAAGATCTTGATAATAAGCAAGAGTATGATATTTTTTAAAAGGAGAGCACAGTATTTATTTTGTTAATATGTAGGAACTTCCGGGGCAGAGAAGATCCAGGGTGCATTCCATCACACTATTGGTTGTCATAAGTTCCACTGATGAAATGTTTCCAAAACAGAGTGTTTTCTTTTGGATTATAAATCATAGATTTTGGAACAAGTGTTCTAAACATCTCAATGCAAAATTCTCAATACATATTCATATTCAATTGGTTTAAATGTAAATAATGTATGAAATGTCTGCATGTTATTGAAAAAGCAAACTGGAAAACTGGTTGTTGCTTATACTTGAATGCACAGGGCTCAACCATGTTTCCAATTATCTTTTGAATTGTAGATGGAGAGCAAAACCTCACAGAGACAGATGCCATGGAAGAAAGGTAAAGTTTTTTATTGTTTTAGCTATATTCCTATATCTTATGCTCTTTGTTATTAAAAACCCACATCCCAGTAATTTAGTGGCTCTTTTTATAGAATGCTGTTTTGCTCCATAATATGGTTCAACAATAAATATTTTAGATGGCATCAAAATGGTTCCTAGTAAAGAATTCTGTTTTTGTAATGTATTTACAAAAATACAGTCACTTATCAAAATAGTACATATTTCTTCTTTGGCCTGAGAATGCATAAATATTTTGGTTTTGCAAAAATGCAATTTGACTTGCAAAAATACATTTATTGAAAACAGGTTAAAAAAGGTAAAGGTTTCCCCTTGACATTAAGTCTAGTCATGTCCGACTCTTGGAGGTTGTGCTTATCGCCATTTCTAAGCCGAAGAGTCACTGTTGTCCATAGACGCCTCCTAGGTCATGTGGCCGGCATGACTGCATGAAGCACTGCTACCTTCCCGCTGAAGCGGTACCTATTGATCTACTCACATTTGCATCTTTTCAAACTGCTAGGTTGGCTAATGACGGGAGCTCACCCAGTCTTGGTCAGCAAGTTCTGCAGCTTAGCGGTTTAACCCACTGTGCCACCGTGGCCCCATTGAAAATAGGGTAGCTAAGGCTAATTTAGACTTGCATAAACATAACAACCGAAGTCTAATATGCCAAGTGTTGCATCAGCACATGTGCTCCCTTGTCCTTTTTCTGCCAAATGCTTTTGAATGTACCAAAACAGTATTAAAGGTCCCTGCAATATTGTTGTAATATTTCCAGTTGTGCTCACTGTCAAGCAGCCAATAAGTGATATTCATGATTTTTATACTACCATCATATTGGCTAGGAAGGAATCATCAGGTTCCTTCCTGATGTAGAGTAGAATTGTTGAAAAGTTTCTTCTTGAGTGATAAATTATAGAAACTTTGTCAGAAGAGAAGAATGCTCTTTTGGGTGAACTTCTTGGACTAGTGGAACTAGACATTGAATCTTAAATTATTAAACTGTTTTTAAAACTCCATCATGTTTCAAAAATAGCAGTTGACACTGCTGTTTTGGAAATTTAAGGTTTGATTTGTCATGCAAAGTGCTCCAGGGCTTTGAATCCTAGCTATCAACGTCTTCAAAGAGATTCAACAGCAGCAGCGACATATGTTGTGTATGAGCAAGAGAGTGATTGTATGTGCTAACTGCTGTGCTCAACCTTTTTTTAGAAGGAACCATCTCTTTGATCCAGCGGCAGAATACAAAATGAGCCACAAAAGAAGAGGACTTGCTCTTATCTTCAATCATGAGCATTTTTTCTGGCACTTAATGTTACCAGAAAGACGTGGCACCCAAGCTGATAAAGAGAACCTAAAACGTGGGTAAGGAAATCTTTGTTTTATAGAAATACACATTTATGTAATTGGGAGTGGGGAAGGTACAATCCAATTCATTTGTAATTTGTAGAACAATAAAGAGTTGACGTGGGTCTTTGTTGAATACAGAGTTGCCACATACAAAAGAAGAGATAACATACCAGACATCTCCAAAAGTGTAGTACACTAACTTTGTGTGTGTGTGTTTAAAATAAGTTATCAAATAGCCAGCCAATTCAAGTCCTACATGAACCATGAAGTGGTTAGTTGGTCTGATACAAGCCCATCATTTCTCAGGGCTCGTCCAGAGAGGCCCTTTATCTCAGGACCTGATCTCAGGTTTTCTGCTTTGAAGTGGATTATATGAGTTTGCACTGCCAGATAATCTGGGATAAACAGAAAACCTGGGATCAGATCCTGGGATAAAGGACCTGTCTGGAAGGGCCCTCCGTCATTGTAGATCTGCCAATACAGGGATAATAAGAGAGGCCTATATTACAGAGCTGTTAAAATGATAATAGAATAGTAGATTTTGAAAGAACCGTCTAGACCAGTGGTTCTCAACCTTTGGGTCCTCAGATGTTTTGGCCTTCAACTCCCAGAAATCCTAAGCTGGTAAACTGGCTGGGGTTTCCGGGAGTTGTAGGCCAAAACACCTGGGGACCCACAGGTTGAGAAAACCACTGGTCTAGACCATCTGTGCAGGTCTACCCAGCTAAAGCACTTCTAAGAGATGCACCTCTGATCTCTGTTTGAAACCACCAATGAAGACCTCCACTACAAGGCAGCCCATGTTACTGCTGAACAGCCGTTATCATCAAGACTTTCTCCTAGTGTTGAGGTAGAATCTCTTTCCTCCCCCTTCCATTTGAATCCATTGGTTTGAGTCTCATATAACTGGGTTTGTTTGATAATACTACATGAATAGGCAGCAGTGATAGAAGACCTCTGTGTCATTTGCTGTACGTTGGCAAAGCTTTCGAATCCCAGTTTTCTAACATTTGAGTGTTAATATACTCTGGAAGGAAGACTCTATGGGGAAGGTGTGCAGTGGGTGGGTAGAGAAAGGTTACCAGGATCTTTGTTGGAAAGGATTCTGAGCTCCATTTATTATTAGTATTCAGGGTAAATTACAGGATTCAGGATTTTTTATTGTAAGATAGCTGTATTAGGCTCAACTAGGTGGATTTGAGCAGTTTTTTTTTTTCTTAAAAGCAACTACTGTAGATACTCATGTATACATCAATATCATGCACAAGTCAAAGGCAAGTTTTGGGGTCAAAATTTGAGATTCTGACAGGACCCACAAATAAGGCAAAAGTTGTTTTGCAGAGAAAAAAAGCATTGCCCTTAGCTGTTGTTGCTTCCATTTTCCTGCCCAGTTTTGCCACTCTGTTTAGAAAAAGGGATGGTTCTGTTTTTGTTAAATGTTAAATATTAACACCTATCAAAAAAGCAACCAGCACCTTCTTGGAGTAGAGTTGAGAAAGTTGAGAGCTTGGTCCATTCTGGGAAAGCCTAAAAGAAGCAACATCTCTCACTGCTATCTTGACTCTCCATGGAGGGGAAGCATCAAAGAGCCACCTCCGCTGCTAATGCCATCACCATTTCTGCACCAAAGTATTCAAAAGGCAAGAAGTGGTACCAGGGTGGCCATTCAATGCGGTGAAGGGGATAGCTCCAGTTTTGATAAGGGTGAAGGTACCTGGTGCTGCAGCAGTTTAAACCACTGAGCTGCTGAACTTGCTGACTGAAAGGTTGGTAGTTCGAGTCCAAGGAGCGGGGTGAGCTCCTGCTGTTAGCCCCAGCTTCTGCCAACCTAGCAGTTTGAAAACATGCAAATGTGAGATGAGTCTCAACCCCCAGAGTTGGACATGACTAGACTTAATGTCAGGGGAAAACCTTACCTTACCAGTAGTGCACAATCTGTGGCTCTCCAGGGATTTGGGACTTCAGCTCCTGGAATTACTGACATTTGGGCAAGCTGGCTGGGGCTTCTGGAAGTTTAAGACCCAAACACCTGGAGGGCTACAGGATTGTGCACCAGTGTCTTGCACACAGAGCTCACAGGTAATGTCATATGCAATATTTTAAATAATTTTGTACATAAAGTAAATGAGGAAAAACTACTCTTAGGAAGGGAAATTCATTTCTGGAAGAGCTATCAAGGGGAAAAGGTATTTCTGCTGAAGCTTTCTCACCATTGTTTCCACAACAAGACAATTTTTAAAAAAATCAACTTATCACAGGGATAGGAAGTGAGGTGAAATCTACTGAACAGGGACACAGACAGCAAAACAAACACCACTGGAATGTTAACCCTTCTCTATGCAATCCAAAGCTTATTCCGATATATACATTACATTTGAAAAATGGACCTGTTCGACTTATAAACAAAGTCAACTTAAGAACAAACCTACAGAACCTATCTTGTTCATAACTTAGGACCTGCCTGTATATGCAGTATGCACTTCAGACAAGTCTGAGGGATGTTGCTGTTGCTTTGTCCTGAGCAATCAATATCAACAGAAATTGATCTCTTATTAGATTTGTTTCATCTAAAGCATAATATTTAGATGGACTTGCATTCTTTGACTAAGGTTAAAGTGAGTTCCAGAATCGAATGTGCATTATCCTGAATCGGATGCTAGGTTAAAACTGTTCTGTTCTGTTTATAATAGCTTGACTGACCTTGGATTTGAAGTGAAGTGTTTTGATGATTTGAAAGCTGAAGAAGTATTACAAAACATTTACAATGGTAGGTGGCTTTATAGTATTTGCTTAAATAATTTCAGCAACAAGTGTTCTGCAATTTGCTAGTGAACAGGTAACTTTCTTGGTAAAAATATAAAATGCTCTCAGGAAATGAGGGTCGGATGGGGAATCCCTTTGCTCAGCTAAAGATTTACTTGGCATCTTAATTAACTGCTGTAGAATATCTATCTTTACCCGTTTACTGCTGAATGAATATACGTTGTCCAGCAAATGAACTGTTTGGTACTGTTGAAAACGTAAATCAGGAGAGCTCCATTGGGCAGGGATGGAGAATGTAACCACCAAATTTCCTTAATTTTTTGTTTCTTTAAAAACAAAGGCTTGTTACAAGTGTTAAAAAGGCCAATGGGATCCTGAAACACTAAATGCCCACTTGGACCATCTGAATTCTTTTAAAGTCACAATTAAACATTTTAATGCCTAAAATTCTTGGCTTGGTGGGATAAGCCATGGCCAACTGAAGTCTAGAGGGGACTGAAAATGGCTCCTATTGCAGGGTTTTAAAAAGAGGGATTTGTACAGTTATGCTTTATATTGAAATGGGGTCCAGTGATGTCGAAATGATGTTTAGATTTTTCAGCTTTCTTTTGAATTCCAGAATAATTGGATTTGTTAAAATTTACTCTCAAAGTGAGCCAATGAGATCTGGTCCATTGCTACTTCACCAAACATTTATTTTAAAATAAACTTTGACATTGCAACCTGATTGCTTTGCAGTGTCCACAGATGAACATGATGATGCAGACTGCTTTCTTTGCGTTTTCCTGAGCCACGGAGAAGATGACCATGTTTATGCCTATGATGCAAAAATAGAGATAAAGTCGTTGACCAACATGTTCAAAGGAGATAAATGCCCAAGCCTAGTAGGGAAGCCAAAAATATTTGTAATTCAGGTGAGAAAGATGAGCAGTTGAACTCTTAAGTTACACTGTGAGGTGAGATGAAAATTAATTGTATTTAGAAGAATGCAAAGTTGGCTTTGCACCAGTGAGCAATATATTTAGGATTTTTTTTATCATGTTAGAAGTGACTTGAGAAAATACTGCAAGTCGCTTTTGGTATGAGAGAATTGGCTGTCTACAGAGATGTTGCCCAGGAGACGCCCGGATGTGTTAGTTGGGATACTTCTCTTATGTTTCCACAAGCTAGAGCTGACACACGGGGGATCACCCCATCTCGTGGATTCGAACCGGCAACCTTCAGGTCAGCAACCCAAGCCAACCTTGTGCTGGCAGTTCAGCCAGCACAAGGGCTTAACCCATTGCACCACTGTGGCAAACACATAAAAATAAGTAAACTAATAGAATTTTTCATTTATTTTGATCCACATGTAAATAAAGTGATGAAGTTTGGATATATTGCTTGTTTACAATTGTGCTGGACACTTTACATTATCTTCAGAGAGCATGACCATTGATGGCTCTGCCTTGGAAATATGGGAGATGTGCTCCAGCACATTGGAAAGGCACCACATTGGGAAAGATTAACCTACAACCAGTATTTGGGGGAAATTATTAAATTGAGATGCATATAGTATATTTGCATGGAACAATCAAGTAGTAAGCACTAGCAGTGGCTGACATTTGCTATCTTTCTCCATTCCTTTTTAGCAAAGGGTGAATAGAGAATGCCTTTTTATGATTTGTCCATTTATGGAAAACTCTTTTTCTCTGTGTATTAAGAAAGGCAGTTTAGATTTTACCTGTGGTTTTAAGCTCTAGTTTATGGATCAAGGCATCACTTTGATATGAGGTGAAAATGCAAGCATCTAAAAAAAATCAATGGAAGCAAATACACTCTTTGCAGCTTTTGTTCTTTCTTACCCAAGGTTTCCCAGGGAAAGACTCAACTCTTATGAAGAAAGAGAAAGGAATTAACCTTTGTAGGATATATGTCAATAACTGGGGATCTTTTCGTGATTATTGTAATGTTGCCCAGCTGTGACTCATCACTTCAAAAGGTGTTTCTTCTAATACTAGGCATGTAGAGGAGATAAGCATGATGACCCAGTTATTGCTCGCGATACGGTGGATAGCAAAAAAGAATTGGATATCAATGAAACAGAAGTTGATACTGCTGCGGTGTATACATTACCTGCTGGTGCAGACTTCCTCATGTGTTACTCTGTAGCAGAAGGTATATCTTTTATACTTCTACTGAGCTAAATTGGGGAATTACTTGAAAGAAAAAATTACCTTGCCTTGAAAACTTGGAGGGATTTTATTTGAAGTTAGCATTTTTGATACACTTGCATTATTTTTGTTTGGTGAAAGGATGCACAGATGTGAATACAAATAGATAATGCATTCATGCTTTTTATGTGTTAATGTCCTAGCCTTTATGTATTTTCCCAAAAAGAAAATGGAAGGAAGAAATCATTCCTCCCAGGAAGGACTGTAACAGGTCAAGATGTTGATGTGTAGACATAATCTCCCTATTTTTGCAGAAGAGGGACAATTGTGATGCTAAAACTTCTTTGGTTATGACATTTACTTTAAGATTGATACAGATTTCTCCTTAATCCTACCCAAATAAAGTGTGTTCCTAGATTAGTCCAGTCCACTGGGATTAGCAGAAAGGTTAGCAGGAATGAGGCCTTTGCAAATACAGTAGTGTGTGAAGGAGGTCTGTATTCCTATTTAGGAGTGAAAATGAATTTCATACAATTCAGTAGTCTGGCAAAAGCAGCCTCTTGCATCTCTTAAAGCTTGCTCAAAGAAATACACCTTACCATGAGAATTTGCATACTTTCCTAGTGGGAATTTTGGAAAAATAGAGTTTAAAAAGTTCACATAAATTACAAAACGTAAACAACTACATTGCCCCAAACTGGGATAAAATATATGCATAAAGATGGAGTAGTCCAGTGCTTCTTAAACGTTCCTATTTGCAACCTCTTTTCACCTAAGAATCTTTGACGTGACCCCGGCTAAATAGGTATATAAAACGTATACTGGTAACAAATCAACATTTGCAAGGATGTTAAGTAGGCGGATTTTGCTTTGTAAACATTACACAACAGATTTGTGTAAATGTCTAAAAGAGCGGTGATGTTTAGCAATTTTTCATTTTTGCCAAACTTTCCGGAGCCCCAACATTGAGCTAAGGGGACCCCATTTGGATTGCAACCCACAGTTTAAGAAGCAGGGGAAAGATGTAAAGTACACTAAATAAATAAATGTGAAAAAAGAAAAGTGTAAAGAAGTTATATACAAACTTCTCCGTTAGTTCCATAACTCAATAAAAAGGGGTGAACAAAGTGCATTTCTGAACAGAACAATAGTGTGATGGGTATTCAATGGATCTTACTAGACATTAGTATAGGATGTATACCCTTTATACAGAAGTCTAAAATTGTCCACATGGGTGGTTGAGACAGTGACACCTGTTTTCTGATGGATTAGTGAACACAAAGTTTGCTTTACGTACAAAATTATTTAAAATATTGCATATGACATTACCTGTGAGCTATGTGTGTAAGACAGTGGTGCACAATCCTGTAGCCCTCCAGGTGTTTGGGTCTTAAACTTCCAGAAGCCCCAGCCAGCTTGCCCAAACGTCAGTAATTCCAGGAGCTGAAGTCCCAAATCCCTGGAGAGCCACAGATTGTGCACTACTGCTAAGGTAATGTAAGGTTTTCTCTTGACATTAAGTCTAGTCATGTCATGTCCGACTCTGGGGGTTGGTGCTCATCTCCATTTCTAAGCTGAAGAGCCAGCGTTGTCCGTAGACACCTGCAAGGTTATGTTGCTAGCATGACTGCATGGAGCGCCGTTACCTTCCCACCGGACTGGTTCCTATTGATCTACTCACATTTGCATGCTTTCAAACTGCTAGGTTAGCAGAAGCTGGGGCTAACAGTGGGAACTCATCCCACTCCCACCGCCAACCTTTTGGTCAGCAAGTTCAGCAGCTCATTGATTTAATCCGCTGTGCCACCGGGGGCTCTGCACCACTGGTGTAAGATATGAAATATAAATGAATTCAGGTTTGGTTCCCATTTCCAGGATATCTCATGTATTCCAAAATCTGGAAAAAAATTCCAAATCCAGAACACTTCAGGTCCTAAGCTTTTCAAACTGTGTCATTTTTTTCACCATAGTCCATAGGTGATCTTCAAGTATTCATAAAAAATGCTAGTATTTACTGACTTCCCTGTTTCGGTGATGCACCAAGAGCTGGCTTAAGCAAGGAAGAGGATAACTGAGTGGAACTGTATTATTTGTCTCTTTTATTAAAGCAGACCTGCTGGGTTTTTCGCTTTTCTAGACTTCAGACGTAGACTTGAGGAACTGTTTTGTAATCTGTGCTGTTGAAAAGTGAAAAATCGAAGTAGCTATTAATCATTCATGTTTTGGGAACAAGCCTACCACAAGAGTTTAATGGTGCTGTTCTGAGCATGTCTATTAAAAATAAGTTCAGCTGAGGCCAAAGTGAAAACTGCTTTAGATCATAAGATAATTTGCAAGCTTTCTCTTGATCTAGACTTAGCACTTAGACTACTTAGGGTGCGTCTAAACTGTAGAATTAATAGTTTGACTTTAATTGAATCCTGGGATTTGTAGTTTAGTGAAGCACCAGCACTCTTTGACAGACAAAGCTAAAGAGCTTGCAAAACTACAATTCCCATGATTCAATTGAATTGAGTCATGGCAGTTGAGGTAGTGTCAATCTGCATTAATTCCCAAATGTGGATGCACCCATAGTTAGCACATAGATGCCTTCTGTCTTGTTCAAAATACCAAATGCAGATCCAGAATGTCTCACCCACCAATACCAAAACTTTGTACTGTTTTCTCCTCCTCAACAGGGTATTATTCACACCGGGAGACTATAAATGGTTCCTGGTACATTCAAGACCTGTGTGAGATGCTCAAACGACATGGTTCTTCCCTGGAATTCACCGATTTACTGACACTGGTCAACAGGAAAGTGTCTCACCGCGAAGTGGATGTGTGCAAAGATCGTAAGGCTCTAGGGAAAAAACAGATCCCTTGCTTTGCTTCAATGTTAACTAAGAAGTTGTATTTCCGCCCCAAATTTAAGTAGCTTAATGACCCAATAAGAACTTGGTCTAGTTTTTTAACTGGCTTCTTTTCTCTGTAAAGGACTTATCCAGTCAAATACACAACACACTTGAATTATATAGATTTAGGCTGCAATTCTGTATCAATTTATCTAGAAATGTCTCATTAAGCTCAGGTGGGTCTCGGTGCTACATATGTTCAGTTAATGAGTACAGCTTTATTTATCTCTAATCACTGTACATATTTGGTCAATTTGGATTGTTTCTAATATGGAAACATTTATGGCTGATACAAGCAGTAAGTTACAAAACGTGATCATAATTTTTAAATGTTCTCAATATTAGAAGTTGCAAAATTTGAAAGAATTTTATCAACAAAACTACCACTACAAATTCAAAATAAAAATTTCATTGGTAGGCATTCCACAAAATTTAGTATCTGTTGCAATTGTTTGATCAGAAATTAACATTTGTGCTAACCATAAGATGGTTTTGAAAATTAAATCACTTGAGTAATAAAAGAGCAGCTGTTTTGACCAACTACTTTGCACTGAATTACTGTTTGTATCACATTTTGTAACTGAGCTTTTGTAATTTTAAACATTTTGGAAGCTCTGTTTATACAGGCTAATTTGTATATTAGGGATCACTTTCCTTATTTTGTTGTACTGTATGGACCTGCTCCTATATTTTACCTTCAACAAGTGCCACCTAAATACGATCAGAGATTTAATTATGCAGTTAGTGTGGCTACTGGGAGATTTTGTCATCCCATTTCTCACTTGTTCAGCTTACCAAAAGGAGCACCAACCATTTTTAAGAAATGCTTGGAGATGCAGGTCTTCCAGGACCTAGCTTCTCATTCCAATTCTGGAGAGGATCATGTCGGCACAGTTGTGTCCCACAAATTTTGGTATTTTTTAAAAAAATAATCTGATTTCTTTTTTGTATATGGTACATGTTTATAAATGACCGCTGTCTGTGAAGTAGTCCGTGTATGTGTAGATTATCAGATATTTCCAAGGGACATTTTTTGTGTAAGACTTCCATTTAAAAAAAATGCCTCCAAAACTATAATGTCTTTTTATTTTCCTTATGAAAATTACATTCAAATAGAGTAAGTCTCAGAGTAAAATAAACAAAAACAAAACATTTTTTGTCTCTTTGTTCATTAACAATGGCTCGAAACTCCAAAATTGGCTATTGGTTCCTTCTTTGTTTACAAGAAACAAAATATATACATGGAAAGTTCAGATTTGTGTGTAAAACATAAAAAAAATCCCAGTTATTTAGAAGTTCACAATTTTTGTGTTTGAATTTTCCCTCTTGGGGGGGGGGGGGGGAGAAACCCACCAAATTGTCCAAATATCCAGTTGTTGATCTTTTGAGGCAATTTAACAAAGCTAATACATTCACAGGTATATGAAAAATTAATGTTTGTCATTTATTTCTTCAATTGGGAGATGCAATTTTAAGGGATTCTTCAGCCGTTTCAAGGATTCTTCCACCTGTGGACATGACAGAAGAATTAAATTTATTATGCAGTGTTCAGATTCTGTCAGCCTTCTAACAGCCTACTATATTTCCTCTGGACACACATGCTTTGGATGGAAAACATTTGGCAATCTTATCTAAGGTGAAGACTGCCAACCATTGTTTGTCTCTGACTGGGAAAGAGTATGAGGTTCTTGTTCTTCCTTTGTTTACTGAATTTTAATGGTGGATAATTTTACCCATATCCCAAACAACCTTGCATTAGAGCAGAATTTCTCAACCTGGGGGTCAGGACCCCTGGGGGAGGGCACAAGGGGGATGTCAGAGGGGTCACCAAAGACCAGTATTTTCTGTTGGTCATAAGGATTCTGTGTGGGAAGTTTGGCCCAATTCTATCGTTGGTGAGGTTCAAGGACTTTTTGATTGTAGGTGAACTATAAATCCCAGCAACTACAACTCCCAAATGTCAAAGTCTATTTTCCCCAAATTTCACCAGTGTTCACATTTGGGCATTTTGAGTATTTGTGCCAAGTTTGGTCCAGATCTATCATTGTTTGAGCCCACAGTGTTCTCTGGACGTAGGTGAACTATAACTCCAAAACTCAACCTCAATGCCCACCAAACCCTTACAGTATTTTCTGTTGGTCATGTGTGCCAAGTTATGGTTCAGTTCCATTGTTGGTGGAGTTCAGAATGTTCTCTGATTGTAGGTGAACTATAAATCCCAGCAACTACCACTCCCAACTACCACTCCCAAATGACAAAATCAATCCCCCCCCAACCTCACCAGTATTCAAATTTGGGCATATTGAGTATTGGTGCCAAATTTGGTCCAGTGAATGAAAATACATCTCGCATATCAGATATTTACATTACGATTAATAACAGTAGCAAAATTACAACAACGAAGATAATTTTATGATTGGGGGTCACCACAACATGAGGAATTGTATTAAGGGATCGCGGCATTGGGAAGATTGAGAACCACTGCATTAGAGGTTGGCAGGTATTAGCTGTGAGTGGGTCCTAGGGCTGTTTCAGCTACACTCAATCCGCTGATAGTTCATCAACTAATTAAATCAACCAAGGCTCAAAAATGTTCCAAAAATCAAACCTTGATTTTGGCATTTATGGAGGTCCTGGACCCAAACCCCAGTGGACACAAAGGGCCCACTATATCTCTAAAATTTGAAAGGGGAAGGGAAACACATAGTGAAAAAGCACAGAAGAGGCTTTTCAGGCACACACCGGGTAAATGATGTGCAGAGGATAGCAGAGGAAGCTATTGACTTTGTAAATGTGTTGTGCTGAATCCACACTGGATGCTTGGCAGATATGTTGGAAAATAAATGTGCCGTGCAGAATGGTCCATTTCCCTTCCTTGCTGATAAAGCTATCGACAGCTGCCACTGGCAGCAGAGTCATGACTTAGATACAAAACTTTCCTAAAGTTTTCTTCCCTGCACCAGATATTTGGCAGGAGATCACAGGGGCAGCCTGGCCATATGATTTTTGATCTTCCTTTTTCTAGCTGGCAATGTGCTTTGGGCAAGTGGAAGTTGAAAGGTAGCAGTGATGCTTACAATTCTCAATAGGTGCGTGGGATCTTGATCTGCATGGCCAACAGTATGTTGTTTAAATCCTACTAAATAGAGTCTGTTTCCATACACAGCAAGGCAAGGGAGGTCTTGTTTATTTTGAAGCTAGGCAGATTTTCAATATTTATTCCCTTGACACTAATCACATCTGCTATAGCAGATGGAAAGGGAAGCTATATCAAAGCCTGCAACATGAGATGATGCCTTCCTTTCCCGTCATGAGGTTGCAATCATGCATTAAGTTCACTTTTCAAAAGAAGACGTCTATATATCTGGTTGGCCATATTTTCTGCAAATTACATTTCCTCATGAAGGGAGGGGATGAGCTGAGTTGTCAACGTCCCAAACTTCCCAACTCTGGCTGGAAGTGTCTTGAATGAAAGTTTTGAAAATGGCCATCCGTGAAGTATGTTTATATACATAAAAGCTATCTCTCTCTCTCTCTCTTTCTCTCTCTCTCTCTCTCACACACACACACACACACAAACAACTACTCATAAAGCTTTCTCCCCCCCCCCTCCTCCTTTTTACCTGTGCAAGGTCTTCTTTTAATTTATTATACTGGTCCACATTGAATTTGGATTTCTTGGATTTCCTGTGAAAGTAGTGGAGGAACTGCCTGTCCCGAATATCTGGGTATATATAATCCTGAAGAAGAAAGGATAATGTGACGCGGAAACTGAAATCTAGAACATTGGGTTGCTGTGAGTTTTCCAGGCTGTATGGTCATGTTCTAGAAGCATTATCTCCTGACATTTTGCCTGCATCTATGGCAGGCATCCTCAGAGGTTGTGAGATCTGTTGGAAACTAGGCAAGAGGGGTTTATACATCAGTGGAAAGTCCAGGGTGGGAGAAAGAACTCTTGTCTGCTGGAGAAAAATGTGACTGTTACAACTGATCACCTTGATTAGCATTTAATGGTCTTGCAGTTTCAAAGCCTGGCTGCTTCCTGCCTGGGTGAATCCTTTGTTGGAAGGTGTTATCTGGCCCTGACTGCTTAATGTCTGGAATTCCCGTTTTCTGAGAGTTGTTCTTTATTTACTGATCTGATTTTAGAGTTTTTAAATACTGGTAGCCAGATTTTATTCATTTTTTATGATTTCCTCCTTTCTGTTGAAATTGTCCACATGCATGTGGATTTCAATGGCTTCTCCGTGTAGTCTGACATGGTGGTGGTTAGAGTGGTCCAGCATTTCTGCATTTAAGGTGGCCAATTGCTACATTAACAGACAAAAGTTCTTTCTCCCACCCTGGCCTCTGCATTTAAGGTGGCCAATTGCCTCAAACAGACAAAAGTTCTTTCTCCCACCCTGGACTTTCCACACATATATAAACCCCTCTTGTCTAATTTTCAATAGACCTTACAACCTCTGAGGATGCCTGCCATAGATATGGGCGAAACGTCAGAAGAGAATGCTTCTGGAACATAGCTGTACAGCCCTGAAAAGTCATAGCAACCCAGTGATTCCGGCCATGAAAGACTTCAACAACACATCTAGAACATTGCTGATAATATTTATACATTTTATCAGTTATTAGGAAACATGAAAAAATAAGTTAGATTTCAGTCTGTTCTCTACTTTAAAAAAACAAACTAAAAGACAAGGACAAAGTATTATATAAAACATATTAAGTACATTGCAATAGTGCCAGCTCTAATATAAAACACTTCATAGTACTTCTAAAAAAGATATGATTTTCTTTAAGTAGAATTAAAGAAATGATCTACACATTATATCTGGATACAGTTTACAAAGTTTCTACCTTGGCTTTCTGCAAAAAGTCTAATTTAATTCTAAGATAAACAATTAAGAACCTGATCTTAATTAAAACCTAATAAAAAGCCAATAAAAATACAAATAACTGGCCAGCAAAATGAGACGAGCTAATATGTCAAAAAGCCTGCCGGATAAAAAGCCAAGTAATTTTCAAGACATGGTATTTATTTATTTATTTATTACAATATTTATATCCCGCCCTTCTCACCCAACAGGGGACTCAGGGCGGCTTACAATAAAACAGACATATAAAAACAGTACAATACACTATAAATCAGTTAAAAATTAACTTACATAAACATTCATAAAATGCATTTATAAAATATAGATAGGCGTGTACAAGTTTAAAAGACTGGGTCTGTCAATTGAGTTCCAGCATACATAATAGTAATTAATGCTGCTGATTCTTATTCGAAAGTCTGGCCCCACAACCAAGTTTTTACCTTCCTACGGAAGGATAGGAGGGAGGGAGCCTGCCTGATTTCAATGGGGAGGGCGTTCCATAGGCGGGGAGCCACTACTGAAAAGGCCCTGTCTCTCGTCCCCGCCAGCCGCACCTGTGAGGCTGACGGGACCGTGAGCAGGGCCTCATCCGACGATCTTAAGCTTCGAATGGGTCATAGCGGGAGACACGTTCGGACAGATAAGCTGGGCCGGAACCATTTAGAGCTTTATAGGCTAAAGCCAGCACCTTGAATTGTGCTCGGTAGCTAATCGGCAGCCACTGGAGCTGACGTAACAGAGGAGTGGTACGCTCCCTGTACGCCGCTCCAGTTATTAACCTGGCAGCCTCCCGTTGGACTAACTGAAGCTTCCGAACAGTCTTCAAAGGCAGCCCCACGTAGAGTGCGTTGCAGTAGTCTAAACGGGATGTAACAAGGACGTGGACCACCGTGGCCAAGTCTGGCTTCCCAAGGTACGGTCGCAGCTGGCGCACAAGTTTTAATTGTGCGAAGGCTCCCCTGGCCACCGCTGAGACCTGGGGCTCCAGGCTCAACAATGAGTCCAGGATCACCCCCAGACTGCGCACCTGCGCCTTCAGGGGGAGTGTGACCCCATCCAGCACAGGCTGTAACCCTATACCCTGTTCGGCCTTCCGACTGACCAGGAGGACCTCTGTCTTGTCTGGATTCAATTTCAATTTGTTGGCCCTCATCCAGTCCGACACAGCGGCCAGACACCGGTTCAGGACCTGAACAGCCTCCTTAGTGACAGGTGGGAAGGAGTGACAGAGCTGGACATCATCTGCGTACAGATGACACCGGACCCCGAAACTCCTGATGAACTCTCCCAGCGGCTTCATGTAGATGTTAAACAACATGGGAGACAATACAGAGCCCTGCGGGACCCCACAAGTCAACGGTTGTGGGGCCGAGCAGGCGTCCCCCAATGATACCATCTGGGACTGACCCTCCAGGAATGAGTGGAGCCACTGCAGGACAGTACCTCCAAGTCCCATTCCCGCGAGGCGTCCCAGAAGGATACTGTGATTGACGGTATCGAAGGCCGCTGAGAGGTCCAGCAGAACCAGCAGGGACACACTCCCCCTGTCCAGTTCCCGGCGAAGATCATCGACTAAGGCGACCAAGGCTGTCTCGGTACCATGTCCCGGTCTGAAGCCAGACTGTGCCGGATCCAGAAAATCAGTGTCAACCAAGAATGCCTGGAGCTGCGAAGCAACCATATGTTCCAAGACCTTGCCCAAATAGGGGAGATTGGAAATAGGCCGAAAGTTTCCGAATTGAGTGGGATCCAATGATGGCTTTTGGTGTTGTTTGCCCTATGGGATTACTCTCAACATCATTTTCACACGAAGGGTGAAAAGGCAGTCTCTGAATGGACCCCTTTAAGAGACAGAAAGATTATAAGCGGCCTTTGTGATCTCTTCCATTTTTTGGTTCTGCATCCCAAGATACCACAAGAAGCCATAAACTGAAAAAGATGCATGCATGATATGGTTAGGTGGATATGGTAAACATCAGAAGCACAGAAACATAGACTCTCAGAGGCAATATATGGCAAATTAACCCCTTGAACAGCAATCATAAAACTAGACGAAGCCTGTGGACGTTAGTAAAATCAAGATTTCCTTGCAATATAACCATTGCTAGGATAGTTTTTAAATAAATGCTCACAAATATATTCTGGCAGAGTTAATTAAGCATACCAACTGTTGCAATATAACTCACCTGCTTGGTCAGTACAAAGTAAGCATAGAATGCCATGGCACTTCCATAGGTGATAAAATACGTGACGGGCTCCATGATATCCCATGAGTACACCCACCATGTAAGCCATGCCAAGGCTCCACCTTGAGTCGACATTAAGGCTAAACCAATCCATAGAAGGCGAGAGGTCTTGGCGTCAACAGCTGCATTGATTCCAGCCTTCATCTAGGAACAGAAAATCCACATTACATCTCAAAGGGACTGGTGTTCGAATGCACTCCACTTCCACAGAGTACACTGAATTCAGAAGCATATTCAGCAACCCACCCTTTCAAAAGGGATTTAGGCTCAGCCCAGCCACATTGAACTAATTTCCCAGAGGCAAGCAAAGATGCATTACATCATGAAATCAGCACTCACAGCAGGAATTATGAAGATTTTATACATTTCTGCTCAATGTTTGAGTAGGACATTGAGTTCTCTTGACCTCACCCAGCAAAGACATTTTCATCTTTTAATTAATACTTAAAGGGTTAAATACTCAATCTGTTGAAATCATTGAAGATCATCACAATGTTGAATAGAATAAGAATTATTTTCCAAACCTGTTCTAGAGGTAGGAGTTCTTCTTTCAGAACTTCCATTTTCTGCATTAATTCTCTCTCTTTTCTCATTTGATACTCTTCTAAATGAAGTGCTGCAAATAATCTGTGAACCAGAGACTTGATATCATCCATTTCTGTAGCATGTTCTGTGCTTATTTTATCTAAAAAAGAGTGAAATTCAAGTCATTAAGCAAGTTTGGGGATTCTTGGCCACCTAGCCACCTCACCTGGCTTCTCCTTCTGTCCCTAATAAAGGGTGACAAATGCAAACTGAGTTAGGTTACGTAAATACCCATACACAGTTACTATTACTAATTTTAGAGGTCCAAAGTCAAGGTCAAGCTTCCTTGGAGATTGAAACTTTCTTGGAAAAGCAAGAAATCGTTCTAATAATCTGTAGGTTCCTTCTAGCTTTTATTTAATACAGTATGAAGAAAATAAAGACATTCATAAAAATGTAGCCATTAAATTAAACATTGTAAATAATGGAAATTCAATATACAGATTATAGCAGGAAGATGTGTTGACATTAATTAATTAATATTAAAAATTAATATCTAAGTTGCATCCATTTCTCAAAATCAGTAAAACGTAGGTATTTGAAAAATAAGCTGTTCAAGGGGGAAGATATGCATGATGCACAAAGGGCTCATTAGCATTCAAAACAAAACATGCACATGTACAATTCCAGATTTTCCATAGTTCAGCCAAATTTTACAAAACGGTCCCTTCAGAAGACAGCATAGCTCCCTTAGTTTCTAGCAACTGAAACATTTATTTATTTATTTTATTTACAACATTTATATCCCGCCCTTCTCACCCGAAGGGACTCAGTAACATCAGTAGCAGAACATCAGTAGCAGATAATGGATTCTGAACTATTTCTCATCAATAGGATCTCTCTCATCTACATAACTCATCAGAAAAATAGGAGGCTTTCACGGTATTCATGCCAAGGTAATTCCAAAGCACAGAAACTTCCAACTCTGAATTCCATAGTGACAGCTTTAAACTTATCTTATGATTGATAGACCTAAGTCTCCAGATAATTCTGGGATGGGAATAGTATTTCATACCTTTCAGAGGAGGGTGTACATTATATTCTGTACCATTCATGCAAAGTTTGAAGTCATTCATCAACAGAACTTCCATCAACACTGAAGTTGAAATCACATTGCCATCTGCAGGAGTAAACAAATGATGTTGTTGTTCATGTACTGTTTTTCTTCTTAAAGATGGTGAAAAGTGGTAAAAACAATACAATATATAGGGTGTTTCAAAATTATGGACCTAATTTCAAAGCAGCATATTTCTCAACAGCAAAAAGTTACAAATGGTTTAATGAGTTATCAAGTTTTACTAACCATTTCGAGCCATTAATAAATCTAAAAAAATAACTCCAGAAATGAAGAATACCTCATTAGGCCTTATGTTATGGAGTTGCCATTTCGTGAATGACTGAGGCTAGGGCTGTTTGTGTGCTAGGAGAGGCATTGAGTGGTAATCATTTGAAACTCTATGTCCCACCCTTTCAAGGGTAAGAGTTTCATTCATGGACAGCTTGTGGTTGCACAGTTGCTGTGCTGCTCTTCACATTTCTGTTAATTTTTGCAATTATGTGAAGAGCAGGTTTTTTAATGCTCATTTTTCATCGAGAGGAAAGTGGGAGGAGAGGACAACCACCAACATGCCATTCAGAAAGGCCAGACTTCACTGCATAAGGTTGGTTCTGGGATTGTGGAGCAATCAAGGGCTATTGACAGGTTTTACTCAGCAATACCTAGGTATGTGTTCATTGTGGGGAGTTGACTGATCAGAAATGGATATCACACAAGTTTTCTATGCCAACTTGCTACCTGAATCACAATGTGAATATATGAATGGCATTTTAAACTACCGTGTTTCCCCGAAAATAAGACAGTGTCTTATATTAATTTTTGCTCCCAAAGATGCGCTAGGTCTTATTTTCAGGGGATGTCTTATTTTTCCATGAAGAAGAATTCACATTTATTGTTGAACAAAAAAATGAGCATTTATTATATACTGTACATTAGTTGTCATCACAAACCAGCAGAACCAGACAAACTGTGAATCCTATCAAGAATTTCTTGTTACTACCAATAATTCCATGTACAACACTCTATGGTATGTACATTTACCGATCCTGCATGCTCTGATGTTCTGTTTGGTGGGCATGCTTCCAAACAAAAACTTTGCTAGGTCTTACTTTCGGGGGAGGCCTTATATTTAGCAATTCAGCAAAACCTCTACTAGGTCTTATTTTCTGGGCATGTCTTATTTTAGGGGAAACAAGGTAGCTTAAAAGAGGCAGTAATAAACATTTAACAACCAGTTTTGAATCTAGTTTGTTTCTCTGTGTATCTGTTACAACCCACACTGGCATTTTCTTATTGGAAGCCTATCATCTGGATTCCTGCTGGGTTTCTGATTGCTGAAGCTCCAAACCAAATACAGCAGTTTTCTCTTTTCTACCCACTCTATTGGATATGCAATCTGGCACAGTATCATTTAAATGGGAGAAAATAATGAAACATTTATATACTAAAATATTATATGTCATCCTGCTGTTTGTTTTGATCAATGACAAAGCATTTCCAAACAAAATTGCACTTGTGTAAGAAGCTAAAAAGTGTTAACGCAAATAAGATTTAAGTGTGTTTCCATATTTTAATAAAGACAAAATTCATGTTTAGGAAAATAAAAGTCAGGACTTGTCAAACAAAATATTTACTCTAAAGCATCATGCAGATGCCTAAATACCCTAAAGGCATCCCATCCCATCTGATCTTGGAAGCTCAGCAGGGTCTGTACTTGGATGGGAGACTACCAACGAATACCAGGTGCTTTAAGCTATTTTTCAGAGAAAGTAACTGGGAAAATCATCTCTGAATATTCCTGGCCTAAAAAAATTGTATGAACTCAATGAGGTTGCCATAAATCAACAGGCAATTTGAAGGCATAGGCACACACCTTTTTACGCTTGTTGCAATATTAAATTCCTCTGCCCTAAAGCTTAAAAGACAATGGGGGAATAATGATAACAAGCTTCATCGGTAATTCTTAGCCACACTCATGTTCTGCAAGATAATTTTCCATTTAATGCTACGTGCGCGTAACTGCCAACTAGACAGATGTCACCGCTTATAAAAAGTACAGAATAGAAAATGAAGAAAATCTGCAAGTGTGTCAAGAATGATCACATCTGAAGTCGGCTAATCTCTTCTATTTAAATTGCTAATGTGGATGTTAACATGCTCTTGCCCTTTCTAGCACAAGGAGCTTAGAGTGTAGTTCTCAAAACTATTTTGTGGAGTCCACGGGCTTTAGTTAAAACTCGAATTGTACGACTGAGATCCTGCATCATGAGATGTAGGTATGAGCCGGGAGCTCTGTCACTGTAGCCATGGCTTCCAATTCAAGCCCCCTGCAAACCATCCTAGAAGCTAGGCAGCCGCAAAGGAGCTTCTAGGTATAGGAAAACAGGGTGCTAAACAATGCTGCATTCAGCTTCCTCCCAACAGTGAGGCACAGTGTGAGAAGCTGCAGCAGAAACTCCCTGTGGTGCAATCATTCTTATGGAAAGTGCTTACATCTGCTCAATTTTTTATTGCCCCTGGAAGCTCTATAGTTTCTGGGGATCTTGTAGGCAAGATTCCCCTGGGTGCCTATGCAGAGGTTTTTAAATACAACTCCCAGCATCCTTCAGACAGAAGTTATGCTGGCTGAGGGATTCAGAAATGAAATGTCACCCCTTGCACTCCTTCATTTCTATCATTGCCTGTTTCCTCAAAAGCAAAATGAGTCAGTAAATGAAAAACGTCACAAATGGCATGGATTAATTGTGACAAAGGGTTGTGAGATGTTGGGTTGGAAGGTTGCCTTTGAGAGATGTAGTCCAGCACTGTTAAATCCTGACGAACCCTAATCCTAGATATGAATTATCTTACTGTGGCATAGACACCGAGAACTAGGAAGCCCTGGCCCTGGAGCGCTCTAACTGGAAGTCAGCTGTGACCAGCAATGCTGCAGAATGCAAAGAGGCACGAATGGAGGGCTTAAGGGAGAAATGTGGCTAGAGGAAGGTGCATCAAGCCAACCCGGACTGGGACTGCCTTCCATCTGGAAACCGATGTCCTCATTGCAGAAGAACATGCCGGTCAAGAAGAGGTATCCACAGCCAACTACGCATCCACTGCCAAGACACTACACTTGGGGGCCATTATCCTCAGGTTATGAGGGATTGTCTAAGGAAGGAAGGAAGGGAGGGAGGGAGGGAGGGAGTATAGGCTTGACAAAAAGTGTATTACATTATCCATTTAAGGAGTTACTCTGAAGATGATAGCAGCACTATACCTGCAGTGAAGACTTCTACCTTTTCGATTGCATTGTCCTCCCTCTGTAAGTCGTGCAAGAAGTCTCCCACAGTCATTCGCATTGGCTTGATAGTAAACTGGCAGCGTTCCTTCCTTGAGGGCAACGTAAGGGTAATCACAGGCAGTCCATATTTATAATTCATGGTCACTTATGGAGAGAGGGAGAAAAGAAAATTATGATCAAATTAATATAAATTATATATTAATTTATACGCTCTACAATATATTGACTTTACAGAGTTAGGGAGGGAGATGATGCTGAATTACATCCAGCCATAATTCATACTGGGAAATCAGAACTAGCCAGACCTGTTGGCTATCAAGTTTCAGAAAGTACAAGTCCTTGCTCCACATGTTCCAAGGTTTCCCCTGACATTAAGTCCAGTTATGTCTGACTCTGGGGTGTGGTGCTCATCTCCATTTCTAAGCCGAAGAGCCGGCATTGTCCGTAGACACCTCCAAGGTCATGTGGCCGGCATGACTGCATGGAGTGCCGTTACCTTCCCGCCGGAGTGGTACCTATTGATCTACTCACATTGGCATGTTTTCGAACTGCTATGTTGGCAGGAGCTGGAGCTAACAGCGGCCGCTCACACCGCTCCCGGGGCTTGAACCTGGGACCTTTCGGTCTCCAGCTCAGTGCTTTAACGTACTTTGCCACCGGGGCTCCTTCTATCTTCTATGCAGCTTGATACCTTGCCCTAAAGTAGTGGTTCTCAATCTGTGGGTCCCCAGGTGCTTTGGCCTACAACTCCCAGGAATCCCTGCCAGTTTACCAGCTGTTTACCAGAGAACCACTGCCCTACAGGATTTCAAACTTTTGTGGAACAGGGTGAGAGTTAAAGCTTTATGTACTTGTGACAAGAGCAGTTTTAATATAACGCCTCACTGGATCTACAAATGAATTTCCCTGTTAGGAGAACCATATCCAACAAGAAAGCTTACCATCAGATGGCACCAGTGTGCTATAAAGGGCTCTGTTTTGATGTCTTATGATTCCAGTTCCTCTCAGGCACAGCACCTGCAAACAAGATTGATTATATGTCAGGAGTTTTCAGATGAATACATTAAAGATAAAGCCTGTTTCTAGTCTGCCTTAGAGACCACTGTGTGGGTTAGAAGACCAGATCTCCACTGAAGAATTCCTATTTTAGAACAAACCCTGTTAAAACCTGGGCAATATGCAACAGGCAAAAGTGTTTATTATGTTGTGGGAAGTAGCAACAAGACAAAGATCAAAGGTTACTGAATCACTTTTATACAACAGATTGCAAAGATTTCTGAAAGTTATTCTAAAAGAAAGTGGTAACAAAGGCAAATTGTACAATGTAGTACTATAAAGTCACTGATCACAGATAAAATTGTAATTAATCTTAAACAGAAAAATATGGGATTTAAATTCCAAGGTAAATCAAGAAAATTAACAGCAGACTCCAAACACTGAGAAGTAAAATTCCGGAATTCTAAGTCAAATATTATAAAGATTCTCTAGCATGTCGCCTCCCAGGGATATAATAAGTGTTATCGTTTCCATCTAACACTAGCTGGTCTGAGGTTAATGGAACTGTGGTCCCAAACAGATCTGGAAGGTATCAGGTTCAGCAAGATTGGTTTACACATTTTAAATGATACCTGAGATTCAGGTTTTAGCCGCTGACTCTTTCAGCCTGACATCAGAAGATAGTTGAGATGATAAACAGTGAAGACTAGGTATGCCACTTAGCAGTTATGGGCAGAAAAGTGGAATTTAAATATAACTACATATATACATACAGCTTAAGGCCTTTGTAAAATCAGTCTAGGTAATGACCAGTTTGGAATGCAAAAGAGACGGCCAGATATTGAGTGCCTATTGTTGTTTAACCAGTTCTAAATTCACCAGGTTCCTCTCTTTCTCATGCTGGCAAATGCATTTTAACTAGAAGTTCAGTGTTGCGGAAACTGTGAAAGGATAAGGACAAAGATAACACATGCTTTTAGAAAGTGCTTTCAACGTCATGGGGCACCCTATGTGTTTTCAACTTGTATGGGAGCAGATTCCCTTTACCTGTCTATTCAATGAGAAGCCAAGTCCATCCTGCACTTAAAATGCAGGCCTATCATCTGAGACCACACCACTTATACCATTCCCATGGTGAATAAGATACCACCAACTGGAGAGTGGCCAGTCTTGTTTCTAACTCTGTAACTGGAGAAGTGGGCACAGAACTCCATACAACCCTTTATATTCAAAGAAGGGTGCAAATCTGGAAAGATGCATACACAGGATGTTCTTCTGTATTCTGAGGCAAGAGAGGCAGATGGGTAGACGTGGGGTGGAAGCAGGGGCCTAAAACATTGCTGCCTAAAGGCCTGCTTCCTCTCTCTGCCCCATTGGTAAAATACAGAATGACCCCTGTGTCCACAGGACTGGTAACCATGATTTCAATTACTTGTGTCCCTGCAAAAAATGGCATCTATATAGCCATTTTCTAAGTCCAATGCAATTCTATGGATTGCTTCCATCAGAGGTTGACCACAGAGTCATGCTAGATGACATAGAAATACTAGAAATGTTCTTTCTAGGCATTTTCTAGACCCCCCCCCCCCCCAGCATACTTTTATGGTATGCCTCTGTCATAATGCATTCATTCCAATAGGGTTATTATGTGTGGTGTCACATTTCTACAGTTAAGTCCAGGAATAGGCCACCTGGCAGGTACTGCATGGAGCACCTGGCAGGAATGTGGATTTGGTTATGACAATTTTAGGTTGATCTCTGTATATAGAGAAAATTTTCACAGCACAGATTTACTCGGTACCTGTGAAGTCAACATTATGTTCCTCTGACCTAGTCAGGTTTGGAAAGGTGGCACAGAAAGGGAACTGACAAGTCAATCAGCATGATGAAATGACAAGATGCCTCTCACACTTTCATACAGAAGAGAGAGGTTATAACCCATGAAAGAAATAAAAAATGAACCGACTCCCCAGTGAGCACTGTACCTGAAATGTGTGTATGAGGTGAAGAGCTAAACATGCACTTAAAATAGCACAGACCTATGAACAATATAGGGTGAGAAAACAAAAATGCAGCAAGATTGAACTGCAATTGTAAATGCACCTTCTGTCGTGGTCAGTTTATTCTTTAAAACCCCTGAATCATATTATTTCTGGAATATCCGTATGTATTCTCACTGGGGAAAAAGTAGTTTGGAGGAAAATATTTTAATAAGTTAGTTACCTGTTTGTGTAAATAACCTATCTGGAAATAAGCAACTGGGTAATAAAGCCCCAGGTTTCTAAAAAACATTTTTTCGTAATGCAAACAAAATAGAACTGAACTGTCACTTTCTTTGTGAAATCATCAAAACCAAGCAAAACAAATCAAATATATTCCTTCCTAAAAAGGAATGTTTCCATTATTTTTGCTTCCAGTCGATATCTAATTATCTGTGGTTCTGTTTACGGTATCCTGCTGTCAAGCTCTAATACAGTTTTCTTTCATTTGCTACAAATCTTTCAGCACATGTTTTGTGTGATAAATCTAATTAATATATAATTTGTAAAAGATGTCAGAAAGAGTTTCCAAGGATGATTTTTATTCTTAGCTTGCAAAACAACTAATATACATCGATGTACGTGGCACTCAATTATTCATCCTCTCAAAGTTTGATACACAGTTCTCCCAAAAAGCAATAAATGGCTTGCTGTCGATGCTAGAAATGAAACCCCAGCAAGTAGCACTCTGCTGTTCAGTCAGGCACTGTAGCAATTTATCATGACAACTGCCTAGTTAATGGGAAATGCTGCTTGATACAGAAAAGCTTGCCAGATAAATTGGGAGTGTGAAGGATCAGTGAACACCATCAATGCTTGCTTAACACAAGTCAATCTGACCAAAAGCATATTGGCTAATGCAATATGCAAACCTATGTAGTTTTTACCATACAATGTATGCTGCTAAAGTGCAGTATGTATACTTATATGTAAGTCGACAGCACTTGGGGGACAAAATTATGGATTTTTATATGACCAGGGGTTAAGTGAAGAGCCATTCCAGGGAGAGGTGAATATGCCAGTGCTCAGGGACCAGCCACTTCTGACTGCCACCATTTTCCCATCCAGGGATCCTTAAAGGCTGGAAATGGTGCCAAAGAAAGAGTAGAGGAGGTTAGTGTTTCTTTTAGGATCTTACAGGATAGACTAAGATCTTGCCTTTCACCTCTCCACTCAGAGATGGTTCCCTTTTTAGCAAGAGTTAGCGTACAGTACTTACATTGAGGCATGGATAAGTCATCCTGCTTTTTGGGTCACTTTTTTGGCTAAAATTTCAAGAAAATATAGAATATATACACTGAAGACTGAAATATGCATATATTTCCTTTATAAGCCCTTGATTTGCTCAATCCTATAACCTGATTTTTTGTTGGTCACCCTCTGGCAAATGTAAAACAAGGCATTAAGAAATGTCATATCTTCCAATAGTTCAGATTTGGCAGGAACGGTCCTGATTAATCCTCTGCATTTTAAACATCTCATTTCTCATCATTCCATTTTTCCGCTTTGTCTCCACTTATGTCTACTGCTGCGAACTGAATTCAATGTCCAAAAAATAGCCTGCACTCAACCCAGTGAAGAAAAAAGAAGAGGGGACAGAATCATGCCTTTCCCAATTGGCTCAGGCAAAAGCAAACTGCTGTAGCCGTTTCTAGCTTGTGAGTTCTCTCATTAAAAACTTTGGCTATTTTGACTACACTGATGTTGCAGTCCTGGTTTTCATCTGTGAAGTGTAGGAGGGTATTGAATTTTAGTGGAAATAAACTGCAGCTCTGGTCTGTGACTGAAATAAATGGATTCATTCTTTTAAGCTGCAGATCATACACAACAAATCATCATACCACTAATATATGAAATAAAGAAAAGAAAGGATGCTTCAAAGCAGTTGCGGAATACCCCTGAGCAAAGATAATACAAATACACTTGACTTAAAATAAAATAGGATTTTGCACTGTTCTTGTTTCTGTTATATTTTTAAGTAACTAGTAAGGAACATGAATGAATGTGTTGGATCAGGACAGACAGACGATGATTTAGTCCAGCACTCTGTTTCTACAGTGTCTGCAGGAAGTAGGGCATAAAAGCAACTGCACTTTAGCAGGATTTCTCTGTCACAGCTAATTTATTTTCCACCTAAGAATGTTATGAACACTAGAGATGAGCACTTGCATAGATAACTAACCATCCATGAAAACCAGTGAGCAGAATTAGGACAAAAATATCACTGCTTTCATGCAGCAAGTTAGAATCCATTGCCCCAATCCTGGAAATTCTCACTTGCCCCTTTCATACCCCTTGTTCCAAGGTGAAAAAGCCAATCTTGAAGTAGAAAAAGCAGAGATAGTAATGAGTGGATAGATAATCACAGTCCCTGGGACCAAATCTTTCCCTATTGGGGGCTGGTCTCAGATACAAGCCCCACCATTTGCATGCTGTTCTCCCTCTACGGGGCTTCGTCTACACCAGCCCCATACCCTAAAATGGATCAAAAGCCGAAACTTGATGTTCACATGATGTCCAAAACTTAAAGATGGGAAAACCAGGGTCAACCAAATCCCACATTAATGTTGGATAATGTATTGGAATTTCACTAAAACTTGGGAGCTGCCCTGCATTATGGACCGAGTGTGGATAGCAAACCAGTTCCAAAGCAAACCTTCTCTGATGCTCACACAGACTGGCACTAGTGCAGGGAAAGGGGGGATGGATGGGGTACATGTCACCCAATTGCAGCGATGTAAACAGGAATTGTAAGGACGAGTCTAGTCGCTAGTGGGACTGAGCCAGCTTTGGCATCGGGATGGACACAAAGAGTGTAGCCGCTTCTGGGGCCAATGCAACATATTGTCATTCTGAACTGGACACATTTTATGTGATATGCGTAGATAAGCTTCTAGATCAGTGGTTCTCAACCTGTAGGTCCCCAGATGTTTTGGCCTTCAGCTCCCAGAAATCCTAACAGCTGGTAAACTGGCTGTGATTTCTGGGAGTTGTAGGACAAAACACCTGGGGACCCACAGGTTGAGAACCACTGCCCTAGATGGTCTCCAGGATGAGATGATGAGGTGGTGCAGCAGGTTAAACTGCTGAGCTGCTGAACTTGCTGACTGAAAGATTGGTGGTTCAAATCCGGGGAGTTGTGTGTGAGCTCCCACTGTTAGCCCCAGCTTCTGCCAACCTAGCAGTTTGAAAACATGAAAATGTGAGTAGATCAATAGATACTGCTTCGGCAGAAAGGTAACAGCACTCCATGCAGTCATGCCGGCCATAAGACCTTGGAGTAGTCTATGGACAACGCCGGTTCTTCAGTTTAGAAATGGAGATGAGCAACAACCCCCGGAGTCAGACATGAGTAGACATAATGTCAGGGGAAAACTTTTACCTTTACCCTTGGATCTGGCTCTTTTCAATTCTCCACAGATTTAGGAGAGGGAAGAGGCTGCATTGAGTATTTGTAGTAAGCAGAAAACTCCAAATCACTTTTTCCCCCCTTTTTATCCACTTTTTCTACTTGGAGGGCTGTTTGTGAACGAGAAGGCAATACTTTTAGCTACAAAATCCCACTGAAGTGGTGGCGGAGAACATCAAAACCTTGTGTTTGCAATGCATGGGGGAACAGCGAAGCAAGTAATACAAAAAAGCAACTGGCTTTCTCCGTTGCCTGCTCTTCATTCTAAAATGTCTCCCCAAGCCATCAATTTAGAGATTTGGTGAGAAACCTAATACTGCAGCTGGGTCTAGTGCTACGTATCATTTTAGTTTATCCCTTGCTGCAGCAAATCTCATTCTAAGTTATTATTAATACGACACTTTTATGTCTACTGTAGAGGAAATTAATGAAAGCGTTATCGCTTAATTAAATTTTACTGCTTCTGACCTACCCTCAATATTGAAAACTGAGTACTTTTCTTGAATCAAATGGGTAGTCTTACAATACATTTACAATACAGGATTTCTTCCAGTAGTGGAAAAAAAACCCCCAAAAAACAAGCAGCACAGAAAAGACAAAACCAGCTAAGGACAGGTACACAAACATTCAAGATTTCTAATAATGCTGTTGGTAACCTTAAAATAACCTTGGCACCAATGCTTGGTGCTGTAAATGGTTTGGTTATTGCTTTCTGTTGTGATTTACATAGCACTGTCTCGTTTAAGAGTAGAGGTTATAGGGGATGCAATATCCTCCCTTGTCTTCAAGAAAGGGTATCTGAACAGGTCAAAACACCTTGCTATAAAAACTGTCAACTGTTGGAAGAGTTTTTAATCCTCCTACTCAGAGGTTCCCAAATTTATTTCACCTAGCACCAAAAAAAATACTCAGCGCCTCCCTGGAAATCTACCTTCTTTAAGTGAACAAACAGAAAGATGCAGTGACAAATTTGCATAATTTCTATATTTCTTCCTGCATCCTTCAACATGGTAGGGAAAGGTATTGTAAATAAGACGCTTGAAACTATACATTATTTATTAAAATCAACCATAGTAACATGGTTGACTTTAAACACAGAGCCTAAAGATAACAAAGGATAATATTAAAATAAACATTTCAAATAACTTTTAAAAATAATTCTAAATGAGAAAGGTGAACCTAGTGCACTGGTATTAATTTATTAATGTTCAGCGCTATTTTTGTCAACAGCATAAATTATATTTTAAAATACTTCCCCTATTTTTTTGTGTCAGGAGCAATTTGAAAAACTGCAAGTCGTTTCTAGTGTGAGAGAATTGGCTATCTGCAAGGATGTTGCCCAGGGATGCCCAGATGTTTGATGTTTTACCATCCTGTGGGAGGCTTCTCTCATGTCTCTGCATGGGGAGCTGGAGCTACCGGAGGATGCTCACCTGCTCTCTCCGGATTCAGTCCGCCGACTTGTAGGTCAGCAGTCCAATATTTGTAGTCCCCAATTCAGACTCTGAAATAAGGGACAGCTGAAATAAGGGATGACAGTGGTTCCTTACTAGAATGTTTGGGCATATATCAAGCTTATATGTATGACTGTGGAAACAGAAATCAAAATATTTATGTATTGGAGTCACTGCCAAAGACTTTGAACTGACTCCCTGTTCCCTGAAACAATGATTCATCAACTCAAAGCCCTCTGGGGAACAAATCATATGTATTCTAGCTCTGCGTCTCAGAAGCTGCAAAAGATCAATTGAGTTTGGAGAATCACTGAAAGCGCATAACATATGTGTAGGACACACCAAGAGAGCCCAAGTTGCCCAAAGGCATTGTTTAAACAAGTGCTCGATGCTATCTGCATTGCAAAACAGATGTCTTTTAGATCTGATTTATGCATATAGCTCACAAACAGAAAACCCTGCTTCCATGTATAAGTCTTACTTTTTAGATACAGGTTTCAATCTTGCACCATTGTAGATTTCTTTGGACATTACCAAAGAGCAACAATGAATTATTTGTGGACACGCTAATTTTGGTTTACAAAACAAACTCCTCAAAGAAGGGAATACAATTAATTAGGACAGAGATGGGAGACCATTGTTCATTCATGAGAAAATGTATTTTTGGAAATATGATCAGTTTATTTTAATGTATACGAGAAGTCTATGCTCATATTTTATGTACTCCCCCATTCCTCATTTCTTTCTTTGAAATCATACTTGGAATGCTAATTGGGAATTATAAGCCACAAACATGTGAAGAGCCAAGATTAGTTGCACTGGAACATTAAGAAGGAGAAATCTTAGGCCACACCCAGTCATATTAGAAAAGTAAAATGCAAATATAGCCATGTGGCAAATTGCAGCACATTGTAATGCAGGTAGCATATTTTTTAGCTCCTGTAGGAATTTTGGTAATGTTCAAGTGATTATGTTTCTAGACTAGACATATGGAAGAACTCACAATATTTAGTTAATTAACCATACACCTGGATACCTTTGTTTGTATATTGTAGATAAAAATGCTATATGCAATATGAGAATATAATATTGTTTCTTCTCTTCCCTTCCTGAAAAGCCGTATTCTCAAAACCTTCACACAGCTGGTTTTAACAGGTTAAAATACTACCCAAATTAGAGTGCTGAGTGTCAAGGTTTCTACAATAAGTGGTAATCAGAATTAATTTCACACCACTTAGAAAATGCATTTCAAGGAACGAATGGCATGATTCAAGAGTAAAAGACTTCAGATGTTGACAGCAGGAACAAAGGCAGCCCATCTTCATCAAATGTGCAAAAGAATGTGGTAAGAAACCATAATGTTTTTTAGCTGCATCTTCCGGGATCACAGGTTTCCCATACAAAATGTTAGCCGTCAACATATTTATTTTCCTGTACAGTTTTATGACAACTACAAATGAAATTGTTGCAATTCAAGGCTGGTTTTATGAGCTTATATTTCAAAGCTTGTGTCCAAGTTGCATGAGGCCACAAAATAAGGAAAGGAAGATGAGAAAGCATTTATCCTTACAGTTTCAGAACTATTTAAACTTTACATGATAGCACTTAATTAGGATTTAATTTATCCTGCTTTTACTGACCAATAGTCCTTCTGTTTCTCAGCAGTTCTTTGGTCTGATTTACAACCCAAGGGAGTATGGTTTTTCTTAAAAGTAGTTTTGGCAATGAAGTCCAGACTTGTTAATTAATCCTGACTGTGAATTAATTTCAAATTAATTACTTATTAAAAAGTTCTGAAAGTGCAGTTGCATCTCATCTAACAATACAGTTGGTTCTGGATATTTGTGGATTTAACTTCGGTGGATTTGATTATTTGTCCATGATCTATAATCTAGATCAGTGGTTCCCAACCTTTGGGCTTCCAGGTGTTTTAGACTTCAGCTCCCACAGTTCCTAACAGCTGGCAAGCTGGCTGGGATTTTTGGGAGTTGAAGTCCAAAACACCTGGAGGCCCAAAGGTTGGGAACCACTGATCTAGACCATGAGTGCTTTTACCTTGTTAAACTAAAGCAGGTTGACACCACTACAACTCTCATGAGATCATGGGAGTTGTAGGTTTACAATATCTTCAGGCTTCTCTATCAAAACTGTTGTTGCCTCACCAAACCTCAATTCCCAGGATTTCGAAGCACTGAACTACGGCAGTTAAAGTGATATTAACTGTATTAATTTGACAGTGCAGATGTGGCCCATATTTCCCAAAAGATATTTTCTTGAAATATATATGGATGAGCAAATGTTTTTCATCCTTTCCTAATCAATGCTTGTATCCCCTTCTTCACTACAGAGCTTAGGTTTTTTTTTTTTTTAAAAAAATGTGGTTTCCCCACCCACCCCCGCCCCACTTTTGTAGGAGTTCTGTACCCCCAACCCCAGCAGCAGCAGTGGAGGAATTATTGCATACAGAGTAAACCATTGAAAATGTACTATTACCCATTTCCAAAATTAAATATCTTATTTTGTCAGCTGTAGTTTTCCATCCTAATAGCTTCACCAGGTCAAGATCATCCCAAATCCTGAGGTTTCCAGGCCAGAATCAGAGACCTAGGGACAGCCCCTGGTGATGTAATTGTTATGCATTAAATATGATCCATAGTTGTTCACAATTTGTCAAACAAACATGCACACCAACCATATTTTCCTGTTGAACTTAAAACATTTCTAATTCCAAGAAAAACATCTATTTAAGAATTGTTATGTGCTTCAACACAATTCTATGTTCAGCTTCCGATAGTAGTTGGCCATAGAGTCATGCTGGAGGACCTAGACATTTCTAGAGAGATGTTTTCTCAGGTAAAAAAAAAACCCCAACAACTTCTTTATTCATGATTTTTCACTGTCTTGTGGATCCTGTGCCCCTAACACCAGCGACTATGGAGGGCTGGCTGTATTCTTGTAATTCCAAAAATGGAAAACATGTGTAACTTTCAACTGAGTTTTAAATGCCTTTTTCTGTGTGTAGGTTTTATTTGTTTTATTTACATCCCAAAGTGAATAGGATCCCCATCTCTGTCACCTACATTCCTCAGTATCTTTTGTGTGTTATAAAGCTTCCTAGCAGGCCATCAAAGACCTTTACTCACCAATTACTAACTTAGATTTCAATGTGCAACTTAAACAAAAACAAAAAAGTATTCTGGTATGGTTCACTGAAAAGATTAAACATGGTTTAATTGACTGTAAAGAATCCACAGAATCAGAACTATTTTTAGTACAAAATACAAGCAAAGGCAGAAATTAAGCAAACCAAGATACAAGCCATCTTTCATCAGATCTACCTATTTATCGGTAACAAAACCATTTGTATTGAAATCTCAAAAGATGCCATGCCAAAAAAGGCTGCTCATATTTGCATCAGAGAGCTTTCTACAAACCCATTATTCTCAGCTCCAAGTTCAAAAAAACAAGAAAATCAGCACGTATGGTTCAAATCAGGACAATTGATTTTTGTAAAGGAATCAATTTTAATAATTTAGGCCATGATTCATAATGTGATAAGTAAACATGGGCATGGCTCCATAAGGACTACTTGTAGAAGGGTGTTATCTTGTGCCCATGCAATAGGATCTTTATATTCAAGCTACGGTTTTCTTATATATTGCCTACTTTTTAAAAAGCAGATTGGCATATACAAAATATTTGTACAATGGATATCAGACTAACTTTTCATTTCTAAACTGCCATATAATGCAATTCCTTATACAGCTTAACTTCATTATATGAGTCCACACTGCCATATAATGCAGTGCAACTGTATTATATGGCAGTGTAGATGGGGCCTTAGAAGAAGGCTGCATAAATGAAGTTCATATATTGAATTATTTCACTTACAACAAATATCTGAGTAATTATACATCCAACTTCCTGTACAATTTTGTTATGCAAGCAAGAAAATTGAAACAATTACAACTACAGTAGAGTCTCACTTATCCAAGCCTCGCTTACAAAGCTTCTGGATAATCCAAGCCATTTTTGTAGTCAATGTTTTCAATATATCGTGATATTTTGGTGCTAAATTCGTAAATACAGTCATTACAACATAACATTACTGCATATTGAACTACTTTTTCTGTCAAATTTGTTGTATAACATGATGTTTTGGTGTTTAATTTGTAAAATCATAACCTAATTTGATGTTTAATAGGCTTTTCCTTAATCCCTCCTTATTATCCAAGATATTCGCTTATCCAAACTTCTGCCGGCCCGTTTACCTTGGATAAGTGAGACTCTACTGTATACACATCAAGTATACTTAATGGCATTCTGAGTCACAAATCCTGCTACTGTCTTACAATGTAGTTTGCTCTAATGTTATGAAATTCAAGGCAGGTGAATATGTCTCTATATGATGGATTACTGTAGTCAGAGGCAATTATGATCTAAGTGGGAACAACTGACTTGCATGCAAACCTTAGAAGTGAAACGGTTTCATTTTGGATAAGGAGTGTGATTGAGATATTGGTGAAAGCCATCTTATTGCAATGTTTCCATACATTTCTGACTTTTATATTGAATTTAAGGCAATCTCATCACAGGTTTTTCTAGAGGTCAGAGCAAGTAACTCACCCAATGTCATTTAGTGGGTTTCCATGGCCGAGCAGGGTATAGGGAACTGAATCTTTGTCAGTCATGGTCTGATGCTCAAACCACTACACCATGCTGGCTCTCAAACATAAAGCATACATAATGTTAAACATTCAATTTTACTTGCCAGAATTAATGAGGTGTGAATGGTTTTTGCATGAGGAGCAGCATAGATCTTATGCCAAGCTTAATGGCCTCTCCAGAAGCACTTATTTGTAATTCTGCAAACATTTTTTCACTGAATTAGGAATACAGAAGATTGAGCTGAACAATTAATTTTCTATACTCTCTGCATGAAGAATGAGTAACCGATGTTACTAATGGAATCCTTGATTTTTTTTTTACTATTCATACCACCTGTTTTTTGACCAGTATGAATTTTGTACATTCTACACATCACTTCAACATCTGTGAAGCAGCTTTCTGACATAATTTATGAACATACTTTAACTTCTTCTTGGTATTTTGTAGTTTCCCGGTGCTGGACACTTTTGGAGAGCGGTTAAGTAGTTTTTATGCTGTATACTTGTCACGACCCAGGCTACAGAGCACCAATAACCATACGCAGAGGCCAGATTCTATCTAATATCTTTATTAAGGAAATATATAAAGTTAGTAAAAGCAAATGTAAAAGTTAGTCCAGAAGTAGACCTTTCAGGGAAGGTCAAAATTAGTCCAAAGAAACAATGTCCAATATGAAATATTAAGGTCCAAAGTTGTAATCCAATAACCGAAACACTCACTTTGCCAGGCAAAGTGAGGGGAGATGACAAGGTCCTTTAGTCCATGAACTTGAGCAAGGCTAGGAAATAACTTGATACTTGAAACAAGGCTTGAAACGTGGAACAAGGTAACGAGGAACAAGAACAAGGTCCGTGGAATAACTTGGTAAAATCCGTGAAACAAGGCAAGGTTTAGTCCTGGGAAAACAAGGCAAGGTCCGTTGGTAAACAAAGGCTGGGAAACAGGAGCGAAGGCTGGAAACAAGGCAAGGCTTGAGCAGGAACGAGGCTAGAGACGGAGCGCGCTGTCCAGACACAACTCGCTCCGGAGGCTGACGAATTGACTCCGCAAAGTTACTCCGCGGGGAAAACACCTATATAGAGTCTAACTTTCCCGGCGAGAGCAGTTCTCTGGGAACCAGAAACGAAAGCTAATCTCTGAGGCCAGATGTTTGACTCCTTAAAGATTCTCATGGAAAGTAGGCTTAATTGGCAAATTCTTAGCAATTATTCTCGCACTCCTGCGCGAGGCTGCTTCCAAGCCTCTCTGTTGTTTACAAAACTCATGGCGAGAAAACACTGGAGATGTAGCCTCAGTATTTGTTTGACATACTTCTGGAACATAATCCTCTTGCAGGTGCAAGGTTCCCAGATCTGGCTGGGAAGAATCTGTCTGGGAAGAATCCAGTTCTGACTGGGAAGGTAAAAAACCCAAGTTTTCTTCTTCATCAGGCATCACAATGTCATGAGCAGGACTACAAGGCCCATGGGTCATCACACTATCCCCCTCCTCAAGCCCCCTCCCAAACTGGGACTCTCTCCCCGAGGCGCGAGGTCGTGGCTTGGCGGGATAGGTCTGATGGAAGCGACGGGTTAGATCAGGAGCGTGAACTGTGGAAGCGTCTTCCCAAGAGCGTTCCTCAGGGCCAAAACCCACCCAGTCAATGAGATATTGCAGGCGGCGGCGGTGAAAGCGAGAATCTAAAATGTCCTGAACCTCGAACTCGTCCTCCCCATCCACCAAAATAGGGACGGGGGCCGGCCGGTCTACATCTGGCCGCACACCATCCGCCGGAAGGAGCAGGGAGCGGTGAAACACTGGGTGAATGCGCATTGAGCGCGGAAGTTGGAGTTTGAAAGTCACGGGGTTAAGTTGCGCCACCACTGGATAGGGGCCAATGAAACGGGCATCTAACTTCCGGCAAGGGCGATGGGAGGGCAAAAAGCGAGTGGACAGAAAAACCCGATCTCCTACCTTGATTTCGGGGCCCGGCTGGCGATGTTTGTCCGCGTGACGTTTATAGTCCTCCTTGGCTTGTTCCAGTTGCTGGAGCAAAAGTTGTTGCACCGCTGTGAGTTCCTGCAGCCAATCTTCTGCTGCGGGAACTTCTGAAGTTTCAATGACAGGGGGAAAGAAACGTGGATGGAAGCCGTAGTTTGCAAAGAACGGCGTTTCTTTTGTAGAAGCCTGGACTCCATTGTTGTAGGCAAATTCCGACAGTGGTAACAGAGAAGCCCAATTGTCCTGTTGGTAGTTTACATAACAGCGAAGGTACTGTTCCAAAGTGGCATTGGTGCGCTCCGTTTGCCCATCCGTTTGGGGATGATGAGCTGAAGATAAACGAGAGTCTATGCCCAATAGTTTTTGTAGTGCCTTCCAGAAACGAGAGGTGAATTGGGATCCACGGTCTGTGACCAAACTCTTGGGCAATCCATGTAGTCTGAAAACATGTTGGAGGAATAAATCTGCAGTCTCTTGGGCTGTGGGAAGACCTTCACAGGGAATGAAATGGGCTAACTTGGTGAAAAGGTCCACCACCACTAGGATCGTGGTGAATCCACATGAAGGTGGTAAGTCAGTGATAAAATCCGCAGAAATTATTTCCCATGGGCGAGATGGGTTAGGAAGGGGGTGTAGAAGCCCTGAGGGCTTCTCCCTTCTTATCTTGGAGCGCTGGCATACTGGGCAGGTGTTAACATATTTTTCCACATCCTTGCGGATCTTGGGCCACCAGAAATCTCTTAGGATCAAATGCATGGTTTTAAATAGTCCGAAATGCCCTGCTGGTTTGCAGTCATGACACAGACGAAGTGCTTTTTCCCTGCCCGGTCCGGGTGGGATATAAACATGATTTCTATAGCAAAGCAGTCCATCTTTAAGCGAAAAGGGAAAATGCAGACCTTGACGAAGTTGATCCTGCGCCCAGGCATCTGCTTGCTGACTAGCCCTGATTTCTTGAGCACAGATGGGCCCTGGAGTAGAGGGAGTTGAATCAATGGGAGTGGATTTGGTGTTCCCCACTGTGAGCGTGGCAAAGTTCTCGGGTTGTAGTAGTTGGGATTCAAAGGTCTCCTTGCGTCCTGCAGCGTATTCCGGTTTACGTGACAGGGCGTCTGCTTGCTTGGTTTGGGCTGGGGTCACATAATGAATCTGGAAGTTGAAACGTTCAAAGAATAAAGCCCAACGTTGCTGCCTCTGATTTAGCTTGCGGGCAGTTCTTAGATGTTCTAGATTCCGATGATCAGTGTGGACTTCAATGGGAAATTTGGCCCCTTCTAGCCAATGTCTCCAAGTTTCAAAAGCTGCCTTTATGGCTAATAGTTCTTTTTCCCAAATGGTATAGTTTCTCTCTGGTGCGGTTAGTTGACGAGAATAATAGGCACAAGGATGAAGGTGATCTCCCACCAGTTGTAGGAGCACAGCCCCAATTGCCACATCAGAGGCGTCCGCTTGCACCACAAAAAGGGTTTCAGGATCTGGATGCTGAAGGATTGGCTGGGATGTGAATAATTTCTTTAGTTGCTGGAACCCTTTCTCTGCTTGATCAGTCCAGCGGAAGGGCTGTTTTCCACGGATGCAGCTAGTGATTGGGTCAGACCAGCGGGCAAAATCTGGAATGAACTTACGGTAATAGTTCGCGAACCCCAAGAATCGCTGCACCTCCTTCTTGTTAGTTGGCGCCCGCCATTCCAATACTGCTGAAACCTTGGCTGGATCCATGGAGAGCCCTAGAGGCGAGATACGGTATCCAAGGAAATCTACCTCTTGTAGATCAAAAGCGCATTTTTCTAGCTTGGCATAAAGTCCATGATCCCGCAATCGTTGCAACACCATTTTGACGTGGTTCTCATGTTCTGATTGTGATCTAGAAAACACCAAAAAATCGTCCAGGTAGATTATCAAGAACCTATCTAGGTAGTCCTGGAAAATGTCATTGACAAAATGCTGGAACGTTGCGGGAGCTCCGCATAATCCATAATTCATAACTCGGGACTCGAATAATCCGAATTTAGTCTGGAAGGCGGTCTTCCACTCGTCCCCTTCTCTGATGCGAACTAAGTTGTAAGCTCCCCGAAGATCCAGCTTGGTGTAAACCTTGGCTCCTCGAAGTCGGTCTAGTAAATCCGAGATTAAGGGCAGGGGATAGCTGTTCCGCTTGGTGATATTATTCAATGCTCTGTAGTCCACCACCAAGCGTAATTCCCCTGACTTCTTCTTCACAAACATCACTGGGGAGGCGGCTGGGGATTGAGAGGGTCTGATGAATCCCTTGCGAAGGTTTGTCTCTATGAATTCCCTGAGAGCTTCTTGCTCTGGTTCAGTCAGGGAGTAGAGATGCCCTCGCGGGATCGGGGCCCCCTCCACCAAGTCAATGGCACAGTCATAAGGTCTATGTGGGGGTAATTTTTCGGCTTCTTTTTCATTGAATACATCCCAATACTCGGAGTACTTCTTTGGCAAGGTGATAATGGGCTCGGTGTCTGTGGCATGGCAGACCTTGGCTACGAGGCAATGGTTTTGGCAGTACTTTGAAGCAAACTGCAATTCTCTGTTGGACCAGGAGATGCTTGGGTCGTGAAGTGTCAGCCATGGAATCCCCAAAATCACAGGGAAATGGGGAACCTCAGTAACAAAGAAGGAAATCTCTTCCATATGTTCCCTTATCCACATCCTGGTGGGTTCCGACCACTGGCTTACGGGGCCCGTCTTGAGAGGGCGGCCATCGATGGCTTGCACCACACGGGCATTCTTGAAGTCATGATATTGTAATCCCAGAGAGTCGGCATACTCTCTATCAATGAAATTGTTGGTAGCTCCTGAGTCTATCATGGCGTGGATCATGACGGGTCCCTTTTTTGCTGACCATAAGGTGACCACTAGAAGGAACAGGACCCCGGTTGGCGGCTCTTGAATGGGTTTCTTGACCGGGTTGGCGAGCCTCTCTACGCCCGGTCGTTGGCTTCCCCCGCCGGCTGTGTGCCAGCCGCCTCAGACGTCTTCGTCTCCGTGGAGGACGCCGCCGCAAGACGGGCGGCGGGCTTCCCTTTGGCTGGGCACTCTCTGGCGAAGTGGCCCCCATTCCCGCAATACCAACAGAGATTTAGGCGTTGGCGGCGGGCCTTCTCGGCGGCATCTAATCTGGGACGCACATTGCCCAACTGCATCGGCACCTCCTCGCTCCCTCTGGGGTATGGGGATGGTGGTGGGGGTCTCCACACTGGACGCGGCTGAACGCTGGCGGGAGCGGGGGGTTTTGCCCCAGCTCTACCGCTCTGGCCTCGTACCCACTGCTTCCTGTTGGCAATCATGACTTCAGCCCGTAAACATTGATCGATGAGTGCTTCCAGCGTTTGGGGAGGATCCACCTTGGAGATTTCCTCCAGCATTTCAATGTTGAGACCCTCCCGAAATTGTCCTCTGAGGGCAACATCGTTCCAGCCGGTGTTGTGGGCCAGCACTCGGAACTCGGCTATGTACTGAGACATGGGTCTGTCTCCTTGGAAGAGGCGGCGGAGTTTGTGCCCGGCTGCCTCCAAATTGTCCTCGATTCCCCAGGTCGCCTTAAGGTGTTGCGCTGACCTTAGATGTGGGGAGGCTTGGTCGAACAGAGCCGTCGCCCAGTTAGCCGCTGGCCCGTCTAGGAGACTGTAAATCCACGCCACCTTGATGTCTTCCTGGGGAAACTCGGCATCACGGGCCTCTAGATAAGCTTGGCATTGGCGACGGAAAACATGAACCTTAGAAGCTTCTCCAGTAAACTTGGTTGGCAACGCCATGGCCGGAAGACGGATTCCGCGTTCCTTCAAACCCTTTATTTCTCCATCCTGTGCATTGAGCTTATCACGGATTCGGTCCACCTCATCCTTGTCGATGGTGTAGGTAATCGGCTGGCCGCTCGGCCCAGGTACGACTCCGGTAGACATTCTGGCCGAGGTTAATTGGTGCTTAGGGTGGCGGAGTCAAACTGTCACGACCCAGGCTACAGAGCACCAATAACCATACGCAGAGGCCAGATTCTATCTAATATCTTTATTAAGGAAATATATAAAGTTAGTAAAAGCAAATGTAAAAGTTAGTCCAGAAGTAGACCTTTCAGGGAAGGTCAAAATTAGTCCAAAGAAACAATGTCCAATATGAAATATTAAGGTCCAAAGTTGTAATCCAATAACCGAAACACTCACTTTGCCAGGCAAAGTGAGGGGAGATGACAAGGTCCTTTAGTCCATGAACTTGAGCAAGGCTAGGAAATAACTTGATACTTGAAACAAGGCTTGAAACGTGGAACAAGGTAACGAGGAACAAGAACAAGGTCCGTGGAATAACTTGGTAAAATCCGTGAAACAAGGCAAGGTTTAGTCCTGGGAAAACAAGGCAAGGTCCGTTGGTAAACAAAGGCTGGGAAACAGGAGCGAAGGCTGGAAACAAGGCAAGGCTTGAGCAGGAACGAGGCTAGAGACGGAGCGCGCTGTCCAGACACAACTCGCTCCGGAGGCTGACGAATTGACTCCGCAAAGTTACTCCGCGGGGAAAACACCTATATAGAGTCTAACTTTCCCGGCGAGAGCAGTTCTCTGGGAACCAGAAACGAAAGCTAATCTCTGAGGCCAGATGTTTGACTCCTTAAAGATTCTCATGGAAAGTAGGCTTAATTGGCAAATTCTTAGCAATTATTCTCGCACTCCTGCGCGAGGCTGCTTCCAAGCCTCTCTGTTGTTTACAAAACTCATGGCGAGAAAACACTGGAGATGTAGCCTCAGTATTTGTTTGACATACTTCTGGAACATAATCCTCTTGCAGGTGCAAGGTTCCCAGATCTGGCTGGGAAGAATCTGTCTGGGAAGAATCCAGTTCTGACTGGGAAGGTAAAAAACCCAAGTTTTCTTCTTCATCAGGCATCACAATGTCATGAGCAGGACTACAAGGCCCATGGGTCATCACAATACTCCCTTGTTAAGCCAGCTCTACTGGTTGCCGATATGCTACCGAGCCCAATTCAAAGTGCTGGTCTTGGCCTACAAAGCCCTAAATGGTTCTGGTCCAATTTACCTGTCCGAACGTATCTTCCCCTATGAGCCCACAAGAACCTTAAGATCTTCTGGAGAGGCCCTGCTCTCGGTCCCACCCGCCTCACAGGCACGGCGGGTGGGGACGAGAGACAGGGCCTTCTCGGTGGTGGCTCCCCGGCTGTGGAACTCCCTCCCCAGTGACATTCGGCAGGCCCCATCCCTTTTGGGGTTCAGAAAAAAACTGAAGACCTGGCTATGTACGCAGGCATTTGAAGAATAAGCATGTGTTGGCTTTGACGCGGTCTGAATTACGGCTCTTGTATAAGGTCTGGTGGATGAATGGCATAAGCACTTTGCATTGTTTTAAACTTTGTATATTGTATTTTATGACTATTTTATGACTGTTTTAACTGTTTTAATCGTTTTAGTTTATTGTATATCAGTGTAACGGCATCAATTGCCACTTGTAAGCCACCCTGAGTCCCCTCGAGTGAGAAGGGCGGGGTATAAATAATTGAAATAAATAAATAATAAATAAATAAACATGCAACAACACACAATGCACAGCATGACTTATAAGAGAAGCACATTGCTTAAGATCAAAATTTAGTCCCATCTCACTTCTTCCTCTTGCAAAGATTTTTCTTCCTTTTCTAGTTGGACTAATAAAAGAATTAACACAGTATGGATACTGAAATTTGTCTTATGACCTTCACAGTTAAGTGTGCACTGCACATCACATTGACAGTTTCCCCTCTAAGTAAAGACATTAAGAAAGGAGAAATGTGAAGGGCAATTTGTGTGGGCCATCAGCATTATAGGCACAAAACTGATGGCAATATTCCCATAATAATATTGTAAAACTTCTGAAATCACGAAACCTGTATCTGTAGTTTCATTTATGTGGGAAAACAATATCTCTAGTGAAATTGCTAGATCCTCCAGGTGATCTTATGGTATGCTTCCCCTAAAAGTTATCATAGAGTCATCCTGGAGGGCCTAAAAATTCTTAGAGAGCATACTTCTCAGACAATTTCTAGGTCCCTCAATGCAACTCTTTCGTATGTTGTGGTGGGAAGTCTGATTATGTAATGATGTACGTGAGCACCCCATTTCGGGTAAGTACCGGGGATAAGGGGGTCTTAAAATGGAATATCATGCGCAAAATGTGTGATAATCAGTTAAGTGACTAATTCATATTTATTTTAATTTATTTCTGATCTATTTTCTTTCAGAACTGGGACTCAAGGCATCTTGCAAAATTGAAACAAGCACAATATAAATGTTAAAGTCACAAAAATTACTGTTAAAATTAATTACATTATCTATACCACTGCTACTTAAACTGTGGGTCCAACCTTAAATGAGGTCCCCTTTAACTCAACACTGAGATACCCAAAAAATTGGCAACAGTAAATCTAGTGGCTATTTCAGACACTTACAGGAGCCTGTTAGTAACAACAGTCAGTGTACAATAGATGCTTCAGCTATACTTCACAAAAGGAAACCCAGAGTGTTTAGCAATCCTTGCAAATGCTGATTTATGGTAAGTAAATGTTAGAATTTTATACCCATGTAATACGCTTATATACTTGGGGTCATGTAAAAATTTCTGGGCAGAAAAAAGCCCTGATCTATACTACTTAAAAATTAAAACATACATTACAATAAAAAAATCCAAAAGGAACCAAAAACACAGTATATCATTTAAAATATTTTATTGAAAATATTTAGTTTCAATAGAATAAGGAGAGTCAAGTCCAGCCTTCCTAGGAAGGTAAATCTAGATCCTAGAAGCAACCACAAGAAGTCTCTGTCTCCTATCTCTACCAGATCTCCATTGGTCCACAATATCTCATCAAGCGGGTGGGTTCGTAGAGCCTGGAGCCAAGACGTGGAAAACAATATAGGAGAGGGAAATAAAACAGACATCTCCTTTGCACAGAAAAATTGAAGACGTTAAGAGAGGAAAAGGAATATACTGGTCGGCTTTTTCAGTTCAAGGAGAAGGACTTATAGCTTTCTATGGACAAGATTTTGTTTTGCCCAGAAGTGGAAACCATTAAGCATTCAAACAGCATTCTTATGCTTGAATTGACCTGGCAATCATACTGAGCCTTCATCCCCATGTTCCATTATCAAAGAACAATGCACCATGTTATTAGAATTTGCTTATAATTCTATGGGAAAAGAAAAAGACATTCAGTAGCAAACTGTTATGTAATAATATACACTTCATCTTTGCAAAGAATCTGCTCTACCAAGGTATGTGCCAAAATAGAAACTTTCCTTGGCAATTCAGACAGTTACCAATCAGTTTTGCCAGATTCAATTTATTTCTCTTACACTCGACTTTAAATGTAATTGGGATCAAAAGATGCCTTTCCTGACCTTCTTACTCATCAAAAGAAATGTAAGACTTGGTTTGCACTTTTCATGTTAAGTGGCTTTGATAATGGAAAGTAGTCAACAAAATTCACATTTATATTTTCTTTTAGCATGAACAAGCAATCTTATCATTCAGGTAATTATTATAAGATTGCTCACATCTCATCAAATATAAATTATCAATGATTATTTGTTGTGACGACCATATGTTACCCCCAATGTCAGAAACAGCACTGTATACCTCTGAATGCCCATTATTGAGAAAAACCAGTGGAAGAGTATTAGGTATTATTATCCTCATCCTCCTCCTCTTAACAAATACGTTCCCTGGAATCCAGTTAGTGACACATGCATACTTTATGACTGTGCAAACCAGCTCTGAACAGGGCACGAGAGGTTATTATCTACCCTTTTGCACCCCTCCAAAACCTTGCCCCACCATCTGCAAAGCCCAACAGGACATTGCTATAATGGAATAGGAAGAAGGGGACTGCCTCTGGTCTTGCTAAATTCGTTAGAGAAAGGAGGAGAAATGAGGTGACAATGTTTCTCCTTTTCTTTTAAGCAAACAGCAGTGAGGACGCAAGACAATCCCTTGCACTTACTTGCTCACCTCCTCTCTCTCCTTCTCTGCCTTTTAACAACCACAGCAGAAGCTCCATTGGATTTAACAGCCACATGGACACACACGACACATTGCTGAGGACAAAATGAAGTTACAGGTGATGCAGGATTGTGATCATTATCAAAGTGGCCTCAAGTAAAACATTTAAAATCCCATAAAATATTTATTAGATTAAAATAAGAGCAATGCCACCAAAATTTGCATTCAAATGAAACAAAACTGAAAAGCCTGGATTTAAAAAAGCATCAAGGCTTATATGAATAATCTTTTTTCCAGGCTTTTCAAGTTTTGTTTCATTTGAATACAAATGTAGCATCTGTACTCAAAGAAAAGGCCTAAGACCTAACTAAAAGAGATCCAGAAAATTAGTTTCTTTAAAAAATGCTTCCGAGGCTACAACTAACTGCTGAAGTGCCTTGCCTAGGAAGTGGACGTAAGCAACTTACTAAGTGTTATTTATATCTCCCAGAACCAAAGAAGATTTCTTCATGAGGAATCATACCAAGGCCACTTTTCAGGTGGTTCAGCCACCAGTCCTTCCCCAGGTAGGGGTTTTCATATAGCTGACATGGTCAGTCAGCCCTTTCCTGCTCAGTATACGTGGCCAAGGGCAAGGATTATGTGCTCATGGTGGGGCTGCATTTACCCAAATAACTTGTTGACATGCTTAGGTCTCAGTAACAAAAAAAATATCACTCAACAAGGAACTACACCTCCACATGCTCTCTACCAGTCATAGCACAGTAGATATAAACTATTTTATCCCCAAACTGCACTGAAGATATGGCACAACATACCTCCAAACATTCTTCCAGATAGACAAACTTTCAGGAGGTCTAAAATATTCAAAAAAGCTTTGTTGGATACACTTGGCAAAGACTGCTTGCTTATTGCTCAATGGTTCTTAACCACTGATTGTCCAGATATTTTGTCTTTCAGTTCCCAGAAATCCAAGTAAATATGGCCAATGACCAGGCATTTGGGAGAGCAATGTCCCAGACACCTGGAGGATGAAAGGTTGAGAACCATTGGTCTAGATCAGTGGTTCCCAACCTTTGGTCCTTCTGGTGTTTTTGGACCTCAACTCCCAGAAATCCTAGCCATCGTGCCAGCTGTTAGGAACTGTGGGAGCTGACATCCAAAACACCGGGAGAACCAGAGGTTGGGAACCACTGGTCTAGATCATCATAACTATGTATTAAATGATAACTAGAACATCATAGTTAGTAGAAGTAGTTTATTTAATGCTTAGGCCATGGGTATTTTACATTTAGGTAAAGGTTTCCCCTGACGTTAAGTCCAGTCATGTCTGACTCTGGGGGTTGGTGCCCATCTCCATTTCTAAGCTGAAGAGCCGGCTTTGTCCATAGACACCTCCAAGGTCATGTGGCCGGCATGACTGCATGGAGCGCCGTTACCTTCCCGCCGGAGCGGTACCTATTAATCTACTCACATTGGCATGTTTTCGAACTGCTAGGTTGGCAGGAGCTGGAGCTAACAGCGGCCGCTCATGCCGCTCTTGGGATTTGAACCTTGGACCTTTCGGTCTCCAGCTCAGTGCTTTAACGCACTTTGCCACCGGGGCTCCTTTTATTTTACATTTAGAATGAAACAAATAAATATATAAAAACCAGATTAATAAATATAATATGAAATACACATTGAAATACTATATAAACCATTTAAATGCTACATAAATCAATGATCAGATGCACCCTTAAAATACCACATAAACTAGCTCTTGCAAAGTTAAAAATTAAGTAAAATTTAATATTATTGAAACTTAAGCAAGAAACACTTTGGATATAGACAACTACACACGATTAAGCAAAAGCATTTGATATCAACACCTTTGTAGTTCCAAAATCTACGCATAGTTGTGAAACCTGGACAGCAAATAAAGCATCTAGGAAGAGGATCAACTAATACAAAATGTGATGCTGGAGAAGAGTTGTACTGATAGTGCAGAGTACAAAAACACACATAAATAGGCCCTAAAATCCCTAGAAGCCAAGATTATTAAAATGGGATAGTTGTACTTTGGACATAACAGGAGATGTGATTCATTAGGAAAGACATAATGTTTGCTAAGTTAGAAGGCAGTAGGAAATGAGGAACCACATTATAGGAGTATAGATTCAATTAAGGAAGGCTGAATTTGCAAGATCTGAGTAAGGCTGTTGATTACAGGGTCACAAGGTCCCTCATTGATAGCGCTGGCCTAAGTCAAAGTCTATCTGACAGCAATTAGCAGTCCAATAAAATCAATTAAAGAACACATCTAAAGGCACACTTACTGGTAGCCCATGAGATAAAAACACCTTCTGCAGTGACCCAGCTTAACTGTCAAAAGCCAGTATATACACAAAGGTTTTGTTCAGTGGCAAAACAGGGAAAGTCAGTCCAGCTTTCATCGATAGGAAATTCCAAACAAGGGAAAATCCATCTATATGTTACTAGCCTCCTATTTAGCATGCAAGATCTGATCTAAAGCACCAGTAAAGCATGTATCACAATGTCAGTGTGTGTGACTGCCATTAGGAGAACCATTTTACACTTTGAATAAATCAAAATTGAGCAAAAGGCCTACAAGGGGGAAATTAATGTCCTAAGTGGGTTATCAAGGACATTAAGGAGAGGTTTACATAATTTCTGCTTTAGGAAGGCACATTGAAATTCCCAGAGTGACACTTACTGACAAAATGAGTAAATATGATCTCCAGTTTTGTTGGAGATGAATGAATATCTTGCTGATATGAATAAATAAAGGTGTGGATGTCAAGCATGTATTGTATAAGCAAATAATAAAATAAACTGATATTTTAAAACACCTAGAATACAGATGAGAAAGAAATATCGTACTGACCTAGAAGAGAAGATGCATGGTTTGCAACAGTGCAACAGCACCTACTACTTAGGTTGGATCTATACTGCCCTATAATCCAGTTTCACAATGTAGATTAGCTACATTGAACTGGATTATATCAGTCTTCACTGCCCCATAATCCAGATCAATACAGTTAATCCAAATTCTGAAACTGGATTATAGGGCAGTGTAGATCCAGCCTTGAAGACGTTTTTAATACTTTTCTGCCAAAAATGTAGAATTATAGTATTGTATGAAAAGCAATCAACATATAGTACGATCGCTGTATTGGCAGGGGATACATTTCCAGCCTTTGTGTGGACACAACAAACCAGAGGACTTCTGGCTGAAGAATACCAAATATCATAGTGATAACCTGGAGGACCTTGAAAATGCCTTAATAGGACAATTTGTCAGACATGGATAAATGAAAACACAGAAACCAATCCTGTGGAAACATGGGTCTTATTGTATTAAGCTTTAACATTTATTTACAAAAATATACACCTGTAATGAAGAAGGTAGATACATTTAGTGATAGAGATAGTCCATTAGTCTGTTTCAGTAAAAAAGTAAGACAACAAAGGAAGAGGAATGAGTCTTGTGGAAAGAGCTTTCATTGATTAAAATCTGCTTCCTCAGATGTACTGATTTATAGTAACATAAATATACCTGCAATGATAGATATGAAGTGATAATAGTATTTTTGTAATGAAAGAACTCTATTGTTCAATGTTTACTGTTGATCTTGCACAAATCTATAGACTGATTCATAGGATGAGACAAGGGCTAACTAATATTTCACTTTGGGCAATTTTGGTTTAAATACAATTAGTAGCCTCAGTTCTGTTGTTGCCAACCTAATGGAATTTACATAACTATTGATTTGCTATTCAGCAACTGATTTCATGTGTCTACTCTAGTTAGGACTAGGAATTGGATTTCAGTCACGCTTATTTCAAAATTAAATTCTGTCTGACTCTCCCTGCCTTTTTGTTGTTGTTAGAAAAAGCACAGCCTCTTTATAGACACAAAGATGTATATACTGTATGATTTAATAAAGCTATCAGTGACAGAAATATTATTTGAAAACCAATTGCAAGACAATATTGTCACCGAGACAATTTCATTATGCAATCATTTACACTTGCAGTAAACAAGTGAAGACCAAGATATTAAACATAGAAAGAAAGAAAACAAATAATTGTATTTCTAGAACCTTCTTTAGTGCTTACTTTTAATCAATGATGAGGAACTGTATGTTCTCCAGATGTTCTGACTTACAATACCTTTCAGCCCTAGAGAGCATGGCCAAAGAAAAAAACCAAGATTGCTATAGACAGAAACATCTGGAGCAGGGGTCCCCAAACTAAGGCCCGGGGGCCGGATGCGGCCCTCCAAGGTCATTTACCTGGCCCCTGCCCTCAGTTTTATAATATAATATTTTTATATCAGTTTTAATAATATAATACATTTTATATATATATATATATATATATATATATATATATATATATATATATATAATATTGATAATAATCTTATGTTATACAATATAATACTAATAGTAATACCATATAATAATATTAATTATATGTTATATATTAGATATTATATAATAGTATAGTGGTATAGTTCAATATAGTAATATATAATGCTAATATTGTGTTATGCTAATAATATAATATATTGTATGTACATACAGCTGCTCTGAGTCCCCTTCGAGATGAGAAGGGTGGGATATAAATGTAGTAAATAAATAATTAATTTTAGACTTAGGCTCGGCCAAAGTCTGACATGACTTGAAGGCACACAACAACAACAACAATCCTAATTAACTTGACTATCTCATTGGCTAGTAGCAGGCCCACACTTTCCATTGAAATCCTAATAGGTTTATGTTGGTTAAAATTGTTTTCATTTTTAAATATTGTATTTGTATTGTTCTTTCGTTGTTGTTGCTGTTGTTGCACTACAAATAAGACATGTGCAGCATGCATAGGAATTTGTTTGTATTTTTTTTCAAATGATAATTCGGCCCCTCAACACTCTGAAGGATTGTGGACCGGCCCTCTGCTTTAAAAGTTTGGGGACCCCTGATCTGGAGGGTAAGATGTTTCTACCCTCTGCCAGGGCTACTGTTAACACATTTTATTATCTGATGCACAGTAACAAATAATACCTATACTCACAAATTAAAGGCTCACAGTAACTTGTGAGAGATTATTTTGTCCCCCCTCTCCCACAAAACCCCCCAAAACCTCATACATATTTCCCCCTATTATAGTACAATAATAACAAAGTAAACTAACTATTGCTGCTCTCTTGTTTCACTCCAAATCTCATCCTTGAGATAAACACCTTATACTGACTGTTGGGTAAGAACTGATCCACAACTCCTATTGAAAACTGTTGTAATAATACAAATATTCTAAGTTTCAGGTTTCAGTTATGCATGTACCTTTCCTTTTCAAAACCCAAAAGTAGTTGAGTTGGGAGAATCTCTGCTATCACTGGCGGAATATTCAACAACTACATTAATTTATTATATTATCCTGTCCCATACAATGAAGTTGTCACATAAATAAATAATATCCCCATGGATATTATCTAACGGAATGGTTATTTCCTCTATGTTCTTCTTTAGAAATGAGAACTCAGCCACTCTGTTACATACTTTACCTAAAATGTCATTGCTGTGTTCACTGCTCAGCATCTTCTCTAATATCACCAGCACTAAGGCCATTATTATGTGCCCTCAAGTTGTCTCCTATCCATGGCAACACTATCCCAGGGCATGTAGTTTTGGGCCAGATTTATTCAAGGGAATTCTACCTGACCGAAAATATGACCTACTCAAAGTCACTCAGTAGTTTTCCATGCCCAAGCAGGGATTCAAACTTTGGTCTCCAGGAATCATAGACCAAGACTAAAACCACCACCCCACTGATATTGTGAAACTAGCTAAAGTATTGTGATTTAGACCAGTTTAACTCTCAATTAGTAGTCCTTGGCCCACCAGACCCTGAATTGTTGGCTGCTAGTGTTGGAAGCCTTCCAGGAAATAAATAATTGTAATCAATGAGCACAAATATGGTGCAAATCCCTGAGGAATCAGGAAGAAACCCTACCAGTTCCCCCATATCCAATAGTGTAAACCACTGCTTCTTAAACTATCTAGTAATGGTGATCATTTGGACAAAAGAAATTCCTTCTTGAAAATTTAACTTAATAGGCTGCTATTGTAAAAACAATAACAAAGAATCTTGCACACGGTGGGCAATGATAAAGGGTTCTGGGGCTATTCTCAGCAGCAAAAACTATCAAAAATGTCACCAAGGTCAATATTTTTTTAAAAAAGCAAAACATGTATTTTTGTTTTGAAAGAAAGTAGAGGTCCCTACTATCCAAGGATGAATTGCCGCTTCAGGAAGATTCCAGAACAAATGTGATTCTAGGTTTCGAAGGCCACAAAACAGCCTTAGAGCCATATGTGGGCCTTGAATTGCCTACTGCTGTTTCATATCTCAAAAACTAGAGCTGATAGGGGGGAAATGGTGCCATTTTTGGAATCAGCAGGTCAAATATACCCAGAAACAAGGCTAACATTTGATGCACCAAAATGTGTATTGGACAGTGTTGATGTTTTATTTCATATACACTGGATACCATTGGTATGCAATGAATTAGGATGCACTGCATACAAATCTATGCCAAATAAAACTTATTAGCTGGTTTTTAAACTGAATTATTATTTTTGTTCTGTCCAGTGTTCTGTTACAAAGTGTACTGTGCATTTACTCATTTTGGTTTAGAAATTCTCTACCGATTTCAATTCAAACACCTTTTGGTGAAAGCTCTAACAGAAGTGTACAAATAGAAAACAAAAATAATAAATATATAAAACCACATATAAGGGAAGGTGTCAGTATTGCTGAAAGGTCATTTTAGAAGGCAATGATAGGATATTTGGTTAAAATATGAGGGAGTTGGTGGGTCAATCAAGGTTTGGAGATTTAATTGTAAATCCCTGTAATCTGGACAGTGATTGAACAATTTATCTCACCAACCACCCAGTACAATATAACTAGCAACAATCCAGTATGAAGCCACTAACAACTAAGCCTACAGTAAAATAACCCTGCTCCATTTTTCAATTTCCATTGTCAATAGATCGTATTTTAAAGAACACAATATTGACAGACAAGTAAGACAATAAGACAGAGACAATCTCATTGCTTCCTGAAATCTGTTCAATAAAGCATTTAATTGAAAGAGGAAACAATGAAAATGTCATCAATATATTAGTACACGGGAACTTCCCTTATATTGAGCCAGAAGCAGCTTAATAAACGTAGCTCAATAAGATCTACAATGACTGCAATTAGCTTTCCAAAGTTTCAGGCAAACATTTCCTCATTACTATCTGAAGATAACAAAAACGAAATCTGGGATCTTCTGCATTCAAAGCACATGTTCTACAACCGGGCTATGGCTCCTCTCTGAAACAGAAATAAGTGTAATGCTGCACGTAAAATTTACAATCCATTCTACTCCCAATGGATGGATTCTATTTCAAATGATATATCAAAAAGGACTTGGGCTAGTTATAGTCTCTTGCTCTCATGAAAAAACTGACACAGCAGGTTTGCAACTCTAGAAATGAACTCTATGAAGACTTTTTTTTATTATGGATTGGTTTCTTTCTTATTTCTTTTATTAGAGGAAATTGATGTCATCTAGATCCACCCAGGTGTCATGCCAGTCTTAACTTGAAGTCCAGAAAAGGAAATTATGTTTAATTAAGGAATGGGTGCAGGCTTCAAATTTAATCTATACTGCTGAATTTTGTTAAATTGTATTTCTTTCAATAAAAGTTATAAAAGGAGTTTTCAAAGGAAAAGAGTATTAGCCTATTTCTAGCAGAAAAAGGAAGAAAGCACAAGGAAACTAGACGAGTGTCTATGATTTATTTTACTGTGAGCTTTGGTGGATTTTACAATCCTATTCTTTGGGCATATGGATGGAATGCATGTATTAAATATTAAAATTATTTTTTTACCAAATCTCAAGCCCGCATGTAGTGATGTACATATAAAATAAAATTAAAACAATACGAAGATATGGCTAGGAGAACCACTTGTCTTCCAAATTGGTTGGTTTGCTCCTTTCCTTATCATCCATTACCACTTTAAAGCAACCTCTGTTTGCAATCTACCTAGGTTGTCTCTGCTCCTTATCAGATAGTACAGAGTTTCTGGGAGCACCACAAAGTCAACAATTAGACTGGTTATTTTTTTTCCACTCAGGCAAGTTATAACCAAGTGCAGTCTCAGCGTCGAGTTCTATCCAACCTCTCAAGGTGCTAGTTCTTTCCCCAGTCTTCAGTATAACCCCCAATTTACCCATGGGCCATATAAAAATCTATAATTTTGGCTTCCAAACTTGTCTTCAACTTATACATGAGGTTGACCAATGTACATACAAGTACATAGCTCATTCTGTCTGACATGATTTACAAAAACAAAACAAACAAACATCTCAAAATTGGGTTAGAGAAAGTTATATCTAGTTGAAAACTTGGTAATTTACTATCCAATTAAAGGTTCTATTTCATACCATCTTGATTCCAAATAATGCACTTCGCTAAACATAGTTGTTTCAAAATTATTTTGAAAGCGGGAAAAATATCAGTATCATTTTAATAAATTCATTGGACTTGGAATGAAGATAGTGGAAATGTAGAAGAGTTCGAAAGAATCTAGAGAGGAGGAGGGATAGACCATCAATCACTAAAATTTTCAATTCTAGTCCAAGGAAAAGCTCTTATTTTATTGCCTGATAGCACAAGCTATAATTCCTCTTCCCAGGCAAGTAATTCTCCACTGGAATGAGGAATGTGAGTGAGGAAAAAGATCTATTATACTAGTTCGATGCAATTATAAGAGAAACCATGCCTTGGTTTTACCTATGCAGAATTCTATAGAATGCCATGTACAGAAACCCCAGAATTTCTATATTTGGCTGGCAAAACTTTTAATGGAAGTTTGAGATATATATTCCTACAGAGAAGTAGGTCACAAGTAAAGGCCATGACAGCACAAAGGAAAAGTGGTCTTTCATGAATTGTAGTACAGGCATCAAAGACTAAATACACCCTGTACTGTTGAATTGTACTTCCTGTAGTATAAAACTGTCAGTAGACTTGAAATAATGTATTCTTTGTTCTTCTCTCGCAACAATTTCAATTATTTCAATTACATTTTATATTTTAATTTTTAAAAATTCTATGCATGACTTAATTATAGAAGCAACATCAGAGGTCCTTTTGGAGATTGAAAACTTGATGACAATTTCCCCAATTAAATAAATAATAATGCTGCAAGGGACAGTATCCAATGGTGGATTTCTACCACTGGATAAGATTAACCTTACCCACAACATGGTGATCTAACATAAACCAATTTAAAGCGGTTGTGTAATCCTTCAAGCCGGAATGTGTGGAAAGGGGAACAAGGGTGAAAAATTCATGCAGACTATTTATTCAGTTGAGCCCACAGCTTGGCTAGCAAAACTGAAAGATCACCATAGTCCTACAGCATTATCCAGTTTTAATGAGATGCATTCTCATTCTCTCTTAACATAACGTTAATTATTTTTTTCATTAAAGCCAACTAAGTGCAACCAAGATAACAAATTCTGACATACACAGACAAACAGTGGTCCAACATCTACACTGATAGAATCAATTTCCCCCCACAAGGGGAAAGGAAATGATTATGGGTAGAAGATGATTTGGTGTTCATTTCTCTTCTCGGTGCTTCATAAGTAAATCAAAAGGAAAATAATTTTGTCCATATTACCTTGAACCCACATGGGGAAAGTTTATTGTCCCACTATGCAATTTTGATTAAAGAGACTATATCAAGTTATTGCACCTGTTTATTATATATTACTCTATTCAAACAGCCACTGAAGGAAGGAAGCTGAAAGCCACAGGCTGACAAGAATATTAATAATATCATAAGACAAAGGACTTTTTAAAGAGACAGTGCACTTTTAAACTGCATGTATGAAATCACAGCTACCTTCTAAAGAAGAACTTTCCAAACTGTTTGTCGTGACACATAAAAACACTTCAGTAATAATACTTTATTTATATTCCACCCTATCTCCCCAAGGGGACTCAGTACATATACACAACAAACATTCAATGCTGTTTGGACAAACAGGACAGAACAGAACAGACAGAAAGGAGGTATATTGTGTTTGAAGTCCAGCTTTGGTGCCTTGGAGGTTGTGCTCAGATTCAGCCACAGGGGGGCGCTGTTGCTCTATTCTCTATGATAAAGAGCCATCAGGACTTCCTCCTTCTTTTTGGTCACCGGCATTTGATGGTGTCGTAAACTACCTCCTCTGCTTAATTAGCAGTACCTCTATTTACTGCTCTAAGCTGTTTTCAATCTGCTTAGGTACACATTGAGCAGGGCTTGACAGTCGAGTGCTCACCCTGACCGAGCTTCGCACTGGCCACCTTTCGGTGGTAGATCTTATTACTGCTGGTGGGCTAATGCCCAGCCCACATTAGTGTGTCAGCTGCAGGGTGTAGGTGTGTTACATAAATTTAACAAGAAACTGAGTCTATGTGAAACAAGCAATAAATCCTGTATTAATAATATAAATGAAATACTTTCATGAGACATGCTATGTTCCTATACATGTTGCTATTGCTCTCATAAGGAGTTGCTTTAATCTCTAATTTGCTAGTAAAGCTGAATTACTGTGTCATAAAATAATGCATGTTTACAAGATATGTCACCAACAAGAAACGTTTCCAAAGCTCTCTTCTAGGGATACACAAAAGCTTTTCTTCAAAACAGTATTTAATAGGCAAAAGTGTCATCTGTTCTCACTATGTATGCATTCATAGGACCATGTGTAAGTTACCTGAAGGATCCCAATATAACTACTACTTTAAGAAGGTAAAGTGCACATTTTTAAAAATTAGCTTAATATTTCTGGTTTAAAACACATTATCTGCTAGATGATTAAAAAGAATATAGAAGATATGAAGCTATAAAAAGGGTAGCAAGAGAGGAATTCCTTATGGAATTATTATAATTAGATTTTAAATATTGCCTTTAGCAATATTGCCATTTCTCATTTTTACAGCACAGTCAAGCTAGCCAGATGTACAACTGGCCCATCGTTATTTTATGTATGACTGCAAGCTTCCTGCACAAAATTACAGCCCTAGAGCTTTCAACGTCTAATGAACCACTGAATGCTCAGAGTGATCATTTTGAAAATATTCTCACAGGAAGGCACTGGCAATCTCTGAGAGCTATACAACATTATTCATCGCCAACAAAAAATGCAATCATTTCTATCCTGAAATTAATGGAATATAACAGTAGCAGGGTGTAAAGTTACAGGCTCAAAAGAAACATCTTTAGCCTGATATGAGGGCCATTTGTCCTTTCTGGTAAGAAAATAGATGACCAAATAACCAACAATTTCTTGAGAGGCAAAAACGATCTATGCTTACAGAACACTTTCACGAAAGGATATTTCACAGTAGGATGAAAGTGAGAAGGACAGGTTGCTTACCTGTAACCATGTTTCTTCGAGTGTACTCTGTGAATTCACACTAATGGAGAGGCTGCGCCTGCGCAGGTTCCAACGGAAACTCTTCCCAAGCTGAAGTTTAAATTTTGGCGGTAGCCACGCCCCTCCGTCCCCGGAGGGCATATAAGGCAGCCCTCGGCGGTTGCTCCCCAGTTCCTACGCCGCTAAGGCAACGAGGAAGGATGAGGGTTTGCCAGAGGGGAAGGAAGGGCGGGCTTGTGTGAATTCACAGAGTACACTCGAAGAAACATGGTTACAGGTAAGCAACCTGTCCTTTTTCTTCGTGTACTCTGTGAATGCACACTAATGGAGACTAGCAAGCTTAGGTCTCGGAGGCGGGCTAAGCAAACCCTGACAACGAGATAATGTCCAAACATATGTTTATTAAACATCAATAACATGGTCCGAAGGACCCATTGAAGTATTGCATGAACGCACGCATAATACCGAGAGCAGTCCGGTAAGGCATGATATAAACAATCTAAGAAAACATGTGTAAGCCAGGCACATCATTCCTCAAAGGAGGAAGGCAGTAGCAAATAAGGCACAATATTTCAGAGAGAACAGTGCAAACATGTACTGAACAGGAAAAAACGACAAAAGAGTCGCATGAAAACATCCTTAGAGAAGGAACATATGAAGAAGCTTTTCAGGACAAACAGGATGACAAAACTGCTCTAGCAAAGGCTAAGTCCTTTAAGGTTTTCTGGTCTACCCTGTAGTGAGACACAAACGTAAGGGGGTTAGACCAGATAGCTGCCCTGCAAATAGAGTCCAGGGGAATGCCCCTTAGGAAGGCAGTCGACGTGGAGAGGCCCCTCGTCGAACGCGGGCGAACCGACGGGGGAGGCGGTCGTTTGGCTAGTTCGTAGGCCAGTTCAATGGCTTGAGCAATCCAATGAGACAGTCTTTGTGAAGAAATAGGATTGCCCAGTTTATCTGGGGCATGGGCCACAAAAAGTTTTGGGGTCTTTCGAATGTCTTTAGTACGGTCCCGATAGAAAAGGAGTGTCCTACGCACATCAAGAAGGTGTAGTCTCCGCTCAAGAGGAGACGAGGGGTCTGGAAAGAAGGCAGGAAGGACAATGTCCTGGTTAAGGTGAAAAGCTGAGACCACCTTGGGAAGGAAGGTGATGTCCGGACGGAGAACGGCACGGTCATGATGAAAACGGAGGTAGGGTTCATCAACCCGAAGGGCCGCCAGCTCTGAGGGTCTGCGCGCCGAGGTTATGGCCACCAGGAAGGCAACTTTCCAAGAAAGGAGACGTAGGTCGGTCGAAGCCAAAGGTTCGAAAGGGGAGGCAGTGAGCTGGGAAAGCACGAGCTCGAGGTTCCACCCCGGAGTCGGAGGCTGAGACGGCGGGCAGATGTTATTGTATCCCTTCAAGAAGGTTTTGACGAGGTGATCAGAGAACAACGACGGTTTACCATGTTGTTGGAAACACCAGGATAGGGCGGCCAAGTAAGATTTCATAGAGGCAAGAGAAAGTTTTTGGTCTGCCAGAGACATAAGGAAGTCCAGCACTATCGGTATCGAGGTTGGAAAGGCAGTAATCCCTCGGGAGCGAAGAAAGGAGCGGAAGCGAGAAACCTTATAAGTGTAAGATCTGGTTGTAGCTGGCTTGTGAGCTGCGCGGAGGACCTCCTGTAGGTTCTGCGGGAGGGAGGTCAGGTGAGAATTCTCCAAGCAGTGAGATGTAGAGAGGGGAGATCCGGGTGTAGGATCTGGCCGTTCTCTCTGGACAATAGGTGTGGTAGGAGAGGCAGAGTGAAGGAGGTCGCTCTGGAGAGATGAAGAAGGGCCGGGAACCAAGGTTGGCGAGGCCAGGCTGGAGCTATCAGGATCGCCGACGTCGGTATCGACCGAAGTTTCTGTAGGATCTTTGGTATGAGAGGAAAAGGCGGAAAGAGGTAGATCGGTTCCGCAGACCAGTCCAGAAGGAAGGCGTCTCCCAGGCAGCCTGGAAAGGAGGACGGGGGAAGTCTCGCCCCGTACCGAGGCAACTGTGCGTTTTGGGGAGAAGCGAAGAGGTCCAGAGTGGGAAAACCCCATTTGTGAAAGAGAGAAAGAAGAGTCTCGGGATCGAGCATCCACTCGTGGGAGGAGGTCGTCATCCTGCTGAGGGCATCTGCTAGATTGTTCTGGATTCCGGGAAGGTGAATTGCCGCGACTTGGATGTTGCGGGCTATGCACCAGTGCCACAGCTGAGAGGAGAGAAGCATTAGCTTCCTTGAACCCGTGCCGCCCTGTTTGTTGATGTAGAAGACTGCTACTGTGTTGTCTGATTGGATGAGGACAGATTTTTGGGAGATCAGGCGGGAGAAGGCTTTCAGAGCCTTGAAGATGGCAAGGAGTTCCAGAAAGTTTATGTGATTGGCCTTCTCGGAAGGAGACCAGAGGCCGTGAACGGTGAGACCGCTCATGTGGGCTCCCCAGCCGAAATTGGATGAGTCTGTGGTTATGGTGGTCGAGGGAGGGATCGGGTGGAACGGAAGACCCTTGCAGACGTTGGAGAGGGATTTCCACCAGAGAAGCGACCGACGAACGTGGGGCGGAACGGAGAGAAACCTCGAGTTGAGGTGGCGAAGTGGCTTGAAAACGTCTATAAACCATCTCTGCAGAGTCCGGAGATGGAGTCTGGCAAGCGGGGTCGTGAGGACTGTGGAGGCCATGTGACCAAGCAGTACCTGGATGGATCGAGCCCGAACCCTCCGGTGGGTCTCGCAAAAGATGATCTGTTGGCGGAGGGCTAGGAACCTGTCGAGCGGGAGAGAGACAGTTCGAGAGATTGAGTCGAACAGGGCACCGATGAAGCGGATTTTGTTCGACGGAGTGAGGTGAGATTTTTCGGGGTTTAGTTGGAGACCGAGAGATTCTAGAAGAGAGAGGGTGTAGTCGACGTGACGTCGAAGGAGGGCAGGGTCGGATTCGACCAGAAGCCAGTCGTCTAGATAAGGGAAGACTGTGATCCCCTGGAGCCGGAGGTGGGCAGCCACGACAGCGACGACTTTGGTAAAGACCCTTGGGGCCGTAACGAGGCCAAAGGGTAAAACGGTGAACTGGTAGGTCTGGTCGAGAACCTTGAAAGAGAGGAAGCGCCTGTGGTTTTCTCGAATCGCCACGTGGAAATAAGCGTCTCGAAGGTCTATAGACACGAAGTAGTCTCCGCGCTGAAGCATCGGGAGGATGGAGGCGATGGACACCATCCTGAACTTGGTTGGGCGTATGAAGGCATTGAGCATACGTAAGTCCAGAATGGGGCGGAGGCCCCCACCCCTCTTCGGGACCGTGAAGTATCTGGAGAAGAAGCTTTGAGGGTCCTGTACCGATGGAGAAGGCCGAATAGCCCCTTTGGCGAGAAGGGCGTCGACCTCTGCGAGAATTTCTTGAGAAGGGTTGGAGAGAAGGACCTGACCCGTGGGCGGGAGTTCCTCGAACTCTAAGGCATAGCCTTCTTGGACAATTTTGAGAACCCAGGCATCTGAAGTAATAGATTTCCACCGGTGAAAGAAGGGAGCCAGGCGGTCTAGAAAGAGACCATGAGGTTGATTCGGTGGAGGAGAGGGGTGCGGAGGAATGAGAGCTGCATCGGTACCGTAGAAAGAGTCTTTGGAAAGAGAGATGGCGTCAGGAACGCCGGAGAGGTTGACCAGCGGTGGGGGTGGCCCGGCCGCGCTGTCTTTGTGGTTGAGCAGCCCGACGGGGCTGTTGGCGGTTCTGGTTGTTCGATACCGAGGGACGCCTGAAGGATTGATGGCGGTAAGAGGGAGGCGGGAAGCATCGAAAGCGTTGAGGAAACCACTTGGTGCGGTGTGCTTGGGGTTGATCGCCGCATTTAGTGGCCAGAACTTTAAAGTCATGGTTGGTTTTGAGCTTGTCGTCGGTGCCAGAATTAAAGAGGCCCATGGCGTCGAAGGGGAGGTCCTCGATGACCTGCCTCGAGGAGGAAGACAAACCGGACGACCTCAGCCAGGCGTGGCGACGAATGGCAATGGCGTGGGCGATCATCTTGCCGGCCGTGTCGCCCGTATGCTTAGCCATCTGGATTTGATGATGAGCTAACGAGTCGGCCTCTTGCTGGAGGGTGGACATAACCGACCGGTCTTCGTCGGACAACTTCGAGAAGAAGGGCTGAGCTTTCTCCCAAAGGATCTGCTGGTAGGCCCCCATACAGGCCCCATAGTTCGCCATTCTACAAAGTAGAAGGGCCCCGGAGTAGAGCTTTCGACCGACCGCGTCAAATCTCTTGCCCTCTCTATCTGCAGGGGTAGTGGATTCACGACCGGAAGTTTGAGAAGCCTTAACAACCATGGAATTTGGGTCGGGATGGTGTTTAAGCCATTCTAAGGTGTCGTCATCTGTACGATACCAAGATTCAATTCTCTTCGAGGTAGGAGGAATCGAGGAAGGAGTCTTCCACGATGATTGGATGACATCCAGGAGGTAAGGCAGAAACGGCAACAGCGTGGCCGGGGGGGCCTGGGCTTGGACCCGTTTGAAAACCGGGTCAGACACTGCCTTAGAGGTTTGTTTGATTTCTAGACCCAGGGCATCAGCCATTCTAACCATTTGTTCGGAGAAGGCCCGAATGTTGTCGGTAGGCGAAGGAGGGTCCACCTCATAGGCATCATGAGGAGGAGAGAGATCAAGGCCTAGAGATACCACCGAGGCCGAGAGAGCAGAATCAGGGCGATCGATATCAATCTCATCGTCCTCAGCCCCTTGAGGGGACTGAGGGGGAGATGACAACACAGTCTCTGGTGGTGGCAAAGCCTCAAGAGCAGGCGCCATCTGTGGCCGAGTCTCCTTAGAGGCCGAGGCCTGGGCCGCTCGAGCCAGGCGGGCGGTTTGTCTACCCCGCTCCGGTGTCGAGGTCGGGGGAAAAAGCTGTTGTCGAGACGGGCGATGTGAGGCAGCAGGTCGAGGAGATGGCACCCTGACCACTGTCTGGGTAGAGTGGTGGGGTGAGTCCTGCAGTTCGCCATCAGAAAGTTGCTGAGGAGAGGGTTGACGAGGCCGCTGAGCGGGAGGGATTGGAGAGGACTTTCTAGACGAAGTCGCCGAAGAAGGGACGTCCATCTTGGAGGAGGCAGAGGAGGAGGAACGCTGGGTAGCCCTCTTCTTTGCGAGCGGTTGCTTTGATGGAACCCTCATGGATTTTCCCGGTGTAGGCGGGACCATTGCTGAGTCGGATTGGGTCCGACGAGCTTCCTCATGAGCCCTTTTAAAGGCGATCTTCATCGCAGAGGTCGATGGAGGGGCCCCGAGATGGGATCGGGCCGAGGAAACGGAGGCCACCGAGCTCGATGTCGAGGAAGGGCCGACTCGACCGGAACGTGTCGACATCGTGGCCGTGGTGAGTGTGCACGGCGGTTTGGCGGCTTTAGCCGATCTGGAGGTTCTGGACGCCCTGGACGAGACCGAGGGAGCTTTAGCCGTTGGAGCCGACATCGATCTCGGGTCGACCGACGGCTTCGTGCCCGAAGTCGACGGAACGGGTTCAGGAGCAAGCGATTTTTCGTAGAGCGCTGCTCTAAGCCTCGCGGCTCTATTCTTCCTAGCCTGAGCCGTCAGGGCCAGGCAGAAACGGCAGGTACCGACGACATGTGCCTCCCCGAGGCAGTAGAGGCACTTGGCGTGGCCGTCGGAATCAGGAATTTTAGCGGCACACTGAGTGCAGCGCTTGAAGCGAGCCGTAGACATGAGAGTCCGAAGTGAACCTTGCGGCGGAAAAAAAGGAACTGGGGAGCAACCGCCGAGGGCTGCCTTATATGCCCTCCGGGGACGGAGGGGCGTGGCTACCGCCAAAATTTAAACTTCAGCTTGGGAAGAGTTTCCGTTGGAACCTGCGCAGGCGCAGCCTCTCCATTAGTGTGCATTCACAGAGTACACGAAGAAAAAACATAGTTAACCCTTCTCCAGCTAGATGTATATTACAATTCCCCACAGCCCTTTTTGTCAGATAATTCACACAAAACTAGATATACAAGGTAGGTACTTTATAATATTATCACCTGAAGAGCAGTAAACCCTGAATTTCAGACATTTGCCACATACAGATTTTCCTTTTTATAGCCAAAAAGCAGCTGAGACAAAAATTGTCCCAACACATTTACTGCATATTGGGTTCTTTTTTATGCCAATTTAATGTATAAGTACAAAAATATCCCATGCCTTTCTTGTGGTCAAAACATTATAAACTGCAACTGGGAACTTCTACCTATATATCAATGGTTCCCAACCTGTGGGTTATGGCCCAGCAGTGGGCTGCGAGGTCGAAAATCCTGTCTGTGAACCTCCTTACTCTTTATTTTATTTTATTTCCACTCCTTTCTGAAGAGCTGACAAGCCCCGTTGGATAGACCACATCAGCTCTAGATTAAATATGGATTTCTGTGGGCAAGCAGATGGCGACTACTGGATGACATATGCTCTATATCAGAAACTAGAGCTGATGTGGTCTATCCAATGCAATTTTCTGAATCAGCACCCCAAATAACCAAACAGAATCTAAAACTGACCAAAAACTAATTCGTAACCCTTTTGGCGAGTTGGAGAGTGGTCCCTGATCAAGGTCCCTGCCTTGCAGATAATTTTATGGTCCAGAAGGTAGAAGAGGCAACAAGGGGATCAGCAACTCTTGATCTAATCTTAACAAATGTGGAAGACCTGATCAATACAGTTGAAGTGGTTGGATCCTTAGGGGCAAGTGACCATGTGCTCCTGCAGTTTGCAATACAAAGGAATGCTGAAACTAAGACAAGTCAAACACGCATTCTGGACTTTAAGAGAGCTGACTTCCAAAAAATGAAGGAATTACTGAGCGGCATTCCATTAAAAAACAAGGGAGTTAAGGATGGATGGGAGTTTTTCAAAAGTGAAATACTCAAGGCGCAAATGCAAACAGTGCCAACAAAGAAGAAAAATAAGACAAGTGCAAAGAAGCCAGAATGGATGTCCAAAGAACTTCTAACTGAGCTAAAGCTCAAAAGTGACATGCACAAGAAGTGGAAAAGGGGAGAAATCACCAAAGAAGAATTCAAACGTATAGCCAACACCTGTAGGGAAAAGGTTCGCAAGGCTAAAGCGCAAAATGAGCTCAGGCTTGCCAGGGACATAAAAAACAACAAAAAAGGCTTTTTTGCTTACGTTGGTAGAAAAAGGAAGAAAAAGGAGGCGATAGGGCCATTGCAAGGAGAAGATGGGGTGATGGCAACAGGGGACAGGGAAAAGGCAGAACTACTTAATGCCTTCTTTGCCTCGGTCTTCTCAGAAAAAGAAAGCCATCTTCAACCTCAGCAACACGGAATGGACGAAGGATTGGGGGAAATCCAACCCCAAATAGGGAAACAAGTTGTCCAGGAACACTTGGGCTCTCTAAACGAATTCAAGTCCCCAGGGCCAGATCAGCTACACCCAAGAGTACTGAAGGAACTAGCGGAAGTTATTTCAGAACCACTGGCAATTATCTTCGAGAGTTCTTGGAGAACGGGAGAAGTCCCAGCAGATTGGAGGAGGGCAAATGTGGTCCCTATCTTCAAGAAGGGAAAAAAGAACAACCCAAACAATTACCGTCCGGTCAGCCTCACATCAATACCAGGCAAAATTCTGGAAAAGATCATTAAGGAAGTGGTCTGCGAACACTTAGAAACAAATGCGTTCATTGCTAATAGTCAACACGGATTTACCAAAAACAAGTCATGCCAGACTAATCTGATCTCTTTTTTCGATAGAGTTACGAGTTGGGTCGATACAGGGAATGCTGTGGATGTAGCGTACCTGGATTTCAGTAAGGCCTTCGACAAAGTCCCCCACGACCTTCTGGCAAACAAACTAGTAAAATGTGGGCTAGACAAAACTACGGTTAGGTGGATCTGTAATTGGCTAAGCGAACGAACCCAAAGGGTGCTCACCAATGCGTCGTCTTCATCATGGAAAGAAGTGACAAGTGGAGTGCCGCAGGGCTCCGTCCTGGGCCTGGTTCTGTTCAACATCTTTATTAACGACTTAGACGAAGGGTTAGAAGGCACGATCATCAAGTTTGCAGACGACACAAAACTGGGAGGGATAGCTAACTCTCCAGAAGACAGGAGCAGAATTCAAAACGATCTTGACAGACTAGAGAGATGGGCCAAAACTAACAAAATGAAGTTCAACAGGGACAAATGCAAGATACTTCACTTCGGCAGAAAAAATGGAAATCAAAGATACAGAATGGGGGACGCCTGGCTTGACAGCTGTGTGTGTGAAAAAGACCTTGGAGTCCTTGTGGACAACAAGTTAAACATGAGCCAACAATGTGATGCGGCTGCTAAAAAAGCCAATGGGATTCTGGCCTACATCAATAGGGGAATAGCGTCTAGATCCAGGGAAGTTATGCTCCCCCTCTATTCTGCCTTGGTCAGACCACACCTGGAATACTGTGTCCAATTTTGGGCACCGCAGTTGAAGGGAGATGTTGACAAGCTGGAAAGCGTCCAGAGGAGGGCGACTAAAATGATTAAGGGTCTGGAGAACAAGCCCTATGAGGAGCGGCTTAAAGAGCTGGGCATGTTTAGCCTGCAGAAGAGAAGGCTGAGAGGAGACATGATAGCCATGTACAAATACGTGAAGGGAAGTCATAGGGAAGAGGGAGCAAGCTTGTTTTCTGCTGCCCTGCAGACTAGGACACGGAACAATGGCTTCAAACTACAGGAAAGGAGATTCCACCTGAACATCAGGAAGAACTTCCTCACTGTGAGAGCTGTTCGACAGTGGAACTCTCTCCCCGGGGCCGTGGTGGAGGCTCCTTCCTTGGAGGCTTTTAAGCAGAGGCTGGATGGCCATCTGTCGGGGGTGCTTTGAATGAGATTTCCTGCTTCTTAGCAGGGGGTTGGACTAGATGGCCCATGTGGTCTCTTCCAACTCTACTATTCTATGATTCTATGATTCTATGACCCAAAGAAAACCATTATTTAATCATCTAGAGCTGCGGACCTTATTTTAGATCTCACGGCCCACCAGTGGGCCACGGCCCACAAGTTGCGAACCACTGATTTATGGCATCTCCATAAATTCCATAGAGTTTTTTTTAAAAGAAAGGGAATTTATAGCCTACAGCCCCTTGCATTTCTTGGTACACCCCCCCCCCAACCACAAGTACTAACCATGTTTGTCTCTGCTTGGCTTCCAAGAATAGATGGGATGTGTTGCCTTCAGGGTATTTAGCATTCTTCTACTGCAAATAAAGAGTGATGAAAACAGGGATGGTAATCACATAATCTATGGGGTGAATGTTATCTCTTATTCATCCAAGACTAGTTTGGGCATACTGTGAAAATGATACAAACAAATTATACTCAAATAAGCAATTGTCGTGTGTGGGACTACTGTCTACTGTCTAGGGTTTTGCTGCAAAATATAAACCTACATGCTTCCAGGGTTGATAGAACAAGGGTTAGATGCCAACAGTGAATAAGACTAGAACCAAGAATGGACAGCCTCCACACCCTGCCTAGCAAGCTGCTGAGGTCTGAACTGACATGCAGGAACTTTTGAAACTAAGTTAGCGGATGTACATAGACCAAAGCTCACAGATGAAAAACTGGAATGACCAGTTTCTGCCTGGAATGCCATTGTTCTTTAGCTGCAATTTCAGACTACAAAAATAACCACACTTTTTGAATTGAATTGAGAAGGCAGAGGGCCTTACTAGAAATCTTTATATTTGATCAAAACCTAAGAATGCATGGTGCTTGTGAAATTTTTTAATGCAACACACCAGACATTTTCATTGCTTGCTATCTGCCAGTATTGAACAGTGAAATGTGCTGAGTAATGCATTTGTTTATGTTTTGTTCCAACTGCCTGTAAACACTTTCCTACATTCCAATAAAGGCTGTAAAAAGGCAGAAGCAAAAAAGCACTGGCACATCAGTACTTGAACACCTATTTGGAATCTGAAGCTGAGAAGTAGTATGTTTTTCACGCATGTGCCTTAAAAACTTGCCTATGCCTCGCAATCCAATGAACTTCAAACCATTTTCTTAGGCAACAAATACTAACATATAGTTTGCCATTGTTTTCCCAATATAGGTATTCCCTCCCTGGCAATCTCTCACCCAAGTACTAAGCAGGAGTTATACTGTTTAGCTTCTAAGATCAGAAAGGATCTGGTGCCTTCAAGGCATTAAGGCTTCCCTTTAGATATGGATATACATACACATATATACACATACATAAATGCAAGTTTGATTTTGGTGGCAATGTTAAGGCAGAATGTCTGACAATAAATTTTGGGGCTTCATCTGACACAAAGAAGCTGCTGAACTTACCCACCTGTTATTCTACAGGAAAAAATAATAACCCCTTAAATAAGGTTATTCATTATGCTAATCAGCACTTATGTTTGTTGGTTGCCATTAAAACAGTGATGTTAGACCCTGTTGCAAGAACATTCACACATTATGAATAATAGACTTAATATTACTGTGTGAACATTCACACACTAGTCCTTAAGCATAATCTTTCTTTGCCCCTTAGTTCTGTAATTATCATACCCTTGGAAAATTCCCATCTTCAAAGTATTTTTTCTCAATATTTCATCTTTTGGCATGCTAGGTTACAATTCCCTCAGTGGTATCTGACATTTATAACTTTCACAGCTGACAAGGATTGATGTTCATGCTTGAACCACAGCTTTCCCAATCAATGATTCTTTAATCTTTCCTCATAAATTATTTCACCAGTTGTAGTCCTTTTACTCTTCCTTTTAACACTCTACCCTTGCAATATTTTTTAATTATCAAATCCAAGAGCAGGACTGTATTTCAGAAATCAGATTTAATGCACATGGACCAGAGAAAGGTCTCAGTCCACAAAGCTTCGTGATCTCTAGAACCTCTCCCAAGAACCTGTTCATATGAAATTATGATCCATCATCTTAACTGTCAAGCCTGGGGGAAAATGGCTTATAGTAAAACCAACAACACTGCATTAGTTTTAAGTGACTCAGAGATGGCACCTTGCAAAGCAGGAACACACCAAAGACCCCAATATTTAATAAATGGAATGCACCCAATTGTCAGGGCTTAGAAATTATGCTCTCAGAGTCCTCCAAATGTATGGGGTGCTGTCACATAAAAGACCCTTCCTGATACTGTATTAAAAAATCGGAATGTCTATATGAGTAGGCAAATTCACGAGGGAAGGGCAGCCCTTCAAATGGTCCAAGTCATTTAGGGTTTTTTTAAAAAATGGTATCATATTCAGAAATTAGTTGGTAGGCAATATAGTTAATATGACAACAGTTGTGTGATCCAGCTATTTGGTCCCACTCTAACTTATAAGTTTGCAGCCTTATGAAGAAAGTCATAGAAAATGTAGAGGAAATCTTGACCAATTTAGTAAGTCACAAATGCATAAAATATATGTCTGTTTTTGTGTATTAGTGATGAACGGCTACGGTTTGGGCAGGAGCAGAGATATTGGCATGCCTATATCCCTAATACCCTTGAAAGTGGAGGGCCAACTGTATATACATAAGTAAATTGTGAATTGGCATGCATTTAAAAAACAAAAACAAAACACTTATTTCAAGCTACAAACGTCTTTTCAGAGTCATTTCCAGGATTCAGAAAAATTGTCCCTTGGGGCAATAAAACTGTCAGAACCCCACAGGCAACACATCCAGTGAATGGAGGAGTTCAAGACAGATAGTTAAAAGTGACTATATTCTGCTCTGGTTATTCAGCAGATTCTCTTTACTCCCTCTGAAATCTACCAAAATCATGAAAGAAAAAAAGAATCTTGAATCCTGCTGGGTTACATTGTACGGGGGGGAGGGGGGAGCAGTTGCATAAATGGTTGCAATTTTTCAGGGACTGCATTAACTACAGTCAGTAATTCTAGCTCCTATAGCACTCGTGACTATTGGCTCAGTGAGTGTACAGTCAATTATGAACCTGTACAAAAGCCAAGCTGAAATTCTAGTGCTTGTTGTGTAAATGTGGGATCCAGATAGTTATGTAATAAATACATGCTATGGTAAAAGAAGTGTTTTATTTTTCTCAAAAACTAGAGTTCCTGCACACATAGGAAACCTGCTTACCAGGACTGACCCTACCATTGGGCAGACTAAGGGTAGCTCTCTCATGAACAATTTGGAACATGATGCCAAAAGGAGAGATTATATAGTTACTCAGACTGATATTATTAAGGTGCTTATGGGACTGTCTGCCTCATTTGCACAAATCACATGCCTCATTTGTCAAAACAAGTGCATCTTGACCCCGGAGAGGGATGCCATTTGCTGCTTTACCCTAAGCAGCAAAATATAAAATATGTTCTCCTTGTACCTGACACCTGAATGTTCTATTTTCCATGTACAGCTCAGCTTTCCTCTCAAGAGCCTTCAGGCAATCTGAAACTGCTAGCACGGCCTGCTTGTGACCTAGCTCTGTCGTCTCACTTCTTCCTTTGTAGTGCCGAATTCACAGCATTGACTCGAGACCTTTGAGCTCCCATGGAAAAGTAACGGAAATGCACCACGGTAGGTGTGTTCACTTGAAAGCCCTAGAAAGAACATAATGTTACCATAGAATGTAGGATTTCAGTAAGAAGGTACAGTATTTTTCATTCCAGCCCTTCTCCTAGTATAGACTCTCTGTTCTCAGCTAGCCTTTTCTCCAAGTAGGATACTGTTCATGATCACATTTCAGGCTGTATGCCCCTTAGGGAAAGGGAGTGTTATTTACTCCATGCCCTGCTGCCAAGAATAGTGGCACACAGCTTCAAAAGCCTCTGAATGGTGCGGTTTTATTAAGTCTAAACCTATCTGTTTGTATTATATATCTCTCTATCTATCAATTTAAAATATTAAGGTTGCAGTATGAAAATATGTTGGATGAAACATACAACATATTAAGTGATTTTTTTTAAAAAAAATCTGACATGCTTGCATGTTTCAACGTACTCAACATGCATTTACTGCCTGTACTTTGCTATAAAATACTGCCTATACTTTGCTATAAAATCCAGGACTGTTTATTTCCTGCATTATTATTTGTGTGTGTGTGTAGAATACTGTTGATGGGATACATAATTAGAGTGCATTAAGATGTCACGAGGTCATCACTGAGACCACACATCAAGGCTACTATTAGTAATTTGTGTCTATTAGCAGTGTAATTGCAGATATAACCTTCATTAGATGTGTCACTGCTCATCCTTTTAGAGTCAGTGTATGCATATGCATAAAGGAGAAGGTGCAACTACATTGCTTTTAGCAAAAAGGAGAATGTAATTTCCCAAGCTTATTTGCATGGCTGTCACACAGAGCAACATTTGTCACAAAGGAAACTGTGTTTTCTGACAATTGCTTTTCCATTAAAAAGGGGGGAGGAAAACACCTTCATATCATAGAGGCTTTCTGATTATTTTTGTCTTGGGCTATTTTGATTTATACAGTTTTGGTTAACTGTGGGGAAAGAAATATTATATATCATCTACTTTGCAGTTGCTTTGGTCTTCCTGATATGATTTAAAAACAAACATTTTTTTTCAATAGTTGCTGCTGCTATTATTGTTGTTGCCGTTTTCCAAGATGGTTTATAGCAGTTGAAATAAACATAGCTAAAAATTCACAGTATACAACTGTTAAAAATGTAATTAAATTATCAAAGACCTAAAATAGCTAATTGGGCATGGAGGTGGGAATAGTGTGTTTCCTTCATCACACATTACTCTTGCTACAGTACAGAACCCCAAGAGAAAAGAAAGACTCTCTATAGGCAAACTGCATACAATATTTATTAAAAGATAAAAGCTCATTAATGGTGCAACTGTAGATTCATTCTAAACAGGTGAATTAGCAAATCAATGAGCACTAGATGAGCTTTTGTTTTTGTCCAAAGTAGCATATTTATCACTGAGTTTCATGCAGCATTGACTCATATATCATTCTATTTAGTCTACAAGAGCAAAATATGAGTTGCATGAGGAAATGTTTACTTGTTTTTCAGCTTTTCACTCCAATGCCACCTTTTCCTTCAGAACTCCCTTCTTCTCCAGACTCCCAAGGGTCTGGAGAAAAGCCCTATGATAAACGGCTTATGTTTAGCCTGCAGAAAGAGAAGGCTGAGACATGATAGCCATCTATATATATAATAAAAGTGAAATCGGAGTATGTATCAGCGTTTTGATTGGCCTGGCGGAATATGTGCTCGCGTTTTGATTGGCCGCCACTATCCCAGGCCACTGAGACCAACAGGAATGACGGATCTGCACCAAACTTGGCACACTTCATCCCCACGATGCACTTTATGACTTGCTGCCATTTGGGGGAGGATGGACCACAGATGATGGGATTTGCAGTACTTTCAAACACTTTAACTCCCACAGACTACTGCAATGCCCACCAATGATAGAAATGGACCAAACTTGGCACACAGAACTCCTGTGGACCCCTTTACATCCTGATGTATATTGGGGCAGGATGGACCAAGGATGATGGAATTTGCAGTACCTTCCCTCACTTCTTGAGACCACAGCAACTGCCACAAATCACACAACTGAACCAAACCAGGCACACATATCCCAAATGACACACTTCACATGCTGCAGCAGTTTGACGGAGGGTGGACCAAGGATTATGGGATTTGCAGTACATTCATCCAATTCACCTCCCACAAACCACTGTGATGCCCATGAATGACAAAACTGTATCAAACTTGACACGCAGGTGCAGGGTAGCCCACTTTACATCCTGGTGAAGTTTGGGGGAAGAGGGACCGTGGATGAGGGGACTTACAATATCTTCAGTCACTTCCTGGGACTACTGTGACCCCCACCAATGACTGATCAAGACCAAACTTGGCACATAGAGCCACCATGGCCCACTCTACATCTTGGTGAGATTTGAAAGAGCTTGGACCTTGGATGATGGGACTTACAGTATATTCATTCACTTCCTGAGACCACTGTCACCCCCATCAATGTCTCATCAAGACCAAACTTCAAACAGAGAACACCCATGACTCACTCTACACCCAGGTGCAGTTTGGAGGATGATGGACCATGGACAATGGGACTTCCAATACCTTCACTCACTTCCTGAGAGCACCGCAACCCACACAAATGACTGATCAAGACCAAACATGGTACATGGAGCCCTCATGACCTATTCTACATACTGGCTCTGTTTGGAGGGGGATGGACACTGGACGATGGGACTTGCATATGGGAGTTGGAGCTCACCCGCACCCACTGAACCCAGCTGACATTGGATATAGGCTACACTTGGAACACAGGCAAACAATGCCTTTCTCAAATGACCCGGGCATCGCCGGGTCTCCAAGCTAGTTATAAATATGTGAGAAGTCATAGGGAGAAGGGAGCAAGCTTGTTTTCTGCTGCCCTGGAGACTAGGACATGGAACAATGGCTTCAAACTTCAAAGGAGGTTCCACCTGAACATTAGGAAGAACTTCCTAACTGTGAAAGCTACTCAGCAGTGGAACTCTCTGACACGGAGTGTGGTGGAGGTTCCTTCTTTGGAGGCTTTTCAGCAGAGGTTGGATGGCCATCTTTCGGGGGTGGTTTGAATGCGATTTTCCTGTTTCTTGGCAGGGGGTTGGATTGGATGGCCCATGAGGTCTCTTCCAACTCTATGATTCTATGATTATTGCAATCAACATGGGATGGCACAATGACACAGGAATGGGAATTATAAAACATCTTAAACATATCTAACACAATATCTAAAATGTATTTTGTAATGGCAAAACCCCACTTTTGTACTTAAAACAGAGCTTTATTTGTTCTTTTAGAAAACAAGACATGAGAGTCCCCTCCCCATATCACACTGAACATACCTCATCTCTGATTTTGAGAGCAAAGAGGGTGAGATTAGTACCTAGATGCAAAATCACTAATATCAGGAACCTCCTAATATCAGGGCTAAGAATTTGTCTGTTTAGTAGATGTCAGTTGACAATAGGCCAGATGGGACAATAGTGTATATTATCAGTAGTGGAACTTGTGCCCTGATAAATGTGGAAGGCAGCTTCTTGTGTTCCTACCACCACCTTTTATCAGAAAATGCCCACAAGGTTATTTTTCAAACTAACGTTTACAAGAACTTCCAATAATGCATGGAATGTACAATGTCGCTCTTGGAGAGCCCAGGAAAGATCGATCTCCTGCATCCACAGAGCTCACCTCAGCATAATAAATCACCTTATTTACCCCTGAAGTAACAGGATGATGTAAGGGCTTAACTAGTCAATACAATTTGGCCATAAAATGATGAGTGAACTCACGTGGGAGAAATGTGATGCTGTCTGTGCCTGAAAATGTACTGGAATTCCCAGGTTTAAATTCTCAATTTATATGACACTGCAGGAGTATGTTTGTATAGAGAAAAATACAGTACTAGAAGCACTCTATTCTGCTTTGGTCAAATTTCACATGGAACACTATGGGACTTACTACTTTGTAGACTTGTGTTGGGTTTTAGTGTTTAAAACTTCAGAAGGCTATGGGTTACTGGCAAATAGGCACCACTGTAGAAAATGTCTTGTATTTCATGCCCATTAGCCATCTGCCTCAAGATGACACTATCAGTAAGGCCTCTGATATCTAAATTCCAATATATCTATGGTTTGTGGTATAAGGCTTATTCCCAAGATCTTACCCTGGAGCTCCCAGAAGTTTAATCAACAAACAGGATGCCAATGTGGACAAAAGATGGTCATAATTATGCTGTATGTGACAGAATAAAGTGTGGGTACTATATGCGGGATATATGCTAATCCTCATTTGTCTTTCTTGAAAGTGCTTTTGTCAAATAAGTGAAAAATTGTGAAAAAATTGCGAACACTAATAACAACTATGGAAATTCCAGTCTTATCATAATAGCATTTTGAATCAAAACCACTTCTTTTCTGATCTGTAATTCAGTCTAATACAATTGATATTAATTATGTGTCTGATAAAATAAAGTCACAATGACTTTGAGAACAACATTCAAGGATCTACAAACTACTCTAATCTTGTGAGTATTCATGACTCAACCAACAGGAAAAGACCAAAAAAGCATAACATTCATGGGTGGAGAGCTGAAAGGAAACCACTGTTCTCTAAAAAGCTGCCTGTCTGAAGTTTGTTTAAGATACCAACGACTACAGAGATATCAGAAACAATAATATTCAGATAGATAGATGAACCAGAGATTTTTTAAACCTTAATTTGAAATATATTTAGCTACAGACACAAGCACTGAGCTCATAAGAGAGGAACTTCATCTGAACCATTAACCAGGGTGCTAGAAATGTGCTGGCTTGGGCTAGCCTTACTGCCTCAAGAGCTCAATGATTTTCCATCATTGACACAACCATGCATTTGATCACAAAATTCTAGAGGAGAATGTCCTAAGCTGAACTGAAAATGACTCTTGCAAAAAGACAATGACCCTAAACATACAAGAAGATCTATGAAAGAATGGCCGTAGAAGACGAGAGTGTGTTTTTCAGTGGCCTACCTAAGATTTGGACTAAACTTCACTGAAATGTTGAGAGGATCTAAAGCCAGCAGTCTGTGCAAAGAAGCAATCAGAACTCAAATCTGAAGAAGTTTGGTAAAGAAGAAAGGGACAGAAAATTACTTTAAACTGATGTTGTATACTGATAAACTGTTACACCTAATTTGAAATAATTGTTCTTAAAGGCGGTGACAACAAATTCAATACAACCTCTATATCCATAGAGGATGCATTCCTGGATATATATGGTAAGTGTTTTGGCTGAGAAATATCAAGGATAACTTTAAAAGTTTACATGCACAGAACAATTACCTATTTTAGTATATATAACACTGAAACTACAATAATAGCTGAGTATGTGGAATTTCTTTACAAAAAAAAAAGCCCAAGGATACTATTATATATGCCAAAGAACTAGAAATGTTTGTGACAGGGATTCAACTGAGGTTGTTTTTCTTGACTCCAAGATCCGTAATTAACCTTGGGTGAATACTTTTGCCTAAGGCAACTAAAATCTCTGCAGAAGGAAGCTCATTTACCCTGGCTCTCTATAGCCCAGCAAGAATATATCCAGAGTACAGTCTGTACCTTCATAAAATAAAAGGAAAATTCTGCTCCTATGCGAACTGCTGAATGAGCAATAATTTTTCAAAGGATATTTAAGAGTAATGTACAATGCTAGTTTGAAATAGGATGACAAAGAACTACTTACCACAAATATCACCACAGATTTTATTTGTGTACCGAGAGTTCAAAGGAACAGGCTAACTGGGGGATGGAGTCAATCATGTCAGAAACGTCAGCCCCAAGAGAAAAGAGTAAGAAAAACATTTCAGATTTAAGACTGATGTTGCCACAAAAGCAATGAACAAGATGGCAAGCAGTGACATAGACTGACAAAAACCTTTCACGGACAATGAAGTCGCCACATTTCGTTTCATTTTAAACTAGGGATTTTGAGCTGTGCTTTTTGACATTTAGAGGAATACTTTGGGAAGCACACAAATTGGGACCTTAAACCTTTCCACACTCTACAATTGAAGGTCAATCAAACAGCATGGCGAGTTAACAGACTCATAGAGATGGAATTAAAGAGCCAGTGAAAATGAAATTGAATTACTACCTCTTTATTGTAGCAAAATGTCAAGCTCCAAGCTGCACTTGTCAATGAAAAAGCAACAACAGCTTTTTTTCTCTCTATGTGTAAGTTGGGCACATGTGAAAATGCAAAAACCTATTTGGGAAGCCACCCATAATATACTGTAAGCTTTAGAGCCCAATCAATGAAGCAATACTATCTCTATAACCGGCATCTCGATAAAATAGTTAATAAAGACCTCACACTGGCAACAAAGATCCGCATAGTTAAAGCAATGGTATTCCCTGTAGTAAGCTATAGATGCGAGAGCTGGACCATAAGGAAGGCTGAACAAAGGAAGATAGATGCATTTGAACTGTGGTGTTGGAGGAAAATTCTGAGAGTGCTTTGGACCGCGAGAAGATCAGACCAGTCCATACTCCAGGAAGTAATACCCGACTGCTCACTGGAGGGAAGGATATTAGAGGAAAAGATGAAGTACTTTGGCCACATAGGAACGCTTGGAGAAGAAAATGATGTCGGGGAAAATGGAAGGAAAAACAAAGAGGGGCCGACCAAGGGCAAAATGGATGGATGTTATCCTTGAAGTGACTGGCTTGAACTTAAAGGAGCTGGGGGTGGCGACGGCCAGCAGGGAACTCTGGCATGGGTTAGTCCATGAGGTCACGAAGAGTCAGAAGCGACTGAATAATCAACAAATAACCAGCATTATTCCTATACAGACATCAGCAAGTCCTATTTATTGCATTGAATAATTTCTTCTTTGTACAGACTCATCTATATTCCAAATATTTAAAAGAAATAAATAAATAAAGAAAGAACTACTTTCATGATTTCTAAAAGTTAACGTTTTTTTCAAGAGAGTCATGTTGATGACTGCTATTTTAAGAAAATTTAGATACTAGGCCAAGGTCAATTAGAGTTGGTGTCTAGCTGTGAAATGTTTTATTAGCAAGTGTAACGCTATTATGTGCTGCATTAACCTTTCTTGCAGGTCGTGCACAAACCGTAACCAATCAACTAATACCGTGGCAGGTGGTAAAGAACCCATCAAATAGTAACATGCTGTTAGTTAGAAATCTTGCAAAAGGCTTGTAAATAAGTAAACGGTGCTTGCTTTTCAAAGAATTGCTAAGCACCCCTTTTTGCACAAACTGTGAATAATGACTTTGTTTTTAATCCAACAACCTGGTGTGTTAATTGGCTATTGAGCACCAAGTACGAATCCACTGTCCTTTAGAGGAACAACCATTTTTGGTGACCGAGGTATGCTCCTGGTATTGCTACCTGATGTATTATGAAAAGGAGCTGAATACTCATGAGTTAGTTAAGGTCAAAGCTTTCCATGTATCTGCTATAAGATTTATTGATTGATTTGGTCTGAAGCTTTGTATTGGCTTCAATTTGATTTGGCTCCTTGTTAGCTCAGAGAAGCGAAGAATGCTATGCAAAACATAATAAAAATCACAAACTATCTAATATTTTCTAATTTCAAAATTAAGAATCACATTATCTACAATAACAAGAATCAACTACAATTTTACTAATATTTGCTAACATATCAACTCATTTCTGTCTTCCTCTATGCATGGACACAGCAGAGAAACGACTTTGATGCCCTATCTGATGACCTTCATCATGAGAGAGATGGGGAAAATGCTACCTTGTAAGTTTTCCTTGACCTTTTAGTGGCTTTTAGCCATGGCATCTTCCTGAAGCTGCCTAGGTGGTCGGGAGCATTACACTGGTACCATTTCACTAGAGATCTGCCTTCAGAACAGTCTGTCCAAGCTTTCAAGGAATAATAACAATGATTAATATATCTTTGGGAACCTGGGATTGCTGTTTCTTCTTCATCATCATTTCTTCCATTTAACAGAGTGTTGGCATATAAAGAGTTAGCTCTTTGGTGAATTGCCTCTACCATGGTTTCCAGTTAGCATTGTTATGATTTTGCTGTTCTTACTGTTTCAATTTCCAGTCAAAACAAACTTCACTTTATCAAAACATAGCAGTGTTTTCATTTTGAATTTGTTTAACACAATATTAATGACAAGATGTATACAAAACAACCGATCTTGCAATGTTAGAAAGTTACTGTCATCATTTCAAGCTTTAATATCTCTAGCCACTGAAATGTTTAAGCGTGCACGCACACACACCCAATTCTGATATCGTTTTGTAAGCCTTTCTAAATTCCATACATCACCTTAACATTATTTTCAAATAATTCATAACATTTCTCTTGTTAAACCAAAGATTCAAATTGCCGAACTGTTGGTCAGCAGTCCTGCCAGCATAAGGCTTTGCCCATTGCGCCACTGGGGGCTCAACCAAAGAGGTAGGAGACCCATCAAAGCATTGCTTAACTGCTGCTTTGAAAATTTCTTTTTACTTCTAAATCAGAAGTGTGGTGATACCTCATAATTCAAAGGGAGCATATAATAAAAATCACCAGATAGTGAGTGTATAGTTTGTAGAGTTGTTTCTTTGTTTTTATTTTGATTTAATTTTGTAGTTTGGCAGAGTAGATTATTTGAAGGTAAAGGCTGCTTGCTTCTAAACCAGGACCTGTTGCTTCTGCCAACCTCTTCTTCATGGAGCCTTGCAGAGAGTATGTCAACTGTCCATTTGCCACACTGAAAGCTGTGCTTTTTAGACGGTAGGTCAGCTTGCTACTGACCTTACAAAAAGAAACCTTTTGAATAAAGAGCAGGATAAACATGCTTGAAATAGCAAACTCAGATGTTTAAATACTGTAATAGGAAGGGAAAACTTTCCTTCAACACTAATCCTCCTCTCTGTTTCATACTTTAATCCTTCAATTGCATTTACAATGAAAAGGCACATTTCGTGAATTAACCTAATTTTACACTGGCAACTGAAATTATATTAGAATGACAAAAAATCTAATTTCATCCATGATTTTACTCCTCCCCACCTTGCCAGAAATGGCTACATGCAGTTCTCAAATACGCCACCAAAACTCCTTCTCTTGCTTTCCCTTTCTTCTTCCTTTATAGTATCTTACCATCCCGGTGTAGTGTGTCAATTCCCATATAGATCCCAGTAAAAACACCAGGGTTAAGTGTTTCAAAACACAGTTTCCTGGAACACACAAGGAGCCCTCATGCAGAGATGAGTAACTCCCAAAGGCTGGGATTTTGGATCTTGGACCACATCTCTTATTTTCACCCCTTGTTAGAATTTGGTCAAGGATTCCTTTTTCTTTAATTTTGCTCTCCGAATACCCAATTCCCTCTCCAAAGCAACATGAGGTTTTCCTGGCCATTTCACTTTATTTTAGGGACTCTTATCACCTTCTACAAAGACAGATATTCTTTAATTCCCAGGCCTGGATTCAGCCTCTAAGGTCCTCCTTTCCAAAAACGGCAATACTGACCTAAAGTGGGGTACTCCTGATCATTGTCACCAGAATTCACACTGCACACCCCAGGCGGCCCTGGAAGTGGATTGGCGCACTGGACTGAAACACTTACCTTGCTTGGTCTCTACTATTTTGGGTCTTGCAATGCCTACTGGACACGAATATGATGCAGCACCTGTACTGACAATATCCAGAACAACAAAGCACAGCGAAAGAGGGGAATGGAGGAATTACTCCCTCCTTTCCCCTATCCCTTCTTGGATCATCTTTTCATTCTGGCTATTGTCATTACAGGTGCTGAGTAGTGACCAGCACCATTTTTGTGCCAGTTGGCACAAAAATGGGACAAGGTAGGTGCCATCTTCTGTCTCAGGCTTTCTGAGCCTAGGGAAAGTGGGATGGAATTGTAAAAAGTCACAACTGCTTCCAAAATAGGAAGTGGCACATCTTTTTACACTGGTCTGAAGTTGAAGTTTACTCCGGATTCTCGGGGAAAACTTAGAGAAACCCACGACTTCTGTTAATGCTGTTCAAGGATTCATTAAAGAGTGTTAGTGACAAAAATAACAGGATCCCCAATGATATCAAAGGGATCATGAAAACTTAATCTACCAGAAATAAGAAAACACAAGACAAAAAAGATAGATGATTTTGATTATGAAGATGACAGCAGTAACAGGGCAGGAAGTGTTAGATATTTTCCTTTGCTCTAATACACTTTGTACCCGGCTTTTCTATTCTTCTGTTTTAGATTAGATAAGAAATATTTTTATGCTTCTTTTTTTCTTTTCTTTTTTTAAACATCACAGAAAACTTTTTGTTAAACTAGATGACTATGAAAGAAGACAATGATAGAAGATGTTAAAAAACTCCTTATCTTACATCCATTCTTGGAGCATTTCCCATTCCCCATACTTTATCAATAAAAAATAATGTTGCAAAAAACCAAAAAACAAAAACAAAAAGGACCCAACAGCTCAGTGTGTCGTGCAACTGCCGTGGGGCTCATTTGCCCTCCCTTTGGGATAAAATTGCCAGTGAAGACCCTAGAGGACTTGCTTTCTGATTGCCAGTGGTTAAAGCATCTAAGGAACTGAGATTTCCAACTTCAAAAGCCCTTTGAGCTCCACCCCACTGGAACTAGTAGTTGTTGTACACAAATCCAGGATGAGGTGATATAAAATTTACTGGCTCTTTGGCAGTCAATTTAATTAATTACTAATTTAACCATTCTTTTACTTAATTCCAAAAAATGCTGAAATTATCATTTAAAGCAATCACATCAGTTAAAAAGTACATTTAATTAAATTGTTTCTTTTCACTGGCAACCGTCCATAACAAATCCATAGCGCTGAAGGCAAAGCCAGTATCATTTTCAGTATGTCATCAAATACAGGCAAGGTAAAGGGTACATCTTCATTAAATCTGTAACTTGCATTATACCTTTTCTATAGAGGCTGTAAATCAGACATGGCATGAAAGCAGTCCCAAAATAGTGAATGTGGGAATGGTTGGCTCTCCATATCCACGTTTTTGCATCCAGAGGTCCTCCATTTATAGCTTGAAAATATTTTTTAAAATTCAAAAAGCAAACCTTAATTTTGCTAATTTATATAAGGAAAAGTATTTTGCTATGCCGTTGTATAAAATGAAATGTAAGCATCCATGGATTTGGCTGTCCAGTAGAACAAAACCCCAGTGGATACCAAGGGCCCACTGTTTATGATGGTATCCTTTACTCAACCTTTTACTAAAAGGAAAGAAATACAAAGCAGACAGTACGATGATTAAACCTGCACAATCATACCATTATCAGGCAGGGGAATTTGTTGAAGCAATGTTGCTCATTTTCAGAAGAAATGACTGATATTAAACACCGTCTCTCACATTCATCAAATCCACAGGAGAGATTCTCGTACAGTCCTTACTATGTATGCAATGCAACACTACAGACAAAACTCCCTAGACTAAAAGAGAAGCGTACAGATTGCAGAGGATAGCAATTTCTAACTGGCAGGCTACCAAATGATGCTCCACTCGCCTTCATTCCTTTCTGTAAAAAGAAACAAACAAACCCAAAGCCTGATTTTTTCCCCACATTATCTGCAACACAATCCTTCTAAGTCAAGGCATGAACTTGAAATATGGCATTTGCTACCACAAGATGCAGTGGTGGCCACCAGCTTGGATGGCTTTTAAATGGGAATCAGACAAACTCCGTGGAGGAAAGAAAGCTACTCATAATGACTACCCATCTCACTCCAGTACCAGAGGCAGTACAGTTCTCTGTATGAGTCACTGGAATGCAAGAGCAGGAATGTTAATGTGCTCATGTCCTATAGGCATTCTATGAGAACATCTAGGAAATCACTATGGGAAGAGAATACTGAAAAACATTTTGTTCTTCATGCAAGAGATTTGGTCTACTGAGAGGTCTTCGCTTTAAGTTCATTCTTTCCTTCTCAATATGGATATTTGTCTGTTCTATAAAAGCAGTGGAGTTCCACACAAATATTCCTCGACAAGAGTACACAACCATACTGCTGGCTCTCCACATTTGTGGATTTGGCATTTGCAGATTTGATTATTCATAGTTTTAATTATAATGCTTATTCTAGAAATCACTATGTCAGTGGTTCTCAACCTGGGGTCCCCAGATGTTTTTGGCCTTCAACTCCCAGAAATCCTAACAGCTGGTAAACTGGCTGGGATTTCTGGGAGTTGTAGGCCAAAAATATCTGGGGACCCCAGGTTGAGAACCACTGCTCTAGGTCCTCCACTGCAATTCTATGCACAACTTCTGCTGGAAGCGGATCACAGTGTCATGATAGAGGACCTAGAGATTTCTCAAAAGAGCACCTCTCTACGAATTTCAGGTCTTCCAGTGCAATTCTATGGTCAGTTTCCTGTAGAAGTTCACCACAGAGTCATGTAATAGGACCTACAAATTCCTAAAGAGATATTCTTTAAGATCAGTGGTTCTCAACCTGTGGGTCCCCAGGTGTTTTGGCCTACAACTCCCAGAAATCCCATCTAGTTAACCAGCTGTTAGGATTTCTGGGGGTTGAAGGCCAAAACATCTGGGGACCCACAGGTTGAGAACCACTGGCTTAGGTAAAGCCAGTCAAGACCTTTCTCTGCCAGCAGGTATTTAGAGAAGGGTAACAGGCACACTGCTGGGGTGGTTGTGGGTAGATTTTTGAGGGACTATGTGTTTAAAATGCATTTTAATTGCATTTATTATACTTTAACTGTATTTTTAACTAGACACACCACACTATTTAAGTGTTTTAAATTGATTGAAGTGCATCGTTGTTAGCTGCCTTTGTTCCCCTGGGAAAGAAAGATGTTGTATACATAAAGTAAACAAGAACAATAATATTTAGTTTTTACTTTTGCAGGGGCCCTGAGCCCCTAACCAAAGCAACTATAGACAGTTAACATATATGTTTGTTGTAAACTTCTGTTAGTGCAAACTGTTCAGAAAATGATACATAGCACTTCTCCACAAAAGACCCGATTTCTATAAGATGGGTTTTTAAAAGCAGCTAATTCTTCCTCCGTTGCACTTTGCTCTTTTTAAATCTTTTCATCTTTTCCTTTTCAAGTCCTTAAGTAGAATTGTGTGTAGAACTTGCGTCAGAGAACCAGATCTAAAATGCTCATTTCCCCCTCTGATGCTCCCATCCTTGCATTTCTTTTGAAGATACAACTTTCTAATCAAAGGCATATTCTGAAGGCTTATCTCACAGGTGCCAGATATGTAATGAAATGTCTATCAATGGTGTCTTCAGCTCCTGTCTGTACACACTTATTTACAGGGGCTTCTTAAGAAAGGTCAGGCTAAAGGCTTCTTTGGAGTTTACACCATTCAGCAAATGAATCTGCAAGTGCCCAAAAAACGCACACATGTATTTAAACCACTATTACAGCTCTAAAATGACATACTAAAAGCATAACTAAGTTGACCAAATAGATGTGGGTCTTTGACACAGAAAATTTGTTAAGGGCAGATATAGCATGGAAAGAATAGGATTAGGCTCCCATAACATTAAAATATAGTTTGTCATGTTTAAACAAGCTTTTGAATTAAAAATTAACAATGTGAATATGTGAAATAAAAGAACCAGGTCAGGTTAAGCCTTGCCTACAGAAAAAAGAACATTTTGAGCCTTCTAGAAACCACCTGAAGGCTTTTTCCAAAATGCATCCAGGGATGACTTTTTGATCCATTTTTATGATGCCCATTTTGGTAGTGAACCTATAGATCTTTGCTTTTTAAAATGATGCGGGGAGCTGGTGAGACAAGATGATGATAACAACAACAACAACTTTATTTTTATCCCTCCACCATCTCTGAAGAAGGGACTTGGGACAGCTTTCATAGCAACAAAAGTGCAATACAGAACATATAAAATACATAAAAGTTTGCCCACATCAATGACTAAGATTACCTCCCATATCTCTGTTTTGCTATCTGTGCTAAGCATTTGAGGCAGCTGCTTTTTACCTTTCCTGTTGTAGGTGGGTGCACAAGACTATACTTGGATTTGTTGGGGGAGAATCCCTCTCTTTTCCAATTTAAGCCTTAACGTATTGTTGACTGCTATGATGCTAAATGTATGTGTTTCTCCAGATCATCATTCCCCCAATGGCAATGCTACTAAAAATCTTTCATCGAGACAGAAGACAAGAAAGAAGATGGGGCGGACAAATGAACAAAGACTCTGGGAAAAGGAGGTTCTTAATCAGATGCTTTGTGACCTCAGGTATGCCTGCAACTGTAAATGCAATCTAAGAAAAGTAAGCTAAAGTGTTGACCCTTTATTTCAGATTAGTGTGACATTCAGGCTTCTTCTAATAATGATGAACATTCCTATATGCAGATTACCTCTTTCCTCTGGCCTTCAACTCTTCCTATCTTTCCTCTGGAGCACTTCTTTTACAGACTTGCTTCTTCGCTCTTACAATATACAATTCACTTCCCCCCTGGTTACCAATGCCCCTTCCAAGATCCAATAACGACAAACTTTTCATCAATCTTACTTCTCTATGGCATTACTACTGCCACACTGCCCTTTAGGGCAATCCAATTCATATAGGAGAGCTAATAGCTCACCATTATGTCCTCAAAACACCTCCAAAATACCCAAGTGACATATTACAAGGTATATTAGCAGGCTTGGCTTCTCAGGACTTGCAAAAGTACAAGAGAAGCTGACCTAGAGAAATGAGTCTAAAGGGAAATCACACAAAAACAAGTGAAAGAGAGCTAAATATGTTCCACATCCACAGAGCACTACACCAATTTTCAGGGGAGGATGAACATAGAAAACTTGAAGGAAGAAAAGTAGAACAGAGTATCCTATAAAAGCCATACTCGCAGGCTGGAACCCTCCACATTTTGCGGCAAATCCAACTTAGGTAAATTATACTTCTAGTGAAAGATTGTTCCAAATGTTCTATTTCAATCAGAGTTGAGGTAGTTAGGAGCTCTATGACATTAACTTGACAATTAAACCTCCTGAATAAGCAAATATTTTTAATCTGAAAGCAGCAACCATGGCCTCCCCTGCCAACAAAAATACTATGGTGGCAGTATGCCACTCTCAATTCCATTATGTCACACTGGCATGGAAACAAAAATCGAAGGGAGAAACAGGAGAGCGTTACACAAGTGCTGAGGCAGACAAGTTTCTTATAACAGGAAAGTGAGAGTACAACTGGACCTCCACCAAACTCTGCAATTTAATATTCACAAAAGGGATGACGAGTACAGAACTTTCCTCACAAGTCAGTTATCTTTAGTGGACTCTACATTAAGACAATTAGTCCACAAGTGCATACGGACAAGTTGAAATTTAAACCTTTAAACCTCACAGCAGCATTTATGAAAGAAGAGAAAGTTTTTTTAAAAAATTCATCTCACTTTTTGCATTTTGAAGTGGTCTTATGAAAAGAAACAAGGTGTGGGAAAATTGCAAAGTATGACTTGAGGATGAGAGAAATTGAGAACATTCCAATGGGTTTTGTTTTTGGGTTTTTTTTTCGTGTCAGGAGCAACCTGAGTTGCTTCTGGAGTGAGAGAACTGGCCGTCTGCAAGGACGTTGCCCAGGGGACGCCCGGATGTTTTGATGTTTTACCATCCTTGTGGGAGGTTTCTCTCATGTCCCCGCATGGAGCTGGAGCTGATAGAGGGAGCTCTTCCGTGCTCTCCCCGGGTGGGATTCGAACCTGGCAGCCTTCAGGTCAGCAACCCAACCTTCAAGTCAAAAGGCTTTTATCCCCTAGGCCACCGGAGGGCTCCATTCCAATGGTATCCAGCACACAAACTTTATGACGTTTGCTATCATATGTAGATACATGGCACTTTCCCAAGATAAATTATTACAGGTATTTTTTTAAAAAAATCTCAAACTAACTTTGTTTCAGAAAATATCATAGGAACTGTCCACAAGTTTAATCATTTTTCATATGAATTATACACACCATGGGTGTTTGATCATAAGTACAATAATGTTCTCTTGACTTTGTAAGAAGTGGCAATCACAGCAAATGTTTGTAGTTGTTAGTTTCATTTGTATCCCATATTTTTCCACAAACCTAGGAGTTGAAATGGCTAACCCAAGACCCAAGGACTATTTAAAAAAAAACAAAAAAAACAACAACAACATTGCCATCACTATGCCACTAGGATAGATGGATTTTAATAGGAATATGAACCTACTCAGTGGTTTATTTACAAACAGCACTGGGGATCTACAAAGTTGCAGCCAAAGGCACAAAATAAGTGACTCAAACGCAGGAGCCCCAGTAACGCAGTGGGTTAAACCGCTGAGCTCCTGAACTTGCTGACCAAAAGGTCAGCAGTTTGGATCCGGGGAGCAGGATGAGTTCCCACTGTTAGCTCCAGCTTCTGCCAAAAACATGCAAATGTGAGTAGATCAATAGATACTGCTCCGGTGGGACGGTAATGGCGTTCCATGCAGTCATGCTGGCCACATGACCTATGGACAATGCCGGCTCTTCAGCTTAGAAATGGAGATGAGAATCACCTCCCAGAGTTGGACATGACGAGACTTAATGTCAAGGGGAAACCTTTACCTTCAACACAGTGCTTTTGACAAGAGCTAGGCAAATGAATCCCAAGAAACACCCAAAAGAACGTTACAGCCTCCGATTCCCTTAAGACAGGGGTCCCCAAACTAAGGCCCGGGGGCCGGATGCGGCCCATCGAAGCCATTTATCCGGCCCCCACGGCACAAGGGAAGAAGGGGGTTGGGCTAAATGACCCAAGGGGTCTCTTCTTCTCTTAAAGCCATTATTATTATTATTATTATTATTATTATTATTATTATTATTATTATTATTACTATTATTATTATTAGAAACACAACAAGATGAGTCCACAGCAGACTCTGTGCAGGTTGTTGTATTGGATCACACGTCGGACACTTCCCAAGTGTCTAGGACTGTGTGATGTATCGGCGAATAACGTGTGCAGATCCCAGTAGGGTGGCCTTCTGTAGCTGGCAGATGGTAATTTTGTTAGTGCCGATTGTGTTTAAGTGCAGGCCAAGGTCTTTAGGCACTGCACCCAGTGTGCCGATTACCACAGGGACCACCTTGACTGGCTTGTGCCAGAGTCTTTGTAATTCGATCTTTAAATCCTCATATAGTGTCAGCTTTTCCAGTTGTTTCTCCTCAATCCTTCTGTCACCTGGGATTGCAACATCGACAATCCATACTTTGTTTTTTAACACAATTGTGAGGTCAGGAGTATTGTGTTCCGAAACCCTGTATTATTATTATTATTATTATTATTATTATTAACATTGAGGCTGGGTGGCCATCTGTCAGGGGTGCTGTGCTTGTGCTTTCGGTGCATAAAGACAGAAGGGGGTTGGACTAAATGGCCCAAGGGGTCTCTTCCAACCCTCTTTATTATTGTTGTTGTTGTTGTTGTTATTATTATTATTATTATTATTGCTCGGTGGCCAACTATAGTCCGGCCCTCCAATGGTCCGAAGGATTGTGAAGTGGCCCCCTGTTTAAAAAGTTTGGGGACCCATGCCTTAAGATCTTAAACTAAGGTTGAGTTATACATTACATTTAATGCAAAATTTGAAAAACATTGCTCTTTTGGACGACAATTTCCATAATCTCCACACTTGTTGGGTGATTTTGTGACTAATATTTCCAAGCTCTTGTTAGTTGTGCAGCATGTACCTTGAAGCTGCCCAAACTGAATTCTATCTATCTATCTATCTATCTATCTATCTATCTATCTATCCATCCTTCTTTCTTTTGATAAAAAAGGGGGGGGGGGTAATTTGTTAGGAAACAATCACGTGAAGCTCTACATTTTATGTCTTCTGTAGCTTACCTCCCAATCCTGCCTTTCCATTAAATAACAACAGGTAAAATCAGTGGAGAAAGTAACTGCATAAGAAACAGGTATACAAGATGCCAACCGTACAACTTCGTGATGTATTGGACATATTATACTCTTAGGCAGAGAGGCTTGAGAGATAACTCACTGCAACTGACTGTGATGCCCAGGGAGACATAGCCTTGACAGAATCTATTGCAAAACTTTATGATTACATTCAAGAAGGAGATGAAAAACAAGAGCAGGGGGAGAAAAACTTCTCTTTTTTACACCCCTTAAAGAATACACCTGAGAGGACATAACTACTTCTATTTCTCAAATGTATTATCCTGCACTTCTAAGATAAGAAAATGTCAAGAGCAATTGAGAAGTGGTATTACCTACAGACAGGGCAATTTTGTCGAGAAGCACTATGTATGCGTGCATGTGTTTCTCTCAAATCTTCATTAATTGCCAAGCAAAATCAGAAAATATGTCTTTGGCTTACCCAACAGGATCAGAAAGTATAACATTTAGATGAGACACTTAAATGGTCAGGAAAGAGACATCCCACTTTGCATGAATCCCTCTGTATTGTCTGATGGCTGTAATCCTTATTTCAATTCAAGTTTAAAATGTGTCTTGATTTATATCTTGTTCAGAGATTAGATTTTGATTCTAGATTACTTGTTAGCTCAAAGCTTAGCAATATGAATGCCGGCTGCCAAAATCCTAAAATCCTGGTAGCTTTGCCATTAATTACAGTCACCTATAAAACCAGAACTCCATATTAAGTCACATACACTGGACTCCATAGAACCTGTGAGATACAGTCATCAGTAATCTATGGCCATAGGAAGAGTGTAATAGGATCACACTATCCTTTATCTCAAAAATGCAAAAGCCTCACATTTTTCTGTCTTGTCCTCCAAGCTCAGCAACTATGACAGCATGATGTTCATCATCAAGAACAAGAGAAAATGCAAATGGCTTAGGAAAAGGAAATTTCAAAAACTGACTTTTCCTAGACCAGTGGTTCCCAACCTGTTGTCTGTGGACCACCAGTGGTCCGTAAGAATGAAAATATGGTCCACGGCCTCACCATTATTACATCGTTGCCTCAAAATCACACGGCAACAGGAGCTCCTGGTTTCACAAAACCCTATTATAGTGCCAAGGCAATGGGGATGTTGGGGGGGGGGGCTGACTACCCACAAAATATTACTACTATCACATCAGCTCTAGATTATTAAATATGGTTTTCTGTGGGCAAGCAGATGGCAACTATTGGATGCCATATGTTCTGTATCAGAAACTAGAGCTGATGTAATCTATCCAATGTAATTTTCTCAATCAGCACCCCAAATAACCAACTGAATCTAAAGTTGACCAAAAACAGATTCATAACCTTTTGGTACTAATGTTGGAGAGTGGTCCCTAGTTAAAAAAAGGTTGGGAACTACTGTCCTAGACAAATGCTACTCAAAGTGGTGGTCCATGGACAGTGCTGGTCCACAAAACTTTTGGTTTCTGTTTCCAGGAACAGTTGTGGTTAGTGAGCACAGATATGGTATCAAGCTTTGCATATTGAGAGAGAGAATCCTGTTAGTCTCTCCGATGGCTTAAGAAGCACTATGCTAGACCATCAATGGAGAACGTGTGGCCCTTCAAATGTTGGCTACATTTTTTAATCAAGCATAGCTTGCATAGTTTTTATAATCAACAGTGAAATAATTGAAATCTGCACTCCAGCAATATATGGTATATAGGGGGTGATATGCTGCCCATCCCTAAAATCAGCCTCACTCCTAAAATTAACTTCATGGATCTGTTCCCTGTCCTATCACATTGGAAAATGCTAGCCAGGTACAAAATTTTGAAAAGCTTTCTCAAGTCATTATATCAGGTTCTCTATGTTGAAATGGATTTTGAAATCTATGTATTTCAGCAGGTTTATACTTCATTACTCTTAAAAATGGCTTTGTTGGCAACTATTGACATATTCCTGGATTCAAAGTATACTAAGTTATAATTGCTTAATGTTACCGGATAATTATTATATGGTTTACAAGCCAGTTTGAATTTCTTTATTTAAATTAGGGCATAAATTAATTAAATCTTACGTTCCCATCAGGGGCATTATGCAAGTGTTTTAATGCCCTCATGTAATTAATGTTAAGATATGCACATTGCCACAGATCTATGTGGATTTAATTTGTTATATTCAAAAGTATAATTAGACATGTCTGGGGGGGAAATCTATTTTGGGACCCATGCAGTGACAGATAAACAACATCAAGTACTAAGGTTTATTTTCAACAAACACAAAAATTGTGTCTCCAATGCTTTCCCAAAAGAGATATTGCCCAAACCATTCTGCTACATGAGTAATAAAAACTTTATTAGCAGCCTGAGAGTTTCCACATAACTCTTAAAACTGGTGCACTACAAACACAAATGTTTTTGTCCCACTAAACTGTCCTGCTTTAAACTGATTATATCAGAGTTGTGCATGAAATTAGTTTCTACCATTTCCTTTGTTTCTTTTGGTACTTCGGGAGCATATAATGGGAACCTCCCTCCCAGTATGAAAATCTGCTCATCACAAAAGCAAGTGGGAACCGATCATGGCCCTTCACCTGCTTTTCGTGAGTAGAGCAGCGTCCTTGCCTTGGAAAGTACATGTGGCGTGCAGGCCCAGAAAGTGTGCGCCTGCCAGTGCATGCAGCCGAACGCCTCCTCTAAAGTAGAAAGAAACAGCAGATAAGAAGCCTCCTTAAAGTGCGCAGTAAGGGGAGCTTGGGAAGTCCGCCCCCCCCCATAATGGCCCGAGAGAAAACGGATCTTTTGGCATCCCAGGATGAAAACAGATATCTGCCCTCCCAATTTCAGGAGGCTCCCAAAAAAGGATTGGGGCCCGTACCAAAAGCCAGGACACAAAATGGGTCAAGTTTTACCCCGAATGCACAACCCTAACTTATATACCATCACATGGCCTAAAACTATAAGCCATAAATGGTAAACATGGAGGGCAGAAACAGAGTTAAAATGCTACAAGATGGATTCAGATTTAATTTCACCACTGTCTAACACAACACCCTGCATTAAGATTACCCTCACTTTCTAGCCTATATTATCACGTTCCCTGATTTTCAGCAGGAAGGGAAGGGGAAAATGATGAAAATCGTCCCCTCCACTTTGGCCACAGGCCTGATATGAACAGGATGAGTCTTTCCAAACTGGGAGAATTATGTGGGATTTAACTAAATCCCCTGAATGAATCAGATCCTGTCTGACCTTGGAAGCTAAGCAGGTTCAGTACTTGGAAAGGGAATATCATGTGTGCTGTGTAGACTGTATTTCAGAGGAAGGGAATAGGCAATAGCACACTATCTCTGAATATTCCTTCTCTAAGGAAACCCTATGAAATTAACAGGTTTATCATGTTGATAGGCATCTACTAGTGCTACTATTACATTACAATAGAGTTTAGATTTTACTTTATTGTTGTTAAAAATGCAATCATTTACAAGGAGAAGCCTAATTACCCAGAGCTGGATTCTTAGAGGCAGAGCAGCTGGACTTGTACTAAGAGGCACCAGGGAACAATGTTATCTAGATAAGCAATATTCATCTTCTCTTATTTAGGTAATTAATCAATGTCAGTTATGGCAGACATTTAAAGAAGCTAAATAATGTTTTCCATGCAGATAAAAGGACAAATCATGCTCATTTCCTACGTCTGACTCTGGGTTGGTGTACTCTGTAAGACCTAGAGATTCCTAGAGAGAGTGTACTAATCAAATTCGTGAAATCCGCAAAAGTCAAATCCATAAATATGAAGGACAGACTGTAGAAACATTAAAAGTGTAGCTCGTGCTTGTAAAGCCATTTATTTTGAGATCCATGCTTCAGGTTTTTTAATATTGCAAAATCTTCTTACCATGCAACTTTTTCCCCATGAAATGGGGGAAGACTGAAGCTCATTTAAAGCTAAAGCTATCATGTCAAAAATATTGATTGTAAGCTCTTTTTTAAAAAAGTATACTCTCATATAGGCAGAGACACAATTTATCATTGCACTGCCTTAAGCAGAACACTTTATTATCTCCTCCTATAAAATATTTTACTCTGCACTATACAAAGTCAGCCCTGGCTATTACTTCAATGGGCAACCACCAAAAATGCTAGGGGAAGGAACTGGCAAAATCACTTCTGAGTATTCCTTGCCTAAGAAAGTCTTATAAAATCCTCAGTCACCATAACTTGACTGTTGACTTTAGTATACATACAAAACATATTGTTGGCAATGTAAGCATCCTTTTAAAAATTAAGATGTAAAACAACTCATACAAATATCTCAGTTTTACTCCTATCGCTTGTTTTGTCAGTGGGCTTTTCACAGAATCATAAAATTACAGAGTTGGAAGAGACCACACAGATCATTCCGTCCAACCCCCTGCCATGCATAAAAAGGAGATTCAAAGCACCCCGACAGATGGCCATCCATCTGTTTTAAAACAGAAGTCTTTAAAGAATGGTCCGGGGGTGCTGTATTCATTTAACAGAACTATTTTTCATAGCTTTAAATCTTTTTTGGATTGTGCTTTATTATTTTAACATGAACCCTGAATTATTTAATATTGTAAATAATGTAATTCTGTTTTAGTATTTATATTCTTAATTATACTGTTTTTTAAAAATGTCAGCTGTTTTGAGTTCCAATTTTGGAAGAAAGTTGGTACAAATAATGGGTTTTTGACACGGGACAGTTACCCTCCAATCAACCCAGTCATACTGAACTTGGTCTAATACACCTTGTAGGATGTAATGGCAATCATCCATTATCCAATCATTACTTAAACATGGGGAAACATACTTTCAAAGGTGCATAAAACAGCTTGAGTGAATTTCCCTTCTAATGGAAGCCAGAAAATTTCTTAACCCAGAATGTTAGTAGAAAAGGATGGCAAAAAGTCCCTGATTTGTTTTGATGAGTGACTGCACACAGCTTTAGGATGGTTTTATGGATGAATACATTCAAAGCAATCTCAAGATGATTGCACTCCGGATATCTGGACTCATGTCACATTTGTGAATCTGTCTTTCTTTCTATATATACAAACCTCAAGCTTAACAGACCACAATAATTTCCTTCATGCAGTACAATAAAGGAATTCAGACCTCGTATAATCTGGTTCACAATGTAGTTTCTCAATAGAATTTTATATACAGTTGGTAAAGGTCAGTCCTTGAATGGTAATGCTTAAAAGATTTCTCCAACAGAATTTGCAATTGGTCTAAGTCATGCAACCAGAATTCCCTTTTCTCTCAAGCATATTGACTTGGAGCACAGAATGGCACAGCATTCAAACTTTTTTTAGCCCATTCGTTAATCTCGGCTAGCCAGATGCCGCTGAAACACAAATCTCCCCAACCAAAAAAGAAGACATGCCTCAAGATACTGAAGAATTATGCTTAATAATTTAAAAAACCTTCTGGGGAGGACAGTTAAAGTAAAGCCTACAGAGTTTTTTGGTTAGGAAAAATTCTAGTCCAACTTCTCACAGGCCAAAAAGCACCAAGGTCTTTAATTATAAAACATTGATCTTCAGTCATTAAAGATGTGTGCTATAGAGGGAGTAGTTTTATCACATATATTCCTATTTGGGCTTCCCCCTCCTTTTCTTGTTTTGTCTTCACTGATCTCAAAATTGCTTGCCATTGCTCACATCGTCTGGGCTTCTGGACACTGAAGTCCAAAAACACCAAGAAATCCAATCATGAAGAGCATCATGTCCTACCACAGGAATCCTGTTGCAATTCTTATTTGTCATCAAGACAATGACCGATGTTTTAAAGACGTTGCTTGATTTCTCTCCTTAACTTCATACATTACATTGGAAATTTTCACAATGCTTAAGCTAACATTATAATCAATGGTATGAAGATTCAGAAGTTTAAGAAAACACCAAACGCTTCCATCCTTTACCTTCTGCCGCAACAAGAAACCTCTTTCCAATTGATGTGTCTTGAATTTAAAATTTAAAAAGATATCAATGCAAATTATTTGTATTTATTTTTGACAATCAGCTTGTAACTCGTATATTCAGATGACATAGCACACATCCAAAAACGTGCAGACCTCGAACAACACCTGCAAACATGGAGTTAAAGACTCAGTGAAAATAGACTTCAACTGAACACACTCAAAACAGAGTATCTGGAATGTGGCCTTCAAACTGGAAAAACAATTCAAATTAATGGACAAGCACTAAAGAAGGCCACCCAACTTAAATATCTAGGGTCACTGGCCTCCATAGATGGCGACACAATGCCAGGCATACGGTCACAAATAAATGCATCCTAATTGAAATGGTGGCAAACTACTGGCATTCTGTGTGATTCAAAAATACCTGAACAACTCAAGGCTAAGATCTACACTACAGTTGTTCACCCAGTAGCCCGTTATGGGGCAGAGTGCCGGCCAGCCACAAAGAAACATGAACAAGCCCTTAACACAATGGAAATGAAAATGCTGAGATGGACACTTGGCTTAACACTTCTTGACCATGTGATAAATGATGACATCCATCAAAGACTAGGAATAAAAGTGATCAGCAAGAAAACTCTGGTATGGCCATGTCATGAGAAAAGAACCAACATCAGTAGCTCAGGAAGAACTACATTTGGAGATTGCAGGACGACAACCAAAAAGACAGCCAAAGAAAAGATGGATGGACACCATCAACGAAGACATGAGTGCTGCCAATCTGAGACCTGAGGATGCCCAAAACAAACCCCTGGAAGTGATGGTCACAATGCTAACCTCTCCCTGGGAAAATAGCTTAGAAAGAAAAAAGAAGAAGCTTGCACCTCAAGGATTCTTAAATTCACACCTCAGGCTGGGCATTCATTCTACTTTCTGCTGGTGGAGAAGGACAGGACCAGCATCACTAATGTGTTCCAAGCAGAAGCTCAGAAATCCAGTACTATAAGAGATATACTGCCATCTCACACCGAGATGAAAGAAAAACAAGATTGATCTGTAACCACAAATATAAATGAGTGATCAAAGCTAACTAAACTCTGAGGACTTCTAGTCATAACTAGGTAGATTTGAGGATTCCTGAAAGATCAAATTTTTCACATCATGTTCAAATTATATATATGCTTTTGTGTGCATAAAACAAAGCACTAGAAGTCTTTTTTATACTGTAGCTTGATAGCAAAATAAAATAAAAACAAAGGATTAAAAATTAAAGAAATAATACTTTATTTTTAAAAAAGAATTGTGTTTTCATAATATGGTAAAGGTACTAAAACTGTGCTACAATAAGCTAAGTTTGCTTTGTCTTTATTTGCTTTTAACTATTCTATGCAGTCATGCCAGCCACATGACCTTGGAGGAGTCTACGGACAAGGCCGGACCTTTGGCTTAGAAATAGAGATGAGCATCATCCCCCAGAGCCAGACACGACTAGACTTAATGTCAGGGGAAAACCTTTACCTAACTACTCTATTTCAATATTAATATCCAGTCAATATAATGTTTATGGCAGGAGTCCTCAAACTTTTTAAACAGACTGATGGGGACTGGACTATAGCTTGAAAAAAAACAAACCCATGAATAAATTCCTATGCACACTGCATATATCTTATTTGTAGTACAAAAAATTGAAAGAACAATACAATACAATGCATAAGCTTACCAGTATTTCAATAGGAAGTGTAGGCTTTCTTTTGGCCGATTGGATAATCAAGTTAATGAGGATTGTTGTCAGTGTGTGCCTTCAAGTAGTTTCTTAGATTGACCTTAAGTCTAAAGTCTAGGGTTGGGGTTGGGTAAATGCCAATGAGGACTGCATCCAGCCCACAGGCCTTAGTTTGGGGACCCCTGATTTATTGTATTGTGTACAATATTAGTTAGACCTATTTTTAATAGTAACTCCCAAGCAACAAGAAACCCAATTTTTCCTGCACCTACCAATCCCCATGGGTGCCGGTGAACTGAGTTTACCGTATTTGCTCTTTTCCCTTTCTCTAAACCCCATAGATCAATAACTGAATGTTTAATTGTTCTAAATCTGGCACAATTAATGATCTGAAAATGGATTTGCTATGCCTGTGTCAAAACAGGAAGATGCATCAGTAGCATTAATGATTATAGATCGTTTTTGTGATAATTGGTGGTTTTTTGCCCTTGAATTTACAGTTACAAGCTTTATATTTTCATCAGCATTCAACTAATAAGTACATTTTTTTCATATGCAGCTTTGTATATTCAGTGCACATTGGCATGATTGTCAATATTAAACATATAGATGCAACTAACGCATATAATCTTCCCCTCAATAATTTGTCTTGCACAATAGTTGAACATCCTACAGGGCTTAGAGATGAAAGATGTATGGAATCAATACAGCAGTTTAATCACTATCTTTACTGCTTTATTCGCAACCTGCACTTTCAGTGCCAATTGGCATTCCCAGAGCAGCTCTTTAAGGAAATGCATCTGAATGCAAGCCTATGAAAAAGAATATATTACAAATGACTAAGCTGTCACTTTCCAAGAGGTACCAATGAACTAGCTCCAGCTTATACAGAGGAAGTAAACAGGAGTGTGTGGAAGAATATACTATTATCTATGCTTATTCAGCTATAACTACATATTACATAATGGTGGGTTGTTAAATTCCTTGACCACACTGATAATGTAGTAGTAATTTAAATGCAACCCAGAGGACTGTGAGGTAGGCTCCTGTGCATACCACTTAGTACTACATTTTAAGGATAATTGATTTATGCATTTTAGGAATTATGCCAATGCAGACAATAGCCAGACGTATGCAAGGACAGGACCAGATCTATTAAGCACTGCTGATTTACAGTGTTATTTACATAATTACTTCCTATGCAGATTTGCTATTTTCCAGGCAATACTGCCTCCTTTCCTGACTCCATCCAAACAGTACACAGCTGTGCTGAATCAAGTGTTACTTAACCATTTTCCATGGATGATTCATTTGCACATTTACCATCTGAACTAGTACAAGGCTCAGAACAGTGCAGAAAAGGTGAGGAGATGGGAGATGTCAGAGCATTCAACTCTGGATTTTGAAGATTTGTGTTTTCTGTATGTGTTTACATGGATGCTTGGTCCGAACCAATGAGAAGACTTTACCTCCAAGCAAACAGAAACGTGCTCACATTCTCACTTTCCCTGAATAAGGCAGTGACTTCTGCCAAATACATGCGTCTCAAACATGCCTCAGGGTTCACAAAAAGAGAAATCCTTTGATCCTATGCAATAATTTGGCAAGGAGCCAGACACTAGTACCAACAAAAGTGGGCAGCTAGAAATTAGCTGACTGATTTTCAGATTCACACACCTTTCGACAGAAATGGCACGCCTGTCTACAGAAACTGGTAACAACAACAAATATCACAACATCAACTATAGGTCTGCATTTTAATACCTGTGCTAATTATGAACCCATGTAGCTTCCATCACCTGACTCTCTCCACTTTTTCCTTTTCTCCCAACTTAATGCTTTCCAGGTATCATTGGATTCTCAATACAGTAGTCTCACTTATCCAACATAAACAGGCCGGCAGAACGTTGGATAAGCGAATATGTTGGATAATAAGGAGGGAGTAAGGAAAAGCCTATTAAAAATCAAATTAGATTATGATTTTACAAATTAAGCACCAAAACATCGTGTTATACAACAAATTTGACAGAAAAAGTAGTTCAATATGCAGTAATGCTATGTAGTAATTACTGTATTTACGAATTTAGCACCAAAATATCAGCATGTATTGAAAACATTGACTACAAAAATGCGTTGGATAATCCAGAATGTTGGATAAGCGAGACTCCACTGTACCTACAAATGGTGAAAGAAATCAACATCTGGGGAAATCTCTTCCCTAATGTAGAAAAATGCTTCGCACATTTGTATCCTCAGATCTTAGAGAGGTTTCATTCCTAGAAAACATAGCCAATAAGGCTGGTGGTTAGAAATTTTGGAAGCTGTAGTCCAACAGCGTATGGGAACGCAAGACTGCGAACTACAGCCATATAAGCCCAAATGATCAGAAATCTCTTCTCTAGTCCATTGTGGAAAAGGACAGGATCTAAAAAAATACGCTTCCAGATATATTGCTCTAGCCAAATGAACCAAATAACCTCTCCCTAAGGGATTATCCCCATAGGCTTCTTCCTAATTATGAAACTCCGGTGTTGGAGCCTGATTATGTCTTCTAGGAAATGTTCTCTTTCACCTTAATGGGCTTCAGCCTCTCTTCAATGCTAACCATCAATGATAAGAAAGCTAGACTTTCATGTCTCCCTGCCCCCTTTGTGCACAAAATTAAGAAGTAGGACTAAGAAAGGACTCAAACATGATGATTTTAAAGTAGTTTTGAGGCACATCTCACAGAAGTTCAGGTATAAGAATATCCATGATTTGAAACCACAGTGGCCTTACTTTGAGTCCCAAATGTCTCACATGACCAAATGCAGCCTTCATTCACACTGCACATGTAGATGCACATAGTTTTCCTAAGAGCTAGCAAGATTTCCAGTTCATTGCACCCTGTTAAAGACTGAAGCTGTGACCCTAGAGATCACTCTAGGAAGGAAGCCCTGGAAACACTGAACGGGTGTTCCACTTCCATTAAACACATCCAGGAGTGTTCCACCTCTTCTCTCATAAAAAACTCAGATAACACATTTTGAGTTAAAATTTTAAAAGAAAAAATTGTACAGAAGTGCTACATTTCTCTTTTTTCATTTTTAAATTCAACTAATGCTGACTGGAAGAAAATCAACTCATGTGAGATGTGGTGCTGGAGAAGAAATCCACGGATACCATGGACTACTAAAAACACAAGTCGTAGAATCATAGATCTGGCAGAGACCCCAAGACCCATTCAGTCCAATCCCATTCTGTTGTGTAAGAATGCACAACTAAAGCATTACCCGCATGGGCATCTAACTTCTGCTTAAAAACCTCCAGAGACGGACACTCCACCACATTTAAAGGCAGTAGATTCTGTTGTCAAACAGCTCTAACTGCCAAGAAATACTTCCTAATATTGAGGTAGAATCTCTTTTCCTGCAGCTCGAATCCATTGCTCTGTGTCCTAATCTCTAGAGCAGCAGTAAACAAGCGAGTCTACTCCTCAATATATCTTTTCAAATATTTAAACATAGCTATCATGTCCCCTGTCAACTTTTCTTTTCCGGGATAAATACATCCAGTTCCCTAAGCTGCTCCTCATAGGGCTTGCCTTCTAGACCTTCCAGAAATACATGGGTACTAGAAAAAACAGGCCTGAAATCTCCCTAGAAGTCAGAGAGGGCTAAATTGAGACTCTCCTACTTTGACCACATCCTGAAAAGAAGCAACTTGCTATGAAAGACAATAATGTTTGCTAAAATAGGGAAAGGGAGAAAATGTATTCCAGATGGATAGATCTGAGCGTGCAAAATCTAGCAAGGCAGCTAGAAACAGCATGATCTGGAGATCTCTCATTCAAAGTTGAGGTTGACAATAACAAAAAATGCAGCTTGTTTGCACTTTTTCCTTCCCTTTGGGCTCAAGCAGTCTAAAACCGTGGCATTGAACTTTTGGGAACAAAGAAACACTTGAGTATTCCAAGGCACCTCTATTATTCCTCCCACCCCCTTCCTTAGAAGTATCACTCCACATTGGACATAGCAACAACAAAAATGCAGCCTAGAATATGCTGAAGAAACAACAGAAACAGTTTGCATGCACACTGTAGAATGAATGCAGTTTGATTAAAAACAGTAAAATACAGTGATTGCTGCAGGTAAAAGCAACAGTAATCAATCTCAGTTCATAAATAATCTAAATATGGTCAAAGGCTTGTCAGAAAAGCCATCTGGGGTCTAGCCTGATCTTCCTCGGGAGAAGGCCCTCTCTCTCGTCCTCACCAAACGTACTTGAGATGGAGGTGGGACTGAGAGGAGGGCCTCCCCGGTAGATCTAAAGCCCGTGTCGATTCACAGAAAGAGATGCGGCCTCGAAGATAGCTTGGACCCGAAGCGTGTAGGCCTTTATAGGTAATAACCTGCACTTGGGTTCAGAAACTCATTGGCAGCCAGTGGAGCTCCTTTAGCAGGGACATGGTATGCTCCTTATAACCAGCTCCAGATAGTAATCTGGCCACCGACCTTTGCACTAACTGCAGTTTCAGAGCCGTCTTCAAAGGCAGCCCCACGTAGAGGGCATAGTCCATTCCAGATGTTACTAAGACATGGACCACCGTGGTCAAGTCAGACTTTCGAGGTATGGTCACAGCTGGCACACAAGCTTTAATTGTGCGACGGGCCTCCCAGCCACCGCCGACACCTGAGCTTCAAGCGTCAGTGCTGACTCCAGGAGGACCCCCAGACTACGGACCTGTGTCCTCAGGGGGAGTGTAACCCCATCAAGCACAGGTTGCCACCCTATACCCCGATCAACCTCGCGACTGACCAGGAGGACCTCTGTCTTGTCTGAATAAAGTTTAGCTTGTTAGCCCTCAGCCAGTCCATCAGAGCAGCCAGGCACTAGTCCATGGCCTAATGCAGTGGTTCCCACCTTGCGGTCTGCAAAAACTAAAATATGGTCTGCGGCCTCACAGTTACTACTATGGATAATAATACAGCCCAACCAAAAATTTGTTTTTCTTGGTATCTTTGTTTTTCGGCCTGTTCCTGGGGTTATTTGAGGTGCTGATTCAGAAAATTGCATTGGATAGACCACATCAGCTCTAGATTATTAAATAAAGTTTTCTGTGGGTGAGCAGATGGCGACTACTGGATGGCATATGTTCTGTATCAGAAACTAGAGCTGATGTGGTCTATCCAATTCAACTTTTTGAATCAACACCTCAAATAACCAAAGCAAAACTAAAGTTGACCAAAAACTGAATCGTAACCCTTTTGGTACTTATGTCGGAGAGTGATTCCTGGTCAAAGTTGTCCTTGGTCAAAAAAAAGTTGGGAAAGACTGGCCCTTTGCTACAGAATCCTGGGCTTTATAGTTTGGTGATGCACTGGCACTCTTCGGCAGAGAAGGCTAGAGACTGCAACTCCCAGGATTTATTAGCATGGGGCCATAGGCAGTGAAATTGTTGTCAAATTGTATTCATTCTAGCCGATGCATCCACAATGTCAGGCATGGGCAAACTTGCCCCTCCAGGTGTTTTGGACTTCAACTCACACAATTCCTAATAGTCTACTGGCTGTTAGGAATTGTGGGAGTTGAAATCCAAAACACCTGGAGGGGCAACGTTTGCCCATGCCTGCACAATGTGCTTGGAAAGGAGGGGAAGGATGATGAAAACACCAAACTATTGGAAGCTAAGCAGTACTTGGATGCAAGTCCACCAAATGAATCTGGGAGTTATAGTTCACCTACATCCAGAGAAACTATGACCCCACCGACTATGGACTGGGACCAAACTTGGCACAGAGAAGCCTCATGACCAACTGAACATACTGCAGGGGTTTAGGGGAATGGACCTTGATTTTGAGAGTTGTAGTTCACCTACATCCAGATAGCACTGAACCCAGCTGACGTCAGATCTGGGCCAAACATGGCACACAGACCCAGCATGACCAACTGTGCGTACAGGCCTGGTTTGGGGGTGATTGACCTCGGATCTGAGAGTTGTAGTTCACCCTTACCCAGAGAGCCCTGAACCCTGACGACGACGGATCTGGACTAAACTTGGCACAGACCCAACATGACCAACTGTGTGTACAGGCCTGGTTTGGGGGTGATTGACCTCGGATCTGGGAGTTGTAGTTCACCCTTATCCAGAGAGCCCTGAAACCTGTCAACGACGGATCTGGACTAAATTTGGCACACCGACCCAACATGGCCAACTGTGCATACAGGCCTGGTTTGGGAGTGATCGCCCTGGGATATGGGAGTTGTAGTTCACCCTTATCCAGACAGCACTGAACCCAGCCAAAGACAGATCTGGACCAAACTTCAGTGATACCGTGTTTTCCCGAAAATAAGACATATTATATATTATATTATATTAATTTTTGTTCCCAAAGATGCTCTAGGTCTTATTTTTCCATGAAGAAGAATTCACATTTATTGTTGAACAAAAAATGAACACTGATATACTGTACAGTAGTTGTCATCACAAACCACCATAACCAGACAAACTGTGAATCCTATCAAGAATTTCTTGTTACTACCAATAATTCCATGTACAACACTCTATGATACGTACATTTACCGATCCTGCATGCTCTGGTGTTCTGTTCAATGGGCATGCTTCCAAACAAAAACTTTGCTAGGTCTTACTTTCGGGGGAGGCCTTATATTTAGCAATTCAGCAAAACCTCTGCTAGGTTTTATTTTCTGGGGATGTCTTATTTTAGAGAAAACGGGGCATTACCTAACATCCCAAAACAAACAATGCCTTCTGCTTCCAAGCTAGTTTTCCAATATAAGCAACTTGTTTTTTGCAAGGCTGGGAGGAGCAAGCAAGACAGTGACTCGCTGTCCGGGAGAGGGGATTCCGGGATCCTTCCCCCAGAGTCCTTTTCCTTGGCTTGTTTTGTGCCGGGACCTTATGTTGCCAACCAATCTACCTCCACGCCCTGGCCGTCTTAGGCGAGAGGAAGCCCCAAAGTAAAAGCAACAAGACGGAGTTGCTTTGCCAAGAAGGAAGAGAAGGTGCAAAGCAAGGAGTGCGCGCGGAGCAAAGTTTCCTCCCCAAATCCCGCGCCCAAAAAGGCGACTCACCGGCAACGGGTCCCCGTGTTGCGCACAGGCTCCTGCTCTTCCCTCTCCTCCTTTTCCATCCGCCAGAGCGGCCACCAGCAGCCTCAGGGGCCGAGGAAGAAGAGGAGGAGGGGGCGGCATCGCCCTCCACCTCCCGGAGCAGCCCCGCAGCAGCTGCTTGGCCGCAGGGAGCATCTCTGCCCTCCTCTCTCTCGGTCTCTGTGTCTCTGCTTCCGCGCGACTGAAGCGGAAAGGCGCTCCGTCGGAGGGCGAGGCTGGAGTAGGGAGGGAGTTGAAGGAGGGAAGAGGGAGGGGGTTAAAGGGGAAGGCGCTCCTTGTCCTCCCTTCGGTGCTGCTCGCTTCCTCCTCCTCCGTTCGGCCGACAGAAAAACAACGAACCACCCGCAAAACAAGGAGTCTTATTATTTAAAAAAAATGCATTAAAATGTTACGGATATCATTCATCCGTACCTCTGTCTCTCTCATCATCCCATCACAAAACCAGAGGGATAGAATTCCCTCCTAATTCATTCCGGGTGCATCTAAACTTAGAAGTACAATAATCTCACATTGGAGCCCTGGTGGCAAAGTGTGTTAAAGCGCTGAGCTGCTGAACTTGCAGACCTAAAGGTCCCAGGTTCAAATCCCAGGAGCGGCGTGAGCGCCCACTGTTAGCTCCTGCTTCTGTCAACCTAGCAGTTCGAAAACATGCCAATGTGAGTAGATCAATAGGTACTGCTCCGGCGGGAAAGTAAAGGCAGTCATGCCGGCCACATGACCTTGGAGGTGTCTACGGACAACGCCGGCTCTTCGGCTTAGAAATGGAGATGAGCACCAACCCTCAGAGTCAGACATGACTGGACTTAACGTCAGTGGAAACCTTTACCTTTAGTCTCACATAAATGGGCCAGCAGAACGTTGGGTAAGCGAAAATGTTGGATAATAAGGAGGGATTAAGGAAAAGCCTATTAAACGTCAAATTACTTTGTTTTTACAAATAAAGCACCAAAACATCATGTTTTACAACAAATCGACAGAAAAAGCAATTCAATACACGGCAACGTTATGTAGTTGTTACTGTATTTATGAATTTAGCACCAAAACATTGCAATGTATTGACAACATTGACTATAAAAACATTGGCTGCTAACAAATTAATTACAAATAAAGATAGAATGGCATAAAATAAACTTGCAGTAACAACATTGGCGGAACTTAAATCTGTAAAAAGTTCAGTCCTAGCTTCCTAGAGAAATAACAGTGGATCTGGGCAGGAGGCGGATCGCGTTGGATAATCCAGAACGTTGGATAAGCGAGACTCTACTGTAATGCAGTTTGACACCACTTTCACTGTCCTGGCTCAATGCTCTACAGTACTATCATAATTGGAGTTCTAATTTTCAAAGGTCTTTAGCCTTGTTTTATCGAAGGCTTCCATGGCCGGAATCGCTGGGTTGTGTGTTTTCCGGGCTGTATGGTCATATTCCAGAAGCATTCTCTCCTGACGTTTTGCCTGCATCTATGACAAGCATCCTCAGAGGTTGTAAGGGCTGTTGGAAACTAAGCAACTGAGGTTCACATATCTATGGAATGTCCAGGGTGGAAGAAAGAACTCTTGTCTGTTTGAGGCAAGCATGAATGGTGCAATTCGCCACCTTGGTTAGCATTGAATGGCCTTGCAGCTTCAAAGTCTGGCTTCTTCCTCCCTGGAGGCCCTTCCACACAGCCATATAACCCAGAATATCTGCTTTGAACTGGATTATCTGAGTCCACACTGCCATATATCCCAGTTAAAGCAGATATTGTGGGATTTTATTCAGCTGTGTGGAAGTGGCCTGGGGGCATCCTTTGTTGGGAGGTATTAGCTGGCCCTGATTGTTTCATGTCTGTTATTGCTGTTTCCAGGGCTTGTTTTTCAAAGTGTTCCATGTAGAAATTTGCTATGACCGGGCTGAGAGGGCTCCCCATGGCTACTCCATCTTTTTGTTCATAGAATTCATTGTTCCACTGGAAGTAGACAATGTGGACAAGTCTACATAGGAACTACCAAGCACAGCATTGTCCAAATACAAATCAAGAAATAGGAAAGGCACTGCAGACTAATCCAACCGGAGAAGTCAGCCATAGCTGAGTACTTGATGGACTAACCTGGACACAGCATATTATTTGAGAACACAGAAATGCTGGGCCACTCTCACAACTACCATGTCAGACTACATTGAGAAGCCATTGAAATCCACAAGCATGTGGGCAATTTCAAACAGAAAAGTGGAAACCATGAAAATGAACACTATCTAGCTACCAGTATTAAAAGACTCTAAAATCAGAACAGTAAATAAAGAACAACACTCTGAAAACTGGGGAATTCCAGACAGGAAACAATCAGGGCCAGCTAACACCACCCAACAAAGGATTCCCCCAGGCAGGAAGCAACCAGGTCTTGAAGCTGAGAGGTTTGTCAATGCTTATCAAGGTGATTAATTACAACACTCACACTTGCCTTCAACAGACAAGAGTTCTTTCTCCCACTCTGGACCTTCCACTGATATATAAACTCCACATGCCTAGTTTCCAACAGACCTCGCAACCTCTAAATGTGCCTGCCACAGATGCAGGTGAAATATCAGAAAAGAATACTTCTGGAACATGGCCATACAGCCCGGAAAGCTCACTGCAATCTTATATTATTATTTTTCATATGCAATCCAAGTTTCATATATGTAAACCATGCAAGAAACGGAGAAGCTAAAAAGAGAACAGAGGAGATGCAGATTAAAAACAATGTAGGAAGAAAAGGCAAAAGTGACTTCCACCCTCCTCTTCTGCCCTTGCTGAAGTCTATCATTCACCGTACCTCTCTCTCATCTTCCTCATTAATCATCCCAACACAAAAACAGAATGATAGAATTCCTTCCCTCCCAATTCACTCTCGATGCATCTACACTTAGAAGTAATGAAGTTTGACACCGCATTCACTGTCCTGGCTCAATGCTCTACTATCATAATTGGGAGTTATAGTTTTCAAAGATCTTTAGCCTTCTTTGCCAGAAAGCTAGTGCCTCAGCAAACTACAACTCCCAGCATTCTATAGCATTAGGTCATGACAGTTAAAAGTGGTGACAAACTGCCTTCATTTGATAGTGCACCCTCAGTTTGCTGCAAGAAAAGAACCACAAAGACATGGTTGTTAATGAAGGCTGCAAGCCTAGGGGAAGCTAATGATATACCACAAAAATCTGTGTGTGCCCAAGTCTCGCTATTTACAATGGAGTAGTAATATGCCGCCCTTATATAAAATGGCAAAATCAAACCTGTATGAAATCCTATCTATGTACATCTCTCCCTCTAGAAAGTTAGCTTCCCACTTAAATCCAAAAGAGAGAAATGGCTCTACAAAGTACAATTAGACTGGTTTCCACCCTCTTGAAGGGATTCAAAGACAACGGAACTCAAGATGGAGCTCTTAGGGAAGGAATGGAGGGCAAAAAATAATTGTTTGGGCCTTAATGCTCACTTTGATGTACCGACTGCAGGTAGTTTAGGGGACAAAGGGCCTGAGGTCACTGTGCAACTTCAAGTCATTTCTGACTTCTGGCTACACTCAGCCAAACCAATCAGTTTTCTTGGCCTTGCTCTCAGGCTGAGAAAGTGAGTTTCCCGAGGTCATCCAACAGATTTCCAAGGACACTGGCTAAGATTTCTGGGAGATGCATTTGAAAGGATGTGATATGGAAGATCGAGTCATCTTGTTTTCTGCTTCTCCAGTGACACAGAACAGTGTATTCAAACTATAGTACCCTGTTTCCCCGAAAATAAGACAGGGTCTTATATTAATTTTTGCTCCCAAAGATGCACTAGGTCTTATTTTCAGGGGATGTCTTATTTTTCCATGAAGAAGAGCTCACATTTATTGTTAAACAACAAAATGAACATTTATTATATACTGTAAAGTAGTTGTCATCACAAACCAGCATAACCAGACAAACTGTGAATCCTATCAAGAATTTCTTGTTACTACCATTATTTACATGTGCAACAATCCATGGTACCTCTTGCAGTTTAGGTTTCACAAGGTTTCCACACTGATTTCTCTCTATTCTAGTTTCAATGTAGTCATGAATGATGAATAATATAATATACTATAATAATAATATGATAATATAATAATAATATAATGATATACAATATATTAATTAGATAATATAATAATCGGGTATAATAACATAATATGATAATAATATGGTATTAATAGGATAATATAATAATGGGATATAATAACAAAATAGCATAATAATATAATAATAATAGGATAATATAATAGAATAATAGAATGGTATAAAATATATTAATAAGATAATATAAAATGGAATATAATAACAGAATAATAATATAATAATATGAAAATATAATAGAATAATAATAGAATAATAATATAATGATATAATAATAATAATAATAATAGAAAAAATATAATATAATGATATAAAATATATTAATAGGATAATATAATAATGGGATATAATATAGTAACAGAATATGATGATAATAATATGGCAATAGAATAATAGTATAAAATAATGTTTCAGGGCATAGGATAGGAATAAGGATGAGAGGAGAATCCCAATGCGTCCTGTACCTTTAAGGAGCCTTGGGGACGAGTGGAAAGCCCTCTTCCTTCCTTCCCTCCCACCCTCCCTTGCCCGGGCTCCAGGAGCCAATCAGAAGCCTCTGGGAAGAAGGCAGCATGGCCAGGAGGGAGACGGAAGGAAGGAAGAAACGGCAGCGCAGCAGCCGCCACGGAAGGTTTTTCAAACCGTGGCTGGGGGACAGGCAAGGCAGGGAGGGAGGGAGGCACAGAAAGCAAGCACTTTCCCTCCCTCCCTCCCTCCCTCTGGTGTGTGTATGAGTGCTGCTTTAGCCCTGCAGCCATGCTTCCCAATGGAACTCTGCTGCAGCCTTAGTTGCTAGGTCTTACTTTCAGGGGAGGCCTTATATTTGGCAATCCCCCCAAACCCCTGCTAGGTCTTATTCTTTGGGGAGGTCTTATTTTCAGGGAAACACGGTAAAAGATTCCGCCAAAACATCAAGAATTTCCTTACAGCAAAAGTTGTTCGGCAGTAGAATATTCCACCTCAGAGCCCTTCCCTGTAGGTTTTTCAGCAGAGATTGGATGGGCATCTGTCAGGAATGCTTTGTGTGTTGCTGCATGTCAGAAGGGGGTCGGAACTAGATGGCTGTTATGGTTTCTTCCAACTCCTTGATACTATAAGATTACAATGTAATAACAGAGCCCCCAATGGCGCAGCAGGTTGAACCGCTGAGCTGATGAACCTGTTGACCGAAAGGTCGGCGGTTCAAATCCGAGGAGCGGAGTGAGCTCCTGCTGTTATCCCCAGCTTCTGCCAACCAAAAAGTTCGAAAACATGCAAATGTGAATAGATCAATAGGTACCGCTCCGGCAGGAAAGTAACGGCGCTCCATGCAGTCATGATGGCCACATGACCTTGGAGATGTCTACGGACAACGCCAGCTCTTCGGCTTAAAAATGGAGATGAGCACTGACCCCCAGAGTCGGACACGACTAGACTTAATGTCACAGGAGAAAATCTTTACCTACAATATAATAAGTAGCAGCAGTAAATAAAGCAATAAAAATAACAAAAAATAACAAGTAACAATCGCATCAGTAGAATAATGATAAAATTGTGAAGCAACGTAGTATAGAATGAAAAATAAACATGGTCTAGTTTAGTCCAGCAATTTAAAAATGGAGAATGAATGATGCCTTGCACATACTTTATATGCTAGATGCAAGATGAAATATAAAACACATTTTCACATCAAGATATTTTCTCGCCATTAGCCAAAGCTTTTAAACATGAATAGCCCACATACTGTTCCGTGGCATTTCTCTTCCCAAGGCATGCTGAGTCCTGCAAAAAGCATGTCAACCAAATGATTTGACAGCACAAACTAATGCTTAAATTCAGACAGGTTTTTAAGAATTTTTCTTCTTCACTATTACTCTTAGCAGGCAACATGGGTAACACTATTTTCAGATACACCATGGTAAAGAGGGTAGATAAATATAATAAAGCTTTCAAGAGCCTTAAAGCTTGGCTCATGTGATGAACCATGGGCCTTGTAGTCCTGCTCAGGACATTGTAATTCCTGATGAAGATGAAAACTTGGGTTTTTTACCTTCCCAGTCTGAACTGGATTCCTCTCAGCCAGATCTTTCCCAGGCAGATCTGGAAACTTTGCACCTGCAAGAAAGTTGTGCCCCAGAAGTATGTCAAACAACCCCAGAGCCTACTTCTCCCGTGTTCTTGCGCCGGGAGTTTTGTAAACAACAGAGAAGTTTGGATTCAGCTTCGCGCAGGAGTGCGAGGATAGCAGCTAAGAATGTTGCCAATTAACATTGGTTCTCGTGAGAATCTTTAAGGAGTTTAACATCTGGTCTCAGAGTTTAGCTTTCGTTTCTGATTCCCAGAGAACCGCTCTGGTGAGAAAGTTGGACTCTATATAGGTGTTTTGCCCGCGTAGCAACTTCGCGGAGTCAATTCGTCAGCCTACGGAGCGAGTTGTGTCTGGACAGCGCGCTCCGATTCAAGCCTCGCTTCAGCTCAAGCCTTGCCTTGCTATCCAGCCTTCGCCTTGCTTCCCAGCCTTGTTTACCTACGGACTTTGCCTTGTTTCCCAGGACTAATCCTTGCCTTGTTTCACGGATTTTACCAAGTTATTCCACGGACCTTGTTCTTGTTCTTAGTTACCTTGTTCCACGTTCAAGCCTTGTTTCAAGTATCAAGTTATTTCCTAGCCACGCTCAAGTTTTATGGACTAAAGGACCTTGTCATCTCCCCTCACTTTGCTTGGCAAAGTGAGTGTTTCGGTTATTGGATTACAACTTTGGACCTTAATATTTCTCATTGGACATTGCTTTTTTGGACTAATTCTGACCTTTCCTGAAGGGTCTAATTCTGGACTATTTTCCACACTTGTTTTTATTAACTTTATATATTCCTTCAATAAAGATATTAGTTAGATCCTGGCCTCTGTGTATGGTTATTGGTGCCTCTGCCGCCTGGGTCGTGACAGTTTGACTCCGCCACCCATAAGCACCAACTAACCGAGGCCAGGATGTCTACCGGAGCCGCGCCGGCTGGACAGCCGCTCAGCTACACCATCAGCAAGGACGAAGTGGACCGCATCCGTGACAGACTCAACGCGCAGGATGGAGAAATAAAAGGGTTGAGGGAGCGCGGAGTTCGCCTCCCGGCCATGGCGTTGCCTACCAAGTTTTCTGGAGAAGCTGCTAAGGTTCATGTTTTCCGCCGCCAATGTCAAGCTTATCTAGAGGCCCGTGATGCCGAGTTTCCCCAAGAAGACATCAAGGTGGCGTGGGTCTACAGTCTTCTAGATGGACCAGCGGCTAGCTGGGCGACGGCCCTGTTTGATCAAGCCTCCCCCCACCTAAATTCAGCACAACGCTTCTTGGATCACCTTAAGGAGACCTGGGGAATCGAGGACAATTTGGAGGCAGCCGGTCACAAACTCCGGCGCCTCCTTCAAGGAGACAGGCCCATGTCTCAGTACATAGCCGAGTTCCGCGTGCTGGCCCACAACACCGGCTGGAACGATGTAGCCCTCAGAGGACAATTTCGGGAGGGTCTCAACATTGAAATGCTGGAAGAAATCTCCAAGGTGGATCCTCCCCAGACCCTCGAGGCACTCATTGATCAATGTTTACGGGCTGAAGTCATGATTGCCAACAGGAAACAATGGGTTCGAGGCCAGGGCGGTAGAGCCGGGGCAAAACCCCCCGCTCCCGCCAGTGTTCAGCCACGTCCGGTGTGGAGACCCCCGCCGCCAACCCCATACCCCAGAGGAGGCGAGGAGGTGCCGATGCAGTTGGGCAATGTGCGTCCCAGACTAGATGCCGCCGAGAAGGCCCGTCGTCAACGCTTGAACCTCTGCTGGTACTGCGGGAACGGGGGCCACTTCGCCAGAGAGTGCCCAGCCAAAGGGAAGCCTGCCGCCCGTCTTGCGGCGGCGTCCTCCACGGAGTCGAAGGCGTCTGAGCCGACTGGCACACAGCCGGCGGGGGAAGCCAACGACCGGGTGTAGAGAGGCTCGCCAACCCGGTCAAAAAATCCATCCAAGAGCCGCCAACTGGGGTCCTGTTCCTTCTCGTGGTCACATTATGGTCAGCAAAAAGGGGACCCGTCATGATCCACGCCATGATAGACTCTGGAGCTACCAACAATTTCATCGATAGAGAGTATGCCGACTCTCTGGGATTACAATATCATGATTTCAAGAATGCCCGTGTGGTGCAAGCCATAGACGGCCGTCCCCTCAAGACGGGCCCCGTAAGCCAGTGGTCGGAACCCACCAGGATGTGGATAAGGGAACATATGGAAGAGATTTCCTTCTTTGTTACCGAGGTTCCCCATTTCCCTGTGATTTTGGGAATTCCATGGCTGACACTCCACGACCCTAACATCTCCTGGTCCAACAGAGAACTGCAGTTTGCTTCACCGTACTGCCAAAACCATTGCCTCGTAGCCAAGGTATGCCATGCCACAGACTCCGAGCCCATCATCACCTTGCCAAAGAAGTACTCCGAATATTGGGATGTATTCAATGAGAAAGAAGCCGAAAAATTACCCCCACATAGACCTTATGACTGTGCCATTGACTTGGTGGAGGGGGCCCCGATCCCGCGAGGGCATCTCTACTCCCTGACTGAACCAGAGCAAGAAGCTCTCAGGGAATTCTTAGAGACAAACCTTCGCAAGGGGTTCATCAGACCCTCTCAATCCCCAGCCGCCTCCCCAGTGATGTTTGTGAAGAAGAAGTCAGGGGAATTACGCTTGGTGGTGGACTACAGAGCATTGAACAATATCACCAAGCGGAACAGCTATCCCCTGCCCTTAATCTCGGATCTACTGGACCGACTTCGAGGAGCCAAGGTCTACACCAAGCTGGATCTTCGGGGGGCTTATAATCTAGTTCGCATCAGAGAAGGGGACGAGTGGAAGACCGCCTTCCAGACTAAATTCGGATTATTCGAGTCCCGAGTTATGAATTTCGGTTTATGCGGAGCTCCCGCAACGTTCCAGCATTTTGTCAACGATATTTTTCAGGACTATCTAGACAGATTCTTGATAATCTACCTGGACGATTTTTTGGTGTTTTCCAGATCACAATCAGAACATGAGAACCACGTCAAAATGGTGTTGCAACGATTGCGGGATCATGGACTTTATGCCAAGCTAGAAAAATGCGCTTTTGATCTACAAGAGGTAGATTTCCTTGGCTACCGCATCTCGCCTCTAGGGCTTTCCATGGATCCAGCCAAAGTTTCAGCAGTATTGGAATGGCGGGCGCCAACTAACAAGAAAGAGGTGCAGCGTTTCTTGGGGTTCGCGAACTACTACCGCAAGTTCATTCCAGATTTTGCCCGCTGGTCCGACCCCATCACTAGCTGCATCCGTGGAAAGCAGCCTTTCCGCTGGACTGATCAAGCAGAGAAAGGGTTCCAGCAACTGAAGAAACTATTCACCTCCCAGCCAATTCTACAGCACCCAAATCCTGGAACCCCTTTTGTGGTGCAAGCGGACGCCTCTGATGTGGCAATTGGGGCTGTACTCTTACAACCGGTGGGAGAACACCTCCATCCCTGTGCCTTTTATTCTCGTCAACTAACCACACCAGAGAGGAATTACACCATTTGGGAAAAAGAACTACTGGCCATAAAGGCAGCCTTTGAAACTTGGAGACATTGGCTAGAAGGGGCCAAATTCCCCATTGAAGTCCACACTGATCATCGTAATCTAGAACATCTAAGAACTGCCCGCAAACTAAATCAGAGGCAGCAACGTTGGGCTTTATTCTTTGAACGTTTCAACTTCCAGATCCATTACGTGACCCCAGCTCAAACCAAGCAAGCAGACGCCCTGTCACGTAAACCGGAATACGCTGCAGGACGCAAGGAGACCTTTGAATCCCAACTGCTACAACCTGAGAACTTTGCCACGCTCACAGTGGGGAACACCAAATCCAGTCCCATTGGTTCAACTTCCCCTACTCCAGGACCCATCTGTGCTCAAGAAATCAGGGCTAGTCAGCAAGCAGATGCCTGGGCGCAGGACCAACTTCGCCAAGGTCTGCATTTTCCCTTTTCGCTTAAAGATGGGCTGCTCTGCTATAGAAATCATGTTTATATCCCACCCGGACCGGGCAGGGAAAAAGCGCTTCGTCTGTGTCATGACTGCAAACCAGCAGGACACTTCGGACTATTTAAAACCATGCATTTGATCCTAAGAGATTTTTGGTGGCCCAAGATCCGCAAGGATGTGGAAAAATATGTCAACACCTGCCCAGTATGCCAGCGCTCCAAGATACGAAGGGAGAAGCCCTCAGGGCTTTTACACCCCCTTCCTACCCCATCTCGCCCATGGGAAATAATTTCCGCGGATTTCATCACTGACCTACCACCTTCCTGTGGATTCACCACGATCTTAGTGGTGGTGGACCTATTCACCAAGTTAGCCCATTTCATTCCCTGCGAAGGCCTCCCCACGGCCAAAGAAACTGCGGATCTATTTCTTCAGCATGTTTTCAGACTACATGGATTGCCCAAGAGTTTAGTCACAGACCGTGGATCTCAATTCACCTCTCGTTTTTGGAAGGCACTACAAAAACTACTGGGCATAGACTCTCGCTTATCTTCAGCTCATCATCCCCAAACAGATGGGCAAACGGAGCGCACTAATGCCACTTTGGAGCAGTATCTTCGCTGTTATGTAAACTACCAACAGGACAATTGGGCTTCTCTGTTACCACTGTCTGAGTTTGCCTACAATAATGGAGTTCAAGCTTCTACAAAAGAAACGCCGTTCTTTGCAAACTACGGTTTCCATCCACGTTTCTTTCCCCCTGTCATTGAAACTTCAGAAGTTCCCGCAGCAGAGGATTGGCTGCAGGAACTCACAGCGGTGCAACAACTTTTGCTCCAGCAACTGGACCAAGCCAAGGAGGACTATAAACGCCACGCCGACAAACACCGCCAGCCGGGCCCCGAAATCAAGGTAGGAGATCGGGTTTTTCTGTCCACTCGCTTTCTGCCCTCCCACCGCCCATGCCGGAAGTTAGATGCCCGTTTCATTGGCCCCTATCCAGTGGTGGCGCAATTAAACCCCGTGACTTTCAAACTCCAACTTCCGCGTTCAATGCGCATTCACCCAGTGTTTCACCGTTCCCTGCTCCTTCCGGCGGATGGTGTGCGTCCTGATACAGACCAACCGGCCCCCCCTCCTGTTTTGATGAATGGGGAGGAGGAGTTCGAGGTTGAGGACATTTTGGATTCTCGCTTTCATCGCCGCCGCCTACAATATCTCATTGACTGGGTGGGTTTTGGGCCTGAGGAACGCTCTTGGGAAGACGCCTCCACAGTCCATGCTCCTGATCTAACCCGTCGCTTCCATCTGACCTATCCCACCAAACCGCGACCTCGCGCCTCGGGGAGAGGACCCCAGTTTGGGAGGGGCCCTGAGGAGGGGGATAGTGTGATGAACCATGGGCCTTGTAGTCCTGCTCAGGACATTGTAATTCCTGATGAAGATGAAAACTTGGGTTTTTTACCTTCCCAGTCTGAACTGGATTCCTCTCAGCCAGATCTTTCCCAGGCAGATCTGGAAACTTTGCACCTGCAAGAAAGTTGTGCCCCAGAAGTATGTCAAACAACCCCAGAGCCTACTTCTCCCGTGTTCTTGCGCCGGGAGTTTTGTAAACAACAGAGAAGTTTGGATTCAGCTTCGCGCAGGAGTGCGAGGATAGCAGCTAAGAATGTTGCCAATTAACATTGGTTCTCGTGAGAATCTTTAAGGAGTTTAACATCTGGTCTCAGAGTTTAGCTTTCGTTTCTGATTCCCAGAGAACCGCTCTGGTGAGAAAGTTGGACTCTATATAGGTGTTTTGCCCGCGTAGCAACTTCGCGGAGTCAATTCGTCAGCCTACGGAGCGAGTTGTGTCTGGACAGCGCGCTCCGATTCAAGCCTCGCTTCAGCTCAAGCCTTGCCTTGCTATCCAGCCTTCGCCTTGCTTCCCAGCCTTGTTTACCTACGGACTTTGCCTTGTTTCCCAGGACTAATCCTTGCCTTGTTTCACGGATTTTACCAAGTTATTCCACGGACCTTGTTCTTGTTCTTAGTTACCTTGTTCCACGTTCAAGCCTTGTTTCAAGTATCAAGTTATTTCCTAGCCACGCTCAAGTTTTATGGACTAAAGGACCTTGTCATCTCCCCTCACTTTGCTTGGCAAAGTGAGTGTTTCGGTTATTGGATTACAACTTTGGACCTTAATATTTCTCATTGGACATTGCTTTTTTGGACTAATTCTGACCTTTCCTGAAGGGTCTAATTCTGGACTATTTTCCACACTTGTTTTTATTAACTTTATATATTCCTTCAATAAAGATATTAGTTAGATCCTGGCCTCTGTGTATGGTTATTGGTGCCTCTGCCGCCTGGGTCGTGACAGCTCAACCCAAATTTATAAAGAGCATCTCCAGCTACTCTGGAGGACCTAGAGATTGAAATCTGTGATGAATAATCAAATTCCAAAAAGTTAAAACTTGCAACTGCAGATGGACAACTGGATTTAATATCTTCAATCTAAAAAGTATCAGTGTGGTTTGAGCGATGTTGTTAGGACAACAAATATTCCCAGGATGTTATCATATGCATTTAGGAGTTTATTCTTTTATTATCCAAGTGAAGACTAGAAAAACAAATGATCAGTTTTAGGAAGAAACACAGGAAACTGCCTCAGACTGAGTCACTCCATGGATCCATGTAATCCAGTACTGTAAACAGCTTTCCCAAGACTTTAAACAGGATTCTTGACTAGCCCTATCTGTACACTTAGTGGTCTCCCATCCAGCTGTTAAGTGACACTGCACAGGTTAGCTTTCAAAATCAGAAGGCTAGGTGTGTTCACAATTGTCTGTATATTTAAATGTAACTGCTGCATGGAATAGCGCAGCATGAATCCATTGTGGCAGTCTAAGTGACTCAGATGGCATAGTTATCACCAGTGAAAAGTGGCAGAAGGCAGAAAAAAATTGCTTCATTTACTCACACAATGTCTTACATTTACTCTTAAGAGGTAATATGATCAAGTAGAAGTACCTGTAACCCTCAGCTGTTGAAAGGATTACAAGATTATGTATGTCAAGTGCTCTGAACGCTTAGAAGAGCTATTGCAAATACAAAAGGTTTAGTGTTACAGATTTCAGTATTGCAAACGTAAGGAATGGATACTTAAGAGAATCCTTAAAAAAGAACAAGGACTTACTTATCAGAGTTCAGTGTTGATCAGCAATCGAACTATTTGCCAACAGTAGAAAACACTTGTCACTATTTAGTCCTTTCTGCTTATAGATCAGATGCAAGTGAAAGGACTAAATAATTCAACGGCTTGTTATCAACAGATCTAAGGCAAGAATCCTATACTATATACATTTAATATTTCTGAATTAGACATGTACATTAAACTCACTTGAAAATTAACCAAGGTTTACCTTTCCCTTTGCAGAAGTCATTACAGGAGCTTTACAGGAATCATCCTCTTCTTGTTGAGCATTAGCCAGCAATTCACCTGACAGAACTGTTTTTAGCATTATACAGTCGTATGGGGAAATGAATGTCTACATGCTAGTATTTTCAAATTAACAGGCAGCGAATATCTTACTGAAAGCACGTACTTCTGAGATGTATTTTTCAAAATGATTTTATATAGAAAATATAGAAGAATAAAAGTTATGGTTTTACAGATAATTTACCATACATCATGGCTTTGGATGCTTTTGGATATTCGGCATTTAGCTCCACCAGAACAGTTTTATTCCAAAATAATTGCTTGTTAGGATCACACATACATATCTGACACATTCATGGTTCCGTGACATATAATTTCAGCCTGTTTTGACCAATATTAATTTGATGCATTTTATCCACCCATACTGGGAAGTATGGGAAATATTCGCTTTAAAATATTAGGTGATAAGTTTCTGGTTCAAACACAACATCCTCATACATACCCATCAAAATGTGCCATGAACAGAAGCTGAACAAGCAGATTATTTTTGTTTGAAAAATCCTTTGGCATGTTTTTGGTAAATTAAGGTAAATGCAGCGTCACAAATATTTATCTACAAAATAAAAAATTATGAAGGCAAAACCAACAACTAGCTGCATAACATACATTGCAAACAGGTGTAAGTATACAGGGATGTCAATATATATTTAGGGGGATGTATCTGTCAGCTTTTAAAATAAATGTACACATTGGTTTTAAAAATAAAATTATATTTCCTCTTACTCTAGTAAAGATTTTTGTTTTAAAAGTGTTATTTTGTAGCCTTACACATACATGATTCATCATGTTTGCATACGGCTCAGCTTCAAAAATGACATAAAGCAAAGCTAATATTTGGATCACGTGCTGAAGAAACTCCCAGCTTCAAGTGAAATATAAACTTTCTTTAATGTCTCATTGCGGCAAGAGAAAAGGAGAAATCCAGAACCACAATTGTTGCAGAGTATGTTAAGAGGCACTACCCAGTGTAGGGCAGTAGCAGTAAGCCAGCTATATCCTTACACAAATCCCAGTCCAAATTTAGCAACATTCTCATTTATCAGAAATTCTATACAATAAGGTAGTAAACAATTATTCTCAATACAGCAAGCAAAATTAAATATTAGTCTAAAATGTAATAATCGCATAGATATAAAAACACATGATCAAGCAAAATACCTTTAATTAGCTGATCATAAATAAATCCACATAAAAGAACTGATTAAATGAATTATAAAGTTGCATTTTCCTATGTGGATTCAGAATTTTGTCTCAGATGCATCAGTCAACTTTATTCTTTAACTCCAATAGTGATCTGTCATCCAATCACCAACACTGCACCACACTATGCAATCCATACTCTGTAGTTACATTTTTATACATTTTCTTTACAAATGTTATCAGTTCTGTACATTTATATATATATATATGTATATATAATTTCTACAATGTATATACGTTGCATTGAAATTCTGTAATCTTCACAGAGAAAATGGTGAAGTTTTCAAATATGAATTATCTCCTTTACAAATTCATATAAACAGCACGGAACACTGCGCTTTGGCATCTCTGCTGGAAATCATCTGGAAAGATTATCATACTAAATTTTAGGGTAAAGGCTCTCTGATGTCAGATTTCTTTAAGAAATACTATTTCACATCACAATGTCAATTCACCAGCTTAAAGTAGACAGAAGCACCATATTGTTGCACTATAGGAAATGCATACAAACCAGCTGAAAACATACTACTGAAACTGCGTCATAACCATCATTTTTATACCGAAGCAGAACTTTAAAATGTGTATTTTGTCCGTTAGAAAAGGATTCTGAAGAACCCAGGCCTGGTTCTATCACTTCCAGTGTGCTTCTTTCACAGCTGAAAATTGGAATAAGAAGTCCAGAACCAATTTTTGTTGTTTGTTTCCTCCTTCTCATTTACAAATTTGTTGTTGAAGGTGAAGCAAAAATTCATAGTAAGAATATGCTGCCTCTGTCTTGTCTTCAACTAAGTGCTGAAGAAAATCTGCTTTTGCAGGGCTTTCATCCCTGAAACAGAAGAAAACCTCCATCTGAGCTTGTATTTTTTTTTACAATGTTTACAGTTTACTGACATCAATACAGATTTCTAAAAGCCCCCTGTTATCTTATTTAGGTTGGTACAAAGTAACTGAGTAACTATTAGAAATAAACCGGGCATATTCTAAGGGTTATCCAGTCAAAATAAACTGGGCATATTCTAAGGGTCATCTAGTCAGCTTTCATTAACACAATCTAGGATTAGAAAGTTCTTCAGAATTACATGATGGGTCAATAATATGTTAATGACTTCCTGATTTGATATCTCTAAACAGCAAATGACTAGAAGAGGAACTACTGATTAACCTTTCTGTCTTATATCTAAACCTCAATTGTTACCACAAAACTAAATCAAACCAAACCAAAGATTTCCCCACATCATCACTTTCTCATTGTCATTCCTTGTCAATTGTTAGAATCATGTAAACCAGTCCTAGCTACTGTATTTATTCAAGTATAATGTGCCATTGAATGTAATGCACACCTCAATTTTGAAGGTGCACATTACAAAACAAGGATTTGTTGTCTAATGCAATGTGCCCAAGTTGGGAATTGCACGAGGCTGGTGAAAGAGTGTAAATTCTTCTTGCCCATCCACTGCCTGCCACCCTGATGACAGGTCCAACTGTGCAAGAAAGAAGAAGCCATGCCCCACATCCCTTTGCCACAGTCAGCCGGACAGGGGAATGTGGCTTCCCCTTGTTCATCAGCCATGCCTCTGTCTGCCTTCCTTTTGGTTTTGGAGACCTTGTGAAGGTCAGTTAGGAAGCTGCATCCTTTGCCTTGGCCTGGCAGAGGGATGCCCTTGGAGGGGAGCAGGCACATTTACATTCACAATTCTAATGCACCATCAAATGTAACACACATCTTAGTTTTGGCTATGTAATTTAGTGAGAATTATACTTGAGTAAGTAGGGTATTATCTGCTGCTGCACACTGGTTTTGTTACTACTGAGACTAAGGCTTAAAGTGGAGTGACTTCTCATTTCTTCTAAAAAGATGTTGCCTACTGTACTATAAAACTCCAAACTACATTCTGTGTGCAGTTGCGTCTGAGAAATAAGATGTGTCTTATTGCTTGGAAAGAAAGGCTTTGCCACATAAAAAAGAGAAGCACTCCCTCCACTCATAATTTGAACAGCTGAAAGAAGGCAATGCCACTGAAACCTTTTCTACACTGAAACCAACAGTTCACTATGTAAACTAAAAGAATTTTCAGCTTAAAATAGCATTGCTGATACATATTAATACTCACTTTATTACTAGAAGTACTGGACTTAGTGGTTTGCTCTCCTTAAGCCAGGATATAAAAGACCTCGTTCGTTCTGAAGAAAGATTATCTAATTCAGGAAGCTGCATCTAGAAGAAGGAAACATTATATTTATCACTTCACCCTTTACAACTGGAATTATATTTAAGTTCAGTTAAATGTAAGTGAAGGGTTTCATTAACCAGATTTTTTTTAAAAAAAATACACTATCAAAACTTATTGACACTTATTTGGTCCATGATCTATATTTATTTGATTTTCTTTAATTTAAATAATTTTGGTCTGATGATTATAACACAGTGGCAAAAATATAAAATGATTAAAATACAACCCAACAATAAAATTAATTGAATATTAGAAGAATCAGAAAGAAATCAAATACACTGTTATACTTTCTTTATACATTCTGAAATTGTGGAGGAGATAAAGAACTCCAAACAACATTTAATGTTATAATGTACATGGCTTTCATAGTCCTCATACCGTTGCATGCTTCAAAAATAACTTTACATAAAAATATTAAGGTATTAAGATCACAGACCACAACCCAAAGTTATGATCTGTAAAGCTGTATATGGTTCAGTTTCAGAGTATCCGAGGGACTACATCCCACAAATGCCTGGATTTTGAGATCTTCCAGAAGACAATTATGGAAACATGGTACAAGAAACTATCAATGACTGCTCCCAGGCTCTGTAAGACCCTTCTGCCCTCTCAGAAAAAGGAAATCTATTCTCAGCCTCATAAAAGTTATAAGCAATTCTTTACAAGTACAAGATAATTTAAAATGGAATCTTACCAAATTCTGAGGTACTGATAAATAATTAGGGTATCCAAGGACATCTTTTATGAAGTTATTATCACAGCTTCTTCCAATCCAGATGTAAAATATCTAAAATATGTTAAGAACTGTGTCATTGAAGTAAACATTTTGGTAAGTCATTCAGTTACTAAGATCGATTCAGAACTATATGCTTTTAAAAAACAAATTCAAAATGTTTATTTACATAATTAGGATGACAGTGATTAACTTGATGGTTTAGTAGAAAATAAGTTAACCAGCCCCTCCCAGCAATAACAATGTAACATTCCTTGAAAAACTAAAATTCTCTTATATTAGCCTAACATTTTACTTTATATGTTTGATGTAATAAAACATCAAAGATTACAGATCAGTGAAGTAAAAGAGCCTCAAGTATGCAGCTTACTGTGCCACAGTCCAAAAGAAAAGCTCCTTCTCTAGTTAACTTCTCTGCAGACAATCGTTGAAGAGGAGGTTGAGGTACAACTCTATCATTGACATGTATTGCACCCTATTAGAAAGACAAAACAATGCTGTTAAATTCACTATAACTGTAATTCAAAAATCTTAATGTTGTAGTACATCAATTAAAAAACCTTTGCAAACTTTCATCATGTCTAAGTTTTTTTTCATCAGTTGATAATTAAATCTACTATATAAACTGGAGATTACAACACTTCACAATAACATGGAAATGGAAGTTATAGATTAATATAAAGAAGATCAGGGTTGCTGCCAAGTGTAAAGGAGCAAGAACAAGCCTCAAGAAGTTACATTAAGTGCATCATCTTCAATTTTCTTATACAGTAGAGTCTCACTTATCCAACATTCTGGATTATCCAACGCATTTTTGTAGTCAATGTTTTCAATACATCATGATATTTTGGTGCTAAATTTGTAAATACAGTAATTACTACATAGCATTACTGCGTATTGAACTACTTTTTCTGTCAAATTTGTTGTATAACATGATGTTTTGGTGCTTAATTTGTAAAATCATAATCTAATTTGATGTTTAATAGGCTTTTCCTTAATCCCTCCTTATTATTGAACATATTCGCTTATCCAACGTTCTGCCGGCCCGTTTATGTTGGATAAGTGAGACTCTACTGTATTTCAGCATTAGAAAAGTCTGTAAATTGCCTTAATTCAGCCTTTTATGAGACAATTGCTACTTTCTTCATCAGGGTTGTAATGGAGCCAAGAATCATAGGGAACGAGAAAGAGGATTTTTTTATTAAAACGTATGCTAGCACTATATATTTTTCCTGCAAGGCTTCTCTTGTTTTTTGTTCAGCTTTGGTTCAATCTGCCATTATGAGTTATTCTCAATGTACTGTATAACTGGATAATGCATTTCTGGGTCTCTTGGCAAAACACATGCCTAATGAAGCAAATAAATAACCAAAATATTTTCATCCCTGGTACTCATATTAGATAGAGCAAGTGTACGAACAAAAAAGGAAAACACATGCGAATATACATTACAAATTGGGGGCTCTGAAAGGAATGCAATTCATTTCACTGTTGCCCTGTGTCTAATGTACCTCAACATTCCACTTTAAAAAAAAACATTTTGTCTCAGTTTTCAATTTTACAAACTCTGGTGCTTACCACAGTAACAATAAACTCAAAACAGTGAGAACAAACAAGCAGTCATCAACAGTTTCAACATGCTTTCATAAATGCAAGTGTATTTCCTTGGACCCCAAAAACTAATAGGCAGGGTGCCAGACAAAAACACACTACCAGATCTATTGCCACTGGCCTCCAACAGACAAGAGTTCTTTTCCCCACCCAGGATCTTCCACAGATATATAAACCTTCCTTGCTCATTTTCTCCATATACTTCACAACCTCTGAAGATACCTGTCATAGATGTGGACGAAACCTCTGGAGAGAATATTTCTGGAACATGGCCATATTGCCCAGAAAACACACAACAACCCTGTGATCCTGGCCATGAAAGCCTTCGACAACACATAGATCTATTATTTCTAACCAAGCCCTCTGATACAATTGCATCTACTCAGACCTACAAGACAGACTCAAAACTCTTAAAATTACAACAGGTATTTTTCAGACTACAATAACCACCAAAGGAGGCGAAGAAACAAAACCAACATGGGAAGGTTAATACACAAGAACTATCTACTACAAGATAGACCAAAAATACAAAATGACAGAACACTTAGTAGTTACCTATAATCCACAGCTGAAATTACTCAAATATATCATCAATGAGCCACAACCAGTTCTGAAGAATAACACAACCCTCTCACAAATTCTGGGAAGCAGGCCCTTATTGGCTTACAGGAAGCATCCAAATCTTAAACAACTACATACAGTCCCTGAGTTATAAACAACTGACTTACAAATGACTCCTAGTTAAAACTGGGGATGAGACAACAGGAAGCGAGAGAAATTTACCCCTAGGAAGGGAAATTCACTCCTGAAAGAATTATCCAAAACATACGCACACACAGACACACAGACACAAAGACACACACACACACACACACGGCTCGAGTTACACATAAAATGTACCTGTTCCAACTTACAAACAAATTTAACTTAAGAACAAACCTACAGAAGCTATCTTGTTCATAACTTGAGGGCTTGCCTGTACACACTTACAATAGGATACATAACATAGATGGCAATAAAGAGATAAGACACAAACCCTAATACCATCCGTATCCCCATAACTACTCTGAAGCCAATATTATAGGGGCCAATAACACTCACATCAGAGGTGCATTTACTTGCTCATTGTCCAATGTGATACATGACATCCTATGGTGATTTTACACTGAACAAACAAAACAGTCTCTATACAAGAGTACTGAGGGACACAAATCTGACATTAGAAATGGCAGAATCACCAAAAACCAGTTGCAGAACATTTCAACCTTCCTGGACACAGAGACATCCAGTAGAAGGTTTAAAGGCCATGGTACCTGTAAATATCTGAATAACCTGTATCAAACCCTTCAAATGACCTGCTCAGTCCTTCAAAGCAAGGGGCATAATGTGCACCTTTCTGGATCCTATTACATTCTATCTCACTCCCACAACTGTATAAATATGTTTTATTTCTGAGGCTTAATACCATTCAGTATTGCATCTGAGGAAGTGGTATTATATCCATAAAGGTTCATGCTAAATAAAAGCCAGTTAGTGTCAATGGTGCTACCATGTTTCTATTTCTCTCTCTACCCACTCCTTTTTATGCAGCAAGAGTCTAACATGGCTACTTTATTGAAAACCTCCAACAAGCAGAGGGAGGAGGAGCTGGACAGGTGCAAAAAGACTTCATAAAAAGTAACTTATTTTTAGAGGCTTTGTTTAGTGAGGTATGCTTCTATCTGGGTAATGCTAGAAAACAGATTGGGAATCTTTCAGGACCACTAAGATCTTTATGTTTGAGAACCAAATAGTAAATTAGCTGCTATATTCTGAACCAACTAAAGTTTCCAGTTAATCTTACAAATTATTACTCAATATATGCAATATAAAACATAACATACCTCATCAGTAAGACGGTCTATTCTATACAAACTTGGGTATAACATCTTCATTAAGTGAACCAATGGTTGACTTTTTATTTGGCACATGGTATACACACGATCGTCCAAACGTGTACTTGTGCCTGTTCTAAATGCTTTCTGTTTAAAAATATAGAATCAATCAGTTTGAAGAAAAAAAGTTGGGAGTAATCTGATAATGTGGTCAAATTGGGAACATAGGCATGCACACAACAGTTGCCATTATCTCCACCAGCCATTTTGGCCCTTATGTAATATGGCGAATATAAATGGATCCCAATTCCTCTACAACTTCCTTCACTTTCAGGAGAGATGGTGTTTTAGAAACACACCACTGCTTTCTTTCAGTATATAGAACCAGATGCATAGTCACTGGTTTCCAGCCAATGGAATTTCAATAGAAAATTGTGAAAAGTTAAGGCTAGTAACAGCCTTTCAAAAATAGTTCTTCTAATATTTTTTAAAATTGGATGTGCTGGTATGTTTCCCTTAATTGTTATAACAAAACTACAGGTATGGTTACAAGCACTCAGTTCCAAAAATGCATATAGTGAAGAATTTTGGGAAATAGTGGTGGGATATAAATAAAGTTATTATTAAAAGTTATTAATTTTGACATATAAATCTTCAAGAATTCCAAAAATAATATAAACTGATATATAAGCTTTTATAATGTATAGGTCACCACTTAATTTAAGCAACATTGTTAATGTCTGATACAAGGTAAGAAAAAAAGACATTAACAACTAAGTATTTTCACATAATTCATTGACATTTATCCTTTAAAAACACAGTTGAAATCAATATGAACAACTACTTCTATGAAGTACCTGTTTGAAGAGAGCCAAAACATACAGAGGAAAAAGCCTGAGGGAATTTGGAGCAATCAAAGCAGATTGTTGGAGGTTTGATGCCGTTGACATATAAGCAGACAATGAATCTACCACTGCGTTCACTAAGGCATCTCTAGCATCTGACAAACTTGACGAAACTGATCGATCCACAGCTATGGAAAGTCAAGTAGTAGCAAATAATTATGAAGGCAATCCAATTAAACAGTGAGCAGCATAGCATTGCAGCTAATAAAACTTTGCTAGTACATTTTAATTTCATTAAATCACTGAAGATAATAAAAACCTAAAGAATCATAGAATCATAGTCAGAAGAGACCTCATGGGCCATTCAGTCCAACCCCTTGCCAAGAAGCAGGAAATCACATTCAAAGCACCCCCGACAGATGACCATCCAGCTTCTACTTAAAAGCCCCCAAAGAAGGAGCCAGTAGTGCAGTTTGCATGAGACTACTGGGGCACAATATGATGGAGGGGAATTACAAAGAGCTAGACTCTAGTTTCCATTGAGTTGCAGAATAACCTGGATGACCTCAGGCCAATCCAACTTTTAGTCTGATCAACTTCACAGAATTATTACAAGGTAAGATAACTTAGAAAGAAAGCCACATATACCCCCTCATTTGTTTCAGAAAACTGCAGATAGTAATTTATAAGTAAGCATGAACTATTAAAACTATTTCTGGAAATTTATACAAAATGTTTGTGAAACAATCACTCTAAACCTTTAATCTTCTACCTCAGCTTTATTCTACTTGGAAGTGATATAACTGTTCTTTACAACTGATATTTATTATTAAAAGTACAATACAATTGTTTATTACAGTGGAAAAAAAGATAGAAAACATTTATTTTCAACTCACCCATATTGGCTAAAAGACATATAATTGCTTGTGTATCTGCTCCAGCATAAACATCTATCAGCGAAGTCACCACAGGCAAGCAAAGTGTATGGATTCTAATTCTCCGCTCACCTGCAGTAGAATCAACAGTGTAAGAACTATTTTTCTCAAAATATTGATGTTCTAAGACAGAAATCAACATAGCACACATTTCCACTCAAAGCACACATTCTTAGTATAACTACATTAGAATTTTCTTTCACTGGGGTGGGGAGAGGATTGTGGTTTATTTTGAGAAAACATGGTACAGGCAGTCCCCAAGTTACAAACAAGATAGGCTCTGTAGATTTGTTCTTAAGTTGAATGTCTATGTAAGTTGCAACAGGTATATTTTTGAGTGTAATTCCAGTCAAATATATATATTATTTAGCTTTGGGTAGCCTAGGGAAGGATTAATACCCTCATGGGTTTGTTTTGCTACCTGTGTCCCTGTTCAGAAGATTTCATATTACTCTCGGTCCTTGTGATAATTGGATTTTGAAAAATTTGGCATGTTGTGAAAACATGGATTGGTGAGAAAGCTTCATTACAGACCCCTTTTTCCCATGATAACTCTTCCAGCAGTGATTTTCCCTTCCAAGAGGTAGATTTCTCTCACTTCCTGTCATCTCACTCTCGTTCTTAACAATGAGTCATTTGTGAGTCAGATATTTGTAACTCAGGGACTGTCTGTAGTTGATGATATTACCTTTGCTGGAGGTATATAAAAGTGCTGTCTGAAAACAGACTAATGATGTATCTGCCAGACTTTCTTCAATGGACATTTGTACTGCAAATCCAGCATCAGGATTGACATTGGCAAGTGATAATAAATCAGTTGATCGCACAAAAAAGTTGCCATGAAAGGTGTGAATTGACAGACCTGAAAATGAAGTGAAACATTTAGGGTTGATATGGCAAGTGCTACAAAAGCACAGTGCAAACATAGGCTTGCTTATTTATTCAAAAACAAATCCGGCTGAGTTCAATACATTTTAGTCTCTAGGAAGTATGCTTAAAACATTTTCAATATAGATGACTTATAGCTGTTTGAATATGGTTGCTAAACATTTGGCCTGGTCCCAGTATAAAAGGGCACTGAAAGTAATTTGGGTATTCTGGAAAAAGTATAACTGGAATATTATATTTAGACACATTCAAAGAATTATGCAGAACATATTTTATTGGCGTATTTATAATGTGAAGAAAACAGCATAAGCTTCCTTATGTTTTACTTATAACTCAGGACTTCATGTCTGCCATGACAACCACGGGTCTCTCCCAATTGATATCTGGCCCCACACACGCTGCTGGACACACTCTACACCTTGTATTTTGTACAGAGGGTGGGAACGATGATCTGGGAATGGAGGAGCTCTCTGTGGTCCTGTTGTCATGGACAGATCACTATTTAGTCAGGTTTGACTGCATGGAACTCAGAACCTCTGCAGGGCGGGCGGGGGGGGGGGGGACCTATTAAGATGGTCCTCCCCAGAAGGGTTATGGATCTGGATGGATTCCTGAAGGCTCTTGGGGAATTTCCCGCTACCCGAGCAGGTGATCCTGTTAAAATCCTGGTCGATCTCTGGAATGCACTGAAGCATCCCTTCTCACAAAAAGGAGCTAAACCAGCCTCTTGGTTCACTAAGGAGCTGGCAGCAATGAAATGTGTGAGACGGGGACTAGAGTGACAGTGGCAGAGAACTCAGAGTGATTCCAACTGAAAAGAAGCAAAAATGTATTTCAAGGTCTATGGTGGGGCAATAAAAGCATCAAAAAAGTATTTTTGCAGCCTGAGAATATGTGGACGAGATTCTTGGAGAAGTGAGAGCCACAACTTGTGCTCTACAACCTTGCCCTTCCTGGCTCACAAAATAAGCCAGAGGAGGACTGGTGAAGTGGGTCAGGGAAATGATTAATGCTTCCCTACATCAGGGAAGGTTCTCGCAGGCCTCAAGGAGGCTGTGGTAAGACCAGTTCTTAAAAAAACCTTCCCTAGACTCCTCTGTACTGGACAACCACAGACTAGTTTGAAACTTTCCATTTTTAGGCAAGGTTCTGGAGTGTGTGGTGATCTTGCAACTCCAAGGGCTCCTGGATGAAGCAGATTATCTAGATCCATTTCACTCTGGTTTCAAGCCTGGTTATGAGACAGACAGCTTTGACTGCCTTGGTGGATGACCTACGCAGAGAACTGGGTAGGGTGAGTGTGTTCCTGTGGGTTCTCCTGGACCTCCCAGTGGCTTTCGATACCATTGACCATGGTATCCTTCTGGGTCGTTTTTCTGGGATGAAGCTTGGAGGTATTGTTCTTCAGTGGCTTTTTTCCTTCCTGGAGAAACGTTCTCAGAAGGTGGTGCTGGGGGACTTCTGTTCGACTCCTTGGCAACTGGCCTGTGGGATCCCTCAAGGCTCTGTGATGTTCCCCATGCTGGGAGAGGTCATCTGGAGTTTTGGAGTGCAGAGCCATCTATACATAGATGACACCCAACTCTATCACTCCTTTCCACTAATTCCAAGGAAGCTGTTCCTGTGCTAAATCAGTGCCGGGTAGCTGTAATGGACTGGATGAGGGCAAACAAATTGAAGCTTAATTCAGACAAGACAGGGGTGAGAGAGACAGATCTGGGAATAGGGAGTCAGCCTGTGTTAGATGGGTTTACACTCCCCCTGAAAACACAGGCTCGCAATTTGGGAGTACTCCTGGATTAGGCTCTGGCTTGGAAACAGCAGCAGCCAGACTGCTAACTGGGGCTGGTTACAGGGAGAGTACAACTCCTCTGCTGCTACTCTACTCTGCTCCACTGGCTGCTAACATATTTCTGTGCACAATTCAAAGTGCAGGTTTTGACCTACAAAGCCCTATATGGCTCCAGTTCAGATTATCTGGAGGACCATATCTCTTTCTATGTCCCTGAGCGACATCTACGATTGACTGGGGAGGGCCTTCTCTCGGTCTCACCACCTGCTTAAGTGCGATAGGTTAGGAGGGCCCTTTTAGTGGCTGCTCCAGGACTGTGGAACTCCTTTCCAGGTGGCCCCATCCCTCTTGGTCTTCGCAAGCATCCCTCTTGGCCTTCGCAAACCTTCTTATGCCAACAGGCATTTGGGGAAGACTAAGGGGCGGGCTTTGGGGAGGTTGGGTGGGATTGAGTTTTAAAGTCCATTTTAGTGTATTTACTGTATTTTAATTCTGTTTTTACCACAGAATTGTTTTTTAAAAACTTTTGTATTGCACCTTTTATACTTGCCTAGTGTGGAGTGTTAGCCACCTTAAAGAATTTTAATTGTTTTTTAAAAACTTTTGTATTGCACCTTTTATACTTGCCTAGTGTGGAGTGTTAGCCACCTTGAGTCCCCACTGAGAGAAAGATGGGATATAACTAAAGATAATAATAATAATAATTTAAACTATATTTGAAAGAACACTATTATGTAAGGCCAAGAGAGCTGTATTTAATATATTTATCAGCACTTTAACTGCATTTTGCTGAGGTGTAAGTATAGCACATTCTATATACTCATATACTCTTTTGAAGTATTTATTAGTTCCATATCAAATTGAGAAACAAAGTGATTCAGAAAAACTAGGTGAATACTTTGTTTAGCAGTGCACTCATTTGTCATTCCATCCCTTTGAACACTGGGACCTGTCAATCCATGTCGCCTCAGAACAATAACTAGAACTTCATATTCTGTACTTAGTTCATATAATATGACTGATTTCAGTACAACAGCACATACAACTATAAATACACAGAGAGATGTATTGTGTGAAACATCTTCCACCAAAAATAGTCTAAATCAAGTTCGAAAAACATCTCAAAAGTTTAACCAACATTCCATGCATCTGATTCACACTTATACCTTTTGTACATCTTATTCTCATGACTGCTTCAAATCCAATCTTTCTTGTAAGGTATCTTTTAAGGTCTTTTTGAAGTTTTTCTGCTTGAACAGGATTATGAATATGGTGGAAAGATGGGTAATAATAGATGCATCCAGCAGAAAATTTGGACATGCAAGCTATTAGGGAGAATGGAAGAACAATATGTATATATTAATCGTTGAAGTCCATTCAAAAACAAAACAAGTGTTTAGTCTGAGCATTAGATCCTACTGACTAGAAAACAGCAATCTTCCCATGTGTGTAAAAAGCAATTTATCACAATCTCAGTTAAACAAGCTTTTAACAAATAATAGCAACAGAGAGCACAGCAAAATAATAAAAAGTATGACAGGCAAAATATGGATTTTCCTTAAGCATTATTTTTATATACCAAAGAACAAACAAGCAAGATGCTATCTGAGTTGAGCAATGGGCTACTTCAATCTCAAGCCAGGATCTTATTGGTGTCATAAACTAGTTTCAATACTGCTGCACAAGCAGTATTCACTCTGCTAAGTTGCACACAAGTGGAAAGCTGTGCAAAGGAAACCCACACATTTGTTAAGTGGAAATATATTGGCACAATGTGTAAGCACAAGACCACAGTGCACAATAGTGAGATCAGCTGAAAAACTGTTGAATCCAAAGTAATTTGGATATATTTGCATGATTCTTAAAAGGCATACAGGATCTTAGCCTTGCTTTTTGTGGTATCTATCCCATACGCTTTACCATTGTTGCCATCACTTTAAAAATCTTCTGGATATATAAATATACACCTTTTAATCATCAATATCAAATAGCTATCATTTTGTAAAATAAGCTATTTTTTCATCTATATCTTCACCAGCAACATTTTATTTTCTGCCATTCACATTAACAGGGATCTGAATCAGACATGGTCTGATCAATGTCCTTTTGATATGCACAAAAGATGAAAGGAGGTTGAAACTCAAAAGTGGGGCAGCAAAATGTACTGGGGTCATTTACCACTTAGTACCTTTTGTTTTTATGTATTTTTGTTTACAAATTAATAGTTCACCCCCAACATCAGTTATTAAAGGGAAACAAAAAAATAAAATATCATAACACTTAAAATTAGTCACAAGAAAAATCAAAAGAAGAACACCAAATTCTGAGCTTAAAACAGTTTTGAGAGTAAAAAGGTCTGTCCTCAAAAGGTACTGAAGAGGCAAAACCAGAAACATCCTCAAAGGGAGCATTCTTTAGGTAAAATCCACAGGAAAAATGCTCTTTTGGAAATTATTTTGAAGCATCCTGAGAACAGTCTTTCCCAAATATGGCTATGTTTACATCATATTAAGAGTAGACAAGTCTAGAACTTGCAAGTGTTTGTATACAATCCCACCTAAAAAGACTGTTTTTTTTAAAAAAAATAGCGTGAGTTTTAATTATACATTAATTATACAACCACCCAATTTCTTTTATTTGATCGTGGGCTTTTAGTGATATGATCCCACATATTTAAATACTATTCCTCAGGTTATAAAGCATATTTATAATGTTGTGGGAGAAGGACAGCATGTAATTTGATCCAAAAAAGATGGCTTCTTCTTTGAAAACAAACTACAAAGTCATGAAAGACTGGTACTAAGGAAGGAGCACAATTTTTCTTGAAATATTGCAAAGTTAAGCAAGAAATACTAAAATAATGTAGCATTTGCCAACTTTTTGGGAATTAAACTTCCTCCCATACCAGCTTGCATTTTAAAAAAGTGAGGTGCATAATAAAAGCCAACACCAAAGATATATACTTCAGCTGACCCTCTCATTCAGATTCTAGACTTTTTATTTTGAACTTACTTTCTCATGAGAAAAATGTTGTAAACCTTAGCTGTCCGTGCACAAGGTATCTCCATAGATACCATGAACTTTAGAACTTTTTTCACAGTTCAACAGAACACAAAAACAGAAGCCTAAAATATTTTAATTTACAAAGTAACTGTGTAAGTTAATATGTCTTACCAAGAGAAGCCAAATCAGAATACTGAGAACTTAAAAGGAACAAATCCACTGCTGTTTGCTGTCCTGAACAGTCTAGTGCAAGTTTTTTATAAAAATCTGTTGCTGGACCAAGATGCTGAACCCCCTAGGATACAAAGATAAAGTAAGATTATGAGAAAACTTAAACACATACTGTTTAGGTTTGTGGTATTTCAGCACAATGTTCACAAAGCCTGAACATTTCTGGCATTTCCCCAAACTGTAATCACGAGCTGGTGATCACATTCCTTATAATGTGATTAACATTTCAGAAGTTAACTGGATTTTTCTTTTTTGCAATCTGTATAGTGCATGTGCAATGAGTGAATAACTGTTCTTTACTGTCTCACTACAAGGAAGATCAGATCAATCTGATGTGCAATAGTTCCTGACAGATCCAATCCCATGGATATTGTTAGAAACATTCTCATGTTTATCAGTGACATTGTGTGAACAAAGAAACAATTAACTATCTGATGTTAGAAGGATGTTTGAAGAAAATGAACCTAGGTCATTTGATGTCTTACATGTGCACCCATACATGAACTGAGTTAACAATATAAATGTTATTTTCATCTAGTTTTATTTCTGGTCAACCGACAAAAATTAATACGTGGAATTTAAACACTAAATTGGGAATTAATCACTTCAAATAATGAGATTTCTAGCATGTCGATGAAAGCCAAGATGAAAAAAATTGATTCAACTCTTTTTAGTCATTTACAGATGTTACATAGTATCATTCAGACTCTGGATTATGACTACCTGCACACAAATAATTATGAATTTTGCAATTTGTTAAAATTATACAATTAAAAGGGCAACATACTTCTTTAACCCAATTGTTTTTTTCCAAAGTCAGGTTAAATCAATTTGAAGCTTATTTCCACAGTCTTAAGGCTCAACACTATCCTTGATTAACTACAATTAAGATTCCTAATATGCTGAATGTTTCACTCAATATATGTTCTCGCACATTTGCAAATCTATCTAATTAGTTTGCAGCTTTATCTAATTACTTTGGCAACCGCTAAAATGTACCTTTGTGCTTGATCTCTGATTGGGATCTTCTCTGGATTGCAAGCGGCCTGTGCCCAGAGAAGGCAACTGTGTTTGAAACACAGATACGCGTCCACCCGTTGGAGACATCAATTTATAGGCAGCTTGAAGGGCTGGACCCAATGCACTGTGTGTTTCTCTTGTATTGGTGAACATATTAGGCAAAGCATTGAGCAAGTCTTTAATTAGCTGAAAAACAGATTAAATTGCAATCGAGATAAACAGTTTGCAGAGTTAATCCACATATTGCTACTCATACCCCAACTAGGACACTGAGGTCCTATCCACAAGTCCTGGACTATCTAATCCACTGTATCTCCAGAATCTGAGACAACGGTCAATTATAAGTCACACATCAATGTCTGCAATTATGAAGCCTATAAACATCTTGATCTTAAATTTACAGCTAAAATCACTTAGATCAATGCTTTTTGTGCCCAGAGCTGTACTCCATGGCCATGATCCATGGGATACAACATAAAGACTTCATCATCCTAAATGGCCATGAAAGGAGGAAATGCTGGCTGAACAACAGGTTGAATATGCAGCATGTTTCAAAATGATGGATCCGATTTCAAAGCAGTGTAAGTCATGATGGCAACATCTTCCAATTACACTAAAAGTTACAAATAGTTTGATGAGTTATCAAAGTATTGGTTTTACTAACCATTTTGGCGCAAGCAACAAATCTAAAAAACATTTCGCAAAAGGAGAATGTCTCATTAGGTCTTATGTTGTGGCATCACAGCTAGGAGCTGTTTGTGCATTGCAAGAGGCATATAGTAGTAATCAACTGAAAGTCTATGCTCCATCCTTTCAAGTGGTAAAGATTTCATTAATTGGCAATTTGTGGTTGTAGACATACAGCAATTTCAAATCAGGTCCATCATTTTGAAACCCTTGTTTGTGGGTGTCAGTGCACAAAGGATATGATCTTAACGGCATCGCAGGCGTAATGCCTGCATATGTCATCTAGAAGGTTCCCAACCATGCGCTGGTTTGGCACAATCCTGACACATATACAACACTTTTCTTTATTTCAGATCACCTCACATCATGGAGGAATAACAGCTTTATCTAGTTGCCGTTTTCTTTCTTATCTATCTTGTAGTTACTATTGTTCTCTTCCAAGAGGGCTACAACTATCCAATTTTAATAATTATCAGTATCAACACCACATCAAACATTTCCAAGTCCTTCTGATTTATCTTACAAATATTTTTCTCTGAGTCAGTCTAGGTGGCCTCTCAATTGGCTTTGCAGGGAAATATGTACTTCAAGCCCAGTTCTGAAGACACCAGAGGATTTATCTTGCTTGCTCAACTTTCTCTGAACCACACTTTTCCATACAAGGTAAAATAACAATGGAAGCAAAATTTTAAGCAAAATTTTAAGCTGGAAGCTAAAGAGAATGCTTTAAGTCTGGTGTCACTTTGGAGTTAATACTACTGTTCTACATCACATTAATTATAACACAGCAGCAAAGAAGAAGAAAATATTTTGTATATTGTTGTGGTATTTTGATTCATCTTACCTCTTTACTTTCATGCAGATTAACAAGTAAGCTATCAGGTGTAGGCAGGAAAACATCTATGGAAAAAACATTTGATTTTCAAGACATTTTCTTAATGAATTTCTACAATGTTTTAAAAATACACTAAAATAATAAACAAAGGCCTATGTGAAGTTTTTTTAATAAATGAAAAATATTTCTATAATTTTGCTCTAGTAGCAGCTCTTCATACTATATCAATATACTGAATACTCATTGAGTGATCTACCTAGCAGGCATCAACTTTGCACAGACCACAATAGTCAATTACACATAATTAACCTAGTATAACTGGAATATACTGCACCTTTCCACACATAGAACACATGGTGCAATTACTAAGTTGTTTAATTTGATAGTTCAGTTATTAGGCTCTTTAAATATGTTTCACTGCAGCATATTAAAGACAGACACCTTTTAAAATCATAGTTTCTTTCCCTCTGTCTCATTTCACCCATTTCTAAAACAACCATCTTACCATCAATTTCCGAGACAATTAACATCTGAGGCTGTGATAATCCTTCCTGCAAGTTGTAGAACTGAACAGTGCTGTCAAATGTTATGAAGCCTATTCTTGTTCTTGAATCTCCAGGCAACCTTAATATTAAAAAAAGAAATTTTTTTTAGCATTTTGGGTATCTAATATTGAAAAGAATTTTTGGATCCTAGCAAGTCTGTTTTATCTTAGCAGAAGCTTAGAGAAACAGGACAGAATAATACTGCATATTTTCCCCCAATAATTGTAGTGAAAAGGTTTAATGGAAATTGATATACTTCATACTAATGTTTTTTTTTCTATTAACAAAAACAACTGAGTAGTTCCTATCTGTTGATCAGAAAACCCGCTATGTCTTTATTATGCAAATAGAGTAGACCCTTAGGTATATTAATAAAATAATTATTTGAATGGATGCTGTATCTACATTATGAATATGCCCAAGTAAAACAAGAAGTTTCTTACTTGTCTAGGTTTTTCAGCAAAGACTGGCACACAATTGACAAGTAGCCAGCTTCTACTGCATTGTGGGACACATCAAACACAAACAAATATACTGCCGGCTGTGGAGGTCGAAGCTGTAAAATAAAATCCATTAAAATCCTTAGAAACAAAACTTCACATTTTCTATTTGTTACTATAAGCTGTTTGGCTGGCTAAAGATAGGTCCTTCTCAGCCCCATATTTGCTACTTTGATTAAATAAGGGGCTTACAGGTGAGAAGCAGAAAGAATTCAAAACTGAATTCTCTCATTCACCAAATCAGAACTATTCTCAAATCACCAAAGTATTTATTTTAGCCAAATGTTCTTAAGCATATACTTACCATGTAATCTGAAGAAGCAATAAACTCCACTGTAGAGTTTTGGACCTCTGGCCGCTTGTGGGGCTCTCCATAGGACCGTGTCAGAGGATTGTACATGAATTCTTCTGGGACTAAATAAACATATCAGTCATTGTCAAAATATACAGGTCTCATAGCTGGTGAAATAAAGGCACAGAACTGTACTTGCAGGGGAGGACAAATATATCCATGGGATATAGTACTTCCTCTCCCCTTTCAGCAGAAAGAAAAGCAAGGCTTCTGAGAATTCTAAAACCACCCTGCATCACTTTATGCTGTGTCTTTACTACTTACCATCATTAACTCTGTAGCACAGGTTACACTTCCACCTCCTCTGGTCAATAAAAGACACAAAAGGATTGATGTATGTTCTACACGATCTACATCTCACAATGGTGTTTGATGTAATCACAGGTAAATGCTAAAGGGTAAACAAAATTGTAGCATATGAAGGAAAATATTGCTAATAACTTCTCACAATATCCTTCAAAGCACTTAACATTGCCAATAACAAAGACAAACCCTCCATATACTTTTCAGAAAAAAATACAAGAAGAAAATAGTCAATTATAAAATTGTTGGAAGAGACCATGTGGAGCATCCAGTCCAACCCCCTGCCACACAAGAAAAGCACAATCAAAATATCCCCCACAGATGGCCATCCAGCCTGTTTAAAAGCCTTCAAAAAGGAGCTTCCGCCACACTCTGAGGCACTTCTTTAGATTCTTTTAATATATCAGGGAGATACTTCTTTAAGATTGATTTTCCCACAAAGGAGAATGATTTGATAAATTATCTCCCTGCTGAATGCATGTCTTTGAAAACTGTGCAGTTTGCAGATGTTTTGTGAAGGGAAATAGTCCTTGCCTTTTCAGCAGTCTCCTCCCTCTGGCATGGCCATTGCAGAAGCTGATGGAAAGGGGCATATAAGAAGGTAGAATGGCCACTGCTTATGTCCTTTACACCCATGTAGATCCACTGGAGATGCTAGCTTGGTTGCCCTTGTGAATGCCCTTGTCTTATGGGGAGCCTAGGAAGTTGCTGAGCCAAGAGGATCACTGCTGATTACCTGGCCAACACATATTTTGGTGCCTCAAACATTAGATCGTTTCTAGGCATATTTGACCTAATTCCAAAAATTGCACCAGTTTTCCCCCATCAGCTCTAGTTTTCGAGATGCAAAACATATGCCATATATCAGTTTTCATCTGCTTGCCTATAGAAAATCATGATAACCATACCTAAGAAACCAGAGCTGATGCAATCTGACCAATGCAATTTTCTGAATCACAACTCAAATAATCACAGTAACAGGCCTAAAAACAAGAAACAAAGAAGTTTTTTTTGTTGGACTGTGTTCTATTCTGATAAGTCAATTCATGACTTTCCAGGTGCCCTCCATAGGTCTTGGAGTTAGATATTGTTGTGTATGTTAAATAGCAAAAATCCACTGAGGTGCCCCCCTACCCCTTTGTCTGCTACTACATTATTATGTTGGGGAGGCAGGAAAAAGGTGACTCAGTGCTGGGAGAGGGCAGCAGTAAGGTTGAACATTCTTTCCATCTCTATTCTACATTAAGGCAACTGAGATCAAGAAAGCCAGAACAGTTTAGAGATTAGGGTGTAAAGGCTATTGCTGAAAAAAAAATTGAATAGAGACAGCTTTATTCCATAATTATTCAGCAAAACAAAAATGTGGGAATAAAATAATTCCTTTTACCGTTAAATCTCTAAAGGGATGAAGAAGCAACCCCAAAGGAAGTTTTGCCTTATTTAGCAAAGACTGAGTCTGTGGAATATTTGTCAAAGTGCATCGAAATGAGCTGAAAGAAAAATTATAAGTATTAGCTTCAAAGATCATGCAGTATTCACAATGTTTTTTTAAAATATCTAGAATCATACACTTTTACATATAAAGTATTCAGAGAGTAAAAAGTAATGCTCAAAACTTCAATTTCTCATTCAGTAAGTTTTCCTATGAGTCAAGCAAGCCAACAATTGCTTTCGTTCTCAACCCCTTAAAAAAACATTCCAACCCACCCAAACCTGTCTTCATGTTTAGAAAAAAACTTGCTACATCTAATCACCAATTTCCATCCTTAAATGCGCAAATGCAGTGTTTCTCAAACTGTGCTCCTCCAAGCATTTTAAACTTCGGCTCCCAGAAATCCCAGCCAGCTTACCAGCTGTTAGAAATTGTGGGACCTGAAGTGCAAAACATCTGGAAGAGCAGTTTGAGAAACTCTGCTCTAGTAGAGCTGCTACCAGGGAGGCAAGCAACAGCAAAACTAACCACTTACTGAAGAGCTTCAGTTTCCACAACTTTCTGGCACATTGCAAAGAATAAGAAAAACGCTATAAGGAAAAGGCTAAGATGTTTTATTACCCAAACCTGCACTATAACTATCCACCTATATTCTAGTCAATATGTAATGTTGATGCATCACATTGTAGTGAAGTAATACTCAACAGTAAAAAAAGCTCCTTTTAATATTATCTAATTTGGGGAGTACATTCCAGCTTTTCTGGAACAGACATGTTTTGATAGAGGTTAGTGAGTTAGCTTTACAATCTCATCTTGCTTGGCATGTTTATGTTTACATACACATGCAACTTTGTAACATGTACAAGTCATGATTCCTGATAATTCCATCCTGATATAATGCAAGGCAGAAAAATAAGTCTGGAAATTCCATAGAGTTAAGTTTACAAGTAATGTCAAGACATAATTTGGCAATCTTCAAATTCTTGTATTGTCCTCTCTTTCCCACATGACATATTTCTCTTTGACACTGTTTACCAAAATATTTAAATTGGAATGTTTTGGATTTAGACTTGAAAACAAAATTGGCAACAAAAAACCCCTTTAAATACAGTGGACCTGTTGGATCCGCAGGTAAATGCTCTGGAGCTGTATTTTCCACTGACTATAGATTGCCATGGCCTATACATAAAATGGTGGTGATGTGAACACAAACATATTGAAGTGCGCACACGTACATTGCTATCATTTAATATGAGAAGTGATCATCTGGCCAAACTCACACATATCCATAAGGGCCATGTAGGTCTATACATTTTAATTTGGACAATACATGCAAAGCATCATTTGCTGATTATGTTTTGGCAAACTATTATTCACGCTTCCTATGAAGACAGGGAAGTAACTAAACATGACAGCTTAGCTCCAACAGCCAAATGAATATTTAACTACTAATTATTCCACATTACACTACTGCATTTCAAAAAAGCCAGGAACATATAGCAATAGTTTTTGGGAAGTAAACATTAAAACAATTATGAATCAGAACATCAGTCAGGAACATACAAATACTCACAAAACCAAGAAAAGACTATAAGCATGCTTAAGACTAGATTTTTATACCTACTCTGGGCTGCAGTTCAGTCTCTTCAGGTCTGAGTTCAAATTAGGTACAGGAGCTGGAGTTGGGACAACAGATAGGGTATTTCTATCCTGAGTAAGATTGACTGGTCTTAAGCTCTCAGGCTGCTGTATACCTAGTCCTCCCAGACTAGCAGATAGTTGATTCATTGTAGGATATTGCTGCAAAAGAACATTTTAAATAAACAAAATAAATTATTTAAAGCAATACATTAAAATGCTTTTGATGCAAATATACTCTTAAATTAGCAAAAAACATACGAATAAAGCCCTGTCCAATTACTCTCCTTCACCACACACCACATCCTGAATTATTCTTGATGGGCTCTTGATTGTAAGGTACTGCTTTTCAAGGACTGCACTAAAGGCCAAGCAGGAAAACTTGACTGTAAATGCTGGGTTGTGTTAATAGTTCTTTGGACTGAACCCCATGCTGCAGTTGGATTGAACCCTGCACTGCAACTGCACTGTACAAATTAGATACTTCAGTAAATGTGAAATTGAAGAAGTGCGTGTATTTATGCTTATTTGGCGATGTACAATATTTATGTATTTTATGTATAAAGGATGCAACACAGATGTTTAATTTACACATGATCATTAAGACACCAACACAGGTCAGAAACATGAAAGAGATGAGATACAAATGTCTATTATATTCCTTCTGCACAGGGAAGAAAACAACCCTTGCATTGAAGTTTTACAATGCAGACTATTAAGGTTCCAATCCAGTTTAGCTGGATATAAGACTAATTAAACATATTAAGCTTCTACTGAGTTCCAGCAAAGGGAGACAGAAGTAGTGCCACTCCTGAAGAGGCCCAAAGAAAGGCCAGTTCCTCCTATTCCTGAACTCTTTTCAGCTGATCATTTGATTACTACTGTTTGAGAAATACTACTTGAATTATCCCTCCTCTTTACTTCCCCTGTCATTTCCTCTTGTGTTACATCTATACAAAACTGTAAATCTGAGAATGGGGTCTGTGTTGTTTTTATTTATAATAAGTAAACCACTGTGTGATTCCTTTGGGTTGAAGTCTAGCATAATAATGCAGAAAATAAATGAACTCATTTTCGAGTAGACATGTATAGAATTCTGTTATTTATGGGACACTTTCATTGTAGAGTGGGTTATAAATCAACTGACCACTCAAGCAGATATACTGCAAAACACCACAAATCAGACAGGGAATCATGAAAACAGAAAGCTATTCCCTGTCAAGGCAGATGATAGGAAACCCAGGCTGCAGAAGTAACTGGCACATTCTAAGTGTGGTAAAATGAAGTATGTCCTTAGCATTGGCAACTGATGTTCCTCTTCTCCTACAATCCTCTTTAACCACATTTTACAAAATCTTGGTGTACTTTCATTTCAAAGAAAATGATTCCGAAAAGATTCCTGTAAATACCCCATCTGCCTGAGGAGACACTACATAGCACTAGAGAGGTAAAACAAACATATTTAATTTGATGGTCCTTTTCTGCAAAATACATTTCCATTTTGAATTCAAACAACTAGAATTTCAAATATGATTTGTACATAATTAGCTATTAATGCTTTCTAAATCAAGCTATTTTTCTAACAAATTATAGGCAGGCAATGCGGATTTTATTATCACTAACCTGTGGATACTGAGGAAATCCAGAATTATATCCAGAGCCACCAGACTGCACAGCAGATGGTGGTACAGCTGGTGTTACATTTTGGTAGCCAGGCTGAAGAGTAGGGTATCCATAGCCAAATGGCTTTGAGGTTTTAGATGTCGGGGATGTTGAAGGAATAGGAGCTGGGCTATTTGTTGTAGAATGTTCCTCTAAACGAAAACAAAAAACAAACCAACACCGATTTTATAACATTGCCTTACTCGTCAAAAATCCAAGCATCAAAATGCAAGCAACTGAATGTGAGAATACATCATGTTATTACTAATTATCAAAAGCAGTAAATTGGACTTTAACTATACAGTTTCCAATACTAGCATTTAATATGCAAGGATGAAGTAATTCAATCCATTTTTGCAAGTAAAGCCCCCATCTGTGCTTAACTGCCCAGTTTGTAACAGATAAATACAGTTCAAATTATTGAAAAGGAAGAAAAAAGTTCTCGTATCTAGAATCATTAGTAAAGAAATAATGCAAGTTCTCACATCTAGAATCATTAGATGTTAAGTTAAAGAGAGCAATTTTATATATTAAGTATACTTTTGAATGCCGCCTTAAAAACAATTTACTAGGAAACTTTTCAAAAGCTATATAGGATAAAACTCTATGCTATACATTCAAATGCCAAGTGTACTTTTAGAAAAGTATTTACTTTTTAAAAAGTGTACCATTGTTATTTATTGTGTTTCCAAGACTGATGGCTATATTTTTGTGCACATATATGAGAAAATATCTCACTAAAACATATCAACTTATTACAGAGGAACTAAGGTTGCTATATTTGTTAATTACTTCACAATTTGATATAACATACAATTTGAAAATAAGAAACAAGACATTTAACTAAAGGTGAGCAGGATCTTCCCTCTAAATTGTCTGTAAAGGTCCCCACCACCTCTATTTTGAATATGTTATAGTAGTGGCAAAATGTAATGAAAGTGTAGAGCAAGTGTGGAGGCTCAACTTGTTTTAAGGACTGTGTTTTCCTGATGTTTCTGGGAACATGATTCTCCTTCAAAACAAGAAACATGGGTCCCCAAATGTTTTCTTTATATGCAGATTCTGCTGCAGCTATGACAAACTGAGCAACTGTATCAGGAAAGGGGTCTGGAGAAGGGTGTCCAAAGACCTCCCCCCCCCCCCCCCGAAGCAGCCCATCTCTAAAGTGACACAGTACAGTGAATGCTATCTGAATCTGAACTCCTAGCAAACCACATACTACCCAGTATCTTCACTTCCAGTATCTGCTACTTATGTGCATCTGTGATGTACAAATTTTTCATGTGCAGTCATTTCACCAGGTTTATTTCTTTAACATTAATTTAAAAAATGAAACAAAACACAATTCACCTGGGTAGCCACCTCCTTCAAGACTATCATAATTGTTGAGAACAGGAGATGCGCTGCTAGTAGTAGAAGAGCTGTCAAGAGCTAAAAGGAACAAGCACAAATACACATATTTATTCAGTGGATAACATTTGCATGATAACAGATGTTTATCATTGCCTGTGAGAAACTTACAGGATTTCCAATCTAAAGTTCCAGTCTAAATCTTTTATGCTAACAGAAGACATGTAATTTCAGTATCTGTACACAAGAGCTGCCAGTTTAGACAAGAATACTTCCCCTGCTAAAAATGCATTAAATTATCAGCTACACAAGGCAAAAGTTAATTTAAAAATGAGCCAAAAAGATTTCAACACGTCCAGTTTACTTTTGAATTAATAATTTAATCTGCTTTCTTGTACTCTCTCTTTATGAGTTCCTATTCAAGTCCTTTGCAAAGATGAGCAAGGAGACAGCACCCTCTAAAGTCTGGAGATAATGTAAGTCTTTGCACAGAGATGTCCAAGAGTGTACTGCTTTCTTTTCATGACCTTTATGATGCACACACACTCCTACTGACTCAGGCCAACTCAAATTACAATCAGTGGACTCTAGTTCTTAAGAGATTATGACAATATAGATCTTACATAATCTACGATTGTTATTTTAATAGAACAATTTGAATGCTATTGTGTTATGCCATCCTCAAAGAGGAAAGGTTTATTTGGGGCTCAAACTAGCTAAAAAGAAAAAATAGTAGTGACTATGCTTCAGTTGGGATGAGTGATGCTATGATTAGAGGCCCTCAAAAACCATAAATGAATTGCTCTTTGCTCTCAGGTCCAGGAATGGTGTAGTTCTGCTACAGGCTGGAGACATATCTGTAGACTAGGTTGTTGTGATCCCCTCCTGCTTCATCACTTCTTCACTTTCTGGAACTGGAGTTCTAAGATCACACAGTCTCTGGTTATAGAGGTTTCTACGGTAGCTATAAGATAGTTCTGAGACCAGATCACATCAGATCACAAATATGGAGACTATATTACGAAGTTTCCTCTGTCATTTTCAAGATAGAGGCACAGGGGGAAAAAAACCTTCACTGAAAAAAATATTTTTAAAATTTAGACCACAAAACTGAGAGGCTTCTTTCTGAGCACAGATTTTAAAAGATTTAGAAGGCCCATAAAATATAAAATGTTGCAGTCTAGCTTGCCCATTACATTCAGAAATGCAACCAGATGTCATAGTTAGAAAAAGCTGATGTTACCTGTTGACTGAACACATGGTAAAATCCAGATTTAGGTCATGTTGAGCAAACCCCTCATATCAATGAAATTTTAGTCAGCAACATTATTTCCGTGGTTTACTCAAAGTACGGCTAAACCTGTATCTAATCTTTACTCTTCTTTTGCACTACGCTTCCAGTAAAAGACTGAAAACCCATCAATAAACTTGGCTTTTAAGATTAAGGGATTCATAAGAACAAAGATACTTCCTGCTGCCCCCTAAGAAAGCTTCAGTAAAAAAACAAAAACCAACTATAATTATAATTAATTGTAACTATTTATTTTTGGAATTGTATGTTGTTGGCATCGAATCGTTGCCTGTTGTAAGGCCACCCTGAGTCCTCTTCAGGGTGAGAAAAGCGGGGTACAAATGTGGGAAATAAAATAAATATAAAAGTTAAAATGGAGCTGCCTGGTCCATGAACTACAGGCACACTTTCTGTAATTTACTTAGCCTTTCTGCAAAAAAAACCAAAAGCAGTGGAGAAAGAAATAGAGAGAAAATTTACTATGTTTTCCTAGTAATTTTGACTCATGAATAGCTTGAGACTATACATCCTGTTCTTAAAACACTGAATGCCTCCAAATAATCCTTGGGAGAACATAATTAGTATCAAGCTTTTAATCTGCTTTAAATGGATTGTAAAAAGTCAGACCAATTGTGTAAGCTAAATAACTGGAACCTTTTTCATCTGTTAGAAAAACAGTCACATCCCATTAACATACAGCACTTGATGCCACTTTGGTAACACTACAATAGAGAATGTGGGCAATAACAGGAAAAAAATATTTTTACTACATTGGAATGAAGAATGAGTTTTATAACGGTTAATGAAAGAGATAAGTAAACTGGATACTTCCAAAATCATCTGTATGTTCTTGGACATATACCAGTACATGCAGCATGTATTTTTGTTCAAGGAATGGAATAATGCCATCAAAATAGAGTACGGAAAAGCAAGAAATACTGGTGCAAAGCTAAAGCAGACCTGCTTCCTCATCCTCCTCATCCTCTTCCTCATCATCTGAACTTGATGACAAGGGAGTTGCTGGAGAGCTAGCTTGATTATTAACATATCCACCAAACTGCATGCCTGTGAAGTGGAAAGCACAAACACAAGAATCAGACACACAGGAAAGGCGAGAAACTAAAAGCACAAATCAGAGCATTAACAGTAACACCAAAACCAGGCGTTCCAAAGGAAATACTCATATGAAGAGTAAAGGCTAGAAAGGTTCTGTTTACATAGTTTAGCAAGCAAATGTTTAATGCTGTGGCTTGGTTAATTAAGCATTAGTAGCGGACAAGGAAATTTAGTAGAACAACAATACAACTTATCCAGCAAAGGTCTTTTTTGCAGTTATGCAGATCTCAATCTTCACGCCAATCTGTAAATATTGTCTTTATATGGTAGAACTGTGTAACACATACTGATATCAATTACAGAGCAGTTGGCATTCTTCTCACCATCTGCCATCTGACTTGTAACACAGGCCCAGAGCAAGTATTTTACTCAATTTGCTAGTCTTTGTCCTGAAGTAAATATCCCTGTCTCTAAGTTATTGAAGTCCATTCAGTTTGATACTAGAACTGAAGCCTGAAACAAGTTTCTTCCATGTAGTAAGGTTTACAAAGAGGAGAAATAAGGCATATTACAGAGCACAAGTAATGCATGGACAAGGGATGTGAAGTATTCTTTGCAATGATGGGAATGTTACTTGGTGACATTAGCTTGCATCCAATAATACAGAAGGATTCTACTTATTACTGTCATTATTATGCATCTCGGATGAGCCGTTATCTTACAGCAAAGCAATCAAAAGCTAGAACCAAGGGCCACTTTTGTGGCAAGTCCCCCTGAGGATACGTTTTGGGAACCAAGTGTAGAGGATTGGAACCCCTCTGCTCTCTTGTTCCCAAACTAAAAAAAAAAAAAGCATCAATTTTCTCCATTCAGTTCCTGCTGTTCAAAAACAGCCCAGAAATGCTCCCAAACATTATGAAAGTGCTGTTTCGGACATTTTGAGGGAGGGGAACTCTTGAGTTTGTGTGTGTAGAGAAAGATGTCACCCCCTCCCCCCAAATGACTCCAATGTGGCCCCTTAGCCTTCCATAGTTGCTCAGCCTGATTAAAGAAAAAGACCAATTTCTGTCTGGGAGCATGGTATTTTTCTATATTGTGTAATAATTTGCCAGTATTCATACCCCTTCTCTATCCACAGAGGGATAAAAGCGGCATACACCTTCTCCATCAAACCTCAACAGAGGTAAAATTTAAGATCCCTTCCCTCCAGCCATCAACTGCAATTACACTAGGGGCTCTTTCCCCAAACTGAGCTGAACTGAACAACAGCCTGTAGGTGGCAGTAAGAAGCCGTCTACAGTTTCAGAACCTCCACTTATAACAAGAAGGCATTAAAAATGGCCTGAAAAAGAGGGCACAGCATCCTAGTAAATATCACTGAAACATGGTACAGCTGGATTAGGAGAGCAACCAACAACAGCAGTAAAATTTCTTCCTCTTGCACTGATACAAAAGACACTATGCTGTCACTCTTCCTTCAGGAGATCTCTGTTGACCACAAAGTACTCGTGGATAGATACGATCCCTGAACAAACTAGATATTTATTTGTCCAGTTGCAAAAAAATCCTTTTCGGGAGCAAAATTATAGACACGGTATTGATCAATCAGTTATTTTAGGGAGCAAAGTGATAAAGTGTTGGCCAATCAGTTGCAGAATATCTGGGGATAATGTTGCCACTATGCTTATAGCATTCAGCTATATCTCTCTGCCTCTGAATCAAACGAGGCTATGAAATATTGGGTAGATGCTGAGATGCAGTGATAAGCTAAATGGGGCCAGACCTCTGGTACTTATTCCTAGGATGCTGTATAGACTGTATCTCAGAGAAAGCAACTGACAAAACACCTGAGTATTCCTTGCTTAAGGAAGCCCTAAGAAATTCATGGCATTTCCATAAGATGACAGACAACTTGAAGGGGTGCACACATGCATGGCCTTGAACTGTCTTTCAGTTTTAATAAATCTAGAAGGTTGGTGGAACCACTTCCATCCAATTGTTCAATGTAAGAACTTCACTTAAGTGTTGAAATATATAGTATCTAGAATAAATGATAAAAGAAACAACTAGCCAGATAATTATAGCACAAAATGGCTATTTCAGAATGAGAGGTAATGCACTCCTGAGCTTGAATCTGAAAAGAATTCTAAAATTCAGGGATATTTTTTTAAAGAAACGCCTCTTCAGGCTTTTATGGTTCAGCACTTGCATGTAATGTATTTTAAATATCTATTCAATATTAATCCTCAAAATGCTAGCACAAGATGTGTTTATTGCGTAGTAACATAGTATAAGAGATCAACTAAAATCCGATATATCTGTAATGCATAAGAAATTGAGTCATATCAGCTGTGGAAAATGAAACTCATATACTCTTCCAATCACAGCAAAAGTATTTCACGCAACCGAAGCCATTTCCTATTGGAGTGGTGCTTATATAAAGTAGCACATGTGTTATAAAGCATCCTTTGTGCCAAGACTAAAATTGCCAACGAGATTCTGATTCTGAACATTTCTGGGTAAGATACTCAAAACAGCTGTATACTTCAATGAATGAAGTAGCTCATCTGTTCAATCAACCTTCTTCCATGCATGGAAGATATATTCAAACCAATAAGCATATACATTTGTCCAAAATATACATAAGGCATTAAGGGAGGAAAAACATCATTAGACAGACATACTTCCTAACTTTCTCTAAGTTAACAGAAACCTTTTAACCATCAGAAATTTTTTTGCAAAGACTGTACAAATCTTCTATATATATAAAAGAGTGATGGCATCACGGCAATTCACAAAACAACAAAAGTACAGGCCCCCCAACCTCAAAATTTGACAACACAACCCATCATCCACGCCTCAAGGTTGATACAACAAAAAGAAAAGAAAAATAAAGTCCTAATTAGAGGGAGAGCAATAATTTTTTTTATCCAATTGCTGCCAGTTTAGAGGGCTAATCTCTGCCCACTTGGTTGCCTAGCAACCAAGGGACAGCCAGGTTTCAGTTAGGGACAGGCAGATTTAGGCCTCACTTAGACTTCTTCCACAGATTATCTAATTTGCACTGGATTATATGGCAGTGTAGACTCAAGGCCCTTCAACACAGCTATACAACCCATTTATAATCTTATATTATCTGCTTTGCACTGGATTATCTTGACTCCACACTGCCATATAATCCACTTCAGTGTGCATTTTATACAGCTGTGAAGAAGGGGCCTCATATAATCCAGTTCTAAGCAGATAATTTAAGATTATCAATATACAGTCTCACTTATCCAACGTAAACAGGCCGGCAGGATAAGTGAATATGTTGGATACTAAGAAGGGATTCAGGAAAAGCCAATTAAACATCAAATTAGGTAATCGTTATACAAATTAAGCACCAAAATATCATATTATACAACAAATTTGACAGAAAAAGTAGTTCCATGCGCAGTAATGCTATGTAGTATTTACAGTAGAGTCTCACCTATCCAACACTCGCTTATCCAACGTTCTGGATTATCCAACGCATTTTTGTAGTCAATGCTTTCAATATATCGTGATATTTTGGTGCTAAATTCATAAATACAGTAATTACTATATAGCATTACTGTGTACTGAACTACTTTTTCTGACAAATTTGTTGTCTAACATGATGTTTTGGTGCTTAATTTGTAAAATCATAACTTAATTTGATGTTTAATAGGCTTTTCCTTAATTCCTCATTATCAAACATATTCGCTTATCCAACGTTCTGCCGGCCCGTTTATGTTGGATAAGTGAGACTCTACTGTACTGTATTTACAAATTTACCACTAAAATATCACAATGAATTTAAAACACTGACTACAAAAACATTGATTATGAAAAGGCAGACTGCGTTGGATAATCCAGAACATTGTATAAGCGAATGTTGGATAAGTGAGATTCTTCTTTAATATGAAATAATTACTGGGATAGAATAATGCAGAACAATATAATCTCTAAAACCAGAACAGTAAATAAACAGGGGAATTCCACACAGGAAACAATCGGGGCCAGCTAACACCTCCCAACAAAGTATTCCCATCATCAAAGTCTGGCAAATCCTGTTTTCTCAGGGCCACAGACAGTAGAAGCACATAAAATATCGCAAACAACACCACTCTGAAAATAAGGGAATTCCAGACAGGAAACAATCAGGGCCAGCTAACACCTCCCAACAAAGTATTCCCATCATCAAAGTCTGGAGAATCCTCTATTTTCTCAGGGCCACAGACAGTAGAAGCACATAAAATATGGCAAACAACACCACTCTGAAAACAAGGGAATTCCAGACAGGAAACAATCAGGGCCAGCTAACACCTCCCAACAAAAAATTCACTCAGGGAGGAAACAGCCAGGCTTTAAAGCTGCAAGGCCATTACATCCTAATCATTTTTCCTAATTGCAGCATTCATACTTGCCTCCAACAAACAAAAAAAAACCAATCAGAAATATTGTATATTCACAACCTTTAGGAAATAATATCCCCTGATGGCGCAGCGTGTTAAAGCGCTGAGCTGCTGAACTTCTGGACCGAAAGGCCACAGGTTTGAATTGGGGGAGCGGAGAGAGACCCCACTGTTAGCCCCAGCTTCTGCCAACCCAGAAGTTCGAAAACATGCAAATGTGAGTGCATCAATAGGTACTGCTCCGGCGGGAAGGTAACGCCGCTCCATGTAGTCATGCCATATGACCTTGGAGGAGTCTACGGACAACGCCGGCTCTTCGGCTTAGAAATGGAGATGAGCACCAACCTCCAGAGTCAGACACGACTGGACTTAATGTCTGGGGAAAACCTTTACCCTTGACCTTAACTACCACCAATTCCTCAATACTTTATTTCCCATACCACCATACTTCGCCACAGCAACGTGTGGCCGGGCACAGCTAGTATATTTATAGATTCAGGCAATTTCATTTCTCTGTAGTCCATTAGTCAATGTACACAGAAACACAGTATTATGTATTGCACTTAGGGCTAAAAACCCATAGCTATACACATTTCAAGTGTGCTTCTCTCTCTCAGTTACATAGTTGTTTCCGACTCTTCGGGGCCTTCATGGACCACTCCAGCCAGAGCTCCCTGTCAACCGTCGCCGCCCCCAGTTCCTTCAAGGTCAGGCCAGTCACTTCAAGGATACCGTCCATCCATCTCGCCCTTGGTTGGCCTCTCTTCCTTTTTCCTTCCATTTTCCCCAGCATCATGATCTTTTCCAAGCTTTCCTGTCTCCTCATGATGTGGCCAAAATATTTCAACTTTGCCTCTAATATACTTCCCTCCAGTGAGCAGCCGGGCATTATTTCCTGGAGGATGAACTGGTTGGATCTTCTTGCGGTCCAAGGCACTCTCAGGATTTTCCTCCAGCACCAGAGTTCAAAAGCTTCTATCTTCCTTCGCTCAGCCTTCCTTATGGTCCAGCTCTCGCAACCATAGGTTACTATGGGGAATACCATTGCCTTGACAATATGGACCTTTGTTGCCAGTGTGATGTCTCTGCTCTTCACTATTTTATCAAGGTTGGCTATTGCTCTCCTCCCAAGAAGTAAACGTCTTCTGATTTCCTGGCTGCAGTCTGCATCTACAGTGATCTTCGTGCCATGTATTGATGGAATCTGCCTTGCAGGATCTTGAGCATTACCTTACTGGCATGGGAAATAAGTGCCACCGTATGGAAGTTTGAGCATTATTTAGCGTTTCCCTTTTTTGGTATGGGGATATAAAGTGATTTTTTCTGATCTGATGGCCAATCTTGTGTTTTCCATATTTGCTGGCATATGGCATGCATCACCTTGACAGCATCACCTTCCAAGATTTTAAACAACTCAGCTGGGATCCCACTGTCTCCTGCTGTCTTGTTATTAGCAATGCTTCTTAAGGCCCATTCAACCTCACTCCTCAGGATGTCTGGTTCTAATTCACTCACCACACCGTCAAAGCTATCCTCTACATTATTATCCTTCCTATACAGATCTTCTGTATATTCTCGCCACCTTTTCTTGATCACTTCAGCTTCTGTTAGGTCCCTGCCATCTTTGTTTTTGATCATGCCCATTTTTGCCTGAAATTTGCCTCCGATGTTTCTGATTTTCTGGAAGAGGTCTCTTGACTTTCCTATTCTGTTGTCTTCTTCCAATTCCATGCATTGCTTGTTTAAAAATAGTTCTTTGTCTCTTCTGGCTAGCCTCTGGAATTGTGCTTACTCCAATGTAAATCAATGAGATTTGCTTATTAAATGTGCAAGCAATCAAGCTGATCAGAGGCAGGTTGAAGGTTATCATCCAACCCAATGAGGGCTCAAATGAAAATGTAAATTCAAAAATAAGAATAAATTAAGAAATTGACAGAATTTGTATTTCTATTATTCTATCAAATATAGTTAAATATAACAGCTTGTCTTTTCAATCTATATAATTAAATCATTCAGAAATCCTTCCTCCTGATCCCAAGTGAGATGGAGGTAGGTGTATTGCTCCCCGCAAAAGTGGAAGAATGTGATATATTTAATTTTAACTGCATACTGGTTCACATTTGGAATTACATTTTGAAATGTATTTCCAGTGATGATATAATTTTAAGAGGTTTGTTCGACTGTAGGCACCATTTTCCAAAATATTTACTTATGAATCAGATGTTTTCCAATTCATTCTAGCATTTTAATTTACTTCTACCAAGGATAGCAAAGGTCGTGTACTACAATCATATAATGTTTTACTTATATCTATTTATGTTAAAATCTTCATTAAGTCAGGCATGAGGAACAAATCAGCACTTGACTGATATGGTGTCAGCAAAGTTTCAGACTTTTCCAAGAAAGTAGTTCCAAATATGAACCCTTTTGCACATTAACAATCTCTCCATCCAAAGTCAAATCACCATAAATGCTGTGCTGAATCTGCAATCTATTTTACATACACAACTGCTTGTATCATGTTCATATATTTGTGCAGTTAGAACTGGAGCTAGAAATGGAGTTTTGTCACAAAAGCCAACTAAGAGATTGTGGGTCCTAGTTTGCTACAATAAGGCTTCATCGGGGGTGGGGGGTGGGTGGGGGGGGGGAATCAGATGCTAGTCAGATGGAAATTATTATTTAGGTTATTTAAGCTTACAAATGACAGGGCATCTCTTAAGAGCCTAGTTGTTTGGGAGATTGCTATGTAGAAGTATGTTCCCAGGAAACTAGCAAATAAGGGGGTTTGGGGGAAGGGGTTAAAATCTACTATGAAAGTTCCAGTCCTCTCTCTCAGAAGAATAATCAATATACTCAGACTTCACAATCACATTATTAAGCATGTCACCTTGTGTATCTTTAGGAAGTGAAGTGGCTTGTCATGCACAGAAATGCTATCTTTCATGTCTGCCTTTACAAAAAACATCAGCCCACAGATTTATCGGAACATGTTATAAACTTCACAATCCCAGCATCTACTCTTATTACAAAGTTAGGAGTGGCAAAAATTGGTTCTGATTTTGTCATACAAATCAAAATTATGATATTCCAACACAGGGGCAATTTCAAAATCCATAGAAAGCTTTACCCATCTTCCAGTTTTTATACCTTCATGAAGCAAGGCATCTGGCAGTTGTGTAAGAGAGGATGAGGTGGAGGGTTTTGTGGTTTTCTCCACAGCAGGTGTTATAACTGAAGAGCTTGCAGTTGAAGAAATTCTCTGGGCAGGCTTTAGAGGCTGAATATTCTGCTTTGCAGGATGTGGTGAGCCTGAAATACCGAACAGGCAAGACAAGGCAACAGTTACACTGATTAATAGTTTTAATAGGCTAGTCATACTAGCCTGTTGACACAATATCTTGCAATACCTTAAAAACTAAGATATTTATTGTGCCATAAGATTTCATAAGCTGAAGAAATACATAAAGTAAAATCTTCAGATGATACAAAAACACACACTCATATACACACATAGGCCAGGCTGCTCAGTGATTAGATATATTCTATGCCACTCTGTCAGATGGGATCAATAACAGATGTGGTCACTTATAATGTAGTTCTGGCTGCATATGGCTACTGCTCTTTGCTCTGTCCCCATTTCACACTGCTGGTGCAAACACCAGAGCAAACAGCTATGAAATATAAGACATATAGCTTGTGCCAATTCTATTTAAAGTTGAAATACAAGAAAACTCTTCGTGGCAGTATTAATAGGTAATAACAAAACCTTCACGGCTTTGCAATGCTGATTTTTTTAAAATATAAGTTGCTTTGAGTTTCCTTTGTGGAGAGAAAGTGTGGGGTATAAACAAACATAATTAAATATAAATAAATAAAACTTTTAACACCTGTAGCAGAAAGAAAACTGCTATATTGGTAACGTGCTGGTAACCTCAAGGTTGGACTTCTACAATGTGCTTTACATTGGGCTGCCTCTGTATCAAGTTCAGTAACTCCAAGTAGTTCAAAACTCAGCAGCCAGATTGGTCACAGGAACATCCAGGAGTGAGCATACAGCACCTATACCAAAGTCACTCCACTGGTTGCCAATTAGTTTCTGGGTAAAGTACAAAGTATTGGTTTTGACCTTTAGAGCCTTACATGGTTTGGGTCCAGGTTACCTACAGAAACTCCTTCTCCCGAACAATCTACCCCACACACTTAGGTCTTCTAGGGGGTGTCTACTCCATCCAGGCAGAACCCAACTGGAAACCATCACCCAGAAGACATTTTCATCAGCTGTCCCTATCAAACATTAATAAAGACACCTGGCTTATAGCTCAGTCCCTCATAACAGGGGAGGTGACCAGTATTCCAAGACCAGGAAAAATAAGCTAGGAGAGAAAGCGCTTACAACCAGAGAGCGTTCTGAACAGAAGGTTCAGTTCCCAAAATTCGCAAAACTTTATTATAAGTACACCCACTTCCATCCACTGGAAAAAGAGCAGACATACGAGCAAACAACTGGATTCACTATTAGGCCTACTTTGCTCTCTGTGAAATACCTCTGTTCTCTAGGTTGCTTGTTTCAGACAATGATCCCGTAAAGGATGCAGTATGATTCTCTTGAGCCGACTGGAGTTCTGGAGTAGACCATGATGTCGAGTTGTAACCTAGATGAGCTGTTCGTTGTCCTGTCGGCGGGACTCTGTTTTGACTAGAGTAAGTGCTTGCCTCTTTTGGATATCCAAGAGCTGGTACACTGTGAGAAGTAGGCACTTGCCCATAGGGACTACTGATGGACTCAGAAGGAAATGAGACATTAGGATAAGCAGTGAGAGGCGCAGCAGGCATGATATAATGACTGGATGGAGGAAAAAATCCCTGAGATGGAACTGAAGAGCTGTCAGAGTGCAAAACTGAATTACTGTAGGGACTACCAAATGAGGAATATGACTGGGAAATGTTGGGATGTAATTGGGATGCAGAAGAAATCATTCCTTGGATAGGTCCAGATGATTCTACAAAGTGAGGTGCCCTATTGTGCAGGTACTGTGATCCCTGTGCATTCAGCATCTTGGAAGTCACAACAGGTGCATTAACATTTTGTGCTGGTACTGAGTAATGGGCAGAATAATAATGGTTATCCAGCTGTGAAGGGACAGCTTTATTGGGCACTTGTGAGTAGTTTTGAGAATATGAGCCATATCCAGAAGAGAACTGCATCTGATTTTGTGCTGGTCCTGAAAGAAAGAGAAAAGAAAACAAGGAAGAAAGAAGAGTATTAATTATGTGGAATCTCCTTTAAAGGCTACAATGTTAAACTTCTTGCCTAAGAAAAGTAATACCAGAATGAACTAATTTGTATTTAAAGGTTTTTAATTGTATGCTTGCACTTTGCTGCATGAATTAGTACACCATCCAAAGGTTCAATAGCTCCACTATGCTAGGCAAAAACATTTACAGTAATTAGCAAAATCCAAGTTCCAAAAATTAATGCAGGCTTCATGAAATCTTTGTTCTGTTCTATTCTATGTGATTTGTCATTGATCCACTCCTTTTGGCTTTACGCAAATCTACCATTTGTCAAAATATACGATGCTGTGCTTTTCTTTTCCATTTCTGGCCGAATAGCTTACCAATTGGAAAACTTTATATTACATATAAATACACAAAACATGTATATCTGATATATTTCTGGTCAATGATAGCTGGCCACTATAAGACATAACTTCAAGACCGGATTTCTGTCCAATCAGCCCTTCAACATCTGTGGTATTTTGGCCTTTGCAGATTTGATTATTCACGAATGTGATAAAATTGTTCTCTCTAAGAATCCAGTGCAATTTTATGATTAATGTCCACTGGACGTTGCATACAGAGTCATGTTGGAGAACCTAGAGATTCTTAAAGGTGTTATCTCAAATAAAAGCACCCCTTTTTATTAATGTTTTTTCCATATTTACGGTATCCTGCACTGCTAACACCAGTAACTAGGTGATGACTTATCACATCGCTATTACACCTATGGTAAATGAGATGCACTGCCTGCTTAGGTGAGACATTGATATTAATATATACAAAAGCTCTATACAACTTGAAACTAGATCGACTCAAGAACAACTTCCGCATACCAACCTTTCAAATGATCATATTGTTCAGGAGAGACCCTGTTATTTGTGTTGCAGCATACATATGGTATTTGTATTTACTAACTACAAAAAGAAGTTCTCCATACTGGCATCCGCCCTCAGTGTAATCCATCCAACTTCTACATGGATGTCTTTTGGTTTTGCTTTTACTGAATTTTATTTTTGCCTTTCCCCAACCCACAACTCTCCCAAATACTTAATTCCTGTGTTTTCATTGTGTATGAAGTTGTTAAGAAACCTTGTAGGATCGGTACAAATAAGAACCACAAATCCCTATAAATAATTCAAGTATAAGGTTTCATATTGTTCAATGATGGTAGTGACTAGCATTAGACAATCCGTGGACAGTGCATTTCAGTACAACTGCCTTGGGCATAAGAAAGGCTGGTAACAAAAATAAAATATAATTTTGCAACTTATTTGGCACAGAGTGATTGCAAAATCACCAGCAGTACATAAACATTTAAAATAATATATATATATATATATATATATATATATATATATATATATATATATACATACACACACACAAAAACACACATTACACTTAAAATAATAAGACTGTTAATTTGGAGTGCAGAGGAGTATCTTGTCTTGTTAGTTGTGTATATACTATATATATCATTCCACATTTATTAAGCCTGTATTCTGTAAAAAGGGCAACCAACTATGACTTATATTCCTGTCCACTTCAGATAATGAAGAACAACTAAGATCACTGCCAATTTGCATAATGATCTTATCTGATCTTATGCATAATTTATCCTGAAGCAACTCTATCAAGTTCAACAGGGAGTCACTCAATAACACTGACCTTTGTGTAAATATTAGGACAAGGTTGTAAGATTACTAATCTCCTTTAAGAGGACATGGAGAAGAGAAGTTTAAGAGAGGACATGATAGCCATGTTAAAATATTTTAATGTGTGTAATATTTAGATGAAGTAAATTTGTTTTCTGCTGCTCCAGAGACTAAGATACAGCGCAACACATTCGAACTACAGAAAAGGAGATTCCATCTAAACATTAGAAAAACTCTCTGAAAGTAGGAGCTATTTCACAGTGGAATATACTGCTTCGGAGTATGGTAGTGTCACTTTCTCTATACGTTTTTATACAGAGGCTGTATGGCTATCTGTCAGGAGTGCTTTATGAATTCCTGGCATAGCAGGGGATTGGAATGGGTGGCCCTTGTAGTCTCTACTATCTTTCTGAATCCCACAGTACCAATATTAATTATTCTTATTAAGCAAAGAAACATAGGAAACTGTGTTAAACTGGAGAGACTATTGGTCCAACAAACTCAGTCCTATCTTCTTGGCTGTAAGCAACCAGCCTAGGGGTTTCCCCAATGCAATTTAGAGAAACCAGATATGTTCCAAAGCCCTCTGTGGATACCTAAAACTGTGGATAATAGAGAATCATATATATTTATTATACTTGGCCAGCAGCCAATTACAAAATCACACTGGAGTACCTCGAGGAGCCCAAAAACACTTCTGGAGTGGAATCATTTTGGAGCATGGGTAAGTGAAACTATGATACTGAATCTGTGCATAACGGGGTTATATCATACACATTTTCTGAAAATCAGAAGTAGATGTCTAGTGACTTCTAGAACTTTCATTTTGGATTTTTGGTTGTACATCTGCAAGAGGATCACAGGGTTTGAAAATTTAGACCTGTTTGCTAGTTTCCCAGTTCTGCTCCACTCTGAAGCTTCCAACTGATCAGAAATTGCCCAATCATAGAAATGGTGACAAATATCCAAAATTCATTTTCCCCTTTCATTTCTAATGTGGCACAATGCTGTGAGCTTTATCTTTCAAATCAAGCATGGCCTCTTGTTGCAATGTGCCTTCAAGTGATTTCTAATGTGTGGTTATCCTAACGTGAACCTATCAATTTTTTTTTGCCTTCCTCCTCTGAGGCTAAGAGAATGCGACTTGGTTAGCAAGATTTGTTCAGAGGGGATTCACCTTTGCCTTCCTCTAAGACTGAGAGAATGTGACTTGCTCAAAGTCACCCAGTGGGTTTTCATGGCCAAGCAGAGATTTGAACCCTGACCTCCAAAATTGTAGACCATCACTAAAATCACTCCACTAGTTTCCTAGTATGGCCCAGTATGCGCGCGCACACACACACACACACACACACACACACACACTATCATATCCAGTTTCTAGTATCTGCACAACCTTATAACTTTCTCTTTACCTGTAAATTTTAAGATTTAGATCAGCCCCATCTTCACCACCTCATTCATTCCTAGTACAGTAGAACTGGAAGGGACAAGTGCCAGAGCTTTCACTATGATTTTATTGATGGATTTCTTGCACACATATCCTCTCATTCACTACAATGTAATGGCTAAAGCAACTGTGAAAAAAACATAGTCTACATAAAACACATAAGAAGCCCAAGGGGGTGTTTTCAGCTCATTCTTCTCAAAGAGCCTTTCAAACCACTGCATCCCCTTTCAAAAGCAACACAATTGCACTGCTCCATACCTTCCAATTTAGAAAAGAAAGATTTTATTGGCAACTAGAATTCACATTTGGAAGTAATTTTCTGTTCCAATTCCCAACCAGTTCAACCTAGTATGAGAGTGAAATCTGACTCCCACTATAGATATAACTGTAAAGAATATCTAACTAAGGATGCTTCTTGCTGCAGAATAAGAAGAGTAATCTGATGTAGTATGTAGCAACCAGGATCTTAAATAGGCTTAAATATTCTGATCAGCTTAAACTACAATAATGAAAACAACGATCTGCTACTAAAGTTCAAGAAACATTTCATCTTTGAACATTTGAGGTAAAGTGTACTTTTGAAGGCTATGAAAAGTCACAACCCACATAAAACTCTCCCTTTTTAGTTACTGTCTGCTCAGCTCCAATGACAAAAGCTGAAGAATGATTTTGCATCATGGATTCTATGCCCTTTTTCTCTTGTTTGCTGTCAGTTGTGTCCAGTGCATATTCAATCTTAGCTATAGGAAAAAAGACCAAGCACTGCAATGCAAGGAAGGCCATAAATTGCCCTGGAAGCACACACATTGGCTTCATTTTGATACCAAATTAAGACATGGCTCCTCACCAAAGTTTTTGCGGCCTCACTATGCAGACCTATTCCAGCTGTGGAATTCTGATAAAGTATATACTATTTTAAATATTTGGGAGTTTTTTTGTGTTATTTTATTGTCTGTCCTCCATCCTGCAATTCTTTGATGCAGGATGGATATAATGATATATTGATGTATATAAATATCTAAAGAAATAAATTATTTGTTCTCTCAATAACTCTTCCACACTGGTGCGAAACAGTCAAAGGCATACTTGTTATGTTTTTATAACTAGTCCAGGAAGGGGCTGCGGTGATGCAATGGGTTAAACTGTTGACCTGAAGGTTGAAGGTTCGAATCTGCAAGACGGGGTATGCTCCTGTCTGTCAGCCCTAGCTTCCTATGGGGGACATGAGAGAAGCCTTCCAGCAGGATGGTAACACATACAGACGTCCCCTGGGCAATGTCTCTGTAGACGGACGATTCTCTCACACTAGAAACAACTTGTCTCAATTCTCTTCTGACACGATTAAAAAAACTAGTTCAGAGTCAAACCTATGAAGACCACCATGAACAGGTCTTAGATGCCATAGCGATGCAAGAATTGAAAGCCTGTGAGTGCTCTTTGAGGATACGAGGTCTTAAGGAGGGCCTGGAAAGAGAAAGTCTCATCTCTTTCATTGCTAATATGTTGGCAGGGCTGCTGAAAGAGCAAGATCTGGACATTATTCATGCTTCAATTTCGTCTTGTTTCAGAATCAACTCAGCCTTTGCAAGACAAAAAAAAGTACCTAGGGACTGTATAGTACAATTTGTTGCCAAAACATTTAAGGAGATAGTGCTGAAAAAACAATATGAAACCCCAATTGTGATTGAGGGAAAGAAAATATTAATGATGAAGGAGATCCCGGGAAGGCTTCTTAGAAAAAGGAAAGAATTCAATGCACTGGTGGTTAAACTGAAGAACAAAGGCACCCCCTTTCGTTGGCTCTTCCCAAAGGGTGTCTCCTTCTACCATAAGTCAAAGAGACACTATATTACAGATGCAGGGAAGGTTGAACAGTTCCTAAGGAAATATGCCCAGGACTTTCCGGGGGGAGAACAACAGCTTGCAGGCGATGAGAGCCAGGGGCACAGAAGGGGTAAAGGGGTGCCACAGGAAAGGAAAGAGCGAAAGCAGAAGGAGCAGGAGGAAAATGAGAAGGAGGGCACCCAGACAGATGAAGAAAAAGAAGAGGAAGATGAAGTTGAAGAAGTGGAAGAAGATGAAAAAAGTGGGGGAACAGACTAACAAATAAAGGGACATTAAGAGTAATGAACTGATTATTGGGAAATACAATATGTTTCTTTTGCTGACTGGGATGGGGAATAGGTGGGGGGATGGGATTGAGTAGATTCAAATGTCTGTACAAAATTTAAAAATCATGTCTTGTAACATTAACGGTTTGAATAATGGCTATAAACGTAAGAAAGTGGTTCATTTCTTGCAGAAAATCAAATCAGACATAGTGTGTTTGGTTGAGACACATCTGATATACAAGGATAGTCACCTGTTAAAAAGAGAAAGGCTGGGCCATTTATTCACAGCATGTAACAGTAAAAAGACCAATGGAGTACTCTTCTATATAAAAAAAGATCTGGCACCAGAGAAAATATTCTGTGATGAGGATGGCAGAATATTAATAATTAAAGTATATATACAAAAAGCCCCGGTACTATTAGTTGGAGTCTACGCACCAAACAACAAACAAAAACTGTTCTATAAAAAATTGACACGTATATTAGCAGAATATGGGGAAAAGGAAATGTTATGGATGGGGGATTTTAATGGAGTCATGGTGCCCAAAGAGGACAGAGATAGTAAAGTTAAAAAGGACAGGAAGGAAGGCCGACTCCCAGGATCCTTCCTAAGGGAAATTCAGTATTGGCAACTTTATGATATCTGGAGAGTCCACAATCCAACAAGGAAAGAGTATTCATACTATTCACATAGACATGGCACATCCTCAAGAATTGATCTGACATTTGGCACTAAGGAACTAGTGGGTAAAACAGAGAAGATTGAATTATTACCAAGAGTATTAGCCGACCATAATCCGATATTAATGAAATTAAGAGTGGGATATAAAAGAAACAGAGCCTGGAGAATGAATGATTATATTTTGAAAATCAAGTCACATAGGGAAAAAATTAGAATGGGGATTAATAATTACTTTAAGGACAATGCTAAAGAAGAAATGAAGGAGGGAATAGTCTGGGACGCTGGTAAAGCAGTAATTAGAGGGTTATTGATACAACAAAACTCGATCTGGTACAAAGGAAAAAATAAGGCCCAACTGGAGTTGTTATCAAAAATCAGGACAAAGGAATTAGAAATAGAAAAAGAAAAAGGTACAAAGACAAGACTACAAGGTGAACTAAAAAAATTGCACCAACAATACGAACAGCTAATTGCTAGTGAAATAGAAAGGAAAGTTATGTATAATAGATACAACTTTTTTGAAAATGCAAACAAACCAGGGAAATTATTAGCTTGGCAAATAAAAGATGCAAAGAAAAAACCATTGATAATGAGGATAAAAAATAAAGGAGAAACTGTCACCGATTCACAACAGATACAAAAACTATTCGAAGAATATTATGCCAACTTATACAAAAAAACTCAGGGGGAGATTAAGACAATCTCCCAGTATGTGGAGGAGACAAACTTAGAACAAATTTCAGAAGCAATGAAAGCTGACTTAGACAAACAAATTACACCAGAGGAAGTAATCAGGACAATAAATATGGCTAAAGTAAATAAGTCCCCTGGGGCAGATGGACTTTCGACCCTATACTATAAAACGTTTAAGGAAGAGCTAGTACCACAGTTGGTGTCAGTGATGAATGTGGTCTTGAAAAAGGGGGAACTTCCAGAATCTTGGAAGGAATCCATAATTGTTTTAGTCCCTAAACAGGATAAAGATTTAGACTTAATTAAAAATTATAGACCAATATCATTGCTGAACTGCGATTACAAAATATTTGCCACTATATTGGCAAATAGAATTAAGCAAGCTCTAGCACAGATCATTCATAAAGACCAGGTGGGGTTTCTCCCAGGAAGACAAGTAAATCAAAACATCAGACTGATATTGAACACCCTGGAAGTAGCAGAAAAAGACCCAAATAGAGATTTGGCATTGTTCTTTATTGATGCAGAAAAAGCCTTTGACCATGTTAGATGGGATTATTTGGAAAAAGTGTTAGAAAAATTTGAAGTTGGCCACCAATTCAAAAGGGCAGTAGGGGCTATATACACTAATCAAAGAGCAAGGTTAAACATCAATGGTCAACTATCAGATTACATCGACATACAAAAAGGGACCAGACAAGGTTGCCCGCTGTCCCCACTATTATTTATTATGGGTCTGGAAATCTTAAATGTCAGAATAAGAGAAGAGAAGGAAATTACGGGTTTAAAGATCAGTGACCAAGAACTAAAAATTAGGGCTTATGCAGACGATATAGTCTGTATTCTAACTAACCCACTACAAAGTATTAAAAAAGTATTGGACATTATTCAAAGACATGGTGACATATCAGGATTTATTATAAACAAGGAAAAATCTAAGTTTTTAGTAAAAAATATAGATGCTAAAAGCTGTAAGAAACTGGAGGCCGCAGCAGACTGCAAGGTGATCCCAAAAGTAAAATATTTAGGTATATGGGTCACAAACAAAAATATCAATTTATTCCAGGATAATTACGTCAAAGTATGGGAAGACATTAAAAAAGATCTTACTAGATGGCAAACAATCCCACTAACATGGATGGGCAGAATTGCAGTAATAAAGATGATGGTACTCCCCAAAATGCTATTCCTGTTTCAAAATATACCCATTATCAAAGGAATAAATTTTTTTTAGAAATTGAAAAGAAAGATTACAGATTTTATTTGGGCTGGAAAAAGAGCGAGGATAGCATACCGGAATTTAATTGATGATAAAGGAAGAGGGGGGCTAAGCTTACCCGATCTAAGGACCTATTACGAGGCTGCAGCTCTGTCCTGGATGAAGGAATGGATAAAATTAGAAAATAAGACCCTATTAAATTTGGAAGGATATGAATTAAGATTCGGCTGGCATGCATATGTATGGTACGATGGAGACAAATTAAATAAAGACTTTAATAAACATATAATTAGAGGGGGACTATTAGACATTTGGAAAAAATATAGAAAAGGTATGGAACCGAAAACACCCCTTTGGTTGAGGCCATTAGAAGCAGTTATAAGACCAGCCTTAAGTGTAGAAACAAGAACATATAAAGAATACCTTATTAGAGAAAATGAAGAATGGAAATTAAAAGGGCGGGAAGAATTGGAGATTAATGATTGGTTTCGATATCACCAATTGCATGAAAGATATAAAAAAGATATGAGGGTTGGTTTCGCAACTAAAAAATCAGAACTGGAAAGAATATGGGAAAAGGGAAATAAAGGGTTAATATCCAGATTATACAAATACATATTAAGTTATAATATGGAGGATAATACAGTCAAGACAGTAATGATATCCTGGGCCAAGGACCTAGGTAGGCCAATAGAATTGGATAACTGGGAGTACCTATGGAACAAAGAATTCAAATTCACAATATCTGGATCAATTAGGGAGAATCAATATAAAATGTTTTATAGATGCTATATCACCCCAGCAACATTGGCAAAAATAGATAAATCACAACAAGGTATTTGCTGGAGGTGTAGGAAACAGAAAGGGACATTCATCCACATGTGGTGGACGTGTATGACCATACAGGCATTTTGGGACAAGGTAATTAAAGAGACTAATAAAATGCTACATAATAAGATTAAAAAAAGCCCAGGATTGTGTCTATTAGGTCTACATAGAGAAAACAATAACCAAAAGGACCAAGAAATATACCAATATAGCTTTGCGGCAGCAAGATTGACCATAGCCAAAGACTGGAAAGGGGAAAAAGGTTTAACTAAAAAGGATTGGAGAGAAAGAATGCGGGAATATATGCTAATGGCCAAACTTACCAACAATAGGAAGAACAAAAGTAATGAGGACTTTTTAGAAACATGGAAGCTGGCCATAGCATATCTGAATAAGGAGTCAGTAACATAGAGGAGTTCCATTAGGAATTTAGGGTTACTATTAACAAGGATATATAAATTGGCTTAAAGGCTTCATAGTGCTTCAGGGTTGGAAGTCATGGTGAAGGGTGCACGGGTGTGGGGAAGGGGTTTTATTTTATGTGGGATAGGGGTTTTGGGTGCGTGCAGGGTTTGTTGTGTGTAATACGTTGTATGTTTTTGTTTTGTTTGAATATTAGGGTAAACTCTTATATTTAATTTCTAAAAAAAAAATAAAAATGAATAGAAACCTGGAAAAAAAAATTAAAAAAAAAACTAGTTCAGGAGCCTAACTGCCTGAAGGCAAGGAAGAAATGTGTGTGCGTACACACACACCAATACAGAGAACAGGCGTCTCACATAGGGACATAAATAAGCTCTTAGAGCCTTAATATCAGCTGTGTAGATAAAGTGATTCAATGCTTGTTTACTACTTATTTATTTCTTCATTCATTCATTTATTCTATTTATAGTGCTCTTTAACCTAGTAGTAGTACCTAATACATCATTTACACAAATAAACTACAGTCACAAAACCAAAGTAACAAAAAGCACAACACACGCAATCTTAAAGCAGAAAGAGCAATGCCACTGTTGTCATCATAACAGTCTATGAATGTAACATCTTACACTGTATGAAGCATTGAATATTGCCATGTTGAGCCCCCCTTGGAGTGAGAGAGAACAGGATATAAATACAGTAAATAAATAAAATGTACTCTGTGCTGGTACTTTATAGAATAAAACAAAGAGACAGGCAGCCCTGCTAAAGGCAGATAGTGTAGGTCACATTTGAGAAGAGACCAAGTAAATAATATTTATGAGCAGGTCCTCCCTACCTGAGCTTAAAGGACAGGTAAGTCAATAATGAGGGAAGCATATATGTTGGTCCTAAGAGAGTCAAGTTATTGTACATCAGTATCAACATTTCGAAGCTGATGTGCACATCCTGCAGAAGCTGCACCTTGTATACCCTCTTCAAGTATACTCTTATGTAAAATGTACTGTAATAATCCAGTCATGACTATAACTGGATTATGGAGAACTACAACCAGTTCTAGCTATGGCTGCAGCTAACAAACTACAGCCCGGTGCATGTATTCCTCACCAGCATCATTGTCTATAACTTTTGTTTAGATTACACACATGCAACTTCATTGATAACAGGTCACACAACCTCCAGTTCCTGGGCCCGAAAAACACCTAACCTCAGTGTATACATGTGCCTTCAAGTCATCTGTCAACTTATGGTGACCTCATAAACAAGGAATACTCAGAGGTGGTTTTGCTAGTTCCTTCCTCTGAAACATAGCCTATAGCACCTGGTATTCCTTGGCACTCTCCCAACAAAATCCTAACCAGGGCTGACTCTGCTTAGCTTCCAAGATCAGATCAAACAGTATATGGTGCCTCTGGGGCATTTAGGCTTCCCATCCATAGCGTGTGTACATGTGCTTTCAAGCTACCTATCAGCTTATAGCAACTCCATAAATTTCCCGGGGTTTTCTTAGGCAAGGAAGAGAGATGGTTTTGTCAGTACCTGTATCTTTTCGGAATTAAATGTCAAAGGTCTGCCTCCCCTTCCCACATTTAACTCATCACTGCTTCCCAACACCTATCTGATTTCACAGCCTCTCCTGATTCAGATGGAACAGATCAACACCTGGATGCCACCAGCATAATGGTGAGATTGTGCTCCAAATGTTCACATAATAAGCAATTTCTTTTAAAAACACGAGGGAACTGAATAGAACCTGAAATGACTGCACAGAACACATTGCATGAAGCAAAACAAGCCTGCAGCTATATGCAGAAACAAATAAGTGCAGTATCACTGAATCTCACTCCAACCCCCTCAGAGTTGCTTCAGAAGGATACTGGGATCAGTGGTATCATATGCTTCTGAAAGATCCTGAGGGATCAAAAGTTTTTACTGGCTCATTTTCCCTCCTGATAAAAATCATCAGTTGATGCAACCGAGGCTACTTCAGTGCACTTCACAAAGGTGAAGTCAGGCTGAAATTATTCTAAAGATCATGCTCTTCTTCCAAGCACATTGATTGGCACTCTGTCACTTTACTCCCCAAAAGGATTTTTGTAACTGGACAAATATTCTAGTTGGTTTGGGGCTCCAATCTGTCACTTCAGGGTCCAGAAAGAATCCTGAAGGAAGGGCCACATTATCACCTCCTTGTAGCAGTTAGTAGTTTCCTCCTGCAATAAGGGACAACTGAATCTTTCTTTAGTAGAGTTTGTCAGCAAAGATGGCGAAGAATAAGGAGGATAGGTGGATGGTCTAACCTCTGCTATTATCCTGTCTACATCAAGCTGAAACCTGTAAAATGCATTCCAGAACATCTTACCAGATGCTGCTTTAACAATCTCTACAAGTCTTGCGTCTACCACAGCATCAAATATGGAATTATTTTGAGGAATCTTGTTTTCAAAAATCATTGCAAGTCTGTTACCACAGGCTATCAAATTATCAGTTGAACCTACTCTCAGGATAGATTTAAGCACCCCACTCACCACCTCACTGGGTGGTATGTTTAGGATGCAATGTTGCTATAAATATTTTTAACAGCCAGCACTGTGATAGCCAGAATTATATATTTGCATTTAGCAATGTTCACTACTATATTTGTACCATCTGCACTCCAAACGCCTACCAGTCTGCTTCACTGTCTGGAACACCTCTGAAAATTAATCAGCTCTATGATCCTTTGTGACCAAAGAAAGAAATCAAAAGATTTCCAGACCAAAAAAAAGCAAAAAAAGCCAATGGGATTTTAGCTTGCATAAATAGGGGTATAGCGTCTAGATCCAGGGAAATCATGGTACCCCTCTATTCTTGCTTGGTCAGGCCACACCTGGAATACTGTGTCCAATTCTGGGCACCGCAGTTGAAGGGAGATGTTGACAAGCTGGAAAGCGTCCAGAGGAGGGTGACTAAAATGATCAAGGGTCTGGAGAATAAGCCCTATGAGGAACAGCTTAAAGAGCTGGGTATGTTTAGCCTGCAGAAGAGAAGGCTGAGAAGAGACATGATAGCCATGTACAAATATGTGAGAGGAAGTCATAGGGAGGAGGGAGCAAGCTTGTTTGCTGCTGCCTTGCAGACTAGGACGCAGAACAATGGTTTCAAACTACAGGAAAGGAGATTCCACCTGAACATCAGGAAGAACTTCCTCATTGTGAGAGCTGTTTGGCAGTGGAACTCTCTCCCCCGGACAGTGGTGGAGGCTCCTTCTTTGTAGGCTTTCAAGCAGAGGCTGGATGGCCACCTGTCGGGGTGCTTTGAATGAGATTTTACTGCTTCTTGCAGGGGGTTGGACTGGATGGCCCACGAGGTCTCTTCCAACTCTATGATTCTATGATTCAAGGCCTTGGCATCACCATCAAATTATCATGCAGCATATTTTATAAAATGTGTACAAATATCTTACCATTTATTGAAAGAATCATTTAAGTCTTACTCTGGTCAATTATTTCACTACATCAAAATACTGACTTGACCAAGGTTATATGCTCACCTTTATGAAGGAGAAATGTTAGATTCCTAACATTCAAATCATGATCACTTCATGACAATGTTTGCATTTTTTAAAGGTGCAGCCTTCTCCTCCTCTGGCAGTGTGTTTAGACAGTGTGGCCATAGAAACCTCATGCAACAAAAAAATCTGCAATCACCAGGGATTGTGTCCAGAAGGCAATGAATCTTACAAAACTACACATACAGACAATATCTTCCAAAACAATAATACATTAAGTAATGTCATACTCCAAGGGTGGAAAATCTATTTCAAAACAGAGCAATCACGAATACAGTAGAGTCTCACTTATCCAACACTCGCTTATCCAACGTTCTGGATTATCCAACGCATTTTTGTAGTCAATGTTTTCAATACATCGTGATATTTTGGTGCTAAATTGGTAAATACAGTAATTACTACATAGCATTAATGTGTAATGAACTACTTTTTCTGTCAAATCTGTTGTATAACATGATGTTTTGGTGCTTAATTTGTAAAATCATAACCTAATTTGATGTTTAATAGGCTTTTCCTTAATCCCTCCTTATTATCCAACATATTCGCTTATCCAACGTTCTGCCGGCCCGTTTATGTTGGATAAGCGAGACTCTACTGTACTAAAAACTGTTATTCTCCAACTTCGGGGGGGGGGGGGTATTCAAAAACTTGGTTTTTGAATACAAAGAGGACGTGTAAATCTCATTATGTGCTTTTTTTCCTCCTAATGAAATATTTTGTACACTTAACTTTACATACAGGTGTCAGAAGCATTTCTTCTGTTCATGTCAGAATATCTAGAAAAAGCGTCATGTGGCACAATTTATATAGAGCAAGACTCCTGTTTCCAACAGTGGCTAACCAGATGTTTCTAAAAAGTAGGCAAACAGACAAGGGCAAGAATCCCTTTTTATTATTTCCTCCGAATTTAATGTTCTGCCTCTAAACATAGGTGATTTTGCTTGACTATCACAGGTAATAAAACTACCGTCCATTAATTTGCCCAGACCTTGGTTTGCAGTTAGAGAGTAGCCCAGTCCAGGCATGTCAGAAAAAGTTTAAGGGTTAAAAATGTGTGAAGTAGAAGAGTCTTGCAGTGAATACATGACGGATGCTAGATGTGTGTTGTAAGGTATAACTCAGAGCTCTCTTAGAGAGCAAATCTAAACAGACCTCCATGTCAAAACAGAATGACTATTCTCCATTTTTCATAGAGAACAATTATTCTCAACCTTTGGCCCTCTAAATATTTTCGATTTCATCTTCCATGATCACTTCCCATTAGTCATGCTGCTTAGAGCTTCCAGAACTTGAAGTCCAAAAAGCATGGATGACCAAAGGGTGAGATAAATCTATTTCTCGGGAGGGAAATTCACTCATGAATGAGTTATCATGTGGAAAAGGTGTCTCCACTGAAGCTTTCTCACCAATCCTTGTTTCCACAAGTCATTTTTTCCCAAAATTAAATTATAACAGAAACAGAAAGTGAGGTGAAAACTTCTGAACAGAGGCATAGATGGTGTTAACCCTACCCTATGCTATCCAAAATGTGCATGCATGCATGCATGCATGCATATATATGGTTTCACTTTAAAATGTGCCTGCTCCAACTTACATACATAAGAGGAAATCAAGAGAACCTGTCTTGTTCATAACTTGGGAACTGTCTGTATGTCTATTCAGAGTTGAACTGTAGTGAAGAAGGGGCAGAAGAGGCAAAGAATGGAAAAAGGACTGAAAAATAAGGCATCTAGTTTCTTCATAGATGCATTTGAAATACTGTATACAAGAGCAAGTAAAAAGATTGCAGCATTATTTCAGCTAAATCAAGGATGAGAATAAAGCTTGGAAATGTTTAACTTACAAGGCAATTACAGCATATGGGTGTAGGCAAAAGATGAATTGCACAGGGAACTAATATTTCCCAATATTAGAGCTTGGTCTCATCTACTGAAATTTTCAGGAAATTCAAAACAGTCAAAAGAAATAACATCTTCACAACAAATCAAATTAATTGATGGAATTAATGATGATTCTCTCATCAGATGTGAAGCGAACTGGCTCAGCAGCTTTAAAAGGGGACTGCATGAAACCATGGAAGAGAGGCCTATTCACTACAAGCAGTCACCCATGGGAACTATGAACAGTGGCAATATGCTAATGAATAGCAATTACATGTGGACAATATGGAGCAGGGTGATATGGGGGCATAACCTCATGCCCCTATTCCATAACTTCCCAGAAGCGCCTATCTGCCCAGGACTGGCTACAACATGATAGACTAGCCTTGGTCTGATAAAACAAAGGCCTTACAAACCACTGGTTACAGATATTTTTTAAAATGACAAACTACAGCCCTGCAATAAAAAAAAACTTTTGTCAATATAATAGCTGTTTTTCTTTTTTAGGTGCTGAATTTGAAAAGAAAAACACAATAAATTGTGTCATACTATACATAATTCTTTCACAAATGTCATTACTAATTCCAATACTGATTTCATTCAGCTGCATCTTACAACGTAGAAATGTCAAAGTAAGTTGTTAGGGGGAAAACTGTACGTTATGAGAGTAAATCCAAGATAATTTCTGAATTAAGAACACCCAACTCTTATAAAACCTGCATGCCTTAAAAAAAAGTCTTATGGCCCTCAGTTCTGCAGGCCTCATGACCAAGAGTAAACAGGTCAATCCAGCATAAAGGGCAGGAGTCCCTTAAACGTTAACATTCCTGTCATCACACTGAAAGACAGATTGTACATCTCTTACTCAGAATTCTGAAATCTGGAAATACTCTAGAATTACAGAGTTGGAAGAGACCACAAGATCCATCCAGTCCATACAGGAAAATACAATCAAAGCACTCCTGACATATGACATTCTAGCCTTTGTTTGAAAATCTCCAGAGAGGGAGATGCCACCACACTCTGGAGCAGTGCATTCCATCAGGAAATTCTTCGTAATGTTTAGGTGGAAGAACTTTTCCTATAATTTGAATCCATTGCTCCGTGTCCTAGCCTCCAGAGTAGCAGAAAACAAGCTTTCCCCCTTTTCAATGTGACATCCTTTCAAATATTTAATCATGGCTATTATGCCCCCTCTCAGCCTTTTTCCCCCCAAGCTAAAAATTCAAAATTGTCCTTATGGGTAACTAAGTTAGAGACAGCTACCGTACTTTCTGCTGGCTCAGCGTGCACCTTGTTTCATACACAAAATTATTTAAAGCTACTTTCAAGCTATGGGTATAAGAAAGATAAATGGCCATAGTACCTACCCTCCCCCCCCCCCCAATCTTTTTTTTTTCTTGTTCCTGAGTCCGGATTTGGAGGAAAACATAGATATGAAACACAACTTGAATTTTGTGATTAAGCTTGGGTCTCCTCTCCAATATATCTCATTATATAACAACAACAACAACAACAACTATTTCTATCCCACCTCTCTCCCCATGGGGGCTCGGAGTGGCTCACAACATATAACAATAACAATAAACAATAAGCTAATTGAAACAATAAAAAGGTCAAACAAATTAAATTTAAAACAAACAAACAATAAAACAGCAAATATGTTAAAGACCATAAAACATAAACTGTGAGTTATCTCCATGATAGACTTAATGCAGCTTGATGATAGTTTAACTGCTATAGTATGCTGAGAGATGTAGCTTGACATTCTCTTTGGCAGAGAGGGATGAAGGGCTTTCTAAGACTACAACTCCCGTGATGCCAGAACATCAAACCATGGCAATTAAAGTGGTCTCAAACTACATTCATCCCACAGTGTAAATTAACCCTTTCTTATTTCATGTACAGTAGAGTCTCGCTTATCCAACCTTCACTTATCCAATGTTCTGGATTATCCAACGCAGTCTGCCTCCCACCCGGATCCACAGCTGTTTCTCTAGGCAGCAAGGAGTGAACTTTTTATGAATTTAACTTCCAACCATGTTGATACTATAAGCTCATTGTATGCAATTCTATATTTGTAGTCAATTTTTTAGTAGTCAATGTTTTTATAGTCAATGTTTTCAATACATTGCGATGTTTTGGTGCTAAATTCATAAATACAGTAATTACTACATAACATTACCGTGTATTGAGCTGCTTCTTCTTATAAAACATGATGTTTTGGTGCTTAATTTGTAAAATCATAACGTAATTTAACATTTAATAGGCTTTTCCTTAATCCTTCCTTATTATCCAACATTTTCGCTTATCCAACGCTCTGCCGGCTCGTTTATGTTGGATAAGCAAGACTCTACTGTATATGCAAATATCCCCCTTCTGCTCTGAAGCATTTCACACATGGGATACCCAATATGTACAATATATCTGTGTGCTAGGGTGCATCTACACTGCCACGGATGACCGCAGTTTTGACAGTACTTGAACTGTCGTGACGCAATGCTATGGGATAATGGAAGGTGTAGTTTTGACAGTCTTTAGCCTTCCATTCCAAGGAGTGTTGGTGTCTCCCATAATTCTTTAGCACTGAGCCATGGCAGTTAAAGTGAACTTCAAGTGTAATAATAACAATGATAATAACTGAAAAATATGAGGCAGGATGTCCCTCCCACAAAAACAGTTTAATAAACTTTTCCCATGCTTTTATTATAGAACCATTTAGGTAACAACATTTATTGCCCCCTCCCTGATGGCCTTCACTCTCAAATTAAAAACTTTTTATGAAACCAGGCCTTTCCTGAAGATCAACAATAGGCAATGGCTAAATACATACGGGTAATTGTATATTTTTGAATGCTATTTCGGATCAGCAATATTTCAACACGGCCTAAAGGAAACGGAGTATTTAGGACCCTAGAACAAATTTTAATGGATAACCATAATGACCTGAGGGTCAGGGAATTTTTAATGTTATAATGGTATACTTTTAAAATTTATTAGTTTGTGAAATTTGGCTTATGTAGTGTGCATTTCTGTTTCTCCCTCCTGGAGAATTCTAGGGCTTGTAACTTAGGGAGGTGCCTTTCAACTACTCATTCAAAGATGTCCTGGGCCTCACTAAACTACAAATCCCAGAATTGTGCAGGAGGCAGAAACCAGATTTAAAGTGGGTCCATGCTCTAGTGTGATGAGGCTTATAATGCAAGCAAACTGCATTATATGAGTCTCCAGGGATGGGCAAACTTGGCCCTCCAGGTGTTTTGTACTTCAACACTCAGAATTCCTAAAAGACTACCATCTGTTAGGAATTGTGGAGGCTGAAGTCCAAAACACCCGGAGGGTCCAAGTTTGTCCATGCCTGGTGTAGATGCATTCCTAACTAGCTTTTAAAATATGTGACACTGTTCTGCGGTTGCTCAATCTATAGAGTCTTGGGGAGTTGTAGTTTGGTGGTGCACCACCACTCTTTGAAAGAAGGAGGCTGTGAAACTACAACTCACAGGATTCCACGGCACTAAATCAACCCTAAACAGTTTAAGCCCAGTTTACCTGTCCGAATTCAACTCCCTCTATGAACCATCTCGGAGGTCAAGATCTTCTGGGGAGGCCCTGCTCTCGATCCCGCCTCCTTTGCAGGTGCGGTTGGTGGTGACGAGACAGGGTCTTCTCAGTGGTGGCCCCTCTGCTATGGAACTCCCTCCCCAGTGAAATTAGATCAGCGCCCTTCCTCCTGGCCTTCAGAAAGCACGTAAAGACATGGCTATGGGACCAAGCCTTCGGGCAGTAAAGTAATGCAGTGCAAGAAATGAATACAAAATATGTGCAATTGACAACTGGAATGGCTTCAAATTACGATTCTGGATTATGTGATTTTAATTTTAATTCTGAAATGTTTTAATTTCAATATTTTACTGTTCAAATTTTTGTTTATGTTTTATAAGGTAAAGGTTTCCCCTGACGTTAAGAGCCGGCGTTGTCCATAGACACCTCCAAGGTCATGTGGCCGGCATGACTGCATAGAGTGCCGTTACCTTCCTGCCAGCGCGGTACCTATTGATTTACTCACATTTGCATGTTTTCGGACTGCTAGGTTGGCAGGAGCTGGGGCTAACAGCGGGCGGTCATTCCGCTCCCGGGATTTGAACCTGGCACCTTTCAGTCCGCAAGTTCAGCAGCTCAACGCTTTAACACACTGTGTTTAATATGAATGTTATGGTTTTAACATAGTTATATGTCATTGTTTTGGATATTATGCTTTGGTTTTATATGTATGTTGGCATTGAACCTTGCCAATATTTGATGTACACTGCTTTGAGTCCCCCGGATGATAAAATTAGTAAACAAACAAATAAATAAATTCAAGTGGGATTAAACTGGATCAGTTCTACAATGTAGATTAGGCCTGAGCAAACTTCGTCTCTCCAGGTAATTTGGACTTCAACTCCCACAATTCCAAACAGCCTACCGGCTATCAGGAATTGTGGGAGTTGAAGTCCAAAACGCCTGGAGGGACGAAGTTTGCCCAGGCCTGGTGTAGATGCACCCTTAGGGGCCACTACAACCCCTTCGTGTCCTGCTGATTTATTGCGCTCAGTTAAAGCTCTCCGGAGGTGAAGAAGCACTTCAGGCCCAGAGCCCGCCCACCCCTCGCATTCCCAGAGCCACCCTTTCGTACTAGGCCTCACACGCCCAGGCCTACCGGCCTCCCTCAGTCCTAGTCCTCACCATTCTGGCAGCTTTGGGCCTGCAGGTTGGCGCCGGGCCCTCCAGGGAAGGAAGGGGCGCGGGCGGGAGGGGGAAACCCGGTGGGAGGCACTGACATGGCGCCGGGATCCTCAAGCGATTCCCGCTTTGGCCCTCTCTCTCTTTCTCTCTCCCTCAAGAAGTCTCCCGCGGGCGGGGGGAGGAGGAGCGCGCCTGCGTCGGTCACCAACGGAACCGATCCCGGAAGGAACGCGCCGAGGGGGCTCCGGAGACGTCACTCGGACGCCCTCCTGGCCTCGCAGCCACAGCGCCCCCTGGCGACGCCGCCAGCGAAGTTGCACTCTAGTGTGTATAGTTGGATTAAGCACACTGTTTAGTGCTATATATTGCAGTTTGAAACTGTATTATATGGAGAGTTTAGAACAGGCATAGGCAAACAGTTTGCCCGTGCCTGCTGTCGATTCACCAAATAATACAGTTTCAAACTGCATTATATGAGGCTAAAGGTAAAGGTTTTCCCCTGACATTAAGTCTTGTGTCCAACTCTGGGGGTGGGTGTTTATCTCCATTTCTAAGCTGAAGAACACGCCCAAATTGACGTGGCCTGCATAGAGCACCGTTATCTTCCCTCTGGAGCGATACCTATTGATCTACTCGCATTTACATGTTTTCGAACTGCTAGGTTGGCAGAAGATGGGGCTAAAAGCGGGAGCTCACCCCGCTCCCCGGATTCAAACCACCAACCTTTCAGTCAGCAAGTTCAGCAGCTCAGTGGTTTAACCCTCTATGCCACTGGTGGCTCCCTATATGAGTCTATACCAACCATACCAACCAAGTTCTGTCATGGTTTGCAAAGGCACTGTGCAGTGCGTGTTAACTAGAAAATGAAGTGCATGAAGCCGATTGGCTGAGCCTACAAAGGTCTGGGGACTGATTTGATACTGTTTCTATTCTGCTGCTGCAGAACCTGTTTGAACAAGTTTTCAGTGCTGACTGAGTATTGCTGGTGAAGAGAGCACTTTACTCAAAGAGGCCTTGCTATTTTGAGACCTGTTTGCTGCTGAGAAGAGAGGTAGAAGAAACAAGACTGTATTCTCCGAAGCAGATTTGTGGACTGAGAAAGGACTGTGGACTTCTGTAAGTGATCAGAGGGACCATTGTAAATACTACTGTTTATGATTTCTAGAAATCAGTATAGTTCCTGTATTTTTGTTCTGCAAACCTAAGTGACATGTTATTGTTCTGTGGCTGACTCTGGATCGTGGGCACACTTAAGAGCTTCCATTTATTATCATCAATCCGCCACAAGTTCTTGGTGGTATGGGGATACCAAATCACCTTGTCTGTCTCCTGATGAATCTGTATAACGACCAAGTAGCCACAGTAAGAACAGACCATGGAATAACAGACTGGTTCAAGATTGGGAGAGGAGTATGGCAGGGCTGCATACTTTCACCCTACCTATTCAACTTGTATACAGAACACATTATGCAACGTGTGGGGCTTGAGGAATCCACGGCTAGAGTTAAAATTGTTGGAAGAAACATTAACAACCTTAGATATGCAGATGATATCACTTTAATGGCTGAAAGCGAGGAGGAACTAAGGAGTCTTATAACCAAGGTGAAAGAAGAAAGTGCAAAAGCTGGGTTGCAGTTAAACACACACACAAAAAAACAAGATTATAGCAACCAGACTGATTCATAATTGACAAATAGAGGGAGAAAATGTGGAAGCAGTGACAGACTTTGTATTTCTAGGCACAAAAATTATTGCAGACGCAGACTGCAGTCAGGAAATCAGAAGATGTTTCCTTCTTGGGAGGAGAGCAATGGCCAATCTCGATAAAATTGTGAAGAGTAGAGCAACGAAGGTCTGCATAGTTAAAGCAATGGTATTCCCTGTAGTAACCTATGGACGCTTTTGAACTGTGGTGTTGGAGAAAAATTCTGAGAGTGCCTTGGACTGTAAGAAGATCCAACCAGTCCATACTCCAGGAAATAATGCCTGGCTGCTCACTGGAGGGAAGGATATTAGAGGCAAAGATGAAGTACTTTGGCCACATAATGAGAAGTCAGGAAAACTTAGAGAAAATAATGATGCTGGTGAAAATGGAAGGAAAAAGGCCAACCAAGGGCAAGATGGATGGATGGTATCCTTGAAGTGACTGGCTTGAACATGAAGGAGCTGGGGGTGGCGACGGCCGACAGGAAGCTCTGGCATGGGCTGGTCCATGGGGTCATGAAGAGTTGGAAGCGACTGAACGAATAAACAACAAAACCAACCATATATGGCAGTGTCAATGTACCTTATTTGGCAGTATAGCTGGGGACTAAATGTCTGCAGTTTGTCCATATTAGAAGAAGGCAGGACTTCCCATACAAGACAATAGCACTATGTGTTGTCGAAGGCTTTCATGGCCGGGATCACAGGGTTGTTGTATGTCTTTTGGGCTGTGTGGCCATGTTCATACCTCACAACCTCTGACGATGCCTGCCATAGATGTGGGCGAAACGTCAGGAGAGAATGCTTCTGGAACATGGCCACACAGCCCGAAAGACATACAACAACCAAATAGCACTATGTAATACGATATTTGTTCCTGGGTTATAAATGTAATTTCCTAATTGGGTCTATCATAAAAACATGGGGAAAGTTTATTAAACCATTTTTGCGGGAAGGACATCCTGCACCACATTTTGCTATAGTTTTTCAATGATGATGATGATGATAATGTTTGGTTTCATACTGCAAGTTGCTTCTGGTGTGAAAGAATCAGCCATCTACAAAGACATTGGCCAGGGGATGCTTGGATGTGTTACTATCCTGCAGGGAGGCTTCTCTCATGTACTGTTTAGCGCAGGCACGGACAAATTTCGGCCCTCCAGGTGTTTGCATTCCAACTCCCACAATTCCTAACAGCCTATAAAATCACAGCAGCCCCTGACAATCTTAAACACTTTCTTCTTTAAAAGCGTGCCTGAATAAAAAGGTTTTAACCTGCCGCCTGAAGGACAGCAGGGAGAGGGTAATTCTGGCTTCCCTGGGCAAGGAGTTCCAGAGACAAGGGGCAGCCACATATGACTATCTCATAGAGTCGCAGCCAATTCAACATAGTTTGTGGCAGCCGCAAAACGCTTTGGAGTATAATGGAAACAATGGGGAAAGCATTTACCTCTGTTTATGTATTTTCTGCCCTTGTTAATTGTATAACGACATTGAATGTTGCCCTCTATGTGTTCTGTAATCCGCCCTGAGTCCCAGCGGGGAGATACAGAAGAATATAAATGAAGTATATTATTATTATTATTAACAACTACTTTCAAAATAAGTACTGCACAATTAAACAAGAAATAGCACTTTCTAACCCGGAACAGAAACCTTTTCAAATGTTGTTGTATATTGTAATGCTTATAATGTAAAAAGCAGTAGGAAACAGGAAGACCGCTTTACAGATGGACAGATTAAGGATGCATCTACATTGTAGAGTTAATATACTGTGACACCTGGGATATAGGGCAATGTGGAAAGGGCTGAAATCATCATAAATTCACAGGCGATTTTGAAGCTCCTACACACAGTACAAAAAACATGCTACAACTCTGGGCCAAAGACATGATAGAAGTTTCTCCTCCAGCTTTTCCAAACCATGAGGCACAATGCTGCCCATGTGAGATACACAGAGGGATGTGTGTAAATATATTATTGCAATATTATGTGTTCATCAGCTCTCCCCTGTTAATGTCTTTAGGTCATTCCATTAAAAGGAAGTGACAGCTGTATTTCTGTTGGTTCCCTTTATTTTACATCTACAGTATATGGGAAGCCTAATAAATTGTCTTGCATTATGTAGCCTTACCTTTGTGATTAAAACCATCCTTTGCTAACAAATCCAGATGTGCCAGCAGTTAGTATACCAGACCCCAAACAATTCCCTACAAAGTGAAACTTTTCCTTTCACTGATAATGAATGTGGTCACATTACTTGGGAATGGCTATTATGTATACATACAATTAAAATCATTGTTCAGTTTAAAACTACACTGGGGGGAAAAAACTTATCAAGGTGAACTGTTATTCTACCCAGCCTGCATCCTGTTTCCAGAGTCCTACATCTATGACACTCTTGCATAAAGATTTTCTTCTGACATATTGTTGATTGAAATAGTTCTAATCAATACTATTAATCTCATTCCCTGCTACCCAAGATTTATGTTTCCGTTCTGCATTTTTCTTTTAAAGGAAATAATAATATAAAAAGAAAATAATCACTTGAATGGTATTGTGTGTTATTGTCAATTTTGGCTCCATATACACTGCCATATAATCTAGTTTAAAGCAGATGATCTCCATTCAGAAACTGGATTAGACAGTAGTGTAGATGGGGCCCTTCTTGTGCGGATTTTGAACCATTAAAAAACCTAGCAAGGTTCTCTTACCTTGAAGCTTTTAAAATATCCCAGTTCTATATTGTTTTTTCCCCAAATATTTTATGAAGCTGCTGTAAATAAAGTTTAGACCAGTTTGTGAAGGTCCTCACTGTCACATCTGCTGATTCAAACACATGAATGAAATGTCACAAATAGTGCATAGCAACTGTTGACAGCATTGACATGGTCTAGGTTTAGAGCTTAGAGTTTTTCCACATTTTGTCTGCCAGCTGTTTTAAAATTCAGTTTTCTGAAGGCTTAGTCAGCATGACCAGTGATCAGAGATTCTGAGAGCTGAAATCCAAAATATATGGTAAATGGAAAGCTAAAAACAACTGGCCTAGGGTTATCTTAGCTTGATTCTGTGGGGCAAAGCATATACATATACACATACACATACACATACACAAGACTTCATTTCACAGCCAACAAACTTCAGTGTTAAAAGGATCAAAACAACCACTGTATACAAACGCACAAAGGAAAGCTTAGATCTGGGCTGAACAAATATACTGGAGACGGGCTATTTTCCCATTACAGTAGAGTCTCACTTATCTAACCTTTGCTTATCCAATGTTCTGGATTATCCAATGCAGTTTGCCTTTTAGTAGTCAGTGTTTTTGTAGTCAATGTTTTCAATACTTTGCAATATTTTGGAGCTAAATTCGTAAATACAGTAATGACTACATAACGTTAATAATAATAATAATAATAATAATAATAATAATAATAATAATAAAACTTTATTTATACCCCGCCACCATCTCCCCAACGGGGACTCGGGGCGGCTTACATGGGGCCATGCCCAAAACAATACAATGTAAACAGCATATAAAAGAACAGCACAACACAATACAATAAGCAATACAGTAAATAATATCTATTACAAAATAAAACAAGAAGACAATAAAAGCAAGGGCAGACCACATGAACATTAAGTTAAAACTCGGGGTGAGAAAGACATAAAAATAAAAACCACAGCGAACAGGGTCATAAGGGAGTGGGGTTACTGTGTATTGAACTGTTTTTCTGTCAATTTGCTGTAAAACATGATGTTTTGGTGCTTAATTTGTAAAATCATAATGTAATTTGACATTTAATAGGCTTTTCCTCAATCCCTCCTTATTATCCAACATTTTCGCTTATCCAACGTTCTGCCAGCCCATTTATCTTGGATAAGTAAGACTCTACTGTATTTGCATGACACAATGTGTGTATATTCTACACTGTTGAATTAATGCAGTTTGACACCACTTCAATTGCCATGGCTCAATGCTATGAAATCATGGGAGTTGTAATTTGGTGAGACACCAATACTCTTGGGTAGAAAAGTCTGCAGATGTCATGAAACTACAGGTCCTGTGATTCCATAGCATTAAGTCACAGCAGTTTAAGTGCTGCCAGACAGCATTAATTCTACAGAAGATGCATTCAATCAGCCACCGTTATGACTGATTTTCACCTGATTTTTTCCCAGAGTTTTTTCCCCCATGTTTTGGAAAGGTTTGGAGTGGCTTTGAAGGTTCAAAGGAATCAAATCGCTGTGGTTTGCTTCATTGTTTATATTTTATGGAGATCATTAACTCTTACTTTGTGAGGAAGCTATCTTTTTATGATGAGTGGGGATTCTGGAAATGATAATTTCAAACAAGTTCAAGTATATTTTGCCTAAGGACCCAGGTAGAATACCTGGCATATTCTGCTGAGGCTAAACAAGATCCTAACTGAAACCCAGGAGAGGTTTGTTAGAAGGCAACTTTCTATGAGCCAATGCTTGTCACATCCAAGCTAGTTAAGAAGACCATAGAGTCCCAGAATTTCATTCTTTTCTTTTCTCCTTTTCCTTGGAGATCCATACATGTTTTGTTTAGACCAGAATATTTCTGTCAGCTTTCAGTATACCAGCTCTCCAGGTTGGTTTATTTTCACCCAGTATAGAATTGGAACAAAATGTGGGACTTTTAAATCAGTATGGATGCATCTTTAGTGTGTAACCCATAAGATTTCTTGCCAAGAGAAACACAGGGTGCATCAAAACTGTAGAATGAATGTAGTTTGACATCAGTTTAACTGCAATAGCTCAATGCTATGGAATTCTAGGAATTGTAGTTTTTAAAAGGTGTTGGCTCCACCAAACTGCACTTTCCAGGATTCCATACTATTGAGCCATGATAGCTAATGAGGTATCAAACTGTTTTCTACAGTTCTACAGTTTTATATGTATTCACAGTGGTATAGATAATAGTAATGAAAATAAAAGAAAAATTCTACTCCTTTTCACTTATCTTAAATAAGGCATCAATATGTCCACTAGGAGATGCTGCTGCACACCAAAGGAACTTGTAATAATGGACTTAAAAGTCACATTATAACATTTTTAGTAATGCTGAATAAGAAAAGAAAACAGAAGGAAAAATTTAATGAAGCATTGTACAAATCAGGGGGAAAGCAGACATTTTACCAGTTTTTTAAAGTACTGTTCCTAATGTTTTTTTTTAATTCTTTACTCAAAAAGGAATCTTTCCCATCTTTAAATAGAATAAACTATTGAAGAATCTTAGTATGTAAAAAAGCACAGAATATACCCGAATGTCCATAGCTACAGAGGATTTTCCCTTTTCTCCTGAAAGCTTTAATAATAGTAAAGTATTAAGTGGAAAGTAAGTAATAGTAGTACTGTAGTAGTAATAGAGCGAGCCCCTAGTGGTGCAGCGGATTAAACTGCTGAGTTGCCGAACTTGCTGACCAAAAGGTCGGCAGTTTGAATTCGGGGAATGGGGTGAGCTGCTGCTGCTAGCCCCAACATCTGCCAACCTAGCAGTTTGAAAACATGCAAATGTGAGCAGATCAATAGGTACCACTCAGATGGGAAGGTAACAATGCTCTATGCAGTCGTGCTCGCCACATGACCTTAGAGGTGTCTACGGACAATGCTGGCACCAACCTGCAGAGTCAGGGGAAAATCTTTACCTTTAATTAGTAGTAGTAAAATCAGTCCTCCAAATTCACTGGGGCCAGGAAAACAGAACCCCCATGAAAGTGAAAAAACTGCAAATAAATACTAATTTTTAAACTAATAGAACATCTCTCAAGAAATCTTTAAGCCCCTACTGTCAACCTCTAGCAGATGTTGCCTGTTGTTTTCACATACATGTGAGAAATCATGCAGAAATACTTGTTCAATGGATGTAAACAGGGTGGGATAGTATGGATTGATGGCTCTATGTCTGCAAACCAGCTGTGAGAATTGTGTGACTCTATAGATATGGTTGGATACAACTATCATTAAGCCTAACCAGTGTAGGCAATGCTAATGAATATAATCCAACAATGTCTGTAGGGTGCATGATTCCACCCTCCTTTGCAATAAGGAGCTGTGCGTGTTTTGCATTAGTGCTCACAGTGGTTATAGATGTCTTTCTTGTTTCTTTTAGACTGAAACAAGCTATCACCGACGGTTTGTCCATCATGAAGCAGGCACAGATGCTGTTTGCTAGGAGATGGACACTGGAAGGCTTTGAAAGGAAATATATTTAAGGAGGGATTAGAAGGAGGAAATGAAGGAAGCTTGGCATGTGAGGAGCTCTGATGAAGCATTTCGGCTAGATCCATAAATGACTAGAGAGCATTCAGAACAGCTTCATCAAAGGAGTTACAGGACACTTGATCTGCAAGTGTCAGACTCGGAAAGTCCCTTTGCTGGTTGTGTTGTCATTAATGTGTGGATCCACAAAGTTAGTAATCCAGCGCAGTGAAGCTGGAAAGAGACATGGGCAGATCCCTACTTTTTCAGAATGTGTAAAAATTGAGAAGGATTTATTGGTTGTATTTATTTATTGCATGTATTGCACTTTTAAACCACCCCAATAATCAGCAGTCTCTGTAAAGTCAGTAAAAAGATAAAATTCAACAATGCAACAAAACAATAAAGACAATACAAGATAAAACCAGCAAGCAGCTAATAATCATTCAAAACCAAATGTAAAACCAGGAGCAAAATAAGAGTGCAAAAGCAACCAACAGTTTTAAATGGATGGAAAAATAAAATGATCTTCCTCTAGTTCCAGCAATGTCATAATGTAGGCACTATGCAATCCTTAAAAAGAGAAAACATTCCACAGACAAGAACCATCACTGAAAAAGTCATTCTTGATACGTTTAGCCAATCATGTTGCCTGAGATGAGGACCTTGGGGTAGCTTTCAGTCTGAGATCCACTCAATTTACTCACTCCTGATTTATACTCTAGTCTTCAGTGAGGGAGGCACACAGAGTTGCTTGCAAATGAATAAAAACAAGATGGTGCACACTCTGAGGGCCCTTCCAGGCAGGCCCTATATCCCAGGATCTGATCACAGGTTTTCTGTTCATCCCAGATTATCTGGCAGTGGGGACTCATATAATCCAGTTTAAAGCAGAAAACCTGGAATCAGATCCTGGGATATAGGGCCTGTCCAGAAGGCTCATGAAGCTTACAGAGCATGGCACAGAAGGAAAGAAAGTATGGGGAGAAGGAAAATGACATGGTTATCCGAATGGCCAATTCCAATTAGAAAGAGATTGTACATGGTTAAAAAACAGATGTTTTTCTGTTAGCTTCTTGTCATCCTAACCACTGCTGGTAAGGCCCAAATGACCCTTACTCCAAGAGCTGAGAGCAGTTAGTTCAATCTCTGTGAGTATGAAGCAGAACCCCAGCCAAGGTGATAGAATTAGCAGCAGTCAGTGGAGATTCAATTCTGTGATGCCTCTTAGGTCTTTTCAATAATATGACTCTACAGCTATCCTCTGTAGCAACTTACAGAAGCCCAAGAGAAAGGAAAGAAACACTGAACAATGGTTTGTGAGAGAAAAGTGCAGTTTTATGTGTCACTGTATCATCCCCAACCAACCATCAACAGTTTTTGATTGACTTTCCTGGCCAAACCAACATTAGTTGTCCCCAACCCCCTCTTCACTTGTGGAAATCATTGTGGAGCTCCCTTTTTTCCTTCAGCACAGAAAATGCCAGTTTGGTCTAAAATGGCCCGCAACCTTTGTTTTGCTCAAGAATAGTAGTCATTTTCAGTGTTCTCCCCACAACTCTGAAGACGGAAAGGGTGGGAATCCATGTGCCATGGCCTAGATGATCCCAATTTCCCGCCTACTTGTCTAGCTTCAATGTTGGGAGATAATCTGGCTACTTGTCATGCATGCCACACTCTCCATAGCAAACATGGTGACTGGATTTTTTTCAGTCTATTGACAGGACCTATTTAATTTCTGTGAGTGGTGTTGCATAGAGGGTAACTCTGTCCCATTTTGAGCCTTCCGTGTATTTTATTTATACACATTTATAATTCTTCTGTCAGGAGACCTAATGCGTTTTATTCATTCTTCCCATGGCTCAGTGTAACCACTTTTCATTCTCCATTTACATTCTGTGTATACTTCACAGCTACCAACTGCTCTGTTGGAATGAGGATAAGGGTTTGTAAGGAGTCTCTCTTCGATTACTACAAACAGCTCTTTGGTCTCTTGCCAGCATCTTTAAGGCTATCCCACTGCGCACAAACCACTTGTGTTTCAGATCCTCAGGTCTGTCCTTGGCTATCCGATTCCATGCACTTGCTTCCCAGCAAGGTCTCTGAACAACATGATAGCACAAAACAGAGCTACGGGGCTTTAAACAGTTAAAAACAGGTCCTCTTATCTTAGCATGAAAACATTGCAGAAGTGAGGATATTGGCAGCAGCTTCTGGTCTGGTGATTTCATTTTCAGATACCATGGAAAGAGTGTCAGGTTTATAGCGCAATGCATTATAATGTAGTATTTAAAGGAATGCTGTGTTCCACCATAGGGACTGAAACACCATAAACAAAACAGTGATATCTTGATAGGTTCTTGGTCAAGCATCTTTATAAAAATGGGAAGGATGTTGAATTTCAAAAGACTGCAATACTTTCGAAAGCTATTCACTCAAGAGTAGTCCAAATGGCATCATAAGGAATGCTTCAACACAAGTTTATTTATTTATTATTATTTACAGCATTTATATTCTGCCCTTCTCACCCCGAAGGGGACTCAGGGCGGATCACATTGCACACATAAAGGCAAACATTCAATGCCATAACATAGAACAGAGACAAGACGCAGGCACGGGCTGGCCTCGAACTCATGACCTCTTGGTCAGAGTGATTTGTTGCAGCTGGCTTGCTATCCAGCCTGCGCCACAGCCCGGCCTTCTGGATTGCGCCTTTACATACAATGTTCACTTTGGTAGCATGTTTGTGGTTTGCTTCTTACACAGAAGATTATCCAAATAATTTTGTAAAGAACAGTACTCCACAACAAGCAAAAGGGAAAAAGAAAGGTTTGAAAAGGCAATTTGAATTGTGTTTTTATAAGCAAATCCCAATAATCTAACATAGCTTCCAGGTATTTTAGGAGTAGGAGATTCTTACACACTTCCTAACTTGATAATGATGATCTTAAGGTAAAGGTAAAGGTTTCCCCTGATGTTAAGTCCAGTCATGTCTGACTCTGGGGATTGGTGCTCATTTCCATTTCTAAGCCGAAGAGCCGGCGTTGTCCGTAGACACCTCCAAGGTCATGTGGCCGACATGACTGCATGGAGCGCCATTAATGATGATCTTAAGTGTAGATTATATAGCAAACAGATGCCATTATAAGGACTATTCATTTGTATCAAGGATGAGGAACCCTGTGAACTATCCCTGTTTTAGAAAGAGTGATTTGCTATGGCACAAGATCAATAGTAAGTTGAGCTTGTCCCCTCAGTGGGGACTTTTCTCAAAGTAACACTCTATCCATTATACAACACTAACACTCTTATACTCTGCCACCATATGTGCTATTATGCACTTTAACTGTGATGTATGGAAATTATGCAAATGTCACAGCGTTGCTACCTAAGACATTGCTCTAGCTTTAGCTTTATGGCTGACTTCCCACTTCCATAGGACAGTCCTTATAAAAATGTTTGTTTCCTCGAGAGCTCCTAGGCCAGAATTAACAAAACAATGTGTCTAAACAGGCTACAATAGCACAGCCATCAGCAGAATCCCTGTTTGAGTACCCACACTTTTTTTTAGAAATGAGGACCAATGGTTGTATACCTATTTTCATGTATAAAATGTGTAAATAAATCCCTTGGTGTATTTATGAAGTGGTACATTTATGTCACAACTGATATGATGTGTGTAATCAATAAATAGAAGAGCCCAATGTTTACGAGGACTATTGCCCATCTGGAAAAGCCCTGAATTGACCAGAATCATGTATTCCAATGAGCAGAGCTAGTGCAAGACAGACTGCTACTTGAGATAGAGAATGAGACAACACCTCCTCCCTAATTCACATAGAAAAGCAAACAAGACTAGGTAAAACATACTTTTAGGGTGGTACAGGGACAGCATCCGCTAGCAAACTAGTTTTGGGGAGGGGGGAGGATCAGGTTGTGCAGCAAACACTGCTTTGCTGTGTACCAACAAAGTCCCCAATACAGTAGAGTCTCACTTATCCAACATTCGCTTATCCAACGTTCTGGATTATCCAACACATTTTTATAGTCAATGTTTTCAATACATCATGATATTTTGGTGCTAAATTCGTAAATACAGTAATTACTAAGTAGCATTACTGCATATTGAACTACTTTTTCTGCCAAATTTGTTGTATAACATGATGTTTTGGTGCTTAATTTGTAAAATCATAACCTAATTTTACATTTAATAGGCTTCTCCTTAATCTCTCCTTGTTATCCAACATATTCGCTTATCCAACATTCTGCTGGCCCGTTAATGTTGGATAAGTGAGACTCTACTGTATCTGCCACCTGAAATGGTTGCCTCACTCTGACTAATGGTAGGGCTGGCCCTGACAACCATCTGGAGCTCTTTGTTGCATTGGGAGTGTTTTACTAACACTATTTATTTTGTGGAGCAAAGTTATGTGGTGGCATTATCAGAGTTGTGATCCTGGGTTTCCAAAGAATGTTGTTATTCCTCACTGTCCTTTCCATTCTGTCTTTTTGTCCTCATGGGTCAGCAGTGTCCTATATAAACAGAATGTGGTGATGCTCCACTAACACAATCCAACAATGCGGAATGAGTTCCAAATCTACCAAGAAGACATACACTGAACACAATAATAATTTAATTAATGTAAGTACATTTATTCAAAGTCATCCTACAGCTTGGAAAAGGTTGGGTTTTTTTTGGCCATAGCTTCCAGAATCCTTGAATTATTATGGCTGTAGCTGAGGAATTCTGGCTGAAGGATTTTCAAAATTGTGGCTAAAATAGCAATAACAATAAATGTTCCTGCTGCTGCTGCTCTTTCTAGACTTTTGCAAAATCCTTCAGATTTCAGTGGCATCAAAACCAAGTGTCTCTGCCTGAGATTTTCATAAGTATATGGAAGAGACAGATATCAAAGAGAGGTTTCATACCATGTGCTTTGATTAAAGCAACTCTTCATGTGGTCCTTTTGGGCTGTGCCATTTTGCCAGCAACCACTGGTGAAAGGGAAGGTGCGTAGGATGTCTCAAGGTGCCCCACACGTCCTCCCTCCTTCCCCCATCATATGGTGGGGATGGGGCAGGGTATCTTGGCACCGTGTCCCTGTCCCCATTAGATGGGAGAAAGAGCAGCAACGCGCATTGCCCTGCCATCCTTTCCACGTCATAAGGGGAAAAGGAGAGGAAGCGCAGATAGTTCAGTCAGAGCTACCCAAATGGCACTTTCCTCCCCGTGTGTCGTGTGATGGCAAATGGCAGGTCCGTCCTTGCAGCTAATAATAGCGGTAAAACGGCAAAACGGCAAAAATGCCCCATGTGAAGAGCTCATATGTCTTTGCAGTTTGGTTTACAGGCATGTTGCCCTATGCTGAGCCTGAATTGGTTGATGGTTTATGCCACCGAGTTTCTCTGATATTAAGGATCAAAAAAAATCACATGTGTTGTTTTTTCAGGGAATAACTGCAAAATCCTGCAATTGGAAACACTCCAACAGTAGAACCCTGTCTTAGATCGATTAAGCTTTATTGTGGTATGGCATTACCTTAGTAAAATGATTATAAATGGTAACTACTGAAGTGGTTTGTTTTGTCTTATGTTTATCTTATGTTCCCTTGAAGCCAGCTTATCTGGAGAGTAAATAATTGTACAGATTTCCTTTAGGCAAGATATATTCTTTGCACAGTGGCCATTTCTGATATCTCAGTCTCAGTAAATATGAACAGATTGTTCAAATGTATCCTGCCGTGATGAGAAAAACTTTAATTCTGTATATTCACATGGTACAGGCATCACACCCAGAATCCGTAACGTGTGTATGTGTGCATATGTTTGGGTCATGGATAGGCTTCATTTCAATGAGTAGCGAGCTTCTGTGAGCATTGATGCTGAGAGAAGAGTGTATACAGTGGGCCCTTAGTGTCTGCTGAGGTTTGCTTTCAGGACCCCCATTAATGCTCAAAGCTTATTATATACAATGACATAGTAAAATGGCGTCCCTTATATAAAATTGCAAATGATAAGAGGCTGCAGTAGGGCATGTCTGCATATCAGCATAGTAATTGGCACATGGCAAAATCAAGGCTTGCTTTCTGTAATTCCTCTCCCTGAATATTTTTGAGCCAATATAAGAATTAAATACATGGATGACTTTAAGAACAACTTAATTTTTGGGGTGGCTTTCTAAAAACCAATCTATGCTAAGACCTGAATAATATGTTTTGTTTCCTGGCTGGAGACATTAATTTAATAGTACATTGTAGGTGGTGTGGAATCAGATCTCATCACACATTGTTCTTGCCTTTTTCCCTGAAAATCACCCATTTTCAGATTTATCACATAAGTGAGTGCAGTTCCCGCCCACTCCATACAAAAAACCCTTGGAAAAAAACTTTGAGGATATTGGGTTTTCCCCTCCAATCCTGCTACTCTGGAATAGACCCAAGGCACTGATCTTAACTGGACACCACTTTGGGGATACTGAGCTTTCCTCCCAATCTCAGTACTTTCCATCATGGAAATCTGAACCTTCATAAGCTATCAGTCTTTCTTGGACTTTTGAGACACTTTCCTGATTATTTATGATGGGCGCAAATAGGAAGTCCCCTGCATTGTGGGATGGGTTCCGTCATACATCGTTATCTTTCTGTTTTAACAGTGTCTAGAACAAGGAGGGTGTGTGTGGGTTAACATTCTAAGGGGATAACATTCTAAGTCACGTAGAAGGAATCAGTTGTTTTGTATTTTTTGTGCCAGAACTGAAAAAGAAATCAACAGCTTGGCTGGATGAAAGGAATGAGAATCATTTGCACACTGAATATTATTATGATTTTTTGTGACTTGGAATTATGGAAGAATATTTAGCACACATTTCTTAATAGCTGGCAAATAGCAGAGTTAAAGTCTCTTTTGAGGAAAGGGAATGATGTAGATCTCTGAGTGTTTAATTGCTCTTACTGTTTTCTATCAGAACTGAGAATGGATGTCTAGGAGGAAAACTGTCTTAGCCACACAGTGAACTGCAACACATTGGGTTCAAGTGCTGTTTCTTTTCAAGGATTGAAATGTCTTATTTTTTGGACTATAACTCCTAGTATCTCCCAACCAGCATGAACACTGCCCAGGGGGTTCTGGCAGAGAGATTCTGAGAACTGTATTTCATATAAAGGGAATTCTTGGAATTTCAGAACTTTTTCAATCTTTGGACTCTCACCTGACTTATAACTCCAAGATATATTTCCATAGTTCTCACCTTTATTTCAAACCATTTGCATTTAGCAATTTGAGTTTGTCTTGTTCTTGGTTAAATATCATCACCAATTATTGTCTTATTTTCAATTGACACCTAAAAAATAAATTCAGCAAATAAAGAATTAAATGACAACTCCAAATTTCAATCTTAAGACTTTCTAGCACATATGTGACTTGGCCACTGATTTAAATTTGATTTGTGTGATATGGTAATTAGTACATTTATATTTCAACTCTCCTCCAATTATCTTACGGTCTCATATATGACTTTCCTCCTTATTTTATCCTCACAAGAGCCATGAAAGGGAGAATGACTGAACTCAAAGTTGCTCAATGCGTTATATGGCTTGTTTAAGACTTGAACTTAGATCTCCCATATTGCAGTCTAAACCTCTAACCACATTATGAAATCTAACTCACTACATTTTGAAATCTCATGTGAAAATCACAGAGGCCTATATGTGAGAAGCAGGTTTCTCCGAAATTCAACTACATAAATGATTTTAGTTGAATTGAAATTTTGCAAAGAACACATTATGCATACAGAGATGTGTATGTGTATATGTGTGTGTGTGTCTTTGTGTGTGTGTGTGTGTGTGAGAGAGATAGATATCTGGACAGTTGCACTGCTGCTGTTTGCTTTTTAGTTAATATAATTAATTATTATTTTATTTTTCAAGTATACTTTGCTTCTCATTACTAACATCTTATTCACACTACTGTTTGCATAACTTCATACTTTTCCTGGGCAAAATTGTGGCTACTAGGCTTCCTGAGTGAACACTCGAAGTTGTTGCCCAGATATTAACTTTTCCATGCTCTTGTTTGTTATTAAACTCTTTTGCCTTAGCTGTCTGGGGAAAACAGAAGCTCTGGGTTGCTGACCTGCTTCAAATGACTGTCGCCTCTCTGGTGAACCTGACAACTAAACGGGTGCCTTGTCAACTTCATTTGTGTCATTGTCTTTTTTATTACCCTCCACACTAGTGCGGATGCACATGCATGCCCTTTTGAACAAAAATATGCCTGAAACCGATGAGCGCTTTCATGAAGTTTATACCAAACTATTCTTTTCTGTCCCTTCAAAGACAAGGAATCAGCCTAGTCAATGTCAAGCTAGTTAGTTGCATGCCATCAGCAATGTCAAAGTTGGTCATAGTTCGTGTAGAAGAAAATATGGTAAATGGTGATTATAATGATGATTATGATAATATATTTTAAAAATAGACCCTTATTCATTACCTTCCCTGGGAAGCCACATTCGTCTCTTCCTTTTTTTTTTTTAATTCATGGCACACTTTTTTGTTTCTTGTTTCAAAGGATTTATTGTGTGGATGGGATGCATTACATGTAGGTTTATTGTTTTTGACATAGGAATAAAGCTGCAGAGTCTTCTCATCATGGTAGGGCAAGATGGCTGCAATCTTTCAAACAAATAGTTCCAAGAGGTTTCTGCTAGGCACCTCAGGTATTGTTTATTGACACACAGACCTGTCAGTTACAGCACTGGATTGCTCTTAGCTGCCCTCCTTGCCTGCCCCCTTGCTTTGTTTCTCCATTATCAGGAAAAAACTCCAGAGTTATTAAGTAAACACTAGTTTATTTTTTAAGTTTCCAAAATAGTACATTTCATCTAGAAGCAAAGGTCTGTTTTCCAATAGCTGAAGTTTCAGTCTTCATTTTAAAGTAACACTACATTAGCCTTTACTCATTTCAGACCCAAAGGTAGAAAATACAGCTATATCCAAAGCATCAAAGCATAATTGTACAGTCCTACTTTCAAGTTGGACTGTACAAGATTTCATAATCTATTTTGATTTAAATCAGTTTTTTGTTTAAAGAAGCTGTTATGCATGCTCTTCTCCCAGCAATACACATTTGTCCCTTTTCAAAAGGTTAAGGAAGAACACCCCAGTATAGGCTTAGGAAAAAGTGTTGTATAGTATTTGAATCCATTTTTTCAGCTGCTTTTAGAATTTTCTCTCTTCTCTTTCCAGTCTTCTTCTTTGTCTTCAGTGGACTTCATTTGATGCAAACAGGGTTCAAAGTGCACCAGTAGTTTCCAGTTAATTAACTCATTAGGAGAAGAGAGGAGGAAGCAGAATCTCTCCTTCCCAGTCAACCGAGTCGCCATCTACACTGCTGTGTAATGCAATTTCAAACTGCATTATTTGGCATTATAGGTGGGACTTCATATGAAAGCAAATTGTTGCAGCCTCTTCGACTTTATACATTCTTCCTCTGTTTTAATCCCCCGGATATCACTTTGAAAGAAAGGTGAGATATAAAGTCAGTAAATCAATAAAAAACATACTATTGTTCATTTTCATTTTTATGTAATGTTATTGTAAGGTATTTTGAGTCCTGTTTTGGATGGGAAGGTGAGAATACAAATCCAGTTAAAACATTTATAGCAGGAAACGTGAAGGGAATGGAAAGCTGTGGCTAAAGCATGCTGCACAGATGCCAATTCCCAAACCAATTATACAACTTTTCCATAAACAATGGGAAAATTGATAGCATAATGCACAAGACACTGCAAATTTGCAGGAGACATATAGAAAGGAATGTGGGCAATCCATAAAACCGTAACATTAGGTTCACAATTGCCTCATATGTTGCATTATTGCAATGTGAATGCAGACCATGTATATGCTGGCTTGAATTCCATTACTCATTCTACGACCACATCAGAAGGAAGGAATTTAGCATCCTAGGATGCTTTCACCCCATCTTCTGGGCGGAGCACCACGCCGGCCACCACATGACATTGTGTGATTTCCAGTTGAGACCCCATCTCCAACTGGGATGAAAGTATCACCAGAGGCTTTCTCCACAACATGGGAGACTTCCCGCGTTGTACTGGGATCCTCTCCTGAAGAACTATGCTTCTTCCATGTGATGGGGAAAGCGTTGCCAAGAGTAAGTTGTGTACAGGGCAACAGATTTGCCCCACTGCCCCTCTCCTTTGAGGCCCTTAGCTAGATAAGACCCACTTGCTGAATGAATTGTCTGTCTCGGTCTCTGTTTGGTGTGTTTATGGGCATTGAATGTTTGCCCTATGTGTGTATAATGTGATCCGCCCCGAGTCCCCTTCGGGGTGAGAAGGGCGGAATATAAATACTGTAAATAAATAAATAATAAATAAATTGTTGAATGGTAAATCTAGACTTATGGAAAACCTGCTTATTCATTAAGTTTGTTGTACTTGTGACTTGGAATTATTCTATTGTCTCTGAAAGGCAACACTTTTTGTAAATTTAAATTAAATTTTCTCTGCACTTTAGTTTGTAATGGATGTTGAAATATATGAATGGCATTTTGGAATTTACTTCAGTAAAAATATCCCAGTTCTTGCTAAAAGTCTCATAGGTATTCCCATTCCCAATTATCAGTTATAACTTCAATAATTTAATAGCTGCTTTTCAGCTGCAATCTCCACCATAAACCTATCTGTCTCAGTAAGGGTAGTAGTATATAAATGGATGACAGATAATTTGAGGTCTTTCAAATTATTCACTAGAGGGATAATTTTGTGTCATGTACTTTCAGTAATTTTTGCAGCAAACATAAAACAACGTAGGAAATGGACAGCCGATAAAAACATCCCCATTGTACTCATTTTCCTTTTACAATACACATGGTATAAAACTGCTCCTGTGTTAATCTACTCCACAGCTGTTTTCCAAAGTTGTGTAGTAAGTTATCCTCCCTAACCACTGGCATCTCTGAATCCTTTCTAATCCCTTTCCTTTCAGCCTAACTAAGATGGAAGAGCAGCTATAAGACATAGTTGAGATTGTGGCAACACTGTGAATGGAACCAATATGTGATTATAGTTATCATCTCCTCTTAATTCCTCCTTTTCGTGAATAGTCGGTGAAACATACACATTGTGGCTTTCCTTTCTATTCCATGCCTGCTTCTGTGATGATGACAAAAAGCAAGAATAGTACTATTTTCTCATTTCATTCTATCATTTTCTTCTCCCTGAGTGGAGGGCTTGATACCGGACTCTACGTAATGTCTACCCCAGGCAGACACACCATCGTTTATTAATATAGGCCATCACTGGGAAATATGAACAATGACTTATTGTGTAAAGGACTGTTGATGCTTCAGCTTGAGGCCCCAGAATTCCTCTCCCTGGCCCCACAGATGACCTATAGGATCGCTTCGATTCTTTTGAGCATTCTTTGTTGTGTGTTTCTATTAATAAGTGCACACATTTGCCTGCCAGTATACCCAGAATCCACCTCTATGTTTCAGACAATCTACAGCCAAGCTGTAGCAAACATGTGAGACTCATAGTCTGGAATACTTCTGGTTTCCCCCTCCAAAATATATATTTGGCCAATAGAGTAATGAAGACCACTTCCAGACCGTCATTCATTTTATATCCCATACTTACATCTTTAGAGTGTGCAGAGTGATTAATGTAAGTGTGAAATCCTTTTTAATATCCTTTCTTGAAAACTTGAGCAGGTATAGGGTTTCAGCACTGCACTCTTTTCTGTAATTTAAACTGAGTACTAACTTGTTATAGCAAGTCTGTAATAAATAATGGATTTTCCTGGGACCGAAATCCTGAGCAAGACAGACGTGCTGTATTATAAAAACCTTTATAGGATAGACACATTGTATTTATTTCATTGTTAAAAAGTTTTGCAAATGCATATTTTGGCTTTTTACCTGGAACATCGGATAGCTCTCATCTAATAAAAAACATATTTTTACTCTGCTACTGATTGTGGAATTAGAGTGAGTTGAAAGGAATACTGTGAATCTGGTTGCACAAGGGAAAAGTGTTGGGGGAATTTGTGGCAACTAACTTTAAGAACTAGATATTTGTTTCTGCTCCTTAACCTTTGCCATCTTTGTACCTTAATGGACATGGGCTCTCATAGACTTTGCTTGGGTAAGCACACAAGCCATCCCTGTTTGAAGAGCAGATTTATTGTGCGTTAAACTCTAAATTCCCTTGTCTAGCTTCTGCAAATGATATCACAAGCAACTTAAGTGATATTTCTCATACACCAATGTTGCCAGCATGCCAAACAGAACACTTACGTTTGTTTTGGAATAAACATGGAGAAAAGAATATTTACATTTCTCAACACAACTCTTAGGACTCAGTGATCCAAGTGACTAATGATTTCTTCTTTTTTTGGCAAATTTTTTATTTTATGAGGAGAAAAGACACACACACTTAGACTGTGAAGATTTCATTTCAAATACTCACATTTACTCGAGTCTAATGCACCATCAAATCTAACATCCTGAAATTAAAAAAAGTATTTGCTGGCGAATGTAACGCGCAGCAGCAAAAAGTGCATTCTTTGTAATTTGGTCAAAAAAGGTACACATTTCAGTAGCTGCCTGCGTAGAATTCCTTCTTTAAAGACGAAAGTGTCGGAACACTAAAGCGTTCAGTAATGGAAAATAAAACCTTGGGGTGCATCTATGCTCTCTAGAGTGTATCTATTTTAGCTGCCCTGGCTCAATGATATTGGGTCATGGGTGCTGTAGTTAGGGAACATGGGGGCTGCCAAATAATACCAATGCCTCACCAAACCTCAAATCCCAGGATTGCATAGCATTGAGCCATGGCAATTAAATTAGAGATGATGTCTCTCAAAGAGGAGCTCCAGTTCCTCCTCCTGAAAAAGCTTCCCCTTTTGCTTTGGCTCAGCACTAAGATTGCTGCATGATGCAAATCTAATGCACACCCCAATTTTGGCAAGGCCGTTTAGCCAAAAAAGATGAGCATTAGATTTGAGTAAATACGGTATCTAGAAATTACAAAAAGTAAGCCTGACCTATTAGTAGGACTCAGGAAGTAGCTATTTTGTTGTATCCATTTCTATCCCACCTTATCCCCTATAATGGGATCCAAGACAGCCTACAGATTATTAAAACTAGTACTGTATGAAAAGATACAAACATTCCTCCTTAGCTGTCTTTTTCTATGGATTAAGGCAGAGAACAGCAGATTAAAATATAGCAATAAATAAACATACAACACAGTTAAACATGAACACCAATTAAAAATACATAAACAGTCAAAAGAGTATTAACATCAGTCAGAAAGCATAGATATTTAAAACAATTGATCCATAATTTGAAAACACATCATTTAAAAGTCATTTAGATAGACCTGCAGGAAGAGATTGGTCTTTAATGCTGTTTTAAACTCAGACAGCGTATCCAGCTGTCACATCTCTTCCAGCAGGTCATTCCACAATTGGCGGCAGCTAAAGAAAAAAAAATCCTCTGATTAACAATTGCCAGTTTGGTCATGACTGCAGTAAATGTTCCCCAGAAGACCTGAGTGTATGGGACAGATTATGTGGAAGTAGATTATCCTGCATGTAACTTGGACCCACATCATGTAGGGCTTTAAAGAAAACAGCAAAACTTTGTACCTTGCCTGGAAACTAATCAGTGGGATGATTTTAATATAGGTGTACTATGATCACCCCAGTAACCAATCTGGTAGCCATGTTTTGCACCAAAACTTGGTACAGAGGGGGTCCAATGTACAAATCCAACATTGAGATTACTATGTGTGCACTACCATCTTTAGGTTCTCCAACAATAGGAATGGTTGCAGCTGTATATCACCTGAAGCAAGAATACAGATAGATTTTATTTATTTACTTACTTCATTTATACCCCACCTTTCTTACCCCATGGGGAACTCATAAATAGATAGATAGATAGATAGATAGATAGATAGATAGATAGATAGATAGATAGATGATAGATAAATATGACTTTTTAATTAAACATAACATACAATTAGAGTTTATCCCCTTAAAAACAGGTTCCTTCTGATTGAATACAGTGATTCCAACATTGCTGCCACTCTTTATAGTAGTGGAGGAAGTTGTCATGGATGGTACCCCTGAAGTGACTGACTTGACCTTGAAGGAGCTGCGGGTGGTGACGGCCAACTGGGAGCTCTGCCATGGGCTGCTTCATGAGGTCACAAAGAGTCAGAAGTGACTGAACAATAAACAACAAAGAACTTGTCACTTGAAATGTTGTTCAATGCTCTCATCACAGCTGCTTGGACATATTCAAGTGTCCCAAATGATGTTCTTTGAGATGAGTTTTGAATTTTGGGGAAGAAATTTCAAAGAGCCAAGTCAGGACATACGGTGAGTGGGGAAGCCTTCACACAAACAACCACATTGTTCTCATTTCTTGAAGGATGCTGCTCCAGACTCCTCTGCATTTTCACCTGTGACAAGACACAAAAATTGCTACACATTTTGCTAATATACTGACTTATACAAAGGCACAGACTCAACTGAGGAAGATGCCTGAGTTCCCACGTCACGTGCCTCAACCCCCACTTTTCTTTCCTGGCCATTCTGTGCTCCGCAAACCCCTCCCCAACATTTTCAGTACTTTTGGGACTGACCATGAAGATGATCATCCAGCATTCTCAACAAATTAAACCCTGATATCATCCTACATTTAGCCTTTACAGTATCTTCCAGCCTCAAATGTATTTGAGACCCATATTTCTGGGTCTTTCCACCACATGTGAAAAAATGTCCCAACACTGTGTTCATATTTCCACCATTTGTTAGAGCTGCCCATATACATCTTAGAAAGCCTTTCTGGTGTCATATAACATCTGTACATTCTCCCCCACTAAATCATTACTGTGCGTTTTCCCCAAATCACTACTCAAAGTAAATTTCAAACTCTTTGTCCATATTCTCTCCCATTGTTTTAACTGAATTTGTGTTCCTATACTTTGAACCCATTTGACCAGACAATCTTTCACTTCTTCCTCCTCGACTTTGTATTTTAACAGCAACTTAAAATTTTTGGCAACCAACTGTTTAAAACATTAAAACTTACTTTGCTTAATGGAAGGATTGCCTCTGTATGTCACTCAGAGTGTTCCCCCAAATATATTGTCAGTTAACTTCATTTTACCAGCATTAATTGTATGGTTAAATGATAAGCTATTTATTTCCTCCCCTCTGTAATCTTCTATTGTTACACACTTGTCTGTTTAACTTCTAGTTGTATATTGAAAAGTTTTCACTTTTGTGATTATTTTGTTATCTACCATCAAGTTGACTTTGACTTATGGCGACCCTATGAATGACAGACTGTCAGGTGTAGACAAGACTATAGCATAGAGGGGGTGGGGAAGAGAAGTCCTAAAGGGATTGTATCATAAAATACAAATTTCTCTCTCCTTTCAGATTGGCAAGTGATGTTATTGCTTGGTACAAAGTAAGAGGCATCAGAATTCCACTGAATGAGGTGTCATCCAAGACATTCACTTGCACTTACTAATATTTCTTGTTTCAGTTTGATGATTTGTGAAGATCATAGTCACTGATACTTCCTTTTTGATTCCAGATAACAAAAGTGTCTGGTTAATCCCCACTTCATTAAAAGAGAAAAGGAAAAAAAATCATCTAATGTTTTCTCCGACAGTCTTTCAGAATTAACGGAAGGGGTGTCACCAATGACATTCCACAGCTGTTGTCCTGTTTACGAATTGTAATACAGGAAGACAGTCTATCACTGTGGGACATATGGAGCATGTATGTTACATTTAGCATTCAGCAATGTCTTGTTAAATTTCAGTTTTATGGCCTTAGTTGATGTTTTTTTTTTAAGTATCCATAAGGCTTTTCTAAATGGGGCTGACAAGAGGGACAGGTGTGTCACAGATTCAGCTTGGTGACAAGTTTTCAAAATCAGCCACATTCTTTGAGGCACAAAGTAAAGGAGCAGCTGGTGGCTAGAGAGCCTCTCTCATTCTATTGGAATTTTTGTGGCACCAGACACATTTCTGTGGAATCGGACTAGTGTTTGATCTTGTCAGGTGGACGCTTTATAAACCTAGTGCTCTGGCACTCATCTGGTGCAGTCTTGTGTTGAGGATGCGGGCTGAATCTTCTCAACTCTTATTAAAATCAAAGGGCTTTGAAAGTGCTGAGCATGTTGAAAAATCCACAGTCCCCATGTTATCCAGGAAAATGTGACATGATAGAACAGCAGATCACACGGGTGCTATTCCATGTGTATGAGATCATTTATGACAGTTGTTTTAGCACCATTGCACTTCCCGCTGTGATTAATATCATCAGTAAAATTCAGAGGCAGGGTTTGGGTGGGGTTGGTTCTACAGGACAAAGACACCTGACAAGATACAAAGAGCCAAATGCTCTGGCTAGAGTCAGGTTGGCAGTTAGGTTTCAGAGCAAGAGATGGGGGTCTAAAAGGCCAAGGACAGCTGAGGCAATGGTAAGAACAGATTAAGATGGCTGAGATCCTGCAACAGTTGCAAGATCAAACATCCCCTGTTCTACGTGTGCAAATTCCTCTTCCAGTGCTCAAGGGATGGAATAGTCTGGACAGACGTCTAGACTGGGTGACTCTTCACTCAGTTGAAAAATGGATGGTAAACTCTACCACCCAATAGAAATGATGTGTTGAGCTTTCTTCTTCCAGAAGCATATCTTTTGACAGCATTATAGTGCAACAACCTTACCTATGTACCTGCTGTGGAGATGGCGGCATGGAGATCCTGTCCACGAAATGCTCTGGAGTATTTGCCCTAAAAAGTGTACCATCAGTAGCCCAACATTAGCTTTTGATAGATTCTGGAGCAGATAAGAAATGAGATAAAGTGGGTTGAAGTCTGTTTAGACACTCTCGGAACTACCATCAATAGGTAGGGTGGTTGGGGAATCTGACAAGTGTTCTACAGCTCAAAAGGATCCATTGCTTCCCTTTAGTAAAGATGTCTACAATAAAGTCGGGATTGGGGAATGACTGGAGGAGCGATTCTATATTTCATGAGTTATGGTTGTAAAGGAAGTAGCTGCATGAAAGGATGTGGCTGGACCTGGTCTCTTCTTCCAAGAACAAATTGCAGGGGAGTTGGATTTTGGAACTTTATTGCCTTGATGTGTACTCATGATTAGAGATGGAGCATAATTTCATTGAATTGCACCACGAAATACTTCTCACACCCTCCAAAATACATTATGAAACCAAGTACACCAAGCCTTAAAAATTCATAAATTGGCAATGCTTGAAGGGCATTGAATAAGTAAAATGCATACAAAATTTTACATCTAATGACTGCAAACTACCAGGGATATAAAAACAAAAACCTCCTGTAATAAGCTGTTACTCAGAGTATTCCCCTAGAGACATTTTCCCACAATTCTATTATTTTCGGGAGTAGAAGTGATAAATCACAGTGTTGTGATTGCATGCTTGATCACCAGAAACTATAACTTTCCCTATTGGCCATGTTTATTGAACTCTCATATCATGCCTTGAGAATACAGTGCAACCAAATATTCATAACTGTTTGGCTGAGTAAACAAACACAGTAATGTAAAAGCAAAACAGGATATATCCAAATAGCTATGTCATCAAAACCAGATTACTTTATCATGTTTCTCTCCATTTTTGTATGGCTTTTGCCATACGTTTGGATTTTGCAGTACTGTGTAAATGTCCTGACTACACATCTTTTGAAGGGTGCCTTGAGTAATGATCCCAAAATATTTTGAGAAGGAAGGAAAAAGTTTCCATCTCAAAGTTATCTAGAGATTTTACATGGTTATATAATAAAGAAAATCTGTGTCAAAATATGGCTATATACCAATCTGAAAAAGTATAGTTGTTCAGGAGGGCAAACAAACATATACACAAAAGTTATTATTCCATTGTATGAGTAAATAAATAAATAGAGAAAACTATTCCTGACACTGAAATCATAACTATTAGATTTAATGGTGTAGCTACACACCTCACAAAATTCTCATCCTTATGTTTCCTAAGACATATCTAGATTAATTGAAAATATGCCAGATTTTGTTCCCATTTTTTGCTGATATTATACCGGCTTAAATAAAACAACCAGGAAGCTAGTATGAAACAAATATACAGTAAATCCTATTATACTGGGAGTTGGCAGACAATATTCTGGAACAAACAAAATGCGTATATATTTTTAAAATAAAATCAGAAAGGAGATGAACAAAATATATACTCTTGACTTAAGAAACAAAGAATATGGAAGCCAAATCAGTTAAGTTCATTTGCAGAGGATCCCATTGAGCGTATGACTGGTCAAAGCAGTCTGGGGCTAAGCTTAATTAAAAAGCAGTCCAAGTGAAGTGAAAAACAAGTCAGGGATTAACCAAAGAGAAGAATCCAAAAAGCATGCTAAGGGTTAGAAAAATGAGAAAACAAGAACTATCATGATGTCAAAGGTATTGGAGGTGTTGTCCTGCAGCACAGGCAAGCTGTGGCCTGGCCAGCTATAATTCAGCACAGTTGGTCTTATTATCCCAGTATATGTTCTTTTTTAAGGCAGTCCAGGGCCTTTCCTGTACTTTTGATGCTGTTGTTTTAGTCTGTGATGCTCCAAAGATGAAGTATATTTCATCCATCTCCCTCTCTTTAAGGTAGTGGTCCAGAGTCTGTTTCCAGGACAGGTGACTGCAGCCTGTTATCTCCATTGGCTGTGGTTGCAACTTATCTCTTCTCTTTCCCCAAGTAGGACATGGCACCACCAATCCTCTGTGTCCTTCCTTTGTGCTATTCAGGCTCCAAATGCACAAAATTCAGCATTTGAAGCTTGTCCAACATTAGATTTTCAACTGTGCAAGTTGGAGGGATTTGTCTCACATTCCATTATTTCAGGTGGGCATCTCACCCAGCCTAATGGGAGGTGTATCACTATTTGTAGATTATATTTTTCATATATGGAGATCATGCTGTGTAGAGTAAAATTATGGACATATATGGAAGCAACCCTGTATAAGCTTTAAATGTCATTGTTTAACCCCACCATATGAATTTGGAGGAAAAATCATAAAAACTGTTCCCATTGTTCTGACAACATAGTTGAATAACCCTCTTAATTGCCTTAATGCATTTATTTTGGAAAATGAGCTACTCCATGCAGAGGACCAAACTCTTTCGAAACAGTGAAATGATGCTGCTGAGAAAAGAAAGAATAAGATTTTGGTTAAAATCTCAAGAGAAATTATAAGGTCCAAGAGGAAAAATTCCTGCATTGAATTAGCACCTTTTACAGTTACATCACTGTGCTCATCTGCAAGACAAATAAGGAGACTGAAAGAGACTCTTGAAATATAAACCAGAAGAGTGCATAATTTCTTTGTCAGATGATGCAAACTCAATAGCTACAATAACACAAAAATACAAAATTGGCGGCAGGCTGTTCATTGGCACATGCATTTCGTTTTGCAAATTAAAAAAGCAGTTGATTCTCAATCTGTCCTCCTTCGGTCTCTGTTGAAGGCTAGACTATAGATTGTGTTCTATCAGTGGATAGTAAGTGCTATAGTACAACTCTATATAATTATTTTATGATATAAATCATAAAAGAATGAGTGTTAGCTGAAAATAGATAAGTAAAGACCTTTTTGGTCTTTGCTTTGTGTCTTATTGGAGCTGGAAGAAGTCATCCCAATGCTTCTTTCTTTTTTCACTTCCAAACACTAGTTATATAACTTGACTGTATAGGAGGAAAATATTCTTGTTCTTATGGATCTTAGTATGTATAGATGTGCCCTCCCCCAAATTTTCCCTTTCCCTTCTTCTTAAAGAGCAGCAGCTGTGGCTGATACAGTCGCCCAGTGGATGAAAGGACAATGAATCTCTGAAGCCACATCGTTGCTTGGTAACCACCTGCTAGGAAGCGCAGAAGTGGAACACATACAGTGCCCTGGAGGCTCAGGGGCATCACATCTCATAGACAAATGGGTGCCTTGCAGTTGGCCTGAGGATCAAGCGTGTCAAGCACAGAGCTCTCTTACAAGCAGCCTCATAGAGATATATACATTGAACACAGCCATACTTCAATTATGTTGGAAATAAACAGCAAGAATTACTCTCCTGTGTCATTCATTCACTCATTCATTCATTCAACGTATTTCACATCTAATAAGAACGAATTCTACGAGTGACATACAAAAGAATACCCCCCTCCCCTTTAACAATCTACATAATCATTTTTGAGAATAGCAACATGTAAGGGATATTGCCATCCTACTGTAGTAGTGCATTTTTGGAGGCATTTGTCATGCCTGAACAAGGGTCAGGAATCCCATTCTCAGAGAAAGATTCCAGAAATGAATTCTTCATCAGTTGCCAGGATTTGGATAGTCCAAAGGTTATCCTTACACACTCCTTATGAAAAGGCTAGTTCTGCACAACTATGAAGAGTAAATCTCAGATGGGGCCCCAGAAGAACCTGCCTTATCCACAGAATCAGAGGATGAGGCTGAATGACCACCTCAAGAGGACATTGGTATCTGAATGTGCAGGAGTAGGCAAAATACATGGCTAAGGCTAAGGAACAGATGTATAGAAGAGATAATGTCTCAAAGTATTGAAAAAGATGAATTTATTTTTCCAATGAGCCCAACGCATTTTATCCAAAGTACACCAGGCTCCCAAAGAGTAAGTGAGCTTCTCAGAGGTAGGGGTTCTTTTGAAAATAGAAATTCTGTAGTCTTCATCCAAATACGAATGGACAATATTTCATTGTAAACAATTGGCTTGGGACGGAAGGATCAGTGAACATAAGCTTTCAGTTCTGACTTTTCCAGTTCTGCAACAATGGAATCAGTTGTTGGATGTCTTCAACTGTCTGTTGAATCTGCCTGCTGTAGATACTGCTGTAGGCAGAATTACCTAGAGACTCAGGACAGCCCACAACTTTCAGGCTACCTGAGAATATTCCATGAGAAACATGATGCTGGTTTAGATATGGGACAATAATCTCATTAGAGGCTGCATTTTCTTTTAAAACTTTTATTAGAACATAAAGGGTTCCACCTCCTGGAATTCTATACATGTTCTTGTGACTGTTCACATGTTCTTGAGAACAATATGGTGAACACTGAACAGCACTTTCATAAGAACATGAAGCTGTTGGCACTGCTCATGGTGCATCATACAGAGATAGGAAGGTCTGCAGAACAAGAACAAGAAAGTAAATGCATAAACAAGAGGATAGGAATGAGGGACAAGAATAATGGAGAATATGCTGAGAAGAGGGAAGAAAGACAAAATAATGGAGAGTTAGAAGATGAAAAGGAGATGCTGAACACAGTAGTATGAAAGTCTGATAGCTGCAGAGATGATATGCAGGCGAGGACAAGACAAGAGATGAGGAGCAACATGGATATGGACCACAGTAAGGTAGGTAAAGGTTTTCCCCTGACATTAAGTCTAGTCGTGTCCGACTCTGGGGGTTGGTACTCATCTCCATTTCTAAGCCGAAGATCCAACTTTGTCCATAGACACCTCCAAGGTCATGTGGCCGGCATGACTGCATGGAGCACCGTTACCTTCCCGCTGGAATGGTACCTATTGATCTATTCACATTTGCATGTTTTCAAACTGCTAGGTTGGCAGAAGCTGGGGTTAACAGCGGAAGCTTACCTCGCTCCACAGATTCGAACTGCTGACCTTTCAGTCAGCAAGCTCAACAGCTCAATCATTTAACCCACTGCGCCATCAGCGGCTCCAATGGACCACAGTATCCAACAGGAATTAGAATGAGACAGACCACAAGCAACTGAAGTGAGGTGAGTTTGTGATTTGTCCAAAATGTGCGTAAGATTCATGAAGTCAGAATTCATATGTAGAATTTGCATTATTCTTCAATCTTTTAGCAAGAGAGAGATTCAGGTTCTAGTCTCTAACGAGCTGTGAATGTCATTGGAAAGTCTTGGGCCAATTATTCTCACTCAGCCTGACTTACCTCTCAGGTTTCTGTATTAGGATAAAAGTAATAAGAGAACTATATATTTTGCCCTTTTTTATCAGAGAAAAGGTCAAGTAAAATATAAATATTAAAATAACTAAATAAATTCAGTGTTTTTCTCATTTTTTTTAAATAAAAAAATCCCACAAAGGAATTGAAGGAGTTTAATTGAAGGAGTTTCAGTGTTTAATTGTAAATTGAACCTATTCACATTTCCTGCAATCGGCAATTTAAAATTCTAGAGATCCACTTAAAAATCATACATATGGATATGAGTGTGCCTAATTATTAATTTCAGGGTCAAATGTTTCCATAAGAGGAAGTTAATATAGGAACTTTTATTTTAATACAAGGTTATGATTGTTTAGAAATAAGTTTGTCTAAATGAAAAAGGTAGAGCTTTATCTGTCTTTTTCCAAGTGCTGCAACAGTTGTTGCTGTTTCAGATATTAAAGAAGTGGAAAGTTCCCTTTGAGCTTCAATAATGAGGTATGGCTGATATGAGGTCAAAACAACTAACCCTTCTATAGTGAAGAATGAGAGAAAACTACTGATGAAGTCCAACTTCTGTCACTATCTCATATATCCAGCCAGATGTGTAAAGATTAGCTTTTTATCCAGCGTGGAACAATATTCGAAGGTAAGCTTTGTTCAGACCAGAAGTCTTCCTAAGATGCTTTTGGTTTTCATGGGTCAAAGAATGTTATGGGTGTTGTTAATAGAGGCTTTTCTTTCCAGTTTTATCTTATTATTTCTTTTTATTGGTTTTTCAGAAGTACGTCCTGGAAAATGGAAAGAAATAATGGAGGTCATTAGAGGAAGAAGGGCAAAGATAAGAAGACCTGGACAGCACTACAATTACAAACCGAATGATGAGTTGTCTAACTGCTGAAATGTTTGTTTCTCCAAAATATTTCTCAGTTTAAGGTTATTGTTCTTACTTGTTATCGGTGATGGTTGTTCAAGAAGTGAAGTTGGTAGACTTTGTGGTTCTTGCTTCAAAATATGTGAGGGGAAGTCATAGGAGGAGGGAGCAAGTTTGTTTTCTGCTGCCCTGGAGACTAGGACGTGGAACAACGGTTACAAACTACAGGAAAGGAGATTCCACCTGAACATCAGGAAGAACTTTCTCACTGTGAGAGCTGTTCGGCAGTGGAACTCTCTGTCCCGGAGTGTGGTGGAGGCTCTTTCTTTGAAGGCTTTTAAGCAGAGGCTGGATGGCCATCTGCTGGGGATGCTTTGATTGTGATTTTCCTGCTTCTTGGCAGGGGGTTGGATTGGATGGCCCATGAGGTCTCTTCCAACTCTAGGATTTTATGAAAACATCTTGTATCTAAGCAGGGCACCTGGTGCATCTGGCTTATAATTTATTTTCAATAAGCTTAGGTTTTCTGAATCTTTGTGTGCTTATTTTTAAACTCATCAGTTCCCTTTCAGTAGATTGGAGGATGAAAACTGGGGTTTCAAAAGCTGTTTTTTTCACTTTACAAAGCTCAAAAATGGGATCAGAGATAAGAGAAGCAAATTTAGGGATGAGATTTTTCACCTTTGTTCTGGTAAATAATACAGTGTAAAATAAAATGCCAGCTAAGGATTAACTTAAGTATAATAAATATCAGCTTATCAGTGAAAACATAAGTAAGAAAATTCAGACATAATAAATATGATATATGAGTGCTTCCCCTCCCCCCTTATTTTCCTATCTCTGCACTGGATCTTCAGGACAAATCTTACTGGATTCTTGCAATGTTTTAGGTGGACTCATGGTCTAACTTACTGTTAAACAACTGTATATGTTCATGTTTGGTCAAATGGTGCAAAATGAGTTTTCGTGACTGATCCTTCCACCAAACACCACCAGCACCATAGTGAAATAAAACACAGATCTGCTTTCTGCCAACAGCTGTTGACAATTTTACCATATACATTTTACCATCTATTTCGGCAGGCCTTCCCGGTCAATTTTCAGTTGTGAATTTTAATTTGCATTTTATCAGTGGATTTTAACTTGTATTTTAACTCTATGTAGCTTTTTGTATGTCTTTTAATAATGTTTAATTTCTTGTTTTAATGATGTTGTATGGCAACTCGAGCTACAGGGAGAGGCAGGCAATAAATTCTTCTTCATCACCATCATCACAATCACCCCCATCATTATTATGTAAAAGCAGGGGGAAATGAATTGAACTGGAAAGCAGATGACAAAATGAATAAGGACACATTATTTACCCAAGCAATTTTTTATTTTAATGTTGTTAGAGCAGTTCACCCTATTTACATTTTAAAACTTAGAAAATGTTGCATACTTTGTTATGGGTCAACTCTACAGGATTTGGATTTGCATCAGAGTCCAGATTATGTTAGTTACAGTTTGTGCTCAGTATGAAAACAAATAAGGACTCAAGGTTATATTTGAAAAAAGCAGAACACTTGCAAATGGGGGAGATGAGTAGGTCTTAGTGTACTTTAGCATTTTTCTCACAAGTTTTCAGGTTGTGGCCTTATAGTAGATTCAAGTATTTTATTGGCTTTTTCCAGCTTCAAAGCAAATCTGGAATTAGAACTAAATATTTCTCTTTCACATAGTTACCTGACAATAGGGTCATAGAATAATAGCCAATGTGTAAAACAGATATGTGATAACTAGTCTGAAATATTCACCTTTGTGTTTAACATGTGGCTTACTCTTCAGATGTTTAGATAACCATCATAATTCTTTGGTTTCACAACCAACACCTTGCCTGAGTATTAGGCAGGTTCTTTTTCTATCTTTCTATGCTGTTGTCTAAAATGAAAGGTTCAATCAGAGGGTGAGCATAGATTATTTTATAATGTATTACTATAAAAAAAATCTTAGGACACCATATGTGGTTCTCACCGGCTTTATCTTTAAAGCAACCCAAGGAGATTGGCTAAAGAGACTGAAGCCTCTTCCACACAGCTGAATATAATCCCACATTATCTGTTTTGAATTGGAATATATGGCAGTGTGGACTCAGATAACCCAGTTCAAAGCAGACACTATGGGATTTTCTGCCTTGATATTCTGGGCTGTGTGGAAGGGCCCTGAGGAGTGAAATTTTGAGTCCAAGTCTCTGTGGCCTCATTCAAACACTTCAGCTCAATTTCCCCACCTAGTATTTTTCAGATGGATTACAATTTGCACCAATCCAACACAGCTGGACATGTTGGAGAAAGCTGCCTTAAAAATCCTAATACTACACTGACTCTCCAAAACCTGTGAAAGAGCAATGCTTCAAGTGGAAGTGTCTATAATATATCCCACTTTCTCATTTACTTCTAAAATATCCCAGTTTCTCTCTCCTGTTCTCACCTTCCCTTTTTGTCTTGGCTTATTTCTATAACTGAAACTGAATCCAAAGTGCAAAAAGGATTTGCATTCAATTCATATGGTTGGGAAGGAGATGGAGGCTCCATTTACACTGCCATATAATCCAGTTTCATAATGCAGTTTAAGTGCATTGAGCTGCATTACATGAGTCTATTTATTTATTTATTTATTTATTTATTTATTTATTTATTTATTTACAGTATTTATATTCCACCCTTCTCACCCCGAAGGGGACTCAGGGCGGATCACAATGTACATATATATGGCAAACATTCAATGCCATTAGACAAACAACACAGAGACAGACAGACACAGAGGCTATTTAACTTCCCAGCTTCTGGCTTTGTGAGGGTATGCTCGATTCTGGCCACAGGAGGAGCTGCTGCTTCATCATCCACTGTGACTATGAGTCCTTTTTGATGGAGTACTTCCTCGTCCAGTGTTGTAAATCAGTTAAATTAGCCTCCCCGCATAAGCGGTCCCTAAATTTTCCTACTTGACAGATGCAACTGTCTTTCGGGTTGCTTAGGTCAACAACAAGCAGGGCTATTTTTTATTTTAATTGTTGGGTGCTCACTCCGACACGGGCTGGCCTTGAACTCATTACCTCTTGGTCATAGTGATTTATTGCAGCTGGCTACTAACCAGCCTGTGCCACAGCATGTGGCTTACTTTTCAAATGTTTAGATAACCATCATCATTCTTTTGTTTCACAACCAACACCTTGCCTAAGTATTAGGCAGGTTCTTTTTCTATCTTTGTATGCAGTTGTCTAAAATGCAGAGTTCAATCAGAGGGTGAACATAGATCATTTTATAATGTATTACTATATAGTGCAGTTCTATGGAGCTAAACTGCATTATGAAACTGCATTATATGGCAGTATAGATGAGGCCAGAGTCTTGCCATTCCTAGTAGTCTCAGGCAAAACAAATTGCTGTCAAATGGCATCTTGGAAGGTATGAATTCCATTTTGTACCATCTCATGTCCTGCTTTGATTTTGCCTGGCCAATGGTCAACCAGGGCACTTCCACACATGACAGAAATGCATGCCAAAGCAGGTTTTTAAAACCTGCTTTGGCGTGCATTTCTGCCCCCCCCCCAAAGACCTGGACTTTCCAGGGGGTGTCTAGACTCCATCCTGGTAAATACTGGGGTGATATCCAGCCACCCAAAGCCCCCCAAAACAAGCCTAAAATGTAAAAAAACATTTTAGGGCTTATTTTGGGAGAGGGAGTGGGTGCCTTTTGTTTTTCGGGTTCATGGAATCCAAAAAAACCAAGATAGCTGTGTTAATTGTGCCCAGGATGCCACACTGTCCCTAGTCCCAATCCACACCTGGTAAGGCCTGGGTTTTACCCAGGTATCTAATTAATTCAGGACATAGCAGGGAAACCCTGCTTTGTTCTGAATTAATTCAGGTTTACTGGAGGCATCATTTGGATGCCTCCTGTAAAATCAAGAAAGGTATCGGGTTAAAGGCTGTCTGCATGGTCCCCCACTGTTGGAATATGACCCCAAAGATCTTTCTCAAATCAAGGTTTTAGGTTTTAAAAACATATCCTCCCTATGTGTATAATACAGTGTCCTTAGTATTATGTCAGCAGCTGTGCATACTTCCCTTGCAAAGTGTAATGTATCAACTTTCACAGTGGAATCAGTATTACAAAATTGCATGCTCTTGTTCAGTTTTATCTGATGGTGGCGGAGCCCCCAGATGGCGTACTTGCTGACCTGAAAGCTGCCAGGTTCGAATCCCACCTGGGGAGAGTGTGGATGAGCTCCCTCTATCAGCTCCAGCTCCATGTGGGGACATGAGAGAAGCCTCCCACAAGGATGGTAAAAACATCAAAACATCCGGGCGTCCCCTGGGCAACGTCCTTGCAGACGGCCAATTCTCTCACTCCAGAAGCAACTCCGGTTGCTCCTGACACGAAAAAAATAAAAATAAAAAAAAATCTGATGGTGGCATAGAGAAATGAAGTAGGATTACAAATGCAAAATGTCAATAATTGGAACCTCTCCCTATACCCCTTTCCACTGAATTGCATGAGCAGGCAAGTCAGATTTCAAAATCAAATCATTTTCTGGAAGCACCTCATTACCATCAAACTTTCCTTCAAGAGGTGGCTTTCCAACACACTTCTGTTAGTTCACTCTCAACCTGTTTCAATTGGTCTAGTTTTCTTATGGATATCGTACTTCAGATGAGACCCATATGATTAGCAGTGTGCTGTTCCAAAGTTCATATTGCCCTTATATTTTTGGAAATGACTATTAATTACAACTTTGCCCTTTCCTTCCCCTTACACTAACAATAAAAGGCAAACTGAACACCTTGGCTATGTGATATGGCTGTGTTGCCTTTATTACCTCAGTAAAGTCAAAGGTGCCTTTTTATTTAGGGATTATCTATGACAACTGATATCAAATTTCCTCTGCATATTTACCTTTTATTGATTATAGTTTCACATTCTTCACATGCTAAAACTGCATTATTCAGAATTACTTTTAAGCACACAAGGTAAATGCAATTAGTAATTCTATTTTACACGTGTTTCACTGTATTTTTGCTGACAGTTGAAAAGCATTACCTTTTAATCCATTATTTTTTGTCAACGACAATTAGTAAACTGCAGTCAGAGGTAACATTTTAGATACTACAGCTCCCAAAATCTTGGGAGTTTGGGGAGTTGTCGCCTGAGCAGTAACTTTTCAAAGTTCTGGGTCCAATAAACGGTATTTTTTTAATTCATGTGAACAATAATCATGGATAACAATTGCTGGAAGAAATCCCAGAAAAATAATTCCAGGAATTAAAAGCATATTGTGTAAAAATGTGGAGCCAACTTAACATGCCTTATAAGGAACTATGAAAATATCTTGCAGCAATCATAAAGAAAAAACAGGAATTTTACCCCACTCCCCCTCCGCCCCCATAAATCTCCAAGAATATACTGCATTAAATTTCAGAGGGTTTCCCAAAATAAATTTGAAGTGTTTCAAGATCAGTTGTTTGACATGGCATGTAGCAATAAATAAAAAACCTACCGGTTCTCTCCTCTCTATATGTTTCAATAAGGCACCATAATGCATTTGAGTGTAATTGGAGAACAAGTTAGCTCTTTATATGGTGACTGTGAAGGAACAAGAGTGTTAGGTGGAGATACATGATTTCATTCCACAAAAGCCATGTTTTCAGTCATAGTAGCCCCATATTTTTCTTATTTGAGGGGGCAAAACGGGGCTTTGTCCATCCCTCTGTTCAGTGTTCACAATCTGATTAGAATGCAGTTGAATAATATTTCATTAGTGGGAGACAGTAGCCATCACTGTATTCTGGGCAGCCCCCTAATCTAACCCCCCTAAGGGCTAAGGTCCATCTACAATGTAGAATTAATGCAGTTTGACATCGCTTTAACTGTCATGGCTCAATGCTATGGAATTGTTCCGTCCCCCAGGACGATGGTTTGCCTTACCTATTGGTCGTTTGTTTGTTTTCCCTCCTTTGCATTTTGTTTCAGCCTCTGGCTGCAAAAGCCTAGGAAAAGTGGCTTGGAGTCTGCAAGAGCTGGCTGCAGTTTTCTTTGCAATGATTGGTCAAAGAGTACAACATCTTAGGACCGCCCTTTTTTACCAGGGTCTAGTCTCCATTTTAGAGTTTCATTCTGGCTATAGTCTTCCAACGTGCTGGAGCTGTGCAAGGCTAACTGGGACAAATCATCCTCAAAACCAGGCCAATCTAAGCCTATCCAAATTAGATAAGTATTGAATTATACTGATCTGGAATAGGAAATCTAGTTAGAGGAGCAGGGTTATTCCATCGCTTCTAGAACTAATCTTTGCTGTAAAGATAGGGAAGGAAAGAGTTTCTCCTTCTAATATAGACAGCGTGATTAGGGTATAGTGGTTTTATAATCACCTTTGCCTTCTGGAACCAGGGATAATTCTGCAACTAAAACCTATGGAAATTTGTTTCATTTTCTGCAACTTTAAGATCTGTGCCAGGTTTACAACCTTGTATGAATAAACATCCTTTTTTGAAGTTCTCCAGACTCAGTCGTTCAATATTTTAGGACAGCTTATAGGGATTTGCAGTTCGCCCGGATAAAGGACGGCACGTTTCAGCTTTATAGTTTTTTTTTATTGTCTGGCGGACGGCACAGTTTTGAGGACGATCAGCGGTTTTCCGCTTGAGCTAGCCTGCACGGCCATAGAGACTTTGATTTTGTTGGTCTGTTGCAGTGAAGCTTGCTGCCATTCCTTCAGCCTCTGCAGTATCCTGCTCTTCAGCTGCGGCTGTTTCTGCAATTGCACGGCTGTGCAAAACCCAGCAATCTACCCCGAGCTCCTTCGGTGGCAGGTATCGAGCCGCGGAGCTCCAGCAGCAGTCTTTGGGCTCACACAGAGGTGGTGAGTCCAGAAGCACCAGGCCGGGACCCAGATAAGCCTGGCAACTCCAAAAGAAAGTTCTGGCTGAGTCTTCACAGTGGCTAGGATCTCGGCCGGGACAGTCGCCCGGCGGTGGTGACCTGCCTCATCATCCTGCGGTGGTGACCTGCCTCATTGACCTGCGGCGGTGACCTGTCTCATCATCCTGCGGTGGTGACCTGCCTCATTGACCTGCGGTGGTGACCTGTCTCATCGTCCTGCGGTGGTGACCTCCCTTCACAGCGGGGAGGAGGCGTCTCTTCTCTCCTCCTTTCCAAAGCCAGCCTCGGTGCTCCTTCGGCGGCAGGCCTCGAGCCGCGGAGCACAAGGTGCTTGAAAATTTGGCGAAGTCGCCATTTTGGCAGTTTACGTCACTCGGGCAAGGGAGGTATCAAGTGGCAAGTTGCTGTCAGTTGGCATTTTGCAGCTTGCCTACCAAAGTTTGGCGCCAAAGGTCACAATCTTTGTAAAGTATAGTTACTTAGTGATATATATTGCTATGGTTAAGTGCTGTGAATTGTATTATATATTGAATTTGCTTTTATTGTAAATTTACTTGCAGGTATATTGCATTTGCCTTTGTTGTAAATTTACTTGCTATTAAGAATACATAATGTCTATGCAATTTCAAGATGATGCAGATGGTATACCTCCTTCTGAGGCTGAAAGTAGGAATGAAAGGCCCCAAAGGATAAAGCACCCTTCAGCCAAGATGCTAGCCCATCTAATAGATGAAAAGGAGCTCCTCCATGTGAGGTTAGGTTCGGCATGGGAGCGAATTGTAACATTAATGGACAGAATTGAGAGCTTGGGTATTACAAGGGTGCCATCCATATTACAGACAGACCTTGAAGAGACCTTCGGTATTTGGAGGGGTTTGGTGTCTAAGATAGTCCAGGTCCTCGAGCGCATTAACGCCAAGGATTCAGAGTTAGAAATAGTGAGTGTCTTAGCTGACACTAATGAGAAAGAAAATAAGGTGAGGGCAATTCTAGATGCCTTGGAATTTAGTTCTCCATCTGTTAATCTAAGGTCTGAGCCAAAAGGAAATCAGTCTTCCTTATGCAGCCATGAGACCAATTTTTTAAAATCACCTGCTGTGGCACTTAGTCTTAAGTCCAACCGCTCTAGCCAGGTATCTAAGCTAAGGGAGTGTGCATCATCTAAACATAGCCACTCTAGCAAGTCTTCTGCTGCTGGGAGTGCCATCTCTTCCCTAGCTGCCTTGCACATTAAGGAGGCTGCACGTCTAGAGCTAAAGAGCAAGGTAGCGGGGGCGGAGGCTGATGCTAAGGCAGCTGATCTCACCCTTCCCTTTAAAGAAGAAGAGCAACGACTGCAAATAGAACAGGCCCGTAGACAAAGCGAAATGCAAATAGAACAGGCCCGTAGACAAAGCGAAATGCAAATAGAACAGGCCCGTAGACAAAGCGAAATGCAAATGGAACAGGCCCAAAGGCAAGGTGAAATAGAAATGCTTAGAATAAGGATGGATGCTACTGCCAAAAAGGTAAGGGCTGAGACTTTGGCCAAGGCCCTAATTGAGCCACTCACAGAAGAAAATGTAAGTCAGTTGCCGAAGCAGGACCCTTCTTCCAAGGTGCTTGTGCATCTTAATAGCTTAAACAGCCAGTTTTCGGATGAGGAACAGGAAGACTTCTCTCCTTACCCAGAGCAGGGCCCCAAAGTCACTTTTGAGTTTCCTGCAGAGCAGAGCGTCATAGCGGGGAGCTCACCCTTGCCCGAGCTACCTGTGCCTCCTGCTAAATCCCTAGGTCAGTCAATCAGGGCCTCAAGGCCAAGTGCTAGTTGGCCCTTACAGACAGCTGCACAGGGAGCCACCGATTCGTCAGTGGTCGATGTCATCCCTCCAAGAGGCCAAAGGTTGACGCAAGGTGCACGGTGGGAGTCCACTCCACAACAGCAAACTCCTCAATTGTTCCCTTCGACGCCAGAGTCCCAGCTTGTCTCCATCATCAGAAGCCCCAGAAGAGATCTTAAGGACAAGGGTGTCGAAAAGTTTTCGGACAAGCCTGAGGAATTTCTTCTCTGGAAGGCCACCTTCCAGAGAGCAATCAGAGACTTAAAGTTATTGCCTGAGGAAGAACTGACTCTTCTGGCTGCATGGTTGGGCCCAGCCTCATCCTCACAAGTTAAGAAGATCTACGCAGCCCACGTAGCCGATCCCGACAAAGCCCTGGAAAAGGCCTGGGCCAGGTTGCAGCAGAGGTATGGGGCCAGCACAGAGATTGAAGCATCTCTTATGGACAAGCTCCAAAGGTTCCCAGCTTTGAAACTCAAAGACTTCAAACTCTTGTGGGACCTCAGCGATCTCCTTACGGAATTAGAGTCGGCCAAGGAGAATCCAGAACTGCCCGGTTTGAAGTGCCTCGATCAGCACCTGTCCCAGAGGCAGATCTTGACCAAGCTGCCCTTCACTTTGCAAGAACGCTGGGGACAGGAGGTCTTCAACTACAAGGAGGCCCACTCCCAGGCATACCCTCCATTTTCTCATTTGGTCCAGTTCATCACCAGGGCGGCCAGAGAAAGGAATGATCCGCAGACGGGCCTCCCCACCTTATACCAAGGGACCCAGCCAGAGAAGACACCTAAAGTGGAGAAAAAACCATCCAGAGAGGCCAAAAGACCGGTTAGTGTTAAGGCTGTTGAAACTCAGCACAGGGCCAACGAATCCAAGTCAGAGGTGAAGGAGGTGCTCTGCCCCATTCACCAAAAGCCTCACAGTTTGGCCAACTGCCGGGAATTTGGCAAGAAGCCTTATAAAGAAAGACAACAGATTGTACAGAAGCTGGGCATATGTTTTAGGTGCTGTGGAGCAACTCCTCACTTTGCATCCAACTGCAAAGAGGACGTCAAATGCGCAAGGTGTAATAGCCTTAAGCATTGCACCGCGATGCACAACTCTGACGCTGTCTCCCGCGCCAAAGGGGACACGTCTTCCAAAGAAGGGTCATCTACTGAAGCCACCAACATGCAGACCGCGTCACGGATGCAGGAGGATGCTCCATCGGTCGCCTGTACTGAACTATGCTCTGACGTGCACCAGTTCAGAGTCTGCCATCCCATCTGCCTAGCAGATGTATATCCAGCCAGAAGACCTTGGCTTAAAAAGAGACTTTACGTGGCTTTGGATTCACAAAGCGACGCCTCCCTGGCGACTCCAGAGTTTTTCCAACTGTTTGACATAAAAACCCAGATGGTCGACTACACCATGTCCACCTGTGTAGGGAAGAAGAAGTTGCAGGGTCGCATAGCATCCGGCTTTGTTGTCTCCTCTTGTGACCAGAAGAGACTGTTCGAGTTACCAGACCTCATTGAGTGTTCCTCTATTCCCCGGAACAAAAGGCAGATTGTCACCAGAGAAGTCGTGGAAGCCCATCCTCACTTGCGAAAGCTGAAGAACGCCTTACCTGCTTTCCGTCCAGATGTGGACATTGCCCTTCTGCTTGGTGCGGACTGTCCGAACTTGTTCTATGTGAACGACCAAGTTAAGGGACCTCCAGGGGCGCCCATTGCTCAGCTGCTACCACTAGGCTGGACAGTTACAGGCCCAGTGTGCATAAATAGGATGCACCCTCCATCGTCGGTGGGCACTCGTCAAGCGCACGTGCTTCAAGGCAGTCGCCCCACACTAATGCATAGCTGTTTGAGTCATATCTCGGTCTATTGTCAGGGGATAACACCAGAGTATTCTTCCATCTTTGAAGTCTCCGAAAGGGATGAAACTACAGCGCTTTCCAAAGATGAACAGAGGTTTTTAGAGATCATGAACTCTCAAGTTTCCCGGAGTCCCGAGGGAAATTGGATAGCCCCTCTGCCTTTTAAAGCAGAAAAACCCACTTTGCCAAACAACAGGCATGTGGCAGAAAATAGACTCTGGTCACTGAAGAAGAAGATGCAGAAAGACCCCAAGGTAAAGGAGCAAATCGTTGGCTTTATGGAAGACATGTTCCAAAGTAACTACGCCGAGGTCTCTGATCAAAGTGAGGTCAATGAAGAAAACTGGTTCCTGCCTTTCCATAAAGTCACGCATCCCCAAAAGCCTAACAAGGTCCGAATTGTATTCGATGCCAGTGCCGCATGTCAAGGCATTTCTCTTAATAATGTTTTGCTAAAGGGACCAGATCTTTTAAACAGTTTGCTCGGAGTCATCTTGAGATTTAGAGAGAAAGAGTTTGCTGTTATTGCAGACATCCACAAGATGTTTTACGCCTTTTTAGTTCGTCCTGATCATCGCAGGTACCTCAAGTTTTTGTGGTACGCGGACACTCAAAATTTGTGTGACGTTCGGGTTTTTCAGATGCGCGTACATGTCTTTGGAAATACCCCGTCTCCAGCCGTTGCAAACTACTGCCTCAAAAGAACCGCAGATGAGTTTGGGCACCAGTTCAGTCCAGAAGTCGCCAGCATAGTTAACCACAACTTCTACGTGGATGATCTTCTGGTTTCGTTTGACTCCGTTCATCAAGCCATCCAAATAGTGCATGAGCTGCAGGCTTTGTTAAAAGGTGCCAACATTCGCCTGCACAAACTATTATCCAACAGCAGACAAATCTTGCAAGCCTTTCCCTCCGAAGACTTAGCGGAAAGCAATGTTCATGAGTTATTCAAAGGGTTAAGCTCCCAGTCTAGTTTAGGACTTCTCTGGGATGTAAAATCGGACCATCTTTCGTTAAGAGCATCTAAATTTCAGTTTGTGAACACTAAGAGACAGATGCTTTCCGCCATCAATGGGATATTTGATCCCTTAGGCATAGCTGCTCCTGTCCTGATCACTGCTAAACTTCTGTTCAGACAGGTGATCCAAGAAAAAATAGGATGGGATCAAGAGCTGTCTCAATCAATAAAAACGGCTTGGTCAAACTGGACTGCCCAAGCTGAAGGCCTGGAAACCATCGCAGTTCCCAGACAATTTGCGCCCTGTAAGGTAATGATAGAACCCACCACAGAACTTCACATCTTCTGTGACGCATCTGAGCGAGCTATAGCAGCTGTGGCATACATGCGACAAAAGGACAGAGATTTTTGTCACGCAGGATTCATCATGGCAAAGGCTAAAATAGCTCCTATGGGAACTTCAATACCCCAGCTGGAATTGTGTGCAGCAGTTCTTGCTGTCCAGCTCTGGCGCATCATCCAGCAAGAGATAGGAGACTTGTTTCAAGATGTCAATTTCCACACGGACAGTACAGTTGTGCTTGGTTACATCAACAACACAACCAAAAGATTCAAGGTGTATGTGGCTAATAGAATCAACAACATTCTATCCAGTTCTACGCCTAGCCAGTGGCACCACGTCGCCACCAACAACAACCCAGCTGACATCGCTTCCAGAGGAGCTTCAACTCAACGAGTGTTAAGTTCAAGTTGGCTGACAGGCCCCAGATGCTTGACCGAAGTCAATTTTCCATCAGCCTTTTCTCCCACCGATAATACAGAATTGCCCGAGTCCGTTCCAGAGGTGAAAGTTTGCAAGATGACCACAGAAATCAAGATGGGCCAAAGATCTTGCCTGGAACCACACCGTTTTGAATGTTTTTCGGAGTGGCACAGTCTTCTTAGAGCAGTTGCTAGGCTTATACATCGTTTAGCTTGCAAAGATAGTGAGCCTTTACAGGTCCAGGATATGATAAAGGCTAAGAGCGTCATATTCAAGTCAGTACAGAGATCTGCTTTCAAGCAGGAAATAGCTAGGCTAGAGCAAGGGCTCAACATCCCTAATCAAAGTCTTCTAAATGAGTTAAACCCATTTCTAGACAAGGAGGGTATTTTGAGAGTTGGAGGAAGGTTAGCCAAAGCTAAACTCAAGGCATGCATAAAAAACCCCATCATCATACCCCCTAATAGTCACACTGCATTGCTGCTCGTTCGGCATCACCATGAAAGGATCCATCATCAGGGTAGAACTCTAACTGAGGCAGCCCTTAGAAATGAAGGTCTGTGGGTAGTTAATGCCAAAAGGTTGGTCAACAGTTGTATTTTCAAATGTGTTAAATGCAGGCGCCTTAGGCGAAACTGTCAAAGTCAGTTGATGGCAGAACTACCTCAGGATAGGACTTTGACAGACCCACCCTTTTCCCATGTGGGAATCGATGTGTTTGGTCCTTGGGAGGTTGTCACTAGGAAAACCAGGGGTGGTGTTGTAAATAACAAGAGGTGGGCAGTTTTGTTTACTTGTTTAGTAATACGAGCTGTCCATATAGAAGTCATAGAAGGGATGGACACTTCATCATTTTTAAACGCATTAAAAAGGTTCATAGCCCTCAGAGGGCCAATTAAGTCAATTCGGTCGGACTGTGGCACCAATTTTGTAGGTGCGACCAAAGAACTCAATTGTGTGTCTAGGTTTGGGAGAGACCCAAAGGTTCAGAACTTTACGAATACTGAACAAATTATGTGGACTTTCAATGTTCCTCACGCCTCCCACATGGGTGGTGTTTGGGAGAGGATGATTGGTATTAGTCGCAAAATCCTTAATGCCATGCTTTTGAGTCATAGGTCATTGACGCATGATGTTTTGGTGACACTTATGGCGGAAGTTACCGCAATTATCAACAACCGGCCGCTGGTTCCCCTTACCAGTGACCCTGAGAACTTACAACCACTGACTCCTGCACTTATTTTGACACAAAAGGTGCCAGGATGGAAGGACATCATGTTGCCAGTTCCGGACGGAACTCACCGTGCCCTGTGGAAACAGGTGCAGTCCTTGGCCAACCACTTTTGGAAAAGGTGGAAAGCTGAGTACTTAAGCCAGCTTCAAGCTAGAAGAATCTGGCAAAGCCCACAGGACAACATTGAGGTTAACAACGTTGTGTTGTTAAAGGACAAAGACTTGCCCCGCCATGCATGGCCCATGGGCATTGTATTAAAGACCTTTTCTTGCCCGGATGGTAAGGTCAGGAAAGTTCAATTAAAGACTTGCAACAGAGACAAAGTGTCCATTTTGGACAGACCAATTAGTGACCTCGTGTTGCTTATTGGAGATGTTTAAAGTTCTAGTGTTTGTATTGTCATATGTGCAAAGGTGTTTGTATGTTTTTGAGTGGTAAATTCCCACATCCTGGGAATTTAAGCGGGGAGTGTTCCGTCCCCCAGGACGATGGTTTGCCTTACCTATTGGTCGTTTGTTTGTTTTCCCTCCTTTGCATTTTGTTTCAGCCTCTGGCTGCAAAAGCCTAGGAAAAGTGGCTTGGAGTCTGCAAGAGCTGGCTGCAGTTTTCTTTGCAATGATTGGTCAAAGAGTACAACATCTTAGGACCGCCCTTTTTTACCAGGGTCTAGTCTCCATTTTAGAGTTTCATTCTGGCTATAGTCTTCCAACGTGCTGGAGCTGTGCAAGGCTAACTGGGACAAATCATCCTCAAAACCAGGCCAATCTAAGCCTATCCAAATTAGATAAGTATTGAATTATACTGATCTGGAATAGGAAATCTAGTTAGAGGAGCAGGGTTATTCCATCGCTTCTAGAACTAATCTTTGCTGTAAAGATAGGGAAGGAAAGAGTTTCTCCTTCTAATATAGACAGCGTGATTAGGGTATAGTGGTTTTATAATCACCTTTGCCTTCTGGAACCAGGGATAATTCTGCAACTAAAACCTATGGAAATTTGTTTCATTTTCTGCAACTTTAAGATCTGTGCCAGGTTTACAACCTTGTATGAATAAACATCCTTTTTTGAAGTTCTCCAGACTCAGTCGTTCAATATTTTAGGACAGCTTATAGGGATTTGCAGTTCGCCCGGATAAAGGACGGCACGTTTCAGCTTTATAGTTTTTTTTTATTGTCTGGAGGACGGCACAGGAATCATGGGAGCTGTTTTTTTACAAGGTATTTAGCCTTTCTTGTCAAAGACTGTTGGTTCTTCACTAAACTACAGTTCTCATAATTCCATAGCATTTAGCCATAGCAGTTAAAGTGTGTCAAACTGCATTACTTCTACAGTGTAGATGCACCCTTATCGAAGTGTAAAGTAGAAGAACATCTAACAATCCTATCATTACTGCTCACAGTTATCTAATTGTGCAATGACAGGATCACCACCCAGTAAGATTTTACTTCTTGCTATTTAACCTGTTCAATTGATTAGGATTTACGTACTTCATAAGAGTAGATTATATCCATAGTCTTTAACCCTAACAAAGTTTAACTATACCATGCCTCATTTATCACATATGTATTTCAGTACCTTGTATGTCACTGTTGTTGATTTTTAGACCATTGGCACTCTGAAAACAGATCAGATTGGGTTTTTTTATGCCACTTTGAAATGCATCGATAATGGCATTTTGTAAATATAAATACATTAATGAGTGACATATAAAGCACCAAAGGAAAATGCCAAGATGGAAGAAGGTGCAGTTATGCTTAGTGTTTAAAATTATTTTCCTTCTGTCTGAATACTTGTGTGAAAAAAATGTTCATGTTAATGGTCCCAAAATGTATGACTTTTTGGAACAACACTGTCACCCATATATTCTTATGAGAATTCTGTCACAAGAAGATGAAAAGTCACTAGGCGTTTTAAAGGTCTCGTTATTTTCAGGTATCTGACTGCACTTTTCATGAGGAGTCATTAAATAAAAGATTCAGCCTCTGATTCCTACTTGACACTCATTTTACCCATCAGGCTGTAAAAGTATTGTGTTTCACAAATGGGAAGAAATTTAGTACTCTAGTATAGGAATGGAATGCATGATATGGCTTTTCCACTGATAAAATATGAGGTCCAAATGAGTCATGACATTTATCTTGTAGTTTAACAGTGGATTGCTAATTTTTGTTCAACTAATAGCTGGGTGTCTCTGAGTCCCCACAGAGCCACCCTGAGTCCCCACAGGGAGATGGAGCATGATGTAAATAAAGTGTTGTTGTTGTTGTTGTTTATTAACTATATTCACAACATGACACTGTGTGTTTGTGTATGAGATTTTAAAAAAGAATTCACATTTTAGCCGCACTGCAGTCCTGATCAGAATCAAATGTCCAAGCTTTCTGTTCATTGTGAAAGGAAAACTCCTGTTGGCATCATTGCATAAGTTGTAGTATGAATGCAATATCTGTAGTGCTCTTTTTGGCATTGTTGGCAATAGCAGAGGTAGGGAATCTTAGGAGAGCTACTGTGCTGTAGTGGTTTGAGTATTGGACTAGGATTCTGGGATACCGGGGCTTGAATTCCTCCTCAGCCGTAGAAGCAAGCATCTCCAGAATTTTTTTTTTTGTCAAGAAATCTGTATGATAGGGACACCAGAAAATGGATCAGACTTAAAAGCTCATAATAATTTCAACGGAGAACCTCAATGAAGCAGCTCAGAAATTCATGTGGCCACATCATATGCTATGCTAATTTTATATATATATATATATATATATATATATATATATATATATATATATTAGACATGTCCAAAAATTGTTTTGAATTGTATATCGGAATTATTTTGGATTGTTCTCGCTTTTTGATACACATTCCGAGACATTGTCTCACAGCGCAACCAGCAATGTAATTCGAACCATTGTTGGCCCATTCTCTAATTGTCTCTTAATGTTTCGTTAATTCCCCCCCCCCCCAAAAATTTGAAATATATTTTTAAAAATATTTTTTAAATTTTTTTTGTTTCTGCAACCTACCTAGAATGGGAGCTTAGCACAGCCTAACATGGCTGCCGCTCCCCGGCCAATCAGAAGCTTCCACGATGGATGCAAAAGTGGGGGCTAGGGTTGATGAGGATAGCTCAAGAAATGAGGGCGGGCGAGCCCTGTAAAGTCCCCCCCCCCGGGTTCCTTTTTTTTTTTGGCGATTGCGCATGCGTGTTTGCCATTTTAGAAACATTTAGAATCATTACGAATTTTCAGAAATATCCGAAATTTTTGGGTGAAAAAATTGGAAATACTTTCTATATCGAAGCGCCAGCGCCCCCTACTTTAGAAACGAGAATTGAAACATTTTTTTATCGATCGGACATGCCATATACACACACACACACACACACACACACACACACACACTTTACAATAATATATAATAATATAATATATTGTATATCCATATAATATTGATAATATTATATTGCAATATGATATAATACTAATTAATACAATATAATAATATTATTTATTTATTTATTTATTTATTATATAGTACATATATTATTACATTTATATTATTATTACAATATATTGATATAGTACATTATAGTGATTTAATGCCAGTATTGTGCTATGCTAATAATATAACTTTGTATGTAAATTTAATTGTAAGCCGCTCTGAGTCCCCTTCGGGATGAGAAGGGTGAGATATAAATGTATTAAATAAATAAATAAATCAGTCATAGGATCATAACTGTGCGTATCCCAATATATTTTGTTCTCTGGAGCAAAAATGAAGTTGAGCCCTGTACAATTCTGTGTACCAAAGTTGGGAACTATGTGACCTTCTCAGCAGCTCCAAAAATTATTTGCCATTGACTATGCTGATGAAGGCTGCTGGGGATTGCCATTTAACAACATCTGAAATGTCACACAATTTCCATCTCTGTCACAAAAGAAACAAACTAGAGTTTAACCATCTTTTTTCAACTATGATGGTAAGACAGAATTCTGTCCATAAGCATCAGACAAACTGGGTGTGTTCCTACACTGGGATCTACATTGTGGGAAATAATTTCACCTCAGTCATTTTCAGTAAGATGAGAACTTTAACACCATTCATGACCCCTGAAAACTCACTAATAGTCTTCAGTAACCACAGCTGAGTATCAAAACACATGTTTTGCATGTAAAATGTCCCAAATTCAGGCCCTGGCATTTCCTCCAAATGGCTAGGAAGCAATTATTTCTAAAACATAGATGGAATTAGAAATGATGAAACAGAATAGAAATGGCTAGAATGGAAATGGCGCAAGTCTTGAGGTAAGTACAATGAAACACAAGTAACAGCCAAGTCTATCATAAGATTATGATGACAATGAAGAGGCAAAGGCATTTCTGCCACTGTTGCATCCTTGAAATGTCATCCAACAGATATGTTCTTAGAGGTTACAGCTTGCTCCAATTAGTCTTAACAGATGATATCTCAGAACATTCAAGAGTTTGCTATAAAATATTTCTGAAACCCTTTATAATAAGATAATAATAAAACTTTATTTATATCCCACCCCATCTCTCAGTGGGGATTCAGGGTGGTTAGCAAACATAGAAGTCTATTGCTAACAAATGTATAAGTCTCTTTAAAGAAAAGAATTACTTGGGTAACCATCATTTTGTCTACCCCTTTTCTGTGGGTATTTTAAAAGATGAAAACTAAAACATTGTCTAATTGTAATTGAATCCCCAAAACCAGGTAACATTTGGATTCTTAGAAACTCCCCAAATTCACAAGAAACAAAGATATAAAGAGAACATGAAGGGAATAATTCTCTCCCGCAGCTGGGCCAAATTCCGCTTGCTCATCTTGGTTAATAGCTGTAGGCCTGGTGGAAATCATGCAGCCCTTTAGCAATTGTTAGGCTGCAGTATCCCATGTTTCTGCATTGGTTGGGCTACTTAGGGCACTTGGGAGTTTATCAACACCTGATGACCTACACAAACACCATCTCTGCTGCAAAGGAATGACTGGGTGATTCCTTGCAGAGGAACTGATCCAACTACATTGAAGAATTTACTCCTTAAGAAAACAGTCTCTGGAGCAGTACAACCGTAGCTGCGGTTCCACCTCATATCTTTTGCATTTTCTTTGAATTATTTTTGGTCTGACTTGAAACAGATTATTTAAGTTATCTGGCTCTCAATTCAAACCTGATTTGATATGTGTGTTCTGTTGGGGCTGATAAAGCACAACATTTTTAATTCTTCTTGACGTCTTGGCATCTTTTGAAGCCATTGATCTTGGTATCCTCGTGAACTTGCTTTCTGGTTTCAGAATAAATCCCATGCTGCTCTAGAGGCTAGGACATGGAGCAATGGATTCAAATTGCAGAAAAAAGGAATCCACCCATACATTAGGAAGAACTTTTTGATGCAATGGAATATGCAGCCTTGTTGCTTGGTGGGGTCTCCTTCTTTGGAAGGTGGTGTCAGGGGTGCTTTAATTGTGTTTTTCTGCATGGCAGGCAGTTGGACTGGATGTCCCTTGTGGTCTCTTCCAATTCTATGATTCTATATTTATATAAAATATTTTATTTGTATTTACTTATTTATAAGTAAATATAAATAAAAATAAACGTGAAGTCTGGTGATAACTCAGTTACTGCAGAATATAACTACCATATGTAACATTTATTGATGTGCCCCAATTCATGCACAACTGATGGTTCTAAAAGAATTGGTAACTGTTACTAACCAGGTGCTGGTATTTACCTGATTAAATTTGAGCTTGAGACTCGGCACCTAAAATGTGGTAATTACTGAGTTAAAAGGGGTGTGTGTGGCTACATGACACTAGTGGTAAATCTGTGCTGATTCGTTGCAGTGGAAAAAAAACATGTTAGAAAGTTCTGCCTATATCCCTGTTCAAGCCAGAAAATGTGCATATTTGCATCACTGTCTTTCTCTGCATCCACAAAAAACACATGATTTCCTTCCTTCCGCACTGTAGAGACTGCTCCAACACACTTGTGCTTTAAAAAAGCCCAAAATAGCTGATCAGCTGATTAGGCTGTGGAACAGACACACAGGTGGTTTAAAGGAAGCACAAGCGGAGAGCAATTAGAACTCTCTGAAATGCTTTTATTTTACACTTTACAATATTTAGCAGAACTTGAATAAACAATTGGGGGAAGAGAGAAATGCAGCAGAAGTTTTTTTTTAGTTCACTCCATGATGTGCTGAACCTCATATGTGCATATGCAAATCTGCTTATATTTATATTAGAGATATTCACATGTGCGCATATACAGTCCAGCGGATAACAGTGATTCTTTTTTAAAAAAACATTCCACTGGATGTCCCCCATCCACCCTCCATCTTGTTCCGATACAGAGGAAGCCTGTGAGGACAGTGGGGGACCCAGTCCCGAGACTAACAGGTCTGTGTGAGAAGCTACAGTCAGGTCCAGTGCCCTCAAATACCTGAAATAGCAACTTCTTCCACATCAGCCAGCCTACAATGTAAGACTACTGTGTCCCTTCCCCATGTGCCTTTTCCACTGGTGTTTGATAATCATCTGTGAGGGGAGTTCTCTCTCAGTAGCAGTATTCTGGTTAATCAAATGCCTTTCCAAAGGTATTTGCTTGGCAGCCACATTGTTATTCTTTAGGTGTAAGGCAAAAACCATTTTCATGTTCCCAAGCACCTCAACTGATTTTATCTAATTTCTTTGGAACAAACCTTAACCACTTTTCATTTTTCTCCCAGTGACTTCCCATTTGTTTTATGCTGTATTATATTAATGTCATGTTGTACACCACCTTGCAATTTAAAAGAAGGGTTTATACATGTTTTATGCAAGCAAGCAAGCAAGAAATATACTAACTTTTTATGTATTTTGGGAGAAGTGTTGCTTGAACTGATGATGGCTGAAATATATGAGCTAGCAGGATAAGTACAGTTCTGTATGTATTGTAGATGTCAAATACATGTAACCTGCAGAATTACTACTATTGCTGAACATGGGTGGAACACAGAAATGTTTTAAATTATGAGAGATGATTTTGTCATCTCCCATCCGCACCAGACTTCCTTGGTTACTCAGAGATTATCTCCCAATAGCAAGGGTGGGTAGAGAGTAGTTTTCCGAGAAAGATTCAGTGATGGCTATTGGTTCCTATTCCACTGGGTTGATATCCCTGTCCTGGTCTTTAGTCTGAACTTTGAGTGAACTATCCAAGGTGCTGAATTCTATTCCCCAAATAGTTTCACACCCAATGCCTAGCTCAGGCATGGGCAAACTAAGGCCTGGGGGTTGGATATGGCTCCCTGGACACTTACCTCAGGCCCTTCTCATTTTCCCTGTCCTCTCAGCATAAGGACATAGTGACCAATCGTATCCTGATGAAGAAAGGACAGGGGAGGGAGGCATGCAACGGCTGAGAGCTCTCAGCCACTGCATGTCTCACCCTCCTCCTGGCATAAGGATGGTGTAAGCGGCCCTGTCCTTATGCCAAGAAGATTGCCCAAGAAAGGCACGCAGTGGCTGAGAGCCCTTCGAAGTGCTCTCAGTCATTGCCTGTCTCGCTCTCCTTCCGGCATAATGCCGAGAGGCCCGCCCGATAATTGTGGTGAGGAGGATTGGGGAGGAGGATCTGGGTAGTCACTGCATATCTCATTTTCCTCCTAGTATAAGTATGGGTGAGCAGGAGGACAACCTGAGGATGACCCGGGCCCTGGCTGCCTCCTCCTGCCTCCACCCTCTCATAGGCCCTCTCCCTCCCTGGACCACCCTACCCAGTGCATCCCATTCCAGCCTTCTCAGTCGGGCCCACAATGTGACCCCATGGCAAAAAGGTTTGCCCATGCCTGGCCTAGCTCATACTAAAAACCAGACTAGAGTCACACACACACTAATATGGCAGTTGGTGTGTGGTTTGTATACACACATGCAAACATATGCAAGACACACACACACACACATATATATATATAAATTAGATATGGATTAACACAGCTGCCAGTGTTTTTGAACTGTTTTTTGTGGATATGGGTGAAACAAGTAATCAGGATTAATTGCTTCTTTTAAAAAAAGAAGCTTCCAAGCTCTGCTTTTTGAGGCTATTCATTCGCACATGAGGAGTAATCATTGGCTTGCCACATCATTTCCTGTTCCCTTTCCCAGTGTTTATACTAAAGTCATTTTCTACATAAAGCACGAAAGGGCTGGACCTCTAGAGCTGGAAAGCAATACTGCCCTTGACCTGGGGGTCTTGACCTTCCCTCCCAATTGGCTCATAATTGTCCTCTCCCTGCAATTGTCTGGGGCTATGTACAAATGCCTTCTTCAAGTGTGGATAATTGTTGATTTCAAAACAAGGCAGAGTCTTCAGATGATCTCTGCTAATTCACATCAGCTGTACATTCATTCTCTTGCTCTCGCTCTCCCTTCCTCCCACCTCTTTTGTGTTAGTGAAAGAATTGTGCTGGGACAGGAACGGCAAGGTCAGCTACCATAACTATCTCTGGAGATGCCAGAAAATAGTCATGCATCGCCAAAACTGTTTTTCTGCCTTAAAGCATCTGATACAAGAAAGTTGTGCACTTTTTTTACAGCCAGGGCATAGTTATTTTAATTCCCCATTTGAAATGCCTTGTTAGATTCAGGATCAAACAATAAGACCAGATCTTTTGAGAAATATGTCTAAAGTTAAATGAATTTGGCCGGTTTTATGAAATATGTGTTTTATGACATCCTCTCACCAGAAATTGACCTGTTTTCAGTCTGTCACTCCAGAGTATGCAAGAAGATCTGGAAGGGGAGTGGAAAAAGCTTTTTTTTTCTTGGTAGAGATCCAACTCCCAGGCTTTTACTAGAGATATTTAAGACTTGGGACAATTTCACTGGTTAATGGAAGGGTGGGAATACTTGTTCTTTAGGATTATTCTTAAAGTGTTTAAGTAACGTGACACAAAAATCATAGATCACATATAATATTATTTACTTAAGTCCTTGAAGGCACAATTCTGGGAATTATGTGGCTTTCTAGATGTTGAACTGCCTTTCCCAGCGTTCTTGATTATGGACTATTCTGGTCTGAGCTGATGGGAATTTCAATCTATCTGAGAGCTACACAATTCCCATTCCTGGCATAATCAAACAAAGCTCAGAACAGGCACGAAATCATTCAAATCCAAGCAAACCATCTTGATAACACCTTCACTGTCAAAATAGAAGGTGGATTAGTCACTTAGAATTAGTGTTAATGAAGGGCTTATTCAGAAGTTACTTTTTCCCAAAACGAATAGCTTTTTCAGAAATAACACGTATACCAGAAAGCTTGGAAAATTACTTTTTAATCCTGCAATTATTTGCAGTTATAATATCCAAACCCCATAGACTAGAGTTATAGTGATGATTAAAAAGGAAACTCTTTAATTTCGTATTTCTCAGAGGTAACCTAAAATGAGGGTTGGGTTGATGAGAGATACTGACTTCCGCCTCCAAAAGCCAGAAATAAAAGGAGAAGCCTTTGCCTCATTTGTGTTTGTATGTCTCATTGTATTTGACTGTAAAGGCATTGAATGTTTGCCTATGTATGTAAATGCTGTAATCCACTCTGAGTTCCCTAGGGGAGAAGGGCAGAGTATAAATAGTGTATTAATAATAATAATAATAATAATAATAATAATAATAATAATAATAATAATAATAATGGTTGCTTTAAAAATCTGAACATTACAAGAGGCTGTCCTGTGTTATAATACAATCTTTCCTGGCAACTTTTCATTACTTCACAAAATCTCTCAAAATTACAACTGTGACACAATTTAGCAATACCTTAGCTCTTGTAACCACCAGCTAGTTCCATGTTCTGGTTGATCATATAGAAATAATCAGATTCCTTCTCCAGTTTCCTCAGCCTTTTGAGGAAAGAAAGAAAACAAAGTCTTTTATGCCATCCTTGCTAAGGAGGGCCATCTATCAACAGTATGAAAAATGTTTGGGTTAAATCTGATTGTTTATTGTGGTCTTCTACTGAAAAACCTCTCTCCCCTTTTTGTGAATGAGTCATAGAATCATAGAGTTGGAAGAGATCTCTTGGACCATCCAGTCCAACCCCCTGCCAAGAAGCTGGAAAATCGCATTCAAAGCACCCCCAACAGATGGTCATCCAGCCTCTGCTTAAAAGCCTCCAAAGAAGAAGCCTCCAAAAGAGTCTCACTTCGGTGTCCTGGGCCTTATTAATTGCTTTTTTTTAGGTTTTAAAAATATTATGCAGTATGATGCATGTCCTGTGGAACTAATGCTCGTGATTTCATCCATCTGCATTCAACAAAATATGACTTTTCTTGGAATATATTAGGTCATCCCGATGATCCCATAGTATGCTTCTTGCTGGAAGTTACCATAAAGTCTTACTGGAGGACCTAGCAAATTATTAGAGAAGATACCTCTAGGAATTTTCAAGATCTTCAAGGATAATTCTGTCCTAACTTCTAGTGGAAGTAATTCATTCTACTAGAGTTCACTGTTATCCAATCCATGGTTTCCTATTAGCATGGTAAGTTCAGGAATGTATCCCCTACAAATATGGAGGTCATAAATATACAAAGAAAACCAGCTATATACTATGTAAAAATAGCAAAAAGAAATAATAAAAAGAGTGAGAAATTTGTGGGGGGGGGGGGGAGAGAGAAAAGTAAAAAGTAAAAGTGACTTTCACTCTGTTCCACAGCTACTATAACTAAATCCTAATTACATCTCCTCAATCTTTTTTTTATCACTGAACGAAAACACACTGTTATTGCTTTTGACTTCTGGTCTCTTCCAATGTTTGTTTAATTGTGGGTCTTTTTCTTTTGCCTTTAGTTGTTATTTGCTGTCAATTCACCTTCAACTTACGCTGAAGCTAGGAATTAGATGCAACACCCATTCAAATAAGCATTATGCTTCACTCACACAATGACAGTCTTCCCTGTGTGCCAAGAATTTAAAAAAGCCTTTCAGCTTGTTGCCATGTGTTCCTGTTGACACATGTCTAAGTCACACCAAAGCATACACACAACACTTTAGAATGTGAAGTACAGTACACTTTTTATTTATTTACTATATTTCTACCCTGCTCTTCTCACCCTGAAGGTGACTTACAGTTTGGCCACTTCTGTGCCACATTACAAATATAGTGTATAAATATGATACAATACAAATCAAAAGACATTTAACATAAAATGCACTACAGCTGTATTTGGGTCTGTGAAGAGGAGTAAAAAGTAGGAGACAAGAAACCAATGCTTAGAATAATTAGGTGATATTTGTTATTTTGTTATTTGCCATCGAGTCAGTTTATGGTGGCCCTATGTATGAGCCCCAGTCGTAGATCTGGTCTTGGAAACTCAGGGCCATGGCGTCCTTGAATGAATCCACCTGTCGAGTGGTCTTCCTCTTTTTCAATGAATCATGTAAGATTCAATGATTCATGTGATGTACCTTCCAAATTACCAAGCATTATTGTCTTTTTCAATGAGTCATATCATTTTACAGTGTGTCCAAAATATGTTAGCCTCACTTCAGTTATATTGACTTCTAAGGAGAATTCGGGTTTGATTTGCCCTTGAGCCTAAATTTGCGTTTTTAGCACTCTGCCTACAGAACTCTCCTAAAGTACCACATTGCAAAAGAGTTTCCCCCCTGTCATCAGAGTTCACTATCCAGCTTTTTCAGCTAAACATAGAAAATAGGAATATTATAGCACAGCTGATTCTTACTACGGTATCATACTTTTACACTTTCTCCTTCATAGCTACACATCCAAGTCCCAGTGTGCATCTATGCTGTAGAAGTAATGCAGTTTGATACCACTTTAACTGCCATGGCACCATCACCTTTTGGCAGAGAAGGCTGATAATCTTGTAAAACTACAACTCCCATGATTCCAGGGCATTGAGCCATGACAGCTGAAGTGGGATAAAACTGCATTAATTCTACAGTATATATGCACCCTTAGTCTTCTTTCAGTTTCTCAATAAGAGTTTCCAATCTTCAGTTTTGATGTCATCATTATGTGCTTTTCAGTTACGCTAATCATTTGTGATAATTATTTGCATTCACTTAATAATGAACTGTAACTCTCTTTTGTCTTTGCTATATTCAAATGACTTTGCTCTATGTAAGATTCTTTCTATGTGGAGGAGAAAGAGGATATACATTTTATACTTGTTACTCAGCTTCCTGTGGCACAGCAGGTTAAACCGCTGAGCTTTTGAACTTGCTGACTGAAATGTCGGTGGTTCGAATCCAAGGAGCGGGGTGAGTTCCTGCTGTTAGCCCCATCTCCTGCCAACCTAGCAGTTCGCAAATGTGAGTAGATCAATAAGTACCACTTCTGCGGGAAGGTAACGACGCTCCATGACCTTGGAGGCGTCTATGGACAACGCCAGCTCTTCGGCTTAGAAATGGAGATAATATTTGTGTTGACCCCCAGAGTCGGACACAACTAGACTTAATGTCAGGGGAAAACGTTTTCCTTTACCTTTTTAATTGTTACCCAGGAACATACAAAGTTGCTTATATTGGGACTAAACATTGGTGCATCTAGATCAGTCCTCAACATGGACTAGCAGTAGTTTTGAGCCCAGCCTAGAAACGCCAGGGATTGAACCTAGTTCTTTCTGTCTGTAACACGTGTGCTTTTACCCCTGCATCACTATGCCTCTCCTGACCCAATTGAGAGAAGCCAAATTAACATGTACTGGGATCCATTCTCCCGTTCTGCTGCACACATCTGGCTGGTTGAGTCAGGATAGAGGCTTATGAATTGGGAACAGAATGGATTTTTTGTTTTGTTTTGGGTTTTTTTGCTCTGCAGAAATGGTGAGCTTTTGTCCAAAGAAAGCGGCTTTGAAAATGACTGTGTGAGGTAAAAGGAAATTTCTCAGGTTTTGGCCAGGGTTTTAACAATAAGCAAAGGGCTTCTTAATAAAAAACAGAATGTGTACAGAAAACAGTGTGTTGAAACAGTCCTTCCATCCCTCTTCCTCTGCTTCTGTAGTTCCAAAGAATTACAAAGGAAACATAAGGGGACCTGGTCTACAGAGGATATCTGTGTGGGGGGTTGTTAATTCACAGATGATGCAGAGTCCCATGGATTAAAATACAATTAACTCTGACAGCTGGATTTGAATGTCAGTGAAGTACCCACACACAGGCAATCCACAGGTGTGAATAAGATGTTATATAATAAATAAATTCAGCTCTCTAGCAGGAAATGCAGAGAATAGATTCACCTCTTGCATTTGTAAGCTCGTTTATTCAGCTACCTTAACATTTGCCACCTGCGACAATCTGACAGATAAAATGGATGCATTCCAAATGTATTAATCCCTTGGAACAGAGCAGAAGTGAAGGTTGACATAAACAAAACTCACAGGGCTTTTACCTGAAGCTGTAGTAGTATTTCAGAAATTCTTGTGTGTAAAAAATCTTTAATTGGAGATTTGCTCTGGTGAAAGTTTGCACAAGGCTAATTTGCATAGGAAACGGTATTTTCTGCATGGAAATATTTCAACACAGAACTATTAATTCCTTCACATAAAATGCTTTCAGCATGGACAGAGATTTCAGTTGGGGATTTGTTTTCTATATACTTCAGACATAGATTGCATAGAAAACTGCATTTTCTGTGCAGGAATAAATATTTCCATATTGAATTATTATTTTCCATGCTGAAAATGTTGTCTTCTGTGCAAAACAACCACACGTCAGTTTTGCACAGAATAAATCCAGAAAAGCTTTCAGAAACGGTGTGGCTTTTGAAGACTTTCTCACAATGTGAAGAAAACTGCTGAAATTATTCTCAATTATCTTCAAGAAGAAACTTAGAGAAGAATTGTATCCTTAAGGGAAAGAATAAAGCTTATTCACCCCAGGTGACTTCATGGTGTATATAAAAGAACTTCTACAAAATCAATCTGCAGAGAAAGCAAGCTAAGAAGTAAGCAAAATTTCGATCTAGTTTAACCTCCCACCTCCAATAGCCTGTTTGAAAGCTACAGAGAACATGGAGGGTTTTTTTTAGAAGAAGATGATCTACTAAAGAAATAGTCTGCTTTCATTCTAAGCATATGTCTGGCTATTCCAGGGAGTATAAATCCTAAAAATTATTTCCAGAAGAGACACTAGGGTTAACAAAATCACATTGTACAGATGGTGACAACATGGAAGCAAGACCTCTGAAGTAGAGGAGTTCCCAACCATGTAGACAAATTCACTGTGCCGATGATTGATACTCATGCTAATATTTGTTACATTCAATTAACTTAATATTTTATTGTTTCTAACAGTAGTACCTTCAGATGGCATAGACTATAGCTTCTATTATCTCTACCCTACATGGGTTTGGTTTTTTTACTACAGTTTCCAGAATCCCAAGTAAATATAGTTAGTGCACCCACTCATTCTGAGAGTTGTACTCTAAAAATAACTTTCCTGAGCCAGGAAGCAGTAGAAAGTGGGGAGGATGCAGTGGTCCAGGATACTGTATTTCGTCTCGCCAGCCATTTCTTATTTTTCATGGCTGCCACCACTACCAGTTTCTTGCCCAGGCATTCAAAAAGGCAAGAAGCAGCTCCATGGTATAGATTAGAAGGGTTTGGTGCTTCTTTTATATCCTTCCAGGATGGATGTAAGTTCTTGCCTTTCATCAGAGAAGCAGATGGTTCTTTTTCTCTTTTTATAAGCATTAAGGTGCAGTACTTACATTTTCCCATGGGTAAGTCAACCCAGGCCTTTGGGGTAGATTTTTTTGACAGAGGATGGATCTACACTGCCCTATATCCCAGGATCTGATCCCAGATTATCTGCTTTGAACTGGATTATATGAGTCTATACTGCCAGATATACTGCCTCTGGTGTGGGTTGGTTCATGAGGTCACGAAGAGTTGGAAGCGACTGAATGAATAAACGACAGCATACTGCCAGATAATCTGGGATCAGATCTTAGGATATAGGGCACCTTAGATCCAGCCTAACACTTCCAAATATATACATGGGTATACAATAGATAAGTTTCTGATCTGATTCAGCATAGCTCTTCATATTTTCTTATGATTGTATTCTTCCCCATTTGTGTTCCTGCTGTTGTAATTACAAATATGACAGGCTCTGAATTGGACTTGGAATTAATAAAGCTGTTATCAGATATAATGATGACGCACTCTGAGCTGAATTCTAAAAGGGGATTGAGATCAAGCATCACTCATTGATGTACACTATGTACTCATTTGTCACTTAAATTAACAACACCTCTTTAAATTGTTTCATTAGTAATGGCAAAATTTGTTGACTTCTCGGAGTTGTAGCTGTAGTCGTTAGTCATAATGCGGATTAAGGTTTCTCTTTGCTTTTTCCTCTAAGTGTAACATATTCTTTCCTTCTTTATAAAACAGTTTCTTGGTGTCACTGATTGTGAACTTGTTGCTAAGGCAGCCTTTCACACAGATGAACATGCATCTGTGTTTTGTACTGATGTTTTATTGTTGAATTCAGTCCAAATATAGTTAAGTGAACACTTGAATTTTACCTGGAAACCATCAGCTACAAACCATTTTTTTTGTGCATTTGTGTTCGGAAGAGTCAAGACAAAGGAATTCCTACAGTGTGAACGAGTAAAACATGACATACATGTATATGTCTATATATGACATATAGAGAGCAATACATGACATACATGTATATGTCTATATATGACATATAGAGAGCAATCCTGATTACTTTGAAATGTACACTATTTCTGTTAAAACTCTCCATCCCTGTTACCTGGTTGTATTTGGGGAAGGAGCATGCTATGTGTCAAGATTAGAGAGGTGTCTCAATGCAGGAGAAAGCTTCTGTTCAGTATTCATACTGTCAAAGTAGTTTTGGGAAACAGGAAACATACAAAAGATTCCAGTTTAAAGTGTCTCAGGTAAAAAAAAAGATTTGATTTTTGTGTGTTTCTTGTTCAATATCCCTGTTCAGCTTGAACACAAAACCTTTTTGTTGCTGGAAGTTATTTACCAGTCAGGGCCAGTCCTACTATTAGGCAAGATAAGGTTTTCACCTTAGATAGCAAATGTGGAAAACTTGTCAATTTTTTGGCTGTTTCTCATGAGCTCTCAGGGATTCTCCTTCAAAAGGAAGGCAAAGGTGGATATGTGGCACCTTGATTTAGGATAACCTCATGAATTTCATAGGGTTTCCTTAGAAAAATAAGACTCAGAAATGTTTTGCGAGTTTGCTGTCTCAGATATAATGGTGAAAACTACCCTGCCATTTCAACTGAGGTCTAATTCACAAGTTATAATCCTGCTAGTGGGCAACCTATATATCATATTGTTGGAAATAGCAACCTTCCCAAGCCTCCACTAGTTGTTTGTTGTGAATATAATTAAGATTGCTTACTGTATTGTATATGTGTATATTGGTTTGTAGTTTTTTCCTTGGCTCTACGTTGTGGGAGGGGCTGCAGATCATGTGGTCAGAACTGGGCTTGTTCAGGACTCAGACTCCATTTTAGAAACAGTATGCTTCAGACTTCAAGAACAGTTTAGTTTAGACTTCAGTAGGAACAGTATGCTTAGAGACTCAATTGGACTTTCAGGCTAGACAGAGCCTCTATCTCAGAACAGATAAATGCTTTGGACTTTGGACTGTTGATTATAAGAAAGATACCCTGTGTTACCTACACAGAGAAACTACTTTAAATCTACTTGTAACTGGATTGATATGCAAAGTACCTGTATGCTGAATACATGAAGTTTGTGAGCAAACTAACTATGCTGCCTTTAACGAAGTCTACTTATTTTTGTCTCTTGATAGCATGATTTAAAAGCAAATATATTTAAGGGAAAGTAGGGGTTTTTTTGGCAACTAAAAAAAGGACACTTCTGAAACTCCACTGAATATATATATGCTTGTGCATTGGCATATCTTTGTCCCTAACAGAACAAAGATATATCCAAGTTTATCAGTCTAACAACTAAGAAACCTGATTGCCTTGCATGAGTGCCATTTTCTCAAAGAGGTTATGACTCTTAATAGGTGATGCTTTTTACCAAAAGGTTATGGCATCATTTTTAAAAGGTTGTGATTTCTAACAAGGTCATGCCTTTCCAAAGATCATAAAATTTCCAAAAGTTTATGGAGATTTCCATTTTCCAAAACATATAAGTGCAGTAGACAGATTATTAAGGTTGCAGATTGAACAAGTGGAGAGTACACATTTTTGTTGACTTTGCAGAAGAGGGAATTTCAACAAGTCTTGCTTTTTCACCACTATGAAACAAGCAAAACTTGCTGAAATTATCTCTTCTGACACAGGCATTAAATGTACATGAGCCCTTCGTAACTTTTATTCTGGCAACTCTACAGAGCAGAGAGCTGGATCTACTGTTTGATGTCTCTGTTGTTTAAATCTGAAGTATTGATGGCTAGAACCTTTGTCCCCCTTCCTCATCCACTCTCTAGCCCTGTACTACCAAAAAACCGTCTCTAGAAAATTTCCTAGCATTCACTGAGCCATTTTTAGGAAACACATGAGTGCAGTGTGTGTACTCTCAGTGTGAACAAGAGAAACTTCTTGTTCTCTGGGATTCAACTATTAGTGGAAGCCCGTTGTTGAATTCTGTCTCAGACTAATAAGGCTTTTTTATCCTTGATTTTTAGAACTGTAGTCAAGCAACATCATTTGCTCCATCTTGAGCTTAGAAAGAATGGGGTTGCATTCTGTGTGCTTCAGATGCGCGCTGAAGTACAACAAGCACAGTGAACAACAGCTTCTCCTAAAATTCCTTTCTGAGCATTAATGAACAAGAAAGCAGACAATCTTCCATCACCAGCTGTCCCTAGTTTGTTAAAGAGCTATAAGTTTGGCCAACAAAATGGAAATGATCAGAAGAGTGGAGATTGAGGAAGGAAATGTCATTCCTGGATGCATTTTGGAAGAAGAACTCAGGTTCTCTCTGGAAAATTAAATATGTTTTTGTTTACTTATGCAAAGCTTATCTGACCTGATTGTTTCATTTGTTCCTGCGTGCATATTTTTAGTTTTGAATAAAATATTTGTTGAAACATGTTGAACTGTTCTTTTTTGCGGTGCAGGAACTTATCCGTATTCTTTTCATGTAATTTTTTAAACCTCTGTTATCGAATTTTTGGTTAAAAATTGAGCAATGCCCTGAAACACAATTATTTTACTGAGGTATACCTGTTCTGTTTAGGAGTGATACAAGTACATACTTTTTGTTTGTCTATAAAACTTTTCTGGCACACTAATTCCTGTTTTATTACAGTTGGAGAAAAGAAACACTAGTGTGTTATAAATGAGTCTGTCTGCTAGAAAGCTCAATTTCTGTGCTAATTTCTCCTGTTTCCTGTTAAAACTACATTAACATGTTACATTTTTTCTCATTGTAGCCTTGACATAATAAATCTGGTAGCTGATTTACCAGATGCTATAGGCATGAGTTGCTACAATGGTGTTAAGAGATTTCACCCTAAATTAAGTGCAAATGTTTATCAAAGTATCTGAAACCATATGTGGCCACTGCCTGGTTTTTTGCATTTCTGGATATTATTGCTATGCTGATGCTGAAAGCTCCAGGGATGTTGATGCCTTGGGGCTATTGCAGTGGTCCACAATTAGTTGTAGTCAGACATCTTAGCTTGGGCTACAAAATCAACATAGTGTCATAGGTCTTCATCTCCTATTGGTTTGTATGCTTTAACAATGTTTGTTGCTAGCACTGTTTTCAAAAGGCTAGGCTTTCATTCCTATAATTTGCACTGTTTATTTGTAAAATTACAAATAATTGTTATTTAAAATTATTTGTAGAATTACAAGAGTCTTATCATGAGCAATGTTCAGTTCCTTTATTAACTTTACAAAATTACTTCCAGTTGTCCTATGACAGTTGTAAGACTAAGGCATGTACAAATAAATTAAAAGGTGAGGTATACTGGATTAAATACCAATAGAATCAAAAAAATATAGTGTTGGAAGAGGCCACATGGGCCATCTAGTCCAACTACTTTCCATATACAGTAAAAACACAAACAAAGCACCCCCAACAGATGACCATCCAGCTTCTGTTTAAAAGCTTCCAAAGAAGGAGCTTCCACCACACTCCAAGGCAGAGAGTTCCACAACTGAACAGGTCTCACATTCTCCTAATGTTCAGGTGGAATCTCCTGTCTAGTAATTTGAACCCGTTGATCTGAGTCCAGGGCAGCATAAAACAAGCCTGCTCCCTCTTTCTTATGACATTCTTTCATACATTTATACATGGCTATCATGTCTCCTCTCAACCTTCTCTTCTGCAGGCTAAATATACCCAGCTCTTTAAGATGTTCCTCATAGGGCATGGTCTCCAGACCTTTGATCATTTTAGTTGCCCTCTTCTGTACATCTTCCAGCTTGTCAATATCTCTTTTCAACTGTGGTGTCCAGAACTGAACACAATATTCCAGGTGAGGTCTAACCAAAGCCAAATAGAGAGGCACCATGACTTCCCTTGATCTAGACAGTATACCCCTTTTGATGCAGCTCAAAATCCGCGAAGACTCCAAGATCTTTTTCACATGGACTGTTGTTGAACCAGGCATCACCCATTATATATCTTCACATCTAATGTTGCCAGCTTGCAAATCTGAAGTGGGCTTCTGTGCCCTTGATGGTTGTGTACAAGGGGTAATTTCAACTAAACTCACTTGTCACAGTACCAAGTAACAAACAACATCTGCTGAAATTGTCTCTTCTTTATATGCCTTGAAGTTGCCTGTCAAGTTATGGTGACTCCATGAATTTCAGAAGATTTTTGTGAATATTCAAAAGTGCTTTTTATCAGTTCATTCCTGTGCTTAGCCTCCAAGATCAAATGTGATACGGTGCCTTTAGGCTCATCTATACAACCATTAAAGAACAGGAGCCCACTCCAGTTTTCACTCTGGCAAGTTTATCCCCCAACCAGGAATCAACATACAGGTTGGCAGGGATGAAGGTCTGCTCAATCCCTCTGCTCTTAGAGTCCAGGCCAACCATCAGCCATCCCAAAATTGATTTGAAATTAGCAGTGTAGTCTTCTGCATATCTCCTTGAAAGATTCTTTGAATTCAGTGAGTTTGCCTCCTAAGGCTTGTCTATATTAACATTTTCTTTGTTTGGCAGCATAGTTTACTGGTGCACGTTGACCACTTTAATGCCACACGCATCACAAACATCATGGTGAGATCGCCATGACTAGTCACACATTTCTTCCTGGTGAACTCACCTTGCTGTTAGGAGATTGACCACATTTCCAATATTTCATATTTATTTTCAGTTACACACACACACAGCCTGGGAAAGAACCACTTCCTGGTCATAATACTGCCCACCAGAGTTTCACCCACCACTAACTCACTCCTCATCCCAATGACAAAGCGAAGTGATGCCATCTGAATGTCACACATCAATTTCATTTGTAAGCTGTGGGGTAGACTTTGGGGCCAATGCTATGAATTTTGATATGATCCATGGACAAGTTGAGGGTTATTCTGCAGAGAGGGAAATGAGCCAATACTGTCTCATTGGGGCAGCAACCCTTGGCCACAGCTGCTATTTTCCCTATCCAGACATTTCAAAATGTAAGAAGTGGCATCATGGCAGAGAGAGTAGAAAGGGTCTGTATTTCTTTTATATTCGCCTAGAATTAAGCTCTTACCTTTTGCCAATCTGCTCAGCGAAGGAGATGGTTCCCTTTTCTTTCAAAAAGAATGAATGAAAATACAGTTGTCACATTGACCTGTGGATAAATTGACTTCAGTTTTAAGGGTCCTTAAAAAAAATTAAAATGTCTGTTCTTATACATTAGTATGTTAGATATGTAAAAGTCTACATTTTCTGTAAAACATTCTTAGAATAAAAGACACTTTTAAAAACTGGAATGAAATCGAAAGAAATGTATTGCAAAGGAATCCCCACAGCTGGCATGTATTAGAATTAGAGTGCATACAAGGTATGCGTTTTTTTATGTAGCCTCTCCTTTAGTAAGTACCTTTAGTAACTGAGCAGAGAATGTGTTCTCAAAGGCTATCATGGCCGGAATCATTGGGTTGCTGTCATACATCAAGTTCTTACCATACATCAGAGGAACCACTGACTGCATAGGGAAGCCGATGAGAAACACAACCTACAAACTATCTGCAGACTCACTAAGAAAATCCAACCAATGCTACATTCAACAAAGGACAAGAGGGATCCTCCCACCTCTGCAGGAGTCTACCGTATACCATGCAGCTGTGGGAAAGTCTACAGAGAGATCACCAAATGCAGCATTGCCCAAATACGAATCAAGGAACATGAAAGGCACTGCAGACTAACTCAACCAGAGAAGTCAGCCATAGCAGAGCACCTGATGAACCAACCTGGACACAGAATATTATTTGAGAACACAGAAATGCTGGATCACTTGAACAACCACAATGTCAGACTACACCGAGAAGCCATTGAAATCCACAAGCATTTGGACAATTTCAACAAGAAGAGGAAACCATGAAAATGAACAAAATCTGGCTACCAGTATTTAAAAACTCCAAAATCAGGACAGTAAATCTAGAACACTCAAAAAGCAGAAGAATTCCAGACATGAATAAATCAGGGCCAGCTAACACCTCCCAACAAAGGATTCCCCCAGGCAGTAAACAGCCAGATCTTGAAACTGAAAGGCTATTCAATGCTAATCAAAGTGGCCAACTGAAACATTCACACCGGCCTCAAACAGACAAGAGTTCTTTCTACCATCCTGGGTATTCCACAGATATATAAACCCCACTTGCCTAGTTTCTAACATACCTCATTACCTCTGAGGATGCCTGCCATAGATGCAGGCAAAATGTCAGGAAAGAATGCCTCTGGAAGATGGCCATACAACCCAGAAAACTCACAGCAACCCAAGGTATGGGATTTTTTATGTAGAGACAAGCCTCTCCTTTAGAAAGTGCCTTTAGTAACTGAGCAGAGAATATGCATCCTGAGTGACTATGGGTGCTTAACAACCATGCTTTGTAAACAAACATGCCCCCATGTTCCGGACATGAAGCCTTCAAGAACATATAGTAAAGGTAAAGCTTTCCCCTGACGTTAAGTCCAGTCATGACCGACTCTGGGGGTTGGTGCTCATCTCCATTTCTAAGCCAAAGAGCCGGCGTTGTCCATAGACATCTCCAAGGTCATGTGGCTGGCATGACTGCATGGAGCGCTGTTACCTTCCTGCCGGAGCGGTACCTATTGATCTACTCACATTGGCATGTTTTCGAACTGCTAGGTTGGCAGGAGCTGGGGCTAACAGCGGGCACTCATTCCGCTCCTGGGATTTGAACCTGGCACCTTTCAGTCCGCAAGTTCAGCAGCTCAGCGTTTTAACACACTGTGCCACCAGAGGCCCTTTAACAACATATACACCCACTTTATTTATTTTTCCATTCTAGAGTAAAATACACTTTTTAAAAATCGGATTGAAACAAATAAATTCATTGCAAAGGAATCCTCAGAGATGGCATGCATTAGAATCAGAGTGCATACAAGGTATGGGATTTTTTAATGTAGAGACAAGGCTTTCCTTTAGTGAGCAGAGAATGTACATCCTGGGTTGTTGTATGTCTTTTGGGCTGTGTGGCCATGTTCCAGAAGTATTCTCTCCTGACGTTTCGCCCACATCTATGGCAGGCATCCTCAGAGGTTGTGAGGTATGGAGGTATGAGGATGCCTGCCATAGATGTGGGCGAAACGTCAGGAGAGAATACTTCTGGAACATGGCCACACAGCCCAAAAGACATACAACAACCCTGTGATCCCGGCCATGAAAGCCTTCGACAACACAATGTACATCCTGCGTGATTATGGATGCTTAACAACTATGGTTTGTGAGCATGTCCCCACTTCATTTTTTCCCATTCTCTAAAACATCCCAACTCTCTCCTTTCCCACCGCTGAGCAAAACTTGGAGTGACTCCCCCCCCCCCCCCCTCTTTCCACCTATTCCTTCCTCCAAGTAAGAGTAAGTGTTCCAGTCCCATAAGGTCCAGAAGAGAACCTTGCAGAAGCAGCAGCCGGCTGAGAAGGCGAAAGAGCTGTCGGAGGCTCTGCATATATTATGCAAAGCAGCCGAATCCCCTGCCTGCCTTCCCGGCCAGGGCGAGTGGGGGGCGCCCGCCCCTCGGTCTAGGTGAATACATTATGCTAATGAGCCCCCGCGAGAGGTCCTGGCAAGCGCTGGAAGGCGGCGTGCGCGGAGAACAGTCCGGAGAAGCCAGCAAGCGGAGGAGGCGACGGCTCCTGTTCCTGACAGCCGCTCCTGAGATCGCCTCGGCGGGCAAAGAAGGGGGCTGCAAGGACCGGCGGAGGAGGGGGCCGAGACATCGCTGCCGCAAATTGAGGTAGAGGGGGATTCTTGGAGTGCACCAAGAACTAGAAAGAACAAGAGCGGAAAGAAGCAACAAGTCTGTCTTTGCGCGCCATCGAGGGGAAGAAACTCATACCTGGGAATAGGGAGCGGGCTGAGATATAGATTGGGCGGAGAGCTCTTCTACGAAGGTCCCACGTTTGTGGGGCAACCCTAGGAAATCTTGCCATGAAGCCTGCGACGCGCGCCGCATTTCTGCACTGAAAGTTGCGCGCCTGGCTTGGATTTTCCGCTTTGCCTTTGATTGCTGTTCCCGGTCTTTTGGTGGCAAAAGAGGAAGAGAGGAAGGAGTGAAGGAGGAAAGGGAGCCCTTCCCTTCCCATCTCAGCATGGTGAGCAAAAACCCCGACGCCGGGGGTCAGGATGCCAAGGGGAAGGCGGGCTGCTTCGGGGACCAGCGCTGCTGCCCCAACTGGACTGCGCCCCTGGCCTGGCTCCTGCCCGCCCTCCTCCTCTCTCTCATCTCCATCGCTGCCTCTGTCTATCTGGGAGTGAAGACCGGTGACCTTCAAGTCAGGGTCTCCGCCATCGAGAGTGCCCGAGGGGACATATCTGCTGATGCTGCTTCTTATCTGACACTGCCCGGCTATTCTTTGGATCAGCTGAATTCACTGGTACAGGACAAAGTGGAGCGGCTTCTGGCTCAGGTATGTGCTGCTCACTGAGGTTGAGCCTAAGGCTGCATCTACACCAGTGGTTCTCAACCCCTTCATACAGTTCCTCATGTTGTGGTGACCCATCTCCCTACCATAAAATTATTTTCGTTGCTACTTCATTCCTGTAATTTTGCTACTGTTATGAATTGTAACATAAATAACTGATATACAGGATGTATTTTCATTCACTGGACCAAATTTGGCACAAATACCTGATACGCCCAAATTTGAATACTGGTGGGGTTGGGGAGGGGATTGATTTTGTCATTTGGGAGTTGTAGTTGCTGGGATTTATAGTTCACCTACAATCAAAGAAAATCCTGAACTCCACCCATGATGGAGTTGAACCAAACTTGGCACACAGAACTCCCATGATCAACAGAAAATACCGGAAAGGTATTTAGGTTTTAGAGTTGTAGTTCACCTACATCTAGAGAGCACTGTGGACTCAAACAATGATGGATCTGGACCACACTTGGCACGAATACTCAATATGCCCCAATGTGAACACCGGTGGATACATTTGGGAGTTGTAGTTGCTGAGATTTATCGTTCACCTACAATCAAAGAGCCCCCTGAACCCCACCAATGATAGAATTGGGCCAAATTTCCCACACAGAACCGACCCCTCTTACACCCCCTCATGACCCCCCTCAGTGGTCCCAACTCCCAGGTTGAGAAACGCTGATCTGTGCTGTGGAATGAATGAGGTTTGACCCCACTTTAACTGCCATGGCTCTCTGCTACAGAATCATAGGACTCATAGTTCTGCAAGATCTTTTGCTTCTTTGCCAAAGAGTGCAACTCCTACTAGTAGGATTGAGTCAAAATGGTGTCACACTGCATTCGTTCCACAGCGCAGGGCCAACCTAGGGCATCCCAGGAAAAAGGTGGGCCTGGGACATCCCATTTTGCCAGCCAGCCAGCCCAGGAATGTGTGTTTACTGGAAGCTTACTGGCCAGTTGTATATTTGACCCTCTAACTCACAGCCAAAGACAGCAAATAAAAGTAAGACTGTGGCATAAAGAGAGAGACAAACTGGGTAAATATTGAGGGAAGAGGTGTGGAATAGGTGAATGTTTGTTTTGGGATGTGTCTGAATTGAGAATTAAAGGAACTAAGGGATCCATTCAGAGTTTGTCCCAGTTAAGGGAGACATGCTGAGATTAATGGGATTTACATCCCAACTTCTTCAAGTTCCATTATTTTCAAAAAGGTCACTTTGAGATAGGACCAGTGTTGGATTTACCCCCAAAGCCAGCTAATACCTCCCCACAAAGGATTCCCCCCAGGCAGGAATCAGCCAGGCCTAGAAGCTGCAAGGCTTTTCAATGCTAAACAAGGTGATTAATTACAACATTCACACCTGCCTCTAACAGACAATCATTTTTTCTCCCATCCTGGACCTTCCACGGATATATAAACCTCCCTTTCCTAGTTTTCAATATACCTCACAGCCTCTGAGGATGCCTGCCATAGATATGGGCAAAATGTCAGGAGAGAATGCTTCTGGAACATGGCCATACAGCCAGGAAAACTCACAACAACCCATATAGAATTGATTTTAGATGACTTGATAGGGACACAGTTCAGGGCAGAGGTCTCTGTGGCCTGTGTGTCTTGTATGCCAGAGAGACCATCTCTTCATGGCTAATGTTATGTTGTTGATCATATTATGTGCCTTCAAGTACAGTCTAATTCTATTATAGAGGTTTTTTGGCAGGATTTGGTCAGAACAGGTTTGCCATTGCTTTCTTCTCTAAGGCTGAGAGAGTATGAGACCTGCTCAAGGTCACCCACTCAGAGATTTTCTTGGCAGAGAAGGAATCTGAACCCTGGTTTCCCAGAGTTCTGGAGGCCATCAACACTGCAGTGTGACACCAATTTAACTGCCATGGTTCCATGTTATGGAATCTTGGGATTTGTAATTTGGTGAGGCACTGGAAATCTTTGGGAGAGAAAGCGAAAGATCTTGTAAAACAATGACTCCCATGTTTCCATAGCATCAAGCCATGGCAGTTTTTTTTTTTAGTGTCAGGAGCAACTTGAGAAACTGCATGTCATTTCTGGTGTGAGAGAATTGGCCATCTGCAAGGACATTGCCCAGGGGAGGTTACTCTCATGTCCCTGCATGGGAAGCTGGAGCTGACAGATGGGAGCTCACCCCGCTCCCTTGTTTCGAACTGCCTATCTTTCGGTCAGCAGTTCTGCCAGCACAAGGGTTTAACCCATTGTGGCACCGGGGGCTCCAGCCATGGCAGTTAAAATGGTATCAAACTGTATCAATCCTATCTTGTGGATGTACTCTTAGTCCTGCACTCAACCCACTATTCCATGTTTTCTCTCAATGTTACTTTACAAGACAGTAATGCTACCAGAGTGCCTCTGTCCATGTACAGTGTGCTTTTCTCATGTTTTCCCATTACCAACCACTGTAACACATACCAGGTTATAAAGGATGATGATGTTCCTAAGCGATGTAGCATCTGGATAGAGCAGTGGCTTCTTTCTTCATAGAAATGAGGCCCTGGCTGGCACTTCCTTGAGGAAATTCATAAACGTAAGGCTTGCTGTGATGCTTTATGAAGTGCTGTGAACCAAAAGCAGGGTTCTGTTGTATTCCATGGAAATGGAATAAAGTGGGAACCTTATAAAACCAAAGACTTGTAAAAACAGACACAAGCTACATTATCAGGGAGCACTGTGTACATTTCAAAGTGATTCTGTTCCCGCTGAATCCTAAGAGAACACTGTTTTTCTTTTCTTTTTTGAAAAAACTCAATGTTTAATGTTGTGGCTCCCAAATGCTTTGCTGAGATCTTTGGAAAGATAAAAGAAATGTTCCAGGCTCAACCAGAAACCCATGCAGACATGTGGCAGTAAAGTGTGGATCCAAGTTTCAATGGGCTGCCAGGATCAGTCTCCGGGGACAGTTTGGCAGGCTGCCGCTAGAATTTTATTGGCAGCAGTTACTCCTATAATGTGCTAGTATTTGACCTTCATGTATAAAATATTCATTGCTCTCTCATCTCTAATTTACAGATATTCACCCCAAATCAAATTTTTCAGCATTTATTCTGTACTTCTCAAATGTTGTCAGAAAGGGTTCAGATGGAGGATCTAGAACACCAGTGCAAACTAATACAAAGAAAAGCTCTCGTTTTCATGTCTCTGTGTGTAATGTGTGTGAGGGATGATCGAAGCCATTAGTTGTCTGCGTGAATGAATGATGCAATTTGAATGAAATCCAACTGCAGAAGCTATTGCCAGTTTAGTGGGTTATGAAATAGCAGTAAATCATGATTATGCACACACAACTCATTTAACACTCTTTCTCAGTTTCTGCTGCAGAGCATTGACACTATTTACTGTATTTTCAATCAACTCCTCTCTTCCTTGCAGAAGTCCTATGAGCATATGGCAAAAATCAGAACAGCAAGAGAAGCTACTCCAGAATGCAACTGCCCACCAGGTAAATGGGAACAGCTGGGAAACACTCCCTTATAACCAGACAACATCTGTGTATTAGCAGTTGTTGAACACAGTGTAGATATGTGCTCCTTTGAAAAGTTGGGTGATGGTGAAGGAGGGTTTGAAAGTAAAATATTAAAATAATTTTTTGTCCTCCGGAGGTTGGAATTGGCAGCAGAAAGGGTGACATGATTGCAACCATCCACTTACCTGGAAATATGTCCCCTTGAACTCAATGGGGCTTTTACTTGTAGAGATAACCTTATTAACATATAATGGCAGCTCTAAGCTTAGTATGTGGAAGAACTGGCACTTTTGAGCACAATATTGCCATGGTTCGTTCAGGAAAAAATGACTGTATTAAAGGGTTGAGTGAGTGTCTTGAAATCGTATAACGTGCTTTAAAGTCCTGGCTTAAATTGTTTGAATCTCTACAATATGATCTTAAGCATGCAAATTGAAAATTAAATCACAGTTGGAGTCCTCCCTAATAACTTCATTTTTGAGGTGCAGGCTGATATTGTAATCCCATATTTACTTACCTGGGAATCAGTACCTTTTAATTTAGTCTGTTTTCTCCCTAGAGTAAAACTGTATAGCATTGCTGTGCGCAGCTGAAATCACACACACAGTTGTTTGGGATGAAACTCCATTGAACATAATTACTTTTAATCAAATGATCGAAAGACATGCATTTAATAGAACTATTTGGTCTGCATCAGTGGCTGTTCCCTCCTCTTGCCTGACTGTTCTGAACAGACCAATATGTTAAATACATCAGACAGTTAAACACAGATGCAAAACTAATTTTAGTGCTTGGTTTCATTTTGTGTTAAAGAATATATAAACATTTGGGTTACTGTTTCCTTCATCATTATGCAGGGATATTTTACCAAGTGACTGCATGTCTCATGTTGTATGTCATTATTCAGATTATGAAATCACTACTGAAATGCATTAACTTCACTGGAAATTCTTTGCAAGCAAAGCAACCATTTAATTTTGGATTCTCTGAACACAGGGTCAGTATTTTGTAACAGTTTATGATTTTCTTGCTACATATCTCTTTGTAAAGGGTTTAAGTGATGCAGTTTCTGCTTAGTTTTCTGCAGTGTGCTCTTGGGTGTATTAGATGTTATCAGAGGAATAGCCTGTTTTCTCCAAGCTTCTTGAAACTAGCATAGCCTTTAAAATAAGTTGCAGGTACTTGTATATGCTGTGTCCCATTGTACGTTAAAGAACAGCACAGAATATGGGATAGCTGTGAGTTAGTTCTTTGACCTTCTAAATTTCTGGCAGCTGGTAGGTTTATCAGGTACTTATTGGGAACAAATTGTCTCAGGCCCCTTCCACACAGCTGAATAAAACGCCCCACTTTCTGCTTTGAACTGGAATATATGGCAGTGCGGACTCAGATAACACAGTTCAAAGCAGCTATTGTGGGATTTTCTGCCTTGATATTCTTGGTTATATGGCTGTGTGGAAGGGCCCTTAGTTGTAGGACCCCCTAAACATGCAGTTTTTGGGGAGCAGGTACAGAGTTTTGATTCTGTTCTCAAGTACCCTTGTGGTCCTTTGTAACGGAAACTACTACATCTAAGAAGATGTTTTTACTGCAAAACAGTAATACAGTACAAACCACTTATCCAGGGATTCCATATACATCACTTCACTCACACATGCTCAAAAATTGCCCTTTGAAGTCTTTGTGGGCCTCACTAGGGACCTCATCACATTAGCTGCTAGATTCACCATGGATCGTAGTGAATCCTGTGGGGTCTGGTGTGGGGCATGGGGAACCCGTTGCCCCATGCCCCACATTGCCTGGCATCCTCCTTATCATTTTCCATGGGGGAAAGCACCTGCCACCCTGCTTCCCCCCATTCTTGCCAATGCAACACGGGAAGCCTTTCATGTCGCCATGGTGGTGGCATACAATGCTCCCTCTTTACTTTTACTACGGTGCCCCCCAGAAGTAGTTTGACATCGTAAGAAGGGAGCCAGTGGACTCTGTGGCACAAGTGGGCCATTGCATGCCATTGAGTTTAGCCCGTCTGATGAGGTTGTAGGTTCTCCAGTACCTTCTATGGCATGCTTCAGACCTAAGAATAGTCAATATTATCCCTGCTATCCATGGTTTCAGATACCCATGCATGTGTGTGTTTGTGTATGTCTTAGAACCTATCCCCTTGGATGTGGGGGTGGATGGGTGGGGTGGGGGTCGTATGGTATAAGGATTTGTGGAAGTGGGGATAGACAGTGAGCCTGACACCAGATCATGTAATATGTCATGAACACTTCATCTGTGACTCATAATGCAGTGGCCGCTACAGGATGATGGAGCCTCTGAAAATTCAATTATTTTTGGACTTTACCCAGTGATATATTTTGCCTAAAGTGTAGTAATCTGCAGCCAGTTGTGCTTCTTCACCTATATTATTGTTGTTTATTGCCATTAAGTCATTTCTGACTTGTAACAATTCAAAGGTGAGCCTAACATGTTTGGTTGCTCTGGCATGATTTGCCTCCCTTGGAGATTGAAATAGCATGACTTGTTTAAGATCACCCAGTGGGTTGTTTCCAAGACTTAAATCACTGTTCCAAGCTACCTGTATGCAATGCTATACATTTGTTAGAATCATACTTTACATCTCTAGATGTATATGTCAAATTTCTTGGGTTACACTAAACATGCAGTGTCTGAATTGGCCTTTACTGTAATGACTAGTGCCAATATTTGAGCTTCTTGTTATCATTTTCAACAGTGTTGACATCTCTTTGGAAGTGAGCTACAGCCAGAGACTCATTTTGGTAATCATGTTGGTCCTACAGACAAACGAAACAAAGCAAGTGAGATGATTCAGTTTATTGGCCCAACTACATTTCCAAATCATGGAAGCATAAACATTCAAGTAACATAAAACTCTTTTTAAAAATCCAAAACAAATGTTTTATGGCAGGTGACTAATGTCACAAAACATTTGTTTTGGGAGAAAAAGAGTTTTGCTTTTTTATAGAAGCAGAGGTGATTGTTAGATCAACATTTATGTTTGAAGATTCACTCTGTATAACTTGAATGGATACTATATTCATCAGACAAGGATACACAAACGTTTTGCTAGGCTTTGACTCAATAATTGTCTTTCATAAATGTTACCATCTCAAATGTTGATTTTTTTTCTGATGAAGTTTTCTTATGAAGTTGAAGAATGAGTATTTCCACCATTGTGCATCAGGCCTGAATACAATTCAGAATTATAGAATAGTAGTGTTGAAAGAGACCACATGGGCCATCTAGTCCAACCCCCTGCCATGCAGAAAAAGTAGTCAAAGTACGCCTGACAGCCATCCAGCCTCTGTTTAAAAGCCTCCAAAGAAGGCGCCTCCACCACACTCTGAGGCAGAGAGTTCCACTGTCGAACAGCTCTTATGGCCAGGACCATCTTCTTAATGTTCGGGTGGAATCTCCTTTCCTGTAATTTGAACCCCTTGCTCTGAGTTAAGCTGCTTTATTTCATTTGGGAGAGATAAAGCAGGGTATATCATAATAATCATAATAATATAATAATAAAGTAAATTTGCTGGAATTAATGAACCTAAGTATGCCTAACTGCATTAAATTTAGATCTAAGCATTTATTACTGAAACAAATTTGTATTTCAGGTTCAGCCTCCCTTATCTAGAAGTCTGAAAACCTATTAACTCAACAACTTTTGCAATCAGCCACCATCTCCTGCTTTCAAGGTGGTGGCTGCGATGGTCCTGTTAATTCAGCTTTCAGATCCTCTGTCTCTCTCCAGCCTTGTGAACGTAAAGCTGGAGAGAGACTGCGGCTCTGAGAGACAAATGAAGAGGCACTCCACAACTATGTTCTTGAAGGTATCTGGTTAGGTATCTCAGTATGCGTATGCACATTCAGATATGCCAAAACTGGTCATATGGAATGCTTCTGGTCCAAGCATTTCAGATAAGAAATAGCAATCCTATATCGATAAATGTTTCTGCCCTATTTTGAAGCCCCTATGCAGCTTCTTTATACAGTTACATTTATTCTACATCTTGCTCTTCTTCTTTGCCACCACTAGAGCTCCACATTATACCAACTATTACCTAAGCATCTCCTGCCCCTTTTGATGTTTTGTTATTGTTTTGGCACTATTAGATTTCTAGGCAATAGGACATATATCCCCCAAATGATGGATCAGCGTGCATGTTAAGAATGGCATGTGTTAGGGATTGAAAAAATTTAATTCTAGGATTTTCAGATCATTAGGATTGAAACATTCTTACAAAGAGGATTTAGACATTGTTATGAGATGAGCAGTGATCTTTTGATCAGTAATCATTCCTAAAACAGGTTAATGGTGTCTATGCATGTTCCTGTGTGCATGAGAACTACATTTCAGCAATCCTGTCACAGATTATATTTGAAGTGATCAAGTGTCCCTCTGAAAAATAGGTTTCCAGACATATGTTAATTTGTAACATGTGCACACTACATATGTTAATACAGGAATTCTTGCTATTGCACAAATAATGAAAGCAACCTTCCAGAGAGAGTTTTGAACCCAGGTAAACTGATTTATGTTAAGCAGATTCACACATCAATACTAACTGACTACTGTATCATCTCTCCCAGCCCTTCAAAACTTTTAAGACATGGAATATTATTTGCATTTTTCTGGATCATACTACATTCTGTCCCACAACTGTATAAATATACTTGATGTCTGAGACCTTAATACCATGTATACAGCATCCGAAGAAACGAGTTTATATCCAGAAAAACTCATGTGACAATAAAAGCCAGTTAGTCTTAAAGGAACTGCCACATTTTCCCCTCACATTGCTCCTTTTTATCCAGACAGGTTGAGGATTTAAGAAATATTTGGATAAAATTGGTACAAATAGTGCCCCATTATCTTTATGGAAAACTTAGGAGATACATTGAAGAGAATCCTTTATAGCTGATGGTCGTTCTGATGGGTATTTGCTGCTTAACCTTCCATCATGTAAGGCAGTCAGTTATAATATTTTATGTATGCCAAGTCTGCATAGGAGTCAGATTTCTGTACAGTTGCTAATGGTCTAATTGTATTACCTGTTGTACTAGCAAACAAATGCTTGTGAGGGATAGTACCAGCTGCTTTCACTACCATATCACAAACCATGAATGCTTTGCAGGGATTTAACTCTGACATTGCAGACAGTACAAATGTGCTAGGGCAGGGAGCCTTCAGCGAGGGAAATAAATGGCTTATGTGTCATAGTTGATAATAAAACTAAAGTTCTAATCTTGGCTGGGAACTGAAGCTTACTGGATGACTTTCAGTCTAATTTACTTTATAATGTAGAAATGGAACCAAAATGCTACTTGGAGGAAGGAAAATTGATAATTAAAATTACTGAGTGATTGCTATTGAGAGACAGGTTTGATTGTTTATCTAAAATTGGACAACTGTTCAACCAGGGCACCACTTAAAATAGAGGAGTTTTAATTAACTGTTCAAATCCATCCATACTCAATTTATGTATGCTTCTATAAAAGCACAACTGTCTCTGTCACAGTTGTGAAAATATACACATTCTTTGAAAAGGGATATTTAAGACCAACTAAGAGATAGGAGTTGGCAGTATAAGCTTTCGTAGACTTAACTCTACAAGTGAAGTGCCTAGGAATAGCTGTGAATGCAGGCTGCATGTGCGAATAGTAATAGAAATGCAAGCCTTGTGAGAATGATGATGAGATAACAAGTTCAGTTTAAATTGTGGTTGTGTCTCTTTGCTATTCACACACACAACTTGTTATTTCCTAGCTTTGAAGGCCTGTAGAACTCTGGAAAGCTTCTGATTGCCTCTGGGTGCCTTTGCTGTGTAAGGCAAAGGCCTGTGTGACCAAGGAGAAGGTTTCTCTTCTGGAGAGGGCACCTTTGATGATGACAAAGGACTCAGCAATGGCCAAGAGCTCTCCAAGGCTCTTTGCCATCTGCAGTGATAGCTATAAAAGTCTAAGGAAGGATAACTATTCAGTGAAGCTGAACCAGGTTCAACCTGACTGGATAGTCTGGGTTCATTTTCCATCAATTCTGCAGTTTGGGGAAGAGCATGTAAACAACTCCATTGAATCCAGACCTGGTCCCAAGCAGCAATGTTCTGGACCAGTCTCAGATTGTCGTGTACGTGTAGATCAGGGGTCCCCAAACTAAGGCCCGGGGGCCGGATGCGGCCCTCTAAGGTCATTTACCTGGCCCCCGCCCTCAGTATTAAGACTTAAAAGGTAAAGGTTTTCCCCTGACGTTGTCCGTAGACACCTCCAAGGTCATGTGGCTGGCATGACTGCATGTCCAAGCCTCGCTTATCCAAGCCTCTGGATCATCCAAGCCATTTTTGTAGTCAATGTTTTCAATATATCGTGATATTTTGGTGCTAAATTCGTAAATACAGTAATTACAACATAACATTACTGCATATTGAACTACCTTTTCTGTCAAATTTGTTGTATAACATGATGTTTTGGTGCTTAATTTGTAAAATCATAACCTAATTTGATGTTTAATCCCTCCTTATTATCCAAGATATTCGCTTATCCAAGCTTCTGCTGGCCCGTTTAGCTTGGATAAGTTAGACTCGACTGTAATTGAATATATTGTGTATACATACCGGTATAATATTGATACTAATATTATAATGTAATACAATATAATACTAATAATTATACAATATAATAACATTAATTATACATTACATATTAAATGTAATATTACTATTATTATTATTATTATTATTATTATTATTATTATTATTAACTTCATTTGTACCCCGCTAGCATCTCCCGAAGGACTCGATGCGGCTTACAAAGGCCAAGGCCTCAACACACAATATAACAATACAAAACAAAAGGCAAATTAAAACAATTAAAACAGTATAAACAACAAGCAGTAAACAATACGCTAAAACACAATAAAACTGGGCCGGGCCAGAGTAATGGGTACAAGATTAAAAGTGCTGATGTGACAGGTGAAATATTACAGTAGTGGTATAGGACAATATAGTAATACATAATGCTAATAATATATTGTCTGTACATACAACTTGTAAGCCGCTCTGAGTCCCCTTCGGGGTGAGAGAGGGTGGGGTATAAATGTAGTAAATAAATAAATAAATAGTTGTTGTTGGGTTGTTGTTGTTTTTTTTTTTTTGCACTACAAATAAGACATGTGCAGTGTGCATAGGAATTTGTTCGGATTTTTTTTTTCAAATGATAATTCGGCCCCTCAACAGCCTGAGGGACCATGAACCGGCCCTCCACTTAAAAAGTTTGAGGACCCCTGGTGTAGATGAACCAAAGAGAAATTCAGTTTGAGGAAATTAGAAGATACTAAGAAGATAAAGTAATATTTTATTTTGAGAAAAAAGCCAAACATTTAAATTATGGTTGGCCATCCACATTTTTGTGTTGGATTTGTGGATTTGATCATTCACGGATGTGATTGAAACATTGTCTCTAGGAATCTCTGGGTCCTTCAGTTCAGTTCTGTGGAGGTTGACCATAGAATCATGCTGAAGGAGCTAGAGTAGAGCTTTCCAAAAGTGTGGTGACACATTTTTAGAAATGTATCATTTCATGACACAACAGTAATTCAGTTTTACTAGCAAACCAGAGGTTTAACCAACCCCTAATAAGAGCTTCAGATACATACATAAATTGTAATAATGAAAAGTATGGGGACATAACACATCTCATGAACATATTTCATTTATCTATATTATTAAAATATATATGATTTATTGCTTATTTTGCATAGGCCCCATATGTTTGTGATGCTTTGTTTGGAAAGCTCTGATTTAGAGATTCTTAGAGAGATCTATCTCTTGTAAAAACAGCATTTTCCCCACTTCCATGGGGGTCCTGTGCCTCAGCGAATGTGGAGGGTCACCTTTACAAGGGAAATAAGCAGCAAGAGCCTTGGAAACTTCTTTCTTTTATATATTGAAATTACATTTTAGTAACTGATATCTTTAAACCTCTTTTGATTGTGCTGAACTTAGTGATGACAGAACATCTGTTTATTTCAATGGAAACAATTGTACAAAAAGCTCACTCAACAGTATATTAACAAAAACTCAAATGTCCCGTTCCCTAGTTAACTCTCTGTGGTCAGAGAAAATCAGAGGTGAACATATATTCTATTGGGAGTTTGACAGGAAGGTTAAAAATATGGAATTCTCAACATGGGATGAGTCAGTTTGCAATAGATACTAAAACTCAGTATGTGGTCATTTAACTGAGCTGTTCTGCAAACAGCTTTTGTATAACTTAATGGATAAAATTACATACAATTATTAATGTTTCAGCAACTTTAAAAAATCCCTTTAGAGTGTAAAACAGCCCATTCATTTCTATGCTGAGATAGTTTGTTCCAAACAAGCTAAACAACAGCGCCAGCATTTTGAAAACCATGTATGCTATTTCTAGAGTTTAAAAAAATACCTGTAGCTTGGAATAATTTCCGGTCTGTAGACGCTGTCATCATTCTGAATTGCCTCTTTCTTTTACCATCTGCATCTATTTTGTGCTGCTCCTCCAAGATTCCCATCATTTTCCAATTGAAGTGTTCTCGTGCTTACTGTGCAATTTGACATGGTAAGGCACCCAAGTCTGCTTCACTGTGTGCTGATGCATGAAAATGTGTATAATCAAGTAAATGTTGTAGGCAAGGACAAACTGAAATGTTCACTTGGTGTGCTCTATGTCCATAGCTTATGTTTAGAGGAAAATAACACTGTATTATGAACATACTATTTAGACTGATTAGTTGTTTGTGGCAAGAAATGTCTTTTTTAAAAAAAATACCATTATAAGCTTATATATATGCACATTTTTCGGGTTGCTGTTGGTTTTTGTTTTGTTTTTTAACAAAAATAACCCAAGTCTTGCGGCATTTTAAAGAATAATGCACATGTTTAGTGGATTGTCATCCACTCCATAAGATGCAAGAAATATTATGCCAGGTTATATATGTGTGTTTACCTGGCTGGAAATTGTTTTGCATTAAATTATTGTTGTGGAATTGTTCAATGTCCTGTTAGTGGAATTGTTTCCTGCTTCTTGGCAGGGGGTTGGACTGGATGGCCCATGAGGTCTCTTCCAACTCTACTATTCTATGATTCTATGATTCTATGCTTCTATGATATTGTGCATTCTTTTTTGCTGCTTTAAATGGCTTTAAATAGGTAAAATTGACTTTGTGTTTCTCATTGAGATACCACAACATAGGGCCGAACATCAATATTTTGATAAATAAAATGCATGTGAGAAAATGGAATATAGTGGGGCCTTGGATTTTGGTTTCAGGGAATTGAAATCTGTGGGAGCTCAAGTTTGATTAAATACAATGGTGTGGTAAATTGTGTTATATATAAAAAATGGCAAAAACGAGGTTGGCCCTTTAGATTATAAAATATTTTCAAGCTGTGGATGGTTGAATCCGTGGATACAGAATCTGTAGATACAGTGGACCAACTGTATATACTTGTAACAGATAATATTCATGCACTTGATGAAATGTTATAATAACCGTGCAGGTCTTTAAATTGCACAAAACTCCTTGATCTTAATGTACGTGACAGAATATAGGAAAAATACCGATGGGATTAAAAGAGTATACAGTCTCAAAAGAGGCATGGGGAAACAATGGAGAAAGGAACAGGAATGACAAGTAGTAAATGTAAGGAAATACAATTAGACATCTCAAAACTAATACTGAAGACACCATGCTTGTCTCCATGGGTCTAGTCACCTTTGCATTGGATCCTGATTCTCCACATAACATTCCAGAACTTCTGGTGGTCATTATGAGGTAACCCGGGTTAACTTGGCTTAGTACTTTGTTTAAAAAGGTTGGAGGATGCTACAGAGTTTGCCTGAAACTCTGAAGTAATCCAATGGCTTCAGTGCAATGTGGACAGCAGGATCTGATTTGAACCAGTCCATTGTCAATATAGGTCACCACCAACATCCCTTTTTTCTTTTCTTGTTGGTTGTATGTGGCTGCTGCTGTCAAGCAGCTGCAGAGTTCTTTCAGAGCTCCTGGCCATTGTGAGTGACCCTTCTGACATCAGAAATTGAGCCAAATGACCAGGAAGAAAAAGGGGGTCTCCCACAGAATTTTATGGTTGTTTGCCAATGCAACCTTGAATTGACAGGACCATCTGGACACCAATCTCCTGCCACCGCAGGTTCAGGACAGTGTACATGGATGTCTCCAGATCCAATCTGGAGCATTTCTGCCGCAGACTGACCCCAAATTAGCCAGGGTAGTTTAGATGAGACTTTAGCAATACACCCAAGGTGGATTTTGATGAAGCGCTTTGAAGGAAGAACATATATACCCATCAAGGCAGAATAAGAATGATTGTGATACAGAGCAATATGTGGGATTGCTAAAGAAGAAGAGCGGTATACAAATTAAATAAATAAATACAAATAAATAAGAGAGATTGTATACAAGAATATAATGAGAAGCAGGTGCTGAAAGATAATGTAGAACAAAGGCATGAAGGACATATCAGTAAATAGCCCTAAATGCCAATTTAACCTCAGTTGAATGAAAATCCTTGCTAGTGCAAGGTCTATAGTTTTGTGCAAGGCAGCCATTGAGCTGTTTGCCACAACCACTTTGCATAAATGTGTTTTAAAATGATGTCTTGGATACCAACCTTGTACCAACTCTGAAAATGTGCAACTGCTGCACGTCTTCAACTTACACAATGGCATAAAAGGAAACATGTTATGGAAGGGAATCATATAGTAAGAGTAAAAGAAAAAGCAAATGGTTGTTAACAAGACATGAGAATGACTTTTGGAAAAGGGCCACATTAGATAGAGCAGTTGTACTCTCTTATTTTAAAAATAATTTGTATTATTTCTAGTGTTGAATCCAGCAAAAGTGTGAGAACAATTTTTGATAGGAAAGGTGAGTGAAAGGATAGAATAGATCAAAAATAAAATTAAAGAAGAGAGAGAGAGAGAGAAAAACACACAACTCCCACCGACAGTTCACCAAAATCCAGAAAGCAAACAAAAAGAAGAGAAAAAAGTATGTATGTGTATATATATATATATATATATATATATATATATATATATATATAAAAAAAATTAAAATGAAAAATATTACTCATAAAAATGTATTTATAAAAAAAGAAAGAAAAATATAGTATATAAATGTTTGACTACCTCCTTCTGCCTTTAATGGTATGGGTATAAGCCTATAACCCTATTAAGCTCAATAGTCTTTTCCTCCCTTTTTGATATTCCTAATGCATTTAAGGTTATTTATTTGCTCTTGTTTATGTGATCTTCAAAAATTGACCAATCTGTCATTTTTATATCTTTACCATTACTCTGTTTTAATAAAAAAGTCAGTTTATCCATGTTCTTTATTTCCAGAATTTTGTCTAACCATTGTGTTGTACTATAGTTGTTAAGGTGGGAGCGGACTGAGAAATAAACCAGAGGTGACGTTTTTTCTGTAATTTCCGAAAAATAACATGATTGCTCAACCAACATAGAGAAGAAAGCTGCTTGACTAGAAAAACTTAGTGCATAAAGAAGAAAATTTAACAAATTCATCTTTTTATTTCCTTCTAGGCATTCTTTCTTAAGTAGTGCAAATATTCAGTTTTCAAAAAGAGATTAAGGACCGGTTTACAAAGTGATTTTTAATTGAAATATAAACAAGGACATGATGTTGACAATTCAATACTATAGCAACACATTTCTAGTTTTCACTGTTCCATAAAGACTGTTTCCTGAAGCACTACAATTAAGGAGATTTAGACAAGAGAAAACAAATCAATTTTAAGGATTAAAACTGTCCAAAAATTGATAGCAGCAGGGTATTGGCCAAAGCTAGACTGTGTACAGTGCCCATTCAAAAGAGGAGATAAAGCAGAAGTTGAAGAGATGAGAGACCTGGAAAAAAAGCACAGTCTGCAAAGCAAATCATATATCTCTTCTTTTTATTGGCAGAACAGTTCAAATGTAATTTTTCTATTCATAGCTGTTTGGTTATCATGATTCTTTTTAATAGTATGAGGTTTCCGTATTAGTGCTGTAAAGCTTCCTAAATAAAGATGTTTATTGATGTGTAGTATCGTACAGCCTTCTCTGTAATCCGTTTAAGGCTACTTATTTTTTCCTTTACCATATAAATAAATGGGCTTTATTGGCAAGGATAAAGCCTTTACATTATAATCACCATGATAGAAAAGTAATGTTGAAAAGAATGTAAAATGATCTGGCTGCATGTTCCAGTTATAACTTTGGGGTAATTCTCATCTGCATAGAATTGCACTAACATAGTTTTAGAATGTCTTTAACATTTTTGGCATTTTTCTCTGGTTTGGTAGAAAAAAAATTGCTACCAAACATTTTTAAAATGCCTTTCTTTGGCAAAGAGACCAGGACCAACTTTGTCATGAAGCAGCTTGCAGCAGGCCCCAAACTTCATGGGAGGATGCAATGAGCTTTAATTCTCCAGGTTTGTATGTTTCAAAAATGATCTTCAGCTGAGGGATACCAGTGTTGGCTTTATTTTTAATGTTTAACTTCAGATGCAAAAAATGCCTTAAGGAAGGCCAGAGTGTTTGAAAGAATAAAATAATTGATGCCGCTGTTTAGAGCTGCTTGAGCTTTTTTATCATGTCCTTAGCAAATTCCCAATCCAATCAGCACTGCTGAAAGGATATTATTTTAAAGCAGCATGCTTGTATCTTACTTTCCCTTGATTATTTCTTTAGATTAGCTAGCTGCATTTCTTAAAGGCCAGAAACCTTAATGAGGCCTGCAGCACAGTATATTTGTGTGTTTGAAAATCTGTAGAGTTCGTTACTTATCTGAAATTGTCAGAAAACAAGCTGCAGTTTGAAATATGGAAGAAGACAGACACAATATGTAGAAATAGAAAAAAAAAAGGTTTTCATTGGCCTGAACCTGCCCCCCTCATGGAAGTATCAGAGCAGCATAGATAACCATTTGCAAATTCCCTATCTAAAAACACTTTGACAACACAGCCAGCATGGAGTCCTCATCATATGATGCACATCTACTTCTGGCAGGGCTCCATGATGGCTATGTCAGCAAAGTGTACTATGACTGGGAATTCTGAACATAGGAGATTACCTGTCTTCAGATTGGAAATCATGGTGACAGCATAGAAATACACCAGAAAGGTACATTTCCAGTGTGTGATGGGCAAAGCAGGTGATGCGAGCAATGTGGGACGCTGAGTGATGGATTTGCCTCACAGTCCCATGATTTGCCCCAATATGCTCCACGTAAAGGACCTTCCAGTGATTAAGTCATTCCCATCAATTCCTCTTACCCTGGCTGGGAAAAGTTAACAAATTATCCTGATATCAGATGACAGCTTTGAACTTCTTTAAAAATATGCATAATATCTGCCTTCTCCCTAAAATTACATTGATATGATTCTTTCTTTGGGACACTTTATGAAATAACAGGGCATTCACCTGGAATAGTTGTGATCTAGATAATATGTTGTGGAAAGTACAGTAGAGTCTCACTTATCCAACACTCGCTTATCCAACATTCTGGATTATCCAACGCATTTTTGTAGTCAATGTTTTCAATATATCATGATATTTTGGTGCTAAATTTGTAAATACAGTAATTACTGTAACATAACATTACTGTGTATTGAACTACGTTTTCATTCAAATATGTTGTATAACATGATGTTTTGGTGCTTAATTTGTAAAATCATAACCTATTTTGATGTTTAATAGGCTTTTTCTTAATCTCTCCTTATTATCCAACATATTCGCTTATCCAACGTTTTGCTGGATAAGTGAGATGTTGGATAAGTGAGACTCTACTGTAGATTCTCCTAACATATTACAAAATTGCTATCATATTTGCTGCATTGGTTATAACACATGTCGAGCATTTTTGGTCTTCCATTATATTATTTTGGCTTGCAGTTTCCATCAGCTCCACCCAGCAAGGCCAAGAGCTTTCCAAACTGTATGTTGCGACATGTTGGTGTGTTGACTGCAGTATGCATGTGTGTCACATGACTATAACAAGGAACATCTGAATCTATGTGAAATAAGCAATACATCTATAATTTAAAAATATAAATAAAAGGTTTTCATGAGATATGTTGGGTCCCCATACATTTCATTACTGCAAGTTATACATGTGTCTGTATTTCTTATAAGGGGGTCGTTTAATCTCTGATTTGCTAGTAAAACTGAATTACTGTGTTGTGAAATGATGCATGTCTAAAAACTGTGTCACCATAAAATGTTTGGAAAACTCTGACTTACGAGAATGGTTTCTGAATTATATATCGAATGAAAAGTCTGGAAGTTGTCAGAATAGCAAAGTGAAACAGTTATCTTGGAAAACCCCAGTAATAAGGACACCTTCACGCTATTATAATTTTTGGCACTATCTTTTACTTCAATCCGTCTTGGATCAGTGACATCTGAGCCAATGGAGCTCATAAAGAAAACTCACTGCCCTGGGAATTGTTGACTGATGGTATGTTTGAGCTTATATTTGCTAGGAGATTCTTTCTCATTTGTGGTTCATTGTTGTTAGCATATTCTGTGTTTTTCTGCTTTCATTTAATCTGCTACTCCTATGCTTTTTACCATGTCTTCTTAGTTTTATCGTATTTTACATTTTACTGAGATTGGAGCCCTTTCTTCTGTCCCATGCTCCCCAAAAATGGTATGGCATGGCATATATATGTGTAGAAGAAAATATGTGTGTTTTAAAGATGTTATCATTATGTTATCATTGTAGTTCATGAAATCTATACATGGGTGTTGGTAGTGGAATCCCAATTCTATCCAGAAATGCATTGATTTTAGGCTATGAGTGACATTGGAATCCCACAGAATGGAAAGTATAGGACTTCAAGTTCAGAACACTATCACAGCATGTTCATCATGTTTGTCTGTGTATTTTTATCACTTTGAGCCTTTCTTTTCCCAAGTGCATTCTATACTGCTTTCATATGTCCATTCTATTTATTTCAATCTGTGTTTTGAAGGGACTGCTGTCTTGTTTACCACCTATATTATATTGTCCTTTAAAGGTCACTGTGCAGTAATCATTGAACCCAAAAGCTGTCCTACTATCCTTACCGAATTAATATTTAGTATATTAAGTTCTGGGTTTTATACCATGTTTTTAATCTAATGATTTATGGATGTTAAAGGGAGCTTATTTTTCATAACTAGTAATATAATTTGCAAGTGGAATAGAGCGTTCAGTATACTGAAAGATAGTAAAATTTGCTAGATATAATTGTTGACACAGTTGATATAACACAGAAAAATTTAGTTGTGCTTTAAGGCTTCTGTACTAAACACATCCTTATCATTTCACAGATGAAAACCAGGACACGTGGCCAAGCAACAGAGTGTGGCAAAATTAGTAATATGTAAGAGTACGCAAGCTAGGAGATGCCACAACTGTTCAATGTGCACAAACTTTATTTCATGCACAAAGCTATTAAAAGTATTGTATAAAATCACCGCTATAACTTCTATAAGATATATATGAAAAATAAATGAAATTTGTGTTTAGCCTTGGGTCCCTTCCTGTAAGGTATCCATTATATCTGAAATCAAAAACAATCTTGGCCCCAAGTATGTTGGATAGGGAACACACAAACTGTATTTACTTACCTGAAGCCTATTCATACTGCATATTTATGGTACTATTATTTTACTTTAACTGTAATAGTTCCATCCTATGGAATTCTAGAGTCTAGTTTGGCAATGCCCAGTCAATGCTCTGGCTGAGAATTCTATATGCCCTTCCCTATGCTGCCTATCCTAGGATTCCATGGGAAAGGATGGTGTTATAATTCTGTTGAAGGGTGTTACATATTGGGGCGGGGTGTTATCAATATGCTGATGACACCCAAATATATTTCTCCATTTCTTCAAAAACAGCTTCAACTAAGGATAGTGTGTCCTCTCTGAATGAATGCCTGAGAGAGGTAATGGGCTGGATGAAGAAAAACAAATTGAAACTGAATCCAGACAAAACAAAGGTGCTTGCCATCAAGGGTCCTAATTTGGGGAAGGAGGTGCGTCAACCAGTTCTGGATGAAGTTTCACTCCCCCCAAAAGACTGTGTTTGCCACTTGGGAGTACTCCTGGACCCGTCTCTCGGGCTGTGGCGCAGGCTGTTGAGCAGCTGCAATAAATCACTCTGACCATGAGGTCATGAGTTCGAGGCCAGCCCCTGGCAGGGTGAGCACCCGTCAATTAAAAAAAAATAGCCCCTGCTCGTTGCTGACCTGGCAACCCAAAAGATAGTTGCATCTATCAAGTAGGAAATAAGGTACCACTTATAAAAAAAAAGTGGGGAGGCAAGTTTAACTAATTTACGACCTGGAATGAGGAAGTGCCGTCAGAGTGGATGATGAAGCAGCTGCTCCCCCCTGTGGCCAGAGTCGAACATCCCCTCAGGAGAAGGTTAAATTGCCTCTGCGTCTGTCTGTCTTGGTCTTTGTTTGATGTGTTTATGGGCATTGAATGTTTGCCCTATGTGTGTATAATGTGATCTGCCCTGAGTCCCCTTCGGGGTGAGAAGGGCGGAATATAAATACTGTAAATAAATAAAATAAAATAAATGTCAGCTCAGGTAGATGCGACGGTTAGGAGTGCTTAATATCAGCATCGGCTGATATACCAGGTGCGCCCCTTCCTAGATTTGGAAGACTTTAAGATTGTAGTGCATGCACTAGTAACCTCAAGGTTGGGTTTCTACAATGTGCTTTATATTGGGCTACCTTTGTACCAATTTCGGAAACTTATTTTGAAATTATTCTAAATTCTCTTGGCTTATATTTCGTGGTGGCGGCTTAGTGGTGGTGATTTCAAGTCTGGATACAAAAGATAAGCCACTAGAAACCACTGGAAGTATTATGGAAAGCTTTCCTTTTCAACCCCACTCCAAAATATCTTCAGCCTCCTTTGGGAAGAGAAAGCCTATTTGGAGTTTCTTTTGCCCATGCATTCATGTCACACAAATACCTCTGGTATGCAAATTGCCCATATCTCTGAGATAATTCTGTCGGTAAAAGGCATCGTATGGCGCTTGCCACTGATCCTGCTTGAAACTGAAGTGGATTGGTTTATTTATTCTGTTTAGCCTAATCAGCAGCTATTAATAGCCCTTGGATTTAGAGTAATGGGTTCATGATTGTTCAGGCTGTTTGGGAAAATTCAGGTTGGCATTAAAGGGCATTTGTTTCTAACTGAAGCCTGATTGCCATTGCCCCACCTCCTCAATAATTTTCTTTCTTTCCTTTGGGTGCCTAGCCATACCCCCTCTGACTGCGCTGTGCCGTATGTAGCGCATTACAAAGGCGTTACTCACATCCCTTGCTTGCATTGTGACCAAACACACTAACCTTTTTGTTAAGCCATGATGGGTAACCTTGGTTTAAACCTTGTGAAATTTCTCTGTGTAGAGAGAACGCCTTGAGAGGAACTTTGTTTTACACACAAGGCATCAGTTCAAAGTCTGGGAGAGTCCTACGGCATTCAGTGAGAAGAGGCTTAAGGAGGGAAACTTTTCACAGTGAATCGACAGATGCTACTTGAAATCATACAGAAGATACAATGGCCCTACCACTTACATACTAATTGATCTGTATGGCTGGTACATGATGGGAATATACAGTTTTGATAGCCATAACAGTGGGGCATTTGTATAGTTCTATTGGTCTCGCCCTCGATTCCTTTATGCTGAGACTAAAACTGCCATATTTTTTGTCATGAAAGAAGTTTTGATACAACATTAGTTTCATAAACTTGTGTTTGTGTGTGCTAACGTCCTTTCTGGGAATAAAAATAATTCCTTATTTAAAATGCGATCAAAGGTGATGTTTCTGAGAATTGATCATTCTGCATTCTCATTGTTTGTATTTTGCAGTGCTATAATTAATTGTTTCAATTATACTAATACATTATACCCATAATAAACTGTTTTTTTTAACAGAGAAGTTTAATTATGTACATATATAGAAATCATACAAGAACAAATTAACTTTAGTAACCCGAAAAACAATAAATACTTACCACTCAAGAGGACTGTTCTTTTAAAGTATAGCTTTAAATATATTGCATTTTTCAGTTGTGCCTGTTTGCTTTTTTTATATTTCCAAGACCATTCATATGTAATATTGCAGTACTATAGAGGTTTAAAGCTGCACTGTGCTACACATGATAGAAATAAAAGAGGATTGCCGGCTGTTTTAATTCATTTTAATTTTATTATGGGAATTTTTGCACCATCCACTCAACAATCTCCAGGGATAGATTGCAAATAATCAAAGTAAAAGGTCTAGTAAGAATAATAATAACACTTTATTTGTATTCTGCCCTTTTCCTCAAGAGGACTCAGAGCGGATTACAGTATATAAACAGGCGAACATTCAATGCCTTGAGTACAATCAACATATATTGAGACAAATACACAAAGGCAATTCCAAGCTGAATAGCCTGCGTTGTTTGTAAATACCTCCTGGTTGTGTTGCCGGCAAGGCTGCTTGGAGCATCCTTTTGCTTTTTACCACCAAAGCAATACCTATTTATCTACCCACATTTACATGTTTTTGAACTGCTAGGTTGGCAGGAGCTAGGGCTAACAACGGGAGCTCACCTATCCCACAAATCCAAACTGCTAACCTTCAGGTCAGTAGATTCAGCAGCACAAGAGTTTAACCCATTGTGCCACCGCAGCCCTTTACCAGCACTAAAGTGAGAGATGTGGCATTAGAGTCTCAAGTGACAATGCAGCCAAAGAGAGTATTCATAGTCAAGGTGTTTCTATCAAGAAGGTAAAATATGACAAAATACGAACTCCACAAAAGATGTTACCTTGATTGGCCAACCAAAATGGATTTAAAAATAAGGAATCTGGGGAAATGTTAAAAAATGAAACTTTTAAAATAGGGGAATTTTTAAAGGAGGCAGCAAATGAACTTCATTCTTTAGCAGCAAAGGACTTCATTCTTTAAGGTTTTTATATCCATAAAAGGTAAAATATTTTCATTTGGACTACAATCTGCAAGTTTTACCTATATCAACTAATGGTTTTTCCTAGATATAACAATATAGCATCTTGAGAATTTCACTGTTCCTCGCCTAAGAATGGGGCAGTTAGCTTCACACAGGTCAGGCCAACCTGGAAAAGGAAATCATTTTTCTGTTGCTAATGAACATGAATTTTTATTACTAATTTTTTATTGTTCTTTAGCCGGGTTCTTAGTGGTCAAGAAGAAAAAAATGGCCAAGGGCTGTGACTCTAATATTGTCATTTTTCTTCTCCTATTTGACTTTAAATGTCTTTTCTGATGAAGAAGCCCATAAAATTTTTCAAGGTTGCAAAATACATTTTCTGCATTTGGTTGGCTAGTAAAGCTTTTCCTCTTGTGTGGATTATGTATTTTGATGCATGGCGAATATGGCCATGGCATCATGACTCCGGAAATTACCCACAGTATATCAGATGGCAAAGACTTCCCTGAAAATGATTTCTGACAAAACCCATATATGATCTCATTGTACCCAGGAAATAGTTTTTCATTGCGATCTTATATGATGTAACGGTAGACAATTTGATGCGTTGACGATGTCTTGGACTATTAGCACCCATAGGCCAGAAGTCGAATGGTCAAGTAGTGTGAGAGTTAGCATGAAACATTTGGGGAGGACCAGGTTGCATCCATTTGATAATAAAATTTTTATATTTTATATAAGGAGAATAAAAAAATAAATATAAGGAGAATGGAGCCCCCAGTGGCACAGCAGGTTAAACTGCTGAGCTGATGAACTTTATGGCCGAAAGGTCAGTGGTTCGAATCCTGGGAGTGGGGTGAGCTCCCACTGTTAGGGCCAGCTTCTGCCAAACTAGCAGTTCGAAAACATGCAAATGTGGGTAGATCAATAGGTACTGTTCCAACGGGAAGGTAACGACGCTTCATGCAGTCATGCCAGCCACATGACCTTGGAGGTGTCTCCGGACTTAGAAATGGTTTTAGCTTAGAAATGGAGATGAGCACCAACCCCCAGAGTTGGACATGGCTAGACTTAACATCAGGGGAAAATCTTTACCTTTATCTATAAGGAGAATAATAATCAGTTAACCACATTGTGAATAAGAGAAAATGTCAGAAAAGGGAGGATTCTACATATTTCTGTCAAATCTGTATTGTCATCTAGTAAGAATTACAATTTATATCTAGCAAATGGTAATGTATGTGGTTAACAGGACATTTCTAAATATCTTTTGCGGTGTGGAAATAGATCAGTGTGCCTTTTTTTTGACATCTCTGAACAAAATTGAATAATTTCATTCTGAATGCCACTTGCAAAGTTCAGCCTCGGGGAGATGAATAGTGAAGTCTCTTGGATTTGCAGTGATTATACTTCATCAACAGTTATTATCTATTTCTTGCTATGACCTTTTTGATCAATGGGTTTTAAAATCCCCACTACGTAGTAATTGCTGCTCGGGATAGCAGACTCTCAGGTTAGTATAAATCCATTAGCAGTTTTTTATGGTTGGGTTTCAGTGGTTATTTTATCAATGTCGGAAAGGTAAAATGAGTAGTGATTAGACATTACTCTTTCATTTAAGGAAAGCATGCAAGGAAGGAAGAAAAATGCTTCAAAAGATTCTTACTCATACAACTTCATTGACAGTAACTTTGTTTCGTAACATTGAAGAAATCCTACAAGAGTCTTGACATAAATGAATTACCTTGTTGCAGAAAGCTGTGAAATACTTCTAGAGGTACTTATTTGGGTTTCCTCTTAATAAAATAAAATGGGAGCAAGATGTGCAAATTTAAACCTCCCTTTTACACATATCTAAATGAGAAGGGGCAACAAGGTTTTTTACATTCATAGCTTCAAAGGAGTTAAAGGATGGAGCGTGTCCTGGTAAGACCTCCTGTCTTGGTGTCTTTTTGAGATGTATTGTTATAGTCCCAGTTGCAGGAGTGGCTTCCTGATGGATTTCTGAAATCTTAATGGTGCTATCTCCAAGAAGAGAGAAGTCATGGCTTCCTTTTCCTCCTACTCTCTTTTGCAAAATATTCAATATTGGCCAGTTCTCCACCATCAAAATTCTCATTTACATGTTCTGGATGTAGTTAAAAGATGGTGTAGACCCATACTTTGTTTTTGCATGTGCTTCTATATACCCCCAGTGATGTACTGTGATTGATGGCAAAATTCATCACAATTTTATCCTCCATTTAGGCTGAGGTTGTGGGAGGATAGTTTTATTGGCTTTGCTGGCCAGTACACTAAATCTTGAAAGCAAGCACCATATCTCCTCTACCATTACACTTGCCAGTTCTGTCTCATCTGTTCTCTTGAGCTAATGGTGTTTACCAATGCAAGTGTGAATACTACATTGGTGTAAATTATTTGGGCCAACATTTTTATCAGGGCAAACTCTGGCAGAAATGTACTATAGAGTGGTACTGGAGGACATAGGATAGGAAATGCTTAGAGAAGGCATATTTTTTCAGATGTGGGAATATAAAACCATGGGTAAGGGGTTGTACTATACATGGCTATCTTTCTTCTGTGTGATATTACTGAACCTTATATACACTAAGAGCACACATGACAGCATGTTAAAAATCAGAATTCTTCCTTGATTGTCATTTTCCATTTTAAAAACCTTTCAGTTGTTTCCTGAGGAATGTATCTTGCACTTCTGATTAGCTCGAAAATAATTATCTTTCAAAAGTTTCCTTTATAAAATAACCACTGTCTTGCTTGTCTTATTTATTATTGTTGTCTGCCAAGATTTTTTCCTGTAAGTAAATGGATGTTATATAGTTCAGGTTTACATGACCTTCCCATCTCCCACTAGTCATCTCAGTGTCTTACCAACAGCTATGTATGTAATATTATATTGTCTGAAAAATTATGAATGTATGTTTGTCTGACAATGTGTGATAGTTCCCATGAACAAATGTTGATAAGTGAATAATTTGCATTCAAATTTTGTAACCCTTTGCGCTGAAAGGTTAGGAATGTCTAACAAATCAAAGTATAGGATGAAATAGTGTATATTTTGTGGTGACATTTGCAGACAGAGAATAATGATTATTCTTCCTTTTCCTGGCACGTGACAGGAATAACAAAGAAAATTATCAGGAAAACCCTTGACTCCATATAATTTCACATAGTGATAGCTTAACTATGTACCACATTTTAGCATGTTTTGTTGTTAGGATCCCCTCTCTAGGCTGATTTGAAGCTCCAAACCCTTGGGCTCCTGGCAACCTTGTCCTTTTCTCCTCAAGACCCCTCCCTAGATTGGGTACTTGGGCCACAATGTGATCCTTATATGGACGACTGGATGTATTGTTCTGTGAGTTTTGCCATGGTAAGCATGATTAGAATTAGAACTCAACGGAACAGCCAGACACAGTTATGAAACAGAATGAACAAATAGAAGTTTGTTAATACACATCTAGATCACACAATACCTTCTGAAGTAGTTCAACATTCACAATTCCCCAAACTCTGTTCAGTTCTCCACCCACCCCACAGTTGACTGTATAATCCCTATTATTTCCCTATTCCCTATGTCCTTTATCCCCAACTTCCCTGTCTCCCTACAATCTTATAATTATCTCTCTTTTTGTCAGACACAAATCTCAATGTTGTGTCATTTATCCCTGTAGGTCCCACTGAGCTGTGATTGTCTTGCACCAACCAAACCCTGCTGAATGCTTTCTTTCATAATTGCACATTATGTTCACATAATTATTCAAGATGTAGTTTAGGTTTGTGCTCATGATTTTGTAGCAGAAGCTGTTTCTAAAGAGATGCCTTCTTTGAACTGGATTATCTGTTGGGCATGTGTTTATATCGGGCTGTCTGTGGCATGACGTATCACATCTTGAAAATAATAACAGAAGGTAAATGATGTAGCAGCAAACACTATTTAATAAATGCCTTTAGAAATACAACACAACTGAAGGAAGAGTCAGCAATATGCCTTTTATGGTGAGATTTTGACACCCCAACGAATTTTTCTGTCAATACAATGCTCCCCATTCCCCCAAACTTACAAATGGTAGCCAACAGGCATGTAGCTGGGGGGGGGGGGGGCTTGAGGGGCTTCAGCCCCCCCCCCCATTTTCAGGGTGGTCCGCAAGAAGGCCATAGATTTATTATTTAAAATTTTATGTCTATTCATATCATGATCTGATCACCAAGCTCAATATATCCCATGTGCATGGGGGTATTGGGATAACGATACAAAAGATTTGCTAGGGTAGATCTTGTCTCACCCAGACTCAGCACCCCCCCCCCCCCCAAAAAAAAAATCAAAATCATGGACAATGAGAGAGCTTAGAGTAGGCTGTGTCTAACAGATTAATTCTGCTCTCTAAGCCTTTACTGTTGTTCCTTATCATTTGACATCTGTTGCATAAACATCTTGCCCAAGTGTGTATCCAGCCCTGGTTCCTGGATGCACTTTATTTCTAAGAAAATGGGTTCAATATGCTAGGAATCTCAGTTGTTGGGGCTCATTACAGTCATCATAAAAGTTCTAAATTATGAATAGTTTTTTGAAAACTGAAGTTTTTAAAGGCTTTCTTGGACTGGAAGGTAAATTGCTAAAACTACATTGCTTCCGTCAGGAACAAAATCAGTGCAGAATTACATCCCTACTGTGATGACAGTGGACCTGATAGAAAAATTCCCTAAGGATCACACATCTCAGATAGGCTGATATAGTGAGATAAAAGTTATCCATGGTGTCTAAACCCAAAGTCAATCGACTCACCATGTGATTGAGATTGCACACCTATATAAGGAAAGGGAACACAGTAAGGAAGAAGTTTGTTCTTACATGCAATTTTTCCCCCTGGAGATTCTCATGGTAGTTGTGACCAAAATGCAAAGACGGATTGTTATACCATGCCCCATAGTGGATGTCTTTGAAGACTGTTCAGAATCTGTAACTGAGCTTACTATAAAACATCATGGCTATTTTAAACCTAAATGCTCTGATAGGGAGTGTCATTTATCATTATGGTATAGGATCACCCAAGGGGCTTTGTTCTGGGTTCTGTCTTAATCCAAAACTATGCTAGTAGCTTCTTTCTTTAATTTTTTTTCTATGTCAGGAGCAACCAGAGTTGCTTCTGGAGTGAGAGAATTGGCCGTCTGCAAGGACGTTGCCCAGGGGACGCCCGGATGTTTTGATGTTTTACCATCCTTGTGGGAGGCTTCTCATGTCCCTGCATGGAGCTGGAGCTGATAGAGGGAGCTCATCCGCACTCTCCCTGGGTGGGATTTGAACCTGGCAGCCTTCAGGTCAGCAACCCAACCTTCAAGTCACAAGGCTTGTATCCCCTAGGCTATCGGAGGCTCCGGGTCTTTCTTTAATGATGGAACTGAATGTGATGGAACATCCTCAACTCCAAAACAAAACCCTTCTCCATGCCCCTGTATTCTAATTTTAGAAAGTCATTGAGAAATTCTTCATTCAGCAAATCTTCACTTTAAATTGATAGGCAGCTTGAAGATATACACACACATATATATTAAAAAACCAAGCGAAATACATTGTTTGGAAGTATGCCCTGTGTTATTACTTTGAAATATATCCCACTGAATTTTTGGATCCCCTTCCAAACAGCTGTGCATAGCTGAATGAACATCTTTGAACACAGGTATATATATGTACTGCTCAAAATGTATTCCACCTTTTGTTGGCATCTCAAACAGCAATTGACAATAAAGCAATTTTAAGAGATGAATGATTCACAACAGCAAGCCAGGCTTTTGCCATAGGAAATTGGTAAATAGTTGGTTGAATGTAACCCATTTACAGAAGTATAGTTATAGTACAGCATTTGTGTTCTCTTAAATCTTTGTGGCTGGACTTTAAAAGTGCTTTGTGGAAGGCTGTTACTTTTTTTTGGCACAGAATGTGTATGTTATATTCCAAATAACATGTCATTCTTTGATCAGGCTATTATAATGGGCAAAGAGTTATGGAATCATCATGCAAACAGAATCCCACTGATTGAATTTTCCTTTCTGAACAAGAGGCAATATAAATTGTCTTGGAATTGGATTATTGGTGATGTTACATATATCTGCCAAATTCAAAAAGTATTGTAAATTATTAAATCAATATTTTAATTTACAACAAGAATATTATCACAAAAGGTATTTTCATTCTCATGAATATTTCATTCTTTGACTTTTAATTACTAGTGAAGGATTTAGCCAGTTGATGAACAGATGCATAATATTTTATTGTTTTTTATAGTGCTTTTGGCCATAGGCCTTAAACATGTGGACTTTTTTATTGCTAAGAACCAGTAGCAAATTTTTTTCATCATACAACTAGGGACCTCATCAGACAGGCAGGAGGAAAGTGGAGAAAACAATCTTCCTTCATTCCCTAATGTCTTTCCCTATCTTCTGGGATGGCCTCCCATCCCACATGGTTTCCCGTAATTTCCCTGTCCTTTCCTTGCTTTGTCTTCCTGTGTTTCAGTTAGGAATCGGGTAATTAAAACCTTGTGATGGCAAACTGATGACTTGAAGGTTGGGTTACTGACCTTAAGCTTCCCAGTTCAAATGCAACCCGGGGAGAGTGCGGATGAGCTCCCTTTATCAACTCGATCTCCATGCAGGGACATGAGAGAAACCTCCCACAAGGATGGTAAAAACATCAAACATCTGGGCGTCCCCTCGGCAACGTCCTTGTAGACGCCCAATTCTCTCACACCAGAAGCGACTTGCACTTTCTTAAGTAGCTCCTGACACAAAAAATCTTGTGTAATTGTGAAAACTGAAGTTTGGGATAGAATTAAAAAGAGGAGGAAAAAACTGCATCAGATACAGATTATTGACAGAGATAGAATCTCATTCTCTAGTGGTAGTTATCTTTTTAAAAAATAATCAGAATTGAGATTTAAGCCATGCAATGATAGGTCCATCTTTTTCCTCTCCTGACTAGCATGAAGAAAAAGTGAAAAAAGGGAAAGGCAATTAGCCATCTCCCAACATGTTTTAAAAATAGATGTACAGTAGAGTCTCACTTATCCAACATAAATGGGCTGGCAGAACTTTGGATAAGCGAATATGTTGGATAATAAGGAGGGATCAAGGAAAAGTCTATTAAACATCAAATTAGGTTATGATTTTACAAATTAAGCACCAAAACATCATGTTATACAACTAATTTGACAGAAAAAGTAGTTCAATACGCAGTAATGCTATGTAGTAATTACTGTATTTACGAATTTAGCACCAAAATATCACGATGTATTGAAAACATTGACTACAAAAATGTGTTGAACAATCCATAACATTGTATAAGCGAATGTTGGATAAGCGAGACTCTACTGTATAACTTTCTCATTAAAAAGTGGAGGCTCGAGAAAGAAAAAGTCATCCTTGGATGCATCTTGGAAAAAGCTTTCAGGTTGTCTCTGGAAAGGTCATAATGTTATTGTTGTTGTAGGTAGCTTGGTAGGTAAACGGGCTTACCTGATCTGATAGTTTTATGTGATTTATATAGATTGTAATAAAAAAATATTCTGAAAAACATTAAATGGCTCTTCTTCTTTCCAAATTTTCCTTCACAAAAAAGAGCTATTTCCCAATTATTTATCTCTTTGGTACCAAATTTTATGTTAAAGGAGTAATGTCTAGGAACACATGTAAATTATATGTGGAGTTCAAAAACAATTATGTTTTTCTCCTAAATATACTAATATCCAGTGATTCCTGCAATGTTACTTTTAAAAAAAACCCTTAGTATGTAAACCGAGTTCTGGAACCAAACCCAAGTGGAGACCAAAGGATCACTGCATTAGCATGTGAGATATAGTTTGCTGCACAGTGTGTTCATGTTGGCCTACACCTATTGCCAGATGCTTGAAGTGTCTATTTCTACAGATTACAGAATGTTGGTAGGAAAGACAATAAATTCCAGCAGAAAGAGTTCTAATTAATAGGGACCTCAATGTTAAGATGAGTTCGTTGTTTTATTATTAAAATTGTTTAGTTGTTTTTCTTCCAGCATTAATGAAAAGAAGAATAATGTTGCAATCTGAAAGGCTATTGTAATACTAGATATGCATTGAAACAGAACTCATTAGGTTAGCGATAGAGAAAAGCAAGCTATCAAGGGTGGAAATTAACCTCCTCCATCTGATCTCGGCAGTCATATGTCTTCCCAACCTCTGCCAACCTAATGGAAAAAAGTATCAACCAAGGTCACTAACACAAATGGACTCTTTCTTTACACTCTACAGTGTTAACATTTGGTCCTGATGGTAACATGGATTCCAAAGCCCATCTGCACACCGTAAGCAGTTACGAATTTGACATTAGCCTCCTTGGTCCTTCTTGAAATGTTAGCCCTTCTGAACCACAGCATTCCTTGGGTATCAGCTAAATTTTACTGTTAACTTCATAGTGACACTTCAGATGTCTCCTAGGATTCTGTGGTTGACAGACATGTTATTGACATAGGATAAGATATGATGCTTTTATAACAAAGTTATTTCATGCATTTCATTACATTGCATGGGCCCCCCCAGTGGCACAATGGATTAAACCCTTGTGCCTGCAGGACTGCTAACTGAAAGGTTGGCGATTCAAATCCGGGGAGTGGGGTGAGCTCCCTCTGTCAGCTCCAGCTTCCCATGTGGGGACATGAGAGAATGGTAAAACATCCAGGTGTCCCCTGGGCAACGTCTTTGCAGATGGCCAATTCTCTAACAACAGAAGCTACTTGCAGTTTCTCAAGTTGCTCCTGACACAAAAAAGTTGCTTTCCTGAACTGTAACTTCCAGAATCCCTTAGCCAGGATGGACTATGGCTATGCTGGCTGGCATGCTCTGAGAGTTGTGATCTGAAAGGTTGCTGTTTGGCACTTTGTTTATTCTTTGCTTTAAAACATTAAAGTGATTTTCCTTCAACTAGTCCACACTGCTTTTTCTTTTTTTAAAAAAAAAACCCATATGTAACACCTTGGACATACCCAATCTCATTTAGTGCTTTGATGAGAAACCACTAGAAATACTAGCATCTGAAGGTAGGGCTATTTATTTATTTTATTTATTGCATTTATATACCACTTATCTCATCCCCGGGGCAACTGAAAGCAGTTCACATCAAATAAATGCCAAAATTCAATGCCTCACAAATAACAAAACAGTACATTATACACCTGAAACAGTGGCAAATCATTGTAAATTAGACCATAAAAACTATAAAACATCTGGCATGAACATAAAACAATTCAAAACAATTCCATTTGTTACACTATTGTTGTCAGTAACTGAATGCTTGTTTACATAGTGAAGTTTTTTTTTGTTTTCTAAATACCGGGGGGAGGGGGCCGATCTAATCTCACTGGGGAGATTCCACAGCCGAGGGACCACCACTGAGAAGGCCCTGTCTCTTGTCCCAGCCAATCTCACCTGCAATGGTGGCAGGACCGAGAGCAGGATCTCCCCAGCTGATCTTAGTGCTTTAACTGGCTCATAAAGAGAGATGCGTTCTGAAAGGTAAGCTGGGCTGGGACCATTTAGGGATTTATAGGCCAAAGCCAGCACTTTGAATTGTGCTCGGTAGCAGACTGGCAGCCAGTGGAGCTGACACAATAGGGGGGTTGTATGCTCCCAGTATGCCGCCCTGGTTAGAAATCTGGCTGCCGCCCGTTGGGCTACTTGAAGCTTCTGAACAGTCTTCAAAGGCAACGCCACGTAGAGTGTGTTGCAGTAATCTATTTGGGGTGTAACAAGAGCGTGGATTACTGTGGCTAAGTCTAACCAAAGACAGAGTCATGCCCAAAACTTTGGAGGACTAAGGTGGCAGCCTATCTTCCTACCTATATATTAGGATAACCAGATTTTTTTTTTCGTGTCATGAGCGCCTTGAGAAACTGCAAGTCGCTTCTGGTATGAGAGAATTGGCCGTCTGCAAGGACATTGCCCAGGGGACGCCCAGATGTTTTGATGTTTTTATCATCCTTGTGGGAGGCTTCTCTCATGTCCCCGCATATAGCTGGAGCTGATAGAGGGAGCTCATCCGCGCTCTCCCCTGGTGGGATTCGAACCTAGGAGCTTTCAGGTCAGCAACCCAACCTTCAAGTCACAAGGCTTTAATCCACTACGCCACCAGAGGCTCCTAGGATAACCACATAGCCCCTATCTTGATATGGCACTCTTGCCTATTTGCCATTCCTTAATATGCACGCTCTCTTATCTATTAAGTCCTTTAATATGAGGTTTCTAGACTGGAACTCAGCTAAAAGCTTTAGTAGTCCTTACTGTATAAGAATGTGAATTAAAGAGTCTGCTGGTCAAAGTTCACTCCAGCCATAGATTATAGCTTTCAGTCCCTTCTTAGGCTCTGCTTCTAATTTTAACTGCACTCTGGTTCCAATTTTTAATGCCACCTGATGATGTATTCTTAAACAGTTCTCCATTTATGACATGGCACTTGTTCTTCAACTTTGACTTTTGTCCTCTGTGTCATTTGACCCATAGTGCATTGAATCATATATTTTGCTTGTCTTCTGTGACCATGTCATCCTGGTTTCCATTTCTGATTTTTAAAGAGTTAGTGTTTTTGAAAGTGGGCTTTATGGTGATGCAGTTGCAAAGAGTTATTAAACTTTGATTAAGCTAAGCATTCCAGACTCAAAAAGACATTTTGTTCCTTTAAAAAATGTACATAATGAGGAACAGCCTTTTGCTCATCAAAATTCTTTGGTTGGGGAGAAAGGAGAATTATAGAATAGCTTTCAAAGCAGCAAGTTGTTTTGAATTAATTTTAAATGAGGGAATGAAATTTACATAACAAGATTGTAATGATATAAAGACATTAATTTAGAAATTCCAAGGAAATGTTTGGGGAAAAAGGCAGCAGAGATGACAAAATGAACTGAGAATATTGATGGAAAGTAAGATGAATTTTACAAGGTTAAAGTTCCATACATTTTTGAATTTGTATCTTTGGCCATGTACCTCGCCATGTGAGGTTATATTTATTTATACATCTGTCTGGATGTTCCCAATGCGCCCAACTGTTCTGCATCTTAATTTGGTTAACTGTGTATACATTCCCAATATAGGCAAAAGATCTCTTGATAGAACATACTTTTCTTTCAAACAATGTATTGTTTACATTTTTAAAGGGAGATAGCAATGATCAAAACACAGAATTCATATGGGACTGAATTGTATTGGGGCCATGGCACATTTTTTAAAAGTATGACTTTTACTCCTTCTGCAAGAAGAATTTAATGTGCTTTTTCAAAGTAATTATTGCAATTTATGGTGTAGAGTGAGAATGATGAATCTGTGGCAAGTTTAGTACCAAGTGTCAATGGAAAAACAACCATCAATTCATCACCCTGAAAAAGCAACAATTTCAAACTGGAATTTTAAAGACAAGCCATAGATCAAATGACCAAAATTGATTATGTTCAAATGATAAATTTGTCCCTTATGTTAATATGAGACTCTTGACTGGAAGATTTGGAAATTGTGTAGGACTTGGTGTTAACCTTTTTTTCTGCCTTAAATTCTTTTTGTGGAACTGTAGCCTTCTTGTCATAGCATTCTTATAACAAGAGTCTTTGATCCTGAAGATGATGTTGTTAAATTCAGTAAGGGATAATAAAATCTTATGAATGGTGTAGGTTGTAACTTGTAAATCTTACCTTCCAAGAAATCTTAGTGATTCATTAATAGCATTACTAAATGTGCTCCTGTCTCTTATTTCTCATACTATATATTGCGGTTGCAGAAGATTCATTTTTCAGACTTTAACAGAAAGCTGTGCTCTTTTGAAACTGGAGTTTAGGCAATGAAACCTAAGTTTGTTAAGTTAAAAATCTTGTTATTTTAAAGTTTTTAATCATCTGTGCTCTGAATTTCTTGGGATGAGAAGTATAAACATTTCTATACAGCATAACAGAAAGCATCTTACACAATTGTGCACTTGCATTTATTTATTCATTCATTACATTTATATACAATTTTTCTTAAGTGAGTGGAAGTCAGCACATATAATTCGCTTTCTTCTTTCTTTCATTTTCACCTTTCCCCGAAAGAAGGAGGTCACTTTCTGGAACTACAGATGTATATGCAATGGTGAATACAGTTGCAAACTGCTTATGTTCTCTCCCTTTTGAACTTACCTCATATTAACTCAAATGCTTTCTATCTGTTTATCCATCAGGAATAAGGTTTACTGGGCTTTTTCCCTCTACAGTTAGGGATGGGTTTGGCTATTTTTTCTTTTTTGAAAGGGCTAAGGAACTGCCAGGAGCCCCCGATGGCGCAGTGAGTTTAACTGCTCAGCTGCTGAACTTGCAGACCGAAAGGTTGGCGGTTCAAATCCAAGGAGTGGGGTAAGCTCCTGCTGTTAGCCCCAGCTTCTTTCAACCTAGTAGTTTGAAAACAAATGTGAGTAGATCAATAGGTACTGCTCCAGCGGGAAGGTAACAGCACTCCGTGCAGTCATGCTGGAGGTGTCTATGGACAATGTCGGCTCTTCGGCTTAGAAATGGAGATGAGCACCAACCCCCAGAGTCAGACATGACTAGTCTTAATGTCAGGGGAAAACCTTTACCTTTAAGGAACTGCCAAAGCCATCTCTGAGAATTCCTTGTCCCAGAACGCTATGAAAATCACAGGGTCACCATAATTCGACAGGTGACTCATCTAGTCACTTAAAGATTTACTAAAATCTTTTCACAAGTCACCAATCAGATAAGATTTTAACTGGTTACCTGCCATCAGGTAACTGTAAGGCTCAGTTGCACCTGGGCAGTTTTTTGTTCTTGCTATGACTTACACAACCTTTCCTTATTGTTGACATATATTTATCTAATTGTTGATACTTACGTGGCTTAAATGCCCAGAACTGATATCATTTTATACCTGTCAACTCTATAAAGACACAGATTGCACTTATTTCCTTTCCTCCATTCAATATATAATTGAAGGGCCTTAAATTTAGCAAAATATATCCCAAATATAGTATACAGTCTATAACACTTTGGAGACAATAGAGTCCTAATTAATTCATAGCCTGAGTAAAATTTGACTTGGGTCTTCTTAAATCACGTTTTTAGCCACTATAGTGTGTCAATATACCTTTTATACCTTTCAGATGTGTTTATTTATCGTATATCTGAACACATGGCTGAAAGCTTACCTCTAAACTGAGGTCTCTATTGTATTTCATCTCTGAAAAAGAGGGATCTCTCCCCCTCCCACCGAGTGCCAAACCTTAGCACTCTTTTGAAATCCAGGCAAATGGTGCATAACTGTAGTTTCCACAACTAAATTTATGAAGGGCAGTGTGAAATTGAGCAAAGCTGCAGTGATATGATAGGAGACAATGCAGAACTAAGAAAATCCTATTTCTGAAAGTAATATGCCTGTAAATAGGATCTATTTTTCCTCCACCACTACCATGAGATGGCAAAGCTTTGTTGAACAAATTGTCTGCCATGATGAAAGGAATCTGTCTGAAGAAATGGAAGAGCGGTATATGCTTCCAATTCATTCTAGCCATTTAGACATACCTGCAACTTTCTTTGTATTTTTTTTATCCTGACACAAAAGCTTTCAACAGCAACTGCTTCTGTGGATGTGTGAGGGCTTCGTCTACTTTTAAAACCACCTTGAATAATTGTAAGACTTTTCATTTTTATACATCTAAAGGCCCATAGTAATTGCAGTTGATCGTTTAGTTCAATAGCATGGAGCTTAAAATACATATTTCACATACCAACTATTGCTTTTAGTATATTGCCATGAAATATGTTTTATGCAGGTTGTGTAGATAAATCATTATCAGGATAAAGGCTAAATCAATTCCATAAATTAGTGTGTATGGAAATAATGTGATGAAGTAACAGCACAGTAAAAACTTCATTAACACTGGCCAACACACATTTTCGTGTCTCATAATGTTAGACCTGTTTCTGGGTCTATTTGACTTGGCTAATCCAAAAATGACACCAGTTTTACCCTATCAGCTCTAGTTTTTGAGATACAGAACATATGCCATATACCAGCCTTTGTCCGCTATCTCATAAGAAATCATGATAACCATATCGAAGAAATTAGAACTAAGGCAGTCTGCTCAATGCAATTTTCTGAATTGGTGCCCCAAATAACCCGAGGAACAGGCCTGAAAACCAAGACTTTATTTCTTAGGCTGTGTAATTTGGGATTTAATTAAAATATTTTCTCTAGGAATCTTTAGGCCCATTATTGTAACTCTGTAATCAACTTCCAGCAGAAGTTGATCAAACATTCATGTTGATCTATGACCTCATCAGACAGGGTCCACCTTCCCTTTTACCATGGAGTCCGTCAGCTCCCATACAACACACGGCTACTTCTGATGGGGCTCCATGATAAAAGGGAAGGCGAACCAGCACATGCCACCATGGCAGCAACACAGGAGGCTTCCTGTGTCCAATTGAGATCAATAGAGAGGATAAGCCGGACGGGCAATGCTTCCCCCTGCATGATGGGATTGCTAGAGATTTTCCCACAGGGTTATGTGTGGTTGACTATAATGACTTACAGGACAGAATTATATGACCTGTGTCTAGCATAGGACATTTGTTAATTCCAGTGTAGTGGTATAAGCATCTCATTTAGCTGAATCTACAGATAATATTTTTTGGCAGTGTAGGAATACATCTTCACTTTTAGTGTCCTTTGGTAATGCCTTCAAAAGAAGTTGCCTATTTAGAAATGATTGCCTCTTTAATGACCTTGACTTCAGTGTAATCAGTAGGGAGCCCCCTGATGGCTCAATGGGTTAAACCTTTGTGCCGGCTGGACTGCTGACTACTAGGTCAGCGGTTCGAATCCGGGGAGAGTGGATGAGCTCCCTCTGTCAGCTCCAGCTCATGTGGGGACATGAGAGAAGCCTCCCACAAGGATGATAAGACATCAAACATCCGAGTGTCCCCAGGGCAACGTCCTTGCAGATGGCCAATTCTCTCACACCGGAAGTGACTTGCCGTTTCTCAAGTTGCTCCTGACACAAAAAAGTGTAATCAGTATAAAGCCAAATGTAATTGGCTATGAATTGTGCCTTCATCATGTTCAGTAGAGTTTGTTATTACTGCCACTTAAATATTATTTATGCATCGGGCTGAATGGTAGTATGTACAGTGACAATACCGTCTGCTGTCCATGCATGGGCCATTATCTCTGAGAAATTCAGTATCTTCTGAACTGTTAAACTAAATGAAAGCTACAGTAATTGTTTATAAATATCTATTGGGATGCAATCCATTTAAACGTTCATGGGCTTAAGGTTGATGACAACAGGCAATTAGAGTATCCCAACAGCCTCATTAATTGAAAACTATCATAGCCTCTATTTTCATTATTTCTCTAGATTTAAGACTGAAAGTGATTTGAATTTGAGGAAGATGTGTGTTCTAGGTATACTGGACATCATAACACTTTTTAAAGGAAGAAATTGGCTACTTCAGCTTGTTCTTGTCAATGTTGAATTTGTAATGCCTCTTTGCAGGCAGGCAGCCATGAGAAGAGGTCATGCTGAGTGGTAACTTTTTGGCTGGAAGTTATGATTTCTGTTAATTTTGTTTAAGAAAAATCTTTGATATTCACAGATGTTCAATGATATTCCTGTGTTGTGAAGTCTTATGGGGCAATAGTGTAAATGGACACTAAGCCTTGTAAGTTCCAAAGAGAGTTATACTTCAAGGTTGGAAAAGAAACACTCATCATTTATCACTTAAGGAGCCAAAGATCTTATTCTGTATGCATTCAAATGTGTATCATTTAGTAATTGCTTCCATTTGGACACATTGTTTTGTATTAATCGGTTGCATAGGCTGATTAAGAAGCATAATTTCTGCTTATTGCATCCTGTTTAATTTCATTATAAACTGGCCTTATTTTTCCTTCTTTCTTTTATTTCTTTGTTATTGTATTTTTAAAAGACAACAGTAATAAAACAGACTAACAAAATGAAAACAAAAACTGTTGTTCTACTGAATATTTTGCAGAGTTATTACATGTGGAGCATGATGTCCTTGTCCGTTTGTCTTCTTTTTCAAGAATGATGATGAGTTTTTGTTGATCTTTTAACAATTTCTAAAACATCCCAGTATGGTTATTATTAATATTATCATCTCTGTATTACATGTTGGGGAACTGAGGCTGAGTATATGACTGAACTGAAATAGGGAATGTCTCCTTTTATCCCTCCAATGCTAAGGTATGCATTATAATACAATTACGATATTTTACATAAAAGCCTGAAGATCATTTTGAAGATCAAAAGTGGCTGATTTTTGCATTTTGCACCCAGTAGATTTACACAGTTTCTACACAGAGAAAGCAAAACCCGCATTGACAATAAAACAAGTTGAGACGCTACTAGCACTGAAGCACTCGCATCCAGCAACATTTAAAGCATCGTCTAATATATATTCAGAATAATACAATACCGACATCGTTCTTTTGGTAAATGTAAGAGGTGGGGGGGGGGGGGGGTAAAGGGGAAGCTATTTCTAAAGGGAAATTGTTTAAACACCAGATTTTTACCTCTGCAGGGATTGTATCATACACCTACTTTGTGCTGGCTTATTAAGTCTTCCTGTTGGCTAGAGGCCCAAAGCTATAAAACTACCATTATGTATCTGAATGCAAAGTAGGAGTGTTCATGCTTATGATTTATGGGGTGGCTGTCGATTATTTCTGGTGTGTAAGGTTGGCTGAAATAGGGTTAAATATTTGAACTCCAAAGGAGAGTGGTTGAAGGGCTGTTTGCATGATTATATTCCAAATGCATATAGACATCACACATGGTGCAAAGCTGAGGAAACACAGGGCACTTCCTCAGCTGTTTGTATATCGGAGGATCAGCCTGGGGAAAAACATGATAACCATGTGCAAAAAAAGAGAGTGGTATTCTACTTAGGCACAATGGTGATGTCACACCCGTAGAATGTGGTGTGTATAAGGAAAGGGGAGAAAAACCCATCTTCTATGCATATTCCAGACCAGAATGTAACTTGTGTTTTGGCTTCCGCCTCCTGATTGTTAAGAAATGCAAGGCATCTTGTACACACAGGCATACACCTGATATTAAAAGAATGGCTTTCAAAAATGAATTTGCATACTTGAAATATGAATGACATTTCCAAGGTAGAGAACAGAGGTGAAATCAGAGTTGTCAAGAGCTTCACTGATTTTATTGTATCAACAAGTTTAAAGTATTTCCTGTGCTGTAAATAAGAATTACACTCTAATTAAAACCACATGGGTTTGAGGGTTAGAAGAGAGAGAGAGAGAGGAGAAATCAGAGTGGCAGTACTTCTAGCATTATAATTCCACCACATTGTAACATACAAAAGAAAGCGAGGAGGATCTAGCAGCACCTTTATGTAGTCTGAGCTGTGTAAATTCCATTCCCCTTCTTCAGATGCTCAATATATACGGTTGTCTTTTTGGAAACTGCTACAGTAGGAGGCACCTTGTTCAATAGGAGCCTTGAGTGACTAGGATGAAATGTTACGAGTCATTGCAAGAAGACCATTTTGCCAACCACCTCCTTCCCAAGAACCAATGTGCCTGGCTTGGGCTTCTCTGAGGGTGAGAAGAACATTCAATTGAGCTCTTCTAGATGGCAGAGGAATGGGTCTTCTGCCACTGGGTGAAGTTTTCTTTCTGGTCCACCTCACCACTAGAAATACTGGCCACCAGTACTGTCAGACTTAATCTGTGCTGGTTGGTTATGCATTTAATATAGTACCAACACTTACTTTGGCACAACTTTAGGCAGTTTTGGCATGCGACCAGTTTCATCTGGAAGAGAAAAGGGACAAGTCTCCCTTAAATAATTGATTAGAGTTTTCTTTATGGCACCTTGTGGGTGAAGTAAAAGGGAATCATGCCAAGTTCAGGCTTAGGAGACCCCAGCCTCACTCCCAGGTGGCAGGAAACATGCAATGGCTTCTCTCCATGTAGCACCTCAGTACTGTCATCCCAGATATTTCCCAGCCATGCAGTTGAGTATTTGACTTACATTGGCTGGCACTCCGGTCAGCCAGTGTTTGGATCTGGATATGTGCTAGTGCCAACCTCTGAAGGTGTAACTTGATGCCTCTCCTGGCAAAAGTTGGTTCTTTGTGTGTTCTTTAGGGAAGCTGTGATTTGTCATTGATTCAAAATTCATTTCTCTGCTATACATATTTTTTACTTCATGTATATTTTAATCTTTGTTACTAAAATATAGAATAAGGCCTCAGAATTTTGAATTTTGGACTTACTCTGAGAATATAAAATATGAAATCTTGTAATACTACTGATGTTTTGAACTGAGAATACTCAGATGACTGAAAATGTCCAGCTCTTTCACCCAATATCACTTTATTTGAGCAGGAGATAAACTGCATAGTTTTCAGCTTCTCCAATATCATCTTTTTTATGCAGAAGTTTAATTCTCATAAGTGTTCTAATGAGTGAGAATCTCCTTAAAAGTTCTTCACTATTGATGATGTTGAAGCTAAAGTGTGGTGTCCTAGCACTGGAAAACAAGGATGCTTCTGTATGATAGAATTAATGAAGTTTGACACCACTATCACTGTCATGGCTCAGTGCTATGGAATCCTGGGATTTGTAGTTCAGTGAGGCACCAATATCATTTGGCACAGAAAGCTGATGACTTTGTAAAACTACAGCTCCCATGATTCCATAGCATTGAGCCATGGCAGTAAAAGAGGTGTCAATCTACAGCAGGCAAGGGCAAAGTTTTTGCCTTGGGGCTGCATTGTGGGCTCATCCAGGTGGACCGCGCCAGGAAGGAGGGTGGCTGGGCACATGCTGGATGGGACAGGCCCAGGAGGGGAGGACCTGGGAGAGGGCAGGGCTGGGAAAGGGTGGGGCAGGGTGCGAGTCATCCACAAGTTGTCCTCCTGGCATAAGGATAGAGCTGTTCGCCCCATCCTTATGCTGGGTGGCCCTTTCAGCAGTATGCTAGGAGGAGGGTAAGACACGTGGTGGCTGAGAGCATGCCACAGTGCCTTCCTCCCCTGTTCTTTCTGCATTAAGATGTGGTGGGCAGCCGCATGCTCATGCCGAGAAGACAGAGAAAATGAAGTCCTGAGGTAAGTGCCCGGGGGCTGCATCTGGCCCTCAGACCTTAATTTGCCCACGTCTGATCTACAGTGTAGAGGCACCCTTAATCTTTAATTTTGGATGTTACAGCAATACCTATCAATTTAAGAATGGATATTTTATGCTTTGCCAGTAAGGTTGTCAGCTCTTGAAAGTCACAATTCTGAGAGAGCAAGGGGTTTGTAATCAAAACAGAGCTTGGAAAGTTTCTTCTAAAAGGTTTCAGCAAATATTCTGAATACCTCTTGCAAGGTGGCATGCAGAGAAAATTTGTTAAAACAATACAATATATAAAACAATTGTAATCCCAACTGCAGTAGATCTACTGATTCAATAGGATTTCCACATATTTCACTTGACTGTTTTATCTAGTGAATCAGTGGGTTTGCTCCAGTTGGGGCTACCGAACTAGAAAATTACTGTAAATGCCTTTGTCTTTGTGAAGCAGAAATGAAAGGCACCCTATAGACATTGTGAGAAACCAATGGGAAATATTTACTTTTTGTGCAAAAGCTGGCAATATTTTTCACAATCTTTCAACTTCCTCATTGACTTTAGATGTGAATTTATTGTTAAAAAATGCAAATGAAGAACTAATTTGTGGTGAATGATACAGGCTTGAACTATTCTTTAAAATAAACTGAATCTAATGATGGGGCAATGAATGGTGGAAACTAGTGGACCTCTAAAATATGTGAGATGGAACAAGGAAGGGAGGGGGATTGTCTTTAAAGTAATTGATGTAATAGCAACTGATGTATTAATTAATAGTTAGTGAAGAGGAATGTAGCAGAGCATTGCTGTTCATTTAATTGTAGTGCCTTGGGGCAATAGTCACAGACCAAAGCTTCATTGTCTTGCAGTGTTCTCCAGCATCACCGAATGAAAGAGATGGGACATGACCCCAAACATTTGCAGACAATCTGCAAGGGAAAACAGATGACACAGCAGGCAGACAGAAGAAAATTGGGAAACAGTGAAACATTAATAATATGGAGTAAAACAGCTGCATAGGAATAGTATATTGTTCATTAAGAACCAAGGGAGTGTTTGGTGAGCAGAAGGTAATTATACTAATCTTCATTTAAAAAAGTTCTCTATATAAGGATATGTATGTGGTGTGGGTGAGGCATCACTTGGTAAATATACAAAGAACACATATTCCTGAGCACTTTATTCATGATATATAGCATGACACCTGTATCTCTGAGGCTATTTTCCACAATTGTATTTATTCACATCTGACAAAATATGTCCTCTAGACATTTTCTAGGTCCTCTAGTGCGGCTATGTGGTATTTTTGGGCCCCGAAGCCCTTCACTGTAGCAGGATTCACTATTATACAAGGTTTCATGTATCCACACAAAGTCTGGGAATGTATCCCTTGTGGATATGAGGGTTATACTGTATAATATATACTGCTCATCTTTAATTCATGAATGATAATCTGTGGGAATCTGTGCCTTCCTACCATTTCTTTTACCACAAAGAAATTCATCTGAATAACTGCATTCAGCAAACCAGACTTATTATTCTAAATACATCACACTCAAAAAATGTATATGTGAAGCTATCTAGTTACCTATACAAGAGACAAATGTTTTGTTACTAGTCTCCCAGGACAATTCTATGCATTGTGAATAAAACACGACACATTGTAAATTGCACTGGCTTTACATGATTGATCTGATCATACTAGATTCCAGTTTATATTACAATCAGGTTCCCTTTGTAAGTCAGTAGTTTGAGTCATATGGCAATGCTTTAGCATACCTTATTTATCTAATAGTCTCCTTTTAGGAGCTTGAAACAATGATACCTTATTTTTTTATCTTCAGTGAAAATACCTAACCACAACTTGCAATGATCTTCAAATCCTTTCCTCTACACAGAGTAAAAAAGCAATTACACAAACAAGGCAATTGTGCTTGGCCCAAGATGGATTTAGATGTCTGGTTTTCTTTCCTGCTGATATTTGCACAGTGGAATCTGTGGACTAGGGTTGTCTGAAAGGGTGCAACATCTGTTGGAATATGATGCCTTTACCAAGCTGTAAAAAGCTTGCTTCTTGGAAGTGCAGGAGAATCAAAACAGGCTCACCTTAGTCCAGAAGAGTGGCAGTTTAGAAGTTTCTAATAACAAGCAGAGGAAGGAAGATGCTGCTGCTGAGAAGGGACAACCTGAAACACTTTCCTGAATGAAAATGTAACAAACAACCAATGTGGTCGTTAATCCTTTTAAGTTTGAGGCTACAGGGAGCTATGATGGGTATCTAAGATGGTAGTTGACAGCCTGCATCTCTGTCTTGTCTAGAGAACCTGTAGGCAGTCCTCAACTCCATCAGACCTAGTCTGTCCTGTGATGAGTGTAGTGGATCATTCACATCTGTAGGATTAAAGATTCACCATCTCTAGGATAAGGATTAGCAAAAGTGGTAGGAGAAGAAAGACAATAGGAGAGAGGTTGCCTTCATGTCCTGCTTGTAAGCTTCCCAGAATCACTTTACCAACCTTATGGCCAAAGGATGCTCACCTAAATGTAGCTTTGAAGTAATTCAACAGGTCTCTTCTTTTCTTCCTGTATCCTTAAACTCAAAGTGAGCTCCTATGCATAAAATTACTGTCATGTTTATGCAAACTAAATTGAAAATGAAAATCATCCTTTACTTTTGAAAGATACCAAAAGAGTAGTGCATATTAAATAATTTAGGTTTGCTAAATGATCTGAAAGCCTGAAACATGAGTTAATATAAACAAAGAAATCATGGACTCAGTTTCTCAGTGCTAAATTAGCTAAATGAGTCCCCAAGGGGAGATAGGGCAAGATATAAATAAAACGTTGTTGTTGTTGTTGTTGTTGTTGTTGTTATTTGTTGTTGTTGTTATTATTATTATTTATCCCATTTGTTCAGTAGATCTAGAATCATAGTTGGAAGAGGCCACAAGGGCAATTCTGTCCAACCCCATGCCATGCAGAAACGCACAGTCAATCCTCATTAGGATTAGCCATTAATTTAGGTTGTGTACCCCTATGTTATGGAATTTAAAAATCTGAATGCATCTAGACATAAACCCAGTTTGGGTCCCATTACAACAACTAAATTTATATAAGTGAAATTTACTGTTCAATAGTTGATTGAGTGGATCTAATCTAATTGGGATTAAGAAAATATTCGTTGTTTCTAATGCTGTTACAACAATAACAAACTACTGTTGATTAAAGAAGTGCTTTACATTTCTGGTATGAAGCATGTTGGAAGTTTGTTGACTCCCAGGATGAACTTGAAAAATTATAAAGTGAACCTGCATTAGTTCATTCACAGCCAGGTAACTCAAGTATCTTCTCTAATTCAACCCATAGAGAACTTCCTCTTTCTTACTTAAAGGAGTAATTAGGGCTTTCCTTTATGACTTTGAAATCTTAGAAGGAGATGCATGATGGATATCACTGAACATACTTGAACTTTTTTTGGAACATTCTTTTCACATAGCATTAGTACCAGCTGCTCCTTTGGCTCTGCCTGAACACTTATGTTCTGTTGCTGTTCCTCCAAGTGTGCACATGCCAGACTTAGAGCAAGGCATCAATGCAACTACGGTGTTGAAACTGTATCGCAAACAGCATCATAAGTGGATACTTGGCAATATGTTTTTGTTTATGTGAGTGTTTGCTGAATTTCCCCTTCAAGTGATTTCTGCATCCCAGATTCATTACTGCAGAATCCTAAACATAATATAGAGAATGTGGATGTTTAAAATAAAATAAAGCTGATTTAATTTAACTAAATGATATTTATATTTTTAAAAGACATACTAGAGTGTCACTATCTTTTTTTCAATAACAACCATTTGGTACATCCTCTTTTCTTTCAAAATCTTTCTCCTTTGTGAAACCCTTGCATTTACCACTTAAGCCTGATCTCAATTTCCAACTATAGGAATGTAGACATATGCATGTTTGTGGTTTTTTGCATTTATTCGCTACTATCCTTTTCCCTTATCTTCCTCTTTCAATTACCATACAAGTAGAAATCTTTTTTATCATCGATTACTACTATCATGATTTTTATACATGTTGGGAATTGCATTACAGGTCAAGCATACTTACAGGAATATAGGATTTCAGAAAAGAATCAAAGCTTCCAAATGCCCTAGAAAGCTAAATATAGAACTAAGCCTACCATTATGAAAAACGAGATGGCTGTTTTAGGCAGTTCATTTTGGTGGTCATAAAAAGGAAGCAGATTTTTAAAATGTTATTATTGTTGAACTGTTCTCCTAGGGAAATATACTTGTGGGATTTTCTGGCTCGGGTGTTGAAACAACTTGGCCAGCTTCAGACACTACGTAGCTTGTGTTGGGAAGTGCCATTTGTTAATCTGCTTCAGACAACAATATGTCTTGGGTCAGACAGCCAATAAAAGCCTAAGTTGAATTTTCTGCCTTAAATAACATGTCATATACGTAAGCAATAAGATATTCCATGATCTTACCAATTTGCCTGCTTGTCTTTTGCCCCTTTTAGTCTTAGTTCTTCTTCTCTGTAGGTTTCCTGAAGCTGAAAAGTTTTGTCAAACATCATATAAAATTTAATGTTAAAAAATAAAGTTCTAGTACTTTTGAAAAAAATGTCCATTTTAGTTTTTTCTTCTTCTGGGAGGTAGTAGGAAGCAAATACTGGTATCTCTACTTGTCATGTGTGCTTTCAGTGGGTCAGGCTTGTATTCCGAATCCACTAAAAGGTACATCTGATACCATTTCCCAAGAAGCATTGTGCAATACATAGGGCAGAGTTGTCAAACTTGTGGTCCTCCAAGTGTTTTGGACTTCAGCTCCCAACATTCCTGGCCATTGTACAATCTGGCTAGGGCTTCTGGGAATTGGAGGCCCAAACATCTGGAGGACCACAAGTTTGACACCCCTGTACTAGGGATGTATTACATATTTAAGGAAGAACATTCAAGACATTTTGCTGCCTGAAATGGCACACTCTTGGCACACATTTATCACCTCACCTCAAAGACAGAGGATATAGAGGCCAGGTCAGGATATGATCTGTCTTTCGGCAGAGTGGCCCTATAATAGCTGCGCAATGAACTACAATTGTGCAAAATGTTCTAATTATTTACATAAAAGTTGTTTTAAAATCAATAGATTTCCCATTTCCAGAATCTTACACTCAAATTAGCACCCCTTTCTTACTAAAATGCTTCAAACTTGCATTCCCTACTTTCATGTGTATATATGTGCCTTCAAGTCGCCTGAGGAATTTCATAAAGCTTTCCTAGGCAAAGAATACTCAGAGGTAGTTTTGTCATTTCCTTCCTCTGAAATATAGCCTAACACACCTTATTTTCATTGGTGGCTTCCCATCCAAGTATTAAGTTGAACCGACTTAGCTTCCAAAATCATAAGGGATCTGTTGTCTTTAAGGTATTTCAGCACTATGTACTTGCATATACATAGACAAAATTTCATTTCCTCTTTTCAGCTAGAGTAAACTTAATATAATATTTTATTTTATTTATACTCTGCTTTATTTCCCCTGAAGGGGATGCAAAGCAGCTAAATCAATGAGATTTATATAAGTACTGACTTATTCAGAATTTGATTCAGTGGATCTACTTTCATGGTACCTAGCCAGGAACCTAGCTTTCGTTTTTCCATTTTGCAAGATTCCCACTATTCTCCTCCACACCAATGCTTACTTTCCTTTCTTCCACTTTCACTCTTGCCATCTCTTACTCATTCCATTCTGTGTTTGATAGGATTAGAATCACTTATACCAAAAACATGCATGCACATTTATGGATAAATGTAGAAGTGGTAGAAATTACTTAGCCAGCAGTTTGGAATAATAGCAATAATATGAGTCAATGAGGAAGGCAGTCCAGTGTGACATCCATAGAGAGAGGGAGAGAAGAGCAGTTGGTAAGAGTTTCAGTATTCTGGACAAGCAAGGGGGTTATGTGCAGGCTTACAGGACCATGGACAGATCAATAGGTGCAATGACTTCGTTCTAGTAGCACATTCCTGATGACAGTGCATTGTATCTTTCCTGGTCCTGACTATCTTTCCTTGGTTGCTTATCCCTTCTCCTGGTTGAGGGATGGATAACTCAAAAAGTACTAGACTCACTAGCTCTTTGTTACATTCCCTGAAATAATTCCAAGCACTAGTTTATGAGAGGTATCTGGCATGATGTATTTGAGTTCTTATGTGGATTAGATTTCAGGATACTGGAATAATAAAGCTCAAGATCTTGCTTCTGCTCCATGGATGAAGAAGAAATGGGCATGATCAGATTCCTCCCCTTTGTATAAAGCATGTTGGGTGAGCCCACCGCTTCTCCATTAACATCTTTTTTTCCTAGTTGCAAACATGGTGACATATGTCATGGATTACAGAAGACAATTTCCATCACTCCATCTAATCACATGAAAACTGTAAGACAGTTTTTCAATTTAAAAGTCTGTTATGTATTTTCAAAAATCAAAGTCTATTATGTATTTTCAAATACACCCGAAAGGCAGATTTGATTTCCTCCCCCCTGTAGACTACTCACATATTATCTTCAGTAAAAAAAAAAAAAACCCTTAAAAATGTTTCCCTGAAGATTTTCTCCATGCCAGGATTCATAGTAATTACTAGACTAGCAATCTCACTTTGAAGAAATAATTTTTCCATAGTTTTAAATGAGAAGGCCCCCGTGTCTCTTTTAGTTATCAGAGATTATATAATTCTTATGATTATTTATTTGTCAATTTTCTTCTTTTCTTAAATTATTTTTTCTGTTCTTGTCACTTTTTGTTATACTAGTACAACATTCTGCTCATTATTTGCTTTTCACTCTAAACAGTGGGTTAAATTGGTGTAGTAATATGAGGCAGTTTTGTGGTAGTTATGCTTCATTGTACTAAGTAAGATGTTAAAATGTTACTAAATCATAACTATAATTTGAATTGACTATAATTTTTAAGAAGTAAAAAAAATTATTTAAAATCCAAACTTATGGTTGGTACAGCAAAGACTGATTTCCAGTTAAAATAGAAGCTAGACAGCTTCCAGACAGATTTTTTTGGAGGGGTGGGGAGTACATGACATATTTATACAAAATGGGCATATAAGACTTTCTTAGCACATGTTTCTAATTCACTCAGAAACATAGCTTGTTCTTAACACAAGGGAAAACAATTAGTATAGGATGCACTGATGGTGAGTAGCATACCTCATATTGGGCTTTTTAGAATAACATAAAATCAGATTTCTGCTGTATAGCCATGTTAGTCTGTGTAAGCATCAATAGCTACAGAAGGACTCTCACAGTGCCTTTGAGACTTATGGAAGGAAAGAGGGTTGTAGCTTAAGTTTCTCATCAGACTTGTGTCTGATGACATAGACTGAGTCTACAAAGGCTTAAGTTCCAATGAATGGTTAGAGTGTCTGATAATTTTAGTATTTCTATTATGAACTAAGACTCGAATAACTTCAGGTCTCTCCAAGAGATTCATATGATATTAAGACTGGTACAAACCCATGGTGCAAAATAGGATTTTATTGACTGGTGATGGATTCAGTACGTTATTTCTTCTATTTATAGGGAGCCTACATAGCCTCACAATGTGTGGTTGACTGAGACCACCAGACAGGACACACCCTTCGGACAATCATGGTTTCCTTAGGGAAATATACTGTATATACTCGAGTATAAGCCTAGTTTTTCAGCCCCTTTTTAGGCCTGAAAAGGCTCCCCTCGGCTTATACTTGAGTGAGGGTCCTGGCCGGCTTCTACTCAGGTCGGCTTATACTTGAGTATAAAGGTATTCAGAGTTGGACAGTCTTATCTTATTAAAGTCTTATTATCTTAAATTACAGTTTTATATAAATATTCAAAAACATTTAACCTACTGATGCCTCAAATAATGCAATTTTATTAATATCTATTTTTATTTTTGAATTTGACCCGTAGCTGCTGCATTTCTCACCCTCGCCTTATACTCGAGTCAATAAGTTTTCCCAGTTTTTGTGGTAAATTTAGGTGCCTCGGCTTATATTCAGGTCAGCTTATACTCGAGTATATATGGTACATCTTAATTCATTTCTTAAAGTAAGATCCACAGGATCCTTATCTGTCCCTAACTTCTATAACTCCCTAGGTTTCTGTTCTTGTTCTTGAAATATTCAGTCCTACTCAAGGAGGCATATAGGATAGAAGGGGTGAATTACTCCACTCTGTGCATCAAAAAACATAATCTCTCTAGCAAATGGGCAAAATTTTCATATTATTCCCTGAGGTGATATACCAATTTAGCTAAAATGTTTGGCTGTTCTTATTTGGTGATGTCTATTGTGGCTATATGCCTTCAAGTTGATTCCAACTTGTGGTGCATCTCTCATAAGGTTTTCTTGGAGAGATTTTTTCAGAGGATTTGCTGTTTCCCCCTCCTGAGGATAAGAGAACATGACTTTCCCAAGGTCACCTAGTAAGACTTTAAAATATATATCTGGGCTAGGAACCTCTTGGTGTGTGTGATGTAACTATGAGTTATGTGAGCACAGTGGTTCTCAACCTGTGGGTTCCCAGATGTTTTGGCCTACAACTCCCAGCTGTTAGGATTTCTGGGAGTTGAAGGCCAAAACATCTATGGACCCACAGGTTGAGAACCACTGTGCTAGCATTAAGCACTGTTTTTATATTGCATAAAGGGGTATCCAGTACCTTGTTGCTCAACAGTTTCTTGCATGACTCCCATACGGTTACCAGTACAGATCTACTTTCCATTCAAATGGTCATTGATTAGGAAGGGGGTGGTGCTGGCCAAGAGAGGTCTGTTATCCATCTGGGAGCCATTGATTCCCTGAATGACAACGTAAGTAGAACATGACCTATTACCTTTAAAGAGGCTTACTCTCCTAAATTTAAGCAATACTAAACAAAAGCAGCACTTTGAAAGGTGCTTCAACTATTTCCAATGGTGATTATAAATGTCCTACCTGTCTGCACCAGTATACCATTTTTACACTTTGAAAAATTCAGTAAGAAGGTCATGCATTCAGATGAACGCGTAATCTTTTTGTAGTAAACATACAGCTAAGTTTTAGAAACCAATTAGAACCAGATATATTATTCAGTAATAGTAAAACTATTGTTGGAAAAATAACTGAAATGTTTGTGGACAAAGCTGAATAGTGAATGCAAACACTGATTTGCAGTTAATTAATAGACAAAATGTCCACATTAGCAATATGAATTATTCATCATAAACAATTTGGCTATTCATGGCATGAGACTAAAGATCTGCCGTTTGTATTAACTTGAATCTTCTGATCTAGAAAGACATCTGTTTTACCGTGGTAGTGTTTTCTCCATGGACTTGGGTTCATAGTCCAAGCCGGCACAGAGCTAGACATTCATATTTGCCTCATTTGAGATTGGATTGTCACCCCAAAGAGGATCAGGGGTTGACACAATCAGGCACCTTTTGAAAGCCCAGGAACTCCAAAGGGGCTCATTGCTAATCCTGCTAATCTGGACCTCTGCGCCTCTTATTACATCAGAGCTGTAGCATAGTACAGGCTTTTGCCAACATAAATGTAAAGCACTGGACCTTGGAAGATCTAACATATTAAACATGGAAAGGAGATGAATAGATGCTCTCATAAGTGCTATAGCCATGTAGCCATGTTCAGGGGAGGAAACTAATAATAAGCAGCAGTAAGTAATCCCCAAATAGTGGTAGGGGAAATATTACCAACTGTCCCAAGTGAAAAACCAGGTTGGCAACAACTGACTGTACATTTATTATTATTTTTTAAAAAGCTTTTCTGCCAAGCAGAGCGTACAAAGCTTTATTTATTTATTTATTTATTTACATCACTTTTACCCCGCCTTTCTCCCCGAGGGGACTCAAGGTGGCTTACAATAAATAGGCAAAAATTCAATGCCTAAAAACAATGTACAAAACAACAATTCATATAAGACAATGTAGAAAACAACAATTCATATAAAAACAGATACCATTACAAAATAAAATCACATTATATAAAATTTTAGACATGTCTAAAATTAGAATCTGTTCATCCAGAATCCTCAATAAGTCTTCGTACAGGTCATGTAAAGTCCATGTTCTCATTCATTAAAAGCTTGCGTGCACAACCATGTTTTTAAGGCTTTCCTGAAGCCTAGGAGAGTTGGTATCTGCCGTATGTTGCTGTTTGCTGTTTGTGTTTGCATTTTAAAGGTGCAAACAGTTGGTGCTCCACAATTGCAAGTTTGACTTTTCCAGATTTGAGTATTTGTGGATTTGATTAAAATTTTCTCTCTAGGAATGTTTTAATTTTTAAGGCAACGTAAATTCACCCAATTAGAAAAAACAGACACTACAAGTGAACACACCGATACTAAAATAAGCTCAGAATTCTCCCTCTCCATAGCTTTTCCCTACCCCATGTATCCAGAGCCATAGCCAGAAAAAATTTTCGGGAGGGGTTTTGAAAATTTCGGGGGGGGGGGTGTTGAACCCCTAGCACCCCCTCCCCCGGCTACAGACCTGTCAATATCTGCTTGAGATAGTGCCTGGAGGGACTCTTAATGTTTTGTGTCTCATAGACTTAGCATGGAGATTTGGTTAACCAGTTAAAATTCATGAGTAAACCAGGTTTTTTTTAACCTGAAATTTGGGGGGGGGGGGGTGGTTTGAACCCCTAACCCCCCCCCCCTCGCTACAGGCCTGCCTGTATCCCCTTCCTTTAGAACACTTCTCTAGGAATCTCGAGATCTTTCATTGTTATTCTGTAGTCAACATCTGGCAGAGGTTGATCACAGAGTTGTGCTGGAAGAGATTCCTTGAAGTGTGTACCCCCAGGTTTTTCAAGATAGAACATTTTAGCATTTGCATTTATTCCACCTTCACAGGGGTCCTGGGCCCCAACTCTAGCAAAATCGAAAACAATTTTGGTCAGTTAAGAGAAATAAAAACTATAGGCATAATATAGTTTTGACTATTCACAGAAAATTCTGCAAGGATAGATCCAACCTGAATTACCTTGGTTTTGAAGTGCTTCATATAATTGCCAATGTAGCTTCCTAATGTAGCTTTGAGATCTCTACTGAAGGTATTACATTCTAAGCTGACTCTCATGAGACATAAGACCTCATCAGATGGGGTTAATGTAGCATCCTAGGACACCTCGTCTAATGGATGGAGCCCGACATTGGACATCACACGACATTGTGTGACATCCGGCAGAGGCCTCACTCACAATTGGGGTGAAAGCGTTGTTGGATGTTTTCCCCCAACATGGGAGGTTCCCCGTGTTGTTCTGGCTCAAATGCAGCCAGCTTGGTGCCTCTCTGCGAGGGCAGCACTTTCCCCTTGTGATGGGGAAAGTGTCATGGAGAGGGAGCTGCTCTTGGGATGACAGATTCTCCCCGCAGCTCCCTCTTTTCTCGCAGAAGCTTTCTGATGAGGTTATAAGAAGTACTTCCACTAGCCTTTCATTAGTAATGGACTAAATGAGAGTGAACAAATTGATACTATATACACAAGACAGTGCTCCTGGGCAGATGAAAGGCAGATCATTTCTATGTCTAAAACAACTGTTGGTGCAATTTCCCATTTAGAATAGCAAGATCCAAGCAGTAATGAAACAAACAAAAAACACTGAAGGAAAATGTGTACTGTTAATAATTTTCAGAACAGACCTACTGTTATGTTATTATGGTCTCTGCTGCTGCAAAAATGCCCCACAGTGAAGGGCCATTGTCTGTACCACGACACCAACACCAGAACATGTCACACAATATTGCAGATATTTCCCAAATAGAACAATGGTTCCATATTGTCATTTAAAAATTGTCCAAATGACAATTTCATAGAATGCACACGTTGTAAATCCAGTTCTTTGTAGACTTTGCAAAAAAGAAAGAAAGAAAGAAAGAAAGAAAGAAAGAAAGAATAATGCTAAAAGGATTAAATTGCTTTTTTCTGATGCATAAGGGCTAAAGGTAACTTTCCAAGATCAGCAGAAGAGGTTAGAAAGCTATTTGTAGTGAATCTGTGTAGGTCATTTCTGTTATTTCCTGGAACCATCATTCAGTTAGTAGTGTTAGAAACATCTAATCAGGAAGTGTGGATATTCCTGCTCAATTAATTGTAACATACATAAATAAGCTATTGAATACCATAATCATTTTATTTGACTGTATTGCCAATGTGTCATGCTTGATGCATAAGGTGCACCAAACAGAAGTCTGAAGCTTGTTTTGACTTAAATTGAAATTGATTATGCAGTTAGATATTTCTCCCTATCAACTGCTGACATTTCCCTGTCCAGGCATTCAAAGAGGCCAGAAGCAGCACCACAGCAGAGAAAGCAGAGGTGATCTGTGCTTTTTTTCCCCTCCTGGTATGAACTAAGGTCAATGCAGGTTTTCTGGACTGATTTTTTGGTTACATTTTCTAGACTTATACATGAGTTTATAGGGTATATCTAGGGAACAAAGGTTGGAAGCCAGTGATTTAGAGAGAATTGGAACTGTTTTATAGGTGAGGGCAACCCATATTGTCCTCAGCTACAGCATAGCATACTGTCACGATGCCAGGGTTCTGCCGGTACGCAGGCAGAGGTGAACCAAACAAACACCCAGCTTGTGTCAAACTGTTTAATTAAAGCAGAACTTACTGTCTGGGTGTTTTCAAAGTCCCAATGTAAAACATAAAGATAGCACACAGCCACAGAATCAAAACAAAACTGATAGCAAATGCCAATGCAAGTACAGGAAGACACCATAGTCCAAAAAAGGTCCAGTCCAATAGTCAAACACCAAGAATTCAATGAGTAAAGTCCAAGGATCAAGAGTCTATACTGTAGTCAATTGCCAGTCCAGAGGCTCCAGATTTCAGGGTTTTAAGAGTTCAGGAAACAGAATCAGGATACAAAAAATCCATAAACCTGGGAGGAGGGGGGGGGGGCGGGATGCAGCAGCATCCACAGCCAAAGTAAAACAAATACTTTTCTCCCAAAGATCATTCTCCAGGCTAGCTCCTTATATCCAGTACAACCTAGCTGCAACCTGTCTCTTTACTTGCTTTTACCTGTAACTCCTACTTACAGATTACTCAGCCCTGTAGAACTAAAACTTACATTAATCTCTTCCATCACCAACTGCTAGGCCTGATATCCCCAACTACCATCAACTGCAGAACATGATACATGGCACATACCATGTCTATTAAAATACAAATTCCATGAAAACCCTTTGGAATCTTTTAAATGTGTATATTCCTGTCCTGTTTCTTCCCAAATGAAAGCTCACCTTTTTGTAGGAGCTATATACAGTTAGGTGATTTTCATGGGATGGAATTAGTAACATCACTATCAGGTGTAGGCCACATACATATATTTGACTTTATAGGTGAAAATAAAAACCATAGAAGATTTTAAGGCAGAAAGTATAGATTGGTTTGCTGGTCAGGTTTTACTCTTGCAATGCCATCTTGGAAAAAAATGTTTTGATATCACTTTACCAAAGGAAAATGGCGCCTTCTTGCCTCATATAAGAACATATATGTTCAGAAGTTCTTGGAAAGCCCACCCATATAGTTTGGTCACAGTGAACAAGCTCTATGGAGCTATTTCATAATAATGCCATAACATAAGGAAAGAAATGTGCTTTCCAATACATATTCTCCATTCATTCCAGAATTTAAATACAAATAATAATTTTGTAAGCATTCCTTTCCTCCCACTCCCACACAAATAAGTAATGGCTGAAAAATAACCATTTATAACATCTTGCAACAACCGTTCTTTTTCAACAAGTCAACAGTGGAGCTCAATGTATTCTTGTTCAATAAAAACTTTAATCAAACATGGTATTTACTGCTTTTAAACTTAAACGTGATGGATTGCCTGAGTATGTTCAGTTTGTTTAATGTAATTAAGATTGCATGGTTTAATGTATGTGTTTTAAACTCTAACATTCCAAAAGTCACAGGACGGCCTTTGTATGAAAGCTGTTTGTCTCAAATAAATGGCCATTGTGCTTTAAAAACCTGTTTTCCACTGTCATTTCTGAACGTCTCTTCAATGTGAGATAAATGACTAATACAAGTACCGAATGGGAATTGGAGGCCTGTTTATTCTCAAGGAGCCTTAAAGCTCATGAAGCTTTGTCTGTTGTAGCCCAAATTGGTTTTTTTTAAAATGTAAGGAACCAAATAAAGAAAGCATAGTTCTCGGGGCTGACATCATACACTAATATCTACCAGACAACTCAAGAGCTCTCATGATGTGTGTGTGATGCATTTTCTCTCTTTTCCCGCTTCCATAGACATACAAAGATTCCAAATGATAAATCCTTCATACGTATTTTGGAAATGTTTTGAGCAAAGAAGGATATGTCACTCAACTTTCTTATTTTCTTCCTTTTTTGACTACTGAAATTCTAAAAAATACAGAGCATATTCTCGTGAGACTTGGAATTCACTGCATTTGGTAGCACTCAGTGGGAAAGATTAAAAAACAAGCAGTGAGAGTAGTGGGGAATGAGAAATCTACGGTTGCTGTGTCCACACTTTGTTATTTCAACCAAATCTCCAACTGGGCCTTTCTCAACAGGTGCCACCCAAATGTGCTGGATGAAAGCTTCGGCCCTTTCATTGACTCAGGGATCTACTGCTGCTTCCCAGTATATGCTGCCTGAAACGGTTGCCTCACTTTACCTCATGGTTGAGCCAGGCAGCAGGCTGGGAAGTCTGTCGTATTTGATGTGGCTTATGAGGTGAAGTAAAGAATCAAAAAGTCAGAATGTTCCATATTTAAAACATAGATCTTTGATTTGTAATTTAGGGTTTTGTTTATACAGTATTACATCTTCCATACTGCATATTGAGAGTCTAGATCTAAAATGATAGCTAGAACATGGAAACATTACTCTTTGAACTAAAACTTCCATAAACCCTAAAAAAATTAGTATAGCCAGTGGCCATACTGGTGAGGGAATTCCACAAACTGTAATAATAATAATAATAATAATAATAATAATCATCATCATCATCATCATCATCATCATTTATACCCCACTGCATCTCCCCAAGGGACTCAGGGTGGCTCACAACATGAATAAATACAGTAAAATACACAAAAAATAAAATAACAAATAATAACACATCAAATCAATAGAAAAAGAAACAAGATAAGAAAAACACAAGTAACCAACATTAACAATAAAAATTACAAAACATCAGTTAAAACACTGTCATTCCTATGAGGTCCACATTAAAGTGCTGACTAAGCATCGCCAAAAGCCTGTTTAAACAGCCATGTCTTCAAATCTCTCCTAAATGTCGTAAGGGTGGGTGTAATTCATAATTAATACATTTTTTGTAATACAAAAAGGTCACTTCTCATTTTTTTATTATCATGACTGTATCTCTAACACATCTTACATGTTATTCATATTAAGACATTCAATAAAATTAGACTATTTTAGCTTTTTTTGTGTGTGTCAGGAGCAGCTTGAGTCGCTTTTGGAGTGAGAGAATTGGCCGTCTGCAAGGACGTTGCACAGGGGACTCCCAGATGTTTTTGATGTTTTTACCATCCTTGTGGGAGGCTTCTCTCATGTCCCCGCATGGAGCTGGAGCTGATAGAGGGAGCTCATCCGCGCTCTCCCCGGGTGGGATTCGAACCTGGCAGCTTTCAGGTCAGCAACCCAACCTTCAAGTCACAAGGCTTTAGTCCACTACGCCACCAGGAGCGTATTTTAGATTATTCAAATTGACTTAATTACATTAATGTTATCTTTGCTAAATATAGCATGGTATAGATACATACCCTTTCTTTCTGTTTAATTGCAAGGTATTAATTTTTCTCTTTTGAAAGAGCAAGCAATTTTGAATTGGAAAACTCCATGGGAGCAATTGGAATTGCTGCTGTGATTAAAGAAGTAATATCCCTCAAAAATGGTCTGAGGCCTGATCATACCTAAATCATATTTATTATGGTCCTGAGTGAGATTATAGTATGTTATGCATGACGTTCTAAACTCCATCTTTCCTGGCTATTTATTTAAGCTAGTGTTTCTTAGACTTTGGTCTCTAGTTGTTTTTGGATCTCAGTTCCCAGAACCCCTGATGATTGGCCAAGGCAGCTGAGGCTTCTTGGAACTGAAGTTCAAAACACCAAAGTTTGGGAATCGCTGGCAAACCTTTTGAAAAAAGTCTTATATTAGAACACATGCACACATATAGAGCACTCCACAGACTCAAGCAAGGAAGCCAAGGCCCCAAGTCTGCAGATCTGAGCTGAGCTGTTGGTTGGTAGAGGTCTCTCACGTGTGGGGTCACCATAACTCAAAGGCAACGACAGCAATCAACAACATCATCACAGCTAAAAATTATTTGTACAACAGCTAGAAAAACTCCAAACATTTCATTTACGTACATACACAATGGTAAAACAATATAAAATATCATTAAAACACAGCACAATCTTATAGAGTTCTTTGCCACAAGAATGATAATCCAAAGGTTTGCCTGAATAAAAATTTCTTTGTCTGCTGACAGAAGAAAAGGAGAGAAGGGTCAGTCCCACCTTTCAATGACAGGCATTCCTTATTATGGGTGCAGCCATTGAGAAGGCCCTGTCCCGTGACCTCACCAACTGTACCCATAATGATGAGTGAATGCCTTGGTGTCAGACTTCAGATCCCATCATCTGAAACCACTGTGTATTCCAACAACATCTGGAAAGTCACATTTCACTCATTCTCTGGTTTAAGCAATATAAAAGACTTACACAAGCCAACAAAATCAAACTTTTTGTAATCATCAGAACTGAGAGTAGCACAGTTTAAATCAATTTTTATGCTGATTTTAAATATTTCTTTATTTTCCCCCATCATGTCAACTTTTTAAAATATGATGAATGGTACATTTCAGTGGACTACTGTAAAGTCTGCACATTTCATATCCTCTTTGTGTAACACAAGCCAACAAGTATTTTTCATCAGATATAAATTTAGGTCATTTTAATAGAATTTTTTACACTGAATTCTGATCTATGTTTATTTTTTCTCTATCATGTATAGTTTTTGCAATGAGGCTAATCGAATAATTAATGCATTTACACACTGATATCAATAGAATCTAATTGATAGCAGTGGGTAATGCATTTATTATTTGATTAGCCTCATTACAAAAACAACATATGATAGAGAAAAAATAAATACAGATCTGAATTCAGCACAAAAAAATCTATAAGAATGACCTAAAATTATATCTGATGAAGAATACTTGTTGGCTTGTGTTATTTTAGATAGACACATGAGAGAACACTGTAATGGAAAGTTATATGAAAACCATATTATTATCATTATCATTATTATTATTTATGATGATGACGAAATCATGTTCGTTTGACCTGAAGATCAATGCAATTTCTAGGAAACTGTATTTATTATTATTATTAAGATATTTATTTTTTGAGAAGAAATCAACCCAATTCCTAGGAAAACCTATTATTATTTATTATTATTATTATGAAATCATGTTAGCTTGATCCAAATAAATCAATGCAATCTATAGGAAATTGTATTTATATTATTATTATTATTATTATTATTATTATTATTATTATTATTATTATTATTAAATTATTGATTTTTTCAATCAAACAATTAATGCAATCTTTATGAAATATGGCTATGTGCCCAGGCTTTCAACGAATAAATGACAAAAATGACAAAGACGACACAGACTGACTTATGGATATAGCATGAGGTTTTTTGGATGAATGCATCTGATCATATGTTTTAAATTTATACATTGTATTTTATATTGTATTTAATAGTCTTAGCTGATTTTATGTATTGTTTGATATTGACTTTGTGTAGGCATTGAATTGTTGCCATTGTTGTAAGCTGCCCTGAGTCCCTTCGGGTGAGAAGGGCGGGATATAAATGCTGGAAATAAATAAATAAATATGGAAGTAGCAGAAAATGCCTGTCATTTTATTCTAGAGAACATAAATTAATATTGAAAAATGAGCTTAAAATAATGAGAGTGTGAGTTCAGGTCAATGGACGCAACTATCTTTATTTCTCAGCACTCTCATATCAGGCTTTTTATAAAGTACCATTCAGCATTTTAGTTTTATGATGGATTATCTTTCATCAAGATTCCAGATGAGGCTTTAAAAAGGGAGGCCATATGTTTCAGTTGCACTGTGTTATTATCAGTTGGGGGCTCAATTATTTTTTCTTTTCTTTTTTATTTCCTATTTCAGTGTTGCAAAAAGCCCAGCACATCAGTCTTAGAGTCTTATTTTACTTCTAATTGTTTCAAGAAAACCTAGATGCATTGTCCCTTTTAGTAGAGTGGAATCATTTACAGCTGGCACTATAAACCTCCTCCCTTAAGAGGGGACAGGAAAATAGGAAATGGAGCCAGCACCTCAAGTACTTCCCTGCTCCAAATCATACAAGGGTCAGACCAGGGAAAATCAGTTCAAGGGACTTATTTCCTGTGGCTCTTTTCCCTGGATCAGATCATTCACAAAAAATGTGAGAGAGTAGGGAAGACTTGCAGGTCTTTGTAGGACAGGGAGAAAAAAATCAGAATTTACTTCCTTAGGAATACTGATTTATGGGGAGTGGTAAATCCTTCAGATTCTCTAAAATCCTGAAAAACAGAAGGCAAATAGACATAGTTTATAACAGAGTGAGGAAAGTTGTTTTAAAAGATAATTACCTATTATTCGTGCTTTAGGTTGCCCACATCTGTTTTTAGTTACCACACCTGGAATCACACTGTGTCCAGTTCTGGGCATTGCAATTTAAGGCAGATGTTGATAAGCTGGAATGTGTCCAGAGGAGGGCGACTAAAATAATCATGGGTCTGGGGAACAATTAATTTTATTTATTTACCATATTTATATCCCACCTTTCTCTACCCTGAGGGGGACTCAAGGTGGCTTACAAACAAGCCCTATGAGGAGTGGCATAAAGAGCTGGGCATGTTTAGCCTGCAGAAGAGAAGGCTGAGAGGAGACATGATGAGGGCCACGTATAAATATGTGAGGGGAAGTCATAGGGAGGAGGGAGCAAGCTTGTTTTCTGCTGCCCTGGAAACTAGGACGTGGAACAATAGCTTCAAATTACAGGAAAGGAGATTCCACCTGAATATTAGGAAGAAATTCCTGACTGTTAGAGCTGTTCAGCAGTGGAACTCTCTGCCCCAGTGTGGTGGAGGCACCTTCTTTGGAGCCTTTTAAGCAGAGGCTGGATGTCCATCTGTCGGGGTGCTTTGAATTCAATTTTCCTGCTTCTTGGCAGGAGGTTGGAATGGATGGTCCGTGAGGTCTCTTCCAACTCTATGATTCTATTATTCTAGTCAGAGACAAAGAAATGGAGAAACTATTGTCAAAGTTGTATCTTTGGCATACTGACTCCACAGTCTTGGAATAAATGCAACTTTCCTTTTCGTTATTTCAATTTCACCTCATCATCAGAGCCCCCGGTGGCAGTATGGGTTAAACTCTTGTGCTGGCAGGACTGCTGACTTGAAGGTTGGGTTGCTGACCTGAAGGTTGGCGGTTTGAATCTGGGGTGAGTGTCAATGAGCTCCCTCTGTCAGCTCCAACTCCATGCGTGGACATGAAAGAAGCCTCTCACAAGGATGGTAAAACATCAAACAGCCAGGCATCCCCTAGGCAACATCCTTGCAGATGGCCAATTCTGTAACACCAGAAGTGACTTGCAGTTTCTCAAGTCACTCCTCACACACACACACACACAGAAACCTCATCACCCACAAATGAACATATTATTCTTTGTTGGGTTATAACACGAATTGTAATGTAGTTATTCATATGTTATCCTTATGAATACCATCACAATTTTAATTACAATTAAGTTACTTCAAACTGGTGATTTTTATAACTGGCTGGATAATTCTGAATATGCGTTGTACCATTTTATGTTGTATTGAACAGTTCATGTGATTTCTTTATAACTTTCATCCCAGTGAATTAATAAATATAGTCAAAGAGTATTTTAAAGGGGATGCAAGGCTAGGAAGTCACTGGGTTCTATTTAAGGATAGAGTACCAAGGATCAAGGTAGACACTTTCTCCTTATATTTTCAGTATTTTAATGAAAGCACAGATTTCTTTCACTGGCTATAAGTACCGTGTATTAAGTCAAATCAGTATGACATTTTCAAGCATTTTGCAATATGCTTACTAAATTTCAGGGAAGAAATGATGCATTGGGTTTCAATGTTTGCTTAATTGCGTGAGTTTGAAAGCTGATATATTTTATAGTCTTAAATCCTGGCTACTAACAGCATTTCAATTATAACTAAATAAAGTGGAGAGAAAAGAGATTATTAAGGTTACCAGGATAGTGAATGAAGCATGTGATGCTTCAGTGCTGTGGGAGAAATAAGATGCTGCAGGCTTTTGATCCATAAGATCTCTGGATGCTGTGCATTGCAAAAATGTATGTCCCCTGCCAGGTAATTAGGAAATTTGGTGATAGCAGTCCTACAGTGTCACACTGTACTACATGGCTTCCTATAAAATCTTTATTCTCTGTTTCAAAGGATTGCACCCAAGGCAATAAGAGAGAGTGGTATTTTCCCCTTCATGGGTTCATTTAAACTGTGCTGTATTTGATCTTTCAGTTTAAAGCATGACCAAGCTGGACATTCACTTGCGTGCACATGTGGTCTCTTTTCACTGCCTTTCTTTCAACAGGATGCACATCAAAGTGTATATTCTTTTGAAAGTGATACAGATAATGTAGGCAGTCCAGATGCCCATTTGGGTGTGCACCTAATTTAGCTGTAGTGTTTCCGATCCAGCAAATGATACATGCAGAAGAGGAGGAGAAAAGGAAGAAAGCATCTCTCCCCCTTTGTTCTGTCTCTCAGGGACAACAACAAACCAAAAAGCAACGAAGGACACAAATTGCAATACCCCAAAGCCGCATTTCCCTCTGTGGAATTGTGCTTGCTTTTCTTATTATCTCACTGAGGTACTTAATACTGCATTTGCCAGAACAGGGTGTTGGAAAAGAAGAAAGTATGTGTTTTTACGCTTTTGAAAAACTCTTGAATGACAGTGAAATGCTTAAGTGTCAAATCTAACGGGAACGCTAAAGTTGTCATCACAGTAGACTGTGGAGCTCACTGAAGCTGATGATAAGAGGATTTCATAAGCATTTATTGTTTCATTGCCTTGGTGCTGAAATAGGCCTTCAAACCAGTCATATTAAAGAAAAAAAGAGACATCAATACATAGGGAATACTGAATTTGTTAAACTTAATCAGGCTGAAAAAAGTACTGACAAGGGTGATGGAAATGATCAAGTGATTTGTGTGAGGAATCACTAGTGTGTTTGGCCTGTATAGTTTAGAAAAAAGACAAAACACAGATGCAATAGATTTTTATATAAGCAGGAATATTGTAGGTTGTTAACTGAGAATTTTCCCCTCCAAAATACTAGAACTTTGAATAACTTCTTACAATCATTGTTTGTTATATGAATAGCATTGTTGTTGTCACACCAAATGCAAAATATACCTTTATTAGGTCAATCAGTGAGCACAAAAATGACATGCTAGCTGCTGAGGCTTACTGGCTTCTTAATGCAAAAAACATAATTAATGTACAGTGAAGAAAATGACTTTGTTGACATCAGAAAAATATGCACCTATACTTCATCGCTTTTGGATATCGTAGCAGGAGTTGCAATGCAGGCAGAAAACAGAGTCCCCCCTCTCCACCTTCTCTCCAAAGTGATGTCAAGAGGACAATGGGAAAAGACAAAAAAAAAAATCATACAATTTCCATTTTCCTTTGTAGCAATAAGCTGTCTTCAGTTGAGATCTTATTTGACTATGTTCAGTAAAGCCAGAAAACCACTATTTTGGCAGAATTCAGCCCAGGCAAAGTGTAATACTATATAGACCAGTGGTTCCTAACCTGTCGGCTGTGGCCCAGCTGTGGACCACAAGAATGAAAATCTGGTCTGTCAACTTCCTTCCTCTTTATTTATTAATTTAATTTAATTATTTTATTTCCACTCCTTTCTGAATCAGCCTCCCAAATAACCAAACCAAATCTGAAGTTGACCAAGGGTAAGGTTGATTCGTAACCCCTTTGGTACTATTGTTGGAGAGTAGTCCCTGGTCAAAGTGGTCCCTGGTCAAATGGGTCCTGGTCAAAAAAGGTTGGAAATCACTGATATAGGCATACCTGGAATATGTTGCTTAAACAAGTGAAGAGGGGGATGCAGTAGCCCCCTGTCTCCCCATCATTATTTTGTTTTCATGAAAGTAGTAAGTCTGAAGAAGAGAACCCTTGAATCCATGGAGTCTCTGCCCTTGAGCAAGAATGTGGGAGGATATCTGAGATCTTGCATATGTGGAAAATGCCCATGGATAGAACGGGTCTCTGTTGCTTTCACATTAGCAAAGTGACATTAGGAGAAGCAGGACTAGTGTGTTCTCATCTTTACAAGTTTCATGTTTGGTTGGAGACTTCTATGTCAATTGTATACAAATCTGTTCTATTGCAGATTTTAAGAGCTGTCCAATTGGTGGTTGGGTATCAGCACTTTGGATAGCACTATTAAAGTCTGGAGTAAAATTGAAAGAAAATTCACTGCAATTCTGTCATGAAAGTCGGTGGCCATTGTAAAATATTTAAACAACTTCAGAATTCTTGAGTATACATCAAACTGAACCTATTATGAGGATAGAGTCTGACAGTTTGGTTAGCCCCTTTAAAGTTTCTGCAATGGTTTCACTGCTAGCAGCTACCACTATTTACTGTGTGGATAACATATTGTGATGGACCCATTATTTGTGAAGCTCAGATCTATATTGTCCTCATTTTCTTGGAAGAAATGTGAGATACCAATGTTCCAAATAAATGAATACTTTTTGGGGGAGTAAATCAGTTTATAGTTTAAAGGATGGCATAGGGTAAAATAAAACTATGCAGATATCCACTGCTAATGGATTTCAAAAAGCTACACTTGCCTCTCACTGCAGATGACTAGTTTTTCCCTGTGTTTTTTTGAAACTCTTTGGGTTTAAGCTGTTTTGGGTCCATTTGGCATGGACCACTTCAAATATAAGTATAGAAGTCCATTTATTGCAATGAAACCAAGTCAATCTGAATTGGGGTTCTTAATCTCAATTAGATTACTAATCCTCCTCAAGATTAATTACAAAACTGTTTTCTTATAACTGCTAAATCAACATAGCATGATGTAAAGTAAAATAGACAAAAGACAGAGGGAGGGAATTATAAGATATGAAGAAGAGCTGCAAGTTAATTTGGGAAAATTAACTATCTTCTGAAAATGACACATCTTTTTCAGTGAAGTCATCAACCTTTAAAAAGTTAAGATTAGCTGCAGGCTGGAGCAAAGGGGAGGATGCTTTTGGGCTATGGTACTGGAAGTATTAAACTTATTCAACTGTATTTTATAGCCAGAATAATCCAGAACCTGCTCCTTGTCATATAAGGGTACGTTTTGTCCATGCAAGACAATATCTGTGTTGTGAGTTTAGTTGAGAAAAGGTGCATGGAAGCAAAAGATTAATCACTTTTCCTGAAAAACTATCACCATGATCTGGTTTTGATCTGAGATCAGCATGGCATGTGGCTACGGTCCCATTTGCACTGAATTTTAGCCTAACTTTCAATGTTTCCGACTATCCAAAACCACAATTTTTTAAAAGGAAAATTGGATTAATTGACTCTATAATAACCTTTTGGAAATAAGGTGGAAAGAGTGCTGGGGCACAAAGCTACTTTTAGCTGCTGACTATGTCTCCTGCTATTCATTCAGGGTTTGGTGGTTGAGTATGGTATATAACTGCACTGTTGAAGACCTTGATAAATATTTCCGCTCCTGGCTGTTTACTTTATCATGCCAACCGATTACCTGAAATGTAATCCTTTGACTGGGCAACATCACATGAATTCAGTGAAGACTTAGGGCCGCTGGCACATTTCATTTCTCTTTTTGGCTGATGGAAACATTTGGCATTTCACTCTAAAGTTTTTCCTTCATCCAGTAAGGAAGTAAGCAGAGCATAATTCAGGATGCTGGTATCAGTGATAAGTGTCATGGCTTTTTGAACAGGATATAAACTCCTTTGCTTAGATTCAAATAGCATTTGAATCTCAACAGCCTGTGTATAGTCGTTTCTCTCCATTTCTCACATACTCTACTTGTTTAGTTAACCATGACAGATACTGGAAGAAAATAGCTTATTTGATCTAAGGACAAATTTATTTTACTGCCTCAACTCTGTAGAATGATAGACATGCTGTTCTAAGCAATATATACACTTGCAGCTTCAATGTTTTTGTTGTGTCACCTCTGTTCCCTTTTGTGGCTTCCTCACGTATCCACAGGATCCGTTTTGCTTGAAAGGGAAATGGAAATCACTTTCAATGTTTCTTTTCGTGAGGTCTTCAAAAGAGGCAGTGAAAAAGGTAAACAAACATAAAGGCTGAAAAATCCATACCCTTTACCTGAATGCTGTAGGAACAAAGAAAATAGCTAAGGATGTTATTCCTTATCCCAAGTATGAAAGAAAGGATTGTCAGTTCAACAAACAGGTAACACAAAAAGGGCTTATCAAATGCAAAGCGAGCAGCAGAGTGTTACTAAGGATCAGAGCTGTCAATGGATTGAATCATATCATAGTTTTTCCTGGTTACAAAATCTGGCTCCCAGAAGTGGCTGAATTATAATGCCCATCATTCCTCACTATTATGTTGGCTACAGTTGACATGCCATGTTTCGCCTCTCCCTTTATGCAAATCACTCTCTCTTTCCCTCAAAAGTATGGAGGGAGATAATACTAATGTGACTTACAAGGTTGTTAGATTAAAATGGGAAAGGGCTTGTGAAATGCTCTAAACCAGGGGTCCTCAAACGTTTTAAGCAGAGGGCGAGTTTACAGTCCCTCTGACTATTGGGAGCCTGGACTATAGTTTGAAAATGCATGAATGAATTCCTATGCACTCTGCACATATTTTATTTGTAGTGCAAAAAACATGAAAGAACAATACAATGTTTAAAATAAAGAACAATTTTAACCAACATAAACTTGCCAGTATTTTAATGGAAAGTATGGGCCTGCTTTTGGCTGATGAGCTAGTCAAGTTAATTAGGATTGTTGTTGTGTGCCTTCAAGTCATTTCAGACTTAGGGTAACCCTAAGTCTAAGGTTTAGAGAGAGGGCTGGCTAAATGGCCTTGGAGGGCCACATGCAGCCCACAAATCTTAGTGTGAGGACCCCTGCTCTAAACACTTGAAATAGTTGAACAAAGGCAATATTGTTAAAGATGACGATAAACAACATAATGTGAGGTCTTGCCAGCCAGTTGAAAAACTATTAGCACTATGTGTTTATAAAACATTTATATCCCACTCTTAAATATTTACGACCATTCAAACCTTCTCCATAACCACATTTAATCTTAAAGTACCCAGTATTTCAGTACTGAGCTAGTTCTAATTAATAGGAGAGGGCACATGGCAGCCAAATAGGTGTGGAATGGGCCCAAGATGGTGGAGGACAGCTGGCACTGCACCTATTTGTCCTCAAGGTCCATGGAAAATGTTGTCCTTTCAACCATTTTGAAAAAGATGAAGAACATCCAGGAAATTAAGGACTTGCTATGGTCCTTGAGCAGAAGAAGAATTGATCATAGAGAGTTTGAGCGAAAAGAAAAATCGTTGCATAATTGTGACTGTCATTCAATAAAGAAATTATTTGAGTTTACATAGGATCTACACACTGTTTCTTAGTGAAAAGTAGCAAGATAAATCCTGTACCTACCCACTTGATTGGGAAGTATACCCACTGAATTCACTGTAATGTATTTCCACATAAATATGCATATGATGTTGGGTAAATAAACTAGGTTGATTGATTCTCCTTCCCAACCTTTTTCTCCTAAGCACCTTTGCTCTGGCCACAAGGGGAGAGGAAGAGCAGCCAGGCATAGCTTCATTGTGTCAGGACTTAATTTCCCCAGCTCTCCTTCTTCCCAGTTTTCCCTTGTGTGTTAGGACTTGTATTGATGTTGAGCCTGGGGGCAAAGACTTGCAAATGAAGACTGGGAGCCTTTTAAACTAAAGAGTAGGTATAAAGTCTTTAAACAAACTTACAAAGAGAATTGAACTGCACATAGACCAAATGCTATTGCCAATTTGCATAGCATCAAATCATTCTTGCGATTATTCTTGTGCAAATGTTTATGGGAACCTTGAGACAAGAGATTATGGCATGTTGATGTTCCTGAAAAGAAAATTTATGTTCCCTGGGCACACAGGTATGGAATTGCTAATGTTAACTGTTATCCAAATTGATGTGTTATAACACATATGAACTCCAGACAGTTCCTGTAGCACTCAGCTCTTGAGAGCATGTAGGCATTTGCTGAGCAGCATGAGGAAGGCAATGTTTATTTGCATGGTGCATGTCTGTTCAGGATGAGCTTTCCCCAGTGATCACTCAAGCTAAATATGAAAGCAATTGCTTGTGGAATTCAGCCATTGCACTTCATTTTGGAATAACTTTCAAGCAGAGAAAAGAAATCCTGCAAAATATTACTTACTACAGCATTCCATATATCATTTCACTCTTTTGGAGCTTTGTGCCAGATTCAGATCATAGTAAGCTTCTGGAGTATTTTCCCTTTGTAGTAAGTCTCGGATATGTAGCCAACATTTTTATACTACTGGCAGAAGTCATGTCCTAACTAAATATATATGGCCATTTGAAAGGTTTATATACATATATAATAAGTATATATATTATAGATGGGATATAACTGGAATTTTAATCTGATTTTTTTCTTAGTGTTTTTATGCTCATTTGTCATACCATATGATAAATGACTTAGTGGAAGTAGGGGGGAAATCTACCTTTCAGCAAGATCCATATAAAGAATGTTGTGAGGCAATGTAATATTGCACAGATTTGCTCTTTACTTTATATTGCAGATTCACTGAAATCTCTAAGAGCTGGGAGTCTGAATTTCAGTGGCCTGGTGTGTAACATGATAGGTAAAAATGTACCAGTCTCTTTTATAACTGTAGTCCTCTTCCTTATTTTGCCATTAGGATACATATGGAAGATAGACTTAGCAAAATACTGAAACTTGATATTAAAGAGTCTGCCAGACAGGGAAGTGGGACTTTGGAAACCATTCACTTAATATTTTTCGTTCTCCAGATTTTTCTCAGTGGATTTGTGATAGCATGTAATTAGGCGTTATTACGTTTTTGATAGCAAACATGTTTCGTATGTTTAGGGCTGGGATTTTAAACTTGTTAACTGATACTGGTTCTGCTGACTTTATTTTAACTTGCTCAGAGAGAGACTCCTGCTTTCCCCAATTTAGTTTTGTCTAACTCCATGGGTTCCTACTCACTTACACCTGCACCTGAAACACTTTCTCTCAGATAGTACTCTGTTTGCAAAAGCAAAATATTTCTTATTCACAACCTTTCATGTTTTCTCTTTTTAGTTTACTTAATTGATTTACACATGACTTCTAAGTTCAATAAATAGTTCTTGGGATGTATATATTCTCTTGCCCCCAGTCCCAAGTCCTGGTGCCTACCATTGTAGGTGACACACTTATTCTCCAAACCTTTGTTTGATAATACCCCTCGTTGCTGCATTGATAGCTCTCATTCCACATGTGAACTTGACATAAAACAATCTTGTGATGATTTTGCTGAGTTAAAAAGGGCAGAAATACGTGTCAAGTACCCAGGTGCATATACTCCAGACAATATTCCAAACTTGCCTTTCTTAGTCCTTCTGTGCACAGCTTTTCATCTTCTACTGCTAATGTCTCTCAAATGCCATCAAGATTTATGCAGGATTCTTTGCACATTTGTTAAAACCCTTGTTTCTTTGTTTTTGGCTGTTAGATAAAGTGAAATTTTCTGGAGGCTTAAGGCCATTTTAAATCTGAGTCTTCAACACTATTGCAGAATGTTTTAAGGAACACTTCTGAACACCTCTTGCCAAAAAACTCTGTGATAGGCTCACCTTAGGATAACCATAGAAACAAATGAGGGCATACAAGGACAGCAAAAAGGTCCTCACCGATGGGATTTCTCACCCATTTCCTCATATGTTGGCTTCAGGCCTGTAGCGAGGGGGGGGGGGTTAGGGGTTCAACCCCCCCCCGAAATTTTTCAAGTTATAAAAAAATCTCGTTTACTCATGAATTTTAACTGGTTAACCAAATCCCCATGCTAAGTCTATGAGATGCAAAACATTAAGAGTCCCTCCAGGCACTATCTCAAGCAGATATTGACAAGTTTGTAGCGGGGAGGGGTATGTGCTAGGGGTTCAACCCCCCCCCCCCGAAATTTTTCAAGTTATAAAAAAATCTCGTTTACTCATGAATTTTAACTGGTTAACCAAATCCCCATGCTAAGTCTATGAGATGCAAAACATTAAGAGTCCCTCCAGGCACTATCTCAAGCAGATATTGACAAGTTTGTAGCGGGGAGGGGTATGTGCTAGGGGTTCAACCCCCCCCCCCGAAATTTTCAAAACCCCTCCCGAAATTTTTTTCTGGCTATGGCCCTGGTTGGCTTGCATGTATGTGGACCTCCCATATCTATTCTCACACAGAGATGGTTCAAGCAGTGGTGCATATTATAGTCAATAGGCACAATTTAGATACTCTAATGCATGCATGGGCAGACTTTGGCCCTCCAAGTGTTTTGGACTTCAACTCCCACAATTCCTAACAGCTGGTAGGAATTGTGGGAGTTGAAGTCCAAAACACCTGGAGGGCCAAAGTCTGCCCACACCTCCTCTAATGGTTTGCATTCGTATATGCCTGGACACAGTTAAGACCATCATTCAAAGTGCAGAAGAATATTATTCTGGCCATTCCGTATTGGGCATTGAGGGTGTTTTAGTCTGAAAAGTTGCTTTTCCAGGCTGTGATGCCTCTACCCTTTCTGCTGTCCTTAAGTTCTCAAGAAGCTGACTTTACCTTAGATCTCTTCATACAATGTTGTTATGTTTCTACAAGTCTACAAGTTGACTTAAAATGACCATCAGGTAAACCTTTAATACGGTTTTCTAGGCAGGATTTATTAAAAAGGCCTTTTTTTGGCTTTGCCCCCTTTCTGAGGCTGAGAACATGTAGTTTGTCCAAGGTCGCCCAGTTGGTTTCCACAACCAAGTGGGGATTTGCATCCCAGTTTCCAGAGACCAATACTAAAACCACTATACCACACCGGCTCTCATAGGCAGCAGAATCCCATATTTGTGAAGGATACATTCTTGGACTTATTGAGGATAGCAAAAACTGTAGGTAGTAGTGAAGTCTACGGAATTATTAACTTCTGGTGTGAACATACTATAAAGTTACACTGGAAGACTTAGAGCATGCCTACAAAGAGGACATCATTGTAGACATTGCTAAGTCCTCCTGTGCCATCTTCCAGTGAAATGTATCATAAGGTCATGCTGAAGGACCCAGGGCATACTTAGAGAGGACATATTTTGTCAGTTCTGGATAAATGAAACCATGGATATTGATCCCATGGATTAGTGGTTTGCCTTGTTTATATATGAGATTTCTTTGGTCAAAGTCAATGAGTTTTTGATTACTAGATGCCTAACTAGGACTACTTTTGAGAGTTTAAAAGTGTTGTGGGTGGTTTAAGAGGGCTGCTGTTGCCTTCAGCCTCTGTTGATAGGGTTGATAGTGGCTTTAAGCAGTACAGTAGCTAGGAGCTGTGATATTAATTTGTGACAATGTTGCTTTGGAGACTTAAAAAATCAGCAGGTGTATTTGGTGGGAATCATAGTTTTGGAGAGCTCAGTAGTCATCCAGAAATCCCAAGTGCTGATAACAATCCTGCTGGAGATGGAAAGGGGATAGCCATTCCTACCATAACTACCCAGATGGTATCCCAATGAAAACACGATACCTGGATTAAATAGACAGTTTTTAAAAATTTGTTCTTTGGGGCTCACAGAATGAAAGTAGTGGTCAGAGTCTAGATATTGTAGTACAAAAAGTAACATTTCGACGATCTCACTGGATGGATCATGCTAGATGGAACAATTCCTTTGGGAGTAACTGTTTTGATGTTGAGAGAGGTTTATAACCTATTTTACTAAAGCCTTTGGTTGGATAATATGTAAGAAGTCTGAGTATGTTGGGAAAGTAAAAAGAATCTAGCTTTCTTTCAAAACTGAAGTAAACTGGCTTCAAAGGCAAAGGTAATTTGAGATACCTGTAGATCTTTAAAACTCTGTTTTACATATTTTAAAAGCAGTTACCAAGGAAATAGAATGTTTTTGCTTTAATGGTACTTCAAACATTGCACAGTGAATTTAAAAACATAGTATATCAGCCTTAAAAATAAGCTCACAAAAGTTCCTAGCCTGCAATTTCTTTATTTTTTAACTAGACGGCTGGGGGATTACAAAGGATGGAGAACCTGAATATCACTGCTGCCTGCGGATGATTAAAAGAGACAGTCTTCCAATAGCAGTTTTCTTGGGTTTATACTGACTACAGAGAAGGGCCAGAGCTATATGACCCTTCTCCAATAGCTTTATTATTTATTCTCTTGTATACTGTTTGGTCAAGTTCTTTACAGGCAATTCTTGGTCCCCGGTGGGAACCAAGACATTAAAAAATAGTTTCAACAGACAACATTATTTATTATTTATTTACAACATTTATATACCGCTTTTCTCCCCCTGAGGAAACTCAAACTGTTGTCTGTTTTCCGGGCTGTAAGGCCATGTTCCAGAAGCATTCTCTCCTGACGTTCCGCCCACACCTATGGCAGACATCCTCAGAGGCTGTGAGGAACTCAAAGCGGTTTCCAACATTATACAGGCAAAATTCAATGTCGTACATACATGTGAAAACCAAAGGATAATGGCAAGACAATAACATATAACTGTAAATTAACCTAACCAAATTAAAACAAACATAAAATAACATTTAGACATAAAGCATAAATTTAAACCTCGATAATACAATAACATTTATATTAAAACCCACTGATAAACAACACAATTTTAAAACATTATTATTATTGTTATTGTTATTATTGAGCCCCGGTGGCGAAGTGCGTTAAAGCACTGAGCTGGAGACCGAAAGGTCCCAGGTTCAAACCGTGGGAGCGGCGTGAGCGGCCACTGTTAGCTCCAGCTCCTTCCAACCTAGCAGTTCGAAAACATGCCAATGTGAGTAGATTAATAGGTACCGCTCCGGTGGGAAGGTAACGGCGCTCCATGCAGTCATGCTGGCCACATGACCTTGGAGGTGTCTACGGACAACGCTGGCTCTTCGGCTTAGAAATGAAGATGAGCACCAACCCCCAGAGTCGGTCACGACTGGACTTAACGTCAGGGGAAACCTTTACCTTTACTGTTATTATTATTATCCCAGTTTTATCTCAAAACAATTAAAAAACAATGCAGTTTAACATCTCTAGCATATAAATATTAAAATAAGATTACACATAAAAATAGGTTACAATAATTTAAAATATTAAAAAGTTAAATTAGTTTAAATACTGTACTGCACCTTTCTGGCTCATTCTTAACAATGTTTTTCTATTAAAGCCTGCCTGAATAAAACGGCTTTATCTTGCTACTATAAGGACAGTAGGGATGGTGCCATTCTGGCTTTCCTAGGCAGGGAGTTTCAGAGTCTAGGAGCAGCCACCAAAAAGACTCTCTCTTGGGTCCCCACCACCTGTACTTGCAATTGTGGTGCCACTGAGAGAGGGGTCTCTCCTGATGTTCTCAGGGCCTGGGCAGGTTTGCACAGGGAGATGCAATCTGAGCCATATAGGGCTTTATTGACCATAATCAGCCCTTTGAATTGTGCCCAGAAACAAACAGCCAGCCAATGAAGCTGTCACAACAGGAAAGTTGTGTGCTCCCTATAACCAGCTCTAGTTAGCAACTTGGCTGCAGCTCTTTGGACCAGTTGAAGCTCGTGAACATTCTTCAAAGGCAGCCCTGGGTACAATGTGTTTCAGTCATTCAAATGGGATAGAAGCAAGGTATATACCACCATGGCCAGATCCAGCATCACAAGAATATGTATGCAGTTGGCACACAGGTTTTAAATCACTTCCCTTTCCCTTTCAGCAATCACAGGAGTTGTAGTTTTACAAGAACTGAAGCTTTCTCTGCCAAAGAGTGCTGGTGCTTCATCAAACTTCAGCTCCCATGATTCCATGACTTTGAGACATGACGGTTAAAGTGGCATCAAACTGCTTTAATTCTACATTGTAGATGCACCTTGAACCAACCTTCTCAAACTTGGTAGCTTCTAGATCAATAACTTACACAGAAATCTATAAATTAAGTGTAAATACAAGGTTGTCCTGTAATACAGGATAGAATAATAATTACAAACTGATTATTATTTATAATTCAAGAAACGTAGGGAATAAACACATTAGGACTGTTTTACAACAATGTACCAAACATTATATTCATATTTGAATGTTTTCCAGAGTAATTGATAAGTTCTTCCATAAACCGTGGTCAACACTTTAAATAGATTCAGTATTGTCCCATGCAAGTAAAAAGTCTTAGGAATGCGTGATCAGGAAAACTACAAGGGTTCCCGGGTGTTTATAATCCTTGTTTCAGGAGTATCCCCTCTTCAGGTTTCTTTTGAAGGTTTCTTGAAGATATGTTCGTAACCTTCTCTTCCAAAGCTTTATAAACTAAATTTTAAAGAGAAAACATAATAGATATGCTGTTGCCAGCACCCAGTAACAATAAACAATTCATAATGATTTTGTTATAAATTATTAAACAAAAGAAAAACACTTACTTCCACTTTAGGAGTTTGTGGCTCTGCTGCAAACTTTCACTATAAGACAATACTCAATCTATTTAAAGTGTTGACCACCGTTTATGGAAAAACTTATCAGTTACTTTGGAAAACATTCAAGATGAATATAATGTTTAGTACATTACTGTAAAACAGCCCTAATGTGTTTGTTCCCTACGTTTCTTGAATTTTGAATAATAATCAGTTTGTAGCTTCTAGATCAGACATGGGCAAACTTTGGCCCTCGAGGTGTTTGAACTTTAACTCACAGAAATTCCAGCTAGCTTACCAGCTGTTAGGAATTGTGGGAGTTGAAGTCCAAAACACCTGTAGATCCAAAGTTTGCCCATGTCCGTTCTAGATGCAGTGACCTATAACACCACCATCCAAAAATCATTCAGAAAACATCAGCCTTATCTCAAAATTGGAAAATCAACTAAAGAAATATCTACCGAATGTAATCATAGGGAAATTGCTATATTTTTTATATGGGAAGCTAGATGAAGTAAGGCTCCCACTTTCTGAGATCGAATTTATCTAGAGCAGAGTTTCTCAAACAGTGCTCCTCCAGATGTTTTGGACTTTAGCTCCCACAATTCCTAACAGCTGGTAAACTGGCTGGGATTTCTGGGAGCTGAAGTCCAAAACACCTGGAGGAGCATGGTTTGAGAAACACTGATCTAGAGCAACAGAACTCCATGTCCATTCACATGGTCTTCCCAGTCCATACTGTTTCCTGTCAACCTGCTCCACTGAAGCATGATTGAGAAGACACATTGAAAAGACTGCACTGTAAGTGTGAGAATAAAGTCCAGACTTTCCCAAAGTAAAGAAGATAAAGTGAATCTTCTGAGGATATGTTTGACTCAGAGACAATGCATATTTTAACTGAAAAGGAAGCTGAATTTTCCCAGCATTAATAAATGCAGTATGTGGAATATAGTGTTGAAATGTAAGCCACATGGTGAAAAAAAAAACTGCAGTGCTATTTCATTTTATGTTCTGTTTCCAGAATGCATGAAATATGAAGATGATCAATTTTACTGGTATCAGTAAAATACAGCAGCCATAGTCTGGCACAGACTTAAGTGGAGAGCCTTATTAAAAGCAATACACCAGAGTAAACTAGAGTGCAGCTGATGGATTAAATGTGGGTTTGGTTGCAATGAATGCTTATACTTCTTAACAGAATTCATGCAGGACAAAATATGTTCCTCAGTGAACTATCTCAAACATGGTTTAGAGATCTTTCTCTTTTAAAAAACTTTATCATTTTCTATTCTCATAGACAACATGAGTTAGCTGAACACTTAGTTGATTGTAATTATTTTGACATGTCGTTTTATGCTTTCATATTGCATCCATAAACTCAAATTGAGCTGTGAGTACCAAATAGAATAGATCCATTGAATCAATCAAAATTGGTTAAGTCAATCAAAACTTAGATAAACTTAATTGATTCAATTACTTTATTCCAGTTAGAATTAGCAACTTTGATTTTTGTTCTGTGTATTCTTATTTAAATGATGTGGAAAAATTGATCTTCAGGTAGTAAAAAAGGTAAAGATTTTTCCCTGACATTAATTCTAGTCGTGTCCGACTCTGGGGGTTGGTCCTCATCTCCATTTCTAAGCCGAAGAGCCGGCATTGTCCGTAGACACCTTCAAAATCTTGTGACTGGCATGACTGCATGGAGCGTCGTTACCTTCCCACTAGAATGGTACCTATTGATCTACTCACATTTGTATGTTTTCAAAATGCTAGGTTGGCAGAAGCTGGGGCTAACAGAGGGAGCTCACCCCACTCCTCAAATTCGAACTGTTGACCTTTTGGTCAGCAAGTTCAGCAGCTCAGCAATTTAACCCACTGAACTATTAGGGGCTCCCTTCAAGCAGTAGTTATCAGCTAATATCCAAACCTTACTGGTTGTAGTTTAAAGATATTAACGATGACCTGTATTCTTCTATATTTATTTTTATTTCCTTCCTCCCCAATATGTGTCTTTTTTAAAACAAAGAACCTATGTGAGAGGTATCCGAACAGTCCATATATCATAGGCACATTATATGTGAATGATTGTTTCTCTGTTTTTAACATTTGTTGGATGAGATTCTGAAGCACTCTGTGCTCTGAAAGCTTTGCCTTTCCTTTCCCATTGTACATGGCTTACAAGATTGTTCAAGTATAAGAAGAACAGAGGAAGAGCTATGTTCGAAACTTAAAGTGAAAGGCAAACAGAAGAATTTTTTGGAGGTTTACAAAATGTGCATACTATATACCACATTTCCCTTCCCCTACAGACTTTAGCTCAATGAAAAACATATGGAGTGACTTGTTGAGTTGTCTTTGTTCCGTGCTCCATCCTTGTTATGGATTTGTTTTCTGAATCTATGGTTCTGAGTGTTTCTTGCTGAATGCTTAGCAGGCTTGGAAATATCGCAGCATGTGGGACCCAGTAAAACATGAACTTCATTTGTTTTCCTTGGCTTCTGTGTGTCATGATGTGTTCAAGATGACCGGCTCTGCAAAACTGTAAATTTTAGTTAGGTCTCAACTGAATCCTGAACTTTGTCCTGTTAAGCTCAGGATAGTTTGTAAGTGGTTGATATGATATTTAGCTCCATCCCTAAGGATGCATTTAATTCAGTATTAAAGATACGTGGATCACAAAGGTTGGTGGACCTTAAACTGAAATAAGAATTTAAGATGTAGTCCATATCCAGCTGAAATCAATGTCCAAACACTTTTGTCTTTGTGGCTTAATTAGAGTATCTAAGGGTGCATCTGCACTGCAGAATCAGTGCAGTTTGATATCACTTTAACTGTCATGGCTCAAAGCTATGCTGGGATTTGTAGTTTGGTGAGGCAGCTCTGCAGTCTTTGGCAGTGAAGGCTACAGACCTTGTAAAACTACAACTGCCATGATACTATAGAAGTGAGCCATGGCAATTAAAGTGCTGTAAATTACATTAATTCTGCTGTGCAGATGCACCCAAAGAGCTCTCAATGTTTAATGTCAGGGCATTATTCCCACACATTGGGTAGCAGTGACAAACAAGAGTAACCAGATGAAGATGATATCCAGTTATTGCCTTTGTTATCTTTAAATCTCATCTATGTACTAGAAATGTGAAGGGGAATACATAAAAAATCTAGAAATAATAAGTTTTCGCATATTCCCCAAAGCCTTTTTTGAAGGAAAAAGTGAAAATTATAGAATGTATCTCCAGTTAGAATCATGAATAAAATATTTTGTGCTAAAGTAGTCACATATTTAGTGATCAAAATACTTTCCATAAACTATGTGAGGAGACGTTTGTAAGACTTTGTACAAATGATGTCTGCCATCCTGTTGGTTAGTCCTTACTAATTGGCTGTCTTCAATTTGGAGAAGTCATTTTTGTTAGCCACAAGTTCTTAATTCCCTTAGGCAAGGAGCAAGTTAGAACTGTGTTGTTTACAGTATAATGCACATTTAAATTATAACATTAAGACTGTGATCAAGTAATTTCTTAGTTATGAATAAAGCCTACTGAATTCATCGAGACTTTCTTTTGCATAAACACATATAAATATGATTTTTCATACAGAAAGATCTTCATGTAGTGTTGTTTGCATGAGTCTATTCAGTGGTCTGAACATGGTGTCAAAGAAAAACCAGTGATGTTCTTCTGGAAAATAGTTGTTCTCTGTCTCAGAATAAATAGTGAGAGATTTTCAATTTAATATTAACAGAAACTAGAAAATGATGAGTTATATGTGAGGGAATTTCTGTATTCATTCCACTAGCAATGCTATGATGCCTAGAGTTCATTAAAATGGCTGTTTTTTGTATTTTTTGTATTTTAAAAAAATTACAAAAGCAAACATACTCAGAAATGTCTGGGGAGGAGAGTCTGGGAGGAAAACACAATCTGTTTGGTGGCTAATGAGCCTTTGGCCTTTTAGAGCAGCTGCCCAGCTTTCAGTGTTTTCCATTTCTGTTTCATGTGTGTGATGTGTGCCTCTTAAAGCCAAATGGAGAGAAATTGGGCCTTGGTGCCTCAGCTGTTGATGTTCGTTACCCAACTTAGATAATTAGGATTTTCTTCAAACCAGTCTTCAGGATTTCTCAAAAGGATTTTGTTTTGCTTTCCATCTCCAGATAAGGTCAAATGTATAATTTGAGAGCAGGAGGACACAGTGGAGTGTTTTGTTTTTCTTGGGTCTCTTCTAGTCAGATAAAAATATATTGAGTCACCTCTACCTACAAAAATGGACTACTCTTGCAAACCAAGGAAACTGCATAGCTAAATTAGCAGTTTGCAGAAGCATCTTCTTGGGGAAAATGATTAAAAATGGGAGCCATCCAGTATGTGAAGTGCATGATGCCTATTGGTCCTATGACTCACCTATGTGGTTATTTCTATCCTTACAACCTGCATCAGATATATACAAAGCTTACATACATTATCCATGTTGATACAGAGCCTGAGGGAAGAAAATTCAATCAATACATGGAACAGCAGGCAAGATTTCAGACTCATTGCCTTCACTGATTACCTCTGCATTTGCTTTCTGTATGCTCTGTAGCATCTATTTCAAGCAGAAATTGGTGACAACCAGTTTTTCCTTTTTGGTAAAAAAAACTTCCTCAGATCCTTTTGTAAATTCCTTTTTCAAGTGTGAGAAAGAGCAAAACTGATAGATTTACCATCCTGGCTAGTTGAGCAGCTAGCTATTAGACATCTGACTTTGAAACTCCGTGTATATTACTTGCCATGCTGAATTGCTGTCCCTTTTTTTGGTTAAGCTTCTCATCTAAAACAGTCATTTTTATATTTGATTTGATTTATATGACATCATTTTCTCTGAATTGAGGCTCATGAGAGAGAGAGATCCTTTACATCAGTGGTTTCCAACCTGTGGTCCGTGGACCACCAATGGTCCAAAGAACTAAAATATGGTCTGCGGCCTCACTGTTACTACACCATTGCAACGAGAGCGACTGTTCTCTTGAAACCCTCTTATAGTGCTGAGGCAATGGGGATGTCTAGAGGGGAGAGGCTGACTACCCACGAAAGGTGTGACAACAAGCCTCCTGACTGCTGCTTCTCCTCCTCCCCCTCCCGAGTGGAGCTGTTCCATGCGGCGCCTGGAAGTGGGGGCGGGCGGCTTGGCGCCTTCCTTTTTAAGTCTGTTCCTGGGGTTATTTGGGGTCCTGATTGAGAAAATTGCATTGGACAGACCACATCAGCTCTAGAGTATTAAATATGGTTTTCTGTGGGCGAGCAGATGGTGACTACTGAATGGCATATGTTCTTTATCAGAAACTAGAGCTGATGGGGTCTAGCCAATGCAATTTTCTTAATCAGCACCCCAAATAACCAAACCAAATCGAAAGTTGACCAAAAACTGATTTGTAACCCTTTTGGTACTAATGTTGGAGAGTGGTCCCTGGTTAAAGTGGCCCCTGGTCAAATGGTCCATGGTCCAAAAAAAGGTTGGGAAGCACTGCTTTACAAAGTGAAAATAGCTGGACCTGTTGAATTTGCTTGAGACTGATAGTTGGAAATTTCATTGTTTGCTTCCAAGAAGAACTGACCATTATTTGCAAGTCTGACTTCGATTCTTTTTAAAGTACAACTGACATTCACTCATTCTACTTTCCAAACCTAGCTTCATATTTTCTACTGCACTTACAGTAGCTCTGCAACTCATGGAGGAAACAGATTTCCCAGATCTATTTCAGTTTGGTTTCTAGCCAGATTGTGAGATGAAAACAGATTTAGTTGTGAATGACCTAAACAGAGAACTAGACAGGGGGAATGTGTCCCTGTTGATTCTGCTAGACCTCTCCGCAGCTTTTGATGCCATCAACCATGGCATCCTTCTGGGTTGCCTCTCTGAGATGGAACTTAGAGGTACTGCTCTACAGTGATTATGTTCTTTATTAGAGAGACATTCTTAGAAGGAAATCCTGTTCAACTTCTTTGCAACTGGCCTGTTTTCTCCTCTATGTGGTTTAAAGCATACATGCAACTGCTGAGAAAAAGATTTTTGGAGTTTGAGGGTCAGGTGTGACATGTATGCTACCTAGCTTTTACTCATTTCGACTATACATGTATGCCAGGCTGTTTCACTTCATGCACATAAGATTATTCTATTTTGCATGTGTATATCATTAGTTTGGATTACAAAGTTTGCTGATACATGTTCGACTCTTCTTTTTTGGATGGGGGTGTTATGAAATCTATTTCCATTCTTCCCTACATCTGCTACTAAATTTTCTCCTAAAGAAGTAAAGCCCAAGAACATGTCTGCGTTGTTAAAGAAGACATATCTGTACTAAGAATAGATAATCCAGTGTGTTTGATCAGTGTATTCAGACCCGATAATCCAGTGTGTTTGATCAGTGTGTTTCTTAAATTTTGGTTTCTTTCTTTTGAAATTAAAAACTTCATACAGTACTGATATTGTGCTGTCGTTTAGGATGACTTTAAAGACAGATGGCATCATCCCCTTTTGTTGCCTGCTTTTTAAAAAAGCTTGTAAATTCTTGAGCTAATGATTACAGCAGAATTAAAGTTTTCCAATTCATTATCTGATAACTTTGCATCACAGAAGTTCTCTGTTGTAGCCATTTGTGGAAATAGGATCTAGTTGAGGTAAAGCTCAGGAAAAAATGGATGGAGATAAAAATGACAACATTGAGCTGTGATATTTATCACTTATAATACCTAGCTGTCACCTGCTAGGAAAGCACCCATACCGAAGCGAGACATTTGCTTTATTTATTGATTTTATTCAGTCACTGCATATCTTGACACAACTTTCAAAAAAAGTATTTTTAGTCATACTAAAACATTCAGAATGTACATCTGGAGTTACATATTTTCTCTCTTGCAGCAATACAGATTAAAATGCCATAATTTATCGGGTTCAGTGAAGATTGTGTGCCTCCACATGGAATGTAGTAGCTTTATTACATTTGACTAATAAAGCTCATTTATCTGGCTTGATAGCTTATCTTTGACCATGGTTAATATGAGATGCAGAGCCCAAAGCACTGGGATCTGGCAGAGTTAGTTGAATGTGATAGATAGCCCAATGTCTGGTGACACTGATCAGAGGGATGTATGCTTGGACATACTAGATAATTCTCTTTGAAGGTTCTCTAATCCAGTCAATTAATGTAGCCCTGAAGAATTTTTGTATGACTATGCAGCCATTGCTAAATCCCAAGGCAGTTGTCTACTCAATCAATTGTTCGTTGTAAATGTTTTATGTTAAATCCTATTTTATTTTAACGTGTTTAGCTTTTTTAAAATACTTCTACAAACAAGGTGGAAACAATTATCCTGTTTTTCCTCTTTCTATTCAATGTTGTTTACTGTTGAATCTCCCTGCTGGCATACCTGTTTGTTATTCTCCTATTGTATTTACTCTGATACTATGGGGTTCTTAATATTCCTTCCATTGACATGTTTCATACCAGAGCCATCAGTAACATTAGCAAGTCGGTTGCCTTAGTCAGTAAATCTGCAGTGTTGGGAAAGGTAGGAAATAGTTGTTTATTTACCTTGTTGTTATTATATTTTTGCTACCAGGGATAGGGAGAGGTTCATTTGGGATTTTCTACATCGTGTGCCAGAATAACTTGACTGGCTGTGTCCTTAAACTTCCTTTAAATGGCATTTTCCTGGGTTACTGCCAAAAATGTGGCAGTTTCCCTTGTTGCTGAATTTTTTAGGCCCATTTTTCGGGGTGTTATTGCGTGGCTGTAAAAACAGCCCTGGGCTGTGCATTCACCACTTCCTGCTTACATCCGTCCCAGTCATTCATGTTAGGATATAATGTAATTTTAGCATGAGGAGATGGTACAGGATCCCTGAACAATTATCAGCATGATGATAGAAGGATGTCCTCTTATAAACCATACCTGTTTCTTTTTTTACAGATGAACATGTACAGAATTAAGATGTCTATGACAACATGTCATTCCAATGAAACGAAAGTTTGTCGCTCAAAATAGTTCCTACCATTTATCAAAGAGTGAAGTTCTTGAGGGGTTTCAGTCATGTAATGTTTGTCTTTAACAGTTTTCTTTGTTAAAGCAAGGAGTTAAGCTTTATTTGGCTATTTGTTTTTCTGAGCATGATGAGGAAGTTAAGAATGCATAACTCCTCCAATTTATAGCCAGCTTCTCCATGTTGATGCCAGTAAAGAATCTGCAACTGTGTTCAAGTGGATGTAATTATACTCTGTAGTTGACAAACAGGTTAGTGCAAAAGGATTAATGGAATAAATCCATCTCAAAAACTAGCTGTAGAACAGCCCAGCCTTCCAGGAAATACAGTAAGGGATTTGCAGATCATGATCCTTAAACAAGGAAATTACAAAGGAAGAATTGAAAGAGAAACTGATGGATTGAATTAATTTCGCAAATTCCAATCCATTGGCATGGTTTGAATGAGGACAATGGCTTCATGGCCCACAACATATATTAATACAAGAATCCTCACTACTGTATACGCATACAAAAGGAATCCTTAGAGAAAGTTTTGGACCCAGGGAAACTGACTTTTGGTAAGCAGATGTATTGCTTTCACACATCTACACTAACTGACCACGGTAAAGAAATGAAAGACCAGTATCACCCTGCTGAGCTCTTTGAAAATGTAGGGCAAGGGACAAGATTTGCATCTTACTGGGTCATACTTCATTCTATCCCATTTCCACAACTGTACAAATATACTTTATAGCTGATGTCTTAATATCACTTAATATCCCCCTTTCTCCTATTTCTAGGATTTGTGTCTCAGGTATAACAAGTAAATAAAATAAAAATAATAAAAAGTAAAATTTCCCAGTAATGTGAAAGAAGAAATGCATATTTTCCCATTAATTTTTTTTATTTGCTGTGATGGAAGCAAGTATAGGTAAATCTATTGCATCATAGATATCAAGGAACATGGTGTGTGAAACCATTATGCGAACTAAAATGTATTGCATCTGGTGGCTGCATATTCAGTTTTCACAGTAGGATAAAGTTTCCAAAGTCAAAAGAAATTGTAGCAAATGGTTGAGATCATGACAACATATCAGAGGGCTCATATGACTGTAGTGTAACCAGGATGGGGCCAATGGTGCATAGTTTAACCGTACAGGGCTTTGAAATCAGTAGGGCCGGTTGGAGCTGTCCAAACAGTTGTTGTGTCAGGTGCAACTGGGGCCAGTCAAGTTGGATTGCCTGGAAGGCTAGCTATGACGTGGTGGAGGATGTGCTGCTCTTGCCAGCTTGGAGAAATTCCAAGATCAGCTGTCTGGGACATCAATCTTGCAGGATGCAGATGGTGTCACCTTTGGTGGTCATGTTGTAGTTAGAGCAAACTTGGGAGTCTCTGGCACATGCTAACGAGGATTTGAGGATATGACACTCTGCATTCCTAGACCAGGGTGGCAGAAGACATTCTAAGGATGTCAAGCATTGACCTTCCTCTCATAAATGACTAAAAGAAGTGACACATTAGTCATGCTGCAGGTTATAAAAGCTGGGGACTGTCAAGAAGTGATCTGAAAGTTCCTTTATTTGGATTCTCTGGATGGTTAGGGCAGTATGCAGCTCAATTACCCATTGTAAAAATGCTATTAAAAACAGAATGGAAGTAGAAACAACAATAAATGTAGTAAATACAGCTGATTTTATCCTTTCCAGGGCTTACAATAGGTTATTGCTATAAGACATGCTATGATAACAGCATACCACAGACCAACAGATGGTTTCAGAATGAAAGCTTCACTTACACACAACCTGTACTAGTTATGTGAAATGACTACAAGTAGTTACTAAATCTCCCCAACAGTTGCCTGACCCTGTCGATTAAATCCTCTAATAAAATAGCTAAGCTTGCCATGTCTCAGTTATGGGAGTTTAGAGATACATGCCAGGTTGCCTCTGTCATAGTGAGCAATATCAGTTTGTCCAAAGTGTGTGCCTACATTTCTAACTTGGGTTTCTCCTTTAAACCCTCCCTGCATGTTTGTTTAAATGGAAACAAAGCGGAAGGACATTGCAAGGTACCCAGCGGTGAGATATGATATGTGTGGGAAATATGCAGAGAGAATCGATTCCTCTTCAGAGTATTATCTCCATTGCCAGAAGCAAAATGCTTTTATATATCAATTGCTGAGGAACATGAAGAGGAGGATATAGCACTTATATTCTGCTTGTGGCTCTTCCATTGTTGAGCACTATGTGAACAGAATGTGGGACAAGATAAGCTGGACAAGACAGACATCATATATGGCTTTTCTGCAGTCTTAATAGTTCATATATGTCCTTCTTGTGGCCTGTGTTATAGCTATATATGAGAATACTCTAATCCGTTAAGATCGTTTTGAATTCTACTCCTGTCTTCTGGAGTATTAGCTATCTCTCCCAATTTGGTGTTGTCTGCAAACTTGATTATCGTGCCTTCTAACCCTTCATCTAAGTCCTTAATAAAGATGTTGAACAGAACCGGGCCCAGGACGGAACCCTGTGGCACTCCACTTGTCACTTCTTTCCAGGATGAAGAAGCATCCTTTGGGTTTGTTCACTTAGCCAATTACAGATCCCTCTAAACATAGTTTTGCCTAGTCCACATTTGACTGGCAAACAAACTAGTAAAATGGGACAAATGCAAGATACTCTACTTAGGCAGAAAAAAAAATGAAATGTAAAGATACAGAATGGGGGACGCCTAGCTTGACAGCAGTAGGTGTGAAAAAGATCCTGGAGTCTTCATGGACAACAAGTTATATATGAGCTAACAATGTGATGCAGCAGCTAAAAAAGCCAATGGGATTTTGATCTGCATAAATAGGAGTCTAGTGTCTACATCCAGGGAGGTCATGCTACCCCTCTATTCTGCCTTGGTCAGACCACACCTGGAATACTGTGTCCAATTCTGGGCACCGCAGTTGAAGGGAGATGTTGACAAGCTGGAATGTGTCCAGAGGAAGGCAACTAAAATGGTCAAGGGTCTGAAGAACAAGCCCTATGAGGAGCAGCTTAAAGAGCTGGGCATGTTAACCTGCAGAAGAGAAGGCTGAGAGGAAACATGATAGCCATGTATAAATATGTGAAGGGAAGTCATAGGGAGGAGGGAGCAAACTTGTTTTCTGCTGCCCTGGAGACTAGGACATAGAGCAATAGCTTCAAACTACAGGAAAGGAAATTTCACCTGAACATTAGGAGGATCTTTCTAACTGTGAGAGTTGTTAAGTAGTGGAAATCTCTTCCTTGGAGTGTGGTGGAGGCTCCTTCTTTGGAGGCTTTTAAGCAGAGGCTGGATGGCCATCTGTTGGGGGTGCTTTGAATGTGATTTCCTGCTTCTTGGCAGGGAGTTGGACTGGATGGCCCATGAGGTCTCTTCCAGCTTTATGATTCTATGATTCTGTACCTCTATCAATGAAGTAGACGTAGAGGTGAAAATAATCTGTAAAGAGTAGGCATATATCACAAAAATGAAAAGCAGTTTTGAGGCTTATGCCAGTGTTTTTTCACAGGACCTGAGGTTCACCATATGTAAAGACTTCCATCACTGCAACCACCAAGAGTGAGGGCTTTCAGTTGTCCTCACCTCTGCCACCAATGTAAAGACTTCCTCCTGTCCCGTTGCTGTAGGAGACCTGCGAGAGGCCCTTCAGGTTCTTGTGCAAGTTCTGTCTCCACTGGTCACCATCTTTCTCACTTCTCTGCTGCCAACAGAGAACCAATCCTTACGTCCCCTGAGGACAAAAATTAACAGTGTAATACAATAAAACAGATTACTGCAATTTCACACCTTTAAAATAAGCACTTCACTGTCACTCACACTCTTCTCCTAGATAGGCATTTGTTCCTTTTTATCTAAAACTAAAGGTAAGTGTATGCAAAATGATGCAACCAGGTTAGGCAAGCCTTTCATAAATAAACGGAAACATTCTGAACTTTCTAAAGAAGATTTGAAAGTTTCTTGAAAAAACAGACCATTGTAAGCACACCACTCCATGTATCTGAGGAAACAGTATTAAATTTAGGAAAGTAAATGCTACCAACTTCTTTCAGTTAAACTCAAAGGTGTTAAAAGATCTCTTTGCATACTAATACTCCAGACTAGCATGGCCATGTCTTTGAATTCTACAATTTCCTTTTTTGTCTTCTTTTTCACATTATGGTGGAGACATAGGAAAGGAAAAGCTTTTCATCTTTCCCTTTATGCTCTTAGTTCTTAAGAACGTTCAAATTAATTCTTAGACTGCAACGTTCACTTTGTAATACGTTGCTAGATAGTGGAATAATGATATCATATCCACGGTTGAGTCCCTGAAGTATTAAAGCAGTGGCTGGAAATAATAGTACTAAAAAACAAACAAACTATGTGAAATTTATAAAATCCGTTTTAATGTTGATCTGTCAGACATATTCCCCTGGCAGTGGCTTGGCTTGATAAAATTGCCCTTGGCTAGCAACACAAGACAGGCAAAATCTATGAAAATGATTTATTATGATGCTGGTTACACAGGCACGGGTTGGAGAGTTATCTTTACCCCAAAGGACTTATGCACAGTTTGGGAAGCAGGAAACAGAAGCCTTGTTTGTTTGTTTTTCCTAGGCTGCTTCTTTCTGGCTAGTTGCCCTAGGTAACATTTTGAAAGGAAACATCCAGGGTTTTCAATAATGAAGATTGACAGCTTGACCATTTCATTTTGCATCTTTCCAATACATTTTGCAAGTTTCCAATACATCAATTTGCATTTTAGACCAAGCAATTAGCACATAAATTGAACACCCGAAGATTGGTTATATGCTCCTTTGGCATAAACTTCACACATTGGTCATTTGCTCTCACTTCAGGTCAGTTCTCAGAAATTACTAGTTGGGAAGTCACTCCCAGTCCTCATTTAGAAATACAAATGAGCAAAACAAATGCTGCTATTGATTTTTGAGCTGCTCCTTTGCATTTGCTGGGCTTGCCCTTCTTTTTCTAGACTGAGACCTGTGAACATACTGACATAGAATCATAGATGAGAATTATAAAATCATGGCATTGGAACGGGTTCCAGTAGTCACTGAGGCTGGTACCTGCCACTGTAGTAATGCACAGCTAAAGCATTCCAGAGAGGGTAGCTATTGAACTTCTGTTTTAAAACTTTCAATGAAGGAGAGTCCAGCATTTTCCAGTGTAGTCTATTCCTCTGCTTCTTAAACTATGGGTCCCAACCCCCTAGCTCAATGCTGTGGTCCCAAAAAGATTGGCAACAATAAAAGTTTTTGGAATGTCACCTATGATCTCATCACATTGGCAAATTTCCTCATTGTAGAACACTTCACTGATGCAGCTTGCACGGAGCCCACCGGCTATCAGCACATGACGCACAACTACTTCCAGCTGGCTCCATGGTGGTTGCGTCAGTAAAGTGTTCTATGACGGGGAACTCTGAATATGGGAGACTATCCGTGTTCAGATAGTAAATGCTGGGGGCAGCGCGGGAGCAAGCCAGAAAGACATTCCTTTGGGTATGTGATGGACAAGCGAGTGACACAGGGTGCTGGGTGAAAGATTCACCCTGCTGTCTCATGATTTACCCTGCTGCCCTATGGATTCCCCCACTTTCCCCTGCATCAAAAGCCTCCATGTGATGAGGTCCCTAGTGGCTGTAGACATTTCCACAAAACTGTTGTACAGTGTCTCAGTGGACACTGCAAAAGATGTTTAAGTTGTACTTCATAAAAAGGAAAATCAGCCTGGTTAGCAAGCCTTTCAAATGCTGATTCGTATCAATAAATGTTTGGTTTTTATATCTGTTTTATTTACCTGGTTCCCCGGGATCATGTAGAAATTTCTTGGGCAAAGAGGGGTCATAAGTGGAAATGTTTTAGAAACCCTGGTCTAGTCCATTGCCAAATATCTCTTAGCAACAGGAAGGTCTCCCTAATGTTCCCCCCCCCCCAAAATCTCCTTCTTCATTCTTCCCTTCAAGTACATTGGCAAACATTATTTATTTATTTATTTATTTATTTATTTATTTATTTATTTACTTACAGCATTTATATTCCACCCTTCTCACCCCGAAGGGGACTCAGGGCAGATCACATTACACATATAGGCAAACATTCAATGCCTTTTAACATAGAACAAATACAAGACAATCATAGGCTCCAAGCGGGCCTCGAACTCATGACCTCCTGGTCAGAGTGATTCATTGCAGCTGGTTGCAGCTGGCTTGCTCTCCCGCCTGCGCCACAGCTCGGGCCCTTATTATTATTATTATTATTATTATTATTATTATTATTATTATTATTATTATTATTATTATACTACATTGTATGACACAGCAAACAAGATAGGTATGCTGGAATTCGTATCACAAAATCACAAGTCGAACACTTCCCAAGTGTCTAGGACTGTGTGATGTATTTTCAGATGATGTGCACAGATCCCAGTAGGGTGGCCTTTTGCAGTTGGCAGATCGTAATTTATTATTATTATTATTATTATTATTATTATTATTATTATTATTATTATTATTATTGCTAGTGTGTCCCCTAACTAATTACCACCCGTACATTAATGAGAAACCAGTTCCCCATTATGAATAATTTGTTTTGAATAATTATCTATGCTAAAAGCTAATGACCATAATGATAGTGTCATACCTTAAATTAGAACATAATTGTTCTTTAACTGACATTGCTTTCTTTGGATGAACTTTCTAACAAGACAGCCTAAAAGGATTTTCAAGGTTTTTTCCATTTACTGTTCTCCACATATGAGAGTGTGCAAATCAGCAACAAAATGAAAAAGTGAGAAAAGAGCCATGGAGAGAGCAAAGCAAAAACACAAAATTAAACTGCTGGAGCTGTGGTTCTCCGTCCTCATGAAAACATCCCTTTCTTCGAAGGGCAAGTTTGAAATGTCACTATTCTGGAACACAGCTCTCAGCAGCTGCAAGGCAGCATGACCATTATCAGGGATTCTTGAATTGAAATCTCCCAACAACAACAACAACAACAACAACAACAACAACAACTTCTTTATATACCACTCCATCTCTTCAAGAGGACTCAGGGCAGTTTCCAACATGAACATAAAAACATTCAGTTGTCAAAAAACACCACACAACAAAGTTCTAATCTTGTTCAAAAACCTGCAAGAATCACCAATATAACTTTTCCATGCTCTACTTTATACGGAAGGGAAGTTCTGAAGTCCAGATAAGCTGATTGACTTCCTGTCCATTTAGTGTCACAAACATTGACTGAAACTGCAAGTACCCTTTTCTGGCAGCTCTCCACAAAATCTAAGGACACTTTTTGCTACACTTTCTAAATCATGAAATGGACGCTGGAGAGATTGTGAAGTGTGATTTTGCCTAATTATCATGATTTATTCATGCAGGTTCGTGGGAGACCAAGGTACAAATTATTGTCAATAAATGTGAGAGGAAGAAATTAAACGACACACTGATGTTAGTGATCTTTCGCACCATGAATATTAGGATGTCCTAGTATTCTAAACATTAAGTGCTGTTTTTGAATTGCATTTTGTTTAGATTATGTTAATTTTTGAAAAGTCACATACTCCAGACTGTACTCAGCTTTATCGAGCTGGCATCCTGTAGTGAAGAGAACAAACACTAGCTCTCTTCAGATACAGATTTAACAGATTTCCTCTTTTTGCATTATTTATGAAATTAATTTTGACAGCTGGCAGTATTTTTTTTGAAACCCTAATGTTTGCTGTGGATGCGTGAAAGCGTAGTAGCTACTTGTTTGGCAATTAAACAAAGAATAGCATTATCTGCCACATCAAGCTCTAAAGTTTTCAATAATTCAGAAAATGGGTTTTTGTTGTGATGAGCTGTCACATCCTCATTAACATGGATCTGTTCTAAATTAATCAAGCAGAGACAATTAATGGACTACCAGGATTGTCACCTCCAGTTAACTTACAAGAAATAATTTGATCTGAACTAAAGCATTCAGACAGTATTGATAGCAGATGGTATCCACAATGATAATCTTGAGAGAACCAAATTCTTCTCTGGTTCATAAATCATGGAGCAACATGGATTCCTACTTGAGCAAACAAATTGCAAGAACCTTAGGACCATCCTTTCCCCCCGCCCCCAAAAAATGGGATAAGAAGTTTACCCCTTAAAACTGGGCTCTGTAATTTTTAAACATATGGAACTGGGGTTTGAACTTGGCTTGATCATGGCTCATTCTCACTAACCATCTTTAAAGTCAGAGATGAGTAACTTGACAGTCTTGAAGTAAACCATGTCACAATTAAATTTTAGCCTCCCGGACCTGGCACATGTGTATGACTTCTGAGCAGGCATGTTTAAGGTGGTGCTGTGAGAAACAGTCAGTCATACTGTCTTGAATATCATGGAAATAATAATTCTGCATTAATACATTTACTCTAAAATGAATATAACTTCAGAAGGTGTTTTACACTGCTGTAGACTCTAAACCAAGGGTGGCAATTGTGTGACCAGCACAATGGATTAAACCCTTGTGCCAGCAGGACTGCTGACTTGAAGATTGACCTGAAGGTTGCCGGTTCGAATCCAGGGTGAGCGTGGATGAGCTCCTTCAGTCAGCTCCATCTTCCCATGTGGGGACATAAGAGAAGCCTCCCACGAGGATTGTAAAAACATCAAAACATCCAGGTGTCCCCCTGGGCAACGTCCTTACAGATGGCCAATTCTCTCACACCAGAAGTGACTTGCAGGCTCTCAAATTGCTCCTAGTATGAAAAAAGTGCTTCCCAACCTTTGGGCTTCCAGGTGTTTTGGACGTCAGCTCCCACAGTTCATAAAAGCTGGTAAGATGGCAGGGATCTCTGGGGTTGAAGTTCAAAATACCTGGAAGCTCAAAAGTTGGGAACCACTATTTTAGATGTTGTTGGATTGTCTATCTATGCTGGCCACTTAATCTGGGGCCGTTCTGAAGCAGAAATGTTCTGGACTGGTCCCTGAACTTTCATCCCCCCCCCCCCAAACACTTAAGTCGTAATACTGAAGCTCATACTTATTTTCAAAAATGAATCAACTGATTTGGCCACCTCTGATACTTTTGTCACATCTCTTCTCCTTTAACATAGAGTGATATCGGCACTTTTAAAAGATCATTATATAGACCAGCGTAAAGTACGAATTATAATATGTAAAAGTAAAATATAGACTACCAATAAAGTCAGATTCTTTGTCTTTGCTTTATATCTACTAGTTGTCCTAAACAACCAATGACTGGTTGAAATGGCTGTCATTACATAATGGGAATTTATTTCAGTAATTGTGACTTTTAATGCAATCGTCTGGTGAAGGAACTAAGTGTAATCTAACTTCTTTATGATGAGGAAAACATCAGGAAAATGTGTATAGGAATACTTGTTTAATTTCCTCCATGCTTCTACGCCTACTCAGGGAAATTATCAAGAATCGTCTGGGAAAACTATTAATCATAATGACCATGTTAAATTGTTCCCCCCACTCACTTAGAGGTCAGGGCACTAATTCATCAGCGGTCATTCAGGTCAATAAGTGGGTCACACTTCCCTCTCTGCTTGACTACTGGCTCACTGTGCTAGTTGTCACTGGATTTACAATAGCCAAATTATCTGGTAAATTTAAGAAAAGTGGTAAATATATACAGATGAGAAAATACCAGACAACAAAATAATTAATAGGTAGAGATTTATTGATAAAAACAATTTATAAGAAATGTTCATTCAGTTTATCTTAATTTGTGTATTGATTCTAGAAAGGTATCTAGATTTGGCTTTGACCTTTTTAAGATAGCAAAAATACGTTTACAAATTAAAAAGGAAAAAATGTTCATAGTTCCAGTATGCAGGATTCATGCTTTCATATAAAATTTGAATAATGACTCAAATCTGATGAATCAGACCTGATAAAATAATGCCTAGTAAATCCAGTACTAGTTATTAAGTAATTAACCCAACTGTCATTCTTGTTAATATTACAAAGGACTTATTTTTAAAAAGCACAAAAGAGATTAATGTGTATGATTAAGATAAAATGAATTTCATATATAAAGGATGTTTAAAATAATAGTTTCAGATCAAGGAAAAATGTTTAAGATACTTTTAGACCACACTATTAATTCATAAGATTTCTAGGAAGCATAGAACCAAACTTAATTGAGCATAGTTTGGGAATTTATTTTGAATAATAATAACTCTAATGGCATCTGTAACTGAGCAGTGATAGTATAATGCTGTGGGATTCAGAGCAAAATCCCATTACTTCTTAGCTACATATGGCTTCAGTGCATAATTATATTTATTTTTCTTGAATGTAGCATTCCAGAATTGTCAATACAGTAATAAAAATCTATAACAATTAAACATTTACAGCAGATTAAAATGCCTGGGAAATACAAACATTATTGTTTGTTGCCCATAATCCAGTTGATTCTTTGGTGAATACGGTGGAATTTTAACTTTTGGTACTGTTTCATTATCTGGGTGGACTCCAAAAGGGGAGCTAGATAGAGAAGGATAGTTCATTTTATTTGGGGGAGTTGAAGGAGGGAACAATTTTCTCCATTTTGCTGTTTATTCTCTCTCTCACACCCCCCCCCCCTTCCTATATCATAAATTATGGTTGTTTCGATGACAGTGACATGAGTGGAGGGAATAACAGGAAATCAGGGGGAAATGGTTTAACTCCTTCAACCCCCCCTCCTTAAATGGAATATCTTTCTCTCTCTTATTGCCTCCTTGTGACCCCCTGACCAGATAATGAAACTTTTGATTCCCAAGATTAAATTGTATAAATATATAATTCTCATTATGAAAGAAGTAGGGATGTGAACATCTTGCCTAAACTCATTTGGGGTTGTTTATGCCTGGTTGGAGATCTGGAGCTTAGCACCACTTACTGTCTTGGCTATAATATAAACTTTATTTTTGATTTACAGGTGATAAGAATTGAAGCCATGGTTTGAGCTTCCAAACATAGAAAAAACAAGTTGTGGTTTTAGACAACGTTTTGGAATTTGCTTCCTATCTAAAGATTTGGTTTTTTAGAGTCAAACTCATGTCCCATGTGCAACTCTTCAGGTGAATGAACTTGCACTTTGATGTTTCAGCAGCTTCTTGTAATGTCAGACATAGCATAGTTTGAGATCTTTGGTAGTGATTATCATGATGTCTCTCAAGACAACAATGTTTTGCACACAGGTTATAGTTCAAACTAATCCTGTATAATAGGGAGAAACAAAGTTTGAATCTATTTTAGAGAAATAAAATATTTTATACACCCTAAGGTGATGCCCCTCCTTTTTACATTGAATTAAATCCCTGTTCCCCTTCTGCTGTATTTCAAAGTTGTTGAGGTTGTAGGTTAAATACTGCTGCTTCACTTGGCTTTCATACTCAGTCTCAGTTGTTCTTAGTAGAGCAGTGGTTCTCAACCTGTGGGCCGTGGCTAAGAACAAAAATCCGGTCCACAAACCTCCTTCCTCTTCATTTATTTTATTTTATTAATTTCATTTCCACTCCCTTCCGCAGAGCTGACAGTTGCATTGGATAGACCATGTCAGCTCTAGATTATTACATATGGTTTTCTGTGGGCACCCCAAGTAACCAAACTGAAACTAAAGTTGACCAAAAACTGATTCATAACATTTTGGTACTAATGTTGGAGAGTGGGCCCTGGTCAAAGTGGTTGTGTTTAAAGTGGGCCCTGGACAAGTGGGCCCTGGTCAAAGTTGGTCACAGGACAAGTGGGCCCTAGTCAAAAAAAGGTTGGGAACCACTGTAGTAGAGGGTATACTGAAGTGCCTGCATACTGAGAGTACATGCTTAGAAACAATCTAGGTGCATACTGACAGTGCTAAATGTGTCCTAAAGCAGGTGGAAAAAAGAACCCATTGTCATAACTTGGCTCTTTTCTTTGCAAGACTTTACCTCAGTCTTTATTTATTTGAAGATGGAAAGCCATCAGTTCATCATTAATGTCTGAAATGGTCAGGGATTTTTGAATGCCCCAAATAAAAAATTGCTAAAGTTTTTTGTATGTGTGTTCAAGCACTTACAGAAGCCTCTCTGAAGGCTTGCTTTCCATGTCCTTTACCTTGTGAAAGGTAAAACCTACTTTCAAAGAGATGATGGTAGCTACTTCAATGATGCATGGGTGGGAGCAACCAATGGGAATATTCTCTCAAGCCTTACCAAGCAAGTCTGTGATGCTGGTTGGGCTAAAAGAAAGTCTTCTCCTATAGACCTTAGGGATCTGGTAGGTTCATATGGGGAGATATGGTCTTTCAAATATTAGATTAGAGTGAAATGGAAGTCCTGTCATGCACATCCTCTACCTACAACATCAACACGACTGATATCATGAGATTGCTCATGTTACATGCATCATCTCAGTAATTCTAGAAGAATGTTGGAGGTTGACCAGTGTTATTGTCTGATACTACAGACAAGGGCTGATGCAAAGGGGCATTTTATAATTTGCAAAGCCCTTGAGCAATAATACCATCTCTCTGGAGCTTTACAACAAAGGCAATGCAAAAAACAAACAAACAAACAAACAAACAAAAACCTAAACCAAGCGAAATAAGCAACTATATTGTATATTAGAAAGGGAGCCATCCATATATGTGTGTGTGTGTGTGTGTGTGTGTGTGTGTGTGTGTGTGTGTGTGTGTGTGTGAACATCTAGAAAGGAAGCCATGCCCAGACAGGTGAGACAAAGAAGCCATATACATTTTATGCCTTCTGACCCAGGGTGTTTTGTTAGAAAAAGAGCTTTGCAAGAATAGCTTTAGAAAGGCATTCAGTGAAAGGTGGCCTCACAAGGGCACAACATTGCATAGGGTTTTTTTTCTTCTAGTGACAGGTGGCTTGTCAACATACCATAACTGTAACTTTATATGGAGGCATTAGAAGCTTTAGTACACAGGCTGCAGCATTTCAATTATGCCCTTGCCTTTGATACTATATGACAGTGTCAGGAATGGAATAGGATTATGAAAACATGGCATATGTCAGTGTTGGCTGCATGGATTAATGCCACCTTGATGCTTTCTTGTGTTGGATGCACGCGTGTAACAAGAAGCTATAGCAGAGATCGTTATACTTATTTATTTTTGTGAGTAATACAGGTAGCCCTTTATTAGTGAAGTAGATAGGCTACTGGGCATTATTTCTTTAATAGAAACTTTGTTACTAGAAGTAGGAATAACTTGGAAATACAGCAGAGTCTCACTAATCCAAGCCTCGCTTATCCAAGCCTCTGGATAATCCAAGCCATTTTTGTAGTCAATGTTTTCAATATATGGCGATATTTTGGTGCTAAATTCGTAAATACAGTAATTACAACATAACATTACTGCGTATTGAACTACTTTTTCTGTCAAATTTGTTGTATAACATGAAGTTTTGGTGCTTAATTTGTAAAATCATAACCTAATTTTATGTTTAATAGGCTTTTCCTTAATCCCTCCTTGTTATCCAAGATATTTGCTTATCCAAGCTTCTGCCGGCCTGTTTAGCTTGGATAAGTGAGACTCTACTGTAATAGAGTTAAGTTCCTATATCAGCAAAACACTAGTAGCTCAATGTGTTTTAGCAAACTTTTCATTAAAAATTACGTTATACACATGTGAAACGAAATAACCAAGCCTCAATTCTTCTCAGTGCACTCGGTCGCCCCCGGCTGATGTCATGGCATGTGATGTCAGACGGGTAGGATCCAAATCATGGCCAGAGACTGTTATGACACAAAGGGCAGGGGGAGCATCCTGTGTGCTAAAGCCTCATCAACCAGGGAAACAAGGATAGCAGTGGAGACAGTTGTGGCCAACTCCATTTTGGGGCAAAATCCTAATTCCACCACAGAATTCAGATTTCCCTCTGACTTTTGGCTAACATAGGGCAAGGTTGTTCGACCTGTATCACCCTAAAAAATGGGATCATAGCATGGTAGAAATGTTTAAACCCACCTCAGTGTTTCTTCTGATGCCAGTAATTATGAGACCCTCCCAATAGCAGCTGTATGTTAAGAATAGCTGGACATTAAAATTACTTATTTACTGCTGTTAATTTGTTAAATTGACTTCAACTTACAGTGAATAATAGACTGCCAAGTCAGCTATCAGGTGTTGTAGATGCAGAACTGACTTTATTCACTTATAAGGCAGATTTCCTAATTCCCCATTGCTTTCCACCTTTCCAAACATTATTGTCTTTCCTAATGAGACATGTATTCTCATGCTATGTCTAAAATATGATACTCTCAGTTAAGTCATTTTGGCTTCTAGATAGAATTCAGACGTAAAAATAGAAAATCATATTTAACATCAAATATAGGCTTATCCTGAGTGTTTTCCAGACAGAAATGGGAAAAATCCTTGAAAACCTGGACAATAATTAACAATTAGTAGGCAGTAGTGAACTAGGTGAAGCTGATGTCTAAATATAATACAGCTTTCTCTGTTCCTATGTCTTGGATACAACTTTTTATAATTTTAGCCTTTCAATAATTTCTATGGAATATTCATTTTTGTTCTCTTAAGAATATTGAAAGACACCCTAAAATAGTAAGACTAATATTTGTTTTATTATTGGAGAAATACCACAAAAATCTGGCAATGGACACCTACGCAGCTGTAGCAGAAGACAAAACTTCCAAATTATCTAAGCTGTTCTAATGAAACTTAATATATAGTTTGTTCATATAATTTTTATAAGATTTACCTTTAGAGTATCCTTTAGAGTAATGAATAGACCCATGGCATGAGTTGTGGATTTTATAATTGGAATGGAGGAGGAGGTTATGGTCTTAACTGAAATGTGGGATTTTGTTGATTGTTTTTTGTCATGGTTTATCTATTTTTTTCTCCTGATTGAAGGATTGTAATGTTTGTATTCTGTTTGTAAGCCGCTTGGGTCCACGTTGTGGAGAAAGGCGGGATAGAAATATCCTAAATAAATAAATAAATTAATTAATATGCATCTTTTACAACTGCATCAAGTACAATACTCTTCCTCCTTTCCTTTCCTTTCCTTTCCTTTCCTTTCCTTTCCTTTCCTTTCCTTTCCTTTCCTTTCCTTTCCTTTCCTTTCCTTTCCTTCTTAATACAAAGCATTTTCCCAGGATTGGATGTTTAAAATAATGTACATCAATATTTGATAAAGCAACACAAATTCCAAATATTATTATATCAGCTTCCCAGGCATTCAAAACGTGAAGAATTGCTTTCATCTAGTGCAAGAAAACAAATGCAACAACAATGGTAGTACCAGAGAATATATGCAAAACTTCAACATAAAAACCAAATAGTTTATGATAAAATGGATGTTTATTTGCAGTTATGTCCTTCTGATTAGGTTTATTAATACTATTATGCCTTAATATTGTCCTATCCATGAATAGATAGCATTCCACAATCATCAGCCTGGATGAAAAGTTACTGCTTTTTGCATGTTTATTGAGTAGGTAGGTAGCCCTGTTTTGTTCAGAAGGAAACACTTTGAAGTAAGTGAGCGAGCACAGAATTGCACCCATAATCTAGTACACTGTCATACTGCATTCTCTGCACAAGGAAAACTGATTTTTCTTTTGGCTTGAGGGAATAAAGGAAAGTTTGACAATAACTGAATTCCAGATAAGAGCCTATACTGTCAGTTTGAACATGGTGCTTATTTGCCTATGGACAAAACATATTGACCATAGATCAAAGGTGCTTGGTAGGATATGAAGTTGTAGACAAATAATAATAGGAGGAAGTTCAAAAACAAGCGAATCGGATTTAGGAGTAAGTTTGTCATCTGTGGTATTTATTTGAAATCACAGGTATTTCCCTTAAACATATATAACCTTTAAATGAAATTGCTATGAAAGTAGGCTTGCCATGTACTCTTGGATGACGTGTGTATTATGTGCACCAGTTCTTACTAGTATTTAGGTTTGAGATATCCTACAGGGTCAATCTCAGATCAGGTGGAGACCAAACAAAAACCAAAGCTGTATGATGGGAACATATATAACACACATTTGATTATTTTTTAGAGTGAACTTGGAAACCTTCTATGAGTTGCCCCCAATTACTACTTTTTTCAGTACTTGTAGAGTTGATTTTTTACAAGTTTTTCAAATGTACCGTTGCACTCTTATCTTATTCTAAGAAGCTTTCAAAAGCTGATTCTCAAAAGGTCTTTAGCTTTTATCCTAAAGAAACAAAAGGCCTTTAGAAAATGCTTCCAGCTTTTACTTTCACTTGACACCTACACAGTAGGTCAGCTTGTGTCCCAGAGAACCATGTCTAAATGGTTTCTTTTATGGATTCCTAATTGCTTTTCTTTCTCAAGAGGGTCAGGCTGAAATTCATGTTCTTCAGACTAGCTGGCAGGGTGAGCTGCGTTCTGCCTCTTGAGATACGGAAGGCAGTGATTGGAAAGTCAGTTTAGACCTAATTTTCATAAACACTCTCGCTTGCGAAGAACATAGCTTGAAGAAATTCTCACTGGCTTGTTGTTCTGTTGAAGTAAAGCAGTCTCATTCAAAAAACATAAAAAACTGTTCCATTAGATTTCAGGTTAGGAGGTGAACTTGAACTTTTTATTTTATTTATATATATAGAAAAGCCATGTGACACCCTAGAGATCAAGGCAGGCATTCTCAAACTGTATCCGTCCAGCTGTTTTTGATGGAAATGGCAACCTTATTCAAGCTTTCTCTAGTAATGTTTATCTATGATCTTGTTGCTTACTGTTTTTTTATGTATGTTTTGGTATGCAGCTTCCTTTACTCTATGGTTCTTGAGAAGTTATAAAAGGAGATGCAGACCACATGCTTTCTCTCTCCTTTTGACTATGTGACCTGTTGATAGCTGTTTTGTTATAAGACATGTCCTGGCCAGAATTATCTCAAATATATCTGAAACTGGACTGATAGGTTTTCTATCTGTGTGTGTTGAACACATGAAGGTTGTGAGTAAACCATAAGTTATTTTTTTAAATCAAAGTCTACTTCATTTTTGTCTCTTGAGTACATGATATAAGTTGTTTTATGGGAGAGTGTGTATATTTGGCACTGAAAAACACTTTTGAAGCATTGCTGTTTTTATGTATTGGCAAATCTCTGTTCTTCTAACAGATCAGAGATAACAGGTTATTCAGTCTAACAACTGAAACCACTGCCTTGCATAATTATATTTGGTTATATATCACAAGAGAAGATTCTACTCTTAAGAAAAGCATGGTCTTTCAGAGAAGAGCCAAAAGGTTATGAATGCCATTTCCCGAAGGTTTTGGCCTCCAACTCCCAGAAGCCCTAGCCAGTTTGTTCAATGGTCAGGAATTCTGGAAGTTGGAGGTCCAAACAGTTTGAGGGCCACAGTTTGAGGATGCCTGGACTAAGGGTTTGTCTGTACTAGCCACTTAATCCACACCAGTCAGGAGGTGGCCACTTATGCTATCCTTAAGCTGCCGTGGCAGGGGGATGCAGACCATCCAGACCAGCTAGAGAAAGAATCCCCTAACTCCACCACATGTCTCCTCGGGGAATAGACAAGGGTCATTTCATGTGCTGAATCTTCCAAGGCCACCTGTACTTTTTTCTGAGAAGAGACACTGTAGCTCTTGTTTCAGTTCCTCATCATCGCTGATAATGAAGAGAGAGATTCTAATTGATTCTGTAGTTCCAGACTCACAGAATGATCCTTTCAACTGTGAAGAAATGCCTTTTGGTTTGAAAATGAACTGTTTGGCTGCATTTAATGCCCTCAAATGTTCTCCGAATCCATTGACCTATCCCAGCTTAAGTTAGGTAATATGCAACCACAGTACACCAAATGAGTGACAGAAATACTTGTCCAACCGTACAATTCAGTTAAATTGCATGCCATAAGTTCTTGTTCTGTTAAACATCAGAGCTGATATATAGTGCTCCCAGTCTACATTAGATCCCTTTACACTCAATTTGGAAGTATTGATTCAGCGGGTGTGACAAAGAATAAGACTCAGGTCCCCATTTACTTTTTTTTTGTGAGGGGATACCTATATGTAGTTGAACATGTGGAGATCGGGTGAGGCTGGATGAGAAACTGCACAATAATGAGAAGAGTAGAGATGGTACTTTTCTTTCATCTTCCTCATCTTTTTTTGTATAGTAATATGGCCCATGAGTTATAGTGTCTCTAAAACATTATGATTAATTCAATTACACAAAAAGTACTATTCACATTCAGCAGAAGATTTAGGCTCAGCTGAGTAATACAAGAACCTGAGTGAAATCCCATATATTTGCAATGACAGCCTGGCTGAAATGAGTAACAAATGAAACTAGAGAATTTATAGCTTTGAGGCCACAATGAGAACTCCTGCAGACTTAAGCACACACCTCAGACTGTGAAAGGGGAGAAACAGAGAATATGAATATAGGAAATTTCCATGCGTCACCTTTGCAGTATGTTCTTGTATAAGCGATTCAAGAACTAAGGTTAATTCATAGTCTTTGGTCTACTTACTGAGCCAGCCAACAAACTGCTTATTATGATGAGAGTAGGGGTGGTTGGTTGTCATTGCACACATCCAAGTGGAGAGTGTGAGATGACCTAAAGACTACCGATTTATTAAGCTGGCTCAGAGCAACAGAGAATGAGTCTTTCTGTAAATGCAAATGTACTACTGCATCTTTTAAACAGTTGTGGACTTCATAATTAGTTTTCCAGTGGAAAGTTTTTAATCGACACAGTTATAGCATGCATTAAGGACATGTTTTATATAAAATTATAGCTAAACACTTGCCATAGTGTGACAGGGAGATCCCTGTTGGTAAGTAATTTCTCCTGTAAAACATGCAGCAGCAGGGTAATTTTTTGCTGTCTGGAATGTGAAGGGCTATGAAAGGCCATTTGTATCAGCAGAATTTCTGCTAACTGCAAAGCAGTCATTTTATTCATCCGCTTTACACCTTGTTCCAAATTGCACATTCAGTACATGGCTACAGAGAGAGCTGCAGCAGTTTCGGGGAGGGAGAGAAACATGTCATAGAGGGACGCTCAATTTTTCAATGACCTTCCCAAAGTTGACTCCAAGAATTTTCCCCAAATTGGATTATTGACAGCACCATCCCCACATTATACAGTTACACTATATATTTTCATTTATGTTAGCACTTTATTTATTTATGTTCCACATAAATAAATAAATTCATTTCTAGTGCAGGATACAAAGTGTTATATATTAGCAATTAAAACAGAAAAACCAATCACTGAAGAATATTTTTAAAAAGAGGTTGTATGCAACTGTGTTAAAACAACAACTAAAAAAATTGAAAACATATACAGGTTCCAGGACCACCCGTAATAAGTGAAAATCTGCAAAGTAGGGATACTATTATTTTAATATTTATACATTATTTTAATATTTATACATTATTTTAGTAGTTATACACTATTTTAAGTCTTTATCAACCAATTGTGTGTTGATAAATCGCCTCCTTCTCCCCCCGTTGCCACTTGAGCTCCCTTTCTCTCCCTTTGGCTTCTCCTTCCTCCCTTCCTTAGACTGTAAATTGTAATTTTTTATGATTTATAATAGTATTTTAGAGTTTATTGACAAACCGCGAAACAGCAAATCCGCAAAAAGTGAGCCGCGAAGTAGTGAGGGAACACTGTGTATGTATGTATATGTGTGTGTGTGTGTGTATACACATATACACGCATATATATACACACACATACATATACAACATGTGCTATCAAAATACCTTTACATGTGTATTATGTACCTTCATGTCATTTCTGTCTTATGCCAACTTATTACGGGATTTTTTTGTCAATATTTATTCAGAGGATTGCCATTGACTTTGCTTGAGGCTGAGAAATTATGAGTAACTTTGGTCATCCAGTGGTTTCAGTGCCCAAACAGGGATTTGAAATATAGCCTTCCTGAATAGTAGGAAATGATCACATGAGGCAAGCAAATCTCATTGGCTGCAGAAAAACAGGGCCTTTGCTTTGGACTTATCACATGATGTTCCTTCTTTCTCATTGCTCTCCCAATGGGAAACAGCTTAGAAAGTATTTCTTTTACTAAAACAAATAATTAATTGGGTTGCTGTGAGCTTTCTGGGCTGTATGGCCAAGTTTCAGAAGCATTCGTTCCTGACGTTTCACCCACGTCTATGGCAGGCATCCTCAGAGGTTGTGAGGTCTATTGGAAACTACTCAAGTGGGGTTTACACATCTGTGGTATCTCCAGGATGGAGAAAAGCCTCTTGTCTGTCTGAGACAAGTGTGAATGTTGGAGCCAGGCTTTGAAGCTGCAAGGCTATTCAGTGCTAATCAAGGTGGCCAATTGCAATATTCACACTTGCCTCAAATATACAAGAGTTCTTTCTCCCACCCTGGACATTCCACAATTATATAAACCTCACTTGCTTTGTTTCCATCAGACCTCACAACCTCAGAGGATGCCTGCCATAGACGTGGGCGAAACGTCAGGAGAGAATGCTTCTGGAACATGGCCATCCATCCCTGAAAACTCACAGCAACCCAGTGATTCCAGCCATGAAGGCCTTCAACAAAATAATTCATTAATGACTTTGTTTTCTAAAAGAAACACCTTCCAAAGGTTTCCTACCAGTCACTCCACCTCCCATTGAAGATCCTTCTGGTAGAACATCTTCATTGATAGAACATTTTACTTATAATTGACCAGTCAGGCATCTGAAGCTAGTGATGAAAATCAGCTGCACCTAATTAATATCTGGAAATCGGATAAGGATTGATTAAAGAAAATAGGCTGGATGATATCCGATTTCTCAAATTCCTGTTAGCATAAAGATACATTTCTCAATAGGATGTTGAGCTTTAGGAAGATAGAATTGTAAAAATGTAAGAAGAGGCATGCTGGCTGAGATGAAAGGTCTGTCTAGACAGGCATTCTTTTAAGACAGTAGCCTCCCAATTGTCGACAAGAAGCACACAAGTAGGACATGAATGTAAAAACACCCTCCTGAGTATGTTCCCTAACAACTGAAATCCTGAGTCGTACTGTCTCTCTTACACAAGAAAGAATCATCCAAGCATGTAGAAAGCACTGTCTTCTCTTTAGGAAAAACCACTTCTACTTCCAAACTGACAGGGAGCTGGTTAGAAGGAATAATTTAACTCTGATGGGCTTGAAATGGAAATTGTTAATTTATTATTATTTATACTGTACAGCAGCTATCATCTCAGAGCTATGAAACTATTTGTTAAACATTTGTTTGTAGGAGATAGGTGCAGGCACTCATGTGGAACCTTCAAAGAAGTAAAACAACCTTAAAAACAGCATTAAATATATATGAAATTTCTGTGAAAGGGCTTGCATATATATAAAAATAAGCAGGACGCCTTCTCTCATCAAGCCTAAAAGTTTTCAATCTTGAAAAGATAAGTTCATAGCTCTGACACAATTGCAACATTTAATATGTGTTCCATCTTAAATAATACATGGTTATTTTTTATGTACTGCAAAAATGCAAGAATTATTTGGCGGCTTACACATGGGGCAAAATGCCCTCAACACAAAAAAATAGAAGCAATCCATTAAAACAAAAAATAATTAAAATAAACTTCCGGTAGTGGCAAGATGGCGGATGCAGCAGAACGCTGAAGCTCTCTCAAAACTTTAGCGTTCTGACCTCTCCTATCGCTTGGCAGGGCTCGTCCCTCCCCCCAAAACTGCTGGACGGAGGCAGTAGGGAGCAAAACCGAAGACCCTGTGTGACCCTGTGTGAGTCAACAGGTGAAGGTGGGCAAAGTGAGGAGAAGGTACCTTTCAGCTGGCAGGGGCAGAACGCCGCCACTATTTTAAAACACCCAAGAAGCAAGGGGAGGAAATTCCAAAGAAAAAAGCGAAGCTGCTTTGCGAAGGTAATTTACCCGTTCGGGAGATGATTGGAGTAGATCCCGGGAGTGACTGGAGACAACTTGGGACCGGCGGGTCGTAGAAGGTGAAGGACCGTCGGGAGGAAAGAAGTGAAGGGCGCGAAGGGCGCTCGGGAAGAGTTAGTGGGACTTAGCTGGCCCAAAAAGAGTGTACGGCGTACAGTGCGTGGTGGTGAGGCTGGAAAGCGAGGGCTGGAAAGCGAAACAAAGCGAAAAAGCGAAAAGCGAAAACATAGTGGCGTGGACACGGTAGAAGGAAACTAGGCTCACTGAAGGTCGATATCTGTCTGGATCTTCTGGACTCGGCAGAGAAGCGCCCGATGGGGAGGCTTTGAGCGGCAAGCGGCGAGAGGTGCCTCGGGAGAACGGGAGCCCCCACAGGCGCGGAGCGCGAGCGTGAGCGCGCGCGTACGTGCACAGTGACGCACAGTGACGCACGCACAGTGACGCACGCGCAGCAGCGATCACGGACGCGGACGCGCATGTTACACAGAGTATAAAGCAGAGCGTGCAGCTACATGGAAGAGAGTGGTGTGGTAGGTGAAAGGAGAAGATAAGGATTGGTGTGGTAGGTGAAAGGAGAAGATAAGCCAATCTGACTGTGCCATGGTAAGAACAAAGCCGATTTAAAGCGGGAAGCAACTGCTGGAGGGACGGAATAGCGCTGTTATAGAAGAGCGAGAAGGGTTATACAAACGAAAGACTATTCCCATAAAGAAGTGAAGAGTTGTGAAGAGAAGACATCAGGGGTCTCGAAAGAGGCTGGGACTGGTCTATGGTTAGGTATTACTGATAGCAGTGTATGGATGGATATCACATGTGCTGTCTTGTAATATATTGTATTGTATTGTGCGGTTTTGTACTGCTCAGGTGGGATCAGCAAACTTCAATTGGGATTTGGACTAGAGAACCTATAGGACTTCTAAAAGATTGGCAAGGTTATATCAGGGGTACAATGGAAATGGTCCAGTGTTTATAAGTTCTCTAACGAAATATCAAATAATAGATAGCCAACAGATAAAAGCGCAGACAAATTAGTTGGGGGGATTGAGTGAGTAGGAGGAAGCAGAAGGATCATAGTGAGTAAACAAGATTAGTTAACTTTAGTTTTATTCAACAATAATTTTACATTTAGATCTGACAGGCAGGGGTCAGTAGGATCTCGGAGATTCAGAGATGAGTGCTGTTAAGGGCAAAATGGAGAAAGAAAAGGAGAAGGATAAGGAAAAAAGAGGGGTAGGAAGAAAAGATTCGTTGTCGGATGAGTACAGTATTAAAGATGTAATGTTTGAAATCTTAAAATTACAAACAGAGGTGATTAAAATTCAGGAAAAGCAAGATATACAATTTAATAAAGTCAAAGAGGAGATGTTAAATATGAGGAAAGAATTGAAGGACGAAATTCAAACACTGGTGAAAGAAGAAGTCAATAAGCTGAGGGAAGAGTTGGAAATAACGAAAATAGAAGGTACAAGGAGGGCTGAAGAAAATAGATTGATTCGTAATAATCAAATAGAAATGAGAAAGGAAATGAAAACACTCGATAAAGAGATTAAGGCAATTAAAACGCAGCAGGAAATTATGGAAATAAAAGAAAAAGAATCATTTCTCAGATTACGGAATGTACAGGAAGGGGAAAGTGAAAACGTCAGAGATGTATGTGCAGATATTATAGCCGAAATAATTAAAAAAACAAAGGAGGGGACAGAGCAAGAGATAGAGAGTGCATATAGGGCACAGTCTAGCTACTCAAAAAAATATAACACTCCAAGGGATATTGTGATACGTTTTAATAAGAAGAAGACGAGGGATGATATTCTGTTAAGTAACTCCAAGACCCCAACATTCTATAAAGGGGAAAGAATAGCAATATTAAAAGAATTGCCAATTTCGGTCTTGGAAAGAAGACGCAAATACTTATTTCTAACTGATGAACTAAAGAAAAGGAATATTAGATTCAGGTGGGACAGAATTGATGGTTTGATGTTAACGTGGGAAGGGGCGAGGAAATGGATAACAAAGTGCAAAGTCGTTCTACGAGAAATATCTGAATAAGGAAAGCAAGATAGACAAAGTTAGCAAGGAGGATAGAAAAGAAGAATATCAAGGACAAGGTAAAAACGAGGATGAACAGAGAAGTGAATGGTTTATGAGTGATAAGGATGACTCAGGGAAAATGAAAAAAAGAATTCGAGAAAAATCTCCAGAGGACCTTATTAACTTAGCGGCAATTAATATGGAAAACAAGGAGAGAGGAGAGGAAACTAAGAGAGAAGATGGCAGTTCATAGGCTTAAAATTTACTCAAATAATGTAAATGGTTTTAATTCATCGAATAAAAGAAAGAAAATTTGGCATCATATAAAAAAAGGGAAGTATGATCTAATCTGTTTGCAAGAAACGCACATAGTACACAAACACGGAGCAAATTTAATTCAAAATAGTTTGGGAAATATGTATTATGCGTCGGACTCAGTAAAAAAAAGAGGGGTAGTGACATATGTGAATAATAAGATTGTATCGGACATATCATTTAAGGATCCGGAAGGAAGAATTCTAGGTATCACACTAAAAATAGGAGATAGAAGAATATTAATTTGCAATATTTACGCCCCAAATGGCTGTAAAACTAAATTTGTCAGCAATTTATACCAAAAGATTCTTGAGCATGAATACGAGGATTTAATAATAGTGGGGGACTTTAACGGAGTCGTAGATGTGGAGCTAGATAGGTCAAATACAAAGGGAACACCCAAAAAGGGGGGAAGCGGAAAGCTGCCCCCAAGCTTTATCCAAATGAAAGAGGACCTAGGGCTACAGGACGTCTGGCGACATAGACACAGTAGAGAGCGGGACTACACGTTCCTATCGCAAAGACATCTGACATGGTCCAGGATTGATATGGTGTGGGGGACCAAACTGATAGCATCACAAGTAGTTTCCATTCGAATACTACCAAGATTATACTCCGACCATGCCCCTATCGAAATTATATTGGAGGAGAAAAGGCACTCAAAGGGAGAGTATAGATGGAGGTTAAATAATATGTTGTTAAAAGAGCCTACGGATCAAAACAGGTACAGGAAGGCTCTGACTGAATACTTTCAATTGAATAAAGAAAAAGACAGTGATATAAATTCTATTTGGGATGCAAGTAAAGCATATATCAGAGGACACTTCATACAACAAAATATAAGAAAGAACAGAGACAAAAGAGAGAAACAAAAGGAACTAGAAGGAAGGATTACTGTCTTAGAAGAAAAGATTAAGACTAATCCGAAAGACAAGGAGTCAACTTTCAAATTGGAGGCTGTGAAAAGGCAAATAGAAAGTTTACAATTAGAAGAAATAGGAAAGAAAATGACATACACAAGGCAACAAAATTTTGAAAGTGCGAACAAGATAGGAAAATGGTTAGCGAGAAAGATAAATAAAAGGAAACAACAACACTACATTGACAAAATTCGAGAAGATAATAACACATACTTGGAATGGAAAGTAATAGAAAATCAATTCGTTATGTACTACAGGAAACTATACACTGATGATAATATCTCAAGGGAAAAGGTTATGCAATATTTAGGGAGGCAACATATCAAGAAAATATCAGAAAGTCAAAGAGAACGTTTGAACAAAAAAATAGAAATAGAAGAAATAGAGAAAGCCATTCAAAGACTACCCCCTAATAAAGCCCCAGGGCCGGATGGGCTAACATCTATCTACTACAAAACATTCTACGACATATTATGTTCTCCTTTACAAAGGGTTATGAATAGAATTCTAGAGGGGGGCAACGTCCCGCAAACATGGGAAAATGCTAATATAGTATTAATCCCAAAAAAAAACACGGATAATGTTAAAGTCTCAAATTATAGACCAATTTCACTGACAAATGTAGATTATAAAATCTTTTCCAGCATTCTGGCGGATAGATTGAAAAATGTTTTGGTTGAAAGAATTCATGAGGATCAATGTGGATTCTTACCTGGCAGACAACAAAAAGAAAATATAAGATTACTTCTAAATGCTATTGAGTATTATGAAAAAAATAGGCAAAAAGAGGTAGCCTTCTTATTTTTAGACGCCGAAAAGGCATTTGACAGTGTAAACTGGTTCTGCATGTTTGAAATAATGGCAGAAATGGACATAGGGTTTTTTTTTATGAACGCTATAAAAAAGATCTACTCACAACAAAGGGCAAGAATTATAATAAATGGACAACTATCAGACACAATAGAAGTAGAAAAAGGAACAAGGCAGGGGTGTCCCCTATCCCCTCTTCTTTTTATCTTAACAGCAGAGATTCTTCTGGAGGCAATTAGGAAAAGCGAGGATCTGAAGGGACTGAGAACTAAAAATAATAGTTTTAAAATACGAGCTTATGCAGATGACATAGTGTGCATAATTGAGGATCCCATGAATCAGATAATGTCATGGATGGAAGTTATTGAAAGCTTCGGGGAAGTAGCCGGAATAAAGATAAACAGGGATAAAACTAAGATTTTGACAAAGAATATGTCACAAACACAAAAAGCGGTAATACAAAAAAAAAACAGGGATTGAAGTAGTCAAAAAAATCAAATATCTTGGGATCGAGTTTACTGCAAGCAATACCCAATTGGAAAAAAACAACTATGATAAAAAATGGAGAGAAATGAAGAAGAAATTAAAGAGGTGGGAGTCATTACCGATTTCTCTCCTAGGAAAAATAGCAATAATAAAAATGAAGGTCCTAGCTGAAATTTTATTTCTATTTCAGAATTTACCTATTCTGAAAAATAAGAAACTATTGGGTGAATGGCAGAGAGAAACGAACAAATTTATCTGGGGCAGGAAGCGCGCAAGGATTAAATTTCAATATATGAAGGACGATACACAGAGAGGGGGTCTGGGAGTTCCGGACTTTCAATTGTATTATGACGCTGCTGCACTAGAATGGGTTAAGGATTGGGCCACCCTGAAGAAAACCAGGCTTCTGGCTTTAGAAGGCCAGGACTTGAACAAGGGCTGGCATGCTTATCTATGGAAAAGGGAAGGTTTTAAAGAGAGGAACTTTAATAACCATTATCTTAGAAAAGCACTATTATTAATATGGGAAAAATACAAATCTAGATTCCTTAGTAAGACTCCATTATGGCTATCGCCACTTGAATTAGAACATAAGAGAGAGATTCCCAGGGAAAGGTGGTTGACATACAAGCAATTGCTAAAGATAGACAACTCTGGAACACAACTTAAACCCTTTGAAGAGATTAAACAAATTGAGCCATCCATAACCTGGCTAAATTATTGGCAGATCAGGGAACGTTTTAAAGCAGACAATCAAATAGGTTTTGAGAAAAGTAATACAGTTTGGGACAAGGTACTAAAACTTGAGACAAGAACAATAAAAATGCTATATCAGCAACTGCTAATATGGGAAACCGAAGAGGTCTATGTCAAAGAAAATATGATTACATGGGCAAGGGAGTGCGGGCACACCATAATGTTGGGGGAGTGGGAAAGATACTGGCAAAAGAAAATAAAATACACATATTCAACTTCGTTAAAAGAAAGCTGGTATAAAATTTTTTACAGGTGGTATATCACACCAGTCAAACTAGCAAAATTTAATAAAGGAAAGTCGGGAGACGAATGTTGGAAATGTAGGAAATCAAAGGGGGATCTCTATCATATGTGGTGGGGGTGCAAGAAGATAAAAGGTTTCTGGAGATCAATTCAGAAAGAGATGGAAATCATTTTTCAAAGAAAGTTTGTATTAAAACCTGCATACTTCCTATTAGGTCTAACAGATTTCTTTAAGGACTTGAACAATGAAAAACTGTTCATATACATGATAAGTGCAGCCAGATTGGTGATTGCGAAGAAATGGAAAACATCGGAAGTCCCGTCACTGGAACAATGGATACTTAAATTGATGGACATTCAGAATATGGACATCTTAACGCAGATAATTTCACAAAACACTCACAAAAGAATGAAAACGGATTGGAGTAAACTATGTACATACTTAAAGGAAAAAAGGAATTTGGACACATAAAGGCGGCATTCTCGGGGATTAAGTTTATCGTCACGGGACATGAGAATAAAAGAGAATTTTTCGAATGTCAAACGCAGAGCAGGGGAGCTGGAAGGCCATAGATGGTGGGGGGTATAGGGGAAATGTAGTTGTGTATCGTATGTTCTATGTTTCCTTATCATCTTTTTTTTTTCTCTCTCTCTCTCTTTTCTCTATGTCTATATGTGGTTCGCATGTGTTCCCCTGTTTTATTCTATCTATATAATAATAAATAAAAGGATTAAAAAAAATAATTAAAATAAGAACATTATAAAATATAAACAATCTATATAAAACACGCACATGCACACACACCCCGGTGACGCAGTGGGTTAAACCACGGAGCTGCTGAACTTGTTGACCGAAAGGTCGGGCGTTCAAATCCTGGGAGTACTGTGAGCTCCCGCTGTTAGCCCCAGCTTCTGCCAACCTAGCAGTTCGAAAACAGGCAAATGTGAGTAGATCAATAAGTACCGCTCCCGCAGGAAGGTAACGGTGCTCCATGCAGTCATGCCGGCCACATGACATTGGAGGCATCTATGGACAATGCTGGCTTTTTGGCTTAGAAATAGAGATGAGCACCAACCCCCAGAGTCAGACATGACTAGACTTAATGTCAGGGGAAACCTTTACCTTAGATAAAACACAATTAGATAAAATAGCAGAATATAAAACAGCATTAAAAGCTTAATCAAACAAGATGCAACAAACCAATTGTACAATGGGTGTGACCATAAAGTAAGGTGTTAAAATCTCTCTTTTTTACACCTCCTCCCCATTACCCTGTTGGAAAACCTTAAAATACAGATAATTCATTTTAATGAATAGGATTACACGGACACATGTATTTTGAGACTTATTATTTTACTGGAATGCATATTGCTATTCTATACTTTTTGAAAAATCAAGTTATACTTGTACTATAAAATTCACTCTTTGGGCGGAGCCCCCGGTGGCCTAGGGGATAAAAGCCTCACGACTTGAAGGTTGGGTTGCTGACCTGAAAGCTGCCAGGTTCGAATCCCACCCGGGGAGAGTGTGGATGAGCTCCCTCTATCAGCTCCAGCTCCATGCGGGGACATGAGAGAAGCCTCCCACAAGGATGGTAAAACATCAAAACATCCGGGCATCCCCTGGGCAACGTCCTTGCAGACGGCCAATTCTCTCACTCCAGAAGCAACTCCGGTTGCTCCTGACACGAAAAAAAAAAAACCTCTTTGGGCAAAGGACTGTAAACATATAAGATATGCATGTGATCTCACTAGAACTATGGCATGACAAAGAAAGAATTTGCAAAACAAAACAGTGGAGTGTACGATTTTCTAAATGGATTTTAACAGTGGCTTCTTGACGTTGCTAGAACATTATTCATGAAATGTATGCTATGCTTGCTAACTTCAAGAAGCAGAAAAGTAAATTCCTGCCATGAATCTTCCATCTTATTAGCAATAAAATGTCTCTGAAATGAAACCATGAAATGTTATTGTTACAATATAAACATAATTGTCTATATCACAGAATGTGCATTTTAAAAAGTTGTATCCAAAGCATGTTTATTGGAGGCAAGTCATAATGAGTTTAATGGGACTTATTCTCTGATAAATGACTGTTCCAGCCCAAGATAATCTGTTGCTTCCACTCATACGGTGTATTTTGCAAAACCATATCTGGAGCTGAAAGAACATTTGGCTACAACTTAAAACTTGGAAAGTGACGTTTTGGACTCAAACTCCCAAAACACTCTATCCATTCATCCCTTAACAAACCTGCTTCAGGAATTTTGGAGGTTCTAATTCCAAAAATAACCTTTTCCCAGTGTTGCCATATTTTCCCGAACACAGCCACAATAGTTTTATTTTAATGTCAGCTAGCTCAAGGTGGCTTATAACATGAAAGAAACAGAACAGGACATAGCAATGAAAGTTCAATGATAATACCACACTGTAAAAATGAACTTTAAGAATAGAAATTATAACAGTCATACATTCAGAAGAACCATTAGATAAATGCAGTAAGCATTTTAATGCCTCTGAAACAACTTTGGAAACACATATGTGCTTGCACTTATTGATGAGATAGATGTATATTCTGCACGCTCAAAGTATTTGACAAAACCATCTTCAGTCCTACATTGGTTCTTATTTCCATTTTTAGTGAAACCTTTGAAAAGAGTACACTGCTGCACTGCCATTGTGCACATTGTCTCAATCTCCCCAAACGATAAGTACTTTCCTTTCACATAAAATGTCATCCAGTTCTATGGTTTCTGAGGAGCCCCCCAGTGATGCAATGGGTTAAACCCTTGTGCCGGCAGGACTGCTGAATTGAAGGTTGGGTTGCTGACCTGAAGGTTGCCGGTTCGAATCCAACCCAGGGAGAGCACGGATGAGCTCCCTCTGCCATCTCCAGGTCCACGTGCGGACTTGAGAGAAGCCTCCCACAAGGATGGTAAAACATCAAAAACATCTGGGCATGTCCTGGACAACATCCCTGCAGACAGCCAAATCTCTCACACCAGAAGCGACTTGCAGTTTCTCAAGTTGCTCCTGACACGAAAAAAAAACCAGTTCTATTAATGACATGGTACAAAAGGTTCCAGGTGCATGCAGCTCAAGGGTTTAAATATGGGTGCAGGAGCACAATTTCTGACATCATTGTAGTTCACAGAGACCTCCACAAAACCACTGTGTGTTGTAAATGGGATTTACATTGAAGTTTGGAAGTCAGATTTCCAGAAGAAATAGGATCAGAGGATTTCAAGCCACACATGCTGAAATCCCTTCTAAATCCTTTGCCGGCTGGACTGCTGTCCTGAAGGTTGGGTTGCTGACCTGAAGGTTGCCAGTTTGAATCCACGTGATGGGGTGAGTTCCTGTCTGTCAGCTCTAGCTTGCAGGGACATGAGAGAAACCTCCCAGCAGGATGGTAACACATCTTAGCGTCCTCTAGGCAACATCTCTGTAGACGGCCTATTCTCTCACACCAGAAACAACTTGCAATATGTTCTCGAGTCACTTCTGACACAATAAAAAAAATCCCCTAGTAGGCATATGACCAAATTGTACAGCTACTTCCAGAATAAGCCCCTGTTCTGTTAATGCTAATAAAACCATTTTTTTGGGGGGGGGGGGGTCTTAGTTCATCTCTGAAACCCAGAATTTCAGACTTTAAAGAGCTGAAGAATCAGATCTGTGAATGTCATTTACTCCTACATTTATCTATTTTTTGTGTTATATCTTTCAAAAAAAGATGAATCCTTCAAGTTGCATGGCTCTCAAACCTCAAGAGCGATCAGATTGATTCAGGATTCTGAAACACATTTCAAACCCATCAATACAAAATATGAAGTCCTTGAAGTGGATACCTTGAACTATGCATTAGTGGAAATTGTATTCTCCAGGATTCCAGCTATCTTTATACATAGCTCCAAGTTCAAGTGTATTTTTTGAATGGATGATGTTTGCAACCAACTTATAATTATTGAAGAAATGTTTTAAAGGAGTCATTCAACTTCCTTCAAAGCAGGTGGGATTTCTCCCCCTCATAGAGAAGTATTCATCACCCACCCTCAACAAGTCAACCAGCCAAGCCCCTTTTCTGGATGTCATTAGCAATGGAGGGCAAGGGTCAAGCAAACAAGTGGTAGGTCATGCCCCTCCCAGAACCTCAAGACACACCAAGTGAAAACCATCTCACAAAACCTAACCATCTGGTGCTCTGGACTTATTCACTGATTGAATTGTTTCAAGAGTAGAGTCTTTCAGATTGGATGTGAGTAGCTTTATCCTCAACATCTTTTGAAAATGTATCTGAACATGGCCTCAAGGCTTCCTGTATCATATCACACAGAGGGGAATGAGTGTGCCATATCTCGTAAAAAATGATCTATCAGATGACATTGTGCCTATTAATGTATTCAGCTACATGCTCTGTGGGTTGTTTGCCACTTATATTCTTATTCTCTCTCAAGTTGTGTCATCACATCAAACTGCAATGGGAGATTGCATTGAGAAGAAAATGTGTCAACCAACCAAGTAATCTCTGCATTCCAAAAATTAGGGCTCTCCAAGAACTTCAAGGAATCTCACAGATCCAACTAATTTCTAGATGCTTTGTTCCTGTAGAGCAGTGGTTCCCAAACTTATTTGGCCTACTGCCCCCTTTCCAGAAAAAATATTACTCAGCGCTCCCTGGAAAGGAGGGTGTGGCTTAGAGGGGTGGGCGTAGTCCCTGCTCAAGAGGGTGGGGCTGAGCCTCTCCCCTAGTCCAAGATGCAGGGCTGAGAGGGGGCGGGGGAGGTGGGTGGGGCCACAAATGGGCAGCCAGGACTGGGATGGGCAGAGTTATGAGCTCTGAGGCAGTCCTGAGCTTTTATCCCTGTCCTGCGTTGCCTGCCAGGACACGGGGGCAGGGCTAGAGGAGGGGGCGGAGCATCTTCCCAAGTGACTGACGGGGCTGAACCTCTATACCCTGCCCCCGTGGTCTAACAAGCGCCTCAGGGGAGGTATACAGAGGCTAAGCCCTGTCTCATGCTCTTGGGAAGAGGCCCCGCCCTCATCCCTAGCCCCACCCTTTAGTCCTAAAAGGCCTCTCAGGAGTAGTATAGAAGCTCAGCCCTGTCTCGGGCTCTTGGAAGGAGGCCCCGCCCCCTTCCCTAGCTCCGCCCTCTGTGTCCTAACAGGCGCCTCAGGAGAGGTATAAATAGATTCTCAGCCCTGTCACGGGCTCTTGGGAAGAAGCCACACCCACTCCTCTAGCTCCGCCTCCTGTGTCCTAACAGGCACCTCAGGTGCTCAGCCCTATCTCCGGCACTTGGGAAGAGGCCCTGCCCCTCCCCTAGCACCGCCCCATGTCCTAATAGGTACCATCACCACCCCCCTGGATCGCTACAGCACCCACCAGGGGGCGGTACAGCCCACTTTGGGAATCACTGCTGTAGAGGAATAGCCACTTCAGGTCTACATCTCTGATAATGACTATTATACATGGCATTCCCCATTTTTATAATCTGAATAAACATTGCCTTTTAAGTGAATTTTCTTAACATTTGTTAGTTCTAGTTTAGACTCACATCATAGAATAGTAGAGTTGGAAGAGACCTCATGGCCCAACTAGTCCAACCCCCTGCCTTAAAGCAGGGAAAATCGCTTTCAAAGCACCCCCAACAGATGGCCATCCAGCCTCTGCTTAAAAGCCTCCAAAGAAGGAGCCTCCACCACACTCCGGGGCAGAGAGTTCCACTGCCAAACAGCTCTCACGGTGAGGAAGTTCTTCCTGATGTTCAGATGGAATCTCCTTTCCTGTAGTTTAAAGCCATTGTTCCGCGTCCTAGTCTCCAGGGCAGCAGAAAACAAGCTTGCTCCCTCCTCCCTATGGCTTCCCCTCACATATTTATACATGGCTATCATGTCTCCTCTCAGCCTTCTCTTCTGCAGGCTAAACATGCCCAGTTCTTTAAACCGCTCCTCATAGGGCTTGTTCTCCAGACCCTTGATCATTTTAGTTGCCCTCTTCTGGACGCTTTCCAGCTTGTCAACATCTCCCTTCAACTGCAGTGCCCAGAATTGGACACAGTATTCCAGTTATGGTCATAGAATCATAGAATCATAGAATAGTAGAGTTGGAAGAGACCTCATGGGCCATCCAGTCCAACCCCCTGCCAAGAAGCAGAAAATCGCATTCAAAGCACCCCCGACAGATGGCCATCCAGCCTCTGTTTAAAAGCCTCCAAAGAAGGAGCCTCCACCACAGTCTGGGGAAGAGAGTTCCACTGCCGAACAGCCCTCACTGTGAGGAAGTTCCTCCTAATGTTCAGGTGGTCTGACCAAGACAGAATAGAGGGGGAGCATGACTTCCCTGGATCTAGACACTAGACTCCTATTGATGCAGGCCAAAATCCCATTGGCTTTTTTAGCAGCTGCATCACATTGTAGGCTCATGTTTAACTTGTTGTCCCCGAGGACTCCAAGCTCTTTTTCGCACGTACTGCTGTTGAGCCAGGCATCCCCTATTCTGTATCTTATTCCATTTTTTCTGCCGAAGTGAAGTATCTTGCATTTGTCCCTGTTGAACTTCATTTTGTTAGTTTTGGCTCATCTCTCTAGTCTGTTAAAACTTCAATATTCTTTGTTTTATACTACTTAGAGGACAATTTTTGGATGGTGGAGAATTATTTAGTGGGTTTCCAGTCTATAAAGCTTGCTGTGTTAATGATCAAGGTTTATGTAGGAAACATCTTATTTTGACTGCTTTATGTGTTGAGTGATGACCTCATCAGATGGGGGAGAATTCAGCACTATGCACTGGTCCGCCTAACCCAGTGGTTCTCAACCTATGAATCCCAAGTGTTTTGACTTACAACTCCCAGAAATCCCAGCCAGTTTACCAGCTGTTAGGATTTCTGGGTATTGAAGGCCAAAACATCTAGGGACCCACAAGTTGAGAACCATGGGCCTATCCTTTTATGATGGAGCCTGACGGCTTCCATCCCATGATGCACTGCAACTTCTTGCGGGGCTCCATCATGAAAGAGAAGGTGAAATGGCACATGCTGCTGCTGCAGTAACGTGGGAGGCTTCCTGTGTTGCCTTGGACAAATGGAAAAAACCAGGCAGCAGGTTCTTCTCCCCCCACCCATGGGATGGGAACTCAGGTGAATCGGGTAATGTGGGGCAGGGGATACTGGGTTCCCCATCCCCCTGGAAGGGCACCACCACAATGGAAATGGAATCCATGGCGATTCCAGCTGCACGTTTGATGAGGTTGTGAGTGTGATAGTTCGGGTAATCATCAATGCAGGTTCCTTTCCTTCAATCCTTCTTTCTTTCTTTCCTTCCTTCTTTCATTTATCTAATTCTGATCGTTATTTTTCTACCACCTATTTGTAGAGATCTATCATTATAAGTTGAGAAAATGTATATATGTAGGGCATATGAATAAAAAATAAATGTGACAAGAGAGACAATTGATCTAAAATTGACACAATGGACACTTAGCCCTTGGTATTTAAATTATCAGCTGTTACATAAGGAAAAAAAGGGGAGGTTAGTTTTAATCTCTCTGAATGAAATGCAGATGTGAAGATTGGTTAGCCTACCCCTATTAATTTGCTGGATTTTTTAAAAAAGTCACCTAAAAGTTGGAGCCAGGTGTGAAAAATCTGTTGGGTTAACAAGATCAGTTCCTGTGAACATAATAAGGCTTCTCGTTCTATGAATATGTACTTTGAATGCCACTCTGATTGAGTGAAACTAGACTCCTCATTGTATTCTTTGCTGGATGTTCAAAGCTATGCTCAAAAGCTGGAGCGTTTGGCTTTCTTTTTGATATCTCTGTATATTAATTTTAGCAGTTTGTAAGGTGGGTGCAGAGGTTATATCAAAGACCATTTTGGTCCTCAGTAGAGCATTGTGAGATTAGAAAATGAAATTTGCACTTTGAACGTACTCTTTCCAGAGGTGAAAGAAGAGGGAGTAGATTCTGTACCTGGTTAATACTAGATTATGAAAGTCTTGGAGGCGTCTAGGGACAATGCCAGCTCTTTGGCTTAGAAATGGAGATTAGCACCAACCCCCAGAGCCGGACACGACTAGACTTAGTGTCAAGCGGAAACCTTTACCTTTACTATGAGCAATAAAAAGAGTACATCTAAAAAATACTCATTAGTTAAACAGAATGATGGCTTTTCTTCACTGCCTCTTTCTGTCGTGCTAATGGACAAACTCAATCTGTTTCCTTTCTCCTGTTATTTTAGTATTTAATACAGAGTTATTTCAGACAGACTCCAGCTTAAAATAATGCTATATTAAAAAGCAAACACCCTTTTGCCTTTGATTGCCTTTTTATTGTATGTATATCATTTTACGACTTCATGCTAATTTCATATGGAAAAATACTAATTATCTGCGGAATCTGCAGGTTAAGGATCGTGTTTTGACCTTGACACGGTTCTGTGTGCCAGAAATCCCTGATGTGAAATCTTAGAGCAGAGTGTTTTGTTTTGGGTCTGGGCTCCCCTTCCCCCCATCAAATGAGTAGCAAAATGATAGGAAATGAGGAAAGGAAACCCCATATATCGCAACTGCATGGAAACCCATTTCTGTGTATTTAAGGGAAATTGTTTGTCAAGACATGGTATGCTTCACTGGTGCCTCATGACAGGTTTGCCATGGAGAGACACAAATTAAATTCTTTCAGTTGCAGTTTTGAAGCTAAAAGTGTTTGACTGATTCAGACTCTGAACGGTGTTTAAAGAATAAAGTGAAAAGAGCAGGAAGTTCTAATTGGCGAATTACTCCTTGTTATTTGGTTTGGCTTCCAAGTTGGGAAATTACAATAATGAGGATCTTTGTGGGACATGCCCTTGAGCAGATCCAGGAGGCCTTTTCTTCAATTACTATTTAATGTGAAGATAGCCCAGCAACATATTGTAACATTTAAGCCATCACTTTCTATTAAACAAATATTTTAATGTAATGATTTTAAAAAAAAAAAAACCTCAGATGCTTTTATGGCTTATTAAATGACCAAAATGAAATGCAAACAAAACAGAGGATCCCCTTCTAACCAAAATGTATAAGACTTTAAATTAATTTGTGTTTTTCTAAATAATTAAATGAAAATATTATGTATTTATAATGAAAACGTGCTATGATCTGCCAAATCGTATGCTTCATAAGAAGGCTTACTCAGTGTGCAAGAGCTCACAATGTATTTGCTGGCAAGATTTCTGTCAAACTTCTGCTACTCCTTTGGTGTGTAAAAAGCTGGGCAAGTAGCTTCTTGTCTTATGTCCAGTTGGTTTTCTGTGAAACATATAGGCATGTACCGGTATGTGTGTGGCATAATATTTTTATTACTACTGTAATAGACCTATGAAAGAGACTTTACTACACAATAATATTTATGACTGTCTGCATATACAATGATCACCCATCATTGCATTTGATACATATACTGTACACTAGGGATGATCATACTTCTACCATACAGTGTCTTCCTTGTTTTTTATTAGAACATCAGTGTTCATTAAAAAGGACCTGGTAGAAAAGACATATGCTGAGAATTGAAGAATTCTGAGCCAATAAATTGTTTTGAGAATCAAAAATGAATACAGTCTCTCCACACGAGATAATCCACTTAACTTTAGTTTAACAGGATAAAACTCAACCTCAGATAATATTTATTTATCATGTCAGAAGCATAGTGAGAATACAGCCATAATGTATTAAAAACCACAAACAAAGTTAAAAACTTGGTATTATAGAAGCTGGGCCCTTCAAGTGCCTCTGGTGTCACTGCAAGAAGGTTTTATTTATTACAATATTTATATCCCGCCCTTCTCACCCAATAGGGGACTCAGGGCGGCTTACAATAAAACACATATATGAAATTGTACAATACATTGTGAGTCAATTAAAAAGTTATTAAATTACATCAGATATTCATAAAAACATAAAACACAGATGGGCATGTTCGAGTCTAAAGGACTGGGTCTGTCAATTGGGTTCCAATGTACATAATAATAATTAGTGCTGCTAATTCTTATTCGAAAGCCTGGCCCCACAACCAAGTTTTAACTTTCCTATGGAAAGATAGGAGGGAGGGAGCCTGCCTGACTTCACTGGGGAGGGCATTCCATAGGCGGGGAGCCACTACTGAAAAAGCCCTGTCTCTCGGCACCGCCAGCCGCACCTGTGAAGGTGATGGGACCGCGAGCAGGGCCCCACCTGATGATCTTAAGCTTTGAGGTGGGTCGTAGTGGGGGACACGTTCAGACAGATAAGCTGGGCCAGAACTGTTTAGAGCTTTATAGGCTAAAGCCAGCACCTTGAATTGTGCTCGGTAGCTAATCGGCAGCCAGTGGAGCTAGCGTAACAGAGGAGTAGTACGCTCCCTGAACGCCACTCCAGTTATTAACCTGGCAGCCTCCCATTGGACTAATTGAAGTTTCCGAACAGTCTTCAAAGGCAGACCCACGTAGAGTGTGTTGCAGTAGTCTAAACGGGATATAACAAGAGCATGGACCACCATGGCCAAGTCCGACTTCCCAGATGGCGCACAAGTTTTAACTGTGGGAAGGCTCCCCTAGCCACCGCCGAGACCTGGGGTTGGGGGGCGCAGTAAGTCTAAACCTGATCAGGTGATGGTTAGTCCATGGCAACGGAGCGATGGTGAGCTCCTCCACACCACCACCTTCCTCCCATCCCTGACAGAATACCAAGTCCAGTGTGTGTCCCGCACTGTGGGTGGGGCCTGTTACTAATTGGGACAGCCCCATGGTTGCCATGGCGGGCATGAAGTCCTGAGCCATACCTGAGAGGCTGGTCTCGGCATGGACATTGAAGTCCCCCAGCACTATGAGCCACCGGGACTCCAACGCCAGGCCTGAGACCACCTCAGCTAGCTCAGGCAGGGAGACTGTAGTGCAGCGGGATGGTCGGTACACTAACAGAATCCTCAATCTGTCCCGGTCTCCTACTCTCAAGTGGACACTTTCAGGTCTTCCATTGTGCATGTGGCGGGGCTCAGGTTGCATTGTAGTAAGTAGTCTGTGGTTTGCTCTTCTCCACACTTGCATGTTGCAGTCTCCACTTTGTAGCCCCATTTCTTAAGATTGGCTCTGCATCTTGTGCATCTCAGATAATAAAGTAGATGTGTTGCTACATTACTTCTTTAACTGAGAATTTGGTATCAGAGGGAGAAATAACATGGAAAGAAAAGAGATAGAGCCCCACAGCACAAAAAGGAACAGCAGTTCAGCATATTTATCTAGAACTGACCTTCAACAAATTAAGCAAAACATTTCAAACCGTTCCAGAGAGCACTGAAGCTTCAGCAAAATTCATCCAAAGATAGTTTACAATTTCATCAGTCTCTACTTTAATTATGATTTCAATTGCCAAACATATAGATCTTTCAATGTTCAGGGCAAGGCAGGCTTTCTTGTCTTCCTTTTCCAATCTTCCAATCCCAAAATAATACTAATTCTAGATATAGATATACCAAAATGCACCTTTGATTTTTATTTTTATTGCCCTCTGTGAAATACATCGCACAATGTTAAAACAGTGGATATGGGTCTTAATGAGACATGCCGCATTTTCACAGGATGTCTACACCCTACACCACTGGAGAAATTATATTTCCTAGCCGATATTGCACCACCTGACATCCGTTGGGAAGTAGCAGCCTGCAATGAAAGGACCAAGGCACTGATATCTCCGGCCCATCCTCTGTTCGGATATTAGCCAGCAAGGCAATGCCTTAAATCAAGAAATAGCTTCCTAAGATCAACACCTCAGCAAGCGAGAGTCTAAAAGTGGCAGGCTAAAACCCAGAACCTCAATCCATGGCTGATACCAGATGAGAAACTGGGTGACTTGGAAGGCACTGAACAGACTGCGCTCTGGCACCACAAGATGTAGAGCCAGTCTTAAGAAATGGGGCTACAAGATGCAAGTGTGGAGAAGAGCAACTTACCACTTACTACTTATTACAATGCAGTCTGAGCCCTGTCACTTGCACAATGGAGGACCTTCTTCCAGCGACAACAGAGGCACTCCAAGTGGCCAGCTTCTAGTCAAAGGAAATCTAATATAATGCCAAGTTTTTAACTTTGTGTGTTTTTAAATACCTTATAACTGTATTTATATCAATTTGCTTCTGATACGATAAATGCATTTCCGAGCTTCTGATTTCTATATCCAGACTTATAGATTGATGATTTTTAACTTTCTGAGGTGAGACAGACATACTCGTTTTCCCATTGCAATCTACCTTCTGCCTATCCCAAAAGAATACTAGTCCTAGGCCATAGCTTTAGCAAAATTCACCTCAATTTCTGACCTCAATCCAAAGAGATGGACAGATAATCTACAATGTTTTGAATTAACAATGACTTCAGGGACAGTGTGCAATATTGTTCAGTAACCTGCCAGGTGAAGCAAATAGAACTTGTACAAGGTTTGTGAGAGGTCTAGCTATGCTCAAGGGAGCTCTACATTTCCCAGTCTGTGGTAATGTTTTCTAATCTGCCAGCAGGATATGAAAAGTACAAATTGCACTTAATGCATTTTTGTTGACAGAGTTTGAAAATAACACATTGTAAGTAACACTGTAATGAAAAAGTACTGAGGGGCAATGTCATCGAATAACTTAATGAAAACAATGAAAAAAAATGACAAATGTTTGTTATTAAATAAATGTTTCTTTTGGAAGGATGAGAGTCCTCTTTTCAGTTTTCATTATTGAAAATAAAGAAGTCAACAATTCATTATCGGCTAATAATCAACTAATGAGCAATATGTTGCAATTTGAATAAACATTCCAAGTTCTAAATGTTGAACTGCTTCAAGATAAACATATGTTTTGGGTGGGGGGAGCATTTATCTATTTATTTATGTTAGTTATATCCTTCCTTTCTGCCAAAATGGGATCCAAGAAGACTGTAATACATATATGGCTTCTTCATGCTGAATCTTTGAATTTGACATTTGGATTTCTTGTTTTATATACATTTTAATATACAGTTTTAAGTGTTGTTTTAAATGTATTGTAATATTTTTTTCTCCTTGACACAAAATATTTAATATTTTTTATGCTGCATTTAATATTTTAATGCATTGCTGCATTTTTAATTGCATTGTGCCGTGTTTGCTGTTAGCAACATTGAGTTCCTATATATTGGGGAAAAGGTAGGATAAAAATAAAGTAAATAAAATAAATAAATTTCCTTGCAACCATAGTATGTAACTATCAGAAAACATCAGTGGGGCAAAGGGTTAAACCCTTGTGACAGCTGAACTGTTGACCTGAAAGTTGGCTATTTGAATCTGCGAGACGGGGTGAGCTCCTGTCTGTCAGCCCTAGCTTCCCATGTGGGGACATGAGAGAAGCCTCCCAGCAGGATGGTAACACATTCGGGAGTCCCCTGGGCAATATCTTTGTAGACGGCCGATTCTCTCACACCAGAAGCCACTTGCAGTTTCTCAATTCGCTTCTAACATGATAAAAAAAAAACATGATAAAAAAAATTAGAAAACTATGTCATTACCAGTTTGTTGCTGTTGTGTGTTATCAAGTCATTTCTGGCTTATGGCAACCCCAAAGCAAACTAGTCATGTGGTTTTCTTGGCAAGATTTTTTTCCAGAGCAGTTTTGCTTTTGCCTTCATCTGAGGATGAGAGAGTCTGACTTGCCCATGTTGCGTTGCCAGCACTCAAACCACTACATCTGTGACACCCCTGGCTGCGAGAGCACTGGAAACCAATACACCGAGGCCAAAAAACAATCTAATATCTTTATTAAAGAATTAAAGCGAAAACAAGCAGAAGATATAGTTCATCAATAGACCTTTCAGGAAAGGTCAAATATAGTCCAATAATATATTGTCCAATGTCTAATATTAGAGTTTAAAGTGTGTAATCCAAAAACTGAAACACACACAAACTTCCAAGCAGTTTGAGTGGGGAAAACGTCCAAGTCTTTTACTAGAGTTCAATGTAAGTCCAAGGCAAGGTATTGAAGACAAGGCTGGAATCACGGCGAGGCAAGGCAAGGAAACACGGCTAGGCAAGGCACGGCTAGACTGGAAGGTAGTGGATCCAAACGCGGTCCACACTTGGCTGGAAGTGAAGTTAATCCTCCAACTGACACGTTGACTCCGCACTGGCTAGCCAGCGCACAGAACTTTTAAGGAACTTCAAATCTTTTCACAGAGCAGGTGTCCAAATGCTCTTTGCCCAAGGGAAAAGAGCTAAAACAACATCTTCAACCAGATGCGATCCTCCCTGAGAATTCTCAGAGGAAAACAGGTTAATCAGCAGATTCTCTAGCTGCTAATCGCGCGCTCCTTCTCCTGCCAGCTTTCTCAAACCTACTAGTTTCCCAAAACATTCGTCTATCAAAGGGAGGGAACTGGTGGGAGAAGGCTCCGTTTCAAGGGCCTTTTTAATGAGCTGTGGACTAGAATTGTCAATAGGGAGCATCTGGAAAGAGGCAGAGTCTTGCTGAATCGGCACAAACCCCATGTCCTCGTCACTGTGGTCCATAATGGAGACAGGATCACGGCCCAAGGGTTCAGGGGACATCACAACATTGTACTTGCTCTCCATTTTCAGAATATCTTTGTATTAATCTATGGCATAATTCATTGAAATAATTTGGAACTGGGACATTTTAAAAACAGCTGAAAAGTGGGGTGACAGGCTTAATAAAGACTGTCTGCCAAACTGGGATAGTTGGAGCGTATAATGATAAAGTACACAAAAGGCAAGAAATGTATTCATGGAGGCAATGTACTTTCTCTTTAACATTATGGAAATGCTAACATATAGGGCAAAGACCACTATGCAATCTGATTTGTGACCACTCAGAAGTAAGTTCTATTTAGTGCTTAGTCCTAGGGCTGAGTGTGTATGTATATAGCATTGTCACCTAGGTAGGGTATGTAGAATGCTGCATACTAAGGCTAAAATAAATACAAAAATATTTACATATTTTCTGTTAGTATTAATAGTCAGGGATCATCCGTTGAAAATCATTAATACCATAGTAGTTACAAAACCTAGAAAAGTAAGTACTTTATCCACAAGACACTAATGAAATTTTGTGCCATTGATTAGGTTTATGGTCTCTGACTTGGATTAAACCCTTGTGCCGACGGGACTGCTGACTTGGTTGGGTTGCTGACCTGAAGGTTGCTGGTTTGAATTCACAAGACAGGGTGAGCTCCCATCTATTAGCTCTAGCTTGCAGGGACATGAGAGAAGCCTCCCAGCAGGATGGTAACACATCTGGGCATCCCCTGGGCAATATCTTTGTATTTGGCCAATTCTCTCACACCAGAAGCAACTTGTAGTATGTTCCCAAGTCCCTTCTGACATGATAAAAAAAAAAACCTGACTTTAAATCTGGCATATTATAGAACTTGGAAAATTCTTTTTTGAGATTAGAATTGCCAGAATTCTCCCACGAGCATGGCATGGCCACAGTATTAGAAAGGTTTTTTCTTTTTGTCTCTCTATCATCTATCTACCGATCTATCTACTTAGTATTTGCTAGCAGGAAGAGGTGAAACCAGGGTTGCCAATCCAGCAAAGCTGTGGAAGGTAGAAAATAAATAAATAAGCCTAAGGAGTCATCCTTGGACTGTTCTTATGTGCTTGTGTATTAAGACGTGAAGAATATCTGAAAAGCTTTTTAGTCCCTCTTGACTGGCTTGTATATTATCCAGGAAAATTACTGGCTCTGTTATTGGATTTACTCCTACACGTTTGCTGAGTCAAAACATTTAAGAATGAATACATAGGTTTGCTTTGTAGTATGGGCAGTTACAGTGTCTGATATAAACAAATGTCAGACTGGCAGTCACTCTAATGTTGGTGTGATTTGAGAGATTTTGCAGAGACCTTTAAGCTATTCATTACGAGCTCTGAGTTTTAGAGTCTAATTAATAACAATGTTGCTCAAGCCTTCTACCAAGAGCTCTGAACACACAACTTCCTACTGTGCAAAAGAAAAGAAAAGAGCAGCATTAAGAAAATATTTATTAAAATAAGTATGTATCCAAATTTATTTCTAAGTTTCTCTGTATCTAGTTGCATTCTTCATTAAATTTAATAGATATGTCTGAGGATGATGGAATTTCGAAATCAAGAAATAAATGAGATTTCATTGTTTCATAATGATAGCCAAACCAAGTGGGGTTTTTTTTTTAGTACAATATTAGCTATTTTCTTTCCCTCTGTCAAGCTTTTGCTGATAATCAGATGCTATCCCTAATTTCTGTTCTGGCTGTTTTCCAGAATCTGTGTTACAAAATTAGATAGCTCTATACTAGAAATGCACATATTTTAACTACATAAGTAGCTCAGTGATGTCTTGTTTAGACTGGAAAAATCAAAGTTATCCTTTGAATATAAAAAAAGGTGATCGTATTCTATTGTTATTTCTGTTTCTCCATTTTATAGGATTAATGGTAATGCTTATATAGCCAAAATGACCTTCACAAAAGAGGGAGGCATCAAGAGTCATAGGAGTAAAACAGCATTTTTCAAGATACTTGAAAACAGTAGAAAGAAAAGGGGTTCAAAACTACCCAAACAATAGGGTGGGAAATATACTTTAAGTGTTTGTATGTGCACCAAGAATAAGAGGGAGCATGGAATGAAAGCCAGTTCAAGGCCTGATCCCAGAGCTTGGATCATTACTTTTGGAAAACAATTAATAATTGTTAATATTATGTTGTTATGTTCTTTCAGATTGACTCCAATTTATGGTGACCTTATCACAGCATTTTTATTATCAATATTTATTTAGAGGAAACTTGTCATTGCCTTGCTCTGTGAGTCAGAGTGTGACTTGCCTGGGCTGTAGCCAAAGGGGGGGGGGGTTAGGGGTTCAACCCCCCCCCCCCCCATTTTTCAGGTTTTTTTTTTAACCACTGGTTTACTCATGAATTTTAACTGATTAACCAAATCCCCATGAGTGTCCACTGAACTTTACCTGTCTTGAGTGTCCACTGAAGTTTATCAGTGGAGCCTGATTTATAAATTATTTTGTGTTATATGGAACTACTCTTCATGATTCGCTAAAAAAAAAATTCAACCCCCCCCCCCTTTTGAATTTTTTTGTGGCTATGGTCCTGCTGAGAACACTCAATAGGTTTCTATAGCTGAGCAGGGATTCAAATCTTGGTCTCCCAGACTCTTAGTCCAATGCTTAAATCACTGTGCTATCCTAATTCTCTTTAATATTGATGATATACATTGGTAAAATAATAGCTTGTTACACTTAAAAAATATAAAATGGCCAAACTTCCCCCAATGATTCCCAAAAGCAATATTTCAAGAGGAACAGAAAAGTTCTATGCCGAAATGTATAGTTATCTCCCAATGGTATCACACTACAGTAGAGTCTCACTTATCCAACATAAACGGGCTGGAAGAATGTTGGATAAGCGAATATGTTGGATAATAAGGAGGGATTAAGGAAAAGCCTATTACACATCAAATTAGGTTATGATTTTACAAATTAAGCACCAAAACATCATGTTTAACAACAAATTTGACAGAAAAAGTAGTTCAATACGCAGTAATGCTATGTAGTAATTACTGTATTTACGAATTTAGCACCAAAATATCATGATGTATTGAAAAGATTGACTACAAAAATGGCTTGGATAACCCAGAATGTTGGATAAGCGAGTGTTGGATAAGTGAGACTCTACTGTACTTTTGAAAGTTAAGTATTCCAGGACAACATGATAGTCTGGACAGCTGTATTTGCTTTGATTCAGCCTTATTCCTGTCCAAATGGACACCACCCTGATTAGCACATGGGAAGAAGATGGTTCAGTCCCTTGTCACTTGCCATGGAGCTCTGTGTGAGAACCTAGCTCTTGTTTTTGTGATGCCATAATGGGGTCCCCTCTTTCTTGCTGGTCACACTGGTGCCCCATTATGAAATCACAGATGCAATAGGTGGAGTGGCAGTGACATGGAGAGGGAAATAATGATCCACTGGGATCACTACTCTCTTGGTCTGTCTGGATGCCAATGTGGATTTGGTCGGGTGCATCGGGCCCTGGCTGAAGTGGCCAGTTAAGTGCCAATTCCTGGAGTTTTTCCATGAAAGAAAGACATAGTTGTAGCCAGTGGAAGTAAATATGGTGCTGGTGGGGATGTATGTGTCTGTGTGAGACCACTCTTTCTCAGAATCTAGCTTTGCTAGAATAATCTATGCAGGATGAGATTCTGGCAGCTGCAGCCCAAAAGAGGAACATTTCCAAGTTCTGCACTCTTTCCTCTCTGGTAGCAGTGCTGGAGGACACTCATTGTCTGAAATTGGCAGTACAGCAATAGAGATGGAGAGCAAGACAGCAGGTCAGGGCCTTGGTAAAGAGTGCAGAATGTACACTTTTGTTTTAAAAGATAATGTTAGAAACTTCCTAGTGTTGGCTACTGTTCAACAGTGGAACAGACTCTCCTTTGGAGGTGATGAGCTGTTCTTTGTTAAACAGAAGGAGGAGAACCATCTCTTGAGCCATCTCTTGTCACAGATGGCACGCTTAGTAGAAAATATACATTAGTTATATCTCTCTTAGAAATGTGGATCTGTAGCAAAATCTCCTGTAGCAAAATCGAAGTAGAAAATCATACAAATTAATTTATTAGTATCACCACCAACCCATCGGTACATTTCATCATGGTGTTATGCCCTGAAGTGCTGAAGATCTCTTTGCAGAAGGAAATAATCACTTGTATGCTAAATAGATTACAGAATTTACTGGAACACCTTTTTATTGCTAAACCCATTAGTCATGCGGCGACATCAAAGTCTTCCTTCCTAATGGATAGCTGTCTGTTTTTTCTGTTCCTTTTCTCCGCATGGAAGCCAGTAAGGAAAGCATCAGTTTACAAAACCCTTTGATACCATGTAATATAAAACACAAACCATGTTCATCAGATTCAGTAATGTTGCTGCTATTGATGGGAAGTCCAAGGTGACATTTCTCTCCACTATATTCCATAAAGTTTTAATTTTTTTGTAAGTAGGGAGGAACCTAAGGTTGATTTATGAGAACATTTCAAAATGACAGAATTTGGGAAACTGCAAAAAGAAGCATTACGGAGAACTTAAAGGTCAAGATCCCCAAAATGCTGCTACTAGTTTATTTGCACTTTTCTTTTCTTTTCTTTTCTTTTTTGATAGGGTTGTCTGTTCTATGTCATGAGCTTTTTATTTTAAATTAGGGAGCTTTCAAAAGCAGCAAAAAGTATGTTGTTCAAAAAAATTCATTTGAAAAATCCCTCTCAACATGCATAAAACAACTTAGTGGCATCTACCACATTGTAGGAATATATTCTCAGCCAGCATCTTTGTTTCAAACATGGAATATTCAATTTAGATTGAAGCTACCTGCTCCATTGAGCTCTGTGTCAACCTTCCCTTCCATGCCTGTGGAAATTAGTTTCTAGAGCAGGGGTTGACATTCTGTGGCTATCAGATGTTTTGGATTTTAATAACCAGCAGCCCCAGACATGATGACCAGTAAAAGATAAAGGTAGTCCCCTGACATTAAGTTTGGTCATGTCTGACTTTGTGGGTTGATGTTCATTTCCATTTCTAAGCCGAAGAGCCGGTGTTGTCCGTAGACACCTCCAAAGTCGTGTGGCTGGCATGACTGCATGGAATGCTGTTACCTTCCTGCTGCAGTGGTACCTATTGATTTACTCACATGCTTTTGAAATGCTAGGTTGGCAGACCCTCGGGCTAACATCAGGAGCTCACCTCGCTCACCGGATTCAAACCGCCAACCTTTCAGTCAGCAAGTTCAGCAGCTCAGCAGTTTAACCCACTGCACCATCGGGGGCTCATAGTGACCACTAGTTGGTGATGATTTTAAAATCCAAAATGTCATGAGCTCCAAAGTTTTGAGAGCCACTGCACCAGAAGAAATCATAATTAGAGGGAAATATGGTAGGTATAAAAGTAAGACTCCTGTGCCAAGTGAGTTTCTCTTGCAACTGCTTTCACAAGCTACTTTTCTCCTCAAGGGAGATATCTGTTTTTCTTTTAGTGAGAAAAAGGAGAATGGCTGGCAGATATTTCTATCTCCTCTCTGTTCTTGATTGCATTATTTAGTATTGGCTTTTCATTTTGAAAAATGAAATGCAAATTGTTTCATTTGTTTATTGTATTGACGTCCCCTGCTTTTCCTCCAAGGAGTTCAAGGCATTTGTATGGTTCCACTTCCCCAACTTTATCTTCACAAAAAAACCTTGTGAAGTAGTTAGCTTGGGAGAGAATGACTGACATAGGTCTTTCTAGTCCTATCCTGGTTTTAATATAAATTATGGAGCATGCTTTATGAGTTCTTCAAACAGTTTATGAGTGGGTGTAAAATTAGGATCCACTGGTTGATCTCTGGGTATTTGCAGTAAACATTTCAGGATTTTTTTATTCCAAATTGTTTAACCATAGCAACAACAAAAAGGCTTTTGGGTGGGCAGTTCTAAATTCTCTTTGAAGAAAGAGAAATAGAAGTGGGTTTTATCGCACTATTCTGTTCTAACCAAGATAAAAGAATATACTGGATTAAGCATGTAGTCATTCTGACACTTAATTCCATGAGTTTGTTCCCATCTTCTACAGGAGTAGCTTCAACTTGGAGCAAAGCTTGGGGTGATATGGATTGAATAAGAGCCTTTTTGAATACAAAAATTGTGTGCCATTACTATGTTATAGGATGTCCCCCACCCCGTTACAGTGGCTGTGTGGTGATACTGCAATGCTTTGAATGTGCTGATTCATTAATCCCAATCCCATGTATACTACACATTTTGGATTCCACATCTTTGAACAGTAACCTGTATGTTTGAAGCTGGTTGTGCATCGTAGGCTTAAAATCTTCACTTCAAATTCACAAACTTTAAATATCTTACACAGTAGTGCAGTTGTCTTGGAAAATAAGTTCTCAGTGTTGGAAGATGAATATTACTGCAGGATTATGTATATGAACTGCAGGATTATCCAATATGGAACATGGGATGTTATCATACTACTTTTGTGGTATGTAATGGAACACTGTTGTGGTATGATCCACTGATTCCATATGGAATGTAAGAAGACAACATGAGAAGCTCAGATAGTTAGGGCCTGTCTAGCTTTGCATACTGATTCTAACAAAAGTCAATCAAATGTCTGTAGGGCTTGACAGACACAGAGAATATGTTTTCTTTTTCCATTTCCAGGTAAGATGCACATGTATGCTCCAGAATTATGTTAATGTGGGATTTGTGTATTGATAGTGTTTAAATGAAATTTGTGTCATGCTTGTATTGCAACTGATTGCATCATCCAGAATGTACCATAGTGTGGAAAGAGTTAATTGCCAAGAAGCTATGATGACCTTGATGTGTGGCTGGAACTGGGGAGTATCCAGACACAAGTGTGTGTGCATTATTGATTGCGTCAGTTCAGTTGAGATCTGTCTGCCTAGGAGTCGAGTTCTGTCTGCCTGTTTGAGTCAAGTCCTGTGTTTCTTCTGTCGTCTGTAAGTCTGTTTGTATTGATACAGTAAAACTTTGTAAATAGTTTTACCAAAGTCTCTGAGTGTCTCTTCGTTCTGCGCTCCACTGATTCCATCCAACTACTGCTGCACTGCTAATACTCTGACAAATTATACAGGGTGGATCTCAGCTTTCTAGGTGGAAAATGTTTTGAAATATTTAATATTTCATAATTCTGGATAAGTGATGGTAAACCTGCAGACCCATATCCAGCATAGGAACCATTATATCAGTGATTTCTGACCTTTGGTCTTCCAGGTGTTTTGAACTTCAACTCCCAAAAATCCCAGCCAGTTTATCAGCTGTTAGGAACTGTGGGAGCTGAAGTCCAAAACACCTGGAGGGCCAATGGTTGGGAAGCACTGCATTATATTATTCAGAGCTGAACCATTATGTTATTCAGAACTTGAAAAATACTGCAACAGCCTAGAATCTCCTAGCAGTCATACTGATGAGTGAAATTCTGAGAACTGTCTTTAAAAAGTAACTTTCCCAACCCTTTATATTACTATATTTGGTTATATGTGGCAGTGAAATCACGAGCAACTTGGCAGATCATAAACTGGCAAATATTAGATGAGTTACACATATTTGGATTCTCTACTATAACCATCTGAAGTTTTTGATTCCCCATAGATTTATTAAATTTTGTTAATTTTTTTTTTTGCTTGATATTGGATTTTAGCTATTGGCATGTTTCTTGTATGTCAGGTCACTAATGAATGCAAGGTGTGTAGGTTAAACTTCAAAGAAAGGAACTGACAAAACCACCTCTGAGTAATCCTTGCCCAATTAAACCCTTTGAAATTCATGGGGTCGCCATCAGTTAACAGGCAGTTTGACAGCACACACACAAATGCACATGTTAATGGAAACAACTAAGCAAATCTAAGTGGAAAATGTAGCTCATAGACCCCTCATGTTTTGGACTATAAACTCTGTACCGTATTGAGGACGACATGCCAGCTATGAACACAACATATTTTTTTAGAATTCAAATTCCTTTACATGCCATTTTGTTTTCTCATCTGTTTTGAAGATAGTAAACTTTGAATACGTTTAATACAAGTCTTCATTAATGTCCTACAGATTAACTTACCAAGGAGACTGAGGAAAGGAGAGAGGAAGCAAACAAGTAAAGGCAATTTTTGTTTAGTGATTCACTGCTGAGGTACATTACAGTTGAGCCCTGCTGAGTGTTGGTACAGTGCTTCAAATTGTTTCCCATAGTCCTTGTCATCATATCATATTGCAGTGAGCAGGATCTAATCATGGCTTTGGGGGGGGGGGGGGGATAGATAGAATTTTTTCCTAGTTGTGCTTTCCCCCAAACAGAGTTATAGAGTAGTGGCTTCCATCATTGCATTTTTGGCAGCAAACTGCACTTCTGTCAGATGTTCTCAAATGTTTCCTTCCTGAGCCTCTCTATATAAGTGATGAAAAGTACATCATGAGTTGACACTTTCACTAGTATTTTAAACAATTTAATTTTCTCCCCAGGAAGGGGGTGCTTTGAATGTGATTTCCTGCTTCTTGGCAGGGGGTTGGACTGGATGGCTCATGAGGTCTCTTCCAACTCTATGATTCTATGATTTGTGTTGGTGGCAAGAAATCCTCATAGAATCCCGCAAAGAGCTGTTGCTACTGTCGTTTCATGAATTTATACTCAGGTTTTCCTTGTAGTTCTTCAGAAAAATAAAAAAATATATTACAAATTTATAATTAATTACAACATTTTAAATTGCATCTATTAAAATACAATAAACAAACATTTTAAGAGTTACACATTTCTACCTGGTGTCTGAAAAAACAGGTGGATGTCTGACAGTAGGACTTCCATAATGGGAGTACCACCTGTTATTGAGAGTTCTTTCTGTCTGAAGATTTAGAATAGCTGGAAGGAAACGTGGGCAAATGTTATGAAATGTTGGCTTATCAGTCCTCAGTGCCATAACAAGGAAAAATAACTTTTTTTAAGGAAGTAAAGTTGTGCATGAGGTAGGCAAAAGTATGAGAAGACACAGAAGCAGTCAACTCACTACATAGGCAGTCAATTCACCATTTCTTTATTAGATCTGTCCAAATGAGTGGCCCATCATTGGAGTTGGGAATATGTAGTTTAACTACATATTATGTGAAGAAGACACTTCCTTTTATCATAACTGAATGAATTGACATTTGCGGACTCACTTCAATGCCTATAATTGTTTTGTTCACCCTGAGTAAACAGTGAGTGGAAGTGTTTTTGGCAATTAGGTGAGTGCTCCAACACAAACTATCAGTTTTCCACCTGCTAATAGATAGATAGAATAGGAATGAAGAGAGAAATTAAGGAGAGCTTGGACCAAGATCTTTAATAAGATCTCAAAGTAATGGATTTCAGATCAATCAGGCACCAGTGTATGAAGAATGTTATGCATATTGCCTACCGGGAAATATTGCCATTGGAAATACCAATGATAAAGAATATTTTATGTATGAAATGTTGCACAAGACTCATTTAGTAGTTATCTGAATTCTTTGCAGGAAGTCACTATTCTCATTTTACATATCAAAAACGTATATCGAAAGAGATTTGGTTTAGAAAAAACAGTCTATGTACCTTTTCATTGATCTAAACAGAGAACAAATTATATGTACAGATTCAGCAATAATCTAGTCAAACATATTATCCAGATGTGATGAAAAAAATGAGGAACATTAATGCAGAGTGATTTGAGCAAAACATAGTTTTCCTCAAATCAAAGTTGCATGCTTTACCAGTGTCATATTCAAAAATGATTTATTTGTTATTAGGTGTACAATTATTACTTCTATAGTAGTAAACCTAGAAACTCCCTATAGTGAATTAAGGTCTCTGTGTATTATTGTGTTTATAAATTCAAGCATCAAACTGCAGGAATTGCCTCCTCTTAGATGTGAGATGTTTATGTTCACTGTATCCAGTACTGTTTATGTTTACATCATTGTCCCTGTCGGATTGTGTATGTGAATGTTGGGAGGATTCCACCAGAAGACGTTAATTCCTTTCCCAGTAATAACATAAGGAGCCGTATAAGATCGGTCCAAGATTCCACCTTTTCTAGCTTCCTGTTTTCATTGGCAATCAGTGATGTTCATCTTATAGACATGGAAAGATATCAGACAATAATCTTCTGTTTGTTCCACAGATGGGGAAAATGTAGGTTTTTACATGTTGGGCTACAACGTCACTTTCCACTGAAGTTTAACAACATCTGGAGGTTACCAGTTCTGTTTGAAATAATGATCAGCTAAATTCTGGTTTAAAGATAAAGAATCACAAGAGGCATGGGTTTGGTTCAGGATTAAATTTAAAACTTACAGTCTTTCCATTTACACTGATTACTTGTCCACAGTCATCCTTGCTTTGCTGAAATTATTATATTTCAATTTAAATTGTAGTGAGTACTTATCAGTAAATTAAGATTAATTCAGTATTTGCAAATGTTATGCAAATCTAAGGGTGCACCTGGACAGCAGAATTAATACAGTTTGACAAACAAGTCCTTACGATGCTATGGAATCATTGGACTTGTAGTATTACAAGGTCTTTAGCCAAATAGTGTTGGCACCTCACCAAACTACAACTCCATAGTATTGAGCCACAGCTGTTAAAGTCATGTCAAACTGCATTAATTCTACGGTGTAGATGCAGCCTAATAGAAGCTACTGTTGTCTCTTTTTGAGCAGGGAGATGGGATGAAGGCCATAGCGCTGCCCTGTTTTTTGTTTCCCAGCAACAGTTTATTCACAAACATACTGCTTCTGAACATGTGTATTTAATTTTCTACAACACAGTTTCCATAAGTATTCTGCTTTGCATTATTTATACATTTTCTTACTTTGCAGAATTTAATAATATTTTATACAGATTATATGCAAATTATATTCTAGTGGTTGATCTACACCCTTGCTAGAAATAATGTCTATTCATTGGGGTTTTTTTTTTTAAAAAAAAAGAACATGAATTAGAAAGTAGAGCTCAGTCACTTGTGATCTTGATCCATCTTCTGACCCTCTTTCAGCATCCAAGAGGAAACAAAAAGGATTAAATTCCCAAATGGATCAGCATTTATCGATGGAAAGAGTTCTGGGCCCCATTGGAAATCTTGAGGAAAGATTTCAGGGGATGTGGAAAAGGAAAATATACATAGAAATCACCCCTATTTTTTTACCATCAATTCCAATTGATTTTGATAGGAATTGGGTTTAATAGGAAGTGTGTTTCTATCATCAGTTAAATTTTGCTAGGTTTGTATGGAGTAGTCGCAGTTTTGCTTCTGAACAGCTAGTGAAAATGCACTGTCTTTTCAATTGACTCCCTCTGCCCCAAAGCCATTTGCGTCATTGTAATGTATTCAGCAGTGACACATTTGGGTTCAAAGTAGTCATTTGTGTATACATATTTGTTTCCCTGTTGACTTTAGGAATGCCATCATCATCTTCATAAATGGCTGGTGGAAACATGGTCTGGCATTTCTGATAACACCATTTACATTTTCTTTAAAAAGCAAGGATAGGTTTGCCAGATAGTGCCTCCTCCTCCTCCAGCTTATCTCAGTGTTGCAGGAACATGCCTCAAGTTCTTCAATGAGATTTTTTGTGCACATTTTCTATCCAGTATGCTAATTTGGTATCATATTTTTCATCAGATGCCAAAAGACAATTGCAAAATTTTAAGAGACAACTTAATGATGCAGTAATTACTTAACTTCACCTGCAAATCATTTCCAGCTTCATAAATAGAGTTGGGATTGAAAACCTCATTTACTTTTTAATTTTAAATTCCAGCCATGCATTCAATTGGTAGCGATTAGTGTGAAATATTATTGGGAGGGGGAAACAGTTGTCAGTGGCTCTTATTTTTTTGGTGGTGTCAGCAGTGAATTGGAGAGAGTAGTTTAAAACTGAGGAAAAGTTGTCTTGTAACGTAAGTTCTTCATTAAAGAAGATTTAGTAGCAGAGAGAAACAGTATGCCTCTATTTTATGCAGACCAAAAAGCTGAATTTATTTATGGCTTTTTTATTACTCTGAGCTGGACCTACAGTGATGCTGATTCTTGCACCAGATTATTTTCTGGAAATCTGTGGTTTAAAAGACTAGACTATAAAACAGATGGCCCGTAAATTAAACCACTCTTTAATATTGCCTCTCTAGAGTGAAGAAGCAATGGAACCTAAAATCTCTTTTCGTAATATTATCTATCTGAAGCCCTATAGTTATTGGGAAAAAACTTCAGCTATGATTTCATTATTTGGATGAATATTCCTTCCATTTTTGGACAGTAATTTCATATTATAAATTAATAAAAAATCAGGAATACATATTTCTTTTTGTCAAAGATGGGAATTCTCTATTTATGGAGAGTAATGGTACTTTCAAATACTGCATTTTTCCCAGGTGAATTTCTTTTAATGCCTTGCATATACCTTTAGAAAACCAGAGAATGAGCTGGCAAAGTCTAGTGGTGTTTTCCATACTCCTGGAAATATATTTTAAAAATATTTTTCAATCAGGTGAAGCTGGACAGCAACCATAATCATCTTCCTAATTGTAAATGATATCAGGTATTCAAGGGCAGCTATATATGAGAAGGTACTGTCAAAAACTGTGGGGGGAAATCCTGCAAAATTAACAATTTATATGCCACTCTGAGAACTGTCATCCTCACCCTCATTTATCTACATAGCACCATCACCACCCTCAGATTTACAATCTAAATAATGCATGAAACAAAGGGAAAGGGGAACTGCAGCATGGGAAAGGATTAAATCTAGTACATTCTGCTTCTAAGACCAGGGCAGTGGAAGCTGGAATAGAGGAGAAGACTTTTCATCTACTTCTTGCTCTAGGCATGGTGGGCTGTGCCTGCCTTTTCTTCTTTGCCTCTGAGGCCAGGACAGTGGCAGTTGGGATGTAAAGGAGGCCTTTCATTTTCTTCTAAATGTAGACATGATAGAGCTGGGCCAGCCTCTTCCAGCCTCATCAGACAGGGTGATTTTAGCACCCTAGGATGCTTATTATCATTATTTGATACACCACAAGATTAATACACAGCAAACAAGATTACTATGCTGGCTGTTGTATTGGATCACAAGTCACTTATTATATTATATTTATTATATTTATTTATACCCTGCTTTATCTTCCTCGAAGGGGACTCAAAGCTTTCACCCCATCTGGGGGACATCATGTGACGTCCGGCGTAGGCCATGCGCCCAACCAGGGTGAAAGCATTGCTGGATGCTTCTCTGGCAACATGGGAGGCCAGGTACTCCCCGCTATGCCAGGGCCTTCTCACAGTGACGACGCTTTCCCCATGTGATGGAGAAAGCGTCGCTGAGATGGAGCAGCATGCAAGGTGACAGATTCACCCCATGATTCCCTCTTTCCTCCCCAGAAGCCCAGCGAAGCAGGACGTTTCACCAGGACTTTATGATGAGGTTCTTCATCTCTCCCTTCAAGACCAGGGCAATGGCTGTCTGGGTAGAGGAGATGACCTTTCATCTGCTTCTTGGCCTAGCCATGTTGGAGCTGTGACTGCTTCCTCTTCTCTACCTCTGATATCAGGGCAGTGGGAGTTGGAATGGATGGGAAGGCCTTTCACCTGCTTCCCTGTCTATGCATTAAGGATATGTACCTGTCTCTTCTTCTCTGCCTCCCAGACCAGGACAGCAACAGTTGGAATAGAGAGAAGTGACTTTCATATGCTTTTGCTTTTTAGCTGAAGTGTGGGGCGATTTCAGCATCCACATTTTATTTCTTAAATGTTTTTCTACATTGTTGATCGTAGTCATTTCTTTGGATAGATCTGGATGAGTTCTAGTTTTTCTATCAGATTTCTGTTCTGTTAAGGCCTTTGCAGAATTGTTAAGTGACATGCTGTTACGAGTCAGACGCCAGCCAACATAAATAACTCAGTTTATTGCAAAAACAAACAAACAAACAAACACACACACACACACACACACACAAAAGAACCTAAGAAGCAACCAAAAAAGGGCTCAAAACACTTTCTCTTCAGTGTGAAGTAACAATGTCCAAAAAGAACTCAAAAAACCCAAACTCAAGATATAATCTGGATTATCCTGGGAAATAATCCAGATTAAAACAAACTTAGTTGAAAAGGCTGGGAACTCGCTCCACCTGCTGGTTGGAGCTAAACAAACACAGGAAAGCTACCAGCAATTACCCACAGTGACCAACGGCCACACAATGCCCCAAAACGTAGTTACAGCTAAACCGTGTCGTAAAGGAGAAGTCACAGCCGCCACATCCGGTCCGCGTCGTTAGGAAGAAGTCACAGGCATCGAGTTCCAGTTCAAGTCGTCAGGGAGAAGTCACAGTCACCGAATTCCAGTCCAAGGTAAACACAAAGAGCCAAAGCGACGGAGGCAAGCTGGCAGCTAATGCATAAAGCCAACACAGGACAATCCAGTGCAAACCCACACAATGCCAGCCCCCGTTGCCACTAAAAACCCGAGTTAACACTTAGGTCCCAAAGCAGTCTTCCAAACACGTCTTCTGAAACAGAGATCCTGAAAGCGCCCAACAAACACCTTGCTGATTGCAAGGCCACATTAGCAACAAACTTACTTTTATTTACAAGTCCTCCTCAGAACTTGAGCCAGCTAATGCCCCATCCACAGCTGAACCTTGGTGCTACAAATCCTCATCAGAGCCGGAGCCGCCTAACGCCCCATCTCCAGCTGCTGCCCCTCTACGATCTCTCCAGCCAGTCCACCTTCTATCCATACCCATAACTCCCCAGGATCCATCTGTATCATCTCTGTGCCATCCCTCAAATGTACCACTGCTTGTGGGTTCCTCAAGAATCTCCCGGACTCCTGAACCTTAGTCCACTCCATCACTTCACTCCCAGTCTGACATCCCATCCTCCTGACTCCCAGCCCCATAATCCCCTTCAAAGCCCTCAAAGGTATCATCATCAGTGGGCTCCATAAGTATTTCCCGGATTCTCTTCCTTTGTTGCTCCTCATCAGAGTCTTGCTCATGAGCAGTTTTCCTGCCTCTTCTAATATAACTAGTAGGATCTCTAATCGAAGACTCCATCACAACACATGCTCAATTCTATCCTTGCTGCTAAGAATCTAGAAAGTCCTTATCTGTTCACTTTTTCCTGAACAGAATGATTTAGGCCTGCCAGAAGTTTTCCCTGCAGATTTTGCAGACCAAAAGCCAGTGGGAATGGGGACACTGTAATCTGTTAATGTCATTCTTTGGGGACAAGTGAGAGTATCCACTGGGCTCCTGCACAAGATCTGGGCTGGTAAAACTCATGTGAAAACTAACTTCATGCTAGATCAAAAGTCTGTTTTTTATTAATTCCAGTACATACAATGGGTTCAGAGGACTAATAAAAGTCAGGCCCAGAGTCTTAGTGCTTTAAAATTAAAATTATTCATAACGGATGTAGAATTCCCTCAACCTAAACACTTTCCCCTTTTTTCCCACTGTCTCATCTGACTGATCTGTTCTGTGTTTAACTTGTTATTTTTCCACTTTCTTTGTCACAAAGACCATTCCACCTAAAATGGAGAAAGTTAAAAACTTCAATAATTCATTTTATTAATAGTTTCAGACTTCAGAGTCCAACTTGGTGTGCACAGCATATTCCTCCATATTCTTATTTAATGCCAGTAATTGGAATTCATATCATGCAATAATATTTTGATAGAGAAGTTTATGGTTTCTGGAAGCCAACCATCTGCAACACGGAGGGAAAATGCATTGTGTATCAGAGCAAGAATAGAAAAATACAGGAGTCCTGAATTGAAAAATCAGTTCTTTGCTGCATTAAGATTATCTGATCAGCAGGATGTCAGTTCTGATGTCAACAACTTCATGGGGATATGTGGAAGATGTTCCATTAAATACATTCCCTTTGTTTGCTTAAACATTATTGTGGCTATTACCATATATACTACTATATAGGTCACTATCAGATATGAGCAAATGGCTCAAAGAACCAAGAGAGAAGGTAATAGTTCCTTTACACACACACACACACACAACTTACAAATGATTCATAGTTAAGAACAAAGGTGAAACAACAGGAAGTGAGAGAAATCTACCTCTAGAAAAGGGACTTCACACCTGAAAAAGTTATCATTGGGAAAAAGTGTCCCACTGAAGCTTTATCCCCAGTCCTTGTTAACACAACCAGCCATTTTTTTCAAAATTCAATCATCACAGGGACAGAAAGTGAGGTGAAATCTTCTGAACAGGGGCACAGACAGCAAAACAAACACCACTGTTAACCCTTCCTTAAGCTATCTAAATCATGTGTGTGTGTATTGCTGGAGTTACACTTTAAAATGCATGTGTGCTGATTTACATACAAATTCAACTTATGAACAAACCTAGAGAATATATCTTGTTTGTAACTTGGGACTGCCTGTTTATATAAAACAGTTGAGGTATAGTACCTACATTGATCTGTCAACCTAAGATTTTTTATTTGACCCAGGATATTAAAATTTTCTTAACATATATATGAGAATATGTAGTACTATTAATATAGCTGAAATAAAACCAGCAATAGTGATTAGAAGGATACAAAATGAAATCCCTTTGAAGAATAACTGTGTTGAGATGTTCATGTATTACATTAATCAAACAAAAATTGCCACGATCACTTAAAAGCGTGCTACTGTTTGCAATGAACCTTGTTCAGGCATTTAGAAATTTTGTGCCAATATGAGAAGTGTGATTTTGACGACATTCATGCTCTTGGGTGACACTCTCTTTGCTTTCCTTATGCTCAGGTCAAAATCTGAAATGAGGAGGCTCCATGCTAGCATATGAGAAAAGAGAAATAGAGGGCTGTATGGGTTTTGTGTGCTGATATAGGCACATGCTCTGTTTTCTTATGAACCAGCACTGTGGAACATATTCATCAGTTTTCATTACTAAGCATAGTATGAAGCTAGAGTGGTAGAGGTATCTATCATTGCATTTGAAATTTATTTTAAAGAAACATATTAACAGCCCTATATGGAATTTCTGTTTCAATGTACAGTAGAGTCTCACTTATCCAGGCCTCGCTTATCCAAGTTTCTGGATTATCCAAGCCACTTTTGTAGTCAATGTTTTCAATATATCATGATATTTTGGTGCTAAATTCGTAAGTACAGTAATTACAACATAACATTACTGAGTATTGAACTGCTTTTTCTGTCAAATTTGTTGTAAAACATGATGTTTTGGTGCTTAATTTGTAAAATCATAACCTATTTTGATATTTAATGGGCTTTTCCTTAATCTCTCCTTATTATCCAAGATATTCGCTTATCCAAGATTCTGCCGGCCCATTTAGCATGGATAAGTGAGACTCTACTGTATTTTTAAAAGTTGGCCTAGCTCTCACAACAAGGATACATATATACACTGAAGTAATTGGGAACTCCCAGTAATGTTTAATACAGTGGTTCTCAACCTGTGAGTCCCCAGATGTTTTGGCCTTCAACTCCCAGAAATCCTAACAGCTGGTAAAAATGGCAGGGATTTCTGGAGTTGTAGGCCAAAACACCCGGGGACCCACAGGTTGAGAACTATTGGTTTAATAGTATTGTTAAGCCCCTCTCCCCATATGTGCAGTTATCACTTTCCTATGTTTAATCTCTTTGTTCAGGAATACTGAGATTTGTATATGTTGCAAATAACTAAACTGGTCAAGATGCATAATAAAAAGTGGTCAGTTATTTTGCCTAATGATATCTATCCCCATTAGATAGCATAGTGCTGCCATTTGACAGTGGGTGGATTTGCTAATGAAAGTGCTAAGCATGTTCAAAAAATTTGAGTTCTTCCAAAGAATGTTAGTAGGATAAATGAATATTAGTAAGAGTTCTATGTGACAATGTTTGGGAAAACATTAATCTCAAAAAATAATTCAGACCTTTTACTTTACACTGAAATGAATTAACCTTTGTACACTTGTAATCATCTCATTTTTAGTGTGTGTGTGTTATAAGGATTTGGGTGTTGGGACACTGGGAGACCATGATTCTAATCCCTTCTTGTTCATAGGGAAACCCCTTGGGGAAGTCACACTCTCCAGCCTCAGAAGAACACAAAGACAAAGCCCTTTCAGTAAATACTGCCAAAGAAACTGCATTATGTGTTCAGTTTAGAGTTGACTTACATTAGAAATTACTTGAAGGCACACAACAGCAACAAAGTAGTCAGTCAAAATTCTTGAAAATTTACATCTAAACTCTTTGAACAGTTGGGTGCTTTTTACAAACTTTTCATGAAGTCTTCATTTGTGGGCAAGGCAACATTTTACCAATAGAAACAGCATTGTCCTTTAAAAAAATACAGTAATAGTTCCATCCAAAGTATTTAATTGTAAAAGGAAATAATAAAAAACTTTAACAACATAAAAGGAATATGTTCCATGTGATATATTAAAAGTTTCCGTCTAATGACATTTCAACCTTATTTTAATGTTCTGTGTTTTTATAGGGTGAGGTGTTGTGAACTGTTGCTCTTATGCGTTTCCCACTAGGGACAGAAAAAGAAAAACTTCAGTCATAGTTTAAATGGCTTAGTGTGTGTGAAGGGAAGACCCAGGAGGACCACAGAGTGTCTGAGTTTCTATGGGAGACAGCCAGATGTCAGCGCAATGAGAAATTTGTGTCTGTTTTTGTGCGAAGGATAATAAACAGATGGAACATTTTACTGGAGAAGGTTATTGAAGCAAGGAGTACAAACGAGTCCAAAAGAAACTGAGATGTGTTTCTGGAAGCAGTTGAGATAGGTAGGTTGGACTTTTTAGCCTTCTCCTTCTGCCAAGTTAAGTAGCCATGATAAGATGAACCGGAATGAATATTTCTGACCTAACTTTTTCCTCTTTTTCCTCAGCTTCTTGAATCTCTGAGTGACTTATTAATTGGGCACATATGAGTTATAATTATGATCTGACCTGGTAACCTATTTAAGAGCCATTTTAGAAGTAGACTCCACTTTAGTTACTGAGCCTACAAAACCACTCAGAACTGTTGCACATGTAATCAGCTTGAATTTTGAGTTTTTCAATTTCATATTAAGTTTTTACCTGCACAGAACAATATGTCTTTTTATTAAATTTCATACTCAGACTTATCTAGGAAATGATGTTGTGACTGTTTGTCTTTCCATCCTCCCCTTCTGTATTTTCAATTAAAAATGTGAATCCTCTTCTTCCTCTTCCTCTTCCTCTTCCTAGCTCGCCAATGCCCTCTGGGTTTTGCCTCTGAGGCATTTTAGACCCAGATGGCATTTCCAAGTGGAAAAAATGCCTCGGAAGTCAGCTTTTTGGATCACTTATCTGGTACTAAAATGGCCAAGGGGCAGGAATTTGGCAAAATTAAAAGTGCTTGTTTTGACTTGTAAAGCCCAATATGGTTTGAAGGACAATATTGTTCTGAACTGGAATTGATAAAAAAAAAATAAGTCATGGGCTGCACTTCCCCTACTTTTAATTTAACATGAGTCTCTTTTAAAAAAAACTTAAATAAAACCTTTAAAATATGACATGGAGTTCAATAAAATATTCATCTGTTATTGTCTGGTTAAGGTTGTTCATATCCTCTCTAAATTATGTAGTCGTTGGAATATTGGACTAGGATGTTGGGAGACCAGATTATGTTGTAGTAGGATGTTGGGAGCTATAACAGTTGGGTGACCATTAGCAGATCACAGTCTCTTAGTGTAGGAAGGAAATATATCTTACCAACAAATTCCTATTATAGGGTCTATATGGTGAACTTGACTGTAGCTGCTACATGGTTTTGATTTGTTTCCTGCAAAGTAGAGATGGAATCCAAGAAACCAACCAACTAACAAACCATGGATTCTGTCTCTGGATTGTTGCAGCAGAAATTGGACTTAGTCAGGCAAAATAAACAAACCGAATCAATGCTCAATAATTTGTGTGGCTGTTTCCTTGGCAAACAGGAATGATTCATTATCTTTATGGTCCTGTTGTTTATCCCATTGTTTCCCTATAGTAGGAGTGAAATCAAAGTTGTAATAGGTTTTATATATTTCGTATAGGGCATGTTTATACAATTCTTTTGCATCATTATGATTACTTTTGCTAGCACGCAACAATATACGAAAAATTCGTCTGCTATCAAGTGACTTGGTTTGATTGGTTAAACAAAAAGTTCCTTCCTTTGGCACATGAGGGAACAGGCCAGAGACATACGCAGAGGTCTGTATGTTTTTTAAAATCATCTATTTATGAAAAGGTTTAGGACTGAATATAGTTTATTTTCTGTTTTTATTTAAAAACCACAATTGAACACATTTGGGGAGAGAAACGGAATTGGCTATATACAGTTGTCTTTATTTCTGACATAACCTTTGTATTACCTCATCTACTTGCCCAGATTTGTCAAGAAGAATTTCTTGAATTTCTCTCATTGTTTGGATATGACAGAATTTATACACACATGATCAAATACAGGCAAACCATTTGGCTTCTTGGAGATTATCCTAGTTACTTTCAGTATAACAAACATAATGCAATCATCTTAACAGACAGAAATCTATAGCAAATACTGGTGTGTATGTACAAGCCCCTAGTGGCACAGCGGGTTAAACTGCTCAGCTGCTGAACTTGCTAACCGAAAGGTTGGCGGTTCGAATCTGGGGAAGGGGGTGAGCTCCTGCTGTTAGCTCCAGCTTCTGCCAACCTAGCAGTTTGAAAACATGCAAATATGAGTAGATAGATAAGTACCTCTCTGGCGGGAAGGTAACGGCACTCCATGCAGTCATGCTGGCCACATGACCTTGGAGGTGTCTACGGACAGTGCTAGCTCTTCTGCTTAGAAATGGAGATGAGCACCAACCCTCAGAGTCGGACACAAATAGACTTGATATCAGGGGGAAACCTTTACCTTACTATGTATGCCCGTGTTTTTGTACCAGTAAATATTTGTTTGAATAATCCATACAAACCCTGTTTTCCTTCACATCACTTGATTTTACTGCTGAAGCATGTTGTAAGATATTTCTTTTTATATATTCTAGGTTTTAAGACTTTAAAAGGGCTAAAATGGATTCCTCAACAATGTCTTACAATTACTAAGAATGAATTCCAGCACAAAGTTATCTGATTTTTTTCTTTTGCCCAATTGTCTTTTAAATCTAGAGTTCTTAAAAATGGGTTATTATTATTGTTAATTTGTTCTTCCTTTAAGAAACACAAAGCAACATAGATCGTCTTCAAGGCTTTATATGGCTGACACAGATTGACTCTCCCCAGGTCACATATTTGCCTTTGTGAGTGAACCAAGGATATGAGTCTCAGTCTGTCAAACCTTGCTATAATGCTCATGTTGGCATTAGCCATATCTACTGCAAGGATCATCACTTGACTTGTTTGAATGGTACCATTTTCAGTGGAAAAGCCAGGACTGGAATTTGCCACAATATTATCAAATTTCTGGATTGCTGAAAAAGATATTATAATGCTAGGAAATGTACAAGGCAATCAAAATTATTGGGATATTGGAATTACTTGCCTATGAAGAAAGGTGGGGCTTTTTAGCGCAAGAAAAAGATACAAGGATACATAGTAGACATGCAGAAAATGATATATGTTGCAGAAAAAGTTAATAGGGAGAATGTCTTTTTAATTATTTCATATTTCTGAATGCTAGACAATCTACTGAACCAGAAGGCCTGGAGATGCAGGGCACACAAAAAGATGCATTTCTGTACATAACTGTTATTGTTGGCCTTCAGCTTATTTCTGACTGATGGAAGCCCTATTATGGGATTTTCCTGGCAGAATTTGTTCAGAGGGGGTTGCTCTTGCCTTCTCTTGAGGCTGAGAGGCAATGGGTTTCCATGGCTGAGTCGGGATTTCAAACCCTGGTCTCAACACTAAGATCACTTGACCCTGCTGACTCTTTAATATATTCACTTTGTATATAATGCATAAACTTAAATATTGGCATTTGCAGCCATAAGAAGTAATTACGGTTGCCGACTTGAATAGCTACCATCCAAGTGATTGGATGAACTCATAGATGATGGTTATAATCAGTGACTATTGCCAAGATCTTCATACACACTTTAGTACCAGGCACAGTCTTACTGTGTCCTGCCTGTGGATTTCTCTTGGGCAGATGAATGTCTCAGTGTGAACAGAATGCTGCATTTTGGTTTGGTTGAGCACAGTGCTTATGTTCTCTGTCCCTATTGTGTTTCTTACAAACAGGTGCTAGTGATCAGAGCTGGATGAAAGCAGCATTCCAACTCAGGCTAAGAACTTGAAATAGCAGAAGTTCTTTCAAGTGATGGCAATCAAATCTGGTGTAAAGATGGGATCAAAGCTAATGCATTATTTAAAAATAATAATCTTAATTATTATTGTGGGAAAAAGAGAAGTGGGAAACGATACATCTGTTAGAATGTCTGTGATAATTAGTTCAGATTTGAGGATATTTCCTGGCATGTTCAGAAACTTTAGTTAACAGTGACTGCAGCTGGTGGTTATCCAAATATCCTAAATCAATGTCTCTGGACAAGGTTTTGCTGATCCTTAGCTAAGCAAGCTGTGGTTCTTTAAACACAAAGCATTTTTGCCAGACTCTCTGAACTCTGGTTTCCCAGACACCCTCTCTCTATTTCCTGGTGTAATGTTCCTGCATTACTCACTTCTCTCCAACAATCACAGACCACCTCAGGTTTGCAACAGTCACTTGTATTTCTGTGTTCAGACACTTTCCAAAACAACAGCTTTTAAGTTCTTCAACCCAGGTCCAGACTGTGACTATTTTAAAGAAAAGCATCGTGCTATAGCACCATCATTTTTCTCAAGGAGTTAGTGATTGTGATGAAGGACTACAAATGCTGTACAAACCAATGAAAAGCCCTTTTCACATATTCCACTGAAGAATGATAAAGTGTCTTGTTGTGGAGGAGCTTTTCTTAAAATTGATAAACCATCTGTGCCCCTGCGGATGCTGCTGCCTCATTATTTCCAATGAATGTCATTTACTGCCTTGGGAATGAAATTTTCTTTTTGCTAAGGTTGAAATTATTTCAGTTAATGAAACCTGCCTGGCCAAAACTGACCAATAATTAAAAATAAATATAGTAATTGGAGTTACAATTGAACAATAGCCCTGGCTGCACACTAAAGATTTTGTTCCTGTCAGTATAGATAACCTATTCCTAGAAAACAGGAAATTTCAGAAATCATCCTCCATGAATATGGGGGTGGTATCTAATGACTCTATATGCAGGTTAATGTAATACTGTAGTATCCACTGTACATGAGGGTAGAGTTTCATATAATCTTCTAATGTAGGTTTGGATGTGTGTTGATATGCATCATTAAATTAGCTTTGACTTGAGGTGGCCTTGTTAATGAGAGATCTCCAAAATATACTGTTCTTAAAATCATTATTCAGGTCTTATAAGCCTAAGCCCATTATTTCCTTTATTGAAGTAATCAATTTGTAATGTAGTCTTCATCTTTACTACCATTGTCAACATCTTTAGGTTGGAGGCATATGGATGTCTTGTCTGTATTGTCCTTTCATTGACAGAATTGGAAACAAGTTATTACACCTTAAAGAGCAATGTAGTCTAGCATATATCAGACAGGTTACAAGCTCCTTAACCTCAGCAGGCTGAAATCAAAAGCAAGGTAACAACAACCTCTGTTAGAACTCCAAAATGATGATGATAACATCGTCTGTGTTCTATCAGAGGAAGACCTTACAAGCCAGTTTAAACACCTTTGCAGAAGCATGTGAAAAGCTTGGTCTTTCACTGTATATATAAAAAACCAAAGTGCTCTTTCAGTAGGCTTAAACTAACCTCTTTGCAATGTCAGAAATACAGATTAATGGCGTAATGCTAGAAACTCTTGACCACAGTAAGGTAAAAGTTTTTCCCTGACATTAAGTCCAGTCATGTCTGACTCTGGGGGTTGGTGCTTATCTCCATTTCTAAGCCGAAGAGCCGGCGTTGTCCGTAGACACCTCCAAGGTCATGTGGCCAGCATGACTTCATGGAGCGCCGTTACCTTCCCGCCAGAGCGGTACCTATTGATCTACTCACATTGGCATGTTTTCGAACTGCTAGGTTGGCAGGAGCTGGGGCTAACAGCGGGCGCTCATTCCGCTCCCGGGGTTTGAACCTGGGACCTTTTGGTCCGCAAGTTCAGCAGCTCAGTGGTTTAACACACTTTGCCACCGGGGCTCGTTGACCACAGTACCTCTCCACAAAATACAATAGCATCTGAGCTTTGCATACATAGCATTTTTTCAAATCATGCATAGTGCTTTTTTAGGATTGGGACATTTGTAAGGATATCAAGATGCTATTGTCCTTCCAACTCTATTGTACACTTGCAAAACATGGAGTATTTACAAACGTTACTTTTGGCTTCTGGAAATATTCCATCAGTGTTGTCTTAAAAAAAAAATCCCGCAAATTTCTTGGAAAGACAGGAGGACAAACATCAGCATTTTGGAAGAAGTCAAGACCACCAGCACTGAAATCATGATTCCCTGCTATCAACTTGCTATACTGGCCATGTTGTTCAAATGCTTGATCATAGTCTTCCAAAGCAGTTACTTTAGTCTCAGTTTAAGAATGGAAAATTGAATGTTGGTGTACAGCAAAAGAGATTTGAAGATGGGTTTAAAGCTAACCTTTAAAAAGTGGTATAAACAAACACTAAGAACTGAGAAGCCCTAGCACTTGAACATTGAAACTGGAGAGATCAGCTGTTACCAATGGTGCTATGAACGGAGGGTGAAAGGGAGAAACATGCAGAGAGGAAGATGCATCAAACAAACCTTTGTCCTGACCGCCTTCCATCTAGAGATCTATGTCCTCATTGTGAAAGACCATGTGGATCCATAATATGTCTTCACAGTCATTTATGGAACCACTGCCAAGACTCTACCATTGGAAGACAATCACACATGGCCACAAGTGATCACCCATGATGATGACTTTAGCACAGTTCCAGACTAACATGACTACTATTTTTAAGTTTTTTTAATGTGAAAGATATTGCTTGACTCTTTTTCCTTGCTGCTGTTTTTGCTACTTTCCTTTTCTCTAGTCTCCCTCTGCTTAAGGAAAATTATAAGGTTACTTTGCTAATATCTGGAGTGCTTTTCATGTATTTTGTTTTCCAGTGGGAAGTGTTCTTAGAACAGATATTTAGGGAAATAAATTTTAAAGTAATGACAAGGTGGCCTTATACCTAGGTGAAAATGCATGATATTAACCAGAAAATATTAAATGAAAGGGTGCGTGGCAAGAGCAGAATATACACATTTATAAGAAAACTTAACTCTGTCATAGGGCATTTGAACAGCTTGAGCCCATGTACTGTTCTACTGGATTATTTAGAGAAAGCTATATTCCAAAAACACAGCATGACTTAATAGCCCTTGTGTCAACAGCAGCTGCATGTGTACTGGCTTCATGACAAAAATGCTAGTTTGGGATATTACTCAAAAAAGTGAATATGTTGCATTACTTGTTGCACCTGACATTGTTAGTGCTAACATTACTTACTAGAGAATGTTGCCTGCCATCCCAAGCCGAGTTCACCCTAAATCTGATACAAGATGTAGTTGTTGAAAACTGTTGAAAACTCTTATTTTCCCACCTCCTTTTCCCACCCACCTCCTTTATGAAAAACATTAAGCAACATCATTTAAGCAGTGCAGTAATCATATGACTTATCTGAAAAGCTAAAAGTAGCTTCCAGACTTTCAAATAATATTCATGGAAATGCACTGCACCAACAGCACTAGTGCCATGTGATGGCTTATGCTTATTCAAAATATTGATGCAAATATTGATGCTTTGCATCTCATTTCAAAGGATACATATTTCTTGGGAAAGTGATTCCTATTTTGGGGATATGTAATCTATGAAAGGGGATTTGCAAAAAAACCCAACAACCCTACACATACTTAAACGCAATCTGGACCATTTTATTGTGTGTCTGGCAGATCAATACAACAAGGTAAGATTCAAGGTGTGTGTGGTAATTCTGTTGTGCCTTGTCTTCTTAAGTAAGGCACAGCGAAAGTGTGGATACCTTCTCTGTACATTTCTGTGGGTCTTTGCTATGCATTGCAACCCTCTAGAGCAGGGGTCCCCAAACTAAGGCCCGGGGGCCGGATGCGGCCCTCCAAGGTAATTTACCTGGCCCATGCCCTCATTTAGAATATAATATTTTTATATCAGTTTTAATAATATAATATATTGTATATACATATAATATTGATAATAATATTATCATTTTATACAATACAATACTAACAATAATATCATATAATAATATTAATTATATGTTATATATTACATATAATATTACAGTAGAGTGGTATAGTTCAATATAGTATAATGCTAATATTGTGCTATGCTAATAATATAATATATTGTATAATAATAATAATAATAATTTTATATTGTTGTATTGATCCCGCCCCATCTCCCCGGAGGGACTCGGGGCGGCTTACATGGGGCCATGCCCAGACACGACAGCACAAATAAGATAAAACATTAAACCGAGCAGTAAAACTTCAACATGATTAAAAACAGTCATAAAAGTCAATATACACAATAATATTAAAATCCCGATTTGGGTCAAAAGATCCAGGCCAAGGTGCAAAGCACTATTGTATGTACATATAGCTGCTCAGAGTTCCCTTCGGGGTGAGAAGAGTGGGAAATAAATGTAGTAAATGAATAAATAAATAATTTTGGACTTAGGCTCGCCCAAAGTCTGAAATGACTTGAAGACACACAACAACAACAACAATCCTAATTAACCTGACTATCTCATTGGCCAGAAGCAGGCCCACGCTTCCTATTGAAATCCTGATAGGTTTATGTTGGTTAAAATTATTTTCATTTTTAAATATTGTATTGTTCTTTCATTGTTATTGTTGTTGTTTTACACTACAAATAAGATATGTGCAGTGTGCATAGGAATTTGTTTGGTTTTTTCCCCCAAAATGATAATTCGGCCCCTCAACAGTCTGAAGGATTGTGGACCGGCCCTCTGCTTAAAAAGTTTGGGGACCCCTGCTCTAGAGAAATGAAGAACCACAAAAAACTACCCAAGCTGGTCCTTTCTATCCTAGACTAGGACCAACCTTCAGATCCGCTTAGCAAGAATTTATGTTAGTACTGAAAATGCTCCTGAGGATAGTGGCTTGCACCACAGTGGCCTTCTAGTGTTGACAGGCAACTTAGGGTCCTTGCAGACAAAACAATTATGCTGAACTTCAGGATTCTGTTTTGTTCCTCTTGAGTTTGACAAGGCTAAGGATTTTCCTTGTTTCATGATAGAAGTGGATAAATGTCCCAACCACTGTTACTTACTCTATGCAGAAAGGAAGTGGCTTTGAAGTCCTTTCTACTTTTCATAGTCCATATATACTGTCTAGAACTTTGAAATGTACTATTCAGGGAATTACTAATTACTCTGTTTTTATATTGGAATTAGAACTTGGAAAAGTAACTTTGGGGGACTGTAGTTTTGGGAACATCTGAACCAACAGGCTTCTGGAAGTTACATTACAAAAAAACTAATTCCTCCAAGATCTAATGGGAATACGAAGTGTTGTCATGTAGAATTCTGCAGGAAAAAATGGTTTGGCTAAGCAAACATTTCTCACACTTTCCTAAAACCATATCTAAACTTTTAAAATAGCTAAAATATGGACAATGTAAGATATTGCCAAAACATGGTTTCTCGGTATGATCTGCTACAGATTATTTAATTGGACTGACAATCTGATAGCAAATATAAACCTTACATTTCAAGCCTTATGTATATGAAACATGCTTATGCCTTTTGGAAATAGTAATAGGAAAATAAAGCAGTGAGGAAAAAAGCAATTTCAAATCTCCATTATTTTATGTGGACATCGGTAACTTTAATGGAGTTTCTCTCTAGTTTACCATTCCCTAATGAATATACATATGTATGCATTACACATATGTATTACATATATGTTTAGATTTATTTTAACACTCAAGCTAACACTTCCCTACAAAATCTATTGACCTCCAGATATGTTGGACTACTACTCTCACTGAAGCACAATATACTTCTCAAGGTTGGGGTGATTTTAAGAAGAATATATTAAAACAAATAGGTTTGACTGGTATTAAAAGGCCATCTAAAATAAGTAAAACAGAGAGGGGAACGGAAAAAACAGTGGGAGTTTGATAACCTTTTGATAATTGTAGGAGAAGCTAGCAAAACATGTAGTCGACATGGTGCAGCAAAATGTAATGCGACAATCATCCCTTCTTGATATGATTCTTATATGGAATGTCACAGGTGGTCTTCCCATGGGATTATAATTTGTTCTGGGGATTGTCCTCAATTTACCACTTTAGGTCCTAGCTCCTGCTTTCTGTCTTTCAAAAAATATACTCATGTTACAGTTCACTGGCTAGCTTGTGCTTTTGTGTAAAAAATGAAAAATAAAATTCAGTGTATATATTGAAAAGACGATACTTACTGAGTCACTAATAAGTGAATTAGTGGAGCCATTTCTAGAAGCAAACATCGAGTTGTCAAATAGTTTAGCAGTATTCTCAGATTACTTTTGAGGGGAGGGGAAGATACTGGATACTAGGCATGTGCGATCGATAAAAACAGCGTTTCAAAAGTCATTACAAAATTAGGGAGCACTGGCTTTTCGTTTCTAAAGTAGTTAGTGAAAATTTCATTAATAACTAGAGTAATGAAATTTCATTACTTTTTCATTGTAGTAATTGTGCATAATTAATTACTATAATTGGGGAAATTTCAGGGGCTCCTTTCTCCCTCATTTATACAGCTACTAGCTGTGCCCGGCCACGCGTTGCTGTGGCGAAGAATGGTGGTATGGGAAATAAAGTATTGAGGAATTGGTGGTAGTTAAGGTCAAGGGTAAACGTTTTCCCCTGACGTTAAGTCCAGTCATGTCTGATTCTGGGGGTTGGTGCTCATCTCCATTTCTAAGCCGAAGAGCCGGCGTTGTTCGTAGACTCCTCCAAGGTCATGTGGGATGACTGCATGGAGCGGCGTTACCTTCCCGCCGGAGCAGTACCTATTGATGCACTCACATTTACATGTTTTCGAACTTCTGGGTTGGCAGAAGCTGGGGCTAACAGTGGGGGCTCTCTCCGCTCCCCCAATTCAGCGCTTTAACATGCTGTGCCATCAGGGGATATTATTTCCTAAAGGTTGTGAATATACAATATTTCTGATTGTTTTTTGTTTTGTTTTTTTGTCTGTTGGAGGCAAGTATGAATGCTGCAATTAGGAAAAATGATTAGGATGTAATGGCCTTGCAGATTTAAAGCCTAGCTGTTTCCTCCCTGAGTGATTTTTTTGTTGGGAGGTGCTAGCTGGCCCTGATTCTTTCCTGTCTGGAATTGCCTTGTTTTCAGAGTGGTGTTGTTTGCGATATTTTATGTGCTTCTACTGTCTGTGGCCCTGAGAAAACAGAGGATTGGCCAGACTTTGATGATGGGAATACTTTGTTGGGAGGTGTTAGCTGGCCCTGATTCTTTCCTGTCTGGAATTGCCTTGTTTTCAGAGTGTTGTTCTTGATTTAGTGTTCTGATTTTAGAGTTTGTATTGTTCTGTCTTATTATACCACATTAATTTTTATATATTCTGATTTTAGTGTTTTTGAATACTTGGAGCCAGATTGTATTCATTTTCACGGTTGACCACAACACAATAATAATAATAATAATAATAATAATAATAATAATAATAATAGTAATGATAGTAATGATAGTAATAATAATGACTTTGGTAATACATAGTGCTTCACTGCCTTCTCAGCTTCCTTTCTGGAAGAATCCTTTCTTGGGAGGTGTTAGTTGGCCCTGATTGTTTCCTTTGTGGAATTTCCAATTTCCTTGCTTTATTTACTTTCTTTATTTTTTTATTACTGTCCTGGTTTTAGAGATTATATTGTTCTGCATTATTCTATCCTAGAAATTATTTCATATCAAAGTAGAATCTCACTTATCCAACATTCGCTTATACAATGTTCTGGATTATCCAACGCAGTCTGCCTTTTCATAATCAATGTTTTTGTAGTCAGTGTTTTAAATTCATTGTGATATTTTACTGGTAAATTTGTAAATACAGTACAGTAAAGTCTTACTTATCCAACATAAGTGGGCTGGCAAAATGTTGGATAAGCGAATATGTTGGATAATAAGGAGGCGTTAAGGAAAAGCCTATTAAATATCAAATAAGGTTATGATTTTACAAATGAAACACCAAAACATCATATTAGACAACAAATTTGGCAGAAAAAGTAGTTCAATACGCAGTAATGCTATGTAGTAATTACTGTATTTATTAATTTAGCACCAAAATATCACGATATATTGAAAACATTGACTACAAAAATGCGTTGGATAATCCAGAACATTGGATAAGCGAGTGTTGGATAAGTGAGACTCTACTGTAATTACTACATAGCATTACTGCGCATGGAACTACCTTTTCTGTCAAATTTGTTGTATAATATGATGTTTTGGTGCTTAATTTGTATAATGATTACCTAATTTGATGTTTAATCAGCTTTTCCTGAATCCCTTCTTATTATCCAATATATTTACTTATCCTGCTGGCCTGTTTATGTTGGATAAGTGAGAGTCTACTGTATATTGATAATCTTATATTATCTGCTTAGAACTGGATTATATGAGGCTCCTTCTTCACAGCTGTATAAAATGCACACTGAAGTGGATTATATGGCAGTGTGGAGTCAAGATAATCCAGTGCAAAGCAGATAATATAAGATTATAAATGGGTTCTATAGCTGTGTGGAAGGGCCTTGAGTCTACACTGCCATATAATCCAGTGCAAATTAGATAATCTGTGGAAGAAGTCTAAGTGAGGCCTAAATCTGCCTGTCCCCTAACTGAAACCTGGCTGTCCCTTGGTTGCTAGGCAACGAAGTGGGCAGAGATTAGCCCTCTAAACTGGCAGCAATTGGATAAAAACAATTATTGCTCTCCCTCTAATTAGGACTTTATTTTTCTTTTCTTTTTGTTGTATCAACCCTGAGGCATGTGTGATGGGTTGTGTTGTCAAATTTCGAGGTTGGGGGGCCTGTAGTTTTGTTGCTTTGTCCGCTGCCCTGATGCCATCACTCTTTTATATATATAGATTGGGGTGAACAACATTGCTTTTTCGAAAATATAAGAGCTATTTCCTTGAATTTTCTATACAATGACACAAGATAACAGGGAATCATGCCCCCAAACTTTCAGAAATATCCATACATCTGATTTTAGGTATTTTAAAAAAGTATTGACTGAAACATTTTTTAAAAGCCACAACAGCTATCTCATTGAATGTTTCTCATATATTAATAAATAGAAACCAATATTAACCAATTCTACATTTTCATAGAATCCTAGAGTTCGACCCCCAAGGGCCATCTAATCCAACTCTCTTCTTCCAGGCAGAAGGGCACCATCAAAACTGTCCTGGCAGATGGCCATCCAGCCTCTAAATCAGGGGTCCCCAAACTAAGGCCCGGGGGGCACATGCGGCCCATCAAAGCCATTTATCCGGCCTCTGCAGCGGCAGCTCCCTCCTCCTCCTTTCCCGTCTCCTCCCTCGCCTGGTGCGTGCCTTCCAAATTTTTGCTTGTTTACAATGGTATTTTAATTATTATTTAATTAATAATTAATTATTAAGGGGTGCTTTGCTAGTGCCTTTGGTGCACAAAGGCAGAAGGAGGTTGGACTAAATGGCCCCAAGAGGTCCCTTCCAACTCTCTTTATTATTTTTATTATGATTATGATTAACATTGAGGCTGTATTTATTCCTGTTTTACTTCAAAATAAGATACGTGCACTGTGCACTGCATAGGAAATTGTTCATAGTTTTTTTAAAAATGATAGTCTGGCCCTCCAACTATCTGAGGGTCTGAGGGACCGTGAACTGGCCCCCTGTTTAAAAAGTTTGGGGAGCCCTGCTCTAAACTAATTACAGTAGAGTCTCACTTATCCAACATAAATGGGCCGGCAGAATGTTGGATAAGCGAATATGTTGGATAACAAGGAGGGATTAAGGAAAAGCCTATTAAACATCAAATTAGGTTATGATTTTACAAATTAAGCACAAAACATCATGTTATACAACAAATTTAACAGAAAAAGTAGTTCAATACACAGTAATGCTATGTAGTAACTACTGTATTTACGAATTTAGCACCAAAATATCACGATGTATTGAAAACATTGACTACAAAAATGCGTTGGATAATCCAGAACATTGGATAAGCGAGTGTTGGATAAGTGAGACTCTACTGTAATATTATTCCCCTGTTGAATTGGAACAGATCCCCAAGGGCTATCCATTTTGGGATTTCTTCCCAGCCCAACACTGATTTATTTACTAGAAGTATCAGTCAATAATCTTTGCAGATTCAACAGTTTATTGGAATTCTGGCTGGCTGCTGCTATGGAGGACAAATCTCTCCCCTCTTCTGATTGGGGCTTTCTCATGCAAGCAGAATTCTGAGAAATGTAGTTTAGGGCAGGGCCTCTGCATTCTCTGCCATAGGGTTCCTTGCCTTCTCAAACTACATTTTCCAGTTTTCTGTGCTTTCTTTCCCAGTGATCTCTGCTTTCTCCCTGAAGTTCCTCTCCTAATGGTAATTTAAAGAGGAAAGGCAGCCCTTTTGGCTTTGCTTTGCTTCCTTGTGCTGAAAATAAAACTGACTTTGGGAGGCAAAATGGCAATGAAAAGTATTGGGTACGTTTTGCGTCTTAAGTTTTTGGCACGGGCCACACCCACATGTCGAATATTGCCTCGTAAGTATAAATGTAACAAATTTGATACAACTTACAAGGACTAAGGAAAAATGCACACCTCTATTGGATACCTACATCTCAGTTTGACTTTTCTGTAATGCAGGAGTGGAAAAAATATAATCCACACAGCTGTGTTTGCAGCCATCACTTCCTTTGGATATAGTGAAATGAACTGACCCAAAGAAAGGATGATTTGTTTGTTTTGAAAGCCTCTTATTTTAAATAGGTCACAAACTTTTCTACATTGTTGAACATTATAATTGCCAGTTTTTCAAAACTAGAATTAGAATTCCTGGCACATCTGTGTTTTTTCTTTTTCTTTTAAACATTTTTTTAGCTTTCTATCTGTCACTCATCTTGATATTTTAAAGGCATAAAGTTGTTCCACATCCCACTGCAGTTGCCCACCTATGGTATGAAATGGATGCTCTCAGTATTCAAAATTTGCCCACCATAATCCTTATGGAGATGAAGGGGGTTTGAATATATTGCATCTGTTCTTACATTTGCACCATATAAACTATATTCTCAGATGTTTCTAGATTAAAGTTAAAACAGTGTTTTAGATCCATTTTAACCTGCCTAGGTTTGAAGACAGTCTGCAGTAGTCTAGCTTTCAGATCCATCTGTTTTTGGCCTTGTCTCAACTGTTCCCTATCTTGATAACCAGAACTTGGAAAAGCTCTCTTTTTGGATGATCGCTCTGAAAATAGTATGTGTTTCAGTGTTTCATGAGAAGTCAGTAGCAACTTTCCTTTCAACAAATCCTCCCAAGAAAACCAAGAGTCACCACAAGTCAGAAATGACTTGAAGGCACATAACAACAATAATTCCTGAAGACGCCAGGTCCTGTCAGATCTTGAAAGCGAAATAGGGGCATGTCTGGTTAATATTTGGATGGGGACTGCCAAGTGCCTACCAGAAATTGTATGCTATATTTTGGAGGAAAGTCTGTTTATAGTTGATTACAGCATTTCAATATAAGATATGAAAAGCTCTGCTATAGATATGTCCTTGAAAATCCTGATATCAACTTTTTTCTCAGCTAGTCTCTAAGGTGCTACAAGATCCCTTTGCATCCATTTGTTCGCAAACATACACCAGCCTTTTCAAAGATAAGAAGTGAGGTGTCTTTGCTTAGTCGGGATTAAACTAGTTCCTCTGGAGGGAAGATGTTAAAACAAGGTTTATCTCGAGAGCAGTTGTCTGTTACACGTTGAATACAGAAAGCCCTGTCACAGAATTGGAGTGGTAGGCTATCAACTGATTTGTTGTTTAAAGCTCTGCTTCCAAGAATAAAAGCTTTTAGACACAATATATTTCCTTGTTAGAAGTTGATGAACATTACAATATAGTTAGCTTGCTTCTTTCAGCGGATATTTGAGTGTTAGAAGGTGCACTATGTAATTCAATTGGTGACTGGAGTTGTAGAAAGGATTTATATTCTTCTTCCCTCGGTAACACTGTATATGTGTTCACACACGTACACACAATTGCCCATAATGGTATCATTAATATTGTCCTTGGTCAATTTAAAGTGAGGAAAATTCAATTTTGGAAAGCAACAAATCATTCTTGCACTGTGCTTCAAAGACATGATTTTTTAAAAGCTGTCACCCAATGTTACAATACCCCAATAAGAATGAATGATGGCAGCTGGTTGAAAAAAAAAACTTTGGAATAGAATGTAAGCTGTATAAATTCTGTTGGACTTGCAACATATGACATGTCATGTTTGAAACCAAAGTAGCAAAACAGTATGTCTTTATAAACTTAAAGATAAATGATACATGAGCAATTTCTCTCATACCAACAAGCTGCTTTTAAAAGGGAGGCACTCCAATTTTTGGCACTTTAATAGGTGCTTTTATAAGTAGTATTTTTGTTACTTACACATTTAATAGATTAGAAATGCTACTTTAATTTAAAACAAACAAATCTTAATTCTTTCTGGATAGAGGTAGGATCTGTTAAAGTCATACTTCTCTCTCCCATTCAAGCCCCATTGAAGCAAATGGGAGCATTTATATAGCATTTCTGTTTCTTTAAATGAGAACAATACATAAAAACTCAAAGCTGAGTAAATAAATTTGGGACATCATATACATTACTTATCAGTGAGCTACTTACAGAGAAAAAACTTGAAAAGAGAATAAAGCAAATCTGTGAGCATGTAAGTGATTTGCAGATGAAACACTCTGATAGCAGCTATAAATAAATGAACAGAAATTTAGCAAGTTCTCAAGGTTTGAAAAAACATGGAAAGTCTTGGATTAATTTTGCCGTGTGAACCATTAAATATTTGTATGTAGGTTATGTATACACAGAGAGAGAGACACATACAGGAGGAGATGTAATTGAAGCTTTGTGATTTCTTTCAGTTTTTACAGGCACTATATCATATAAACGTATAGTAATTAAAAGGTGCTTTGTTTGTAACTAAGATCAACTGCATAGGATGGTATGACCAGATTTCTAAAACAGTGTTGCTTATAGTACGGTACTTGCTCACTTTTCTAAAACTAATACTATTGCTCACTGGAGAACTAGTCAACTAAGATGAAAAGCTGGACCTCTTATAAGCACTTGAAACAAGTAACCAGACCACATGTTTTAAATTAGCCAGAATTTGTGACTGAAGTACATACGTCTACAATCCTAAGCACACTTAATAGAGTTAAGTCCCAAGGAGCTCTGTTTGACTTCATGCTTAAGATTATATTGGAAATTCACCAGGAAAAATACTTACCTCGTTTCCAATATTCCAGTAATTTTAAGAAAGAGCTGGTGCTTTTATGTCTACCATCATAGAAATAACAATAATGTGGCTAGGATGCCCCAACTTATTCATGGTTTCGCTTCCATGTCACCTCAGTAAAAGATTAAACTTTGATCGCATAGGGTTGTGCTAATCACATTAGGGCTGTTGAGAGTTGGCACAGGGCCCATGGTAAGATGCATGACTGGGCCTCTCCTCCCCATAACAAACCAGATGTTACTATTCACTGTGGGGCTTAATAGTCCTGGTCTCAGGGTGTATGTTGTGGTTTGTCACATGTAAATCATATTCATAAATGTTGGCAGTTATAGAAGCCTTGGATATTCTGAAATTTACCAACATATATTGCAGCCATTCTGGTCTCTTGAGATACATTTATTTTGTGATGTACCATTTACTTTTTCACTGATTCTGGACCCCAGAAGCCCAGACCCTTCAGAAGTATGGGCTCCAGGGACTCTGCTATCTCTCCTTATCCAAAATCATATTACAAGAATTGCAAGAACTGTTGGATCATACGAAAGGTCTCATCTATCTATTCACTGGTTCCTTGTCAGATGCTTCCATGAAACTCACAAGTAGACCATGGAAGCAATAGTATCTCCTGTTTCCATTCTGCTCAAACACTGCTGCCAGGAATAGTTTTTGAGCACATCATGGTTACTGTGTTCACACAACCATATGTTCCCACAGCTCGGAAACATTATTTCTTGGGCCTAAGAATGGTCATTGGAAGTGCTAGGACTTATCTAAACAAAGAACATTTCCAAACTCTGGAAGAAACAGCTTGCTAAATGTATTCAGGGAGCATTTCTCTCCTGCCACCTTTTTGGAATAAGTAATGCTGCAGCTTTTATGTGGATGTAGATCACTATCATATAGCAACATATTAAACAACTGTTGAGACAAACATGTGTAAATGGTGACAGCCGGCCTAGAAAGTAATTATAGTTTGCATGCCCCCCTTGGTCACTATCATGCTTATCAAAGTTTTAATAGATGCAACTGAACACTTTTCTTAATATGATTTGTAAAGCTTCCCAATATCTCCATCACTGTTACTTGTAAGCCATCTGTACATGTCTTGAACTCAAATGCTGAAGACAGGAGAGCAAAAGAGTTCCTGGAACAGAAATAATCATTCTGTGCCTGACAGATGAGAAGCACTCCTGTTGTATCCACAGGGATTGTGCAGGAGCACCAGAGACCTTGCACCTGTGCAAACTATTATCTGAGTAGGTGGACAGTAACTATTACAGTCTCAGATACTGGCAGCTGATCATGTTGGTATTAGCTAGGAAGGGTGGTGTCTGGATGCCTTGAAGCACTTTCATCTGCCATTATGTTTTGTGTTTCAGCTGCAGGTTCTTAGTTTCATGCCTGCAATAAATTCAACAGGACATGATGAGGAATGGGAAAGGGGGTGGGTGGGGTGGATTGTGTAATCTCAAGAGCCATATTGACCCAGTATATGCTGCATTATTACAATGAAAGCAGTTCATAGAAAACAGGAATAATGTCACAGCATGAATTGCTAAAAGCTTTGCTTAGGGATGAGGTTCCAACCATGTTTCTTGCATTTTCTGAATATCACAGCACCATCAGCTACATGGGACATTTTGTTCAGTCACTGGGTGGTTGATAGACAGCTCCATATTTGGCCTTCAAGCATTAATTACGCCTCAGTGCTGTGAATGGTGAAACTGTATAGCATGGATTTGGAGAGACTATAGGTGGCAGCAGGTGTTCCATTACTCACTGTCTGATAAGCCCATTCTTGAGTCCTCCTTCCCCTGCTGTCCAGTACAATGCAGCACACTGTGCCTGTAGCCCATGTTAGCATTATGAAAATGCTGGGGGAAATTCTATGGCATTTTCTTGAGAAGGTGTGTTAAGATATGTCACTTTAGAATCTACACTCCCTGGCACAAACTATTTTAAGGAAGAGCTCTCAGTATCAATCACAGAATCCCCAGCCAGCACAATCCATGGTAATTTGGTAATTTAGAGACCCTCTTTTCTAATCAGTTCTAAGGTTCTCCTGGAGGTCAACAAGCTAAAGTATTGTAGTCTGTTGTTCTTTTCACTGATTTCTAGACTTATGACTAGATTTCACCCACAGCCTTCACAAAATAGTTATTAATTTTCTAAAACAGATACAAGTCATGAAAGTCAATGAATCTATGCAGATAATAAATAGATGGTGCCCATAGTGTCAGGATTCATATCCAAACAAATGTCATGTAGTTGTGCAGGCATGGGTATCATTATATTAACTTGCATCTTTGTCCCTGTGCTAGAGAAAGTAAGAAATGTAATGAAGTTCTCTAAAAGAAATGTGCATTTTAAACTTTTTTGGAGCACGTACTTGAATTCTGTCAGTCTCCTGATTTCTTGTGCTGAATCATTAACAGATGATTATTGTTCTAAAAAGCCTCTTTAAGATGCCACTGAGCCTCTCTTTCAGAGTTTGTTGTCTAGACAAAAATGAATACTTGAAGGAAAGGAAAATTGCATTTTGCTTTCACATAAAGGTGTATGATATATTTAATACATGGATAGCAAGGTAGATCTATAGAATGGGTAGATGGAAGACTTTCTTTTATATACCAGATTTGGGCTGTGCTTTTTTTTAAAGGCGGAAAGAAAGGTTTGGCAACAGGCATTCTCGGTGCATGCTGTGCTAGAATAGATTGCACTCATAATTAAATACCAGGGCATACCTTTCGTTGGGTACATTGACTCTCCTATGCAGTTGTGGAAACTAAGTCTTGAGATGGTGTCTCTATTTTTAAGAAGCTTGCAAAATAGTTTCATTAATCGCCTGCTGGTGCTACAATAGAAAACCAGCAGTAAGCAGTGATTACTTGTTACAGAACTGATTAGACCTTGTACAGGTCTACAAGGACTTGCTGTTCACCTGGAATGAGAATAGCAAACAATTTTACATAATCAATAGATAGCACTGATAATTGCCTGGTTTGAAGTATCTGCTCTATGCAAACTGTTTTGTACTGATGTGATTGGAAGCAAATACTCTTTGAAAGTTTTTTGTGAAAAACTTGTTTCTGCTTGGAAGGTTTTAAAAAGCTAGAATGAACAGGAAAATTGTTCTCTTCTGAAACAGGGATGGTTCAGGATGGATGTTCATCGAAACATACTCTCCCTCAATTCCCAAGCCACCTTTGATCCTCCTGTAGTTTTAAATTGGATTTTAAGCACATAGAGCTAAAGTGTTGATCTCAGAATGTAATATAAAGGAATAGGATAGAACAAGTTTGGTGGATTTAGGCAGGCTTGGATCTAGACATTGCTTGGATTTAGACCAGCTGTAAAGCCTTTCTATACTAACATGAGTTAAAAATTTTCCTACTTCCGTCCACTTTATTGAGCATTATAATATTTACCATCAAAATACAACAGCCTCAGTTTAGTGTTCTTGTCTGGGTTAAACCCTTGTGCCGGCAGGACTGATGACTTGAAGGTTGGGTTGGTTACCTGAAAGTGGCTGGTTCGAATCCAACCTGAGGAGAGCACGGATAAGCTCCTTCTATCAGCTCCAGCTCCATGTGGGGACATGAGAGAAGCCTCCCACAAGGATGGTAAAAACATCAAAAATATTCGGGCATCTCCTGAACAACGTTTTTGCAGACAGCCAGTTATCTCACACCAGAAGCAACTTGCAGTTTCTCCACAAAACATTGGGAAACCATTGTTTCTCTGCATTGTGTCTTGACATATATAAGTTTTACATTTCTTTGAGATCAAACTGTATTTCAGAGTAAGTAAGGAGTTGGCAAAACCAGTTGTGAGTATTTCTTGTGTAAGAAAGCCCAGCAAAATTCATGGGATTGTTGTAAGTCAACAGGTGGCTTGAAGGCACATAAGCACATACATCATTTCTCATGATCTACACATTCAGAGTCTTTGTATGTGCAGTTTTATTTTTACTTCTGAATGTATAGGCTGCTTTTCTTTTCTCTCTCGCTCAAATATGAAATGAAATGTGGCCATTGAAAATAATAAATGAGTAAGAAATAATTCTACTTGTATGGAAATCTTCACACATATCTGCACACAGCTTTTATCATAGGCTCTTACAACTTAATCATAGTCCATTAATTTTTGTCAAGATTTATGTTTATACATCTAGCATGTAAACATGAACCAGTTATGTAGATAGTGTGTTGTGACCTCCATCTAGGCCAACACATGAATGTTGAACACAGGGACAAAGTGCAGTCTCCATGTCCCCATAACACATTGACCCTATGCAATTTTTAAAAATGTGCGAGAAGGGATTTGTCAATGGTAACTGGTGTGAGCAATTGAATTATAATTAAATATATCTGAGAGAAAGAAAGTTTTCTTAGCCATGGTGAAAGGGTAGATGTAACTAGCTTTTGCATATCTGTTAAAGTAGTTTATGATTTTGTACTGAAACAGGTTATTGTACATGAAAGAGGTTCCTTTTTCCAAAGTGATCCCCTCCCCCCAAAATACAATTGGAAAGTTTGGAGTTAGAAAATTATGAAGAACTGGGAAGCAGTAATAACAGGAACAGTAATAACAGTGAGTGGCAACATGAAGTTCTGTTAAAGCAATTACATACACTGAGTATCAACTATATGAATGAGTTGTTGAGGAAGAAACTTGGACTGCTTTCAGCAGCAATGTTCTGGACACATCCAAGTTCCAAATACTGCTCTCCCATGTCTTTCCCACCCATTCCTAATATAGCTACTGTGGGCAATGCATAAATCTAGGCGTAACGCTCTATTAAAATAACCTGAATTCATTATGAGTTTCATACTGAGTTGCAAAAACTCTGGAGAGTATCGACTCTGGCTGTGAAGGTTATAAATGACCTTTTTACGTTTACTTGTTTTGTCTACCCATCTATCCGCATCCTAAAGCACTTAATCATAGTACAGCTTTCAACATGGTTGATTATTATATAGTTGTAAAAATGCATGAGGGATTTTACTGAGTTGCCTGGTTCCGTTTTGAGATGGTTTCATTCATAACACACCTGACTGTTACAACAGATGTATCAATAGGTGGCCATTGTTCTCCAGGAAGAAAAAGTAATTAATAGCAGAATTCTGGAGGCTTCTGATCTATGTCTGCCTCTTTAACATTTACATCTAGATATTGTCAGATTATTTGCAGTCAATATGGTTTTTGTTATTAGTATATAGCTATAGCAGCAGTACAAGCTTTTTCGTATTGGCAGGCAGCATGACAGAAGAAAAATATCACAGAATTATTATATTTTTATCATTTTCAGTGATAAAAAATTGTTCTTGAGTGATATGTCATACTGGTATATTTTGTAGATGCAAATCAAGTATGGGCAATTGCAACAGGTTTAAGGGTCAATTTTCTGTTTTGCGGTGTCCATGAGTAATACATGAACTATTCTGAAATGCCCTACCCAAGCCTGGAAGTATCCAGAAGACACTCAGAAATAGTTATTTTTAATGTGTTAAACAGCGCAGATGGCCCTGTAACTTATTTAAATGGTAAATTGCCACTATTGGGTTTTAACTTTTTAAAAACCAGTATTCACAATAGATTTCTGGCTACTTCCAAGTTTGGAAATGGGCATTCTTGGGTATTCTATGTGCCTACCAGAGTATTTCGCAAGCATAAAATTGGCCCCTAAATCTGCCAGTTATAATGCTCCATCATACTTGATTTCTGCCACTCTGCCTACCAGCACTGAAGGAAGATTTAACTTTTTTTCACCAAAGAACAGTCCCTGCAGAAAAAATACTTTTGATAGGAGGTTCTGCTCTAGAGCTACATTTTGTGCATTGTTGCCCTTAATCGAATTTTGCAACAACCTCTCTTTTGCTTATAACCATTAGTGGATTCCTTTACAGAAAAGTTTTGAAGATCATAAAAGAATTTCTTCTTTTAGGTGGTGTGTTCCTTCCATATGGACCCAATTTCAAAGCAATATGCCAGTATTTCACAATAGCAGGATGTTACAATTACACAAAAAGGTTGCAAAAGGTTTAATGAATTATCAAGTTTTAATAAGCATTTTGAGCCAGCCATAAATCTAATGAAGCTCCTTCCCAAATGGTAAAACTTCTTTAGGTCTTATGTGGCAAGGTTGCCATCTTGCAAATGACCAAGACTAGGGGCTGTTTGTGTGCTGAAAGACATCTAATGGTAAATATTTGAAATTCAGTGCCTCACCTTTTTGACTGGTAAGAGATTCATTTATGGGTGATTAGGTTGCAGAGATAAAGTGATTTCTAATCAAATTCATCTTTTTGAAATTCCCTGTGTACACCATCGTATGTGATTATTATGTGAATATGACAACATCAAGAGTAATCAGACTTTAATGTTTTCAGTTCTGTTCTATATTTTAAAACAGGTGTCTCAAGTCACCACGCAAAACCCTATTACAAATTAGTGCATGGACAGGTATATGCTAAGAATTAAGGAACAGCATATCATTTGCTCAGAAATGTGAGAATATTACTGCTATGCCTCAGTTTATTGAAGTAGATGTTTTCCTGAGCTTTATTTCTTTAACAGATACTTTGATGCCAGAGGTATACATAATGTGGGGAAGAATGGGGTAGGTTCCTACATCATAAAACAGAACAGCAGTTCAACATGTTTCAGCAAAGTTTTGTTCAAAACTAACATGCTCACGTGAAATGAAACCCTCCAGATTTAGATGTCTCTTGTTAGTAATCATTTTAATCTTCTACAGGCAACTTGAAAGCATCCCAGTGTTGCACCCCAAGGCAGCGTCAGCACTGGAAACTAGACAGAGACCAATAATCATATAATATCTTTATTAAAGCAAATATAAATTCAGGAATGCATAAGTGGAAAGGATGAGTGGGGAAATAGTCCTTTGTGAAAAGGTATGAATAAGTCCAAAAAGATGAAGAGAAATGTCCAAAAATCGAAACACGCTCAAACTGTTGGAAGGTTTGAGCGGAGAACAACAAGGAAACAAGGCTGAAAAACAAGGTCCAAAATCACTACAAGGTCGTGGAAATCAAGGCAGGAATGAGACAAAGTGAAGATCAAACTTGATTCAGGAACAAGGCAAGAGAGAGGATTTACTCTGGTTCTACTTGGGAGTCACGGCTCGGCTTAGCCTCCAGGAACAGGAAACTTGGCTGGATAAACACCAGGAGCTAAAGTCGGTGAACTGTTCTTAGGTATTTGCTACGTTGACACCGCAAAATGTTTGCAGTGCAAGACACTTTTATGGAACGAAGATCAGATCCCAATGAAGGGAAACCAAACTCCCCAAAAGTTCCCAAGGGAATCTTCTTATCCACAATCCCCTCGCGATGCCACGTAGTTACTCCTTCAAATCCCTTGTTTTTCTGAATGCAGAAACTCCCTTCGGTTGAAGTGCACGTTCTCTGGGGAACTCTGGACATCTGGTTCAGCCACGGGAGTCACATCTCCATTATCTCTCCCAATTAAGGAAGCATCTGAACTATCAACAGCTGGCAGCTGTAACTGAAAGGAGCTCTGTGGACTAGGCAAAAGGTCAGAATAAGCTTCATCCTGGTCAAAGTTCATTTCTGAATCAGGTTCAGAAAACAAAGGTGGCTGGGGTATGACACCCAGGATGATTTTTCTTTCTTTCAACAGTTCCATTTTTATGTTTTTCATTTTGGTAGTGAAGCATTTATATTAATGCTCTTTACAACATGCCAGGGTAACTGGTTAGGCAGGCCAGTCTGCTTTCCTCCATACTCTTCACAGAGATTCAGTAATTGATCCTGGAGGTAGCAGTTTACCTTGCCTGTTGTATGTAAGCCCAAACAGCTATAGTAGGACCACCATTCTTTTCTAGACCAAACTTTATTTCAGAAATGCTGCTTCGGGGCAACATTGAACGTCTGTGTTTCTCCTTCACTATCCTCCCGGTGTCAACTCCCTAAAACAACTTTCAGTCAGACAAAAGACAAAAAAAAAAAAAAAAAAAGGAGGGAGCTGGATTTGAATCAAAACGATTGTGTAAAATGGACCTTCTTTGACAGAAACTGTTAAATGAAGTATCCTTGTACCCCTCTCCACTTTTCCTTTAAAGCAATATGATTTTTTTGGGGGGGGGGTGTTAATTACTACTATTGTTAGCATTTTCCAGTGAGCAACGATCAATTTCTTACAACATCTGCAATGCTGCTTACAAATCTACACTGATGACTGGCTGGTTTCCTGTTCCTATAAATGATCATGTGAATAAATATTGAGCAAAAACCTTTTGAGGAGAGTGTCTGCAAATATGGAGCACAAATCCATTTCCACATTTTTGGATTTTCGATTTAGTGCATCCATTGTACTTAACTCATTTCTTTTTTTATATATTTTGTTTGTTTTATCTGTCTGGCTCCTTTAGTGGATTTTTTTTGTCAAAAATGATCATACCAGTATATTAAAACAGTATGACCAATTCATTGATTTTTTGAAATCCATATTATTTCACAAGAAAGACCTTGATAAAAGAAAAAGGTCCAAGCTACAACTGTGAAAAGACAATAATAGAGCGGATTAAGTTCTCAGTGTCCAACACGTGGATACAGATGGCTGTCAGAAGTTCCCACACTGGAGATCTGCCAAGCTACCAGAGGTACAGCTGGTGAGAGATAAGTAACTGAATGCATCCAATCTTTTGTGCAGCATTTTGAATTTGAACATAAAGGCTTTGCTGGATCACAACAAAAGGTAGATCTACTTCAGCAGTCTGTGTCCCACCAGAGTATTTCACTTGTTATTTGCCTCCCCAGCAATTGCTGTCTAGAGGTATATTGCTTCTGTACCAGAGCTCTGAAAAGTTACTTTTTTGAACCAAAATTGTCCCAAGCCAATTGAAGTTTTAATTAAAAAGGTAACTTTTCCCCAAGCTGCACTCTATATGTGAAAGTTCCAATTAGCTTGTCATGGTTAATGGACCAGACAACGGCCATGGAATTCTCTAATATATGTTTTTAATAAAGTAAACCTTCTGTGTGAAAGTAGGTGTTACATTCAAACTATTTTTGTATTTTTATCACTCCCTGCCCCAAACACATTTCCTCTTCATGAAAATCACTTTTAGATTACTTTGCCTAAGGAACTGTTCTGGACAGGATAAAATAACTTACTTTCTATGACAAATAAGATTTGGGTTGCTGTATGGGAAAATCTATTTTGAGGTTTCTGATGAGGTTTGTTTCCCACCCTTTCTCCACAGTATGATCTCAATTTAGATTAGGGTCCACTATCACAGGGACTTCAGAAGTGTTTTTATGTAGAGAGTACTCAACTTAATAGGAGGTTCATTCATTATTAATTTTGATGATTTCAATGGCATCACTAAGGGAGAGAGTGCTGACTGCACTGAGTGACACCATCAAGGGAAGTGACACTAAAACGACTGTCTATAAAATTTTTGCAGTGTTTCAGAAGAAATGTGTTATTTTTCTAAAATATCCCTGTAGTTAGATATTGCCATAAAAAAATCTGCAACCCCAGTTTATATGTAGTGTATCAGTATACCTACCTCCATGGCTAAAACTCTATTCTAGTATGCTTTTTGGATGCTCTAATACACATGCACAGTCGTTATTACCCAATTACAATGATTCTTTGAATCATGTGGTTTTGTCTGCATGTGCTACAAATATGTACTGGTGTTTTTATTGCTGCTGGGTTTTTTTTTCCCATATGACCTCTTCACATGGGCTTCTTTTGGCTGGCAGCGATGGGGTTTTTCAGGTTCGGCCACAGAACCCAACAGCTCTCATTATACCCATTACAAGTACTTTGAGGGTGGTTCCATGGCTGAACTGAAAAAAACAAAACCCTGCAGCTGCCAAAAAAAAAAGCTGGTGGTGCACAGTAGTTTATTGAGGCTTGGCAGGGGGAAGCCAAGATGGTGTTGGACGTGTGATGACAGGTCCCCACGCCCTGGGCAGGCTTATGGGACTGTCATTTTGGAGTGGAGACAACAGCAGTGAGTGGAGAGAGACAAGAGGAAGCCAGTGTACCAGGAGTATGAAGTGTCAGTTCTCAATTACCCTTCAAAACAGGGTGGGGGGGGGCAGCCCCATGGTGGTGGTGGCAGCTTCCCTTCGTGCTGGGGCCCCGGGTCCAGAGATGAGAGAGTCATCTATCTGCCTTGCCCTCCAGAGAGACTGGGGTGGGCAGCCAAGTCTGCAGGTGACCTCCAAAGTCCTGGAGGAGTGGCCTCCCTGCGCTGGCTACCATTGCTAGGCAATGTCTATGGGAGGCTTGGACAACAACGAAGCCAGCAGGCTTCTCCTCCTCCAGGGAGTGATGCCTGAAGCAGAGATGGAGGGGCTTAGGCAAGCTGATGCTGTGAAAAAGAAGGAGACATAGAAGGGTCAGTGCCATGGAGGAAGGAGCCTGTGTGTGTGTGGAGGTGTGTGTGTGTGAGGGGGGCCTTCTCTCACCAGGGGCAAGGGGCTGCCATCCGCACAGAGCTTCAGGGCTAAGGGCATGGCCCCATGTTAGCCGCCCCGAGTCCCCATTGGGGAGATGGTGGCGGGGTATAAATAAAGTTTTATTATTATTATTATTATTAAGGCATTTTAGGCAACCTTCCTGGCTCTCCTTCCTTCCCCATGTGATGAGGGGAAGCTGGGACGGAGCGGGACGTGGGGCAACAGGTTGCCATGTCCCCATGAGCAGGCACTGCCAAAATGCAGCGAGACTGGCTGATTCCAGTGGTATATGTGACAAGGTCCATAGTCACTGATTTTGTCAAATTTTCTGATTATTTTTAGCTGCAATATTGTGGTATGGTCTAGTATGGAAGGAGATCCAAGAGGGTGATAATATGAAGGACCACAGTATATTATACCAACCCTAGTAACACTACTGAACTACAGTAGAGTCCCACTTATCCAACATAAACGGGCCGGCAGAATGTTGGATAAGCGAATATGTTGGATAATAAGGAGGAATTAAGGAAAAGCCTATTAAACATCAAATTAGGTTATGATTTTACAAATTAAGCAAAAAACATCATGTTATACAACAAATTTAACAGAAAAAGTAGTTCAATACACAATAATTAAGGTTTCCCCTGACATTAAGTGACCGAATCCGGGGGTTGGTGCTCATCTCCATTTCTAAGCCGAAGAGCCGACACCTCCAAGGTCATGTGGCCGGCATGACTGCTTGGAACGTCGTTACCTTCCCACTGGAGCGGTACCTATTGATCTACTCACATTTGCATGTTTTCGAACTGCTAAGTTGGCAGAAGCTGGAGCTAATAGCGGGCACTCACTGCGCTCCCCGGATTTGAACCTGGGACCTTTCAGTCTGCAAGTTCAGCAGCTCAGCGCTTTAACACACTGAGCCTCTAATGCTATGTAGTAATTACTGTATTTACGATTTAGCACCAAAATATCACAATGTATTGAAAACATTGACTACAAAAATGCGTTGGATAATCCAGAACGTTGGATAAGCGAGTGTTGGATAAGTAAGACTCTACTGTACTTGCAGGTGTGTGTGACATCAGCCCTAAAAACCTGCAAGTACATGCTTTATAAATGAAAATACACAGTACATAATGAATTGCATTCAAATAGCATCCATCATAACAACTAAATGAAGCATGAAACAATCTGAGCACCATCAAAAGAGTGGAAAAAGAACAAGTGAAATATTTCAAAACAGAAAACAAAAATAAAATTAAAATGTGAAGCAAATAATAAAATACGTTAAGACCCTATCTAGTGAGTACAAAGATGCCTGTATTGTCTCCTTTCACATCCATTTCTTGACTACACTACTTTAAAAACAAATCTGTGGAGATATGTTAGAAGATACCAGTTCACACACTGAATCGCAAAAGAAAATGTAAAAAATGTGTATTTAATAAGTTTGAGATGTAGACAATTAATTACAAGGCATAGAATAGTCAGTGAAAAACAAACCATTTTTCTCATCCATAAACATCTAATCATCTCATATTAAGACTCTTACAAACACACAGTGGATTTAAAAGTTCAATGTAGCCTGCTCCCAAATCAATGTGCACAGTATAAATGTCACACAGCCTTTGTTATTCCTGGGGGACTCAACTATAATAACTGTACTAATATTAGTGTGTCTGCCCTTTCTCATTTTGTAATTTTCTAGTCAATAATTCCTAAGGAGACTCAAATTCTTTATTTATTTATTTATTTATTTATTTGTTGCAATACTTATATCCTGCCCTTCTCACCCATAGGGGACTCAGGCGGCTTACAATAAAACACAATATAAAAATATTACAGACAATTGAATCAATTAAAATTAAATACATTAAACATTGATAAAATATACATATAAATACAAAATTGGCGCATTTCGAGTCTGATATCTGGTCTGTCATTGGAATCTCGATGGTCCAATCTGCCTGACCAGTCTTAGTCCCCCCCCCCCCCGCAACTTCTCACAGCTGAATCTGGAGGAGTGGGGTTTATTTCTCCCATGTCCCCCTTTTCCAGGGTTCATGCACCATGGTTTTTAATTTCCTCCTTTATATTTAAATAATGTTGAAAACCCCAGTGGTACTTATATTATATATACTCACACTAGCTTTGCCCGGCCACGCGTTGCTGTGGCTTATGGGAATCCTTTGTTGGCCAGGTGGAATAGCAGTGAATAGCCTTGCAGTTTCAAAGCCTGGCCGTTTTCTGGAGTAGCTGGAGCTTTTTGTTGTATGAACGTAGAGGCATGGATGAGGGGTTGTGCTGCCAAGTTTAGTGTTTCTGGGATGTGTAGTTTTGTTGTTTTGTCCTAGGCCGAAATTTCATTACCCTTTTATATATATAGATATAAGTCAACCTCATGTATAAATTGAGTGCAGACTAGTGGGCAAAATTATGATTTTGGTGTGACCCATGGAGAAGTTGAAGGTTATTTCATGGAGAGGGATGACCAACTACCCCTTGTTGCCATCACCACTGCCATTCAGGAAGCCCAGAAGAGGACCTACAGTGGAGAGAGTAGTGCAGATTGGTACTTCTTTTCAGGTTCTCCCAGGATGGACTACGTTCTCACCTTTCACCGTCTCCTCAGGGAAGGGTATGGCAAGAGCAGTCCTTCCCATGGACAAGCTGATCCAGGTTTCTGGAGCTGATTTTTTAAATAATGTTTCCACACTTATTTTTTACCATATGTAGTATATTTGGATAGATGTTTAAGACTGCACTTTTGCTGTTTAATTGCAATTTGCATATCCATTCCATTTTACCTTTGGCTCCCAAGAACTCACCTCTGCTATTTCCTTCCTTCTTTCAAAATTCCTCATTGTCAGACTTTGAGTTTATGGGATTGTTTTCTTTTTAAAAAAACATATGTTACTTAACAAGGCTTAACTATAGAGATAACAGATAATAATACAACATTTCTTTTGAAAACAGGGAACTATTTCTCTAGGAAGGAAAGAATAGGTATAGTAGTCTAAAATGGATTAATATTTCTTAATGACAGTAACAATGATTTGTACAACAGTGCATAAAAGTGAGAGATAAAGAATATGAACCAGACTGTAAGCTGTCACTTCGAAAGTCTGAAGTCTGAAGTCCATATCATTTAATTATGAATGATGGGACAGAATGTGGTGTATGCTTCCATTTATATCTTTGCAGACTTGCCATTTACTTCAGATTGGATGGGGAGCCTGTTTCCTGTTGTCTTTTTGTTCCAAAGCTGCTGGCTTTGTTTAGCCCAGGGAAAGGTCAAATTAATGGATTTTAATTTACTGATGTAATCACAAACTCAGAGGTTTTTCCCCTCCCTAGTTTATTAATGAAGTTGGAGATTATTATCAGTTAGATATGGATCACAGTTATACTGACTGAGGCTGATGGGATTTGTAGTGCAACACTGAAAACTGAACCAGAATACTGTCCCAGGTTCTTGGTTCATGGACAAATATAACACTACCAGACTTGGAAAAATTACTTCTTTGGACTGCAAAGAAAAGTTGAAATAGTTGTAGGTCAACTTTCCAAAGCTCTAAATGTTGTTCATATAATTTTGTGGTGATAACCTTTTGGATCTTGAGATCTGCCTCCCCTCTTCTCTCATCTTGTGTTATTCCTTTCTTGTGTGGCTCTCAATTCATGATTGTTATGTAATAAGGGGATTAGTGGACATAAAACTTTTTAAAAGCTCACTTTTGCAGCTGTCACTAAGCTCCTTTTGGGTGATATATTTATTATGATAGAAATGGGAGGGAGGATGCTTTTGTGAAACGTTGAAAGTAATATGCCTCGCTTGGCTAAAGCAGAGACTTATGCTAAATGGATAGGCCTGCCTCTGTGGGTTTCTCTGAGATTATTATAGTGCCAGTGTTCCTGACTTACTGAGTGCTGCCTTTAATCTTAAAATATTGGGTTTCACTCTCACTGAAATGGGAACCCGCTAAGTTCAGTGTCCACTTTAAATTGTTACCATCATCACAAAAGTATTGTCAATCCTGGCTTAAAAATAAAGCCAGAATATCAAATTTACTGTAAGCAAAGATACTTCAGCTTTACAGAGCAACAGAATAGTTAACAAATATTGATCCATGGCAAAATAAATATACCTTTAAAAAGTTTGTAATAAAAGATGGTATCAAAATAGAATGAATACATATTTATGAAGTATTGCAAACATGTGTGTGTTTGCAGACATTTCTTTACCCGGATGGAAGCTGGCAGTACAAATGATGCCCGACTAATTAGAAAATTTGGAACCAGCAGGAACATTATTTTGCTTATGTATAAAAAGTATTTTAAAGCATATTCTATCTAAAGCCCACAAAGGCTCCTAAGTGGGCTTACAGTCATAAAATGCATAATTTACATTATGGCCATAAAAATACAATCATATTACAATCTTATCACTTCATCACATGGGCTTCAGGAAGCGTCCTAGGATTCTACCAGGATGCTTTCTTGATAGAGCCCGATGGAGCCCATCATATGACATAAGGCTACTTCTGAGGGGCTGCATAGAAGAAGCAGCCTTCTTCCCAGAAAACACGGGAAGTTTCCTGTGTGCTCATTGAGAAGAACGAGGGGAAGCCGGGTGGCGACACTTCCCCTCCCCGTGGGATAATGTAAGGGGAGATGCGGGTGATGCAGGGCACAGGGCAATAGTTTTCCCTGCTGCTCGCTGGATTTACCACACTGCATGGCGAATCCCCCACTATTGCCCGCCATATGGACCTCAGTGTGATGAGATCCTTAGAAACAAATACAACAACAAAGAATAGAGACTGTTAACAGATAATATTGAACTGTGCATCACAGATAACATGGCATAAAACTAAGAGGGATTAATGTCTTTATGATTCTTCAGCAAGTCATAGTGGAGTACAGACTGAATATTGGTAGGGGGACAATGACTTAGGCCACGGGTGTCAAACTGATTTTCACTGAGAACTACATGAGCCTTATCATTGCCTTCAAAGGGCCAGTTGTAATTGTAAGACTGTAAATGTAACTATGTTGCCCTGATATTGAAAACCTCATGAGACACAGAAAATGATGTGGTGGGCCAGATTCTTTTGACCCGTGTGGCCTAGGCTGTATCTACACTGTAGAATGAATACAGTTTGACATCACTTCAACTGTCACGGTCCAATGCTATGGAATCCAGGGATTTGTAGTTTAATGAGGCACCAGCAATTTTTGGCAGAGAAGACTAAAGACTTGCAGCTCCCAATGGTGGTTTTATCTTCCATTTTGCATGTGGCACATCACATGTTAAAAGACAAATGAATTGCACAAAATAGAATGTACAACAAAGATTTTTAAAATCGTAACAATCCTTTAATTTTTATGTTTTTAATATGTCACTGGAATAAATTGATAAAAAACATATATAGGCTGAAAGCCATTTGTGCTTTCTCTATTACAGAAGT